>NC_133461.1:79904655-81197155 GCF_048565385.1 Saimiri boliviensis | reverse complement strand
GGCTGTTGCAGTAACAATTCATTCCCAACTAATTACCTAAATATGTAAAAACGAAAAGCAGCATAGGAACATATCAAAATATTGATAGCAATTAACTCTTGACAGTGAGTTTAAAAGTGATTTAAATTTTATTATTTATTCTGTAATTTCAAAAGTGAACAAGTGTTACTTTTTCATTATAAGGAAAACAAGTTTTTGAAAATGGAATTGTTTGTCTAACATACTGATAAACTCTCCAAAAATAGACTGGATCATAATTTCGGGGACTATTTTAAAGGTAATGGCATAGGACAGATCTTCTAACTATAGAATTTTATGATTCAAGGGTTGTTGTTAAGATAAAATGACATAATGAAAATGAGAGTACTTTGAAAAGTACAGATCTCCATAAAAGTGTGCTATTACTTTGAGGCTTTGTAGTGCAGCGAGTGATAAGTACAATTGCTGGTAATGAATGGAATGTAAACTTCTAGAAAAGGGCGGAACAGAAGTTTAAGGGTAGACATATGATAAAATGCACAGTGGCTCAAATATTCAAACTCATCCCAAACTCTTGTTTGATAAAGACATCTTATCTCTTCTCCGTTATTTTTCTTTCCTTCCCTTCTTCCTTGAGTCACTTTTTTTTTTTTTCCCTTGAGAAAGGGTCTCATTCTGTCACCCAGGCTCAAATGCAGTGATGTGATCATAGCTCACTGCAGCCTCAAACTACTGGGCTCAAGTCATCCTCTCACCTCAGCCTCCCGAGTAACTGGACTACAGGAGTACGGCATGATGCTTGTTAATTTTATTATTATTACTGTTATTATTTGTGGTAGTAGTAGTAGCTATGTTGCCCAGGCTAGTCCCGAATTCCTGTGTTCAAGACATTCTCCCGTCTCAGCCTCCCAAATGCTGAGATTATAGGCAAAAGTCATCAGCCCCCTGATTCTCTCTGTTTCATCCTTGCACCATGGGAAGAAAAGTCGGGGTAATTGCAGCTTCATTTCATCACCATAAACTTAAATATTTAAATAAGTATTGTCATATGATGTTTTGTTTACACCTATAACAACAGAAATATCACCTCTATTGTGACTTCTGGAGTTTCTAACCAAATTTCTTTAATTGTACACAACAGTCAATATAAAGCAAACTGATTATTGAATAATAATTAAGAAAAGCAGAGTTTATAGGTGGAAAGATGAGTCAATATTTTTTTTTAGGTTTGCCCAAAAAGATTAAAATAAAACAACGTCAAATTGGGTTTTTTTGCTCACTGGACTTAAATGCATTAGGAAGCCTTTGCAATTATGATGAGATCTTGTTTTCATTTTGATTTTACTTTGTTTTGCTTTCTACATTTGTCTGAAAAAATTAAATGGGTGTTAGGATTTAAGAAAGATCAAAGAAAAAAAGTCTTTAAAAATATGAGACCCCTGTCATCATTTTCAAGGAGTGTCATCCATGAATATAAAACATACTTCCAGCTCCGTGAAACCTTAGCATTAAGATTATTGCACATTTTATTGGCCTTTCCTAGGCCCTGAAACTAGAAATTCATCTGCCTCTAACCTTTCCACCCAAGTCGACTTCATACATAAGTAAAGAGCAAGTTGAAATTATAGGGAGCCATAAAGAAATGGAAGTTCCCCGCTTTCTTCTTTCAAAACCAATATTAAAATATATGAGGTGCAATTGTCAAACTAAAAAATTGCCAGATGATTCATAAGAAATGTGTGGCCAGCAGGCTAGCCTGACTGCTCCCTTGCATTACCGATTTTTGATGGGTCTTTGGGAAGGAAGATGGTTATTTCCTGTTAAGTTAGACAGAAATGAAGCTGTGGGCTGAAGAGCAAAGGGGAGAGAGAATGACCAGCTGCTGAACACAAGCAGAAGATAATGCCACTCAGTGCAGCAGGTTCAGATGCTAGTTTTTTTTTTTAAAGTAAACAGCTTGTAAATGAAACCCCAAAGGACTCTATTTCCCCTCCTCTGGTTCTTATCTCTCACACTGTCCCCCATCTTATCATCTCCCCAGGGAGAAACAGGCTTACCTGTCAGGCATCCTTTTAACTTGTCAGGGACTTAACTTTAGCTAAGACAGCCAGAAATTACAGCTAAATGGATTTACATATTGGAAGGTGAGTATCTCCTTTTTACTGAGCCACACTATTTATGCCTAATTTGTTTCTTAAATGTTACAACAGCAGTGATGATTGTAACCAGCTTGCACAGGAAGCAGGGTTTCAGAGCAAGCATGTGATCCTGTCCCACCTGATTTGGCTATCAGGGTTGGCTTATCCCTGTGAAGTCCTGTACTAGCATCTTTCTGACTTATGCAATAGGATTGTGGTATGTGGTAAACTTGAAAAGAAAGCAAAGGGAATGCGAACTTCTGTTTCTCTTCTTCAGAAAGCCCAACACCACCACTATGAGCATCATAATGAATAAGTTTTGAGGCTTTCATTGCAGATTGCCTTGTACTGGGAAAAGTTTACTGAGTTTGTTTTTTTAACAAAGTTCTAGCAACTGCATTATAAGGCCTTAATTCTTTTGGACCTGTAAACTGAATATATTTATATTAATATGTACATATTTATGTGTGTGTGTATATAAACATACATGTATATACACATATAAATATCACACTTATACACTTATAAATATATGTGTATATATTTATTCATACACACACATACACATACATACATACACAGGATCAGTAAGGGGACAGGGGTTATTCCGCTGGAATTGGATATTGTCAGGGTGAACTGGTGGAAGTTTCCATTCCATGAGAACCAAATAAATACAATGGGAAAAGCAGTGTTAAGGTATGTTGTGGTAAGTGACAAATGACAGAATGGAAACAATGGAAAAAGAAGGGACAAAGTTCGTAATAGTCCTCTAAACACTTGGGAAGTATATCAGTTGAAAAAACCATTCATTTAAAATGAAAACAAAGTTGGTGTTCATCTTGTTATAAAGACACTCATTGACTATCAGTACAGGGAGTGATTTGAGAGAAATATTTTACTGAACTAATCAGAACATTTTGTGACCTGCTCTTTAAGGGAAGACATATGCAACTGCTGTCTAAATAGACTGAACAGCAGCACTAAATAACAGAGTGGTTTTACCATGAGTGATTTTTTTTTAAAAAGGAAGCCCAAGCATTCACTGTTTGGGGCTTAATAAATAATTCTAACACTGAGAGGACAAAGCTCTTCTCCATTCCAGCACGGTGATTGTTGAAATGAGACTAGAACAGCATGGGACATACCCCAGGTGATGATATCAACAAACTTCAAAGTCAGCTTCAGGTTCAGCTGACAGTAACAGACCCGATAGCAGGTAGCAGGAGTGAAATTATAGAGTTAAGCAGAATGGAAACCACTGGACACAGAAGGCTGCAGAAGAGAAAGTAACTGACCACAGTAACTTATCTCAATTCTCTTGCTGCAAAGGAGAGATTCTCAACTCTGGTTACACATTATTACTACCCAGAGGGGATCTTAAAACCATCCCTACCCTGAGGAACCCAAATCCAACTGGTCTGGCATGAATTCCTGGCATAGGTGATTAGAATCCTCTTGGATTTTAATGTGAAGCTGGAACTCGGAACCACTGTCCTAAAGAAAAGGAAGGATTGGATAGGCTGGTTCAAGCAGTTAAGAAAACAGGAACTGGAGCTATAGATTAAGGCTGCGTCCCACACCCAGCCTCCTGAAGGACTCCTTCTCATTGCTGTGACTTGAGGAATATAATTCACACATAAAAGATGAAACAATACACATAATTTATCTCTAGCCAGCATATAGACTGAAGTCAAATCATGCTTTGTCCTATGCTGTAAAAGAAATCTTAGGGCACATTTAAAAAAATAAAAATGACATCAATACATTCTAATCAAATGGATCAAGAAATTGCTGATTTCTTTCCAACGAAGGTAAAACAATTTCATTGTCAAGAAGGATTTCAAGAGAGTTTTTATAGGCAAGTGGGAGACTGTAAGTAGAGAAAGAGAGAACATTCCGGACATATGGCACAGAAGTCTGACAAGATTTGAATAAGGGGAATGTTGGATAGTGTATCTTTAATTTCCTCTTTTTTTGAAATACTTTTTTTCCAGAGTGATTATTTTTAATATTTATTTTGAACCTGTTATCTCTTAAGAAAATGCCTTACCTAGAAGGTGAAACAAACAGTAAAACCATGAGCAAGTATAGTAAATCATGGGACACCCCCCCACCATGATCAAACTAATCATTTGTGTTCCTTCTTGCATCAATTTATTTCATCATTATGAATAACTGAAAATTAGTAAGTATCCCTTGCACACACAGGATTATCCTAAGTATAGTCAAAATCTTCAGTTTCTTTTCTGTCATTTTGCCTTGAAAGATATTTAAAATAACTTATAAAGTAAGATTGTGAATTCCTTCAGAATCAAGCTAAGGATGGACGCTGTTACAATAAAGAAAACTTGGCTACACAGAAAGCAGTAGTCAGGTGTGGTGGCACGTGCCTATAGTGCCAGCTGTTCAGGAGGCTGAAATGAAAGGATTGCTTGAGCCTACGAGGTTGAGGCTGCAGTGAGTCAAGATCGTGCTATTGCACTCCTGCCTGGGAGACAGGCAAGATCCTGTCCAAAAAAAAAAAAAAGGAAGGAAGGAGGGAAGGAGGAAAGTGGGGAAGGAAGGAAGAAGGGGAGGGAGGAAGAGAAGGAGAGAGAGAGAGAAAGAAAGAGAGAGAGAAAGAAAGGAAAGAAAGAAAAGGAGGGAAGAAAGGAAGGAATGAAAGAGAGAAAGAAAGCAAGAGAAGGAAGGAAGGGAGGGGAGGGAGGGAGAGAGAGAGAAAGAGAAAGGAAGGAAGGAAGGAAGGAAGAAAGGAAGGAAGGAAGGAAGGGAGAGAAGGAGGGAGGGAGGAAGGGAAGGAGGGAGAGAGGGAGGTGAGAAGGAAGGGAGGGAGGGAGGAAGGGAAGAGAAAACTTGGCAATACTATGTTGGAAGTCTAAATTTCTTATTTTTATTTTTTATTTTTTTGAGATTGAGTCTCGCTCTGTCACCAGAGTGGAGTGCAGTGGTGCTATCTCGGCTCACTGCAACCTTTGCATCCCAGGTTCAAGCAACTCTCCTGCCTCAGCCTCTTGAGTAGCTGGGACTATAGGTGTGCGCCATCACGCCTAGCTAAAATTTTTGTATATTTAGTAAGGACAGGGCTTCACCATGTTAGCCAGGATAGTCTCAATCTCTTGACCTCATGATCTGCCCCACCTTGGCCTCCCAAAGTGCCACTGCACCGGGCCAGAAGTCTGATTGTTATGTTATGCATTCCCATACAGATATGTGAGGTGTACATGAATTTCAGTGACACCCCTAAAGATGCACATGGGATCAAGAATATGATGTATGCATTAGTTTTCCTGTGCAAGTCACTTGATGACTTATAGATCACAAGAAAATCCAGTAAGTCAGCCATGCAGAGGTGTGATCTCTCTCCCGATTTACTGCCTACCAGTTGTGAGATTTGGCCATGTTGTTCAATGTCAGGATCCTCCTCTATGACGTGGAGATAGTACCTGTTTCATAGAACTGTTGTGAAGTTTTGTGAGATGAGTACAGAAAGTGCTTACTGTAGTAAATAATAAATGGAAGCTATTATTCAATCTTCATAACTGTATTTTTATTATTGACAGAATCTGATTTATGCTGAAATATACAGACTCCCGAACCACAACGAATCCAGCATCTTTAAAAGGTAACAATAGAATAAGCATTGTGAGCTTATATTGTTTTTTTTGTTTTGAATGATTGAATCTATTATTATACACTGCTGGAGGCAATTCGGTTCCCATATTTTCTTAGCGGGAAGATGGAATACAAGAGACAAAGAAGAAGGTGTTTTTTCATTCCCCCTCCACCCAGGTTACTGTTATCTCCTACAAACAGAGACTACGTACTGAGGAGAGGACCCAGACAGATTAGAGCTAAAAAGATTTTTAAAGATCTATAGTACAAACATCTTTTTTAAACAATAAGTAAAAATTCTAAACTTGAGCTAAAAGTTGAACCCCAAATCCAACTGTTATTTCAGGTAGAGACGAGGTTAGAACCTAGATCTCCACTTTCTCTATCATTCTTTTAACTAAACAATTCTCTTTTTATAATTTTTATCTATTAAGTTGCTTCCTAAGCTTGTGCTGCTAAGTTGTTATTTAAGTCTTACAGCTTTACTTTTTATGTCTTACCCTTCAAAACTGTGTATATATTACCTAGCCTTTGAAGACATAGACCACTCTTGGGGATCTGTTTATCACCAAAAAAGGCCCTGAGATGAGATGGCTAAATCAATCCCACCAGAATGGTGACTGCCTATATGAAATGCAGAGACCTCGAGAAGCACTGGCATAAAACTTCTGGGTTATATTTTAATAAAAAATTCCAATGAAATTACCTCATACATTTCCACATACAATAAGACATTGGAGAATAACTAAGCTAGATATACTTAGAGGTTTCAGAATGTGTATTCATTCTGTAATACTAAGGATGTAAGAGATGATCATTTCAATTTATTGTAAGAATGAAAATTGAAAGGTATTGGATCACAAATCAAGTGCCATATAATTAGAAAATAAAGAAAAATTTAATGCATGCTTATATTAATTAGCAGCTTACAAATTAATCTTCCAAGTCCTATGTCAGTAGTCCTCCAGGCACTGTGATATACACAGTCCCGTCTTCATTAGAGAGGTTCAGTGATTTACCCAAAGGTTTACAACTCCAAGTTAGAGATCCGGTACTTACAGAGTGGATTGATACCCAGCATGTTGTCCTTTCTAACACAATACTACTATATTACAACAAAAATCTTTGGAATGTTTAGTTATCTGGTCTAAGGAAGAAAGGAAAGAAACTGAAGTATGCATAGGGCTTTGAGGTTTTAAGAAATGATTTGATTTGCTGTACTGCTTTCAACATAAACTGTATAGACACAGTGCAAAGAGTAAACCACAACTGGAAAAAAAATCTCAAAAGGTCAACCGGTTTGAGAGGGCAGCCAACAGAAGTCACCTCAATTTTAGTACGTTCTTGATATATGGATATGAACACAATCTGAAAAGACTAACCTAATATCTTTTTGACCCAGAGTTGACCCAAACCGAATCCAAACATGAAAAGAAAGAAAAGCTGAAGCTGAAGGTTTGAAGCCATATCTTGTAACATATTTTAGATGGAAAACACTACAAATCATTTTTTAAAAAGGATCAACAGCCAAATTGCTAAACAATAAACAAGAAATAATACTTTAAATACACATTTTAAAAGGAGGATGAGTTTAAATAGAATAAAAAATCCTTTATGTTGGAAAAATTATCCATATACGAGTTGTTTATGTATACATTCACACTCAAACATGCCAATTTCTTTCTTTGTTTCTTTCTTTCATTCTTTCTTTTCCTTTTTCTCTTTCTTTCTTACTTTTTCTTTTTCTTTCCTTTCTTCTTTCCTTTCTTTCTTTCCCTCTTTCTTTGTCTCTTTCTTTCTTTCTTTCTTTCTCTCCTTCTTCTCTCCTTCTCTCATTCTCTCATTCTTTCTTTCTTGATGTGTTAAAATTTACCTGAAAAACCAATGTAGGAAAAGATAGAATATTAAGGAATACCCAACCTCTTCTTATAGGAAACCTAAAAATACAAATTATGACTACATTAGTCGGTGTTCTCTAGAGAAACAGAACCAAGAGATTTATTATAAGGAGTTGGCTCCTGAAATTATAGAGGCTGGCAAATTCCACGATCTGCAGGGTGAGTATGCAAGCTGGAGAGCCAGTGGTGTAGTGCCAGTGAGTTGAAATGCCTGAGAACCGGGATCATTGATGGTAAAGTTCTCGTTCAAATGCTGGCAGACTCAAGACCCAGGAAGAGATAATTTTTCAGTTTGAGTCCAAAGGCAGGAAAAAAGCCAATGTCCCAGTTTGAAGGTCATAATGCAAGATGAATTCTCTTACTCAGAGAAGGGTCAGCCTTTTTGATCTACTCAGGTCTTGACTAATTTGATGATGCCCACCCACATTAGGGAGGGCCATCTGCTTTATTCATTCTGTCGATTTACATGTTAATCTCATCCAAAGAAAACTCTCACAGACACACTAATAATAATATTTGAACAAATATCTGGGCACTCTGTGACTCAGTTAAATTGACACATCAAATTATCGTAGGTAGTAGAAGTAAAGAAACCAGTATTATAACAAATACATAAGAATTTAGAAAACCAAGCGAATGTGGCCCTTCAATGTCATTTACTTTTGGAAAAACATGCTCATTACAATAAGGTGGTGAAAATATTTATATGATGCCCCTTAGTCAGGTGTCTTTGCAAAGGACAAGGGTATTCAAGAAGAGAAATCCAAACCAAAGTTTAGTTTATATGAAAGATCAAGTAGGTATGTAATCCAGAGCCTGAATGAAAAGTAGAGAAGAAAGGTAGAATAAATAAGTCCTTTACCCTTGCTTTGACTCTAGTCATATCTATGGGAGGTTTCATGTTGCCATGGAGATATGTGTGTGTGTTAAAATTACCTCTTGAATTCTTTTCTTGATTCTTCCCCCACTGGTAGATGAGACACTCATAAAGTGGAATCTAGGATTTCTCTACCTTTAAGATAATTTTGCCAATTACTATTTTCTTGAGAAAAGTGCTGAATTCAAAGACAGAAAGAGAATGTGTCTGAATTTGTGTAAAGCATTGTCTGTAATTAGCACTTTTTAAGAGAACCTGAGCAGGTAAAAATCAAAACAAACAAAAATGTAAGAGAAGTGGTTAGTTAAGTGTGATTTTTAAGAGCTTATTTTTAAACAGACACAGTAAACATAGAAGCTCTCTGATAGCTTTCCCTTATTTTTCATTGCATGCAATCAGATACCGAATATTCTTCATTGAATATTAAATTCCTACTATTCATGTAATCATATATAGTTATGTTTCAAAACACTATCAGATCTATCACCATATTTGATTCTTATAAAATATCTCTGATGTTTATATGAATTAGTGCCTTATTGCCAATTAACAGATAGAAAAACTGAGGCACGATTCAGGATGACTTTCCTGACATTCCAGAAAAAAAAGTGGCAGACCTGGGAAGAGATAAGACTTCCTTTTATAGCACAATACTATAAATACCTTCCACTGTTTTCTCATGATTGCTCCATAGATCATTCAAAGGTTTAATTGTCTTGCAAGGTGAGATGATACATATTTTCCCCTTTTCTATTTTTTATGGACTAAACAACTCAATTATATCTGGGTAGGAGGGACTGCCATTCTGTAGCATCTCCCCATTTCCCTGTGCCTGAAATGAAAACCTGATACATTTGCTTTGCTCTTCCATTGCTCAGGCAATGAGGAAAATATTACCCTAATCGTGCTCAATGTGTGTTATCTCCGGGCACAGCTGCTGTGTAGACCTTCCAAGCTCAGCCATTAAGGAGTCTTACCAATGGCATAGCCCAGCGGGAGCTACAATGCCAGACACTTGCCCTCTAATAACATTCATTTTTGCTTTTCTAGCTAATGCCAGGAAAGATAGCCTGTTGGACAAGGTTTCACAGTCCATAACTCTCTCTTTGTCACTTTCCCTCCTCCCCTAGAGGGGCAGCTTGTGAGCCAACTTCCAAACATAGCCCATGGAGCAAAAGATTAAGCATGGCTTGGAGTCAGCTTCTTTATCAAGTCAATGCATAGAGTTTGAGCAAAGGCAAGCCTCGAAAAGACAGACGTGCTTTGGCAACTGGTTCACCAGTGAAGATGCCTGTAGCAAAAACTAAAAACGGCCAACTCTTTTGGCCGCCTTAAAACACAACAGCTTAATGCTGTCTCCTCTTGCTTGGGAAAGTAAATGGGACTGACTGCTGGTGGGCTTTAAAGATCACACTACTGACCTCCTATGGATACGTGTTGAGTTTCTTGGATGTGGAATAGATGATGAGATTGTCTGATATTAAAAACTTGGTTTACAAGCCACACTCACTTATATTAACTCCTCTGGAGATACAAAGGCAAAAATATAGGCTTTCAGTCAAAGACCTCAATTCAAACCCCAGCTCTAATTTTACCAGTTGTGTTACAGAAAAAATTATTAGCAGTCTTTAAACTCAAGTTTCATTATCTATGACTAGGGAGATAGCCATGTCTGCTTTCCTAAGTCATTGTTAAGATTATAATCTATATATAATTTAAATGTTAGATAAAATTTACACATTCCATAGAATATATAGCATCATGCATTAAATGGTGGCTACTATTGCTTATCACCATAGCCATATAAATTAATTATCATCATTTCAGTGATAAGAAAATGCAGGCTCAAATTACATAGATTTGCCCAAGCTCACAGAGCTTTAAGAGAGCCAAGACCCAAACATATCACTCAAACATATAAACAAGTAAATCTGTCATTCCAGAGACACAGAAACTGGACAAATCACCAAATATTGAAAGAAGTTTTCAGTGCCTCACCTTGACTTTTTTTTCTAAATTGCATTGGTTTTCACCCTTGACTGAATGTGCTTACTATTTGAGAGGCACATTAGAGAATAAAGATGTCATTGGTCTTGAGTAAAAGCAAGAGAAGGAAAATCTGGGGTGGGGAGACGGTATAGGAATCAAATACATGCTGCATTCCCATAAATTACTTTATAGAGCTAGGTTAAGATAAATGAATAGAGACATATCTGTTAGTATAAGGAAAAAAAGTATAAGGAACGATGAAACTAATCTGCCAATGGAGGTGGATATAGGTATGATATGAAGTTAATCTATCTCAATCAGCGGGATGAAGGTGGTATGTTAGACAGAAAAGGGTTAGAAATTTGTAAATAACTATTTGTATCTGTGCCTTAGACCTGGTTACCTTGTAAACAGTCTCTTATCATTCATTGTCACCATATAGGACAGGCTATAATAAAATTACAAAACTTGTATGCTTTCCGCAGGGTTAAATTCTTTCAGTATCCCCAAGCGGTTATTTCTGGAGAGGACTGCTGGAGGACCCAGTGGGCCGGTGGAACCTGCTTCTTGGATTCTAACCCCCTACACTGTCACCACAGCTAGGCTGCCATACTGCTGCCTTAGTCCTCATATCCGAGGATACAAAAAGCCCTTGCATGTGTCAGGCACCATTTTAAGTGTTTCACATCCTCCCAACAGTTTAAGGAGGTAATGCAAATGTTTCCCCACACTAAAATGACAACAGTGAAGCACAGAGAAGAATTTGCCTAGCATCACGCAGCTAGAAAATGACAGTGTTGGCATTTCAACCCATGCAGCCTATGACTGGTGTATGTATCCAAGACATGCATCCAAGACAGTAGCAATTCTTTTCAAATTATCTGTGGCGAAAGTTATTTTGATTTCTAATATATTGTGAGCCAATACTTTTGTAAAATATACTAGAAGTCATTTAACAGGAAAAAATGAAGTTTAAAAGATATCCAAAATACAACTCTAATTTTAAAATCAATATTAGGTTCAACATGCATAAAATTAGTCTATAAATTGTTATGAAAGTTGCTAAATGCTTTCTCATTGCTTACTCTCACTGTCTTTGTGTCCTGTGGTGCAGCAGGGATTTCTCAGCCACGCTTTGGTTAGCACTGCTCTAGGATTACTAGGCTGGGCACATTTTGTGTTAATGAAACCAGTGGAACGACTGCACTCCAACACGGTCAATCCTGGTGCTACCACCCCCAGGCCTGTGTTTTCAAATTATCTGAGTTAACCACTCGGCTACCCTGACTGAGGAATTCAACAGATAGAGGAACCCTTAAGAACTGAAATCAGGATTTATTCCATGCCATTCTGAAAGGAACTGAATGTTCCAGTGCATTAATTTATAAAACCACTTTTGCAAAATGTTTTTTCTTTAAGAAATCATGATCTTCTTTCCTCCAGGTGTCCTTTTATCTATTTAAAAATTAATTTTTTAAATTGATACATAATTGTACATTTTTATGGGATACTTAGTGATGGTTTTTGGTTTTGTTTATGTTTTTTTGAGACAGGGTCTCACTCTGTCACCCAGGCTGGAGTGCAGTGGCACCATCTTGGCTCACTGGGTTCAAGCAATTCTCGTGCTTCAGCCTCCTGAGTAGCTGGGATTACAGGCAAATGCCACGTGCCCTGCTAATTGTTTTGTATTTTTAGTGGAGATGAGGTTTTGCCATGTTAGCTAAGCTGGTCTTGCACTCCTGACCTCAAGTTATCCGCCCGATTCGGCCTCCCAAATTGCTGGAATTACAAGTGCAAGCAACCACGCCCAGCTGATGTTTTGGTACATACAATATAATATATAATGATCAAATCACAGTAATTCATTGCTCTTTGATCTTAGTATGAATTTTCATTTTCCTCTTTTTTAGTTATGACCTAAAGTGCTTGGCACACTGCCTGAAAAATAGTAGATATCCAATAGATGTTTATGATTAAAAATTACCATTTATTTCAACAAATATCATTGGTATTGAATTTCCAGGTATGAATGACACCATGTGGTTACCACACAAGTCTCAAATGACAATATGCCCCCTATCAAGAGGTTAGCCCTAAGGAAAAAACAATGTTATACATGAAGAAGTTAGAAATACACCACTCTGGCATATTGACCATTTAAGTTAAAGGCACTTAAATAAAACAGAAATTGCAAAAATATCACCTTGATCTTTGGACTGTTACTTAAAAACAGAAGATTAAATGTCCATGTGAAGATGCAACATTTTTATTCCCAAGAATGACAAACTTGGGGCCAAAGGAATTCTGTACAAAGAAACTGCGTTCAACAAATCTTTACCTTCCTAGCCATTGATCTACCAATTAAGCACCCAAGCCCAGTATATAAATAACTCATTCTAACTGCTTCTTAAGGTCTTCTTTTCCTTATAAGGGCTCCCATGCCACGTAAAACTTGTACTGCATTTGTATGCATTTATTATGTTAATTTGTGTTATGTTAATTTACTTATCAGATTCAATGGATGGAAGATTGAGTTAAAGTTTTGGGGAGCCTGTATAGACAACCTCCAAAGTAATAGCTTATGCAAGTGAAATAGAAGAGATTAAGAAAGAAAGAGTTAAACTCAAAAGTGTTTACCACTTTGCTTTTTTAAAATATTCAAATATTTTAATATCTATGCTGTAAACTTAATGTTCTTATTATTATAACTTGGAGGCTTTAAGTAGTGCATGATTGCTCATACAACAAAGACTGTCTTCATAATAAAGTTTTGTATAAATGTCTTTAAATCAAGTGTGCTAAGCTTCATGTTATTCCTAAAAAATACAATTAGTCATTATTTTCCTAACAATTCATAAATATGAGTCATGCATAATGACAGCATGTAGTTTGTCACATAGGGAAATCAATAAATCAATTTCAGCATCTATTAAATGCTGAGAACTTTACTGAGTAGTACTGATTAGGGATGGGGAGGAGATTTTACAAAAGACTATAAAACTGTGTTCTGCTTAAGTAGCATATAGTTTAGTTGGGAACATGAGGCAAGAATGCATCTTCCCTTTGCATAGCAGGGTTCTGCTCAAACTTCCACACCCCCGCAACCACCCACCTGCAAGCCTAGTGAAAGCCGATGATGAAAGAATGCCTAGGATTTCACCAAACATCCCATTATTCAGTCCACTCAGAGCATGGGTGAGAGCTGCATAATCATTGCCAGTATCTTTTCTGTTTCGTACTATCAGATTTTAAAACTTATCAGACACTTTAGAGATCTTCAGCCTAACTTCCCTCCTAGAAGAGAGATCCCTGGGAATTAGCTTCTGGAGGTGGTGTCTATTGACCCATCTTCTCTATCTTACTTGCTTTCTCCATCCTCCATCTGTTGAGCCTAATAAGTAAATAGAGATAACACAGATTAACGTACGAAATACACACAAATTCAATACTAGTTTTACATGGCATGGGAGACTTTATAAGGAAATGAAGACCCTAGAAGCAGTTAGAATGAGCTACTTATATACTGGGCTTGGGTACTTTATTGGTAGATCAATGACTAGGAAGGTGGTCATTCACCTGCTAATTTAAGGTGACTGAAAGGGTTTAGGATGCTATGGATCCATGAGACACTCCCTATCCACAATGAATTCAAACCATGTAATTCACCTCCATTCAAACAGAGGCTTTAACTTTGTCTATGTATCAGAGTTATAAAAGTCTCATCATTCACCTCCGACCCATTTAGACAGCTGAGAAAATTCATGGACTCTTAGAATAATGGGCACATTTCAGAACCTTCTCTTCTCTTCAAGGAATGCACTCTTCGCAAGGTTTATTCTCAAGTATTGCTCACGGTCTCTTCAGCCTATCTTCCAGCACTGGTAACAAATTTTCTATTATTTTCTGTGTAGGCACCTCTTCCTAAAAACCAGACTGGATCAGACTGTTCCTGATATGATGATATCCCTGAAGAACAACTGGGACCAAAAAACAAACAAACAAACAAACAAACAAACAAACAAAAAAACCTATTATACTGTGATGATTGAACATAACAGGAAAGTTACATGAATGTTTTCTCTTGCAACAGACAGATTTTTATGTGGCTACACTTTAAGAAGACAGGAGAGAAGTAGCTCCTGAAAGAGCTGGTGAAAGAGAAATTATCCTGGGCAAGCTAAGCTATAAGGTGTTAAAAAATTACATCCCGAATATTAGTGATTGTACACAAAAATATTTCATTTTCACTTCTGCAAAACCAAGTTTAAAATTCTCAGCCAAAGGGTGACTTAGGGATCTAGGATCTAGGCTCTTTCTACCTATGTGATCATTATCCCCAACGCAGCCTTTCTCAGAGTCCAGATAAAACTTGAGATCTACTGACCTAAGGCGTCTAAGAAAATAAGGAATTAAAGTAACTCATATGCATCCACTACGTACCATCCTGGGAAGGACTGAGAAAACACACAAATAATTTTTGATGGGCCTCAACTTGCTCACAGAACCTTAGCTGTGAAAGATTGCATTAGGGTTTCCTTGGAGTCCTCCACTAGATCTTCTGCATCCTACCATCCAAGAGAGAAGAATGTTGAGGATTACCTGTGACATATGAAGGCTCAGCCAGGCAGTGATGTGAAACTATTTCACCACCTTCCATTGAGGAGAAATTACATCCCTAATCATAGGAAGACTGAAAAATGTAATCTTTTTATGCATCTAGGAAGAAACAGTAGTTTTTGAGCATCCAACCAGTCTTTGCCATAGGAGCTATGTATAGGTAGCATTGGAAGGCTTTAGCTTACACATAATTTCTTCCTTGTGGAGCATTTAACCTATGTAATGCACTTAAAATAATGTCTGGCCAGGCACACAGTGGCTCACACCTATAATCCCAACACTTCGGGTGGTCAAGGCTGGAGAATTACTTGAGCCCAGGAGTTTGAGGCCAGACTGAGCAACATAGGAAAATCCTGTCTCTACAAAATATAATTTAAAAACTAGCCAGGCATGGTATTGTACACCTGGAGTTCTAGCTACTCCAGTGAGATGGGAGGATGGCTGGAGTCCAGAAGTTTGAAGCTCCCATGAGCTATGATCATGCCACTGCACTCCAGCCTTGACCACAGAGTGAGACCCTGTCTCTAAAAAAAAACCAAAAACCAAAACCAAAACAAAAAAAAACCCAAAAAACAAAACGCTATAAGAGTTTTCCATTATTCCTGTGATTATTTTTATTATTAACATTATCATCACCATCATCAGTGTTATGATTACCATTACCCAGCATGAACATCATTCTATTAGAGATGCCCATCAAACGACTGTTTTGTGGGAAAAGAGAGAAGTTCCTATGGGCACCATCTAGACCTCTTCAATTAATTCATGGTCCTGGTATTGTTCAACAGTTTATCTAATTCTCAAATTAGAATACAGAGAGGGCCTGGTTCTAGGAGAGAGGGACCATTTCACCAGGGGATATTCACTGGCAGCTGTAGCCTTGAGTCGCTGTGACAACAGAGGACACAGTCCAGAGTCCCAACAGTAGATGTCAATAGCTGGGATACCAGACAGGTAGAGTAAGGTCCTCCAGACCAGGTGCTGTATGCAGGTTCTTGCTATGGGCTTTGAGCAGACCAGTTAAGAGAGAGAAAGCCTCACAGGCAAACTAAAGTATGTGGTGCTTTATAAAATAATTTCCTCTCACAGTTCTCCTAGTGCTTTTTCTGCTTTCCAGGACCTTTGGTAAAAGTTTTTGTTTAGCTCTTCTTAGTCGATGAAATTTCATTGTTCCACTAAAATGTGTAATTCCCCTAGGGAAGCTTTCCTACAAGCTTTAGTGCACACTGGTTAACTCCCCAACTTCCCCATCTCTAGTGCCAGCCATGTGCTACTAAGTACTGAGCAGGGATCTCCCAGGGCAACACAGAATGGCTTTTTACTGCTTACTGCTCTCCACAACCCCACCCCTTCCACAAGACACAGACCAGAAAACCATATCTGCACCTTTACTTCTCAAGGCTGAAAAATCTGGGAAGATTAGAGATAGGAAGATCACCCATCGTTTTGGATTTATCTTGCACTATCTTTTTTTCCTCCAAGTTGCACTTATTCTGAAGTCAAAGGTTTAGTTAACTCTTAAAGCGTCCCCACTTGACAGGAGAATGAAATGACTATGAAGAAGTGGCTAACAATCTACCTTCCATACAGAAAAGACCCTGGATACACTTTTGGAAAGCAGTCAACCTTCTGGACACTTTTAGGTGTCTTTCTGTCTTGGAGACAAACATGATGGTCCATTTCCTTTGACATTTGCAATTTCCTCAATGCACTATTCTTTCCCTTGGCCTCTAATTAAAATTGTACCCATTGTTTAGGTCTCAAGGGAGATGCCTCCTCCACCTTCTTCCCCCACACCTCCTGCAACTTTCATGGTCCTTAACCCTGTTCTAAAGTAGACTTGAGCTTCCCCAGTACAGGAGGAAGCTTGCAAGAGTAAGATTTGTGTCCAGTGTGTTTCTGTATACTTCACGGTGATTAGCACAAGTTATAATCATAATAAATAGTTTGAGATGACTGAGGTCCTGCCAGCAATACTGTCTGAAATGAGACTGAACACATCGGATCCAAATGTTGGTTTATCGCAAGATAAAAGGTGAATTTGAAGAAAAGTTCTATGATGTACATGAAATTCAAATGGAATTGCATGTCTATCTTCATTATGTGAACACATTATTTCCCAAAGAGCAAAGTTACAAATTTCTATAGAAAAATATGGTCTCAAGTCTCAAAATGTATACAGAATTGTTTATTTTGGTCTCCTTTTACATAATTCATCCAAAACATTGCCTCATCTCCTTGTCCTGTTTCCAGAATCCTCTACCTTGGCTTTTTTTTTTTTTTTTTTCTGCCAGACATTTAACAGGAGGCCCTCACAAAGAAAACAAGTTTAAGGGAGAACAAGATAAATCTTGCAATTTCATAAAGGTGGTTGTTTTCTGCACCTAGCTAAAAAAAATGATTTTCTTTGTGCACCCACTTCAGTGTTGTGTGCTTTAGCAGATAAGCTCCTTGGGAGCAGGGACCATGTTTTTCTTAATTAGGTACAGGCTTTTTTTAAGCTTTTCATCCTGGACCAAGGTCTCAAGGTCCCTATAGGTGCTAAATAAATATTAAACACCAGTGATCATTGTCTAATGGCATTTATTAAGCATCCCTTTGCACACACTACTGTTCAGAGAAAAGTTCAACAAAGTCCTGCCTGCTAGGAGTTTATGCTAAGAAATTAACAGTGCTGATACAGCCTGGCACTAAACTGATAAAATTAATGAACCCTTTTATATTGTGTTCAAAGACATAAAGAATGTACATAGTGGTCTTAAGTAAATATTCACACTCTTTATTTTGGTAGGTTTTCATTCAAATTGGCTATTATTTATTGAATACTGAGTAACCAGTCCCATGGCAAGTTCAGATAAATGTAGAGTACGCTGTTTACATAAAAGACCTCACAACTTATTCATAGTTACTTAAATTCCAAGTTTTACAAATAAGGTAGCTGCTTGTATAAGTGCAGCAAAGACACATAAATAAATGGGCTAAGTGGAGTTAGGACTGGAGTGGTCTTAGGTAAATGTTGAGCAGATTTCTACAATTATCCTTTATTAATATTACATATATTATTTATTTATTTTTAATTTTTAAGATTTATATGAATGTAAGGGGTACAAGTACAGTTTTGTTATATGGATATAATGTGCAGTGGTAAAGTCTGGGCTTTTAGTGTAACCATTATTGAAATAATGTACATTGTACCCGTATTTCTCATCTCTCACACCCCTCCCACCCTTCCACCCTTCTCAGTCATCAGTGTTTATCATTCCACACTTCATATCCACAAAGCTAAACATATGGTTTTAAAGTACAAATTATACTTCCTATAATTTGTAACTGAGAATGTCAATCAGATACCATTTCACTTCTGCTCACTATCTACATTATTTTAAGCTATAACCATCAAATAAGGTAATTACTGATCATTTTTTTTCAACGATAGAAAGTACAAATTCAAATGATCCAGAGTAACATCAGTTCCCAGTGATTGGCACTTTTGGAATGGAAAAACTATCTACATAGCACCACAGTCTTTAAATAGCCAGAAAGTCACCAATGATGATTCATGTGCAAAAAAGAACATTTTCTTTAAGAATATGATTCTACAAATATACATATATATATAAACATATATATGTGTGTGTGTGTGTGTATGTGTATGTATATATATGTATATATGTAGAAAGTGAGGGCTCTTTACACAGTTATTTTCCTAAGGTTTTAATGTGTTCATTGATTTTTATACATTACCAAAAGCATTCATTCATCTTCATTCATTCACTCATTCACTCACTCATTCATTAAATTTCTCATTGAATACAGACTATGTACAATGCAGTGTCCTCTATATGATGTATAAATTATTGAACAAACACACAATCTTTGCCGCCATGGAGTTTGCACTCTAATTAAAAAAGGGAGGTAGGGAATGCTGGAGCCAGGGTTGCAGTTTTAAAGAGAGTGGTCAGAGACGGCCTCCTTGACACAGTGACACTGAAGCATTCGTTTGGAGACAGCAAGAGAGTTAGGCATCTGAACATTTGAGACAACAACCTCCATGATGAAGCAGTTGTGCATGATAGGGGAAGCTGCCCGGCACACGTAAAGAATTCACTGCAAGGCACCAGGGAGACCAGAGCACAGTGAGTAAACAGTAAGTAAACTCCTGCAAGTAGCAGGAGTTAGTAGAGGAAGTTAGCAAAGGGAGTGGTGTGAGAAGGAGGGGGGGACTATGGAGGGAAAGGCTAGGTACACATCCTGTAGCCTGTGTAGGGCTTTTGCTTTTACTCTGAGTGGAAAAGGAGCCTCTTGGAGGGCTTTGATCAGTGATGAGATATACACTGACTTAGAGTTTAATACAATCTCTTCACTCAGGCTATTGTGTCAAAAATAGCCTTCCAAAAGACATAGGTAGAAATAGGGAGATGTGTTAGAGGCTACTGAAATTCTGCATATGATAGATGATGTTGACATGGACAAGGGAAAAGGGAAATGGTAAGAAGCATAGCTCTAACTTTCTGTATCTATTCTGAATGTAGAGCTGAGAGTATTCACTGATGAAAGAGTTCAAGTCATCAAGGATGATGTTAAAATTCTGCCCAAGAAACTAGAAGAATCAGTTACCACTTACTGAAAGAGGAAAGACTGAGACTGAGGTTTTGGTGGAAAGGTCAGGGTCTCCATTTTAGATGTAATCAATTTGACATGCCTAGTATACACCAAGAATTCTCCAGGTAGGCAAAAGGATAAACAAGTCTAGAGTTCAGGGAAGCATTAGCAGACCAAAGCATGAACTTGGGTGCCAATAGCACACATATAATATTTAAAGGCATGAATCTTGATGAAATCACAAGAACAGTGAGTGTCAAGAAAAATCAAGTTCAACCTTAACATATATATATATATATATATATATATATATATATTACATATATATATATATGGCTAAGTAACAAATCACTTAGCTTTCTGAGTCTTAGATTTCTCAACTGGAAAAGAAGTTGGTCAAGATGATTTCTGCAAATTCTAGCATGTTATGGTCTGATCTACATTTTAATAATTGATAATTTACTATTAAAATAATTTAGATATAAAATTATTTTGTTTTGATGGTATTTTTGTCATTTGAGGGAATTATACAATAATAAACCTTTGTATGTAGGCAAGATATATGATTTTAGTCTAAAACAAAGAGAAATTATTATAAAATTTCAGATGAAACACCAAAATTACAAAAGGCCTTTGTTGCATCTGGAAGGTTAGAAAAATGGTTTCTATAACTATAGCCTACATATCACCCTGAATTGCTAAGGTGTCTCTATGGAGTTGTGTCATTATTTGAATCATACAATCCCTCTGTACAGAGTCTTAATTAAAAACCATTTTATTTAAGTAACTGGAGAGAGATCCTGGGAATAAAGGCAATAAAATTAAAATTCTTTTATTACTTGTGTGTTTCTACACAAAAATAAATGTATGTATATCCAGCATTCCCTACTTAATCTATGCAGACATTTTAGGCATGATAGCAGCACATCTCTAAGATGGTAAAAGAAGATATTTGGCATCAACAACGTGCATTTTGGACACTTGCCTTTTTTAACTCATTACGGATACAATTAATTACTTTCTAGAAGAATCTTAGATTTCCTTGCTGGTAATCATTGTGTCTCATTTCTTTTTGTTTTGCTTTCTGAAACCAAGGATGAAATGGCATTTAAATGAGAAGATGAGAAGTTTTATGAGAAAGGCTTGTACATGTAACCTGAGCTCAGTAACAGCCTGATTATCAAGCACAAGTACTAGATTCTTTTCCCTTTCCCAGATTAAACATAGTTCGAATTTTCTCTCAAACTGATACTGTTTTAGCAGGATCAGACAAAAGACTACAGTGAAATCAATAAATCCTTTGAAAAGCGGTAGTGTATTGTTAGTCCATTTTGTGTTGCTATAAAGAAATATCTAAGAAAAGAGATTTATTTTGGCTCATGGCTTGACTGACTGAAAAAGTGTCACCATCTGCTCCTTGTATGAGGAGCATAGTGCCAGTATCTGCTTCAGGAAGCTTACAATCATGGCAAAGGCAAAGGGGAACCGGTGTGTCAAATGATGAGAGAGAGAAAGAGGGAAAAAGGAAGTACCAGTCTCCTTAACAATCAGGACTCGTTATAGCAGGGAGGGCACCAAGCCATTCATGAAATCACGAAACCTGTTCTGGTGATTTCATCAAGATTCATGGCTTAAATTATCATATGCATGCTATTGGCACACAAGTTCACATTTTTGGCCTGTTACCTCTTCCCTGAAGTTTAGACTTGTTTTCCCTCTTGCCTACCAGGCAACTTCTTCTTACTATACACTAGGCATATCATATTGATTACATCTAAAATGGAGACCCTGACCTTTCCACCAAAGCCTCAGTCTCAGTCTTTACTCTTTCAGTTAAGTGGAAATGGATTGTTTTAGTTTTCTGGGCCAAAAAATTTAGCATCAACCTTGATGATTTGAACTCTCTCATCAGTGAATACTATCAGCTTTGCATTCAGAATAGATACAGAAAGCCATTCATGAGCAATCCACCCCCATGACCCAGCCACATCCTACTAGTCCCTACCTCTGACACTGGGGATTACAGTTCAACATAAAATTTGGAGGGGACAAATATCCAAATATTTGTCAAGCACAATATTTGGAGGAAAAAAATGGAAATTAAAGTTTGACTTGGTCTCTTACATTCTATGGACCTAAGCAAATTATTTAATCTTTGTAAGTATCACTCTCTCTATCTGAAACATCAAAGGGTCAATGGCAACTTTAGGTAAAGCAACATACAAAAATGCTCCCTACAGAAGAGGCCATCGGTGTGTTACTTCCTCAAATTATAAAATACTTCATTCAAATTTTAACATTTTTAAGATCAGGATCTCTTAAAATTATGTAAACACATTGATAACCCAACAATAACAGGTACACATTTTGATAAAATTGTTGTTGCTTGTATTTATAAACTTAGATAAGAGTAGAAAGTATCTATTTACATAATTATCACTGTATCATAATATTTGAATAACAGTACACACAATCATTGAGTTTTACGTGGATTTCTAAGTTTAGTTTAAATGAAAGTCATTGTATGTGCAGAAGAACAAAAGAACAGATCTAATGGTATACATTCATGATACTGAATGTATTTGACAGTTCATAAAAAGAGAAAGTACACACAGGAAGGAAAGTTATATATCTTCTTCATAGAGACACATATAAAATGACTGACATGTGCCAGAAAAATAAATTAGAACTGTAGAAATCACCAAATATATTGAAACACATCATATAATTTTCAAAGTCCAGAGAGGTCATAATTTTTAGGTCATGGACAGGTCATGATTAGTGAAAAATTATCACTCAACTGCTGAATGTCTATCTGCCAAACACTTTCCAATCGACTTTGAAGAGGATCTGTTTACATTGCATAGAATAGATATTTAATTTAATCAACACAGAAACTATTTAACGGTAAGTCTTAAAGTGTCCTGTAAGGACTAATGTTTTCCTGGAGGTCAAGGAATATGATAAGCAAAACAAAATATCTTAGTGATACTACACTTCTTTGCAGTGACTAAAAATTAAACTCTAACTATAAAGAGATCTTGGACAAAAAAATGTATTGTGTCCTTCTGATAAAGTATAATTGCATTGATAAATAATCACTATTTTTGTTGGCTGACTTAAAAAAAAATCCAATATTTCTTCTGTACCTCCCCAAAATTTATCAAAAATAACATTAATAAATTATTTATATAAGGAATTATGAAAGTTTATTACACAAATTAGGGCATCTTGTCATACTCAACTAGAACAGAGTAAAGAGGGCAGGGGTAAAAAATACTCAGGGCACATAACATTGCTCTAAGAGTATAATTCTCTGCAAGCCTGACTGCTGAAACTGCCTGTTATAACTTGAAACCAGTTTTACCTAACAGGTACTGAAACAAGCTTCTTTAAGTCTAAGATTAGTTTTACCCAACATCATCACTCGTAAATCAGGGCTTTCCAGCTCCCCAAAACATTACTAGTGCCAATGAATTTTCTAAAAAATCAATAAATAACATTTAGCCCTTTTATAAAACCTCCAAACTCCCATTTGTGTATTTATTTTTGAGACGAAGTCTTACTCTGTCACCCAGGCTAAAGTGGAATGAATGGTGTAATCTCAGCTCACTGCAACCTCCACCTCCTGGGTTCAAGTGATTCTCCTGCCTCAGCCTCCCAAATAGCTGGGGTCACAGGCACTCACCACCATGCCCAGCTAATATTTGTAATTTTATTTTTTAGTAGAGGTGGGGTTTCACCATGTTAGTCAGACTGGTCTTGCACTCCTGACCTCAGGTGATCCAACTGCCTTGCCTCCCAAAGTGCTGGGATTACAGGTGTGAGCCACCATGCCCAGCCCCTGTTTATTCTTCAGACATACTAAAGTCCACCAAGTCTGTGTGTATGCCCCAAATCACAATTCTTGTATCCAAAATAAAATGTTAAACTTAGAGTCTTTACTAAATATTTTACTAAATATTTTATCTGTATGGTAAATGAGAGAGTGATGATAAAAATTTGGATTTCAGTAATATTTTTCTTCCTAAATAGTGAGGTACTCCCAATGCCTATTATCATTGTATTTTATTTAGAAACCATTTCTATGGGGTAAGAATATATCATATTATTTTATAGGTGGGAAAGTAAACACAGAGAAGCTTCATGGCTTTATGCTTATATTGGCTATCTGTTATGTGACAATTTGTCCCAAATGGACCAGCTTAAAACAACAAACATTTATCATCTCACAGGACTTCTGAGGGTCAGGGACCTGGGAGTGGCCTACCTACCTGCTTCTGGTTCAGAACTGCTTTTGACATTGTAGCCAAGCTGTTGGCCGGACTGCGGTCCCTGGAGACTTGACTGGGGGTAAATTCACTTCCAAGCTCGCGCAAAAGGCCACATGGCTGTTAGCAAAGGGCATCAGCTGCTCTCCACATTGGCCTCTCTGTAGACTTGCTTCCCCCAGAGTGAACGATGAGAGACAAGGAGAGAGAAACCAAAACAAAAATTGAAGTCATGTTTTTTATAACCTCAGAAGTGACATACCACTGCTCTTTCCATGTTTTATGGGTCACACAGACCAAGACTGGTAGAATGTGGGAGGAACTGTAAACATAGGTCACTACCAAGAGGCAGGATCCTCTGGGACCATCCTGGAGAATGGTTACCATGGTTACTGCCCCGCAAGTGGGAGCACAATTGAAGTTAGTGCTACCAATCCTACTCTAAGATTCGGGATGGAAAGAAAATTGAGAAACTAAATGACTGCTCTTTTTTTTTGCTCTCTCCGTTAACAGATGGCAATCATTCACAATTTTATATCTCTTCTTAGAGTTTAGACCCCTTTATGAGATGTCAAAACCTCTTCAGAATGCTAAGAGTCATCAAAAGAAAGACAGAACTAAGTTGCTTTAAGAGAGTACTGTGAGCCTGGGCCATGAGAGATGAAGTGAACAGAAGGTTCTCTAGGGAGAGAGGAGCTGATAGAAATAGGGGCAAGCTGGCACCAAGGTGAGGGCATGATCATGGTCAGTTCTCTGTGCCCCATAAGGAGGGATGATTGGCAGATTTTAGGCCTGTGAAGCTCACATGCCTTGGAGGTGCTTACGAAAAATGAAAAACTAGAAGTGGTGCACAGTAAGAGTCAAGATGTGCTATGAAGATAAACCAGAAAGAATACATGGTTAGGATCAAATGATAAAGGTGAAGTGGGTTGGTAGGAAGCTGATTTCAGTGCTATGATTACAGAAATACATACATATATGTATCCTTTCATCTAGATGTTTTAAAGAGGGTATCCTAGAAGGCTAAAAGATTTAGATTAATCTGGCTTACTTTTGCTTCTACTTTTGTTTTGGTGGTAAAAGGGTTTATAATAACCAGAGAACATCCAGTGGGCGTTTTCTGGAAAAATGATATGATAATTAAAATCATGTAGGTGTCTGTGTACATGTAAGTTAGAGGGAGGTTAAGTAATGCTTCCCGCAACATGCTAAGTTGAAAGCATACTTACAGAACACTTTTGGGCTAGGAGTATGGAGAAGGCAGTGGGGGAGCACTAGAACTATTTGCAAAGACGATGCTAGATGAATTGCAGAAAGTCCATTTCCAGCTTGTGATATTAGTAGCTACAAACAACGTATCATATACTTTTTCTACAGAAAAATGTTGGTGGCCAGTTTTCTAATTGAAGAGAAACTGTCAGAATAATCTGAATATCTATAACTTGGGTAAAAGATCCCAGTACCACCAGCTACTGAAGATAGCAGTGTATTTACAGGAATCATTAAGGAATGGAGTTTTAAGCTAAAAGGCAATTCTGATTTCCAAGCCATTTGGCTCCCTTGAGAACTCCTCTCTGGACCTCCTGTCATTATGTTTTTGTCTCAGTTTATTCAGAGTCAATTTCCAAAGGATCTTCCTTTTATATCTCAAATTGTTTCAATAGCCCCTCTTCCTTAATTAATGAATAATAGCCATTAGGTTTGTCTAGAATCTTTTAGTTTCTTCAGTGGTACCAAATCACTTGGATTCTTAGTATCTAGATCAGAGAATCTTTGCTTGTTTGCAGTGGACTATTACAGGTTATTAGAAAGGTGCAGTAGGCCCATGCAGCGCCTATAAGACGTCTGCATTCTCCCAGGTATTTTATATACCACCACCCCTCCCCCACTGGAAATATCATTGTTTCAAGGACTGAAAACCTTCACACAAACAAGAGATGTCCTCTTTATGTAGCAAGTCTCCCTATGGTTACACATTTCTAATAACAATGAGATTAGAGATGATCCCAGTCAAGGTAAACAACTAAATGTGTAAGTGAGTTCTTGCTCTCTTAAAATTCCATTCAAAAGGCAGAAAAATAAAAACATATGAATAAACTTATAGTGATCATGGAAAAATGAAAGAATACTATCTCTAGACTGAACAGTGATTTCTAAAAGATACAAACAGATTGTATTGAATGAACCCCAATGGAACAGAGGAACTTATATATACAGCTGAATAGAAGATTCTCCAACATAAACAAGGTGAGTCTTCCTGGCAGAAACTTACAATAAAAACTCAGTCAATGAAATAAAAAATCAAAGAATGGACTACAGGAAAGTAGGTAAGTAGGCTGGTGTAATTAGCTTTTGTTATGACTACAACACACTCAATATCTTGTTGGTTTGCAAGAAAGAACATTAATTTCCTACTCTTGTGTCTGAAAGTCAGCTACAAAAGCTTCACTTCAAAAATGGTTTGGGTTCAGATCCTCTCCAAACATGTTTTTACCCCAGGACCCAAAGAGACACCTCCTTTTCGCCGCCAAAGGCTGGAGCACATAAGGTGAATGGAATCATGGGATGTCTCCACTTCTTAGTCTTGGAACTGGGATACAATGTATTTGCCAAAGCAAGTCGCATAATCAAGCCCCAAATCAGTGTGACAGGATGTATCTGCAATCCACAGAGGATATGGGGAAAACAGTGTAATTATTCGAATAACAAAATCTACCACAGTCCTTCTTTTTAGTCATAAATATCCACGTAATTCAAAATATAAATTACATTCACCCTTTCTACAGTGAAGAAACCCTAAAGCTTTATTCCAATGGGGTATCTTGCTTGAAATCCAGGACCTTGGATAGTACCTTTATCAGGTCTAGATATAGGTCTTCTTGATCCAGAGACCTCTGACCGAAAATGACAAGTTATGTGCTCCCAAAACATCCAGCATATAATGTTAGAGCAGAAACAGGATAACTACAGCAAACACTCATATCCAGAAAGGATGAGGGTGGAAGACAGCAATTCTGAAACCCAGCTGGACAAACTGCAAGGCACCCTCCCTGAGACGGGAGCGAGCTCATTCGGTACAAGTTTTACTTCCTGGGAGTAACTCCACAGTCCACCCTGTCCCATTGACTCTGCCTTCTAGAATTTCTTCCCACTTCACTTTCTCTTTGGACACATCTGAAAAGGGCAATAGTAAATGTTCCTTTTGGGGTGGCTGAGAAGCACTTTTACCATTTTCTGCCTGTTTAAATGTGAGTGCCTAAAGGGTCATTTTACAACTCAGAGTACAGTACATTTTAGTCCAGCTTAGAAATGCGCTTGTCAAAAGTGTTTTTGTTTTTGTCTGATCTATTTTTATCTATTTTATTCCATCAGCTCTATATACCTATGTCTCCATCCACAATTTGTTATAAGACAGAACTCTGAATTCCTAACTCTGAGCTTCTTAGACTTCAGCAGAAAATGTCCTTTCCTGTTATGTCTATTATAAGGGTCATTCTAACCAGCTAAACATTAATCTGGGGTGAGATTAATTCAATTTGTGGATTGTAAAAGGGTGTCATGGTTGTGCCCTCATTAGGGCCTCAGTGTCTTTGCTCTGAGTTTTAGTCTTGAACTCAGTATCACTAGGGTGTCCTCACTCAAAGCTGCTCGCATTTTATCTTTGACTGCTTGTCAAGGAGACATAGATGCATCCTTCAATCCTGAAGTTGCCAGCATTTATGGGTTATTTCTTTTTTCTTTCATTCCTGATTCTTTTTTGTTTTTCCTCGAACTAATATCTTTTTCTTAAATAACATTCTCAAACATAACCAATAACTATTAACTCAGCTAGCGACATTCTCTCTTTCTCCTGCATCAACCAAGGGCATGAATTTATCAGATATTGTGACTGCCTCCAAGATATTTCAGGACACAGTTTACTCAATGGTTTTGCCCTTGTGGTTGCATGGATTGTCCTTCTCCAGCTTTCTGCAACAGTTCCTTGCAATTCACTGTCCTTCTCTAAAGGCAAAAGTATATATTTTAGTTTACATTTTTAGGGGTTTATTTTGATTTATTTCTTTAATGACATTACTCTGTTTCTGGTATCAAATTCTGTACTAGTTAACTACTACAGTAACAAACAGTCCTTAGATCTCAATGATTCAGCATGTCAAACATGTATGTCATGCTTACAGATCTGCAGTGGCTCTGTTCTATGTTTGGGGAGGGATTTAGGTCCACTATATCGTTCTATTTTTCGTGATTCAGACTACAGAAGCCATAGTTACCTGGAGCACATTCTGATGCTTGAAGGCAAGAGTAAATGAGGATAAGCAAATGGCACAGATACATTTAAAAGGCCTCTGTGTAAATGGGGTATACGTTTCTGCAGTGGTTAAGGTAAGACATTTGGCCAACTCCAGCATTAGTGGGGCAGGAAGTAAAATCCTCCCACAGATAAAGGTAAAGCAGAAGTGAATGTGTGCTAAGTAATAATGCAATTTGCCATATCTTGGGAATAATTAATAACTGCTGTAGAAAAATTGTGTCAAGTATGCATTTTCATATCAGCAGGCACCAGTATTTGCCCTCAGGGTAAAATTGCAAGTCAAGTTTACTTCTCACAAAATAATTAGGAATTCTGACACCAGAGACATTCAAAGGAGCTGGTGCTATAGAAGTAGGGCAGTGTCCTACATAAACAGTCTTTGCCAAAAGGGAAAAGAAATTCCTATACCCAGAAGACAAGCTCCATGCATAACACAAAATAGAATTCATTATCTGAAGTTAAGGGGGATTGGTCCTTACAAAGACAGAAGATTTGTTTTGTTTGGCAAAAAAAAAGTATTTAAATTAAAAAATATATCAATGTAATGTAAACATGGTACAGTGTCCAGTTTATTGTTTTAAAACTCCATCAGCTTCAGAAATTTACTTTACCTACATGGCTTGTAAAGGTAATGTATTATAGTTTCTCATGTTCTGAGAGGACAGCCTGCCTGGCCACAAATTCCCTTACTATGCCCTCCACTATGCCACAGGCCAAGGCCACATGATTGGAATCCTTATTAACTGCAAGAAAAACAAGGGCTTTCTCCAAAGCTTAGGAAATACTCTGTAGCTACAAAAAAAGTGGCCAAATTATAAAACCTCACTTGCAAGAAGGTTGAGAGAAAAAAATAGATATTATGAAAATGACTCTTAGGAACCAACACACAAAAATTAGTTGGTGAGAAAACAGAATGAACACAAACCTAAAATAAATGGAAACTAAACAGAGTTTTAATTTTTAAATATGAGATGATGTAATAGGTAGGAAAATGAGAGAGAGAAAGAGTGAGAAAGAGAGGGAGGCAGGGAGGAAGATCAAGAGAAGAGGAGAAAGAAAGGTTGAAAATACAGTGAAAGCCTAGTGATCAAAGGTATTAGAAATTAAATTACAGAAATGATGGTTATAACAATAAAATACATAAAAGGACAATAGAGCAGAATGTTTACAGACCACATACATTTAAATATGTAAACTCAACATAGTATACAGAAAGAGCATGACGAGGTATTCTTTCATATCACCAAGTTAGGAGTAAAAGATACACAAATTCTGAGATTTAAAAAAGTGATTTAAGGAGTACTTTTGTTGGACAGTTAATATCCCACTCAACAGGGAAGACAGCTGCAAATATTTGGCAAACTCTATAACCTAGGTACCAGAAAATCTTTACTAATACCAGGCCAATCAGAACAGATGCTATCTTGTACATCCTACTGATAAGTAGCTGATAATCAACACGGCTTTAGTGCAAATCTTAGAGTAAAAAACAGAAAGGACAAAGTGAGAAATGTATTCAAAGTGCTTGATAAATAACATTTTACTTTAATTAATCAGGAAGGTATAAACTGGCTTCAGAATTCTAAACCATAAGATGCTTACTTACAGTAAATCAGTACTGTCAAAATTCTGAAAAATAATAATTATAATGATCATTACTACTCCTTATAATTATATTCCTTATGCTAATTTTATATCCTAACTCGATACTCAGGAAATGTCTTTGATAATGTCAGTGTCCAACTAAAAAGGAAATTTCCTCTCCTGTGACGAGGCTTACTAGCCTTCTAGATTCTTCTGTACCAATATAAATCCTAAGGTAGGCTCACTTCACTACACGCTCTCACCTTGTCTATATCCAAGCATCAAAGAAGAATTATTTAGGGAAATCTGAGAGCTGTATTACAGTCAATTGTAGGATTTTTAGAAGAAAGCCCTCAGTGTTGCCTAATACTGAATTATCTTAATTATCTTTCTCCATTACCTTTCAGGTAAATACAGCTAGACTTCATGCCTGGCTTTTGATTTTGCTGTTGCTCCTAAGGACTGTCTTATATTTCTCTATAGGCTGGCAGTCACATCCTTTTCCCACTTCTTCCTATGTCAAGCTTTCAAGACATCACAATAGCTGAAGAATCCTAAGTTAAAACTCGTGGAAGAGAGAAATTTGCTGTTTCTTTGAGGTCAGAAATTAAAAGACTTTCTCCCTAAGACACATTGTGACAAGTAACTCCTAGCAGAGGTTTAACTAATTCATATTCAAAGTAAATCAAACCATTAAATCAACTTGGTCCAATTGTGGTGTTGCCATTGCTTTTTGTTTTGTTTTTTGAGATAGAGTCTAGCTCTGTCACCCAGGCTGGAGTGCAGTGGTGAGATCTCTACTCACTGCAACCTCTGCCTCCAAGTTTCAAACAATTCTCCTGCCTCAGCCTCTCGAGTAGCTGGGAATACAGGGGCCTGCCACCACACCTGACTAATTTTTTGTATTTTTAGAAGAGACAGGGTTTCACTATGTTGGCCAGGCTGGTCTTGAACTCTTGACCTCAGGTGATCTACCCACTTCTGCCTCCCAAAGTGCTGGCATTACAAGCATGAGCCACCGCACCTGGTGCCATTACCTTTAATAGCAAAATTGGCAATTACTTTTGCACCAACCTAATACACTTTTGCTTTCATAGTAGATGAGCTAACCATGTAACTTACTAGAAGGAACCTTCTCTTTCAAACAGAAAAGACCTAACTTTGAACACAGCTTTTTTAATTTATCAGACAACTTGGAAAGTGTGTTATATTTATCTCCAAGAATTTCCATTTCCTTCATATATACAATGGGAATAACTCCTTCTAACTAGAAAATTTGTTGGAAGATAGAGAATTATGAAAAATGCCTGGTCCTCAGAAAATCATATAAACATTTACTATCTTTATTATTATTTTACTCTCAGAGGGCTCTGGATTTTCCATAAAATTAACAACATTTAAAGGAAGATTTCTACAGAGGGGAACATTCTTCCTGTTTTGGCAGCCTGGTCCACAGAAAATTTGTGAGCTGAGTGACGAGCCAATTTGTTGCCTGGATGAATTATATTCAAATAACCTCACCACATCTCTCCAGAGAACTGTTTATAAGGTTATGAGCCCATCAAGCTCCTGCCTGTGTAATAGAAGCTGATTGGGTTTAAATGGTGACATCTTGAAGGAAAAACTAGGCTTCCAGCGACCTCACAAAGCTGACTGGAGTTCTCTCTTGCTTTGCCCTCTGCTTCTTTGTACTTTTGACAACTCAAGGCGATGAGGAAAGTTTCTGGGCACCTAATGCTTTTGGGGTTATGATGAAGTCAAGGAAAGAGAGAAATTTCTTGGGTGGCAAGTTTCTCTCTTTTGCAGGAACTAGCATGCTCACATCCCCCATAGAGACATCTCAAATATTTACAAAAATTTTTTGTTGTTGTTGAGGCAGGGTCTTGCTCTGTCTCCCAGGCTGGAATGCAATGGTGAGATCATAGCTCACTACAGCTTTGAACTCCTGGGCTCAAGGAATCCTCCTGCCTCAACCTCCTTAATATGCTGGAGTTACTGATGTAAGCCACCACACCTGCCCTCTATTTACAGAAACGTTAAAGATGAGGATGAGACAATACCATTTCTTTTATGTTGTTCCTGCCAACTCTAAAATTAAAATTTGAATCAGATGCCTATCAGAGTAGTTGCTTACTATATTGGTAAATAAATGCTAATTAATAGAATATCACCCAGAAAAAAAAGTGTGGTGTGCATCATGTTTTATAAACACTTCCTTCTTTGCTTCTTCATAAAATGGAGCTTTTTTTGGGAAAAGATATATTTTTTATATTGTGTATTTTTCTTTATCCCTTGGTGCGCCCTCCATGTAAAGCATCTCTTCTTGGACCCGACTTTACATTATGCCTCCTTCCTGTAAGTGACACAGGAGCAGCAAGGACTGTCAGAGCACAACCTGTCCCGCAGGACCTGTCTCATGCAGCCTTGGGTTTTCAGAGGATTATTCTTCTAATCTCATCTATCTTCTATAAGCTCTTTAATCGGCCCTTAATCCTCTCTCCTTCCTTTGCCCGAGGTAATTAAATCGTATGTATGAATGGGTAGTCTCCAGGAGGTCTGCAGAATGGGACCCTTGGGATGCCTGGGCTCCTGGGGTGGAGATGATCAGAGAACCCACTGCAAAAGCTAGTGAAGACTGGTTCATAGATACCAACAAGAACGTAGCGCTATCATCATCTTTTCAAGAAGATGGAATTTCTTCCTCAAGGAAGAGGGTCCTTTCTGAGACCATTCAATTCTGGGAATGACACACGAAGCAGGAAATGGCCCCTGACCAGGCCACAGATCTCTGAAACTATGCTGAGTGATAAAAGGGATACTGATAATGCAGCCAGATCGCTGTCTCATAGGTCTCACCACAGTCGGAGGTGTCAATGACACCAACCTCTCCGAAAGGATGAACAGGGCTTTGGTTCCTCTTCCCCAGAGCAAACACCCACCCACTCTCTTATTCTTCAGACTTTTATATAATGGTTGTGCTTCTCCAGCAATTAATCATGGGTTTCCTGATAGCATGTCTTAGTTTATTTTCCTGCAGTATTATTTAGTTATTAACATGTATCTGTACATTTTTTAATCTCCCATTTCTCAGTAACAAGATCATACATTTATTTCCTTCCTCTTACTGTTTTGTGAATCAATTACATGTAATTTTCAAGGACCTCTGTAAGAGGAATGTTTCTCAACTAGAAAATCTCATGACTTGCAATATAGCATTGACAGGACATCAATTAGATTCCTCTGACCACTCGCAAATCAGATGAACCTTGCTAAAGTAGGGTTATTTTTTTTTTACAAAGTACCTACACTATTAGCCACTACCTAGAATCCTAGGCAACAAGGATGCCCAGGAAAAGGCCTCAGTTCACAGAGATTTAACTCTCTAGAAGAGTGGAACCATCCAATAGCACTTTCTGATGCAACGTCCAATAAGAGAGCCACTAAATACATGGGGCTATTATTGAGCGCTTGAAATGTGGCCAGTGTGACTGAGAAACAAAAAGCCTTATTTTGTTGACTTTTGATATATGTGAAATTAAATAACTCTCATGAATTGGCCCCTAAAGCCTATCATTAATTCTCCTCCAGCCTCCAAAAATGATAGTTGCAAAATGCAGTTTAATTTGCAAATAAAAATGAGGTCTCTACTTATTTTTCCAACGATTGTTTATAGTGCAAACAGAAAAGCAGATCATGACGAGAATGAGGCCCTAACTCTGGAATTGTGAGGCTTGCTAGAGAAGGAAAGCCCTGACTAGAAACAGCTAACAAACAAGCACAGGAACTGCACAGAGCGAGAGAGCTGTGAAGATGAAAGAACATAGATTGAGTTGTTCAGTGGTGTGGAGCGTCTGTCTAGAAAATAATTTATCCTTTGATAGTTCACTCTGGGGAATAGGGAAGAATAGATCTTACTTTGCAAAAAGAAGTGCTTTTTTATAATAGATCGCCATGTAGAAATGGATAAACTAGCTAGTAGCTTTTAACTAGATTGCAGATAAATGGAAATGATTATAGAAAGCCAAGCAAATTAGGCAGTAACTATGCCATCCCCACCGACTCCCCACAGACACCTTTGGAAATACATTACAGCCTGAGACAGCTCTGCTCATTTATTTCCACCTTATTTGTATTCCTCTCCTTCCAGGATATGTCACACAGGATGCTTATATTTAAAAAGCAGGACAAGACAGTCTGGAGAACTTTTCAGCTCCTGCTGTTAACACACTAACACGAAACAGGCACTCTGGTGGACTTCCTGCAAGCAGGCTGGGAGAAACTGATGCTGAAGCTTGTCACAGCACTCCGAGAAGTTCCTGTTAGCCGGAGTTGTTGAAGTTGAGCAAATTACTCTCCTGCTTGTGTGCTCCCCTTCCCTTACCTCTGTGCCTCTCTAGGGCTTGGGTTTTGCCCAGCTTGTGGCTGATGAATCAGAACCTAACTCTGCATGCTGAGTGATTGCAAAAATGAAGGCATTCATGGTGGTGATGATTTAAATGGTAACACTTGGAGACTCAGGTTTGGAATCAGCATCGTGAAACTGTCTATATTATTGAACGTGACAAACACGAATTAAACACAGCAATGAATTAAGTGGTACAAAAACCTACAGTTGTTTCCTGCATTAACGTGTAATGTTGAAGCTTCCCTAAGCACATCAAGAGAAGCACATTGCAGAAAGTCTATTAGGGCTTCAGTCCTCAAAAGGCAGGCAGGCTATTCCATGCTAAACCATCTAAATGTATTGTAACATAATTACAGTTGTTCAGAGTTCTAGGGAACAGCCTGTCAATTCTTCCTGGATTTCATTTTTAATTTGCCTCAGGAGCATAGAAGATACTTCAGAGCCTATTTAAATAGAGACAGCCTTGCACAGGTAGAAATGTAAATATCCCTGCAAGGCTAAGTGAAGATGCTAAAATAAGCTGTTGGAGCTGTTTGCCAACTGGTTTAAGCTACACACTTGAGGAAGTGTGTTCTCTGGGGAGATCATTTTGAATCTTACAATTGCCTAATAATTCTTCCCCATTCCTAAATATGGGGAATATATTTTAAAAACTGAGGATTTTGTTATTTTAACATTTTTATAGTTTTGGATCTTATGACTGAACAATTCCATTCCCAAGTATTTATTAAATGTGTGTGTGTGCCTGTGTATATGTGTGTTCACCAAACAGTGTGTCCAAGAATGTTTCAGCAGACCATTTGGAAACAACCCACATAACCTACCAGCAGAATAGATAAGTAAATTGTGGTATAAGACAATACTGATATAAAGGAATACTATACAGCAACAGAAAGAAACAATTATGACTACCAAGAAGATGGATAAACATCACCAACATAATGTTGACAAAGTAAATAGATACAAAATAGTACATAGATACGTATTCATGATTATACATATATTACTAAAAACCAGGCAATTTTGAGGCTAGAAATCAAGATAGTAGATAATAATGGATAAGGAAGCGATGAGCCATTCAAAGTTCTGAGATGCTAGAAATATTTTCTCTCTTGATCCAGACATATATGGATGTGTTTGGTTCAGAAAAATTAATTGAACTCTACACTTATAGCTCATATGCTATCCTGTTAGATATTGCACTCAATGGAAATGTACTAAAACCAAGCAAACTTGTTTCACATTTTAATTTTTTCCTAGAGAAAAATATTTAAAAAGCTCATTTCGGGAGAGAGATCCAAGATGGCTGATAACTAGCAGCTCGGGATTGTAGCTCCCACTGAAAGCGCAAAGAAGGAGAGGACGCCACACCTTCACATGAATTCTTGTTGCTTACGCACCAGGAGATTCCCAGCGGAGGAGCCCCACAGGTCGCCAGCGCGACTCTTGTGACCGGCGAGGCGGTTTTGCCGGCGCCTCGGAGCGTCGGTTCTCGGTGCAGAGTTGGAAAAGCACCCTCAATCTTAACGCCGCTGATTTAGTCGGTGCAGTGGGTTGCTCAGATTTCGGCGCTGAGAATCAGTAAGTCGGACGTCCACTCAGAAACCCAATTACAAAGACGGTGATTATAAAGACTACAGATGGATGAATCTACAACGAAGGGAAGAAAACGGTCAAAAAAGGCTGAGAATACCCGGGATCGGAACGCCTCTTCCTCAGCAGGGGATCCCAATTCCTCATCAGCAACGAAACAAGGCTTGATGGAGAACGAGTGGGTTCCAATTACAGAAGCAGGCTTCAAAACGTGGATAATAAGAAACTTCTCTGAATTAAAAGAACTTGTTATAACACAATCTAAAGAAACTAAGAACTTTGAAAAAAGGTTTGACGAAATGTCAACAAGAATACAAAATTTAGAGAGGAAAATAAGTGAATTGATGGAGCTGAAAAACACAATACGAGAACTACGTGAAGTATGCACAAGTTTTAACAGCCGAATTGATCAAGCAGAAGAAAGGATATCAGAGGTCGAAGATCAACTCATTGAAATAAAACAAGAAGACAAGACGAGAGAAAAAAGGATAAAAAGGAACGAGCAAAGTCTCCAAGAAATATGGGACTATGTGAAAAGACCTAATCTACGCTTGATAGGTGTACCTGAATGTGACGAAGAGAATGAATCCAAGCTGGAAAATACGCTTCAGGACATTATTCAGGAAAATTTTCCCAGCCTAGTAAGGCAGGATAATATTCAACTCCAGGTAATACAGAGAACACCACAGAGATATTCCTTAAGAAGAGCAACTCCAAGGCACATAATCGTCAGATTCACCAGGGTTGAAATGAAGGAGAAAATACTAAGGGCAGCCAGAGAGAAAGGTCAGGTTACCCACAAAGGGAAGCCTATCAGACTCACAGCAGATCTCTCAGCAGAAACCCTACAAGCCAGAAGAGAGTGGGGGCCAATATTCAACATCCTTAAAGAAAAGAACTTTCAACCCAGAATATCACATCCAGACAAGCTAAGCTTCACATGCGAAGGAAAAATAAAGTTTTTTGTGAATAAGCAAGCACTCAGAGATTTCATCACCACCAGGCCTGCTTTGCAAGAGCTTCTGAAAGAACCACTACACATATGAAAGGAACAAACAGTATCAGCCTTTCTAAAAAAATTATCAAAAAGAGCATCAATATAATGAAGAATTTATATCAACTAATGGACAAAATAGCCAGCTAATGACAGTATTAAACTCACATATATTATTATTAATTCCAAATTTAAATTGACTAAATCCCCCAATCCAAAGACAGGCAATTTGAATAAAAAACTAAAACCCATCAGTATGCTGCATCCAGATCCATCTCACATTCAAGGATACACAAAGACTCTAAACAAGGGATGGAGAAAGATTTACCAACCAAACAGAGAGCTAAAATAAATAAATAAAAAATAGAAGTTACAATTAAGCAACAAAGATCAAAAGAAGCAAAGAAGGACATTACATAATGATAAAAGGATCAATGCAACAACAAGAAGAGCTAAAGATCCTAAATATATACGCACCCAATACAGGAATACCTAGACATACAGGACTTATAAAGAGACTTAGACTCCCACATAATAATAGTGGGAGACTTCAACATTAATATTAGACAGATCAATGAGACAGAAAATTAACAACGATATTCAGGTCTTGAACTCAGATCTGGAACAAGTAAATGTAATTAACATTTATAGAACTCTCCACTTTAAATATACAAAATATACACTCTCATCAGTACCACATCATATCAATTTAGAGGTTTAAATGAAATCTTGGTTGGCTCCTTGTTTGTTATTCTCTTCCCTCATTTTCTTTCATGTCACCATTATTGAGGACAATTGTAGGCATACCCATATTTAGACTGCATTCTAGCCTGGGCAATAAAGCAATACCCCCATCCTCTCTCCCTCTTCCTCTTTCTCTTTCTTCCTCTTCTTTATAAAAAAAAAAAAAATACAAAAAAAAAAAAGCTCATTTCACATTCTCATTGTTTTACTGTCAAACAATATAAAACAACCTTGTTTTGTATAATATTTCAATTCAAGTTTTATTAATATAAAACACAAAATTGAACAAACTATAAAATACAGTTTAATGATTTTTCATTAAATTTGTATCCAAGTAACCAAAATGTAGTTTCAAAAATAAAACAAATAAATATATTCCTAAATAGATATATGGACAACCATAGAGAAATATTCTATTATTATTTAAATATGGCTCTACTGATAACTTACAAATGAATAGGTGCCTTTTAAAATATTCATCGGTTCACAATCTTTGGATAATTTACTTCTGTGTCTATATGAGAAAGTCATCAAAAATAAAAAAAGAAAATATAAATTTAGTTTTGCTCTTTGTAATTTGGTAAATGTCAATAACCAATTTAATAACATTTTAAACAATGCATTTGGTTTAAAAATGTTCAGGAGAGAAATTCGCTATTATGTCAACTTTCTGACCATTTTTCTTTTATATGGATAACAATGAACTTCATTGGTCTTCTTTCATTAGAGCTCTTTGTCCTATAACAAACCTCCCTGGCTCTGTCATCCATCAGATACATGACTTATCACATTACATAGTCTTTGAATGCCTTGATCTAATGAAGCAAAATGATGCCTGAGGTCTCTTATTTTGGTCAATACTATAAGGCTTCTATCTCTCTTTTTATTCCCATGAATTAATTTATCCAACAATTTATTCTTATCACACTGATAACACAAAGAATTATATAACATTATCGTTTTTCCCAAAGAGTTTACATGAGTTAAAAGAATAATATGAACATGGTTTCAATATTAACTTAAGAAAGAGTTCGCAAGCAGTACATGAAGAAGTTATATAGAGAAGCGAAAAATCACAAGTTCTAAAGTCAGGATGCCCACCTTTTTTACTTTAGCAGCTAAAACATGGCTAAGGCAAAAATAACAAGGTTTGCCAAAAACTGAACTCTTCCTCAGTATTCTATAGAGATATTGTACACCATTTGATTATGTTCAAATGTGTTTGAAACTAGTAATTATTTTAAAATAGGGTCCTTAATCCAAACAATGGCTCACGCCTATAATCCCAGCACTTTGGGAGGCCAAGGCAGTCAGATCACGAGGTTGGGAGTTCAAGTCCAGCCTGGCCAACTTGGTGAAACCCCATCTCTACTAAAAGTACAAAAATTAGCCTGGCGTGATGGCAGGCACCTGTCATCCCAGCTACTTGGGAGGCTGAAGCAAGAGAATCGCTTGAACCCGGGAGGCGGAGGTTACAATGAGCCGAGTTTGTGCCATTGCACTCCAGCCTGGGTGACAAGAGCAAGGCTCTAGCTCAAAAAAAAAAAAAAAAATTAAAAAAGCAAAATAAACCAAGCAAGCAAAAATTAATATTTGATGAAAATTAAAAATGAAATCAACTTCAATTGTTCATTGCCTAACTGAGCCCAAGTCCTGTGGCTTTTTTTTTTTTTTTTGCACTGAACTTCTTGTTTCAGTTACTATGCCTTTGGCTATAGGAGAAATCAACTTTATTTAAGAGAAAGAAAAGAAAATTTCTAGGAGAAATTTCTGGGAGAATCTAAGTGGTTCTCAAGCTGAAGTGAGTACTGGTCTGGAAAATCAACAAAAATAAAGACAGCTACATGATCTTAGAAAGTATAAACCTAAAACTTTAACAAGCATACGGTGATCAGGACACTTCTGCTGCCTTGGTGTACACAGCCACTAAAGCTGAATACTCTGCCATTAAAGGACACCTGTGCCATCATTACTCTATACTGTTAGTAGCACAGCCATTAAGGTTTGCATCATTTGCTTAAGATTTAAAGTCCTAGATAAAAGCATCTTATCAGCATCAAATATCCAACTCTTGCTTGGAGTGAAAGGAAAGAGAATGCTCTGCTCCTCAGGCATTCATGCTGGGAGGACAGCATGGCTTGCCACAGAAGAAAAAAAAAAGGAAAGCGTTCCCCACTAGGAAAGGCAAGTGAATGAATGCCAAGTCGAAAAAATCTCTGCATCTGTTTAATGGCAAAATGATCCTGCCTACAATTGCTTGTCTCGTTATTTTTCTCTGCTACAGGTCTGTGATGAACTTGACAATAGAAACAGTGTCTTATTGTTATATCTCCCAGTGCCAATAAGAACGTTTGAGTTTGAACATGTAATAGAAGCCTGATGAATGGTTAAATGGATGGATGAATTGAAATAATGAGTGAATGAATTCAAATCAGAACCAATACTTGTGTAATTTTTTAAAGCTCTCAGAATATTCTTATACTTGAATCTGGACCAAATTTGATTTGGTTTTACAAATCAATTTTAAAAAGTCTAACATCTCAGTGCAAATGATCAAAAAACATAAATTTAAAGTTTATAAAAGAAGAAATACAAATATATCAATATACACATGAAAATCTGTTAACCTTGCTAGTTGCTATTAAAAATTAAATACGAGACACTGTCAGATTCCCAGGAATCTAGTTCAAATCTGGGCACACAATATTTATATAATAATCATTCCATGTACTGAATATTCTCTTTATTAAGTAAAAGAATGACACAATTCCATTCTCAGTCATAAAAATGGCAGTAACTAAATAAATTATAAAAGATAATATTTCAAGCATGTGGTGAGGGGAAATAAGTACAACCTTTCTGGAAAACAATTGGCAAAATTTAGTAAAAAGCTTTAAGAAGTTAAAATAAAGCCGGGCACAGTGGCTCAGGCCTGTAATTCCAGCACAGGGGAGGCTGAGGCGGGCAGATCACAAGGTCAGGAGTTCGAGACAAGCTTGACCAACATGATGAAACCCCGTCTCTACTAAAAATACAAAAAATTAGCCAGGCGTGGTGGTGCATGCTTGTAATCCTAGTTACTTGGGAGGCGGAGGCAGGAGAATCGCTTGAACTTGGAAGGTGGAGGTTGCGGTGAGCCGGGATCTCACCATTGCACTCCAGCCTGGGCAACAAAAGCGAAACTTCAACTCGGAAAAAAAAAAAAAGAAGTTAAAATAATTCACCTGACTAGTTTATCTATGAAATTAGTGCTTTAAAAAACCAAAGATGGCTGAGCACAGTGGTTCACGCCTGCAGTTCCAGCACTTCGAGAGGCCAAGGCCGGCAGGTCGCAAGGTCAGGAGATCAAGACCATCCTGGCCAACATGGGAAACCCTGTCTCTACTAAAAATACAAAAAATAGCTGGGCCTGGTGGCCTGGGCCTGTAGTCTCAGCTGCTTGAGAGGCTGAGGCAGGAGAATCACTTGAAAGCAGGAGGCAGAAGTTGCAGTGAGCTGAGATTATGCCACTGTGCTCTAGCTTGGCTACAGAGGAAACTGTCTCAAAAACAAACAAACAAACAAACAAAAATGTGCATAACTATATACAGGAATATTCATTCTGTGTTCTTAATAATAGTAGTAAATTGGGAGATAATTTAAATATTGAAATGCTAAAAATAATTCCATGTAGTGGAATATTATGCAATGATTAAAACATGTTAACCAAATATTTTCACAATATAATGATGAATGGAATACTGTTTACAATGTAATGTTCAGCAGATACGGTCCTGGATATACAAGAGTTTCTTACTTATATAAGATATACACAGATACATACTTCAAAACAGGCGTCCCCAAACTACGGCCCGCGGGCCGCATGCGGCCCCCTGAGACCATTTATCCGGCCCCCCGCTGCACTTCAGAAAGGAGCACCTCTTTCGCTGGTGGTCAGTGAGAGGAGCACAGTATGTGGCGGCCCTCCAACGGTCTGAGGGACAGTGAACTGGCCCCCTGTGTAAAAAGTTTGGGAATGCCTGCTTTAAAATTACTAGAAAAAAATCTGTTTGGGCCGGGCGCGGTGGCTCAAACCTGTAATCCCAGCACTTTGGGAGGCCAAGGCGGGTGGATCACGAGGTCAAGAGATCGAGACCATCCTGGTCAACATGGTGAAACCCCATCTCTACTAAAAATAAAAAAAAATTAGCTGGGCATGGTGGTGTGTGCCTGTAATCCCAGCAACTCAGCAGGCTGAGGCAGGAGAATTGCCTGAACCCAGGAGGCGGAGGTTGCGGTGAGCCGAGATCGCGCCATTGCACTCCAGCCTGGGTAACAAGAGTGAAACTCCGTCTCAAAAAAAAAAAAAAAAAGAAAAAGAAAAAGAAAAAAAAATCCGTCTAATGTTAAGCAGTGACAGTTTATTAATAAGGATATTGAAGTCAGCTATTACTCTCCACTTTCTTACATTCTGTGTTCTGTATTTTCAACAATGTGTACACACTAAAAATTTATGAAATGACACATTTTATTTTTTCTCTCTTTTGAATACCTTATCTCAATAAACTGACTTCATTGTTTTTGATTTCACATCTCTCCCATCACTCCCTTTGTTCCTGATGAACTGATCTGTTTCTGTTCTGTCATTTATTTATTTATTTATTTTGGGGATGGGATCTTACTCTGTTGGCCAGGTGGAGTACAGTAGCATAATCTGGGTTCACTGCAACATCCAACTCCCCAGCCCAAGCAAATCCTCCCACCTCAGCCTTCTGAATAGCTGAGACCACAGGTGTGCACCACCACACCCCACTCATTTTTGTATTTATGTTAGAGCCAGGGTTTCACTATGTTGCCCAGGCTGGTCTTAAACTCCTGTCCCCAAATGGTCTGCCCACCTCGGCCTTCCAAAGTTCTGGGATTGCAGACATGAGCCACCATGCCTGGTTTATTCTCTCCTTTCAAAAAGAAAGATTTAGAAGGTTCTAATCTTAACATTTTATAACACAAAATAAGATTTACTTGTCTCTGTAACAATTGTATTCCTGATCACCAGTTTTCATAATTGAGCTATGTCTTGCATCCTCAGCAGTTGACTTCTCCAATAGTAACTGCTTGTCCCCTGCAGTTTCCATTTATCTGTCACCAGCTTCTGAGTTGTCATGCCCAGGACCTTACAAATGCTTCCAAATGCTGATCATGTCATGCACCTACATTTGCTCAGAGTCAGCACACAGACTATCCAGAAACCGCATTCATCTTGCTGGAGCAGCTGTTCCAACTGAGACTGTCTCTCAGCACATCTCCAACAGCAAAGGTTAAAGAAAGCTCTAGATTTTCCAACCTCCCAGCCTTCTCCATCTCACTACAATGGACAAACCTCAAGGTGAAGATTGCTTGAGATTTGAAAAATCTCTGAAGAGCCACAATTTTTATTATTAAATTTGAACTTGGTTAAATAGAATTTCTTCTTTGTGGGTACTTAGAATTTTCTGTAGCAATGTGCTCCAGAGCCTTATTTATTTATTTATTTATTTATTTATTTATTTTATTGCATTTTAGGTTTTGGGGTACATGTGAAGAACATGCAAGATTGTTGCATAGGTACACACATGGCAGTGTGGTTTGCTGCCTTCCGTCCCCTCACCTGTATCTGTCATTTCTCCCCATGCTATCTCTTCCCACCTCCCCACCCCCCGTCCCTCCCCCATTTCCCCCCAGTGGAACCCAGTGTGTAGTGCTCCCCTCCCCGTGTCCATGTGTTCTCATTGTTCAACACCCGCCTATAAGTGAGAACATGCGGTATTTGATTTTCTGTGCTTCTGTCAGTTTGCTGAGAATGATGGTTTCCAGGTTCATCCATGTCAACTCCGGATTCAGCTACCTGGGTTTAAATCCCAGCATTTGCCACTTGCTATTTGAATAATGTCTAGAGCAATTAACTTAATCAGCCAGTGTTTCCCCATTATTACTTGTAACATGGACAGAATTACTACTTCCTAAGATTGTTGTGAGGATAAAAGGCATTATTAAAAGTACTTAGAAAAGTGTATGTTATGGTGAGTGCCACGTAAGTGGTAGCTCTCCTACAGATAGTATTTAACAACCTGTTTTTCCTTTTTCTTTTTTACTATAGTTCCAAAACTTTAAATAATTATCTTCTGAGAAACAAAAGAGTAAAAATGCTCTGAATTACGTCAGGTATCAGAAAAGGACAGGCTAGGAAGGTGTCGTTAATAGAGGATCTGGAGTCCTTTGGCCAATATGGGTTGTAGACAATCTTCAGAAAGACAAGAATAAAGGGAATTATTGTGGCTGTCCAAAACAGCAAATCAGGGTATTTTCCTATTTTATGACCTAATCCTAACTAACAAAACAAATCTCTTCAATACTCTTACCCCTATAAGCCAGGCTGGGGGTGTTGAGGGAGCAGAAGGAAGTTATATCTCAAAATGGTGAAATCATCATCATGTAAAATGGTAAATCGTGTCTGCCTCTTTCAGTTCAAGTACTGCTTCTCTAAACCATGGAGCAATTACTGAGAATCATTCATATCTGTCCTAATTTTTTATTTCTCCATTGCTTGTTCTGTAGCCTGTGAGCAACACATTTCTCAGTTTCTGGCTTTCATTAAATTTGTCATCCTTTCATTCACTTTCTTTCACTCATCACCGGCCACAATATCACTGATATTCAATACGAATTTAAACATATGTCAAATAATTTCCTGTGCAAATTTCACCTGATAATATTAAATCAATAACAATTTTTTTTTTCTCAGTTTAAGCCTATAGCACACTATTTGTTATGGCCTACTAGAAAGAAAAAAGTAAAACGCTTTGATCTCTTAAAAACTAAAACACCTAGTTATTCTAACATTTGTATAAATTACGTTAGCTTGATTTTTTTAAATTAAAAATACTATACAATAGGGGAGAAATTCTTTGAATTCATAAAGCAGTGGGGCGCAGACACCAGTATTTGTAGCTCCTGAGAGTTAGCTATATTAGAATCGAACCATTCAAAAGTCAAGCTGGAAAAAAAATGCTACTGTACATCATATTTTCTGTATTTTTTTGCAAAAAAATAAATTAGCAAATTAGAATGAATGTGCGCTTTCAGTCTCATGGTCCTCTTCAAAGAAAAGCATTTTGTTGATTGACTGACGACATTTGTCACATTATTTTTACTTTAGACTCAGGGAGTACATGTGCTTTTGTGTTACATGGGTATATCGCAGCATGGCATAGATTGAATTCCCATCACCCAAATACTGAACATTGTACCCAACAGGCAATTTCTCAACCCTCCCACTTTTTGAAGTCTCCAGTGTCGATTATCTCCATCTTCACGTGTGTGAGCACCAACTGTTTAGCTCCCACTTATGAGTGAGAATATGGGGTAAGAAAACCTTTTTTTTTTTTTTTTTAATATGAGAATTTGTGATAGACAAAAGATGGCCTCACCTACTTTGTCAACTGTACCATAGAGAGAGACAAAGACTTACTACTTTTCCTTTGAATCTGGGCTGCCCTGATGACTTGCTTAACCAGTAAAAGGCAATTCCAGACGTAACTTCTGAAGTTAAGTCGAAGGAAGCCTTTCAGCTTCCACCCAGGCCTCTAGAAATACTCTTTTGACTTGTGAGCTACCATATAAGAAGTCTAACCCTTAGCCACCACGCAAAAGATACTACATGGAAAGACACAGCCGTTACACACAGAGAGAGAGAAAGAGAGAGAGAGAAAAGAGAAAGAGAGAGATACCTGTCCAGTAATCAGTTCCTCTGGCCTCCAGCCGTGGACAGTGAACCTGAGGTCTCAGAAATGAGGCTGCAACACATATAATGAACACAATTTAAATTTGTAAGAAAAATAAATGACTGTTGTTCTATTAACCCACTAAGCATTGGAACTGCTTGTTCTGTGACAGTGGATAACCAGAGCATAATTATTATGTGTACAATCTGTCAGCCAAGAATCATGGGCATACTTGGGGTGTGGAATGCACTCTAGCATCAATGACCTGAGGAGTATAGAGGACAGTAATTTTGCAGCCCTAAGGTGATAGAGACATTCCAGGTTAGGTCAAACATTCATTTTTAAGGAAATTCTTTATTTGGAGCAGACTCCAAAATAACAAGGGCTTCCCAAGCAGTTTGGATTGTATTTTTTTCCAGCTTCATGCTAGATATATATTTCAGGAAATAATCTACAGTTATTCTACCAGAGGCTGGCAATGCATCTCATAGCAAGGCTAGTCTCTAAAGTGCTGGAAAAGTTTAGTGTCAACATTCTTCAATTACTTATTGAGTAATATAATTTTCTTCTTTTTCTTTTTTTTTTGAAACGGAGTCTCACTTTGTCACTCAGGCTGGAGTGCAGTGGCAGAATCTTGGCTCACTGCAACCTCTGCCTTCCTGGTTCTAACTATTCTCCTACCTCAGCCTCCTAGGTAGCTGGAATTACAGGTGCTTGCCACCATACCCAACTAACTTTTGCGTATTTTTAGTAGATATGGGATTTCACCATGCTGGCCAGGATGGTTTTGAATTCTTGACCTCAAGTGATCCACCTGCCTCGGTCTCCCAAAGTACTATGATTACAGGCGTGAACCACCATACCTGGCACTTTTTAAATAAGAATTTCTTTAAATTTATTTATTTATTTTACAATAAGTAAATATTCTAAACCTCAGGAGTGATAAGAGATATCAAATCCTTTTTTCTAGAATCTTTGCTATGTAGTAAAGAGTTTTGTTTTATTTCTCTCTACACATTTTTAAATTACCATATTGTCTTTTGCTTTGAATACATCTTTCAACACTTTATTCACAGGCCTTGGCTGAGGTAACAAAAATCCCAGAAGCTAGGAGTATGTACTTGCCAACAAACGATTTTAAAAATATTTTCCTTATGAAAGTTGCCAGTGATTCATTTTATTGGGAGTAATATCAGTAATACTTCCTTTTCCCTCATTTACCAATCTGATATTTAAGATATGGGAAAATGGTAAGTGAAATGGAAAAAAAAAGTTGTTTTAATACTGTCTAGAATATACTATATGATCTTATCTGAAATACAGACACACATACGAATGCCTAGAGAAAATTTTTTTTCAGCCTTATCCTTTAATATTTTAAACAGTAAGATTAATTGTAACATTTAATTTTCTTTCAATATACATATTAAAATCAAAACTTGCACAAATTAAATTTAACAGCTTATTTGACCTAAGAAAAAGTCACAAATTGGCGGGGGGCGGGGGGGTGGCCTCAGAACTCTGGTTCAGAGGTTCAGAGAATTCCTGGTGACAAAGTGGGCTGGCAGTGACTTTATAAGCAGAAAATGGAAGTGAGGAACAGAGAAAGCATGTCTGGTCACAGTTTAGCAATTGCCTTATTTTGACATGATCTGATCAGTTCCCAGCCTGTGACTAGCTGAAGCTCAGCTACTGCAATTGATTGACACCAAGCTACGTGCTACAGAATACAATTTTAGGGCCCAGCGCCTATAATCCCAACACTTTGGGAGGCTGAGACGGCAAGAGCATCTGAGGTCAGGAGTTTGAGACCAGTGTGGCCAACATGATGAAACCCCATCTCTACTAAAAATACAAAAATTAACTGGGCATAATGGTGGGTGCCTTTGATCCCAGCTATTCTTGGGAGGCTGAGGCAGGAGAATTGCTTGATACCAGGAGGCAGAGGCCATGGTGAACTGGAATCGCACCACTGCACTCCAGCCTGGGTGACAGAGTGAGACTCCATCTCAAAAAAAAAAAAAAAAAAGAACTTTTAGGTTAGGCTTTCAGTCTGTTTACATAGTAAGTTAGGTTGCAATTCATGTATGTATAGTATGTAGGTACTGAGATATCCTCAGGCCAAATTTAGCATAACATATAATTTTTTAATTTCTATAACTTTTATTTCTTTTATAATTTGAAAAAGATGTACTTTTTCTTTCCATTTTATATGGCATGCATAAACAATGAGTATTATTTGTACAAAGGCTTAGCGAAAGCTTACCCACAGGCCCCATGAGACCTAGGACAGCTCTAAATGTGGCCCAACACAAATTTATAAACTTTCTTAAAACATTATGCAACTCCCTGAATTTTTTTTAGCTCATCAGCTACAGTTAGTGTTAGTGTATTTTATGTGTGGCCCAAGACAATTCTTCCAATGTGACCAGAGAAGCCAAAAGATTAGACACCCCTGCCTTAATTTATAGAGCACTTTCACATAATTTTGCTCACTTAATCCTCACAAAAATCATATGAGATAAAGTACTAGTGTCTTTGTTCTTTGCTTTTTTAATTGACATAAAATTGTATAGATTTTTGGAATGCAATGTAATTTTTGACATATGTATATATTGCAGAAAAACTAAATCAAGTTAGTTAACATATCCATTCCCTCACAACTATCTTTGGATTTGTTTTTCTGTTGCATTCACTTCAGCTCTCTGGCATACATTTTAGAGTAGCGTTCTATCGTACAAAGAAAGGAAGCAGCCACACAGAAGCACCCTCATAAAGTTCCACAGTTTGAAAGCAGCAGACAGCAGACACAACTGCAGCCCTAACTCCAAAACCTCAGATGTAGCACGTCGCTGTACAGCCTCCCTCTCCGCAGCTCCGGTCTGTGTTTTCCGCAGCTGCCTTTCTTTCTCGCTTTCAGGACATCTCATACTGTTCCCCTCTGAAGCAATGAACTTTTCCAAACCAGTCGTATTCGACGTCATACACTTTCAATGTGCGCTTCTGGCAGGACTACCGTCCTTTGGCAGTGAGCTCCACTCAGGCCCAAATGGTAGTGGCCGAGTTCAGCTCTCAGCTCTATCTGAAGTGGTTAAATCCACGATACAGAAGACTGTCTCTGCTGCCGGAAAAGATTACTCAGACTTCCAGAATTTGAATTTTACCACATGTCAGGTGAGAAAAATGGACATAGTGCCCATTATTTTTGTGAACGCTTTATGGGCACTTTACCAGAAAACTAAATTATTGAGTAACACCTTGTTAATTCTATATTAAGAGAGCTATGAAAAAAAAGGGCTTTAAGTATATAGTATCTGATATTTTATTTAAGAGCAGTAAGACATTTAAGTCAATTAAGGAGGAATAGCTACCTCAAATTTATGCTGTTTTGAATAAAACTATATCAATTTAACAAGATTCCATTGCGCAAAGAAGTGCTATTATTACATTGCTGCACACATTCCAAGAGATGCAGGAAATCATAATGGTGCTGACCAAATTCTCATCTCCGTGTTAATCAAGTGTTCTGTGGCAATTGCCATCATAGTTTGATAAGTCTTTGGCTGTTGTTTCTTTTTCAAGGTAGGGCTCCCTTAACTATCTGTTTCCATTTTCTCTACCAGCTGCTAGCCTGATGACCCTTAAACCAGTCCAAATCAGATAACACACTGAATACCATAGTGCATAAGGCAAATTGCAAACATCTACTGAGATTTACAGCAATTACTGAGGGAAGCCCATGTCAATGAATCCTCCCACTGATGGGACATGCTGGAGCTCTGAAACCCTTGCTGATGATTCAGAGACAGCTTGGTGAAATCTCTCAGTCTGTGTGCTCCATGGCTTCAACTATGAATGACTTCAGGTATTTGCCTCGGCCCGAAGTATAATAGGCAGCCATTGATTTTGCTTGGCTAGAGGGACAAGCAATTGGAAATCATGTGATCTCAACAGGCTCAGTGGCTCAAGTTTGTAATCCCAGCACTTTGGAAGGATGAGGGTGGAGAACAGATTGAGGCCAGGAGGTCAAGACCAGGCTGGGCCACCTAGTGAGACCCCATCTCTACAAAAAATAATTTTAAAAAATAGCCAGGCATTACGGGGTGTGCCTACAGTCCCAGCTACCCAGGAGGGTGAGCCCAGGAATTTAAGGCTGTGGTAAGCTATGACTACACCATTGCCCTCCAGCCTGGCGACATGGGGAGATCCTGCCACTAAATAATAAATAAGTGAATAAATCCTATGGACTGGATTCATGGAAAAGTCCCTCTGGTCTGTCTTCTGATGGAGGTGTGAGCAGTCATAAGCAGGGTTTGAAGGTCATCTGCAAGAGCAAGTGTAATGAGCAAAACCCTGGGAAGAGTTAAAGCCAAATAAGCCTTCTCAAGATGAGGATGAGCTGAGCAAACATACATTTAAAACTCTGTGTATCTACATGCATATTTTCTATGCTGTGAATCCATATGCCACAGAAGTTGGCCATATTTTTATCCCTTTTTTTCTCCCTTTGACCCACTGTGGTCTCGATTTGGTTGGATGGCAATCATGCATATACAAGGGTCTGGGTTACTTTCACTATTGTATCCAAGAGCCGTAGTATTTGCTTCACCCTTTACTTTTGCTAAGAAAACTTCTACAGTTCACTACAGGGGTTTACTTTATTTTGTCCCACCGTTTGTTTCCTTATGTATTCCCTCTATCCTGGCCTGTTTGAATTGGGAGCTGCTTTGCCCATTCTCAGGAGAAAATCCTGCAAAGCTAATGATACTGGTAGGGGTTCCATTCATTGCAAGGAAATGTCAAACAAGGTACTTAAGAAGTGGAATTGGCTAGAGAATGGGGCTGTACATTATTATTTAGAGGGGAGGGAGAAGGTAGCTCTGTCACTTCTATGCATTTAAATGTCATTCTTGTCTGTTTCATGGAGTTTTATGTCAGGTTGACTATAACTGAGATTTGGCTAGTATGAGTTAATACAGCTACTTTTGCTGCTAATTTTTTTTCTTGTTTCCGGAAGTATTGTGAAAAACTGAGCAGTCTGATTAAAAATCAATGTATTTTTATGCATTGCACACATACAAACACATATACACATACATGCACACCATGTAGCCTCTTATGTCACTAACTGTGATATTTTTGGAAATCAAATTGCAAGTACTGTCCCAGCAAGCTTACTCTATAGGTCTTTATCCAGAGGACATGCACTCTTTCCCCACATTATCTTAAATATAATTAGTCTCTGCCTCTGATGTTTTTTCTTATTCCTCCTTGCTCTCTTCCTTTCTTTATGAAAATCTTGACCACTATACACACTGTCTTATTTTGCAGGTGAAGATAATGAATCTAGCTCATACTCGTTATGAGCTGGATTTTGTTCTCCAAAACAGCATATGTTGAAGCCCCAAACACCACTTCCACAAAGTCCCTGTTGAAAGGGACTTTTGGAAGATAATTAAGGTTGAATGATGTCATGTGGCTGGGGTCCTAATCTGATAGGACTGGTGTCAGCAGAAGAGAAAGAGACACCTGAGATCTCTCTGTCTCTCCATGCATGCAGAGGAAACACCATGTGAGAATACAGGGAGAAGGTGGTCATCTACAAGCCAGGAAGAGAAGTCTCAGCAGAAACCACTCCTTCTGGCCCCTTGACCATGGACTTTAAGCCTCCAGAACTATGAGAAAATAAACATCTGGTGTTTATGGCCAGGTGCTGCTGCTGCCCACATTTGTAATCTCAGAGCTTTGGAAAACTAAGGTAGGAGAATCATTTGCGATCAGGAATTTGAGATCAGCACAACAAACATAGTAAAACCCTGCTTCTACCAAAAAAAAAAAAAAAAAAAAAAAAAAAAAAAAAAAAAAAAAAAAAAAAGATTCTGTGGTTTAGGCCACTTAGTTGCCACTTAGTTTATGGTATTCTGTTATGGAAGCCCAAGCAGACTAATACAGTGCTCAACAGAATGTATGTTCTAAATTATCTTCTCTCTCTCTCTGGAAATGGATATATTTCATGTAGATTATACTTTCTCATCATGCCCTTTTAGAAATATTTTTCAAATATTTTTCAAAAAATTTTCAAATGTTTTTATATTTTTTAAAGTTTATTTTCAACACTAGATTTGCAGAAAAATTGCAAAAATTAGACCCAGAGTTCTCATATTTTCTTTATCCAACCTCCCCTAACATATAACATCAAATAAAACCTCAGTAAAACTATGGAAACCAGAAAATTAACATTGATATTGATTAATAGTTTAAATAATCTGTGTAGACTTTTTATTGTAGTGTCACAAATTTTGCAAATAATACTCAATTGAAAATCTTGTATCTGATGAAAGATCTCATATTGTATTTAAATGTTTCATGTGTTTTTCTTCATTTTCTGACAGTTCCCTTCTTAATTTCTCTCTCATATACTTGACATGTTTGAAGAACACTGGTCAGCTATTTTGTACAGTATTTGTCAGTTTCAGTTTGTCTGATTCTCAGGATTAGATAGAAGTTTTGCATTTTTGGTAAGAACCCCACGGAAGTGATGTGGTGCCACTCTCAGTGCATCACAATAGGGAACACACAGTCTTATATGTCTTAGTATTGGCAACATTAACTGTAATCACTTTGATAAGGTGATGTCTGGTAAGTATCTCCACTTTATAGGTTACTATTTCCCCTATGAAACAAATAGGTACATTGTGAGAAGATTCTTTGATTACACGAATGTTTGTTTTTAACTATATATTTAAAAACAATTATATATTTAATTATATATATATCGATCAGCTAAAATCTGTTTACAACTATTATTAAGGTACTGTTGGCTTAGTGATAATTTTCCATTTCCATTATCCCTTCTACATTAAAATTCTAATTGGAATTCTGTAAAAATGAGCTGTTTCTTCTTTCCATTTATTTATTTATATTAGTATAGCTCTGTGGATATTTGTTTTATACTCTGGGTTATGCTCTATTAGTCTCATTATTTTGATGCTCAAATTGTGACAGCCTTGGCCATTAAGAGCTCCTTCAATGGGTGCCTGTATTTGTTGTTCATTCAGCATGGTGCCATTATGTTTTGGTTCCTATAAGATATTACAGGATCACTTTGTATTTCTCCTGCCTCAGTCCTATCATCAATCACTTCTCTAAGAAGCCCTACTTCCTTTTACTGAAGAATGGAATTTAGAAATCAAGATCTGGCCACTAGATGTGTTCGTTGCTGCTAGGGATGTCCTGGCTTTTGGCCCTATTTAGGCAGAGATAAGGAAATGTATGCCTAGTTACATACACATAGATATGTGTACCAAATGAACTAAAGGAAATATATGCTTATTCATACATTATTAAATAAATGAACTAAAGGAAAGGTATGCTTAATTACACACACACAGATATAGCTTTGCCTGTTTTCTTACATGCAGCTTCTTTTTCCAACACTCAGAAATCTGAGACTCAGTCCACAACGACAATAAAATATCATAAACTGGGAAACTTATAAACACCATAAATACATTGCCCAGTACTAGAGACTGGAAAGTCCAAGGTCAAGGTGCCGGCAGATTTGGTGTCTGGTGAGGGCCCACTTTCTCATAGATGGTGCCTTATCACTATCTCCTCACATGGTAGAAGAGACAAGGCAGCCTTCTGGGACCTTTTTTATTAATATAATGGCACTAATTCCATTCATGAGGAGGAGCTACCTCTCAAAAGGTCTCATCTCTTAATACTTTCTCCTTCAGGGCTGGAAGTTCAACATTTGAATTTTGGGGAGATATGAACATTTAGATCATACTGTCTGGCTGTCACTACTATATATTTACTTATTTTCTTAATCCTTATTAGGATTAAAATGATATAATTTTAATTATATATTGTGTATTATATAATTTTAATTATATATTATGTAATATATAATTTTAATTATATATTTTATATATATAATTTTAATTATATATTTTATATATATAATTTTTATATCCTATATAAAAATTGTTTCAGAATTAATAGCCAAGCCCCTGTAGAAACCAACATTGTTAACTAGAGGACATATCAGTGTACAGCATTTCATATCATTGTTTTTACAAGATATAATCAAAGCCATGGTTTTCTAAAGTCATTTAGGTCAGTTTTTTTTTTTTTTTTTAAATTTACTTCCTTCAATGTGATCATTTTATCCAAGTTATTCAAGCATAATGAGGTTAAGGTCATTTGTTAGAGTTTGAATTCAACTTAGAATTCCTGCAAGATACTGGTTGATTTTAATTATTTACTTATTGGCGAGCATGTAAAACTTTACCAAAGCTAAACACAAAATTTTTTTTAAAGAAATGTTATCCCCTCTTCCTCCCTTCTACTCGTTATCATTCCTCCATTCGTTCCCACCCACTGCTGTTAGGTAAACTATCTCATTAGTTGCTGGTTTATTCTTGCCTCCATTTCCAAGTATCTATACAAATGAGCAGAAACTCACATATTTTCTCAGATCACTTTCTTTCATATGTAAAGAGCAGTTGACTCTAGATAAACTTTTGTACTTAATTTGCAAATATTTTGTTGAGAAAATAGTATGCTTCCCCCACTCATGTAACTGACTATAGCTAATTAAGTTGGAGACTTATTGCATGAACTGTAGGGCCAAAAGCACATGAGTTTGAACCTAGGTTCAATCAAGTATCAATTGTATGATCTTGAGAAAACTAATATTTCTAAATCCTAGGTTCTTTATCTATAAAAATGATAATAATGTTAATATCTTTATCATAAGTTTGCATAAGGATTATATGAGCATTACATGTAAAGCTCTTACCATAGCACTTAACATTTGGGTGCTCAAAAAATCTTGGAAGTACTAGTAATATTAAGTGTATTAGAACAGTAACTAAGTAACTATGACTTTGTAATTAGCTAATTGACTAAGGCTAATTTTTTTTCTGTCCTAATTTATCTCTTAAAATAGTGAAGACCACTCAGTAACTTTTAATGCTCATAGATAATTTTCTTCCAAATAATTAAAGGATGAAACTGATAGTACTTTTAATTCAAAAGAAAATCCTAAACTCTGCCTCACTGAAGTTGCAATTAACTGTACATTATTGGTATACCTTATTTTATTGCAATTCTCTTTCGTGTGTGTGTGTGTGATGGTTTTTTTTTTTTTTTTTTTTTTTACAAATTGAAGATTTGTGGCAAACCTGCATCCAGCAAGCCTATTGCTCCCATTTTTCTGACAGCACATGTTCAGTTAATTTCTCTGTGTCACATTTTAGTAATTTTTGAAATATGTTAAATTTTACTATTATTATTATATCTGTTTTAGTGATCTGTGAACTGCATTCTTTGATATCACTATTGCAATTGTTTTAGGATGCTACGAACTCTGCCCATCTAAGATGGCTAACTTAATTAATAAATGTTGTGTGGGTTCTGACTGCTCAGCTGATGAGCCATTTCCCTCTCCTTTCCTCTTCTCAGGCCTCTCCATTCCCTGACATATGGCAATATTAAAATTAGGCCAATTAATAACCACACAATGGCCTCTAAATGTTCAAGTGAAAGGAAGAGCCGCATATCCCTCACTTAAAATCAAAACTAGAAATGATTAAGCTTAGTGAGGAAGGCAAGTCAAAAGCCAAGACAGGCCAAAAGGTAATCCTTTTGTACCAAACAATTAGTGGTATTGTGAATACAAAGAAATGGTTTTTGAAGAAAATTAAATTGCTACCCATTTAACAAACAAGAAAAAGAAACCACCTTAATCGCTGATATGGAAAAAGTTTTAGTGGTCTAGATCAAAGATCAAACCAGCCACGAGAGTTTTTTAACCCAAAGCCTAAACCAGAGCAAGGCCCTAACTCTCCTCATTTCCATGAAGGCTGAGAAAAGTAAGAAAGCTGCAGGAAAAACTGTTTGAAGCTAACAGAGGTTTCATAAACCTGCTTCTTGAGGTTTAAGGAAAGAGGCCATCTCCATAATGTAAAGTGGAAGGTGAAGCAGCAAGCGCTGATGTAGAAGCTGCAGTAAATTATCCAGGAGATGGAACTGAGATATTTGATAAAGGTGGCTACCCTAAATAATTTTCAGGGTTGTTGAAAGAGCCTTGTTTTGGAAGATGCCATCTAAGATTTTTATAGCAAAAGAGAAGAGATTAATGCCTAGTTTCAAAGCTTCAGAAGACAGGCTGACTCTCTTGTTAGGGGCCAAGGCAGCTGATAACCTTAAGATGAAAATCAATGCTAATTTACTATTCTGAAAATACTAAGGTCCTCAAGAATTGTGCTAAATTTACTCTGTCTGTGCTCTATAAATGGAATAGCAAAGCTTGAATGACAGCACATCTGTTTACAGCATGATTTACTAAATATTTCAAGCCCACTGTTGAGACCTACTGCTCAGAAAAAAAGAGATTCCTTTCAAAATATTATTTCACATTAACAATGTACCTTGTCATCCATGAGCTTTGTTGGAGATGTGCAAATAGATACAGCACATGGATAAAGGAGCAACTTTCAAGTCTTATTATTTGAGAAATACATTTTGTAAGGCTATAGCTGCCATAGATAGTGAGCCCTCTGATGCAGCTTGGCAAAGTCTTTGAGAAATCTTCTAGAAAGGATTCACCATTCTAGATGTCATTAAGCCCATTCATGATTCATGAAAGGAGGTCAAAATATCAACACTAACAGAGTTTGAAAGAAATTGATTGCAACACTCATGGATGAATTTGACTGACTGAAGACTTCAATGGTGAAAGCAACTGCAGGTGTGGTGGAAATAGCAAGAGAACTAGGATTAGAATTGGAGCCTGAAGATGTGATTGATTTCTGTAATCTCATGACAAAATTCACAAAAGTTTAATTGTTTCTTATGAAAGAGCAAAGAAAGTGGTTTGAGGTGCAATCTACTTCTGGTGAAGATGGTGTGAACATTGTTGACATGACAATAAAGAATTTTGAATATTACATGAATTTTGTTGGTAAAGCAGTGGTAGTGTTTGAGAGAATTTAATAGAATCTTAAAAGAAGTTCTATGGATAAAATGCTATCACACAACATCACAGAGAAATCTTTCATAAAAGAAAGAGTCAATTAACACATCAAACTTTATTGTTATCTTATTTTAAGAAATTGCCATAGCTACCCTGTATTAGTCTGTTTTCATGCTGCTGATAAACACCCAAGACTGAGTAATTTACAAAGAAACAGAGGTTTAATGGACTCACAGTTCCACACGGCTAGGGAAGCCTCACAATCATGGCAGAGGACGAAAGGCATGTCTTATACATGGCTGCAGTCAGGAAAGAATAATTTTGCCAAGCAAAAGTGGAAACTCCTTATAAAATCATCAGATCTCATGAGACTTACTCACTACCAGAAGAACAGTATGGGAAAAATCCACACCAATAATTCAATTATCTTCCACTTGTTCCCTCCCACAACACATGGGAATTATGGGAGCTATGATTCAAGATGGTATTTGGGTGGGGACACAACCGAGCCATATTGCACCCCAAATTTTAATAAATTGACTTCCACAACCACCATCCTCACCAGTCAGCAGCCAACAACATTGAGACAAGACCCTTCACGAGCAAAAAGATTATGACACACTGAAGGCTTGGAATTTTGTTTGTATTTTTCAGCAAGAAGGTATTTTTGAATTACCGTATGTAGATTTTTTTTTTTTTAACATATAGTGCTGTCGCACAGTAATTAACTACATTATAATATAAACAAAACTTTTATGTGCACTGGGAAACCAAAAACTTAGTGTGACTTGCTTTATTGTGATATTGTGGTTGACTATAAATGACCACTAATATCTCTGAGGTATGTGTGTATTTAAAAGTTCAAATATTCTGTTTGTACTAAACTTAATCTCTTTCACTTTTGCTACAAGATTCATAGAGTATCCTCTGCACCCATTTCATATGTGGTTTGTAACAAGTGAATTTGTAAAAGACACATCTTTATGGTTAGCATAACTTTTGTTTCTGACAAGTCAATGGTAAAAATTGTAGTTTGTTAATTGGTTACAAGTATGCTTGAGGAGCAGTTTTTAATAGGCTCTAATATTTACTTCCAAATTTAAAGTTGGTGGATTTTGTACAAACTGATCAGAATTGGTTTCACAAACCTGTCCTGGCAAAAGTTCAATGTATTAACATTTATTAAATGCCTAATATGGTAAGGCATATGTTAGATTCTGGAAGGAAAACAACAAAAGAGAGAAATCCCTTTATTCAGGAATAACAGTCTAGTCAGCTCCTAGAGGTTATTCGAGTTGGTGGGAAGCCGTGTGAAAACTGAGTTTCACAACTGGAATCTTTCATCTCGCCAGGTCATAAAAGCCAGTGTCCTACCTGTGAAGCTATTGAAAGGTTTTGAGCAATGAATTGGATGCCTGGTTCATAGCTTAGAAGGATCTCTTCAACTACTGTGTTGTGAATAGGCTAGAATGGCATGTGGGTGAAAGCAAGAAAATCAGGGGAGAAAAAAACAGCAGGTAATGCATAATGGATTCTTGGATGAGGAAGTAAGCAATGAATTGTTGCTGTGGTGGCTCTCTTGAAGTATTTTTATTGATTGTAGAGCCTACAGAAAACATTGTATCGGATGTGCAAAAAAGAAAGGAGTTAAGAGTCCAAAATTTAAACCTCAGTTTCCATAAAAATCAAGCTTGAATTATTTACTATCTCTTAAAGGTCCCAGTATGAAGGTCATGCTCTCATTCCCGTGAAAAAGCTGTATTCCATTTCCTAAGATAAGTAACAGAAATAATCTAAAATTAAAACATAGAGAAATGCGTGATGTTTCAAAAAGATGGAGGCCCATCACCTGCACTGCTTTGGGATAACCTTGCTAGGGAGAAGGAGGAATTTGTAGTCTTACTCACTTGCATAGGATGGAGGCATCCAGAGCTGCAGGGACATTTTCTGATCTTCAGCAATGGGAAAAACGCTGAGGCTAATCTAGTCCTGTAAAGTCCAACACTAACCTGAGTCAGTGTGGTTCATATCCACATGCTGTAATGTGACCCACATCCTGTGCCTCCTGCAAGGTCAGAAATATGTTTTATCCCATACCAGTTTAGGAATTTTACTTTATTGGACTACACAGCTTGGGATTTATTGGCATCTTAAAAACACATGCTTGAAATTGCAGGGCCTTTGCTAGAAACTGAGCTTGAGTCCACTACTGTTAAGGTTAGAGTATGTTCCTAATTACAGAGCAGGATAGGACATTTTGCTGCCCCAATGATCCTCTAGGAGTTTAGAAAAATCAAATGTTCTTTTGCTACCAGACATATAACATTTTGTCTTATTTCTGGATGTGAAGTTTTTCTGTACTCTTTCAATTTTTGAGGGCCATGGTGGATTTACTTATTGTTAGGATTTGTCTATTTTTTTTATTCTGAAACATTTTGTTTCTCCTTTCCCTCCATAATGTGCCATGTTGCCTTCATCTATCTAGTTTCATAGAAAAATATTAAGACTGACTTGAGGAAGCCAATTTGTGTTGGGCAGGCCCATCTTGCACTGCCATATGCATTTTAAATAACCCAGATAAATTATCTGTATTAGTAAAAATTAATTATTAATTGTGTCATGATTTAATAGTTGAGGGCTGATTTCTTAAGTTTATTTTTAGAAAAAGTTTCCATTTAGACCTACAATGGATGCATTTAGACATGCTCATCTTTGTTTCAAATCCTATTTTGAGGGGAAGCAGCTCCAGTTGCAAACTGTACCGCAGAAGCCAAGGAGGAAGCAATAGATTCAAAGGAGAAGTGGAACAGGTATCTGTTGAGACACTTGGGCTTTGATACCAGAAGCAGAGAGCAACCCTAACCCTTATTCCTGGGAGTTCTGGCAACACACACAGCTGTTGTAAACTCAATGAGCTTGTCAGAATCTGCTGCTTCTTTGCACATGGGCTGTATTTGTTCATTAAGAGCTGGCTAGTAATGGCAGGTAAGTAGTGCTCCCATGGGATTTGGGGGCTGTATTCACTAAAGGCCATGTCCACTACTACTTCCCAGGCATGATTTAGCAAGCGCAATACAGTATAATACAGTGGGGTCAGGCAAGCTGGAAAGAGCATGAGAACTGGGATGTGGAAATATAAATGAAATGGTATGACAAGTGGCAGGCACATCCAGGTTTCTGAGACTCAGTGTTCTTATCTGAAAACAAAAAAATAAGAACAAGGGGATTCAAATGGGCAAGTTTTGAAGCAACTTTCAAATTTAAAATGATTTTTTAAATAGTATTGTCCTTCAGGAGGTCACCAATATTTTTAATGACTTTTATACTTTTTTTTAATGACTTTTATACTTTTTTTCAACTTTTATTTTAGATACAGCAGGTCCCGGTGCAGGTTTATTATGTGGGTCTCTTGCACCCAGGTAGTGAGCACAGTACCCAATAGGTAGTTTTTCCCTCCGTGTCCCCATTCCTCATTCCTCCAAGTAGTCCCCAGCGTCTCTTTTACCTGTGTTTATGTCCATGTGTGCTCAATTTTTAGCTCCCACTTGTGAGCAAAAACATGTGGTATTTGGTTTTCTGTTCCTGCATTGATTTGCTTAGGAGGATGGCCTCCAGCTGTGTCCATGTTACTGAAAGGAACATTATTTCATTCCTTTTTCTGGATGAATAGTATGGATAGTATTCCATGGTGTATATGTGCCACATTCTCTTTAGTGAATCCAGCATCGATGGGCACCTAGGTTGATTCCATGTCTTTGCTATTGTGAATAGCATGGCCATGAACATACAAGCACATGTATCCTTACATTATGCATTTTCCATATAATGATCTATTTTCCTTTGTGTATATATCCATTATTGGGGTTGCTGGGTCAAATGATAAGTCTATTTTAAGTTCTTTGAGAAATCGCCAAACTGCTTTCCACAGTGGCTGAACTAATTTACATTCCCATCAACAGTAGTTAAATGTTCCCTTTTCTTCACAGCCTCACCAGCATCCATTGTTTGGTGTATGATGGTATTTCATTGTGGTTTTGATTTGCATTTCTCTTATGATTAGTGATGGTGAGCATTTCTTTTCATATATTTGTTGGCTGCTTCTATGTCTTCTTTTGATAACTATCTGTTCATGTCCCTTTGCCCATTTCTTTATGAAGTTATTTGTTTTTTGCTGTTGATTTGTTTAAGTTTCTTATAGATTCTGGATATTAAACCTTTTTCAGATGCATAGTTTGCAAATATTTTCTCCCATCCTGTAGGTTGTTAAATGACTTTTTTCATAGTGAAAAAAAATGGTTATTCAGCCAGATGTGGTGGCTTACACTTGTAATCCCAGCACTTTGGGAGGCCAAGGCGGGCTGATCACCTGAGGTCAGGAGTTTGAGACCAGACTGGCCAACATGGTAAAAACCTATCTGTACTAGAAATACCAAAAATTAGCCAGGCATGGTGGTGGGTGCCTATAATTCCAGCTACTTGAGAGGCTGAGACAGGAGAATGGCTTGGATCCAGGAGGTGGAAGTTGCCCTGAGCCGAGATCGCACCATTGTACTCCAGCCTGGGCAACAGGAGCAAAACTCTGTCTCAAAAAAAAAGATTATTCATAGAACAATAATAATACATACAACTGTGGCCATGTTATTCCTTTAAGTCAAATGAGGAAGATATTGGAATGTGTCCAAATGTGTTCAGGATCAATATTAGTCCTCTAGCTACCCATCACACCTGACGTAGGATATGGTTAATTGTTGCCAGGGATCCAGCTCTCCTGTACTTACAGCAAAAGATGGCTTAAATTTGATAAATCAATTGGATTTATATTTGACCCAAGAGCAGACTCTAGGCTCTAATAATTTAAAACATGCTCTGAATTGAAAATTTCTTGGGATAGCACAAAAGCCGATAGTTAGAATATCTCTGTGAATATAGAAGAAGAAAATAATGCAAAATAAAAAATAACATTTTGAGGTAAAAAAAATGTTTACCTCAAATCACATCATTTAGGAACAGAAATTCCAGACATAGGAGCCCTTTTGATCCTAAAGGATGTCTTTTGTAATTTTACTCCTGAGACTTTGTGGGGTTTGTAATAATTTCATAATCATTTGCGACCCCTACTTTCAACTAATCCCAGTTATCACTGGAGTTCACTTATGGATGCCAAGAAAGGCAAGGTACTATCTATGCTATTGAGCACCTAACCACACGGTAGGCATTGCCCTGGTTCTTCCGCATAATGACTCCAGTTATGACTATGTGCCAGGCACTGTGATAATAACAGCAAACACACATGTGGTACTTTCTATGTGCAAGTATAAGTCCTTTACATATGATAATCATTTTAATCCTCACAACAACCCTGTAAGGAAAACACAATTATTATCACCATTTACAAGTGAGACACAGAATGACTTTCCCAAGGTCACACGACTAATAAGTGATTGAGCTAAGTTTGAAAACCAGTAGCTAGCAGCATAATCCCTGCCCTTTACTATGCAAAGAGCATAAACATTAGTTTTTTTCAATCCTTAGAGCATGCCCTTTGGCAAGAATTACTGTTCTCATTTTAATAGAAAGAAACATAGTAGCAGAGAGGTTAAGTAACTTGGATTAGGCTACGTACATAGTCAGTGGTTTAGCAATGTCTATGAAGTGCTTGATTTTTTTTAACTATGGCATTGAAAAAGTCATATGTGTTTGCTTTTGAATTTCTTTTGGGCCCTGAAACTCGATGGCTATAATTTCAAAGTATATGTTTCTAGACAGAATTTCAAGAAGGGGGGTAAGTGAAAAAAAGTTCTAATCCTAAAAGACATAGCCAAAACCAGAAAAATCTTAAGGTCATCATAGCACTTACACTACTAGTCCAAGGCCAGGCACACTGGCTCACACCTATAAACCCAATGCTTTAGGAGGTCAAGGCAGGAGGATCATTTGAGACCAGGACTTTGAGAACAGCCTGGACAATATAGTGAGACACCATCTCTACAAAAAATTGAAAATTAGTCAGGTTTGGTGGCATGTCCTGTAGTCCCAGCTACTCAGGATGCTAAAATGGAAGAATAGCTTGAGCCCAGGTGTTACAGATTACAACGAGCTATGATTTCACTACTGCACTCCAGCCTTGGCCACAGAGGGAGACTCTATCTCTAAATCCAAAAATAAAACAAAGGTTAGATCGAAAAGTCATAGTTTGGCTATGAGCTTGGCTCCATCACTTATGAGTATGGAACCTGCATTGCATTCCTTTCACTATTTGAATTCTACAGATACTTGAGTACTGGGCAGGTTAGCAGTTCTGGAACCGAGAATATGGAGACCAAATTACAGGAATCAGAGGATAACGTGAGGATTTTGTCTAAAGTCCTTTTGAAAAGACCTGGCCTTTTGGGATCAGGAAAAAAGAAAGAATAGATAAGAACTAAAGTCGGCTTGATGCTCAGCTGAGTCACCTCGATTTCTCACCAAGACTTCCTAAAACCATTCCTGACTTTGGGCACATTTGAATCTAGGGGGTCACAGTGAGTGACACGTGGTATGAGAATTTCAGGTCCCAATTTTGAGGACAGGGAGAGAGGACAGAGCACTAGTTACATATCAAGCCCTGCCATAACAAAGAGGAAATGTGGTAAGTTGGCTTTTAAGTGACTTTTAAGTGGTAAGGTTAACACTTATCTTTATGGGTCATTTATCTGTTTGCTAATACTTTTACCTTCCCAGCTACAAAACCGGGGTTGGTAAAGAACTACCTGCCTTTCTTTCTGGAAACAAGTAATTACCAAAATTGGCATTGTTTTTCTATGCCTATAATCAGATTAGGGAATATAATAGAATACTGCATTAATCAAGGGCTCTGCTCATAGTAATAACACAATAATCTTTTATTCTTTAGTTTAATTAGGATCTTCAACTTGCTGAGAATTTCATATAAACATTGGTAGAAGATAGGACAGCACCACCAGAAAAGAAAATGCTAAATTATCTTATCATGAAATATGAAAATATATCTCAATGACTATCAAGTAACAATTGAAGAAGTTTAACAAACAAATCTGCATTTACACAGATTAGTGATATTGAAAGGTAAATACACCCTCAGAGAATGGGCTTGTCTGCCACTCAAGGCAGCTAACTTGCTTACCAACTTCAAGGCAGAAAAAGATTAGTTTTCTCTTTTCCTATCTTCTCTAACCCGACTAAGGCCTGATTGTCAGATGTGATATGTCCAAGATGTGCCACAGCAAAGAAAACACTAATTTATCTTTCCCTTATTTCAGCTCTTCTCTGAAGTTTGAGAGTTACCCATCCCAAACATGTAGCAGGAAACAGAAAAGATACACTGGCCACCTTCTGGCATTGAGTCACATCCAGACCCAGAGGTACCTGGCGACTGTCTCTCAACTTGCACAACGTGATGATCAAAATGCTCAGAAACAAAGTGACTCAGGCTGCTCTATAGTGTTTACTGGGAACAGAGACCCACTCAACATGAGAGCAACTTGAATGAAGGTAATTAAATTCTTCCACATCACATGTAAGTATAATGTGTTAATAAAAAAGTAATCGCACCTCCATTGTTTCTGCAGTTTCAGCTTAATTACATGGCAGTTAGAACTCTCTCTGTCTCTCCTTATTCATACTCAGCAAGGACTCTCTTTACCATCTGCTGATAGTTAATTAATATACATTAAACGCCCTGCTCTGTTATTAAATGTAATTTAACAACTTCCTCTGTACTTTAAATTCAGGGAAACATGAATGGGAGACATAATGAAGGAAAACAGAGTCTACTCCCCTTATTAAAATATTATATACACATTTATCTACACATTACTTCATTTAATCCAATTTTGTTAAGATATTTTTCACCTCTTTAGCATGGCATGACTATTGGAAGCTTCAAGAGTTCATAGTTTACTCCGAGCCAAGAAAAAAATTTCTGGCTTTGCAGAGCAATCCAATTTGAAAATAGTTTCCTTTAATCCTTTTTCCAAAAGTCTGGGAATTTGGAGAATTGGTAGGTGACTAGAAAAAACAAACAGACAAACAAACAAACAAAAACAGTGTGGGTTTCTTTCTTATCTAATATTTTCAATAAATATTTAACACTAAAATGTTATAACGTATGGATGTCAGAGGTGAAAGAGAATAATAATATGTTTAGAGAAAAGAGTTGCCCTTATTATAGAAATTCAGACGATGCTAAGGTTTCCAGCTGAACTTAAATGTACTTAGCGTTCCAAACCAGAGTACTAACCCTGCAAGTTTCTACATTTGTAAGTGTGAACGCAGACTCAGATCAGCATTGTCATGCCCCAGGTTAGTTAATTGGTTACAGCACAGCAAAAACAAGATCCCAAGCCAATGGCCTAGGAACAGAGAAGATAGGAAAAGGGTTCCCTGCCCCAAGTGCAGGCAGCAAGGAAGTAGCGCATTGTCTAAAGAGAAATTAAAAACAATTATAAAACCAATTAAAAGTCAGTCTGCTTTTTAATAGCACCAGGCACTGGCAATTTCCTTGATAAAATACTTCCCAGCGGACAGTCTGGGCCTCCCAAGTCCCCGTGACTTCCCATTGATAACGGCACTGCCTAGAGCTCCTGACTCAACCACGCAATCCGTTTACAACACCACGCCATCTAATCTCAACTCACTTTCTAAAAACTGATGTATACTAGAAATGTTTCAAATAGGGTGTCTTCACGTAGGCAAAAATCTATTTTCAGTATATCTGAGTTAACCCACATAATGCAGAGACCAGATTCTGCTTTGAGGAATCCTGGCATGATTCTATTCCCTGAAAACATAACTCTCAAAGAACCTCTATCTCTACCAAGTTATTAAGAGGTAAGAAGGAGGAGGTGTCTCAGAAATCCACGGCTCTGAACTCCACATTCCTAAAAATGGAAAAAACCTTCTCTCACAGTGGCAACAGAAAACATCCATTTTTGAACTTCATACATGCTGAAATGTGGGTTCTAGGCATTTCTTCTGGATCCCAGCCCTGCACTCTCTAAAGTGGGAAGATTTTGGTTTTTAAAAATGAAGTAGGCCAGCCACAGTGGCTCACAACTGTAATCCCAGTGCTTTGAGAACCCAAGGTGAGGGGATCACTGGTGCCCAAGTGTTCCAGACCAGCCTGGGCAACACAGCATGACTATGTCTCTACAAAAATAAGATAACCAGACAAGGTACACCAATAGTCCAAGCTACTCAGGAGGCTGAGGTAGGAGGATCACTTGAGTCTCAGAGATGAAGGCTGTAGTGAGCTATGATTGCACCACTCTACCCTAGCTTGGGTGACAGAAGGAGACCCTGTCTTGAAAAACAAAAACAAACAAACAAAAAATGAGGAAGTGAGAGAATCTCAGAAAACCACTGAAGACATCTTCCAAAGTTTCCTCTGTGAACTAGGCCTCTTCTGTAATGGACGTAAGTTTTTTTTAGAAAGGGGAAATTAACAAAACATAACAAAGAATACCAGAGAATAATTTCCAGTCATGGAATTATACAATGGCATTGCTGGATGAACCTAGATGTGCTTTCCTGTGGTTCCATCATATCGAAATTAGGAAATTATGAATTGTGGGTGATAAGTCTTTTTTGTTTGTTTGTTTGTGTGTTGCCTTCTCCTTTTTACTTTTCCTTCTTTTTTTAAAACAAATTTACTTTAAATACTGGGATACGTGTGTAGAACATGCAGGTTTGTTACGTAGGTATACATGTACCATGGTGGTATATTTTCCTTCTTCATGCAGCACATAGGAGAGTGGGTGCAACCTTAGGAGTAATAGGCGTATGCAGAGTCAATGGAAAGTTCTTTCTCATATTTAGCAGTTGATAAGCTGTGGCTCTAAAGCAGGACTCAGGTCTTGTAACCACTGCGCCCTCTCAATGACAGTATGTTAGACTATTCCATTCCTGAGTTAAGTATTTGCTATGTTCTCCCTTCTGCCCAAACCACCCTCTGAACTATCCTTTCCCCACCCACTTCCACTTGCTGAGACTGCTTCAAACATGGGTAGATATACATACTTAGTGCTTAGTATGTGCTGGGCACTTTGCTAATTTAGGGATCCATAGTATTGAACATGATTTGTAATATAGTAGGGAAGAAAAACATTAAACTAGAAATTACAGTTCAAGTACAGTGTGTGATGTGATGGGGGTGTGATGTGCAGGTGCGCTGAGAACACATAGCCAGTAAGGTCTAGTTAGCTCTCAGGTCATAGAACATCTGGCCCAGAAAAAGATACTTAAGCTGAGCCCTAAAGGATCAGTAGAAGTTAGTCAAGATAGGAGAGTGCAGCAAAGAAGAAAAACATACGTGAAAGCCCTGCCGCCAAATTATGTGATCTGTTCGCAGAATTACAAGGAAGAACAATTGGATGCTGTCGCTGGAAGCACAAAAGAGGGACTGGTGGCCTAGGTGGGTTTGGTAACTGTGAGAATAAAAAGCATTCGTCTGTAGAAGCAATAATGACACGTGGGCATTGTTATGATGCAGTGGGTAACACAGGGGCCAAGGAAATCCCCTGGGGTTGTCTGGATCCTAGAAGTCTGGTTCTATATGTCTTAGTCCTCCCATTCTCTTTGATGCATGCAATGTTCCTACGAGGCCTGTACCAAGGTTTGTTATTTCCATGTTGAGTTCACAAGATGCTGAGGCTAGCATTCTTTTATTTATTTGAGACCGAGTCTCACTTTGTCACCCAGACTGGTGTGCAGTGACAGGATCTCTGCTCACTGCAACCTCTGCCTCTCCAGTTGAAGCGATTCTCTACTTCAGCCTCCCGAGTAGCTGGGATTATAGGAGCCCTGCAAACATGCCCGGCTAATTTTTGTACTTTTAGTAGAGATGGGGTTTCACCATGTTGGTCAGGCTGGTCTCGAACTTCTGACCTCAAGTGTTCCCCCTTCTTCAGCCTCTCGAAGTGCTGGGATTACAGGCATGAGCCACTGCACTTGGCCTAGTATTCTTCCTTATTATACCCCTAGCACTTTGCTCAGTGCCATTCGTGTAAGTTACTCTAAGGTAATGTTTATTAAAATAAAATTACGTTATTAGAATTCCTGTTCTATCAGGTGTTACGAAAAAAGTTAACTGGGATTAAATTATTCATTTAAAGACACATGCCAAAACAGAAATATTTCTCATTTTCACCTCTGGGATTCTTTCCAAGGTTCAAACAGGATCTATCTCTCTAGAGGTTAAAGGTTCACCTTCATCCTCTTAGGGACTATCTTTCCAGAAACCCTCCTCCACAGCAAAATCAAAATCCCCTTAGGATAAGTAATTTAAAAGATATGAATGCAGGAAGTCTCAGTTCCCTCTGCAGAGATGGGAAGGAGAAAATGTTCTCCTCATCATTGTGGCTAAAGCAAACTGTCAATCATTGCTGACAAAAGAGCCAGGAAAAGCTATTGTTGAGATCAGCCTCTTCCTCCACTGTTGCTGACTGCTCCTAGGAAATGATCAGTGAACTTTACATCCTTTGCAGCCAACTCATTTTCAAAAGACAGGCAAATGCACAGCCAAGGTATCACTGTCATTGCAGAGTTTGTGTTCATCTGTTTGTTTGCTTTTGATTCAATTACTTCTTAGAGAGAGAGAAAAAAAAAGGAAAGGGCAGGAGAAATGTAAAAGGAAAGAAACACCCATTGGAAACATTTAACTATAATTTCTGATACTAGATAACATCTCTGGGCTGGCCTTCTTCTGTGCTTGATTTTACAAGTGTGAAATTGAATGCATTCACTCTGCCATCCTCAAAGGCCATCAGCAGTTTCACCCTGCTGGTTGCACAGTGCCACATGTCCAGAACAGAAAGGACAAGTCACTGGTGTGGTCTCCCCCACGATGCTCTCACTGTGATGACATAGTGATTTTGTTTTTTCTTTTTTTTTAGGCTGGGTTTAGCTATTTTTTTGCCATTTGTTTTCGACCTGCACGTGTCTGACATCTAAAGAGTAAACTCTGCTAACTTCTAAAGTTGACATTCTTTCTTACTTTAGTAGTATTTCTTAGTCCTTTTACAGTAGCAATAAAACTTTTTGAATATAACCCAGGGTGGGAAACAAACTTTATATTGCAATCCTATAAATAAGCAATGTATTTTCTCTACTTACACATATATAACATCGACAAATATTTTACAAAACAATGCATTACCATATAGTGAGATATTTTCAATTTTCTTTTCCTTTTCCTTTTTTTGTTCTCTTTCTCTTTTTTCTTTGTTTCTTTCTTTTCATTCTTTTTTTTTTATTTTAATGTGTGGCAGGATCAACTAACAGGTAACAGTTCTCAGTTAGAGAAACACTGCCTTATAACACATTAGCAAATATTATTCACAATGTAAATAATATTTACATTAGCAAATACTATTCCTCGATATCCATTTTATCGCTGAAACTGGTTATTTATATAATAAAGAAAACAGATCTTGGCATCATTTTGGACTGTTTCCTAGTGACTGCTAGAATAGACTTCTGTGGCCAAAAGACTAACACAGTTTTTTAGACCAGCCAATAGTATGGGGCATCAAGCAGGCAAAAGTGTTTACACAAAATGTTAGTTAGATCACACTGGGACTAGTGTGTATAATTCTGGTTAAACTACTTCGAGAAAAAGCAATAAAACTCTAGTGATTCCTGGAAAGAGAAAATGACTGGGTTGAAGTCAGCTTAGTTACCGGTCAAAGAAGATGAGAAGAGAGGCTTCCCTGGGAGAACTTCAGTTCCCATCCCACCTGCCTTTTGATATCATCACATTTTGTCTCTGCGTCAGGCAAGGAGTCTGGTGTCCATTTAACTGGACTTTTTAAGGTTGATATCAAAGTGTTCATTTGGAAATCAGTGAGTTTTCATTACTTTTGGACAGAAACAGCATGAAAACATCTATGTCGTCCACTAGGTTTCTTTCAGCCTCAAGAAATGGCTTCTCAATATTTTTGTTTAGAGAATAGTGTCCTTAGCATGTTGTGATAATGTTATGAGTGAAATTGCCTCACAGAGAGGTTCATTTCATACTTATTAATTAAACACCTTTAGATATCTTGGTATGAAGGCAAAGACAGATCTGTTCTTTCCACATGCAACTTTCCAGCCAAAAGCAATTTTAGATATCCTGCAATCCTCCCTCATCATAACCCTTTCATCTTTTATGACTTGATCAAGGGTACAGAACAAATTAGGTCATTGTTAAAACACGAATTCAATTTTGCTGATTCCTAAATCAGTTAGTTTTAAAATTATTTTCAATGTTGTTTTCATTTCTTATTAAAACACTACATCTTACCCCTTAAATGTGATCAGAGAATTAATTTAAGAGGAATACTACTTTAATTTAAACTGTAGCTGGGGAGGGGAAACAAGTCACCCTCCCTACCCATAGTTTGTTTCCACTTCTTTGTCTTTTCTTATTTTTTAAATCCAATCTCTATAACCAAACACAAGCAAATGCAACACCCTGAGTGTCAGCAAGTCCCTGTGCCCACCGTCTCACACAGGTCAGCAGGGGCAGAGCAGGAAAAGAGTATATCTGAGATCTCTTTGTCACCTACCATCAACAGAATAATTCTAGTCTTGAGCAAATATTGTGTCAAGGTAATTGTCTGGAGAATTTATTAATTGCACTGGTTAATGAGTAATCAGATCACACCCAGATGTTCTCTTCTTCCTGTCTTTTCCCTACTGGTACACATAATATAGCAACAAATTTTCCATTTAATACTCCAATAGATTTGCCTTATCTTGTGTTTCACTGGGAATTTATTTAACCAAGACTTCACTGATATGAGCAGTTGTTTAAATTGAAAAATTGCAACGCTTTCCCCAACAACCTTGATACAAGTCTTATCTGTGCATGAAAGTGACAAAAACATATCTTTTTGTTGAGACAGTGCTGGGATTAGCTAAGCGACATAAAGGTGTTATTTTATATCTGTGGCTGGGAATAAAGAAAAGTCTTTGTCCTTTCTTTGAGTTCACCTGGTTATCCTCACAAACCTGATGTAAGCCATGACTCCCTCACACCCTGGAGGACTGTCTCAGCAGCCTGAAGGAGGAGGTCATTGCATTTATATAGAAAAACATATAGATTCGTGATGTTTAGATTTACTAAGGGAGAATCTCTAGATGTTATAAGGATTAATTATTTGTTGAATCAGTTAAACATTTTTATGGGGATATCACCAATGTACTAGTAGATCCTAATAATTTAATAGACTCTTTTGTGGTGGCCATAGTTAAGCATCAAAATAATCAAGGTGTACATTCAGAAGAGTTGCTCCTTCTCAAATATATAGCCATTTAGCCATTGAACTTATTATGTGAAATAAATACACTTTAGGCCAGAACATATCACACATATGGATATTTGTTCTTAAAGCATAAAACAATTTTTTGAGTTTAAGGAAATACCTGAGCATAGCATCATGCAATATTGAGCTTTACCTTTGTTTTCCTTTATAATTTCTTTATTACATGTAAAGGTAGAAATGGTACGGATCATAGCATGGAAGGAAGAATGACTGCATGTGTGTATGTGTATGTATGTTGTGTGCACATGTGTGTGAGAGGAGAGAGAGACCAGAGAGACTGAATGATGGTATGGGTAGATATTAAGGGTATAAATGGCCAGATTACTAGACCGTGGGATGTCTAGAGTCAGATGAGAAATGCTTCTCAGAGAATTGCAGCTGGTTTACAGGAATGACACTTGCTGATATATGCACCAGAAGCATACCATTTCCAGATAAATCACTTTGCAGCAATGATTCCCTAGGTGAGACAGTAAGAGCAGATTACTAGTATCAGATGAAAAATCAACCAGGAAAAGATCATATGATATATTTTAGGGTCTTACATGGTCTCTCAGTTTTGTAAAGATACAAAATAAAAATAAGAAATAAAAAATGTTTCATCCCTCTGAGTAAGGAAGAGGTGGGACCAAATACAGTTTGCTGTATTCTCATGCACAGTGCCTGGGCTGGCAATAACAAATTCATCATGAGGCACTTTAAGATATCTTAAATCTGTATGCAAACACACACACACACACACGCACACACACACAGACGCGCGCGCGCGCACACACACACACACACACAGAGAGAGAGAGAGAGAGAGAGTTATCTTGTAGAATTCCTTTTCAGCAGGCAAATCATCCCCCAGTGGGTTTGGCTCACCTATTTATTTCCACTTACATGAATGAAATTTGTCTTTGCAAAAGAAAATGTAGTCACTGGCCTTTACGTGGAATGAGAAGCAACACTGCCACCCTCACTTCCTAATCACTCACTCCTCAGTCAGTCCTCAGCCACAAGACATTGGTAAAATACTAGCTGTCAGGGAATAAAATTTTTAAAAGTCAGGAAAGGGAACAACAGTAGCTAACAATATCCAGCCCCTTTCCAGGAGGCTAAGGAATCCAAGAAGCGAAGGCTCTTTCTGGTGACAAAATAAAATGCTCTGAGCTTCTAAACCCTGCCTTTGCTACATTTTCTTCAATTTGCCAGTTAGGATTCAACGCATTGCCTGTCAGCATAGCATTGTCTTTCTGATGTCTGGAGACAAGTTTAAGCTCCGTTGATGGGATCAGTACTGAAGAGGTAAATCTTGACTTAGACTTGGAGAATGAGGACAACAATATTCCATACATTTCTCTGGGGCTCAGGACTCAAGCAGACACAGATATTATACTCTCAACTTGGGAGAAGCTCGCAATCCTCATAACAGTACGAAAATACTAGAGTGAAACAACCCAACCACATCAATCAAACATGTACTGTTTGTTCTACTTGTACTATCTTTAGTTCATGTAAGATTTTCTGTAGGGAAATATGCTACCCATTTTGCAAATGATTAAACTGAGGCTTAGAGAGGTTAATTTATTTTCTCAGGGTCACCTAGCTTGTGGATAATGACAGAGTCAGAACTGGGTCACTGGTCTAACTGATGCTCAACCTTTACCAAGACTTCACCAAGCCTCTCAAGGGTCAAACTTAAGAGAGGAGAGCTGTTTTCATCCAAAATCACTTGGCCATTGCTTTAATCTAATACTTGTGTCCTGACTTGATATGAGAAAGTCTGCTGGGTGATACGGGAGTATAGAAAAACAACCATACAAACGCAGTATTATGGAGGAGAGAAAAAACACACACAAGGGCAAAGGCATTGTAATGAGTACATAGTAAATACATGCACACAAAAGGACAATGGAGAAACAGGAGAGAAATAGCTTAACTCTGCGTTAGATGATTAAAGACACTCACAAAAAAGATGGAAGTGTAGTTATACTTTGAGGGATAACTACACAGATTCAGGAAATGAGAACATTTCAGCTAAAATGGAAGAGTGGAGATAAGCTCTGAGTGGAAACTTAAGGACAGATCTGGGAGGTTTATGATTTAGCAGGATTCAAGAGCATCTAGGTGTTAAAGTAGACTTCAAAACGCAAGTTAGGAAATTTAGATTGTATTTTGTATATAAAGCAGGTATGTGAAGTTTTCTAAAGATGAAAGTGTAATTGTTTTACAAATTATGAAGGTTATTCTGGCCCCAGCCTGCAGAAAGTACAACTTAATAGACTTTAGGCTCCAGGGGAAGTATGTCGAGTCTAATAGAAATAAGAATTAAAATATCTGGGAAAAAAATATCTCTGGTTGAAAGCACTGAAATTTGAAAAGAGAGTCTAAGAGTCTTACTAATGTGTCTGACCCTACAAACTAATAAATAATGACCCCAGGTAGCACCAATTCAATTAGCATTCCCACCTGGGAACCCATTCCCTGCACTAAAAATGAGGATACTTGTTTTCAGAGGGGTGAATTGAACGCCTCTCCCCTAGGAAGTGAACAATAAACATTATTTCCACCAAGCAAGCTTTGGATAAGCTTTAAGGGCAGTGAGTTTTAGGCCGTGCACTTCCTGACAAGGGTCTGGAGAGCAGTTAAGTATGGAGCTTTATCTCTTACCTGCTAGCTAAGGTAAGCTCTGGGCACATATCCTCTTAGAAAAGTTGAGAATCTGGAAAAGACGCATCTATGTGCTTAAGCCCACTCTCTCTGTGTGCAGAGATTGCCTAATACACCTGGCAAAATGGCTAAACTTCTTTTGACAAAACAGCTTTCATTTGCTACAATCGAGAATCAACAAAATGTACATTGCCTTCAAATCTTTTAAGTACTATCATTTACGTCTGAAAATATTTAAAGCAGACAAAACTAGACTGTATATATCATTATCATTTGCAGTAATGTTCCCAAGAACTCTGAAGTAGATTTACTGTAACGCTAATGAGGTTTATGTTTCAGCACTCCTGATTTCTGGGCTCCTTCTGAGGCTCTTAGAAGGATTCTAGAAACTTGTGAAATAGACTATGTGTCAGCTTTTTGAATTGTGATTTGTTAATTTTTTTCTCATCTATATAAACATTCACATTTACACTGATTTTTAACTCTGTTTTGTAAAGAAGGTCTCCCCAAATTCTATAAGCATCCTTTGAATAACTTTTTACCTTGGGCCATATAACTTCCTGATTTATTCCTCGAGATAAATTGGTTGAAAACTCCATATAAACCCAACTAACTAAATAAATTAACTCACTAAACATGATGATTGATTTTCAGTTATGTAAGTATCAGGAGTTATATACCAGTCATTAAATTGGCTCTGCAATAGTTGTGTTGCAGTCATTCATATTGTCAGTTGACAAATGAGCCTGTTGTCTATTCAGGTCAATCTTTGTTCCTTATGACAATCTATGTAATATGCATAAAAGAGAAGGCATCATCTTTTAGTTCTCTGTGGCAAAGGGCACATATGCATTTTATAGAAGAATGATTTCAAGATATTAAGTAATTAGTTAAAGAATAAAAGTGCAGAACACATCTCCATTTTTTAAAATTTTATTTTAATTTCTGTGGGTACATAGTAGGCATATATATATATTTATGGGTATCTGAGATACTTTGCCATCAGCATGTAATGCATAATAACATCCATTTTGAAATGCCAAAAATTGTGATTATCCAAAATAACTTCTTTATTATTATCATGGCTTTCTGTGAACAATAATAACTCAGTAAGGAGGGATTATCTAGAGCTCCAGCAGTTTACCTGCCAGCTACTCCATGTCCACAAAGTCAAAGTAAGTGGAAAGGTAAAAAAATGACTGTTGGCCGGGCGCGGTGGCTCATGCCTGTAATCCCAGCACTTTGGGAAGCCGAGGCGGGTGGATCACGAGGTCAAGAGATCGAGGCCATCCTGGTCAACATGGTGAAACCCCGTCTCTACTAAAGGTGCAAAAAATTAGCTGGGCATGGTGGCGCGTGCCTGTAATCCCAGCTACTCCAGAGGCTGAGGCAGGAGAATTGCCTGAACCCAGGAGGCGGAGGTTGCGGTGAGCCAAGATCGCGCCATTGCACTCCAGCCTGGGTAACAAGAGCGAAACTCCGTCTCAAAAAAAAAAAAAAAAAAAAAAAAAAAAAAAAAAAAAAAGACTATTGAAGTAAATTGGACTTAAAATGCCTTCAGACGTCGAGTCCTTATGTAACAAACTACAGCCTAACTTAGCATTTAAACTGAAAACCTAATGTAAGGATACACTTTTGTAACAAATATCTGAATTAGCCAATTACAATAGCCATGCCTTAGTCAGTCACAGGCACCAATGGATCAGACCATGTTCATAGGAGGCAAACACCAAGGTAGCCCATCCAGCTGCTTCTGTATCTCACTTTTGTTTTTTGTCCATAAATGCTGCCTGTCCACATTGTAGAGCAGAGCTATCTGAACCTCTATGTGTTCAATTTGTGAATCATTCTTTGCTCAATTACACCCGGTTAAATTTCATTTATCTGAACTTTATATTTTAACACAGTTATAACCTTGTATTCTTTTAGCTGATTTCTATCCCTGGTGATAAACAGTATCATTAATTGGGGTCAACAGCAACACAGCTATATATGGAACTTGTTTTCCTTGTGTAGAATATCCATCTTAGAATAAGCAATGTAATAATCAATATGAGAATTGGCAAATGTTTTATATAGAATGTTTCATGACCTAATAGCTGTTAATTAGGGAAAATAAAGAACTGCTATCTTTATTAAAACCCTGATAAATTCCACAGCGGAGTCTGTCAAAGCAGACCATGTACACAGAGTTGATAAAGGTAAATAAATTGTCACGGACAATGTCAGTCAACCATGAAGAGTGCTATTCGGACAGGTCTAAAGACAGGAAATCAACCTCACTTTATATGTTTGTAAAATTTCCCTTCAATTATGCAAATAAATGAGTATTGTCAGCACTCAGACAGAAAGGGGCTTTGATCTTACAAAGTCCAGGGCAGTTGATCTGCTTTATGAATCTAGGGAAGCCAGCTCCCCAGTGCCCACTGGGGTGTGTACATTTATGTCTCTCCTATTCCAGATGTGTTAGCCAACCAAGCTCATCAGCTTTTCCCACATACCATTATTAAACATGAGGGTTTTTTTTTTTTTTTTGAAATCTATAACAAAATTTAAGTAGAATAAAAATCCTAAAGGAATGCTTAGTGCATTGCAGTGTTGATATATTTGGTTTTATTTTTGTTACCTGCTCATCTTGTTAAACTTGTCTCTCTGTCTATAGTGAGTCACCTGTTCATTGATGTGCTCCAAAGATAAAACTGATTTTAGAGCACCCATCGTCAGCTGCTAATGAGTGGGAGGACAAATTCTCAAAGACTACAAGGAAATTTTCATTTTAATTATATTCACTGCATTTTTACTAACAATAAAAGTAGTAACTTTTCCTTTGAAAACCAACATAATTTTTGTTTTACTGTACTTGTCCATATTCCTACTTCACAGTTACTTGAGATTCTGAATCAATAGAGCTAAGGTGGGACCAAAACATTTCTGATTTTGATAAATTCTCCAGGTGATTCTGAGGTACACCAATTTTGAGAACCAATTTTGAGCTGTATATGCTTTCTTGTTATATTAACACATTTTAACAAAAGATTTTATAAGCATATTCTTAATTCATTAAAAACTCTTTGAAAGCATGATTTTCAGTGGTCTCAGTTTCCCATTATAGGAATAGATCATAAAGTTTTTAAATATTTTTAATATATTACCATATATATTTAAATATTTTAATACACAAGTTTATTTTAATTTCACTATTACAAACTATGTAGCACTAAACATTTCTGTATATAATAAACTTTTCCACACTTATGACAAATTTTTTTCTAGATTTCTAAAAGTAATATTACCCAATCAAGATGAAAGGCATGTTTTTTCTTTAAAACATGTTGCTAAATTATTTTCCAGAAAAGTCTTAATAGTTTATGCTAGCACTAGTAACACTGCTCTTCTGACCCTAGTCCATGAGCTGCAAATGTTATAATTATGTTTGTGATTGCTTATTTGACAGCTGAATATTGTTATCTCCTTATATTTTCAGTTTGCATGTATTTGAGTAAAAAGGTTAGCATTACTTTTTTTCTTTCTGTTTATGGGCTCCTGATATTTTTTCCTTAGTGAACTATCTGCTCATATTTTTCAAGACAGAGTTACAGGTCTTAGATAACCACAGGTGGCCAAGAGATTTATTTTATTTTATTCTATTTTATTTTAGTGACAGGGTCTTGCCTACTCTATCGCCCAGGCTGGAGTGCAGTGGCAGGATCATAACTCACTACAGCCTCCAGCACCTAACCTCAAGTGATCCTCCTGGCTCAGACTCTCAGAGTGCTAGGATTACATAGGATTACACATGTAAGCATTTCAGACACTGGATTTTGGGATAGAAGGTGCTCAACCTGTAAATGTGATTAAATGCAACCACCAACCTTAATCAATGGCAGCAACCACATGCCTGCATGAACCTAGAAGGAAACATACAACCATGCCAACTGGTTTCACTTCAAATTCACAGACTCTTTGTTCTTCCCAGCCATTCAGCTATATTTCTAATCCACAAATACACCCGTTTCATAGGACCAGTTATGACTTTCCTCTTTCTACAGGCATTTAAAACATACTCAATTTTAGCTCATGACTTTGACTTATTTTTCTAAATAAATAGGACATATGAGAAAATAGCATCTACCTCTATCCAATTCTCTTGATCTATATCTGTCCACAAGGCCTTGCCTCTTGTTGAGTATACTTCCCTACCTTTTGATTTTAGATTTGCCATTGTGACTTGCTTTGCCCATAGAATCGAGCAAAAGTGACAATGCCAGTTCCAAGTTTAGGTCTCAAATGAGGCCGGACATGTATATCACACTCAGGTGTTCCAGCACTTTGGGAGGCCAAGGTGGAGGATCTCTTGAGCCCAGGAGTTTAAGATCAGCCTGGACAACATGGTGACACTCCATTTCTACAAAAAAAATATTAAAAAATTAGCCAAGCATAATGGTATGCACCTGTGGTCCCAGCTACTTGGGAGGCTGAAGTGGAAGGATTGCTTGACTCTAGGAGGTTGGGGTTGCAGTGAGCCATGATCTCATGACTACACTCCAGCCTGGGTGACAGAGCGACACTGTCTCAAAAATAAAAAATAAAACACAAAGTTATCAAGTGGCCTTAGTTCTTCCCTGGCATTCATTTGTTTTAGTCATTCCATGAGCCTGGGCTTCAGAATAGGAGATGTGTAGATTAGACTTGAGCCTACTTACCTGGAGACAAGCTGACCCAGCTGCTGGGCTTGAAAGAGAGCTGCATAGCTTCTCTAACCCAGCTTAGATGTGCTGACCCCTAACACACCTGCAGGGTTACACAATGGTCATGGCTATGTGACACTAAAATGGAGTGGTATTTGCTGTCAGCATTGTTGCCTCCATAGCTGCTCTATGATTAAGCTGTGTTAACTATTGTGCATATTAGATTCCAATTCACAACTTAATCTTCCTAAAAACTGTTGCCTCTCTCTCTCTCGCAGTTCAAGTTTTCCTTCTCTCCTGAATCAATTCCATCATAATAAAAACATAATGAAATATCTAACTTCTTTTTAAATACTTCCTGACACAATACTTCTAGTCATAAACCAATTTATCTTTCTTCTTAAAGCAATTTTCTATATTTTCTTCTGTTCTTTCCCAAATTCCTCTTGAACCAACAATAATCAGGCTTTTATTTCTACCATTACACCAAACCAGCCTTGCCAAGGCTAATGAAAACCTCCCAGATGTGAAAATTAAAGGCCCATTTTCAATCATCAGCTTATTTCAATGACTAGAAGCTTTTGGCATAGCTGTTCACTCTTTGTTCTTTGGAACCATTTATTGACTTGGCTCTCAAAACATGAAAAGTAGGAGAATAGCCACCCAAAATATGCCACTTTGGCCTATTGGTTATTTTGAGCTGAAGATAATTATCAAGAAGCAGACAAAAAAAACTCTTTTCCCATCCTATATTTTTTAGGAATGGTGAGAAGATTCTTAATTGACAGAGGAAATGCCAGAAGAATGTATATAATATGCCTTACTAACTAGCCTATCTTTACCAGTAGTTTCACCATATATTTCTTTCCACAATTTGCCACCTCTAGAAGCTCAAAGTCCTCTCCTTTTTCTTATCACTTCTGCAATTATTATTATTATTTGCTAAAATGCTTAAGTTCTAACCCCTTCTTTGAATTACCCATCATTGAGTGTTTTCATGTAGATGAGTGATGCCCATGTTAATAAAAATCTGTGTTTTTTTTTTTTTCTCTTGTTAATCTGTCTTTTGTCAGTCTAATTGGCAGGGTTCCAGCCAATAAGGCTAAGATGAAATAATAATTTTTCCTTCCACTGCAATTCTAATTCTTTTGGTTTTTCTCTAATCTTCACTGGTTATTCCTCCCTGTCTCATTTACTTGGCCCTTCTTATTATTGCAATCTCATATACCAGGGATGCTCTCCTGCTCAACTCTGACTGTATCTCTCTTCTTCTTTACCTTTGTATTAAATGATCTCATATGGTCTCTTGGCTTAAATACCATAAACATGTTATTGAACCCCAAATCATTTCTCCAGCCCAGGTATCTCATTCAAACATAGGATTTACATTAATAGTTTCCTAAGGGAACTTACAATATGGGAAAGGCATCTGAGATTTATGGTTCAGATTCTCACTTATGCCACCTCACCTACAGCTTCCTCCTTGCCAAGCATTATAAAAACAAATCTAAAAATAAGAATAAATATTAGAAGACAAATACTTTTATATTTTAGTTTTCAAAAGTGATTATGGCAGTCAGTTAAATGGAAAATTAAAACACTAAGTGTAAGATAGAAGAGAAAATAAAATGTACAAGCTAAGGATAAAAAAAGTTTAAAACTCCAAGAGAAAGTTAAAAGTTGAAAATAAAAAGATAAAAGAGATGAGATTTATAATAAAAGATAAAGAGCAAGAAGCCAATGAGATAAAAGGTTAAACACATAAAAAAAGAAAATATAAAAAAATTAGAATAAAAGGTTAAAACCTGTGAGATAAAAATTTAAATACGTAAAAGAAGAATGGATTAAAGATTAAAAATAGAATAAGGAACTTTAAATGTGAAGCTGAAAAATGTTAAACTGAATAAGTAAAAAGCATTAGGAGAAAATCATTTTTAAATAAAAATAAAATGAAATGCCTGAATATTAGAGAAACAAATAGTCTTAAAAACATAGGAAAATTCTTCGGCAGTTGACTAGGAGCAAGAATTGCCTGTAGCACATTTCTTAGGTCTTTGTAAGTCCTGGTGGCATTCCTCTTCCTCCTGCGCAACTTGTCCTTTGAAGCAGAACTTGCCTTCCTGAGCCTCACATCTAGAAAGCCTTTCAGTGAGGTAGCTCTCATGGGAGCTCTGGGTTTCATTTTTGTATACCAACAATGGGGCTGAGTTTCAGGCTGACATAAACACCACCAATTTTTGCCTCTAGAAGACTCTAGGAGAAAAATAAAATAAAACGTGTGATATAGAGACTCAATACTCATCACATACATTTATCTATTATTTGTAAAGCACATTTTCATATATTATCTCCCTTTGACTTTTATTGATAAGTTTGGCAGAAATAGTTTGCACCTTCAAGAGGAAACAAGTTTTTAGAGCTTAGAGGTTTACAGAGCTGACAAGGGTGGAATCAGATTAAATACTATGAAGAAAGAGTGCTAAAGATGAGGCTACTTCTGAAGCTGAGGGAGAGAAAACCACATGTAAACATTCATAAAACAGGAGGCAGAACACAGAATGGAGAAGAGGAAGTCTTTCAGAATTTTTGCAATAAAGCTCATGAACTCAACAGTGCTGAAGGACCTCTGTGAATTGTTTCAGCAAGAAGGAAATCTCTAGAAGGGCCTCTGTTCAATTTTAATATAACACTTTTCCTGTTTTCTACTTGCCCTGCCATATGCAATCTATCCCGTAGCCATTTGTGCAGCCACCTAGTGACCTTGCCACTGCAGGTAAGAAATGAGAAATTTTGAGGACAGCTGCACTCCCTGGATTTTCATGGCCTTGGCATAAAATATTTAGTACAGGTGCTTTCTGAGCAGTGAACTGATAGAGAAGGTTTGCAGAATGCTGTGAGCCACAAAATCACCTTTATGCCTGCGAGGGTTGGTTCCAGCCTCACAGGCCATGATATTGTGTAAATATCAAGGCCAGAAAAAGGAGAATCATTGCTTCCTGTGGTATCATTAGAGGGTTACCCCTTCGTCTAGGCTTTTCTAGATCTTGCTATAAAAAAAAAAAAAAAAAAAAAAAAAGAGAATGGGCTTTCTGCTGATCATTGAAAGGTGCATTTTATAACCAATGATTAACATTAGATTTGCACGTCCCTTTGGGTTTGGTAGAACATCATTCATTGACGAATCAAGATGTTTGATGGTGGTAAGGATCTGGAAGGATAGGCAAGGACAATCATTGACTCTCGAGCCTCTGCATCCTGCAATTTTGAAGCTTGTTAATAGGCTGATTTGATTTTCATTGCTCTTGAGTTGTTGAAAGAGAAAAGGTAACAAGGGAAACAAAATAAAGATAGCAAGACAGTATAGGTAATAGAGGAACACTTATACAATTTTTTAAATAAAGAGAGAGTCAAACTTTCTAAGAATAACAAGGAAGACGTGAATGTTATAGAAGAATCCAGAAAGGCTCTCCTTTAGCTTCTGTGTGGTGCATTCATGTTTATTCTCTGCTCTGACCTTCCGTTCCCTTTCTGTCTCTTTTTTCTTTTGTTTTAAAAAGCTAACCTCATAGCTTCTGTCTAGCATCTTCACTCCCATTAGGAGCAGTATGACCATCCATCCATTCGTCTTTCATTTAACAAATACTACCAAGTGACTCTTCTGTGCCAGGCACTATCCTAGGCACAGAGAATGCTAATAACAATAAATGCTTACATTGATACTGCTGTTTGCAGTAATTGAAGCACTGTAGAAAAGAAGCCGAGAACCTTCCAAAAGAAATGCTGGCCAAGGTCTTGCTTCAACTAAGATAATGTCTGCAGTCATCATTTGGTTGCAGAGTCACTATAGATACCATCTTCCTTCCCTTTAAAGAAGAAAAAGGTGGTTGAATAGTTCTCATTGATCATTTTTCTTAATTTCTTTCTTTTAACTTTTATTTTAAATTCAGGGATACATATGCAGGTATGTTACATAGGTAAACTTGTGTCATGGGGCTCGTTACACAGATTATTTCATCACCCAGGTATCAAGCCTGGTACCCATTAGTTATTTTTCCTGAGCTTCTCCCTCCTCCCACCCTCCACCCTCCAAGAGACCCATTGTATAGTGTTTCCCTCTCTGCATCCATGTGTTCTCATTATGTAGCTCTCACTTATAAGTGAGAACATGCAATGTCTAGTTTTCTGTTCCAGTGTTAGTTTGCTAAGGATAGTGGCCTCTAGCTCCATCCATGTTCCTGCAAAGGACATAACCTCATTCTTGTTTACAGTTGCATAGTATTCGATGGTAAAGATGCCAAAAACAATTGAAACAGAAGCAAACATTGACAAATGGGATCTAATTAAACTAAAGAGTTTCCACACAGAAAACAACAACAAAAAACTATCCACCAAGTAAACAGACAACCCACAGAATGAGAGAAAACTTTTGCATAATATACATCCAAAAAAGGTCTAGTATCCAATATCTATAAGAAATATTGACAATTTCTTATTTATCTAAATTTAGCCCTGTTGACAGAAATATTATGATGGTTATCCTTAAAAGTTTCCAACACATGAACTTCATGGCATACATTCAAACCTTAACAAAACATAAAGAAGCCAATGTTGAAAGGGCATTAAGTAATTTTTTTCTAGGATAATTAAGTAAAAAGACTGCTTGATTAAACACTTTCATATGTCACATATATTTTTGTCACCTGAACCCAATTTCAGAAAGCGCAAATAAAAGTAAAGAACTAATCAAGTAAATAAATTAGTTCTAATGAATACAGCATATTGTTTACACCATGTTTTGAAGCAACGGTAACTGACATATTACCTAAGAATAGAAAAAGGAAAGAAAAGGCTGATAATACTGTTTGTTTCTCACTGGTTTTGTTTTTTATTTTTATTATTATTTTTTAATCTAATGACATTGGAAACACTGGTCTAATCAGGAGATCTTTGTTCTTTCCTGTGCTCTATTCAGGCATTGCAAGGAGAGAATCTGGAGGTTTAATTGAAGGGAGGGTCTCAGCATGGAATATTTGTGTCTTAGTTGGATGCAAAATTTCCCCTAATTCCCAACATTGTTCAATAATAAATATTTAACAGGAAACCATGCAGAGATGGAAAGTATTCAACTCAGAGGAAGATGTAGCACACCAGGCCAATAGCTAAGCCAAATGACTACATTTTGCAATTGAAAGCAACAGAGTTATAAAGGAACTGATGGAAAAATTGAACCACCTTGTGAAGAGCATTGAGTCGGAAAAATATTAATCCATCTACAGGCTTAAATTATTTTCATTTAAACATGTATAAAGTGCATTTTCATTGAAACAGACATTTCCATTTAAACGTGTATAAACATTTTATTTAAACATATATTTCATTTATACATAGGTAAACCTGTAAAACATTAAAGGGGGAAATTTATAAGTCCAGGTAATGGGGATCAGACAAAGGCGAGCTTTAAAACAAGGGCTGTGGCTGTCATATCCTGACACAGGTGAAAAGCTCTGAAATGATTGTCTAGAAAGTCTACTCTATAAATCAGATAGAATAAACCCTTCATCAGGTACTAACATATTATTGGCAAGTCTTCCATTCTTTTTCGAAACCTTTTCCAATGCTGGTATCATGTGTTCCTCAATCTCACCACCATTGTTCATTTAGAAATTTGAAGAAGATAAGGATACAGGATTTCACAGAGATTCCAGAGACCCTAGTTAACATTAAGAAAAAGAGAAGCTGGGCATGGTGGCTCATGCCTGTAATCCCAGCACTTTAGGAGGCTGAAGGGGGCAGATCACTTGAGGTCAGAAATTCTAGACCAGACTGGCCAACATGGGGAAACCTCCTCTCTACTAAAAATACAAAAATTAGCCAGTTGTTGTGGCAGGCACCTGTAATCCCAGCTACTCAGGAGGCTGAGGCAAGAGAATCGCTTGAACCCAGTGGCAGAGATTGCAGTGAGCTGAGATCATGCCATTGCACTCCACTCTGGGCAACAGAACAATACTCCATCTAAAAAAAAAAAAAAAAAAGAAAAGAAAAAAGAAACAACAACAACAACAACAACAAAAAAAAAAAACAAAGAAAAGAAAAGAAAAAGAGAAACATGCAAATCAATTAATACATAAATAAAGGAAGAATATTCAGATGTAGATTGTAAACTGATCTCTTTTAAATACATTAATACAGCTTCTGTCTCTAAGGTAGTCCTGTCTTGAATCCCTTAAAGAGCAATGATAGCCTTGTGTCTATTTTGTATGTGTGATTTCTACCCATTGAATTTCCTGAAGCAAGGAAATAAACAAATAAAAATTATAAAACTCACTATGAAGTGTTTAAATGATCCAAGCTATTCCTTTCCCTTCTAGCTTGCTTTCTTTCATTCTTTTGCCCTTTTCCTCTACACCTTCTTCATGAAAGGGGATTAAATCTGATCCCATGGGGCCATTATTTTTCTGAAGACAAAAGAAAAAGACAGCAGCATCCAGCCTCCTTCCCACCCTGTTTCCCACCTCCTTTCTGTTAATACCCCATGAGGGACCTAATTGTCTAACATGGGTTGGATATGAATATACTAAAGGAAGATTTATGGGAGGTTGCCTCTTTCCACTTAAAATTCTTCAGCTACACACATCTTCTGGCAGAGTCTTGTGAAATAGAACAGCTTCAATTGATTTAAATTAGACTCTTTCTCTTTTCTTCCTGTAAAAAAGAAAAAAAAAGTCACTCAATTCATGTGACATTTTGCTAACAGTGATCATGTCATTCAGTGAATACTTAAATGTTTGTAAGCTACTGAAAGTATTCTTTTTAGTTTTAAGCACTGATTTGTTGAGAAGTATGTGCACACATTTTGTATACATCGAAAGTTTTAATACACTTTGAAGCATCTAAATAATGTAAAGGAAAATTAACAGTTACAGTGATAATGAGAGTTCACATTTATTTAAAGAATACTACATGTCAGACACTTCTGAGTTTGCCTAACTAATTTAATACTGCACACTACAATCCTAAAAGATGAGTCATCTTATCTCCATTTAACACGGGAAGAAGCTGAGACAGGTTGACTTGTGCAGGGATCCATGAACTGGAAGTGGTGAAGTCAGCACTGGAACTCCGGTAGCGGTCTCAGAAATCTGTGTTCTTACTGAAATGAGCAAAGGAAGAAATGAAGACAACTTCAAAAGAGAAAAGAAGAAATATCTGCAGGCGGCGGGGCAGTTATTGAAAGATTAAGAGATACACACGTGCCCGCTGTTTGATTACTGGGGAAGAGATGGCGGGAGGTAAACATCATCCAGGACACAGGCATGTCCCTCCAATCTCTTCCAGACCAAGTGGAGCATGATGGTGAGGGAAAGTGTTGGGAATTCCAAAGTCCAGGGATAAACAAAGAGATGGAGACGGTAGTAAAGCAGGGTCGTTTCCTGATGGTGAAGATGCGCTTAGGGAGACAAGAGCCCATTCAGGTCCAGAGTCGATCCATAGACAGCCTGGCAGAGCAGTCCAAGAAGAAATCCAAGGCTATGGATGTAGAAGATTCTAGAGAGAAAAAGAATATGATGCTAGGGGCTGTTGAAAAGGCACCAATAACTGAGAAGAAGGGCCTCTTCCACAGGGCACCTTAACCGGAGAGGTCGGGGAAAGGCGTTGTGAGGTGGAAGAGCCCATTTCGGCTGTGTTCACAACTGTCCACAGTAAAGAGGCAGCCTTAACTAGTCCCACAGCACTCAAAATGGGAAGCTTCTCCACCGTCTGTTCTCAAGAGCAGTCAGAGTCAGCCTTGTAAAATGTAAAACAGGACACGTGCTGTCTCCGTTCCAACTCCTAAAGTGACCGCCTGTCTGAAGGAACAGAACTCAGAACTCAGACTTTCAGCAGCGCGCACAAGCCCTTCCACTCTGGTCCTCATTGACTGTGCTTCAACCCCATTGGCCTCCCTGGTTCTCTGCAAGTCTACCGAGTGAACATCTGCCTCAGGGCCTTCGCACCTTCTTTTCCACTTGCCTTGAATTCTTTCCTGAAATGTCATCGACACTCACTCTCTCTTCTTTATGGTTTTTCTTCCAGTGGCCCCTTATTTTGAGGCTTCTTTCACAAGGCACTTGGTACCTCTACTTCCTGCTCTATGTTGTTCAGAACCCATAGCGACAGCTGGAATATTATCTTTTTATATAACTTCAACTTTTATTTTAGATTCAGGGGTATATGTACAGGTTTGTTACATGGGTGTATCACTTGATACTGAGGTTTTGTGTATGATTGATCCTGTCATCCAGGAAGTGATTGTAGTATCCAATAGTTTCTCAACTCTGGATCCCCTTCTCTTCCTCGTCCCCCTAGTAGTTCCCAGTGTCTATTATTTCCATCTTTATGTGCAAGAGTACCCAATATTTAGCTCCCACTAATAAGTGAAAACACGTAATACTGGGTTTTTTGGTTCCTGCACTAATGTGCTCAGGATAATGTTCTCCAGCTGCATCTATATTGCTGCAAAGGACATGATTTTGTTCTTTTTTTATGGCTGCATAGTATACCCTCTGGAATATTACATATTTATTTATTTTCACTATCTCTTCCCACTAGAATGCAAGCTCCAGAGTGACGTATCTGTCACTCTGTGCTATGTCTGTTATGTCATGTCTGTCACTTAGTGCCTATGTCAAGCACTTAGCATAAAACCAGTTGCACAATAGACATTCTACACTAGTTACTGAATGAGCAAATGCATTAGGCACTACTGGGACTTTTGAATAATGGAAAATGGGATACAAGGTAGAAAAAGACTTACGGTAGTGGTCTTAGAAACCTGAATAACTGCCCTGAGGCTTAACTCAGTCCTCAGCCATGTTTTGTTCTTTTACCTCCACAGCAATATTTCACCAATATAAATGAACATTTAAATATTGAAAGTGCACATAAAAATCCAGAAAATTGTTTTCAAAGAATGGAAAAGATCTGGCAGCCACTGGACCCATATCCCCATTTCAGCAATTGTCTGAACTTGAGTAGCAGCTGCCCTGCTGAGGCCAGGCCTGTCTCTTCCAGCTGGCACACACCTGCTCTGCTCTCCTCAACATCAAGGCCAAGTGTCCATTGCCACTTATGATTGTTATTGTGCTGTTGTGTAGATAAAGGCAGAATAATATTTCTCTGTATTCTTGTCCCTATCAATGGCAGGAAAAGACAAAGAGAGCAACATGATTCAAGAAAAATGGAAGTAAATTTCTTTACAGAAGTGAAGACATTTCTGTATGTTTAAAATACCAATATTGGGCCTCCTGTTTCATATATAAGACCTGTTTGGCACCTGTAATCACTTGTGTTTACCACACTGTACTCTGAGCAAGGCAAGAGCAAATGGTAAACCAGGCCAGCAAGCTTCTTGTTGACTGGATTTCAGTGGCCTTAGGGTAAGAAACGTTGACCGAATTCCTGTTTCTTCTTCTTTGCTTTTGAATTCACTTCTTACTTGTTATTTTTTCCCTTCATTTTGTAGAAAAGTCTCCTTGGTGACCCAGCAATACCATTACTGGGTATATGCCCAAAGGATTACAAAATATTCTTTTATAAAGACACATGTACATGTATGTTTATTGCAGCACTATTTACAATAGCAAATACTTGGAACCAGCCCAAATGCCCATCAAAGATAGACTGGATAAAGAAAATGTGGCACATATACACCATGGAATACTATGTAAGCTATAAAAAAGGATGAATTCTTGTCCTTTACAAGGACATGGATGAAGCTGGAAACCATCATTCTCAGCAAACTGACACAAGAACAGAAAACCAAACACCACATGTTCTCATTCATAAATGGGTGTCGAACAATGAGAACACATGGACACAGGGAGGGAAACATCACACACTGAGGCCTCTCAGGGTGTGGGGGGAGGGTAGGGAAGGATAGCAGAGGGTGAGAGGATTGGGGAGGGATAACACTTTACCTAGTAGATGACGGGCGGATGGATGCAGCAAACCACTATGGCACACGTATCCCTGTGTAACAAACCTGCATGATCTGTATATATACCCCAGAATTTAAAGTATAAATAAAGAAAGAAAAAAAAGAAACGTGTCCTTGGAAAGAACTCTGCATCTCAGTTGAACAGCCAAGAAATCTATAACTTATTATTAAACACTATGTACCTTGAACATTGCTAAGTGTTTTACATATATTAACTTACTCAATCTTCCCAACAAACTTAAACAATAATAATTATTACAGTTTCATTTAATAGACAGTAACATTAAGGCACAGTTAGAAAGTGTAATTTACAGAAAGCATCAGAGTTAGGAAACAGCAGAGGCAGAATTTAAACCCAGGCCTCTCTGGCTCTACAATCTGTTCTCATAACCATCTCGCTGAGTGCCTTCACTGTAACTCTACCGCAGAGTCTCACCACCTCTACATTACTGACATTTGAACAGGAGGTGGAGAGGTGGATGGGTGGAGTGGAGACGTCCTACACACTGTAGAATATTTAGCAGCTTCCTTGGCCTCCATCCACTGCATTCCAGTAGCACTCTATCCCTACCCATTTTTGATAAGCGAAAATTTCTCCAGATATATCTAAATGTTCCATGGGGGACAAAGTGGCCCTTGGCTGGGAACCACTGAACTAAGAGGAAATGAAGGCTCACTTCTTCCTTCTTGGCCAACCAACTTAGAAGGCTCAGTGGACCAAAAGAAAAACAACATTTTGAACTTAAAAATTTTTGTATAGAAAGCTTTTCAAAGAAATAAATCTAGGTACAGTAGGAAAATGAAGTATATAGACAAAGAATGAACCCTGGGAAAAAGAGAAGGAGATGGGAAGTAGTGATTGTCAGTCCACTGTCATCATGAATTTCCTCTTCTCCAGCGATCATGATGTAACTTAAAGTGAAGGTACTCACAGTACTGATCTTGGTTGACTTCGGTGTGAGGTATAGGCAAAGATGACTTGGACAATTAAGAGAAGCAGAAAAGCTAGATATATACTGAAGTAGCCTAACAATGTGCTAGGCATCAAATTGGTTTTTAAAACATATGTACTAATTTTAAAATTGGTTGGTTTTATTTTTTGATAGAATTAAAGCAGACATTTAAAATTTTAACTATATTGGTGGAGAGTATTGGCTCATGCCTGTAATCCCAGCACTTTGGGAGGCTGTGGTCGGAAGATTGCTTGAGCCTAGCAGTTCGAGACCACATTAAGCAACTTTTTTTTTTTTTTTTTTTTTTTTTTGAGGCTGAGATTTGCACTTGTTGCCCAGCTGGAGTGCAGTGGTGCAATCTTGGCACACTGCAACCTTCACCTCCTGGATTCAAGTGATCCTCCTATCTCAGCCTCCTGAGTAGCTAGTTTTTAATATTTTTTATATTTTTAGTAGAGACGGGGTTTCACCATGTTGACCAGGTTGGTCTTGAATTCCTGACCTCAGGTGATCCACCCACCTTGGCCTTCCAAAGTGCTGGGATTACAGGCATAAGCCACTATGCCCAGGCTTTCATCCCTATTTTTAAAAAAATCTGCATTGTTTATGACACAAAAAAAGGAGCAATGCTTGATGTGATGGATACCTCCTTTGCACTGTTCTGATTATTGTACATCAAATGTCTATATGAAAATACCCCATGTGCCCCACAAATATATAACCTATCATGTACCCACAAAAATTTAAAATTAAAAGAAGTAAACTTAAATGTTCACTCTGTGAAATAAACGTGCTTCTCTGACATCAAAACACTTAAAAACAAAATACCACAAGAGTGAAACGGTGGTCCACACTGCCCAGCTTTCACTTTGGCACCACCTCTGCTGTCACTGAGAGTGAGTACACCATGTTTTGGAAAGGTTAGTTTAGCGATATTTTACTTTGATTGTGCAATGGTGGCTTCTGGATTTAATATTACTTGGAAGATTTAGATTCAATCGTATATTTATATTTCACAAAAATAAATGTTGGTTGAAATACCTAAAGGACATTTCTAGCTATAAAATAAGAAGCAAACAGTATAAAAAAGTGAGATACAGGTAATGTTCCTTTTCTGTATGTGTATTTGAGTATGTCCAGCCTTTACTGGGGAAAGAATAATAATATGTGTGCGGTTTAGCAAAATAAGCTTTTTTTGAGAACTGTTTGACAGGTAGCGTGTGTGTACAACAGTCCTAATGAGGGGGCACGGTGGCTTAGAGAAGACCTTTGCTTACAAGTAGCAGGGGCTCCACCATAAAGGAAATTTATCAGAAAGATTCTCAGGTGTCGTGCAGAATCCAAAGCTGTTATTAATAACCGAGACTCAGGAAGACAGGAGCAGAGCAGCCTAAGGATCTTGACAGCAGGAGTTCAGCACCTTCCTGGAGTTGTGCTGTTCACACAGTTCAGACCTCGGTTCCCAGCTCTGAGAATCTTGTTGGCCCTTTCTAAGCAGGTTCTAATCCTTGGTGAAATCAGCTGTGTCCTAAGAGGTCTGAATCCCTTGGTAGAAAGGTGGCTATGGAGGCTCATAAAGTGCTGGCAGTGAGGGTAGTTCTCAGTGATAGATATCTGGAAGTATGATTTTGAGATAGAGAAAAACATAAATGCAATATGGGGAGAAATAGGAATTCAAAAATCACAAAAGTGCATTATATAGTGTTGAAGATTATAGTCTCTGAAACTATAATCTACCTGGCTTCAAATTCTAGCTCTGCCACACATGAAGTGTGTGACCTTAAGCAAGTCACTTGACCTCTGCGTGCTCAGTTTCTCCATCTACAAAGGGAAGCCAAGGGATTCTCTTTCTACCTTTCTCCCAAGGGATTCAGACCTCTTGGGACACAGCTGATTTCACCAAGGATTAGAACCTGACTTAGGAAGGGCCAAAAAGATTCTCAGAGCTGGGAACCGAGGGCTGAACTGTGTGAACAGCACAACTCCGGGAAGGTGCTGAGCTCCTGCTGTCAAGATCCTTAGGCTGCTCCACTCCTGTCTTTCTGAGTCTCGGTTATTCTTATACCTCACTTATTTAGTTGCTGTGAGGATTAAATAAATGAATATATTTAAAGTATTTAGGTAGCATCTGGGTCATAGCAAATGCTAGATAAGTGTTTGCTAGTATTAAAATATTGGAGATGTGACCAAGATGGGACTGGCTGCCTGGGGGTAGCCTTAGCTCTTGACCCTTGCCCAACTGTAGGGCAAAGGTCATACTAAGTTCATATTTTCGATGCCCCTCCCAAAATTCCAAATTCTACAATATATTAGCAAGATAAATAAATAGGTGATAGGTAGGTGATAGATAGATAAATAGATGTATAGCTGTTAAACTTACATAGGAAGACAAAGAAAGATTTGCATATATAAAGGACTATATACATACATATATAAAGGATCACATTTATATCAATAATATGTGATAAAATCCTTACTAGGCACTTCTGATATTTCCTCTAGTTCCTCTCTTGCTGTGGGCTTCTTCTTTTTCCCCACACAGGCTTTGAAAAACCTTCTACTGTCTTTAGCAATTCAACCTAAGTGTGCACTCTACTGAGGGTGTTAAGAAAAAAGCTCAGCATTGAGGCAAACTGACACACCACTCCATGGGGCTAAGTCTCCATAGACAAAGTAAACAGGCATAGTCTTGTGGGTGGTGCAGAAAGAGGAAAAGGAGAAGTGAATAGGAAGAGGAAGGATTTTGCTGCTGAGAAAATCTAGACTTTTTTTCCATATTGTTTCATTTTATAGATATGGAAAGCCTAGAGTGGAGAAACCTGGTGGGGGTAATTTGGAGGACCACTGGGCTTACAGGGCGGGTGGAAGAGAGGTAACAAGGGGTGGGACTGAGCCCTCAAGCTTGGCTTCTCTGTTCTACTCAGTTCTTCTCAGCAGACAAGCATTTTTGTAAAGTTATTTGATCCCTTTCAATTCCAATCTTTTCATCTGTAAAATGAGGATAAAAATAACATGTACCTCATAGCTTTATTTTGAGCATTAAATAATGTAAAACATGTGCAGTGCTTAGAACAATACTTGTATATCACAAGAGCAAGCTATTATTATAAGGATGATGATTCATTATGATTATTGAAGTGTGATTTTATAAGGCAGAAGATGCTGGGGTCAAGGGATAGGGCTGGAGGATGGGGAATCTGGTAGAAAAGCCTGTTGCAATTCTAAACTGGTTCACCAAATGAACATTTTTATTCCACATTTACAGTTATGAAATTTTATACCTGTATACAGGTTTTTCTTAGGATTGCAACAAATGTACTAAAGTAATTTTTCAGCCTTAAGGATGAGGAGATGAAAGAGAAGTAAAAGAACAGGTCATAATCCAATAAAATGTGATTCGAAGAATAGTCCCATCCCTCTACCCGTTCATACCCAGTGACCTCAGGGTGCTGGGACTCCTGACCTCAAAAGTGCTCACAAAAGCATTGTGAGCCAGTGCAGAATGAGTCATAGGTTTGAACCATATGATGCATCCCAAGTACAGCTATCAGTCTTGTGTTCATCACCATCATGACCCACTGCCTAGTCAGTGAATAATACATGTTGGGAGGCTTGGGCATATTTATTTCATAAAATATCAGCTACTGGAGCCAGTATTTAATCCTCTTAACCTTTTGAAGATTGTATCATTATCCACATGTACTAACAATAGAACTGAAGTTCAGAGAGAGGTGTGCTTTTCTAAGATCACACCACTGATAGTAAAAACAGGGTTTAAGTTCTGACCTTTCTTTCATCTTGATATTTTGCAACGTTTGTTTGGGAGACAACGAACAAAAGGAAAACCCTCCTACTGCTTCTCATTGCAGTAAGAAGTGATTAGACAGACATTTCAATGCCTGCAAAGATCTCATACCCTCCGCCTTTCTAACTTCCTTTCCTACTTGTTTCTTATACTTGTATCTCCAACCAAGTAAGATACTCTTGCTGATTCACTGAAATTGCCACGTTTTACTCTTGCTCTTGGTTCCACTAGCTAGAATATCTCCTCTACTATGACACATCTCCTCCATTAAGCCTTTTCTGACCTCCAAACTAGGAGAGACTTTGCCTCCTTCTTAATCACTATAGAATATTCTTTGTGCCTATATTAAATCATTTTTAATTTGTTATTTAAAAATTAACAATTGATGTGACTATATTATCCTTGAAAACTTAAGAGGAGTCAATCACACCAATCTATGATGGCTAAAATATAGTTTCTGCAGCTTCTAATAGTCTTGAATGAGGGTATACTAAGGAACTATTAACTGAGAGAATGAGCATAGGAGACCATTTCAGAGGTGGTCAGGTAGAGGAGTGAAATCTACTTTCAAGTGCTCAGCCAGGCATGGCACTACTTGGGTTCTAATACTTTTACAGGGCCTGATAACATGGTTCAGGTATAATATGTGATTTGAGCCAGCACATGGGTGGGATATACAGGTCTAAGAAGTCAAGACTGGAAACAAGAATGGCTCCTTTTACTAACCTAATAAACCACTAGAAATGTTTAACTTTTCATCATCAAAACTTTGGGTTCTGCTTTTCTAAAACAACAAATGTGTTACAACAAGGGTTTCATGGGCCTGAAAGTTGAGGCTGACATGCGACCACTATGTGGTCCCAGTGTAGTGACCCGCCAGCCAAAGAAAGGGTTTATGTATTGGCTGCATAACTCTTCTTGAGTATCAAGGGGAAACAGAACTACTCTTACACAATGGGGCATAAAGGAACATGACTGGGACCAGAGGGATTTTCTGGGGAACCTCTTAGTGCCCCATATCCCAGAGTAAAAGGTAGTAAGTAACCACAATAACATAACACAAGCCATACCATGGAAAGCATGAACTTACCAGAATTAGACCCATGACTATCTAGGGTGCTGGCTAAGAACAAAGGGAAAATGAAATGAACAGTGGACAAAGAAAGTTACAAATAGCAGTAACAGCCCCATGACCAATTGCAAAAGTGAGAACTAAATTGATTATGCACATTTTAAATTGTTTTAATGTGTATAATTTATATATATGCAATTTTTCTTCCATTCTCCAACTCACTTTCTATCTGATGTCAGTTGTGTTACTAGCAGTTAACTGCATAACTTAGTATTTAAATTGAAGGATAACAGAAGGGTTGTGACTACACTAGAAGAGTAAAAAAATATCACACACTAGGGCTAAAGCAGCATGAACAACTTAGTGTCTTCACTTTGTGGGAAGGTGAGGATGGTTTTGGTTTTAGTTAGAAGAGCAGCATCTTGTAAGATATTTTTCTGGTCTTTACCAGAAGCTAAATAGGATGGGTTAAAGGGGTGGTGTAGGTTCTAAGTTGACAATAGAGTGGGCTGTAATAGATTGTCAGAGTACAGTCTTTGACTAGCTCTTCCAGGCAATGGCCATGTGAATATATTTCACAACCTGCGACTACCGGAAACTTACTTGAGCAAGGGCCTCTGAAATCTGTTGCCAAATTTGCACTGAGACCATACTTACCATGAGCTGCTTCCAGCGAATTACGAAGTGTGGCAGGAATCTAAGGCAGACATCTTTCTGGGAGACCTGGGATTCTTCCAATGATCAAATCTGGCTTGAAGACTTTCTGACACCTTGGCAAATCATTAAATTGCAATGTTATCATTTGCATCTAATCTTCTCTCCTTATTTTAGCATTGATCAGAAGAGCATCATGGTCTAACAGCTCTTTCAGCCTTCCCTAGAACGCTCTCTATTTTCTCTTACAGGCATTTCCCCTAATAAAAGCTATTTTTAACTCCAACATGGAGTCCACTTCTTAGAGGACCTGTACTAATACATCCCCATTCTAAGATCTCCTCTGTAATGCAGTATGGAAGCTACGAGTTACATTTTCAAGATATTCCTTTCCTGTATGGTTCTGGGTTAAAGTTTACCACAAAAGTAACTCGCATGGTATCTAAAAGGCAGGATGGGGAGGGGGTCATTATATTTTCGAGGCCATTTGTGAGCAAAGATAGTGGCTTCATGGATATCTATGAGCTATTTCTTTATTGCATTCAGCTGGGAAAATGATGGGATCCTTCCCAAAGACTTACAATTTGCAGTGGTTTACCTGAATACTTTTGAAAATCAACCAAATTAGTGTTTCAAGGATTGGAGAGGATGTTTACAAACACCTATCATGTCTTTGTTTTATAAGAAAACAGTAACCTCTTAACTGATCAAGAGCCCAGATCATACTAGGTATAGGGGAAAATTATTTTTAAAAAGCAGCTTCAGCCGGGCACGGTGGCTCAAGCCTGTAATCCCAGCACTTTGGGAGGCCGAGGCGGGTGGATCACGAGGTCAAGAGATCGAGACCATCCTGGTCAACATGGTGAAACCCCGTCTCTACTAAAAATTTAAAAAAAAAAAAAAAATTAGCCGGGCATGGTAGCGCGTGCCTGTAATCCCAGCTACTTAGGAGGCTGAGGCAGGAGAATTGCCTGAACCCAGGAGGCGGAGGTTGCGGTGAGCCGAGATTGTGCCATTGCACTCCAGCCTGGGTAATAAGAGAGAAACTCCATCTCAAAATAAATAAATAAATAAATAAAAATAAAAAGCAGCTTCATATACTTAAAGAACTGACCCATATGTTATTTAGAAGAAAATATATATGTTTATAAAATCAAATTAGGTTTAAAAAGAAAGGGATAAAATTTGTAATCTGAATTGAGCTTATTATAGAATTCCAGAGAACATTATATATAGACAATTTCTGATTAAACAATTTTACCTAGATTTACTTGTCTAGGGGATCACCAGGCCCTCCAAATTACCCTCATGTGTACACCTGCCTCTTTTTAATGACTTATCAAATAAGCACACATAGCAATGCTTTAAGACAAGATGCTTTATTTTCTACTTTGAGATAAATGATCTTATTCCATACCAAAGAAAAATACAATACTATTCCATTACTAATTTCAGAAAAAGGCTGTATCTGAGAAAATAACAATACTCCTGACTAAGTTGAAAATCTAAACAAGCCGAAAGTCACCCTTGGAAACCTCCATTGCTGGTAAATGGATTGTATTTGTGTTTCATGCTTCATTTTTTCCCCCTCAACTGAAACATTAAGAAATTTCTCCAAACCACCCGGCCTATTTGTTTAACAGCACCCCAACGGTTATATATCATTCTTTGGACTTTGACCTCAAAAAAAATCTTTTCTTTTCTTTTCTTTTTTTTTTTTTTTTTAACTTTTCCTTCAAGGTAGGCAAATAACACAAAGAAAGCTTTAAAATAGGATCTAACAGGTAACGTGAGTCATATTACAGACAGTCCTGGACATCTACAACTTTCAAAGAATAAAATCAGAATTCAGAAGCCAAAGAAATTAAAAAATCCCATACTTCCACCCTCCATTTCAGTAAACCAAAAGCATTATCCTTCCTCTGGGGGTGTTGCAGAGATTAGTGCCACCATCGAAAGCTGCAAGGTGCAAGAGTATGTGATTTCAGCCTCATTTAACTCACCTGTTTGCCTGGCACAAGATCCATGCAGCTCAGAGAGTGAGGGTAGATTGTTGTAAATTTCAACAGGTGGTGGGGCCTATTGTGGCTATAGTTCTAGAGGTGGGACCCACTGGCACAAATCAACACAGCTCCTGGTACTTGATATGCAGATATTGGCTGAACACACACTTTGTTTTCAGTCCACGTCAACAAACATAATCCAAGGCAATTTGCTTTCAGGAAGCAGAGACAGCAATTTACCTCCACTTTGTAAGCTCAGAGATTTGTGAGCTCTCTAGTTCACTGTCTGGAAAACATTCAAAACTGGATATTGGGATGGGCACGGTGGTCCACACCTATAATCTCAACACTTTGGGAGGCCAAGGTAAGAGGATCACTTGAGGCCAGGGAATAAAGGAATAAAAGTAAAGGGATAAAATAAAGTGATAAATAAAGTTTAAAAATAAAAGGATAAAATTTGTAATCTGAGCTAACCTTATCATAGACTTTCAGAGAACATCACATGTAGACAAGTTCCAGTGAAACAATTTTACCCAGATTTACTTATCTAGGGGAAGCAGCACAGGACCATCATCATGCTGAAAGACCATGTTACTCACACCAGCCTGGGTAACATGGCAAGACCCCGTCTGTACCAAAAATAAATTTATAATTAACTGAGCATGATGGCACACGCTTACAGTCCCAGCTACTTGGGAGGCTGAGGTAGGAGGATTACTTGGAGTTCTAGGCTACAGTGAGCTATTATCATGCCACTGCACTCCAGCCTGTGTGATAGAGCAAGATCCCATCTCAGAACAAAACAAAACAAAACACGAAACTGGATATCTCACAGGAGACCACATCGGTTATTACATTCCGGTTGGAAGTTAGTTGGCAGTTTCTGGTTAAGGTAAAGTTTTCTTTTACAATTTACCCTGTGTTGGGTTTCAGTCTGTTTACATAGGAACCCAGGGAACTGAAGCCTCCTCAGTCTAATGGTTTCCCAATTCATTGTTTTAACATATAATCACGGATGGGATGCAGTCCCCTCTGTAAGAGAACTAAGTCATATGATATCAATTGGCTACCCCATTCATCTCTGCCAATTTCATTTTTCATTCTTTCTACCTTGCTGGAAAGTAGGCTAAACTCTATGGACTGCCTGAACCCTCTTGCCTCTGATTAGGTTCAGCCAATCACAACCAACCACAGTATATCCTAAGACAGAAGATTTATGTCTCTGGATCTTTTCCTGTCTGGCCAAGGATTGCAGAAGCTGCATTCCTCAGCCCAGGGACCACATCTCCTCTTCCCAGCATCCCTATTCTGCAGCTATAACTCTCCCCTAGTTTTGATAACCACATACATTACATCCTCCTTCAGGTTGGGATATAACTACTTTATCAATGCCAACTATGTTATCAATGCCTGAGGGCTTCCATTAACCCTGTCGACACCTTTGCAAACAGTTCCTTCCTTAAATTAGCTTCAATTATACCTTTTGAATGTGCCATTTATTTCCTGCTGTGATTCTGACTAGAACAAATTTCATCCTTTATCCATCCTGGAATTCTGTATTTTTTTTGTTCTTGCTCTCTCTTATCTCTGGGAATGGCTTAGGCTTTTTCTCTTGCCTGGAAGATTCTCCTCCAAATCACACATTAAATACATTGTATTATGCGTCTTCCCTAAACTTAAATTCTATATGCACTGTGAGTGTATTTATCTTACCAGTCCTCATGTTCCCAAGACCTCTGACATAGTTTGGCATAAAATGAGTACTCAATCAGTAGCTGGAATAGATGATGCCATGCTCCCAACTGCTCCATCCAGAAAATGTTACCTTATAACATTTTTGTCATAAAAGGGTTTTGCACAGGAAAAGTGTTCACAATTTATTTGCATAATCTATTCTGCTTTCATTTAGCATATTCTCAGTTCAACTGAATGCCATCTTGTTCGTTCCTGAGGTGACTGCTTTTCTGCTTCCAAGACTACCTGAAGCTTTCAAGACAAAAGGGAGATTGTGCTGATGCATGGCAGACAGTTGAGGATCTGAAGAGTGTGGGTTGCCAAATGAGAGATTTCAAAAGTCACAGAATGACTTCTGGTTTCAGCTCACACATGTAAAGTGTTTGAGTGTTGTCATGCCTATTTTTATAACTATGAAAAACTGAATCATTTTATAACTATTAAAAACAATTATGCCCATTTGTATAACTATTAAAAGCTACTGGCTGGGCGTGGTGGCTCATGTCTGTAATCCCAGCATTTTGGGAGGCTGTGGTGGGCAGATCACGGGATCAGGACATAGAGACCATCGTGGCCAACATGGTGAAACCCCGTCTCTACTAAAAATGCAAATATTAGCTGGCTGTGGTGGCATGTACCTGCAGTCCCAGCTACTTGGGAGGCTGAAGCAGGAGAATCACTTGACCCCGGGAGGTAGAGTTTGCAGTGAGCTGACGTCATGCTACTGCACTCCAGCCTGGTGACATAGAGTCTCCACCTCAAAAAAAAAAAAAAAAAAAAAAAAACTGAAAAAAACTAAAAAAACTAAAAAGCAATGACTCTTCTTGGACACATCAGAGAACTAAGTTTGATGGGAAAAGATACAGCCCTAAATCTGGAGAAACAGTCACATTAACATATTCTCAGTGGAGATATGCTTACCTAGAGCAGAGGTTGCTGGAGCCCATTACTGGCAGGAACAATTAAGGTAAGGAACCCCTGAGGCCTGCAGTTTTAAGGGATCCTTCAGACTTTTGTGCTTTATCTCATGGTGCAGATTTAAGAAAGATTATCTTGCCACGTGAAGGCAAAATAATCGTTTTGAAATTCTGTACACCCAAGAGTGTTTTCCATAACTACTCTCTAGGGAAAAACGCTTTCCTAAGCCCCTATTCTATGTGGGGAAAGGTACTGTTTTCACTGCAGGTGCTCAGGTTCTCCTGTATCACCTAAAGGCAAAATGATGCTGCAACAAAGAAGAAATACCTGTGAAGGTCACAGCCTGAAAATCCAGGCCCTTAGAAAGACTAAAATTAAATCCTAAGATTATAGAACTCTTTCTTCTCTTTTCTTGCCACCACATCTATTCATGGTAAAAACTCTCAACAACCTGGAAATAGAGGGGAACTTTCTCAACTTGATAAAGAACATCCATTCTATTATAAAGACATACACATACATATGTTTACTGCAGCACTGTTGAAAATCAAAGACTTGGAACTAACCCAAATGTCCACCAAAGATAGACTGGATAAAGAAAATGTGGCACATATATACCATGGAATACAATGCAGCCGTAAAAAAGGGTGAGTTTATGTCCTTTGCAGGGACATGGATGAAACTGGAAACCATCATTCTCAGCAAACTGACACAAGAACAGAAAACCAAACACCACATGTTCTCATTCTCATAAGTGGGTGTTGAACAATGAGAACCCACAGAAACAGGGAGGGAAGCATCACATACTGAGCCTGGGGGGTGAGGGTCTAGGGAAGGAATAGCAGGGGCTGGGGGATTGGGGAGGGATAGCATTAGGAGAAATCCCTAATGTAGATGGCGGGGTGATGAATGCAGCAAACCACTGCCATAGTATGTGCATATCTGCATTACAAACCTGCACCATCTGCACATGTATCTCAGAACTTAAAGTATAATAAAATAAATAAATAAATAAAAGAACTATAGAATGCCCCTATGCCAAAGAGAAAACAAAAGCCATAAAAATTAATTCAAAGTGGATCATAGATATTAATGAAATGCGAAATGAAGTACTATGTAACCTGTAGAAGAAAATATAGGACAAAAATCTAAATGGCCATGGGGTTGATAATGAGCTTTTATACATCACACTAAAAGCAAGATCCAAAAAAAGGTAAGTTGGACTTTATTAAAATTAAGACTTTCTGTTGTGTAAAAAGGCACTGCTAAAAGAACACAGGCACAGCCACAGCCTGGGAGAAAATATTTGCAAAATATATATCTGACAAAGGATGTGTTTTCAAAATATACAAAAAATTTCCTCTTAAAACTCAACAATACGAAAACAAACAACCCAATTTAAAAATGGGCAAAAGTCCTGAGCAGACACATCACCAAAGAAGATACACAGATGGCAACTACAATTTGAAAAGATGCTCGTCTTCACTTTTCGTTAGAGAATTGCAAATTAAAGCAACAATGAGATGCCACTAACACCTATTAGAATGACAACAACATAGAACATAAAATGAACAATACCCATTGCTGAGAATGGTGTGGAGTAATAGTAGCTGTCACTACATTCATTACTGGCATAATGTAAAATTATACAGTAATTTTGGAAGACAATTTGACAGTTTCTTAAAAAGGTGAACATTGTCTTAGAAGATCCAGCAATCATGCTCCAAAATATTTGCCCAGCTGATATAAACACTTACACCCACACTAAAACCTGCACTCAAATATGTGTAGCAGCTTTATTCATCACCACCAAACTGGAAGCCACCAAAATGCGCTCCAATATACGAATAGACAAGCAACAGGTAATACATTTATACAATTAAATATTATTCAGCATTTGAAGGAAACAAGCTATCAAACCACAAGAAGACATGGACGTATCTTAAGTGCATATTGTTAAGTGAATTAAGCCATTCCAAAAAGGCTATATGTTGTATGATTCTAATGAGATAAAATTCTGAAAAGAGGAAACCAATAAAAATAGACAATAATAATAATAATAATAATAAACTAGTGATTCCAGCGATTTGGTGAAAGAAGAGAGAAGGTTGAGTAGGGGAAGCAGAGAGATTCTTTAAAGTAGTGAAACTATCCTTTATGATACTGTAATAGCTAATACATGACCCTATGCATTCGTCAAAACTTATAGAACTGTACAGCACTTAATGTATGCAAATTAAATAAGCCTCATGAGAAGGATGGGAGAATCCCAGGATGGAATACAGAATATGACCCAAAAAACTAACTAACTGTATTACAAATGTATGAAACAACCTTGCTGTACAGGATAGGGAGAAATTGCTGTCCTAAATAACATGGAAATGATTGACATCTGTAAACCTAAAGGCAAAATCACCTATATACATAAATTGCATTTTAGTTGATCAAATTGTTCCATATAAATTCTGATTAATAATTCTTTTTTTTTTTTTTTTTTTGGCAGTGTCTTGCTCTGTCACCCGGGCTGGAGAGTGCAGTGGCACTGTGGCACTATCTAGGCCAGGTGTCCCCAAACTACGGCCCACGGGCCGCATGTGGCCCCTGAGGCCATTTATCCAGCCCCCTGCCACACTTCAGGAAGGGGCACCTCTTTCATTGGTGGTCAGTAAGAGGAGCACAGTATGTGGTGGCCCTCCAATGGTCGGAGGGACAGTGAACTGGCTCCCTGTGTAAAAAGTTTGGGGACACCTGATCTAGGCTCACTGCAACCTCTGCCTCCCAGGTTTAGGTGATTCTCATGCCTCAGCCTCCTGAGTAGCTGGGGTTACAGGTGCCCACCACCATGCCAGGCTAATTTTTTTATTTTTAGTAGAGTCAGAGTTTCCCCAAGTTGGCCAAACTGGTATCGAATTCCTGACCTCAGGTAATCTACCCGTCTCAGCCTCCCAAAGTGCTGGGATTATAGGTGTGAGCCTCCGTGCCTGGCCAAATACTGATGAATAATTTTAATGCTTCTACATTACACTATGGTTGAACAATTTAAAAAATAGATGATGAGTGGTAGGAGCCAGATTTCTTGCCATTTGATTTGGAAGTTGCAGATAAGCAAGGGAAGGAGATTAGAAGAATTCATGTGGTAATGGGTTAGAACTGGAAACAACATGCACTCATATTTAGCTTAACTATAGATACAGATGGTTGCATATAGCCATATGTGTAGGTGTGTGTGCATAAATAGAAAATATATGTTAATACACATCTATACCCTTGCTCTGTCAGCTGAGAGGGCCTCAGAGCAAGAGCACACCTGCAAACAAGGAGTGCTTGTAGTGCCCAGACCTTGGTTCCTAATCCTTTTCTTCAGTAAAGAGAGTGAGGTCAACTTTAACAAAGGACTGAGTCTAGACCTAGGTTTGGAAATATACAAGATGAGCCTGGAGCATCTTGGAGTGCCCAGAAGTAAGGAATTGCTAAAACCACACAAACAGAGCAGTGAAGGGGTACGAGAAGTTGAAGTGGCAGAGTAGCCGACAGAAAGTGTTTCCAATGGCCAGAGCTAGAACAACTTGAATGACAAAATTAAGTATTATTATATTATTACCCAAGGTATAAAATAAATATTGATGAGTGCAAACTTATATAAACGAATGATAGGATGAATACATGAGGCAGAAGATTTTCAAATAATTTATGTAGGTACCCTGCCCTCAAAGTGGTAGATTATAATCCCCTTTCCTTAATCGTGGGCTGTACATAGCGACTTCTTTCTAAAGAGTACAGTATGGAAAGAGGGGGGATAAGAGTAACTTTAAGGTAGAAAAACTGACAAACCTTATTATCTCAGCCAGTGGACCAAGGTTAGCATCAACAGTGATAAGTCATATTGTTTGCATGAACCCTTGGTAGGATGTGATGGCAATGGCACTTTAACTCCATAGTCTTCTCAAGAGCTCACACCCGACTGTAATCTTGACGAAAACATCAGGCAAATCCTATTTCAGGCATATTCTATAAACTACCTGTCCAATATATCTGTCAAAATTATCAAGGTCCTAGAAAACAAGAGGTGTCTGAGGAACTCTTGCAGCCAGAGGAGCCTAAGGAGACATGATGACTAAATGGAACGTGGTATGCTGGATGAAATCCTGGCATAGCAAGGACTTAGGAAAAGACTAAAGCAAAATGAATAGGCAGGCGTGGTGGCTCATGGCTGTAATCCCAGCACTTTGGGAGGCCGAGGTGGGTGAATCATCAGAGGTCAGGAGTTCAAGACCAGTTTGACCAACATGGAAAAAACTCATCTCTACTAAAAATACAAAATTAGCCGGGCATGGTGGCATATGCCTATAATCCCAGCTACTCGGGAGGCTGAGGCAGGAGAATTGCTTGAATGCGGGAGGCAAAGGTTGCAGTGAGCCAACATCATGTCATGGTACTCCAGCCTGGGCAACAAGAACAAAACTTCATCTCAAAAAAAAAAAAAAAAAAAAAAAAAAAAAAAAAAAAAAAAAAAGCAAAGATCTATGAATAAATGCATGGACTTTAGTTAATTAACACAATATAAGCAAATGATTAATGTTATCAAAAAATGTTATAGTAAATTGCATTTTCAAGTCTTTATTCATACTAATCTCACAAGATGAAATGCTATGACCTCCTCCCAGGATTTCTGAGGTGCATTTTTTCTTCATACTGAAGCTGGAAACCCACCTTTTTCACCAATCCTAGCTCTGCCACTCTAAACCCCAGTGATCTCTCACTCTGAGGACTCGGTTTTATAATAGGTGTCACACAACTTAGTCACTACTTACAGGTTATAACTTCCCTCTCTATTCTGTTAGCGTTTATATCGTGGCTTCCTGAAATGGTCTCCAGGAAAGTGGCTGTGTCTTTGTAAACTTACTTTTATATGGCAATCATTTTTAAATAATTCTAGGTTTGTGGTAGTTAAATTTTGTTGATTAATTCACAAAAAACATTCATAATATGTCCCAAGATACCTTTTTAGGCTCAAGCATATGTGTATTGCTAGGTATCATTTTCCTGTGCTTATGACCTATTGGTTTTGAGATTTACAAGACTGGAAAAAATTAACTCATCTTTTCTTTCAAAGGTCTCCAGAGATCTCTAATAACGATTATAGGCTGGGTTTGGTGGCTCACACCTGTAATCCCAGCACTTTGGGAGGCGTAGGCTGGTGGATCTTTAGGTCAGGAGTTCGAAACTAGCGTGATAAACATAGAGAAACCCTGTCTCTACTAAAAATACAAAAATTGGCCAGGTATGGTGGCAGACACCTGTAATCTCAGCTACTTTGGGGGCTGAGGCAGGATAATCACTTGAACCCAAGAAGCAGAGGTTGCAGTGAACTGAGATCATGCCACTGCATTCCAGCCTGGGTGACAGAGAAGACTCTGTCTCAAACAAACAAAAGCATTATAACAACTTAACTCTTCAGTCCCTTAACCAATCAAATTTTGCCAGAAACTTCAGTCTTAACCCTTGACATCCTCCCACACTGACACTGTGCTCCAAACAGAAGTAATAACCAGTTTATTGGTGAGAGGGAGAGAGGATGAGTGAAAATTTCCATGCTCTACTCTACCTCTGTGTATTCTGAAGTGAACTTCACTCTGTTCAAATCACTTCCTCAATAAAGCTACTCCTAACCCTTTTACTCCTTCACCTAGCAAAACTTAGACACAAATCCCCCCACCATTCTTTGATATTATTTTGAAGGTAGTATCACATTATTTTGAAGTGACTGTTGCAATACTTATTATATTGATGTAATTATATTTACCTACCTATTTTCCTGACTGTATTGTGAGACTGTCAGCAACAAGACATGTATATTCTTCATCATTACAGTCCCTGTAACCGACATAGTAGTTTACATGTAATACATCTTCAAATGAAGACTTGCTTATTGAGAAAATGAATTAATGATTATAAACCTAGCAAATCTAGAAAAGAATGTAGTTAAGCATATGTGAATCCCAGTGACCTAGAAATTCACAGAAAGTAGGCATTATTGATATATTTCCTACAACATTCCAGAAAATGCAAATTTTCCTGAGAAATGCTTTGTGAAAACACTCACTAACCTCAGTGAGAAAAGTGTAACTTTAAAGCACATGGTTTAGGGATGCTAAGCTGCAGATATGACCCTTTTTTGTCACTCTATGGTGTATATTTCTTATTAATTCATACTTTATATGAGTACTTTATATTCTATAATTGGCCTGTACTGGCTGTCATAAACCTGTCCTGTCCTCCCACACAAATCCTGAAAAAAACACTAACCTAAAGCAAAGTTTACCTTTTTCAGTTCCAAGGTCCCTTTACAATTTCTCCTTATTTTATAAGAATCTGAACCAGCTGAGAAAGTGGCCCCTGTCTTATACTTCCAACCTATCAAACAAAACTTGCATGCACCTTGGTTAAGTGGTTGATCCTGGGCCTAGACCGACGCAGAAGCAGATAATTCCTTTCAAGTTGTGACTTAATATCACAGAAGGGTAAAGCTGGAAGTAATTTCCCATCACACATTTGGCACACATTTGGAGGACATGCCAACTGTGTGCAGATGTGATGCTAGGCTCTGGGACCCTATAACGCCAGTCCCACACTTCCATTGCATACAAGGGAAGACAGAGGCCCAAATGGGTACGTTGATTCTCCCCGGTCACCAAGCTAATGATTGACAGGAAAGACTAGAAGCTGGGTCTCCAAGCTTTCCCATTCATTGTACTTTCTCAGTGAGAAGTGCTTGCTGAAGTTCTCTAAAAGGAAATGCCTGCCCTTTCCAGAGAACACTCGAGACTGAAATTCAGCCATTCAGTCCTTGGGTTAACCTCTTCTCTCAAATTCTCCTACGAGAAGTAAGAAACTAAACTTAAAACTTGTAATTCCTTCTAATAAACTAATTCTTAAGTATGGTGGAAAAAGCAGTGCAACATAGAGATACTGAGCACCATGACAGGAAAATAGATAATTAAAAGAATAAAATGCAGGAAGGAAAGAAAATCTAGGCAAAGGACCAAGGCGCCGATGCCAACTATTTCATGACTTTGCCTCAGGTCAACTCGACCTGTTTCACAATGGAGTAATTAGCTTGCTAGAGTCTGAGCAGCTAGTTTCTCTGTGGGAAGATTTCCCTATGGCTTATTAAACTTCATTCTCTTGTCTATGAGTAGTTGGATTCAGTGAGAAATAACCTATGACATAAAGTTTGCTGATGATTAACAGTTACTTCAGGAGTGTAGACTCTGGAGCCCAAAGAACAAAATGTTACAAGTACTAATTACCTGGTTTTGCCTTGTTTTGGGTCAGAAACATCCACAGGAAGAAATGACATTTAAGAAAGGCATCTTCCTAAAATGGTCAAGACTAGAAGAAATTATAGCAAAAGCACAAGCTTTCTGATAAGAGACATCTAAAAAATGGATTAGCCTAGTGCCTGATTTTTTTAAAACCTGTTAATTGATTAAGAAAACTAGGTGGACCCTGAGTGTAAGTAGAAAAGAACCATTCTGGATAAGGTAAGCCTTCATAGAGCAGAGCTAAGACACGTGGTTAGATACGTGAGGGCATGCCACCTAGAAAAGAATATGAAGGAGACGGGACCAGGAAGGCAGATACATTACCCTTAATAAAGAAGTCATTTTTCTCTCACCTTTACGTAACTATCAGCCACTGAAAATCTAGGACCACAAGTAACAAAAACGAACTTGGTTTGCTCTGTTTGTGGAAGGTCTCATGAGTACTGCAGTAAGCCCTGGTGGCTGCTGCTGGCCCTCTGCTTGAAGCATTCAGCATCAGAATGTGGTGGCAGAAAAGGCACCGTCTATGCAAGGACTGTGACAAATCTACCCTGTGTGGGCCTCATCTGCCACATTCACTTGGAGTCCCCATTTCAGTGCTGGACAAAAACCTTCTCCTCCGAGTCTGGATGTAGTTGGAAGGTCAGTTTTGAAGGGGACAACAAGAAAGGTGGATTGAATACTGTCTTAGTCTTTTATCTGTGGCTAACACTGAGTATCTGAGACAGGATAATGGAAAAGAAAAAGCAATTTTTTTCTCACAGTTCTGGAGTCTGGGAAGTCCAAGGTGGTGGTGGGAGCATCTCGTAAGGACCTTCTTGCTGGTGGGGACATTCTTCAGAGTCCGAAGGTGGCACAGGCCATCACATAATGAAGGGGCTGAGTGTGATAGCCTAGATCTCTTTCCTTCTCTCATAAAACCGCTAGTGCTCCACCCTCATGACCTCACCTAGTCCTGATTACATCTCAAATGTTGCACCTCTCAATTGCTGTAGTCAGATTTCCCACCCTCTTAATACTACAATAGAGATTAGGTTACAATGTGAGATTTGGTGAAGACAAAGATTCAAACCATAGCAGATACTCTTTGGTGCCAATTTATTTAGAAATACAAACTTGTCTCCTAGGGAAGAATTTTTTGTCAAAAGGTAGAGAAGATTTGTTCTTTGGATTGGAATCTATGTCTTTTCTGGGAGTTTTCATGAGAAGTATAACATTAGCCAACCCTGAATTACAAACAGTGTAGAAGATGTTTTGTATTTTGCTGATGCTAAACCTATACATTTTTTTATTTTGCCTGTTTCTTTCTTTGGCTTTTAATTGTGGAGAAATTTAACAAAGACATATAGACAACAGTACACAAGGGTCTGTTCATGTACCCATCACTGAGATGGTAATTGTTTGTCAACTTTGTTTCATCTTTTTTTTCCTACTTTCTTTCCCTACATCCATGGGATTATTTTAAAGAAAACTTCAGACATCATATCATTCCGTCATTTGCATAAGCTATATTTATTTTTTTTCCTTTCTTTCTTCTTCTTTTTTTTTTTTTTGAGAGAATTTCTCATTCTGTTGCTCAGGCTGAAGCGCCGTAGCATGATTATGGTTCAATGAAGCCTCAACCTCCTGGGCTCAAATGATTCTCCTACCTCAGCCTCCTGAGGAGCTAAGATTGATAGTGTGTGTCGCTGCACCCAGCCATTTTTAGAAATTTCTTTGGGCAACAGGCTCTGGTTGCCCAGGTTGATATCAAACTCCTGGTCACAAGCAACCCTCCCATCACAGACTCTCAAAGTGCTGAGATTACAGGCATGAGCCGTCACACCCAAAATAACCTATTTTTCTTAACCTATATTTAACTGATATAAGTTGGCTGGCTCTTCTTGGGATCAGATGCTACAGTCCTAGACAGAACACCCTCTTGTCTATGCCCAGAATTATTTCTTCGGTTGACAGTGATACGCCTAATGGCTTCTGATTCGGAAGTTCAGGAAGAAACAAGAGGAGAGATGGGATGACGACATGGTGCCTATTTTCTTCCTGGCCCCTTAGACGTAGAGTCTCCTTGGTTTGAGCAAGGGCAGAAAGTGGATGGAACAATTTTCATACAAGACTCAGAATCAGTGTAGCATAAGCAATGTTGCCTAGAGGAGTTATTTGGGGAAACATTGAAAACACTGATTAAAATACAGTCAGTCTTCCATACCCATGAGCTCTGCATTCATGGATTCAACCAGCCACAGATCAAAAATATTTGGGGAAAAAATCAAAAATAATTACACTACAACAATAAAAATACAATTAAAAAATATGGTATGATGACTACATAGCATGTACATTGTATTAGGTATTATTTAAAAATCTAGAGATTATTTAAGGTAAAATGGAGGATGTGCATAGGTTGTATGCAAATACTATGCAATTTATATCAGGAAGTTCAGCATCCAAAGATTTTGGTATCTGGGAGAGTTTCTAGCACAGATTCTCCACATATCTGAGGGACGACCATACTGCTTTGGAACTGCTTTGTGACATGAAGCTTGGTGGAAAGTCACCTTTCTTACTTCTGCATGGAACTCAACAATACTCTGACACTGTGAGAAACATATAGTATCTGTAAATAACTTTATTGGTTGAGTCTTAAGGATTTATATAATGGAGGCCAGGTGCAGTGGCTCACACCTATAATCCCAGCACTTTGGGAGACCGAGGCAGGCAGATCACTTGAGGTCAGGAGTTTGAGACCATCCTGGTCAACATGGTGCAACACCATCTCTACTAAAAATACAAAAATTAGCTGAGCATGGTGATGCATGCCTGTAATCCCAGATGCTCAGGAGCCTGAGGCTGGAGAATCCTTTGGACCTAGGAGGCAGAGCCAAGATTGTGCCACTGAACTCTAGCCTGGACAACAGAGTGAGACTCCATCCCAAAAATAAAAATAAAAATAAATCAAAAGAAAGAATGTATACAATGGGCATTTTCAGCTCTAACAAAAGCATATTCCCACAATTCATTTACAGATTCTTGTATTTTTTCAAAAATGCATTATTCCCTACTGTGTGTCAGGTACATTTTATGTTACCAGGGTCATAGCAAAGATAAAGCTAAATGGTTTTTGCTTTCATTAAAAAAACAAACAAACAAACAAAAAAACAAAACAAAAAACAAAAACAAAAACAGACAATATGCTTTAAATATATAATATGATGTCAGGTAGATAAATGCTATAAAACTGAAAGCAAACCAAATTAAAAAGTGAATAACTTTAGGCTGAGGATGGTCTTTTACAAAAGGTGAGCATGGAAGGCCTCTATGAGGAGACAATTTCTAAAAACAAACCTGAATGAAATTTGGGGGCAGGACATACACAGGTGTGGGCGAAGAATATCAAGATTGAAGGAACAGCAAATGCAAACTCCCTGAGATTTAGTTAGCTAAGCACGTCCAAGGCTAGTGCAGCTATTGCATAGTGATCAGGGGGTAGAATGGTAAGAGACAAGACCACAGAGGCAGGCAGGGTCCGTTCTGTAGGACTCAGGGGGCCATAATAACAAAATTGTTTGTATTCAAGCTGAACAGGGTCTCTAGTGCGTAATGACAAAGGCACCGTTCATTTTATAGCCCACACAGCACAACAATAGGTAATTCACATGGGCATGGGCTGTGGGCTTGAGAATAAAGGTTTTGGACAATATCAGTTTAGATTTTAAAAAGAAGACTCTGGTTTCTATGTAGTCAAGGGATTGCAGAGAAATACAATGCAGGCAGAGTAATGGTAGAAGAAGCCACTAGAAGATGGCAGGAGATGATGGGGCTAAGCCTAACAAGGAGATAGTGAAATGTGGTTGGATTGAAGCTATACTATCATGTGGAGCCAACAAGACTAGGACTTGCTGATGAATTAGACGTCAAGTGTGAGTGAAACAAGACTCCTGTTTAGAAGTCTGGTCAACTGGGCATACAGTAGTGCCCTTTACTGAGATAGAGAAGAATAGGTTTGGGAGTAATGGAGACACCTTTAGTTGCTACCAAACCATGTTTCCTTCTTGCTGTCTTTCTTCTGCATCACCAATTTCTCCCTCTCTAATGATTATTCCTATAGGTAAACGAAGATACAACAGTATTGCCCGTGCCATGTTTACTGTTGTCATGGCTTCTCTCTGGACCTGTCTGTCTCTGCAGAGTCTGGCCCCTGCGGGTTGCAATTCTCATGCTGAGGCTTTTGTTAGATCTGGAAAATAGAAGAAAATTGGGGGAAGTTGGAGAAATAGAGCAATGAAAAGATAAAATATTCCTTTTGAGCCCTCTGCTACTGGTGGCATCTCTGGCAGAACCAAGACTGAGCCCTTTGGCCCGCAGACTCCATTTAGTTGAGGAAAAGCATGGTTGTCTCAAGAAGGCACTAAGATGGAGTGACCAATAGCAAAGGAGGAACAGGCCTGGCATGGTGGCTCACACCTATAATTCCAGAATTTGGGGAGACTTAGGTGGGTGAATCACTTGAGGTCAGGAGTTCAAGACCAGCCTTGTCAACATAGTGAAATCTTATCTGTACCCAAAATACAAAAATTAACCTGGCGTGGTGGCACATGTCTGTAATCCCAGCTACTTGGGAGGCTGAGGCAGGAGACTTGCTTGAACCCAAGAGTCGGGGGTTACAATGAGCCAAGATTCCACCACTGTTCTCTAGCCTGGGCAACAGAGCAAGACTCTATCTCAGACAAACAAACAAAAAAACAAAACAGGAGAAGGCGGAATCTCAGGAGAGTACCTTGTTTCACAAGCCAAGTGAGAAACGCCTTTCAAGAAGAGAGAATAATCAACTGTGCCAAATGCTGCTAAGTCCATTTTGATAATGACTAAGAATTATTTACCATAATTCACAGTTAATCCCATGAGATGAGCAGCTTGGTTGGATTGGTACAGATGAATGCCTGTAGGAAAGACTGGGCAAAATATAAGAAGAAGTAGAATTAAATATTGGTAAATGTTAAGAAAACAGGGAAATGTGGCATAGCTTAAGAAGAATATAGCATTTGAGGCAGACGTTTCCTAAAGATGGGAGATATATCAGAGTGCCACCACTAAAATGGAAATCTGTCCAACCATTTAAAACCAAGGTAATTTAATCAGGTAATGGAGGAACTGAGACACCACCAGAAGCAGATGAAGGAGCCCAGAGATCAGCACCTGCAAGCTACAACTTCCTTCTGGCTAAAGAGAAAAAGAAAGGGGAGACACTACTAGAGCTCTAAGTTTGGGGTCATTTGCAGAAGCTAAAACTACAACAGTCATGTCAACTTGGAGCTGGAGCCCAGAAGCCTCAGGTTCTACCAGAGATGGTCCACCATTCACGATCTTCCTGCAGAGCTTGGCATCGCCTTGAATCACCTCAGTGACCCAACGCTCAGTGATTTCAGCATCTATAAACAGGATTCATCTCAGAAGCTTTAAAAAAATACCAGGTTGGGCACAGTAGCTCATGCGTGTAATCTCAGCACTTTGGGAGGCTGAGGAGGATGGATCACAAGGTCAGGAGTTTGAGACTAGCCTGGCCAACATGGTGAAACCCCATCTCTACGAAAAATATGAAAAAGTAGCCGGGGATGGTGGCAGGCACCTGTAATCCCAGCTACTTGGAAGGTTGAGGCAGGAGAATTGTTTGAACCTTGAGGTGAAGGTTGCAGTGAGCCGAGATTGTGCCATAGCACTGCAGCTCAGGCAACAGAGCAAGACTGTGTCTGAAAAAAAAAAAAAAAAAAAAAAAGAATGCTCAGACTATACCCCAACTGATTAAATCAGAATCTCTGAATTGAAGAAGAAAGCATTAGATACAGCCAGGTTTGAGAATCACTGTTAGAAATTCTATATTGTAAAAGAGTACTGAAAGCTTTCTTGCACAAAACTGCCTCCAGTTCCTAAATCCAGACCTAAGATATCCATTACAGCAACAAATGGTAAAAACCCCAAACCTTTGAATTAATTTTCTTAATGAAATAGGCTGCTTGAAAGCTCCATCCCTTTAATACTGTTTTGAGGTTATGAGAGCCAAAGAGGCAAAGCCCAGAAGCAACATTCTCTGAGTTTCTTCTCACAGTAAACAGAATAATTAAGCAGTGTGGTTACCCACATGGCACTGAGAGACACATCTTCCAGGATGCTGTAAGTCTTCACTGGTAGTAGGAGAGAGAGGGAGTGTATGCTAGGTGCATAGGGTAAGAAATTAACACATCTGATCTCTTTTCAAACCACTAAAATACCTTTCAGAGCAGCTCATGTTTGCCCTTCTCTTAATTTGGAATCTATCATGTACCTCGTAATTAGGGATTCTCTCTTTCTTGGAGCCTGAAACATTTGTCACTTTTAGGGAATTGCAATTTTGAGTCTGCAGATCAGAAATAAGCTCCCGGTCTTTTATTGAGAATCCTGCATTTCGGGTAAGTAATTTCCCGAAGCAGCTGGGATTTAGTCAGTGTTCTTAGTTATAATTAAATGATAAATCTTCACGTGGAAGGCATCCAACATTGAATATGTCAGTGCCTTCGAAGTGGAATAGAGTACAAGATACATTTACCTAGGAAAATGATTCCACTTTGGAAACCTATCTTCTCTTGTCAGAAGCCAGACTACAAGCCGTTGCCTATGAACCATCAATAACGAAATGCTCTTTAGTGGCTTATGATACATCTTTTACACTCTGCCTCTATGCAGTTTTCTGGAAATAATGAGTGGTTCCCTACTTGCCTAACATTTCCTTATTGGCATCAACATCCCTAGGTCCAAATAGGCTTGGCTTCCGGCACTGATTTAGGAATGTCCAACCCGGAATGCGCAGCTGGAATGCAGTGTACTCCCGTGTACATAGATCATTCTCCCTTTTATGATAGTCGCTTAAGCTGTTCACCAAACAAGCATTTTTAAAATACCTGTGATGACCTGGGCTTGTACTAAGTAAGGTGAGAGGTACAACCTCCCATCTTGACATCTGTAACACTTTTGGTTCCCATGTGTAGCCAGGCACTGAGTTCATTAAGATGAGGAAGGGGAGGAGTCAGAGTTGATGATTTCAGTGGTCCTTTCTGAACTGAAAATTAGATTGCTCCATGTATGTATGTGTATGTGTTTGTCTTGATATGTTTATATTTAGTACTGTTTAATTCACTTTTGTGTCCCATGTGTCCTAGCAAAATGCACTGTAACTACTAAGATTCAGTAAGTCTTGGCAGAAAATGCACTGTATAAATGAGATAATTAATTATGATTATTGGAAATGCATAGCTTAAAATAAAAATATGGTAACTGACATATTATTGCTTACTATGTACAGAACACCATTATAAAGAGTTTAATCATCATAGTAACTAAAAATGGTAACTGTTATTGTTTTTATCTTTCAGATAATAAACTGAAGATACATAGGAATCAAACAGCCCATCCAAGCACACATAGCTGGGTGGGCAGAACGAGGGTGCATAGTTAAGCTTTTCCTAGTTTTGTTGTTAAATTTAAAAAAAGGAAAAGAAAAAACAAAAGCTACAGTCTAGACAGATAGAGTTACCTAGAGTTTGAGTTCTACTAGGTTTTTCTGAGTTAAGGCAACACAGAGGCCTGAAAAGAGTTTTATATTTGGGATCCAACATGCCCAGATTCAACACTTAATAGCTATGTGACCTTGGGGAAGTTCATGGATCTATCTGAGCCTAAACTAGTGGATCAAAATTGAAATTGGACCTGTCTTGTAAGTACACAAATTCTAGAGCCAGACTGCATCACTATGCAAGATACTTATCCTCTACGTTCCTCAGTTTCCTTGTTTGCAAAGTATCATAGAGTATCAAGATCTCGATTACCTCATAAGGTTGTAGATGAAAAACGTATCAATGTAAATGAAATTCTTTAAATAATTTACAATAACTTAACTTACAGTAAGTGCTACATCAGTACTATTTATTATATTGTTATAGATGCCACTATTTTATTAGGCTTTGCCAGAGAATAATTGTTTCTATTGCCACCTATGGTCAATTCTTCCACACTGCAAAAAATTCTACCCTCTATTACCCACTCAAGGGTCTCTTCCAGTAATTCCTTTTTCTTTGCCCTATGTTAATGTTTGGTCGGGTTTCACACTGCTGGTAAGACATATCCAAGAGGACAATTACAAAAGAAATAGGGTTATTGGATTTACAGTTTGACATGGCTGGGAAGGCCTCACAATCATGGCAGAAGGTAAGACTCATGTCTCACATGGCAGCAGGCAAGAGAAGACAGCTCGTGCAGGGAAACTCCCCCTTACAATACCATCAGATCTCCTAAGACTTATTTACTATCACAAGAACATCATGGGAAAGACCTGCCACCATGATTCAATTACCTCCCACTGGGGGTCCCTCCCGCAATATATGGTAATTCAAGATGAGATTTGGGTGTCAACACAGGCAAACCATATTATCCCATGCCTGATCCTTCCCAAATCTCATATCCTCGCATTTCAAAACCAATCATGCCTTTCCTTCAAGCTGTTTTAAGTCAGTCCTCTTGCACACTCCTAGCTTCAGAAAATAATTTTTTCTGTTCCTTTAATTTTGCATTTTTCAGAATATTTTATACCTAAAAACAACACAGTATATGACTTTCATGTTATACTTCTTCCAGTTAGAATAATGCATGAGACTGCTGAGTAATAATCTGTGCTTATTATATTACATAAATGTACTACACATTGCTTATCCATTCACAAGTTGATAGATATTTTTCTTGTTGTATACAGAATTTTGTGTACACAGAGATTTTCATTTCTCTTGGGATTAAGAATGGGATGAATAACAAATTAAGTATTTTATTAACTTTCTAGCAAACTGCCAAAAAGTTTTTCATAGTCCTTATTCCATTTAGCACACCCAAAAAGAACATGTGATAGTTCCAGTTGCTCCATTCCCTTGAAGCATTTGAAATTGTCAAGTTTCTTTAAAACCATTTGAAGAAAGAAGAAGTGGTATCACATTGTAGGTTAAATATCTATTTCCATAATAATAATAATGTTGGGCATCTTTCCTATGCTTATTTCGCTTTTCTGTATCTTCTTTATTGAAACATCTGTTAAAATCATTTGTACATTTATGACTGGGTTATTAATTTATTATTATTAAGGTTTGACTGTAGAGTTTCTTACATGGGAAAACAGCCTTACAATGGATATAAATTTTACAAAATATTTTCTCTAAATCTATGACTTGTGTTTTTATTTTTGTATATCTTTTGAAAAGAAGAAAAATTATGATTTATTCTAATTTATTTTTTTTCTGTTATGATACAAGCTGTTCCTATTTAAGATTTTTTTCCTAAACCAAGGTAACAAAAATTTTCTCCTATGTTTTCTTATAAAAATTTTATAGTATTAAACTTTATGTTTTAATCTATGATTGTTTTTTTTTTTTTTCTTTTTTCTTTCTTTCTTTTTTTTTTTTTTTGAGACGGAGTTTTGCTCTTGTTACCCAGGCTGGAGTGCAATGGCACGATCTCGGCTCACCGCAACCTCCGCCTCCTGAGTTCAGGCAATTCTCCTGCTTCAGCCTCCTGAGTAGCTGGGATTACAGGCACACACCACCATGCCCAGCTAATGTTTTGTGTTTTTAGTAGAGACGGGGTTTCACCATGTTGACCAGGATGGTCTCGATCTCTCTACCTCGTGATCCGCCCGCCTCAGCTTCCCAAAGTGCTGGGATTACAGGCTTGAGCCACCGCACCCGGCTTAATCTATGATTGTTTAATTTTTCACTGTGGTGCGAGCTTTGGGTCAAGAATCACTTCTTTGCATAAGGATGTCCAATAATTTCAGCAGTAATGTTGTCATATAAAATTACATAACATTTGGAGTGATATCTCATAATACTCGAAGGTCTTTATCATACTCAAGATGTGAATATTATACAGGGTTTAATGATTGGGAGATCTTCATAAAATTGTGCCTCCCACTTTGCCAAACTCAGTGATAATATGAGTTTGGATTAATTTCTGGATCTATTCTGTCTTATCAATCTGTCTCTGTGTTTTTACCAATACTGCATCAATTGAAACTTACCAGAAAGCCTTGATATCACATAATGTATACGTCCTCTAAACTTTTTCTTTTTTTCTTAATGTTGTTTCAACTATTTTAGTTTGTTTATTTTCCCAGAAACATTCAAGAATCAATTTGTCACTGTATACAAAACAGCAGCTGAGGTTAACTCCATAGATGAATCTACGGAGAGTTGATGTTATAATGGTATTGAATCTTCTTATCGGTTACCATAGCACATCTCTCCAGTTATCTAGCCCTCATCTAACTTCTCTTAGCAATGTTTTGTAGATTTTGCATACAAATTTTCCCCATGTTTTATTGGATTTACACCTTAGTTGTAGGGGGATTAGTGGGTGCTTTTGTTTCATTTTATTTTCATAGTTTCTTGGGTACAGGTGATTTTTTATTACATGAGTAAGTTATTTAATGGTGATTTCTGAGACTGTGCTGTACCTGTCACCTGAGCAGTCTACACTGTAACCAATCTGTAGTTTTCATTTCTCACCCCTACCCCAACATCTTCCCCCGGGGTCCCCAAAGTTTGTTATGTCATTCTTACGCATTTGAGTTCCCATAGCTTAGCTCCCACTTATAAATGAGAACATATGATATTTAGTTTTTCATTCCTGAGTTAATTCACTTAGAATAAGGGCCTCCAGCTCTATACAAGTTGCTGCAAAATACATTGTTTCATTCTTTTTTATGGCCAAGTAGTATTTCATGGTGTACATACTCCACATGTTCTTTATCCACTTATTGGTTGACAGGCATTAGGGTTGGTTCCATATCATTGCAGTTGCAAATCGTGCTGCAATAACGTGTATGTATGTGTTTTTTTCATACAATGACTAGTTTTCCTTTGGGTAGACATGAAGTATTGGGATTTCTGGAACCAGTTGCAGTTCTACTTTTAGTAGTAGCTTTGCACAGTGGTTGTACTTGTTTATCTTACCACAAGCAGTGTAAAAGTGTTCCCTTTTCATCGTATTCACAAAAACAACTATTATTTTTTGACTTTTTAATTATGGCTATTCTTGCAGGAGTAAGGTAATATCACATTGTGGTTTTAATTTGCATTTCTCTGATAATTAGTGATGTTGAGCATTTTTAAATATGTTTCTTGGCTGTTTGTTTATCTTTTTTTGAGAATTGTCTATTCATGTTCTTTCCCCACTTTTTGATGGGATTAGTTCTTTCTTGCTGATTTGTTTGCATTCCTTGTAGATTCTGAATATCTGTCAGATGTATAGTTTTACAAATATTTTCTCCCACTCAGTGGGTTGTCTGTTTATCCTGCTGATTATTTCTTTTACTGTGAAGATGCTTTTTAATTTAATTAGGTCCCATTTATTTGTTTTTGTTTTTGTTGCATTTGCTTTTAAGGTCTTAGTCGTGAATTCTTTATGAAAGCCACTGTCACACACTTGCTGTGTGGGCAAGTTTACTGTCTTATATAGGGTTGGAATGCAAGGGATTCCTTAAGCTTCTTTTGTTTTCTCATAGCTTACACTTTATTTTTTTCTTCACTATCTTATTTACTCAGTTGATGATTCAGGCTTCAGGCAAAAAAGAGAAGGCCCCAATAAAATAAAAAATGAAAGAATCATAAAGTGAATCAATACATGCTAACAAATTGGATAACCTAATGTGAATGGATGAATTCCTAGAAAAATACAACCTACCAAGATTGAAGATTGACTAAGGAAGAAATAGGAAGCCTGAACAGATCAATAATAAACAAAACGATTGAAGAAGTATTTAAAAACTTCCTAAGGAAAAAAAGCTCAGGACAAGATGGTTTCACAGATGAATTCCACCAAACATTCAGATAAGAATAATATCAATGCTTCTTAAAATCTTTCTAAACATAGAGTTATATGGAATACTTCCAAAAGTGGGAAGAGATAGCGTGGGGAGAAATGACAGATACAGGTGAGGGGACGGAAGGCAGCAAAGCACACTGCCATGTGTGTACCTATGCAACAATCTTGCATGTTCATCACATGTACCCCAAAACCTAAAATGCAATAAAAAAAAGTATTTTATGAGGCTAGCATCACGTTCATATCTAAGACAAAGATAACACAAGAAAGGCATACTACAGGCTATTTTCTCTGAACATTGATGCGAAAATTATCAAGAAAAGTTTAGAAAACCAAATTTAAAAATGGATAAAAAAAGATTATAAATCATGACAAAAAGGATTTAACAGTGACATGAATGCCAGGTTTAACATATACACATCAATGTGACACATCACATTAACAAAATGAAAGATAAGAACAACATGATTATCTTAGTGGATACAGAAAAGGCATTTGGCAAAATCTAATATCATTTTCATTATAAAAGCTCTTAACAGTTTAGATATAGAAGAAAAGTTTTTCAACATAATAAAGGTCATTTATGGAGAAACTCAGCATAATCAACAAGAAACAACTGAAAGGTTTTCCATTAAGATCCAGTACAAGTCAAGGATGCCTACTCTCATCACTTTTATTCAACATATTACTGAAAGTACTATCAAGAGCAATCAGACAAGGGAAAAAAAGGCATTCAAATCAGAATGCAATGATTAAATCATCTCAATTTGCAAATGACTTGATCCTGTATGTGAAAAACCCTAGAGATTTTAAAGAGAAACCTGTTAGAATTAATACATGCAATTTAGTAAAGTTGCAGGATACAAAAAGTCAGCTGCACTTTACACAAATAATAACCTAACTGAAAAGGAAATTATTGCTTTTTGCCATTTGTAGAGTTGTTCTTTATTTCTTTTCTAGTTCAACAATTTTGTCTATTATATTTTTTCTACCTGAAAATCTTTCTTTAATATTTCTTACAGTACACATCTGTTGGCAAGAAGTTGTCTCAGATTTTTTCTGATAAAGTCTTTATTTATTCTCATTATATAATGAGGTTCTTTGTCTTGACATTCTTTTCTTTCTCAACATCCTCTGTTACTGCTTTTCCCCCTCACAAATTTAGTCTACTAAGAAAGAAAATTAATTCCAACTGTATTTGACTCTTCACTTTTCTTCAAAAATTCCAGGCATCTTCCTACCTTATGACCTTTCTACCGAACATTTCCTCTGACTGCAGCTCTTCCCCAGATATCTATAGAGCATATTCCTTCAACTCCTTCAAATATTAACTCAAACATCATCTTTCAAAATAATATCACACCCACCTCCAAAAAGCACTCTTTTTCCTTCTTGCATTGCTTAATATTCCCTCCTAAGACTTATTATCTTTTATTATAGTGTATTACTTACTTATATTTACCTGTTTTCTTCCACTAAAAGAAAATAATAATTTTCATCTTTTTTTCACTGCTGCACTTAGAATAGTGTCTGGCAAATAGTAGACAATCACTAAATATTTATTAAATGAAATGCTAATTTGTGGTCGACTTCATGAATTAACATATATAAAACACCTGACATTTAATGTGACCTCAGTAAACACTTTTTGTGTGTACAAGAGGCAGTGATGGACACATATTATAAATATATTATGATAAACTGGTATGTCTTTTTAGTTTTTAAGTTTTAAATTTTCTATTCTAAGTGGAAATAATAAGTATGTATTTTAAAATTATATCCTCATATGAGAGGATAAGGTAGTAAAAATCAATGCATATTTTGAGATTATTTTGTTTGTGTGTGTGTGTGTGTGTGTGTGTGTGTGTGTGTGTAAGTATGAAGGGAGTTTTTCTCCATAGACATAAAATCATGCTAATAGTAATTGTCCATGCACGTGAAACTTGGATGTAAGGAGAGCCTATTTTCAGGGTAGGAGTGGAGATCAGTCTTCTAATTAAAACTGCAGAAAGGAATGGCCATGAATCTATGTAAACTGTGGATATGTTTACCACCAATTTCCTACATTCCTATGAATGAAGTAAAAAGAGACTTCTGAATATATTCCTGTTAATAATTTATAATTTGACTCTTTTCACTTAGAGTAAGATTTTTTTTAACATGAAAATGAAAAGTATATAAAATCTATAGTTATCTTGGAAGATTTGGAGGAAAAAATAACATTCCATCAGAATGACATAAACAGATAAATATTTTAAAAAGTAGTTGTCTATGAAGGGTACCCTAGGGAACCAATGACATTCAGGGTGATATAGAGACTTCTTTTTCACTGAACACACTTTGTACCTGTTGATTTTTTAAATCATATGCATTTATAATATATAAAACCTAAATAAAATCCAGTAATTCCATTTACAGATGTATTTATCTGAGTTATTCAGAGAAACAGAACAAAAAGCTTTTCTATATTTATAAAGCTCTATTTTAAGGAATTGGGAACTGCAGAGTCCAAATCTGCAGTGTGGACTAAGAGGCTGGAAACCCAGAAGAGCTGATGGTAAAGATGAACTCTGAAGACAGCATGTTGGAAAATTCTGTTGCTCAGAAGACCATTCTTTGGCTCAATTCAGATCTTCACCTGACTGGTTGAGGTCTACCCACATTATGAAGGGCAATCTGCTTCCTCAAATTTCACCAATCTAAATGTAAATTTCACCCACAATCACTAGATTAAAAAAACACAGATTAACCTCCAATATATTAAGCTGAAAGAAAGACGCCTTTCTTAAGAGGGCACAGAAGGTGTGATTTCATCTGTATAAAGTTCTAGAACAGAAAATCTAATCTATGGTGGAGAAAAATCTAATCTATGGTGGAAAAAAATCAGATCAGTGGTTGCAGCTGTTTAGGTATTGATGAGGAAAAGGCATGAAGAAACATTTCAGAGTAATGGAAATGTTCTATATCTGGAAAGGAATTTGGTTTCCAGAGTTGTATGTGGTTGTCACATACATGGAATGGTATTCTAAAAATTTGTACATTTCATTATGTAAAAATTTTATCTGAACAACTAAAAATAAATATTGAGCACTAGTTAATGACATAGATGCTTAAGTATTTATAGGTAGCTAAAATGTTTCAGCATGCATATCATTAACTAGAATTTAATATTTGTTTACTGTGTACAACCCACTTGAAGATGCTTTAATTCATTTAGATAGATTTGTGGATAAATAATGGAACACATAGATGAATAGTTATGTGAGAGAGTAAATATGGTAAAGTTAATTATGGAAACTATGTGGTGGATATATGGGTATTCATTGAACACACTTACATTTCTCTACGTTTGAAACTTTTGAAAATAAAATGTTAAGACAAAAAAATGTGAATTAAATCATTTTTATAAGTATCTCCCTCTATGCATTCAGCATAATTGACCGTCTTTGGGTAAAATCAGAAACCTACTCTCCTAATCATTTTACATTCAAATATAAAATATCTACCAGGAAAAACTGCAATAAAATTTTCATGTACCTTTTTCCATTCCATTTCTTGCTAGAGAGCAGATGCAAACTGCAGTGAAGACTGCAGCACTACTTGTGAGAAAATCCAGATGATTATTCTCTTTAATGGGGCATAAAAGTAAGAATTTTAAAGAAGGGTTCAAAAGGCTCTAATCTCACTGCCTAAAATGTATTCTTGTTGTTGATTTTGCGAACTGTTAGAACTCTAGACCTACAGCCATGACATTTTATATAGAAATGTTGCTAACAAAACATCATTTGCATCCCTACAATTCTCCAGTCGAGAGCTCTGAGTTCTTCAGGTAGAAAGGGAATAATATCAGTCAACACATTAGTCTAATTTCAGATTGCAAAATGAAGGATGAACTTGTATCACATATTTGATTGCAACTTATGCAAACTGGTCAGTGATTAGGCAAAGTAAATATGGGAAAAATAATGTCTTCTAACTTACCAAAGGTGATTTCAGATATGAAATGAAAACATTACCCATGTCAGATAACTTACATTATGTCAATAACTCTGTACTAATGATGGTGAACTTCACTATAGGAATGCTATTATAATTAAGCAAAGGCTCAATTGGAAGTCTTCTGGATTTACTCCACTTCCAGTGTTGTTAGGGTAAAACTCACAAACTAGTCAATTCCGACAGAGTTTCCTAATGTTGAAAAAGTGGTTTCCAATAATAATGCATCAACGCCCTTTCCTTCACAATGCACTTTGCCATTTTAATGTGCCTTGGAAATGTGCAGCTCACTGAGACTTGTTAAGGCGATGCTGCCTACAGCACTAGCTCTCAAACTGTTGTTCAAATGCAGCTGTATAAAAGTCACTTCAGTTTCTTATTTCAAAAGTAGGTTTATAGGATCTACCCCTCAAGTACTCAAACAGAATTTTGTAAGAGGGCATCCAGAATTTTCTTTATTTCTGTTTATCTATCTAGGTATCTAGATACCTGGGTATCTAGATCTATGTATCTATCTGTCATCTATCATCTATCTAATCTATCTATCTATCTAATCTATGTATGTGTGTGTGTGTGTGTGTGTGTGTGTGTGTGTGTGTCACTTTTTAAGTGATCATTGTAATTAATAAATTTCAAAAATCACATTTTTCTTAATAGTTCTGCCAATTCTTGGCATGAAAATCTTGTTGGCAATTGTTACCTGAGGTTCAGCTGGTTGAGACAATGAATAATCCACAATATGTGAGAAACATTTGAACACTGGAATCAAATGGAGACAAAAGGATTAATAAAATATATGTTAGTATCCGTAATAGGATAGCTTTATTAGTGTATGTGTGTATGGAAAAGAGAAAAAGAGAGGAGTGAAATCTGAGGTACAGTTATACCTACATGATTCTGATTGTAAGGCCTAATTCTTTTTTCCTAGAAATTAGTAACAATACTTACCAAATGAGGCTAAGAATGTATCTTTGTTTGATAAGGGTGTTTCTTTGTCATTCTGGGTCACTTTCTTTTTCTGTCTCGAATTTTCAGTGGAATAGTGGCTTTGCAATATCATCTGTGGACAAACTAACACAGGAACAGAAAACCAAACACCGTATGTTCTCACTCATAAGTGGAAGTTGAATAATGAGAACACATGGACACAGGGAGGGGAACATCACACAATGGGGCCTGTCGGGGTCGGGGGAAGAACAGGAGGGAGAGCATTAGGACAAATGCCTAATGCACGTCAGGCTTAAAACCTAGATGTCGGTTGACAGGTGTGACAAACCACCATGGAACATGTATACCAATGTAACAAACCTGCATGTTCTGCAAATGTATCCTAGAATTTAAAGTAAAATAAATAAAAATCAGCTACGAGATTCCAATGTTGAGAGACAAATCTCTATAAGTGTCTTTTATTCTGCATGCCTTACCACAGAGGCACTAACTGCTTTTGTTCTGAGCTATATTTCAAGAATATTTCTATAACAAAACATCCTTGGAAGATAGAGATAATGTCTTCCTCTAGGACAAAGGGTAGGTTTTCTTAGTATTCAGTGTAAAAGATTCAGGTTTTCTGTGTTCAAGGTTTTATCTTCTGTCTTGCAACCCATCACATGTACAGGTGTCACCTGGGTCTCTTCACTTCACCTGGTGAGAATTGAGGATTAGGGTTCTGGTGCAAGAAAAGACTGGTTCTTTAGCTTCTGCTAGTGGTGTAATTTACTCTTCTTCGTCTCTAACCCAGAGGTCATGTGTCTTTGGCAGAATTCATAAATCTGTGGTAAGGTAATTCACCTGCTTAAAAGGGGTCAAAATCTCAAATTTTTGACTTTTTGACAGGCAATTGCGTAACATTTTCGATTTCTCTCTACTTTCTAAAAGTTCAGGTGAAGCAATAATCCCTTAACAACTTTATTTTATAACTGTAATTATCTCTGTTGGTAATCTTTGAAATTCCAAGAAGCTCTTGCTGGTTCAAAGAAACAAACATTCTGGGCCAGGCGCGATGACTCACATCTGTAATCCCAGAACTTTGGGAGACCCAGGCAGTGGGATCACCTAAAGCCAGGAGTTTGAGGTCAGCCTTGGCCAAAAAGTGAGATCTCCTATCTACAGAAAATAAAGTAAAATGAATTAGCTAGGTGTAGTGGCATGTACCTATAGTTCCAGCTGTTCAGAAGGCTGAGGCAGAGGCTGCCTTGAGCCCAGAAGTTGAAGGTTGACATGAACTATGATTGTGCCACTGCTGGTCAGCCTGAGTGACAACATAGCAAAACCCTGTTTAAAAAAAAAAAGAAAGAAAGAAAAGAAAAGAAAAAAAGAAACACTTTGAAAATTCCTTCTACAAGTAATTACAATTCTAAATATGGCATCTCTCCTTTTGCTAGGTCTATACTGTTGTGCATTATTGCTCCTGAAAGTTCTGATATGTGTTCTTCTGGAGGGAAAAGCTGGTGTTTTATCCCTGTTGGGAATTCAGTTTATCCCTATTGGCCTCTGCATGTGAAGCAACTTCCGGTTTGAAGCTAAACTGAAATATGCACTTCCACTGATTTTATGAATGACTTTCTGAATGCCTGAAAGCCTGACCATAGCTGCCTGTGCAACTAGAAAGAAAGTAGGAAGTTAGCAATTTCTTACCAGTTTCACTTCTAGGGTTATATATAGATTTCCAAACACATTTTTAATTGTATTCTCTATTTTATGTAAATATGTAGTCTCATCAACTTAAATAATTTTAAAATTGAAAAAGATCTTAGAAGCCACCTATGTGCAACCTCCCACATTAAGCAGGCATGTGCTCTACTAACTATAAGCAGCCGTGTTTAGTAACCTACAGTGATGGGAGCTTAGGTATTCACATAACATGCTGACTGTGATTGAGTTAATTTAATAATTTAGCAACACTTGCTTATACGAAGCATAAATCAGTTATCATAATCACCTCCAGTAGTTGATCCTACACTCACACTCAGGAGCGACCACTGAATTAATTTATTCCTTCTCAGATATCATAAGCTATCTACCACCAAACTAAACAAATCACAAAGATTTTTTTCATGACATGGCTTCAAAATCTTTGAGTATCTAGCAAAATCCATACTTAAATGTCCTTCATACCTGCTCAGCCCACAAGAGCCTAATAGCAAAACTTAATACTGTATTAGCCTTATTGTGCAGATATATCATATTGTTGATTTTTATTGTGTTCACAGTTAACTGGAAACATCAGGTCTTTTGCACTTGAATTTCTAACAGCCAAGTTCATCACATTTTAAACTCATGCCATTGATTTTGCTTTCTAAATGCACTGTACTAAGTTAGTTTGGTGGGTTTTAATCCACTTTTCCATCCTCATAAGATTCTTTTTGAATGTTATTGTTGTAATTGAACTATTGGTACCTTTTCTAAGTTGTCTCATTTAAAAATCTGAAAAAAAATGCCTTTTAAACCTTTACTCAAGTTATTGATTAAAATATCAGGTAAAGAAAAAACAAGATGCATGCGTTATTTTCCCCCACCATCACTACCAACATAAAAGTTATTCATTAAAAAAGTAATGTTATGAAACTTACAGGAAAAAAAAATGTGCTTTTGAAACACAAATACAATTATCAAAAGGATAGAATAAAATTAGCCTATTTCCATGTAAAGATACCATATAAGAAAAGCAGAAAATGATAAACAATGTATCTGACTAAAATCTCCCTCAAAAAACAATCTTAAAGTAGGAAAAAATTATAGTGCGACACTCAAACTAAATAAAAATCCTACAAAAAATATTTTTAAGATCATACTTATATAATGAATTCAAAATTTAAAAATGAAAATAAAATAGCAAAAAAGGAAATAAATTGACTGTAGTTACTAGAAGTTAAAGAAAAAGACATACAAGAGAATTATATAACTTTCTTTGCACATTAAAACAATTATTATTATTATTTTTTTTTTTAAAGACGGGGTTTCACCATGTTGGTCAGGCTGGTCTTGAACTCCCGACCTCAGGTGATCTGCCTGCCTTGGTCCCCAAAGTGCTTGGATTACAGGCATGAGCCACCACGCCTGGCCTAAAACAATCATCTTTAGTATACTAAAAATGTTATGCCTTATTTGTTCTAATGATTATCTTTTTATTTTTTCTTTTATGACATCTTTAATTCCTCTTTTTCTTACATTTATTACAGTCATGGATATTTTAATAATGGGATACAGTCTGATAAATGTGTGGTCAGGCAAGTAAGTTGTGTGAACATCATACAGTAGACTTATGCAAGCCTAGAGGTTGTGGCCTACTACACATCTAGGCTATACGGTATAGCTTATTGCTCCTAGGCTGAAAACCTGTATACATGTGAGTGTACTGAATACTGTAGGCGACTGGAACACAATGGAAAGTATTTGTGAATTTAAACATAGAAAAGATACAGTAAAAACACAGATGTTAAACCAACAAAGATCACAAGAGATAAAGAAGGGCATTACATAATGGTAAAAGGATCAAAGCAACAAGAAGAGTTAATAATCCTGAATATATATGCACCCAATACAGGAGCACTCAGATACATAAAGCAAGTTCTTAACAACCTACAAAGAGACTTAGACCCCTACACAATAATAGTGGGAGACTTTAACACTCTGCTGTCAATATTAGACAGATCAATGAGACAGAAAATTAACAAGGATATCCAGGACTTCAGCTCACACCTGGACCAAGCAAATCTAACAGACATTTAGAGAACTCCCCACCCCAAATCCACAGAATATACATTCTTCTCAGCACCACATCACACCTACTCTAAAATTGACCACATAGTTGGAAATAAATCACTCCTCAGCAAATGTGAAAGAATGGAAATCATAACAAACAGTCTCTCGGACCACAGTGGATCAAATTAGAACTCAGGATTAAGAAACTACCTCAGAAATGCACAGCTTCATGGAAACTGAACAACCAGCCCTTGAATGTTGACTGGATAAACAGTGAAATGAAGGCAGAAATAAAACTATTCTTCAAAACCAACGAGAATGAAGACACAACGCACCAGAATCTCTGGGACACATTTAAAGCAGTGTATAGAGGAAAGCTTATAGCAATAAACGCCCACATCAGAAGCAAGGAAAGATCTAAAATTGATACCTTATCATAAAAATTGAAAGAGCTAGAGGAACAAGATCAAGAAAACACAAAAGCTAGCAGAAGACAAGAAATAACTAAGATCAGAGCAGAACTGAAGGAGACAGAGATACAAAAATCCCTTCAAAAAAAATTAGTAAATCCAGGGGCTGTTTTTTGAAAAGATCAACAAAATAGACCACTAGCCAGATTAATAAAAAGGAAAAGAAAGAAGAATCAAATAGATGCAATAAAAAACAATAAAGGGGATATGACCACCAATTCCACGGAAATACAAAATACCATCAGAGATTACTACAAACAACTCTATGCATATTAACCAGTAAATTTGGAAGAAATGGATAAATTCCGGGACACATGCACCCTTCCAAGCCTAAACCAGGAAGAAGTCAAAACCTTGAATAGACCAATAACAAGGGGTGAAGTTGAGGCAGTAATTACTAGCCTACCAACCAAAGAAATCCCAGGTCCAGATGGGTTCACAGCCTAATTCTACCAGACATAAGAAGAGGAGCTGGTACCACTCCTTCTGAAACTATTCCAAGCAATCCAAAAAGAAGGAATCCTTCCCAAATAATTTTATGAGACCAACAACATCCTGATACCGAAACCCAGAAGAGACTCAACAAGAAAAGAAAACTTCAGGGCAATATTAATGATGAACATAGAAGCAAAAATCCTTATCAAAATACTGGCAAACCGATTGCAACAGCACATCAAAAAGCTTATCCATCACGATCAAGTAGGCTCCATCCCAGGGATGCAAGGCTGGTTCAATATATGCAGGTCTACAAAAGTAATCCACCACATATACAGAACCAAACACTAAAACCACATGATTATTTCAATAGATGCAGAGAAGTCCTTCTACTAAATTCAACAGCCCTTTATGCTAAAAACTCTCAATAACCTAGGTATCGACGGAACATATCTCAAAATAATAAAAACTATTTACCACAAACCTACAGCCAATATCATACTGAATGGGCAAAAACTGGAAGCGTTCCCATTGAAATCTGGCACTAGACAAGGATTCCCTCTCTCACCACTCCTATTTAATATGGTATTGGAAGTTCTAGCCAGAGCAATCAGTCAAGAAAAAGAAAGAAAGTGTATTCAACTAGGAAAGGAGGAATTCAAATTGTCTCTATTCACAGATGACATGATTATATATTTAGAAGAAAACCTTATCATCTCAGCCCCAAATCCCCTTAAATTGATAAGCAACTTCAGCAAAGTCTCAGGATACAAAATCAATGTGCAGAAATCACAAGTACTCCTATACACCAATAACAGACTTAAAGAGAGCCAAATCAAGAACGAACTGCCATTCACAATTGCTACAAAGAGAATAAATACCTGGAAATACAATTAACAAAGGATATAAAGGACCTCTTCAAGGAGAACTTCCCCTAATGTCCTGTGGAAATGAATGCCTCCCAGTTTTTCCTGGGCTTTGATGTTGTTTATTGTGTTTTTTCAAGTTAAATAGTACATCTTTTTGCTCCGTTTATCTTCTTTCTGATTTTTCAGGTGGATCATCAGGAATTTCCCTAAGAGTTTTACTCCTAACTCGAACTGTAGAGTCTAGAACTGTATATTCTCTCCGAGTGCCAAATATTCTGATTCGGTCCTCTTGCAGCACTGCTGTGATAATATATTCTCATGTCATACTTACCACCTCAGGAAATGAATGCACCCCTGACTCACATCAAGCTCGTGGTCTACCACGCCTGCCCTCTGGTCTTTTTCCCTCTCACTTGCACATAACTTCTTCTGTCAATTGACAAAGTTAGCTTTGACTTTATAAGAAGAACCTTTTCTTTGTTTCTCTTGCCCTTTTGCAGCTTTCCAGGGAGGCACAAGTGTCAGCTGTAGAGGCGGTTTTTAATTATTGACTCATCAGGCTTGGCCTTCCCAGGGGAAAGGGAAACTGCTATTTCACATTTGTTCTACTGAGGGCAATGACTAAGACATGATAAATAAATAACAGTGCATGATAGATGTCTGATCCTCTACAAGCCACAGGAGAAAACTTCTGTCAAAGCAGCCATGCTTCTTTCTCCTTTTAACAAGTCAGTGTCCTGTAGCAGCTGCAGCTGCCACCGTGGAACAATGAGTGCATGCTCAGAGCACCCACTTTTTCTATGCTTGGAGAAAAGAAGGTGGCAACCTTCATAAATCCTATATTGTAGGGCTTGTCTATTTCATCCTTCCTCTGGCCTGCTTTAAAGGAAGAAGAATGGAAATGAGATTTCTTCCTCTCTGAACACTTAGGAGCATGACCTTGCTACATCATTGTAGGACTCTTAGCAGTACACTGTCTTTCCTTTCTTCAGTTTCCTTAACAATGAAATCGAGATATTACTTCACTCTGCTTATACTATATAATTGCTCCAAGACCCTATGGAGATAATCTGTATAAAAATATAAAAAGAACGGGACAAGAACTGAAAACTTCCTGTTGGGTGCTATGTCCACTCTCTGGGTGATGGGATCAACAAAGCCTGAACCTTGGCATCACGCAGTATACCCTTGTAACAAACCTGCACATGTATCCGCTGAATCTATAATGAAAATGGAAATTTAACAATTCAAAAATATATGTAATAATATACACTTGATTTTAACTATTAGCTGTTTTTTTTTTTCTCTTTCCCTCTTTGACTCTTTTTAAGCTCTGTGAAAGCTAAGGCTTTGTTTCACTCACTACTAAGCTTGCAATACCTACAACAGTGCCTGACACATGGTGAGTATTCATTCAATATTTGAGGAACAAGTGCATTAAGCAATGAAGAAATAACATCAGTATCTTCCATGCAGCTACTCTGGCTGCTATTGGGTCATAGAAAAGTGGGTAAAACAGAGTTAATAACCTCTGCCTTTGTGAGATTTATAATTTCACTGGAAATATAGGATGCTCTGAATAAAGACATCAACTTTCCCTTAAGTGAGACAGGACTGGAAAAAACATGGGTAAAGAAAAAAAATAGGTCTAAAAATAAGTGAAAATTTGAAGCTGTCAAATTTATCTTCAGGATCCAGCTTTTCTCTTGCGGATGTATGTCTTCCTTCTGCTGACTTTCTTCTCTATCTTCTCATTCCGTTTGCCCCTTATGGCCAATTCTGGTTTTCTCCTATTTGCAAACTCTTCTTATGAAAATGTATAGGTGGTTTTTATAACATTAATGCATTTCCCTTTGGGATTTTCTATATAGATGATTATGTCATTTGACAATAAGGACAACATATTTTTTTCATTTTTAATAAATATACCCTTTTTCCCCCTAGCTTGTCTTATTACATTGGCTAAATACCCAGTATAAAAGCTTTCTTCTGTTCCTAGTTTTGTTAAGAGTTTTTCCTGGAATAGCTGTTGGATACTGCCAACTTTTATTCTGCATCTGATTAGATGACCATATGATTTTTTTCTAATGAAAGAAACAAGAGAAGGAGAGAGAAACAGCTAACTCTCACACTGAGTGCCCCTTAAAAGCTTCCGCACACATGTGCTCATCAAGTGCCTATATGCTGACACAGGGTCAGCTTATTTCTCCCCTGTAAGACACCTGAAAAACCAGACTCACTGGTTTATGTCCTCGAAGTGAAAACGTAATTTCACTAAGGATTAAATAAGTTTAATATATCAAATTATTTTTTCAGATTAATCTCGTTAGCCAGTAGAAATTTATTCTCAGAACAATATATATGAATTGTTCTCTTCTTCCTATTTCTATGGAAAAATTCCTTTTAAATACTGAAAATTATTATTAGAAGTCAGTCCTGTTTTATCTATTTCATCTCTAGACACTAAGTTTATTCAAAGATAACTTCTGAAGCCTCAAGGTCAAAAAATCAGCCCTTTAAATATTTACTTGGTATTTCTTGGACACTAAGTCATTGTTTACTAGATCTTAACGAAGTTGTGAACTACTTATAAAAATTTGGGGCTTTTGTTGGGGTTCACCCAAAAGCCTAATCAAATTTTAACATCTAGCGAATGCTCAATAAAAAGTTACTGTTTAATCCCAGAATAAACTACTACTACCAAATCTTATTCCCAACAAAATGATAAGCATTCACCAATAGCATTTTTTCCTATCTCTTCTTCTTCTTTTTCTTTTGGAGATAGAGTCACTCTGTTGCACAGGCTGGAGTGCAATAGCATGATCTTGGCTCACTGCAACCTCTACCTCCCAGGTTCAAGTGATTCTCCTGCCTCAGCCTCCTGAGTATCTGAGACTACAGATACCCACCACAATGCCCGGCTAATTTTTATATTTTTAGTAGAGATGGGATTTCACCATATTGGCCAGGCTGGTCTCGAACTCCTGATCTCAATTTATCCCCTGCCTTGGCCTTTCACTGTGCTGGGCTCTCTATACCTCTTTCTAAAAGGGCACAGCTCCTTGCTGGGAGTTTTTGTAAAGGTGAAGTGCTAGGTTCATAATGGAGATATGCTTCCTTCTTTAAGATAAATTTGAGAAAGCACCTTATCTGGTTTTAAGAAACAGTTAAACCAATCAATTTGAGGTCGGAGGTGAAAGACTAATGATAACTCCATATGAGTCCTAAAGTTACATGTTGAGGAAGAAATATGACATTTAAGGAGAAATGAGGCTACTCTACCTGGGAAGGGGCCCAGATGCTCCCTCCAAACTGGATCTTTGAACACTGACTATGTTTGTGTACTAAGCATCCCTTTAGAAGTGAAAATAAACAAGGCTTGCAAGTCCTTTCTTGATTCTAGTTTATCTGTCAGGAGTGGACCTTTTTCAGGCTCTGTCTCATGAGGGGGATTTCATTGGTCTACTTTCCCAACAGAAGTCAAAACCCCTCTAAACAGCATTTCACTTAATCTAGCTCATTAAGCATTCAAGGCAAACAGAAGGTTAAATTACACAGAACAAACACCAGTGGCTGGAGGTGTCCCTGGAGGGCAGAGAGTGGCAGGGCTGGTAATTTTGTGAATTGTATCGTTAATAAAACATATTTTATTCTATTTGATGCTGACTTTAGGAAGATTCCTATGTGATGATTACATTTTTAAGAAGACAATTTTTTTATGGCTTTACCCAAGGGTAAAGGGATATCGAATACAAAATTCAAAAAGACTTAGCCGAAATAGCTATTAAAATTTTAGTTGTGTCCTTTTAGGCGTTTTTAATAGCTATACATTCAAAGCAACCCAAGACAGAAAAAGAAGAAACTTTAACTATTGTATAACTCATAGTGGGAAACTTACAAACAAAAGTATGATGGTTCTATATTTTTAGTTCAAAAACGTTTTAGAAATTCTTATTTTCCTGATTCTTAATATTTAAAGAAAGTTTGTGTGTAGAGACAACCATCTTATTATTGACAACTGGAATTTTTTTCAAGTTAATGAAAAACAAGTTAATATCTTTTTTGTATCTTACAAACCTAGAATAGTACTTTGCCATAAGTTAATTAATTATGAAGTTTTTAATTTACATAATTACAGCTTTGTTGACATCAGTACCTTCTATATTTTAGAATAGTGAAGAAAGCTATATACTAAACAACATTTGGAAGAAGAAAAACCTGGCATCTTTCTGAGAAATTATCGTCTCTCACTCCAAGCATGCAGTGGATTCTATGGATAAAATGAAAGGAAAAGGATGGATATGGGACAGTTTCCCTGCTTTTCTAGAATCAAATGCAAAACTATTGTTATAATTCAAATCAATTATTAAAATGTACCACATTATTCTTCATATTTTCTAATCCAGCATTTAAGGAGCACCTTCTATGTGTAAGATCCATCTCTGGACATAAGGTATACTCAATAATAAATAAAATAGTCTCTCTCTCTCTCTTTCTCTCTCTCTCTCAGAGCTCATAATCTGGAGAGGAAATAAATTACATTTGTTGACAAATATCTTTATTATCACACAGACTAGGATGTGACACAGGCAAATTGCAAAACTCACGACGTTCCTGATAGAAAGACAAATGTTAACGTTATGGCTAAGAGTGTAAGCTCTAGAGTCAAAACACTTGCATTTAAACACTAACTCTGCCAATATGCTGTTTGACTCTGGGGAAACTATTTACCTTCTCTTGCTTTAGTTTCCTTACCTGTAAAGTTTGGGAAGAACAGTTTTGCCTCAGTGAACTGTTGTGAAGATTAAAGGAGATGGTAAACATAAAACTCTTCATCTAGAGCCTGGCATGTTCTAAATCTTCAATAAATCATGTCTATTTTAATTATTAAACACCTAAAATAGTCTCATTACTCATAAACACCACATGTTCTCACATGGACATGGTGGGAGAGTATCACACACTGGAGTCTGTTGTGGGGGACTAGGAGAGGGACAGCGGAGTTTAGGGAGGTTGGGGAGGGATAACAGGGGGAGATATGCCAGATGTGGGTGACGGGGGGGGATGGAGGCAGCAAATCTCATTGCCATATATGCACCTATGCAATAATCCTGCATGTTTTGCACATGTACCCCAGAACCTAAAGTGCAATAAAATACATATATATATATATATATATATAATCAGTGGCAATAACAATGTCCTGATACATGAATCACCAATACAGTATGCCTGTATCTATTAAAAAAAAATAGTCTTTTCACAGATCTGTACCCTAGGCCAGAGATACCAATTGCCTCTAGTCCACTATCAGCACAAAGAATTCCAACCCATGTTGTTTGAAGCCAGAGAGACTGTAATCAGAAATTATGTCTTATTTGGTAAGTTATTTTAGCACTCACATGGCCTGTGCCTACATACTGGGGTTGCATATTAAATGAGATGTTATGAACCAGATCAAGATTAGTCCATAATGAGCATTCGGTAAATTGTAACTAAGTGACAGAGTACTTGGCTATAATATTTCTATTTTTAAATTTATTTATTTATTTATTGAGACAAGTTTTGCTCTGTTTCCCAGGCTGCCATGCTGGATCTCGGCTCACTGCATCCTCTGCCTCGGGGGTCCAGGTAATTCTCCTACCTCAGCCTCCCAAGTAGCTGGGATTACAGGCACCCACCACCTCACCTGGCTAATTTTTTTGTATTTTTAGTACAGACAGGGTTTCACCAAGTTAACCAGGCCAGTTGTGAACTCCTGACCTCAGGTGATCCACCAGCCTCAACCTCCCAAAGTCCTGGGATTACAGGCGTGAGCCACCATGCAAGGCAATATTCCTATTATTAAGACAAGTTGTCATTGAAAGCCAATTGGAGAGCACAAGTTATCTTTAACTATATTTTGATCAAGAAAAAGTCATATGAGTGGGACATGGTGATATAAATGTAAGTCTCCTAGTTATCCAATGACCTAGAAGAAAATATTGTAATCAAACTTTTTTTTTTTTTTTTTTTTTTTTTTTTTTTTGCATAGGCTAAAGAAGGTCAATCATGTTCAACAAGTGACCTTTGGACCAAGAGGCAAACTAAAGAATGTCAATGAGAGAATGAACCTTCACCACTGAAAAGCCACAGAGGCTTCTGCAAGTGTTTAGAACAGAAAGAATATCATCATTTCAGTGAACAAGTTAACTTTAGACTAGTCGGGTCAGTATTTTACTGATTAGCAAGAGTATAAGAAACAACAGTAGACAAAGTCTTCTAGGGCAAACGTGAAAGAGAATAGAATTACTCTGTTCTCTTACCAAATGCATTTGAGCAGGTGAGCCTCCCTGGTTTCATAAACAATTCTGCCAAACTGTCAAGTGGAGACTCAAGTCAGTTTTAATTTGAAAATTGAGGCCAGGCGCCATGGCTCACACCTGTAATCCCAGCACTTTGGGGGGTTGAGGTGGGAAGATCACTTGAGGTCAGGAGTTCAAGACCAACCTGGCCAACATGGCAAATACCCCATCTCTACTAAAAATACAAAAATTAGCCAGGCATGGTGGCGGGTGCCTGTAAGCCCAGCTATTCGGGAAGCTAAGGCAGGAGAACCACTTGAACCTGGAAGAAGGAAGTTGCAGTGAGCTGAAGCATTGCCATGCCTAGGAAATAGAGCAAGACTCTGTCTCCAAAAAAAAAAAAAAAAAAAAGAAGAAGAAGAAAAGAAAAGAAAACTAAACAAAGATGTAACCTTATTTGATATTAGCCAGTGAATTAGGTCATAACAATTATATGAATATTCCTAACATGATACTCATTATTAAGTGACATGTCATGTCAACAGAGAAACAGAATAGCCCACTGTTTCTCTCTTGTCTGGTTTCTTTCTATGTCCAATGTTTCTCTAAGGCTCTTCATCTCAGTCAGCCAACTAGAACCAAGCTACTAAAACCAGGTTTCCTTTAATTTTCAATGAACACTTCTACCCTGCTTGATTTGCAGCACACGTCACAGATAGAAAAAAAAATAAGCAACTGAATACTTTTATGCCCTCTTTGGAGAAGATGCCAGCCTGGCTTGCATTCCTAGAAAAGCCATAAGCTTTTAGCAGTAAGTATTATCTTACGCTTGATGTTTGGTTCTCCATTACAACCAGTAGTGAGCAGATGTATGATTGATGGGTTTTGACTTGTGGGAATACTTTTCATAGTAGGTAGTGAACCCAGGAGCAAAGAAAGCTCTCTGTCACAGAGGAAATTTCCAATATCCCTGTAGTGCTAATCACAATTTTCCTGCTGCTTTACTTATCTGACATATCAATTTCACATCAACCTCCGCCATGCGCTACCCTACTGTTGATGTTTCATTGTCCTTTACATTGACTCTCATTTGCCCAATACCAAGAAACTCTGGAGACATTTTTTCTGTTGCTTTTTGGTGGAAAATGTCAAGTCTGTAAAACTTTAAAGTTTATGCAAAGATTAAAAAAAAAGGCAGTTGGCAGAAAAACTTTACTTGACATCTTGACACGTCTTTTCCCTCCACTGCTAACACCACCATTTTTGAGCCCTTTCCTCTTGCTTTTGTTATTCTGTTCTATGGCAGCAACTATGTTTAGTACCATGGACTATCTACATTCTTAAAAGCAAAGAAAATTTTAATAATGCTAAAGGCTAAGCATCATTTAATTACATGTTTTAAAGAACGCTAAAGGCACTAAAAATATATAACTTCCAGGTGAACTCAGTAAAGTAGTGAGATTAGGCAGTACAGTTCCAATTCAATGAGCAGCAGCCTGGATTTAAAGAATATAAGTGAATAGAAGAGAAAATGTGATTAAAATGTTAGTCCTGCCAATGGTCAATTACTTTCCCAAAAAAATACACTAATAGACTTCCTCAGGCAGTTTATTGTGTCTCTTATCTACACCATCACTTTCCTTTGTGGGCTGGTGAGGTCTCCAATATGGTTTCTCAAATAGTTTCTTACTATTGAAGGAGAGGCAAGCCTTCAAAAATCATATAATTATTATTTGACAAGCAAGAGCTTGCGTTTTCTGTTCTGGTTTATCTTCCAAAAAGGAATTGCTGCCTTAGGACTTTCAGCCATAGTTTTCTCTGTCTCTGACTCTTAAGACACACACACACACACACACACACACACACACACACAAATGGTGTGGGTAATTTGTTAAATGGGATAGAAATGACTCAAAAGTACTGAAACTATAATTGGATAAGGTAAAAAAAAAAGGACAGATTAAATCCAAGATCCAGAGAGAAGATGCTCACCACACATCATTTACCCTGAAGAAGCTCCTCTGGTAACAGGTTTCCCGGAATCACCCACCACCCACATCTACTCTGTTCCAGGTCACCATCTCCAAGTTACTGTTTTTAAGACTTTGATTTTATTATCTATTCAGTTTGATCATTCAAATATATATTCATATAGTCTATATAACATGCATATTTATATAATAAATGTTATATGTATAAATATATATTTTTAAATATTAATATATAATAATATATGAAAATAAACATTATAAAATATAATATATATTATATATAATATATTATAATATATTATATAAAATATATTTTTATAATATACAAATATAAAATATATTTTTATAATATACAAATAAAATTTATATGTTTATATATTAATAGGTATATATAAATATGTATCTTTATATGATACACTTATTAATATACTTATTATATATTTATATTTATATATGTTTACTTAGTACTTCCTCTGAGCCAGTTATCATGTTACAGAAAAGGAACAGGGAAATGAAATAGCATATGGTGCCTTTCCTAAATGAACCACAGAGTTTTCCACAAAAGCCTCCACCAAGTGCAAAGGCACATAGAAGAAAGAGTAACCAGTTGGGCCTGGTGGCTCCTGCCTGTAATCCCAGCACTTTCATAGGCCGAGACGGGCGGATCACAAGGTCAAGAGATCGCGACCCTCCTGGCCAACATGGTGAAACGTCATCTCTACTAAAAACACAAAAGTCAGCTGGGGTAGGGATGGCAGCACATGCCTGTAGTTCCAGCTACTCAAGAAGCTGAGGCAGAAGAATCGCTTGAACCAGGGAGGCGGATGGTTGCTGTAAGCCGAGATGGCAACACTGCACTACTTCAATCTGGGGTGACAGAGCAAGACTACTCCATCTCAAAAAAAAAAAAAAAAGCAACCAACAATATCTGGGGACACCAGCAAAAGCATCACAGATGCATAGAGCTTGAGCTTTGACATAAAAAGTAAGTGATAGGGAAGATACCCCATTTGATAGAATAGCAGGGACAAGAGCACAGTGGATTAAAAGACAATGCTACATCCAAGGAAATGCATTTGTTGAAACGACAGTCATGCAGGATGCACTGAGGGAAAAGATTACAACAAATAAAGCTAAAAATTGTGGACTTGGCAAAGACCCTGATAAAAGATTGTATCACGAATCGGAAGCTCCCAGACGAATGTTGTGAAGAAAATAATGTGATCATTTATCCTGATAGGCAGTTAAAACTAGAGTCAAGGAAATCAGCTAGAAAGTCATCAACATGTCCAAAAAGAGATAACATAGCCCTTGTGAAGGCATTGACAATGGTGATGGAGAAGTGGGAAAAGATTCAAGATATACTATTAGTTAAAATTCACAAAATTAAGTTATACTGGAAGGTAAGCAAGGAGACCGAAGAAGCTCCTTGTTTTCTGGCTCAGACTTCTGGATGGCTTATAGTGCCCTTAATAAAATTGAGAATATAGGAGAAAGGTAAGCTTGAGCAAATAAGCTACTGTTCAGATTTAAGCATGTTTGAGTTATTTGTGGAATCTCTCAGGCATTGACGACTAGCAGGCACTTAAATATATATGCCTGTAATTCAGGAAAGAGTTCTGGGATGGAAACTTGGATGTCAGACTCAACAGCACACAGGTGCTAATGGAAGCTATGTCTTTATACAAGAAAGCTTTCAAGGTCCCTACCAGTGCACTTCAACCTACAATTCTAGTATCACCTATAATTATTTTTCTAATCAATTTCTTTCCTACAGAGAGCATATTATTTTCATCAAATCAACACTAACGTCATGCATTTTTATCCTCACGCCCTTGTTCATATTGTGACCCCCTCCTCTTCCTTCATTTTGACTCTCAACATGCTATTTTTTCTTTAAAATAAATCTACGTTCCTTTCAGTTTTGGAACTATTTCATGGCTGGGTAAATCACACAAATAATTATTGCTACTTCTTTTAAATTCCTAAACGATATAATTGTCTATCTTGACCATCATTTACTTATGTCTTAGTATTAATTTATAATTTTATACTAATTTATATTAATGTATAATTTTAGTTTACATGTTTATAATATTTGTGTAAGTTACTGTTTTGCAGTTTTCTTGTGTTTAAAGGCAATAAATTACACCCTGTAAGATTTTATATGTTACACTATGCCACATGCAAAATAGGTATGTAACAGATATTTGCTGCCAGCTTTGTGATAGACATATTGTAATAATTGTACTATTAATAATGCTTACAAGCCTTCTTTAAAAAAATGTAAGGTTCAAATGAAATAATTTGTTAAAAGCATATTGTAATTATAAAGCAATTTATAAATTTAAGAAATATTATTACAATGTCAAGTAAATGATAAGAGTACGAGAACTATCATATTCACTATGCACAATGAGTGATTGTAAGAAGTTCTAGATCATCTGATGTAACATTACAGACAAGACCTTGGATAGCACTGCTTCAGAGGCTTAGACTGCTCGTCTTTAAGAGCAGAACTCCTATTTTATGAAGTGACAGAAATATTTGTATCCTGAACTAAAAAAGAAAAGAGAAGAAAAACAATTTTAGGATTATAGTCATTCTGAAGAATGTCATGTCAATTCTTTTCTTCTTCTACTTCCTTAGAATTATGTTTTAAAAAGTGATGTTCACTTGTAAACATTCTTTAGAATGCAAAAATGACCATGGAAATTGATTGATAAATAAAAAGCAATATGGAGTCTTACACTACCTGAACTGTAAACTAAATTGCAAAATTTTAGTAATGAAGACGGTGGCACCATAACCAAAAATATTAGACCAATGGAACTGAATAGACCATCCAGAACTATGCTTATACTCATGTGGTAAACTGTTTTGTGATTAAGATACCAAAACAATTTGTTACAAAGAATCAATAAACAGTGCTGGAACAATTGGACGCCATTTGCAAGAAATGAGTTTTAATTCTTACCTCAGCGTTTATACAAAATTTAACTTAAAATTGATAATAGTCTTAAATGTAAAAACCAAAAATCAAAAACTTAAATTTTTTGTTATTTTGATAGCTTTTGAGGTACAAGTGGTTTTTGTTACAGGGATGAATTATAGCACTGTGAATTCTGAGATTTGAGTGTACCCATCACCCAGGTAGTGTACACTATATCTAATGTGTAATTTTTTTTATCCCTGGCCTTCCTCCTCCCACTCTCTTCCTTCTGAGCCTCTAAAGTCCATTATATCACTCTGTAATGCCTTTGTTTAATCATAGCTTAGCTCCCACTTATAAGCAAGAACGTATGGTTTTTGGTTTTCCACTCCTGTGTTACTGCACTTAGAGTAACAGCCTCCAGCTCCATCTAAGCTGCTGCAAAAGACATTCTTTCAACCCTTTTAATGACTGATTAGTATTCCATGATATGTATATATATCACAAAATTTCTAAAAGAAAACAGAGAAGAAAATCTTAGTGATCTTGGGTTTGGTAACAAATTTTTAGACAGGAAACAAAAAACAGAAGTAATAAATGCAAAAATAAAAAATTTGGACTACATCAACTTTCTTTTAAACATGCTCTTCAAAAGCCACTGCTATCAAAGGGCAAGTCACAAACTTAAAGAAAATATCTGCAAAACATATGTCTGACAAAGATCTTGACTCTAAAACAGATAAAGAATACTTACAATTCAGTATTTAGAAGGCAAACAATTTTATCTAAAAATAGGCAGAACATTGAATAGATGCTTCATAAAGAAATATGGATATCAAATAAGTCCAAGAAAAGATGTTCAATATGATTAGTCATTAAGAAAGTACAAAATTTAATCACAATGAAATATTTCCACACACCCACTAGAATGGCTAAAATTAAATAAAAATAACCTTACAAATTGCTGTTGAGAATGTCAGTTGGATCTCACTTTCTTTCCTGATGAAAATGTGAAATGGCACAACCCCTCGGGAAAAAGAAATGTTTTGCAGTTTCTTCAAAAGTTAAATATAAATATAATATACAATGTAGACATCTCATTCTTATATATTTACCTAAAAGAAATTAACAGCTATACGTCCAGTGAAAGATTTGGACATGCATGTCTGCAAAAGTTTTATTTGTAATAGGAAAAGACTGAAAACCATCAATATGTCCACCAATATGTGAATGAATAAACAATTTATAATATACCCACACAATGTGAGACTATACAGCAAGGAAAAGGAACAAAATATTGACATGCACAACAACAGAAATTTATCTGAAAATGATTGGGCTGAGTAACAGAAACCAGATAACAAAGAGCTCATAGTGTTTATTTCCCTTTATGTAAGATTCTAGAAAATGGAAACTAATCTATTTGGACAGAAAGCAGATCAGTTGTTGCCCAGGATAAGGGGAATGGGGCTAGGAGTAGGAAGAGAAAGAAAGGGGTGACAAAAGGCATAAGAAAATTTTAGAGGGTTACAGATAATACTCATCATCTTGATTGCAATGTGTATACATATGCCAAAATTCATCACATTGTACACTTTCACTACAGGCAGTGCGTCAAATGTCAATTATACCTCAATAAAACTATAAAATATACTAAAGACTAAATGTCCATCTCAAACAAAATAAAATGCCAATTAGTATATGTTCTTGAGAAAGGAAAAATCACCAGCTGAACTTTCATGTCCACCAAACCAACCGCTTTGCTTTATATTTCTTTTATTGAACCTCCCGAAGTCCCACATTCATAAGTCATATTGTGTCAGATCAGTGGAGGAGGAGGAAACTTGGTCATGTATCCAGACAACGGTCAGTGCATGAATCCATCTCTTCAACATGGAACACTGCTCAACACGATATAGCCCTGTGTTCGAGTGAGGACCCAGGAATTTTGCTATGTCATTAAAGCAGAAACCTTTACTGTCAGTATTGAATGATGTCATTTCACTGACAAATTCCTCGTGTTTGGGAACAGGCTTTTACTGCCATCTATTAGAAATCACCCTTCATCACAGCACTTCTATGAGACATTTTTACCACCTTCTTTACAAAGTGAATCTTGAAGACTTTTCTGCCATTTATGATATGTGCATGTTTCCAGGTGCATAAATAGATTACAGGATGTATCATATACACCACAATAAGAGTTATGACTATAAATTACAAAGACAATCTGAGTTGTGCAAGTAATAAGCAGTATCAGATGACTTCCACTGAAAATAGAATGTGCTATACATACATATCCAGGAATAAAGAAACTACGTCTTCTGTGGAAGAAAAGGGAGCTTACCAAATGGGAGTGAGCACTGGCCTCTTGCCTTCACCAGACATTCTCAGCCTCACGCGCTAACAGCATCATTCGAAGCCTTAGCTGTGAGTCAGTCCTGACCATGAGTCAGGGATGTATCAAGACATATGTACAAACAAGGCACGGTAACTGCAGCTTCTCTTTCCACATTAAAGTTGGTGTCAACTTAAAGCACTCGTATATTCACTGAGTTGTTGAGTCCTAAGATTTGATTTTTGGATTTTCTACTTATATTTCAATTCACTTCAGTGAATATTCACTGAACCCTGTGATACACCTTAAATCAAGGGACTACATGAATAAATACTGACCAGAATTTTACAAGTTCATGAAAACAGAAATCTAAAAACACACAGACCTTGACCTCCATGAATTTATATGTAAAATGGGAGAATAACTACCAGCCTTCCTACTAATAATGCTGGTCACACACCTAATTATTGTTTGGTTTCAGGCATCTCCTTCCAGGGCCAATTTCTATTACTGCCCAAAATATTCTTGCTGCCACACCAGAGATCGTCTTGGATTTCCTTGGTTGCTGATCCACAATTTACATGTTTTCCAAACATTTGAACACTGTGGGTTGGCTGCTTGGTGACCCATCTTGGGGTCATTCCTTCCATTAACTGTTAGCCCTGCCCATTCCTGCCTTTTTTTTATCTTCCCTATCAGCTTGTCTTAAATGTTCCATAATTATTTTACACCCAATTGTCTACAGGCTATGACACTGTGGTCAATACTAGCTCCAAATGTCATTATGGACCAGTTTGATATTCAAATATTTATCCTGACTTACAACAAATTCAAGGAGGACATCTGAAGTAAGTATAAATACCAAGGAAGAAGAGATTGAGGGTTTTTTTTTTTACTGTAATTTTACTCAAATGTAAAATTAGAAAGATGATTTGGTCATTCTAGGAAAACAATCACTAGGAAAAAATAGTTTTTTTTTTTTTTTTAGAATAACAGAATAGGAATTTGCTCATTGACACAGGGAAAGAGGAAAAACTATACACAGGAAGATTTTTAAAATACTAAAGGATAGTCAGTTAATCTCTGAGGGCTGGTCCTACAGAAAGAGAAGGGGTTATTTATGAACAGGTACATAGCAAAAAATGGCAAAGATAAGGAATGCAATTTGGTGGGATGCTAGGGTAAGGGAAGAGGGGAACAGGAAGACCTCTGATATATTTTGAAATGTTGAAGAAAGTAGAGAAACTCAAAGCAGAAGTTTTTCATTTTAATCCTGCCCAGCACAGTAGAGGTGGTTAGGACCTTCAGATGACATGCATAGTGGTGGGGAACATGAGGATGTTAATAATGTGGAGCACTGTTAACTGTCGCTGTGTGGGAAACTTTCCTGCATCCCCCATAGTTATATAAATAGATAAATCAAAGGATAGCTGAGCAGTGGGGAAGTTCTGAGTTTACCTAGCATGAAATGGAAGTGGGCCCAATTATCTTAGCTTTGCGACTTTCCTTGGCTCCTGCTGATAGTCCAGCTAGAAGAGCAGCGACAGGGCTTGACGGAGTTATCCAGGGTTAGGGATCTATAAAGTGGACTTGGCAGAAGGTTAGGAGGGGCAGTGGCGGATTCTAGGATGCTGATGAAGCCTCACTGCCTTGTCTGAGTGGGAGTCCCAGACTTTGCAAGAAGGCAAGTGATTGAGACACAGTTGTTGTCGATAGAATGGAGAAAATTTCAGGGATTAGAGTCTGTGAAGACAGTTAAAGCATGTGGGCAAAAATAAAATATTAGAAGAAGGATGTAATAAGAGGTGATATTTTTAAAAAAATAAAGGAAGGAAGAAAAACATCACAGAGATTCCAAACTGAATGCTAAGGAGGTTTTTTGGGCATTTTCACTATTATGTGGCTGAAAAGGAAGGAATGTAAAGGTGAAGATAATGGCAAAAACAGAATACAGAGCAAAACTGTAAAAAAAAAAAAAAAAAGTATTGTATTCATTGAGGAAAACAGGAACGCCCTGGCTGTAGAGAGCTAAATGTGGAGAATGAGGTCATTAAAGGATGTTAAAGCAAATGGCATGAACTTCAAAGCTAAACAAGTTACAGAGTGACACAGTCTAGACGTAGCCATAGCATGAGAGAGGTGTTTGGTTTTGGTTTTGCTTTTGGTTTTGTTTGACACTGAGTTATGCACTCAGGCTGGAGTGCAATGACACAATCTCAGCTCACCACAATCTCCGCCTCCCGGGTTCAAGCGATTCTCCTGCCTCAGCCTCCCAAATAGCTGGGATTCCAGGCATGTGTCACCACATGCTGATGATTTCTTTTTTGTATTTTTAGTAGAGACTGTCTCCATGTTGGTAAGGCTTGTCTCGAACTCCTGGCTTCAGGTGATCCGCCTGCCTCGGCCTCCCAAAGTGCTGGAATTACAGGAATGAGCCACCATGCCTGGCCAAGAGAGGTTTTTAAAAAGGTCTGATTGCATCAACTCATCTCAAGAGTTGTCAGGGAGAGGTAATAAAGAAGTCTTTATTGGTAAGGAATTCAGGAAAAGTAATGTCACTGGGAAAAGCCAATTTTCAATTAAAGCGAGGAGGAGAAGGAAACAGCACTAATAGAATACTTTCAAATCGTGAGGAAATTTCCTCGCTAAAGTACCACAGTTTCCATACATGACAAAGGAGTAGCAGAAGACAGAGCAAATGGGGAAAGCTCCTAACGAAGGAAAAGACTAGCCTCAAAAGAGTGAAAGTGAAGAAATCAGGAAAGAAAGGATTTGCTCCTAACACGGTAAATATTGACAATTGGCATCAAGAAAGGAACCCCAAAGCACCTCAGAAAATGTATGCTAAAGACATTTAAGATGCAGACAGCTTAGCCCTGCTCGAATTATCTTTGCTAAATTCTTACATTTTGACATTACTACGTACACATAAGATTTTAATATTAGAAAAAGGTTAAATGTAGAGTAAGAAAGAAATTTAGATTTCGGCCAGTCCTTTCAGTAAGTAAACTGATTCTAATGAAGTTAAGTAACATCCTGTCTTACTCAGTTCAGGAATAGAATGTATGTCTTTTAACCGTACTGCCCCTAATTACCATCAATCAAAAGACTCATATTTTAGCCACATTTCTGTCATTGACTAGCCTTCTTTTTCTTTATTTTTTATCACTTTGCTTATTTTCTTTTATTGTCTTTTTTTTTTTTTTTTTTTTTTTGGTGTAAGTCACACAAAAAGGCAGAAAGCTTGAATCTCCCTGTATCTCTTGGTGGTAGGATTGGTGGTAAGGCTGGTGGTGAGGTAAACCTAATCTGGGACTATGTACTGCAGTAGACTCATTTATTTTCTCAAGTGGAATAATGGAGTGAACCTTTGAATTTGAATTCAGGATACTCACATTTCCACTGGCAATTTTAGTCAAAATGTTATTTTATTAAAATTGCAAACAGGTATGGAGTTTTCTTTGTAGCCTGATTTTTTAATGCGTTTCTCATATTCTGTCCTATGAAATTGTCTATAAAACATTAACAGACTTTGCCACTGACAAAGTGTTTGAAATTGATCGAGTCAGTCCCTCTCTGTGGGTCCTAAGTCATTTGTATGTGAAATGAAGACATCATGCTACACTTACTCCTCAAGTGGTAAAGAAGATATGAGTTTGCTATGAAATTTTTTCTAGTCTCTTCTTTCCTCACAAAACTTCGAAGTGCCATGATTTCCTTAACCTCTATGAGTTCAGAAGTCTATTTAGTTCTGAAATATGTGGCAGATGGAATCGAAATTGCGATTTATACACAATAAAAGTTACTTATTCTCACAAAGTCCATTGTAAGCCTGAATGAACTCTGTACCTTCTTCCATGTGAAACTTCAGCATTCCAGGCTGCTCTGATCTCATGGTGTGTCCACAGCAGTAGACTCTGTCAAGATCTTTGAGTAGACTAGAGAGTCAAGCGCTGAAAATAAAATGCTTCACAAAAAATGGTGGGCAGTACTACTGCTCATGTTATGTAGATTAAACAAATCTTATAGCCCTGCAGAATTTCAGGGGATGAGATAAGTGGAACCCTCTATGTCCACTGATGAGAAAACTTGTTAATAATGAATAGATAAAATAGTGCTGATGGAAATGTGGCATAATAAATTACATTTTTTCTCACTTTAAGTGAAAAACCATTACTGGCTATTAATAGCTGTAATTCAATCAACTAGGCATTACTGTAATAACAATATTACAATGTTTACAGCAATAGATAGTTGCTCCTGTTGTGGATGAAATTTTAACTAAGAGGAATCTGTTGCTTTTTAAATGGTTATAAACAAAGAATATTTAAGAATCATGAACTCTAATCAGAGGATCCATGGATTTAATTCTCTTTATATAATTTCTAATTCTGCGTGTTTTATTCTTTGTGGAATTTAGTTTTTTTTTTTTTTCTTTTATTCTGGTCTGGAAGCATGTATAGAGTCTAAAAATCATTTATCCAACATGGAACTCTGTTATATTAAAGTATATATTACAAAACATTAAGCTGTCATTCTTATCCATCCTGTTGCTCCGTGCTATATTTAAGAAAAGGCAGCCAGGTGTGGCGGCTCATGCCTATAATCCCAACACTTTAGGACACTGAGGTAAGTAAATCACCTGTGCTCAGGAGTTCAAGATCAGCCTGGCCAACACGGTGAAACCCAGTTTCTACAAAAATATAAAAATTAGCCGGGCATGGTAGCATGTGCCTGTAATTCCAGCTACTCAGGAGGCTCAGGTGGAGAATCGCCTGAACCCAAGAGGCAGAGGTTGCAGTGAGCGGAGATCATGCCGTTGTATTCCAACCTGGATGACAGGGGAGACTCTGTCTCGAAACAAAAGAAAAAAGAAAAGAAAAGCCTTCTAGCAGTGTTACTTAAAAAAAGAGAATTAGAAAAAGACGGCAAAAATAAAATTCACATTCAAAAAACTTGGATTTCTCATTATTTGTGTGACAAAATTACCCCAAATTTACTCAGAATTAGTAAGTCTGAGACAGAATATCTGGATCTATGCATTAGGATGTTCTTAAAGATACATCTTAATACAGATCTTTTCTGTTTTCTTTATTTGCACTTTATCTGTGGATAGAAGGAGATTTTCACCAGTAGCCTGCCAAGCATCATGGGAATTTTTCCAGCATGGCTTCATGCTGTGGTTAGCAGACAAAATAATCAATCTATAGGTTATCTCTAGGCCCTTTCACATTTTGCTCATATAGTATGTTCCCACATTATTAAGTGAACAAGCGGGATCCATGATTCTGGATCTTTGGCCACAGTTGACTGGACCAAATGCAGGGACCACGTGTCCTCAAAGAAAGAGTATCTGCCTTAAAAATGCTCAGGGCTGCCGGGCGCGGTGGCTCAAGCCTGTAATCCCAGCACTTTGGGAGGCCGAGGCGGGTGGATCACAAGGTCAAGAGATTGAGACCATCCTGGTCAACGTGGTGAAATCCCGTCTCTACTAAAAATACAAAAAAAAAAAAAAAAAAAAAAAAAAATCAGCTGGGCATGGTGGCGCGTGCCTGTAATCCCAGCTACTCAGGAGGCTGAGGCAGGAGAATTGCCTGAGCCCAGGAGGCAGAGGTTGCGGTGAGCTGAGATCGCGCATTGCACTCCAGCCTGGGTAACAAGAGCAAAACTCTGTCTCAAACAAACAAACAAAAAAAAAATGCTTAGGGCTTACTGAGTTCTGACACAGACATACCCAGGAAACCAGCTGTACTTCCTTTTCTAAGGTTCATAGAATAGTGCTTTAATTTCAGAAAAAAATGTAATTTGTATGTGTTTGTTTTGCTTAAGGTACTTTCTATGGCTTTATATCCTTTTATAACCAAATATCCCTGATTCAGACATTAGGAACATACTTGTATAATCATAATTACAATACAAAGTAACAGTTTTGAGTAGTTACTATATTTCAGACACTATTTTCAATTCTATTTCTCTTTCCATCTATATATACAGTGCTTGAAAGTGTTTATATACATATATGTATAATTTTTGTGTCACAATTGCTTGAGATATTATCCCCAATTTACCAATAAATAAACCAAGGCACGTAAGGGATAATCACCAGCCAAAAATCACATAGCTAGTAAGTGGCAGAGAGCTAGCATTCAAACCTATGAAATCCAGCACTAGAGCAAGTGCCCTTGGAAGTGGACCTTGGTAGGTATGAGGAGTTTCAAAGCCAAAAATACCCAGAGAAGAAAGTCTGAGAAAGCGTTTGGAATATGAGGGCGTATCAGGGTCTGGGGATGCCAGGGACTAGAATACAGAGATCAGAATCTTGCACTAATTGCCTGAGAAGTTTGCTGAAATCCTTACTTAGAACAATGTTGTGGAGAGGAGTATGAAAGGTAAACATGACGGAGAAGAGAGGGGTACTTTTTCTTTTGCCTTTTAGCCTCTTAAGTGAGAGTTTATAAATTAAGGCAACAGCTTATGTGCATTAATCATTTGCTGAGTGACTAGGTTCAGCAAGTTTCTATTTTGCCTGGGAGATAATAAATTTGGATGTTTAAAATATAATTTTTTCCTACTGTTAATAAACTGTGAGTTCCATAGTGACTGGCAAAGATTAAATAATAAATAAATGGATGAGTTATTATAATTTTATAATCAGCTGTATCCAACAACTGAGGTAGTCTCTAGCACTTCATAACAAGAAGTGGCACAGATTAAGCTTTCTGGTACCTGAACAGATTTCTAAAAAGATACAGCAGAAGTCATGCCTCTAATTTCCTCCCCATTGACAAGAGGCATTGGAGATATTGTGAAGTATGGCTGATTTTTATCCACTGTGCTACACAAAGCATCTCTTTTGTTACCTCCATCATACTCTGTTTCTTTGCAGGAAACACTTAGCATGACTCATAGTACCTGCTGGTGTCTATTACTTTGGGCTATGTAAGGGGTAAAATAAAAATGACTGGATTTAAAGGGCCAGAGATAATAAGGATGTAGGAAGAAAATCATCTGGAATAAATGGTTACATGAGGACATGGCAAATGTCTGGTGGCTACATGTTGAGGCTTGGCAGTCCTTCCAGGTCTCCATTTCTCATAAAGGTAAAACAAAATGTCCTACATTCTAGGCAGCAGGAAACAAATCAGCAACGCTGCAGGGAGAAATGATTGTGATTGCTCTGGCACTCAGGTCTAGAAGTGATAGGTGGATGAGTCAAAATCATTGCAGGCTGTTGAGAGTACATTCCTATTAACAGGTGAACATAAAGTCTGGTATCCAGGTTGGGATAAAGGGGATAATGTAAAAGAATATGTCTATACAAAATCTTCACAGACAGGGGCTACAGAGAAATAGGATTCAGTTTTCCATTTACCATTGAAGTCAAAATGCTTTTTTAAAATATTAGACACTGGAATTATGGACAAGCTACTTGTGCAGCAATGCGCCACTTTCTTTGTACCTTAGAGGTCTAACTTCAGGATCCATATATTTTGGACTCTAAATCTGGGGATTTTCTAAGTGCTGTGGACCCTGTTGTGAAGCTTTAACTACTGCGGTCATGGTCCCTACTAATCAACTCGGCTTCCCCCCCCCCCCCGGCAATTTTAGAGGATTGTCCATCAATTTCACAGTGAGGACAGCAGGTATATTCCACTGAGCAATTTTGTAATCTACAGTGTACTTCTCTATTAGGGTCTTTTGTCATCGACCTACGTTAGGGATTCCCGAGGATCCGTGAATATAAGAATCGCTTACATTCTTTGTTCTGGGGTTGTTCTGGTAGTTCTGAATGAGGTCTAGAAATCTAATTTTTGAGCAACTTTGACACAGTTGATTCCTATGTAGGTGTTCCAAGGACCACATTTTGGGAAACGTTTCCCTGGAGTCAATAGGTTTGCAGGACCCATTATTTAGTGATAACCCTGACCTGGGTTCTGCTTAACTACCAATTTGGACTTAGGTTCAAAGAAGAGCTGCAAAACCGAGTGGAGAGATGAAGACCAGGAGAGTCTGCCACAGGCCTTTAACGCATTCATCTCCATACATGGGAAGCAAGGGTCATTTCCATGGGTAGAGGGAAAGCTAAGAACAAGTTTTTAGGGTCCGGGCGCGGTGGCTCATGCCTATAATCCCAGCACTTTGGGAGGCTGAGGAGGGTGGATCACAAGGTCAAGAGATCGAGACCATCCTGGTCAACATGGTGAAACCCCGTCTCTACTAAAAATACAAAAATTAGCTGGGCATGGTGGTGCGCACCTGTAGTCCCAGCTACTCAGGAGGCTGAGGCAGGAGAATTGCCTGAACCCAGGAGGTGGAGGTTGCGGTGCGCCGAGATCGCACCATTGCACTCCAGCCTGGGTAACAAGAGCGAAACTCCGTCTCAAAAATAAATAAATAAATAAATAAATAAATAAATAACAAGTTTCTAGGAAAGTAAAGTAGTAAAGTTTCCTAACCTCTTAGATATATCCATTCTAAGGGCCAGAATATCACTCATTTCCAATGAGCTATTAAATATTACTAAGGGGGATAAGGTGATTAATATACTGATTGGGATCTGTAATCTCAAAAGAGTAGGTTTAATCTCTCTCTGTTATGGTCTAGAAATCCTGGAGTGTCTTTGATTGATGCTATTCTTTATTTAAGGTTGTTAGGCAAACCAAAACAATTTGTATATTTTTGTTATTCTTCCTATCCAGTCCCCTACAACCCCACTTTCAAGGAGTGTATGATCTAAGTCAAGAGTAACTTTGTGATAGCTCAATCAATTGCCAAGCAACTGTATGTAATGTGACTGAATTTGCTTCCTACCAGCCATACCCTATTTGCGATCAGAACTTGCACCTTGGTGCACATGAAAAAATAGACACACTGCAAAAAAAAAAAAATCAAATACAAAGTTGGTCTTTTATGTTTCATGGTAAAATGGATGGTAGGAACTATTACATTATATATAGCATTTCACTGAACGTCTGTTTTCCAAAACAGTTTAATAAAACTCTCACTTTACACAATCTACTAAACAAAGCCCCTGATACTAGTATACAGGGGAGCCAAACCATGTATGAAACTCACAACTACCTCAGTAAAGTGAGAAAGGTTTCTTGTAAAAATTAGACCTATGTTTGGTTAAGTTTACAATCTGTGACTGCTTCTGAGAATTAAGAGAGACTTTTCTCTCCTCATTAACCATTAGCTCCTATGTTTCTTTCCTTTGGAATCTAAAATAAATCAAATTGGGAAATATTTTTAGCTTTTGAGTTGATTAACTGTTTTACCAACAATTATAGAAGGTATTTGTTAGGACCTATGGGAACAATTTCTTAAAATAAGTACTTACAAGTTGTCTGCTATTTGCATAAAGTGATCCTTCACCTTAAAGCGTAGTGAGATGACTGAATGTCAGTGCTATATCTTTGATGGCCAGCAATCATCCTTTCTCTAAGGGCAGTAGCCTCATTCATTTTACATGACATTCCACAGTAATAGATCATGCTGACACTTAACCCTTTTAAAACTCAGTAGAAATACAGGCTCCTGTTGTGTTAATGTCTATAGGAGAACCAAATGTGCTCAGGGAGGCAATCACTCCTTGTTGAGGAAAGTCTTAGCCTCCAAGTAGCCTGATTTTTAATGTTTCTCAAAAGCTCACTGGTCAGATTGAATAAGCCTGTCAGTAAATTGCCCACATTAAAATTTAATTGTATTATTTTTGCAGAATAGTGGGCTACTTCATGCAGTTAACTTTCTCTAACATCAAATGTAGAATATTAGAAGCAAATGTCAAAAAATAAAACAACAAATCCTGAAATATGAAAGTAAAATGTGTATTTAGAGATGATGGTGTTTCATCTCTTCATTTTGCAAATAAGGAAAATGGGTTCCAGAGAGAAGTATCACTGCTCTCTAAACACACACTTTTTAATGACTCTGTGTTTCCTCCCTTTACCTGGATTTTCAGTTGTTTTTCCACTTGGCCAGCCTCTATATACCCCAAAGCATTAATTCACAGACTGTGGGTCCATAGCACTTTGTTCAGATAATAAAACTCTACAGAAGAGTATCAAGATTGTGTTAATGATTAGTTGCATGCTCATCTCTCTAATGGTAGGCAGCAGCAGTCCCTTAATTATCTTTCTATTTCCAACTCCAACTACAATTGAAAGATAGAAGTTACAAAAATCTGAGTGACTTGCTCCATGACATATAAGTAGCCAAGAAAACCACATTATTTTTTTTTTCAACTCTGTCCTGCTAGTACTGCTTACACTTCACTATGTCGACTCAGAGATTGTAGAAAAATTGGCATTGTCTCTCACTCGTCTCGTTCTATCAAGCTATATCTGGAAAAGGCATGAAGTGTCGAAAAGAGCCAGATGCATTCTTCCTTTTTTTTTTCCTGATAACATTGCATCTCATCTTTATGTAAAAGGTAACAGGGCACTGGGATTTAAACAGCATAGGAGTAATGTGCTGGTCACTGTCTACTTGAGAAATTACTCAGGTTATCTGAATCTCGTTTCCTAAAAGGGTTGTTGTAAAAATTAAATGAGATTATATTTGCACAGCATGGGTAAACAGTAGGTATTTTGTGAAGGTTACTTCTCCTATAATTTGACACTTTATAATTTCTAGTTTTTTCAACACACATTATCTTATTTGGGTTGTATTACAGCTCTGTGAGATGGGAAGGAGAGGTATTATCCTCTAATTATAGACAAAGAAAATGACATGCTTAAGATATGGTTCTGAGAAAATAAAATCAGACATTTTGTGTATCTATTAACACAGTACCCATCCAGTGCCAAGAATTGAAGCTAGCTATTTTTCATGTCTAAAGTATAGCTTAAACACAAGCTCTCTCTTCCATGGACACCAGAACTTCCCTTGCAAATGCCAAGAGAATCTAAGGTGACCTGTGGAGGAGTTCTCAGAGATAACCACCATCCAGCTGGACAAGGACTAGTTTGAGTCAGGTGCACTACCAATGTGAAAGAATTACAATGAAATGCAACAGATTAACATAAATCAAACAGGGAGGTTATTGTTACTAATACAAATAAAATATACAAGCAGATCTTTGTAAATACTGCTGAGACACCCCAGGTCACAAAAGGCCAATATTTTCTCTGAATGGGTCAATCCATTCATTTATACTCCCAATCTTAACCAATGGTCTCAAACACATGTGGACAGCTGATGTATCCAAGAAATCCTGTCATACCTCATGTAATAGAGAAGACAGAAGTCAGATTGCTGAGGTGCAATGTTACTGCAATTCTTTTAAGTAAGGGTGGTGGTAGAGGATAATTTATATTCATCTTTTAAGTAAGGGTGGTGGTAGAGGATAATTTATATTCATCTTTAAACAAGACACAAAGTGACCATGATCTTTAATTGAACTGCTGTGGAAAAAGATGTGAGTAAATATGTGCTTAGCTAAAGCTGAGTCTGGGCAGTGACTGCAGTTGCATGATCCAGTTGTTACGCCTTAATATGGTGCTCACATGGATGTGGGAGGCTCCTGCTTAGTGGATGTGGGTGAAGCCCTTTGTCCACAGCTGTCACTGTGTGCAGCTCCAGTTTTCAGACATTCTCATTTCACCTAGGTGTGGTCAGTGAACACATGCAGGTGATTTTCAAGTTGACCAAGAATGGTAGCACTCTGTCAGTGAACTGAGGTATTTTACAATGTTTTTGACTTCCCATTCTATCTGAGGATGTGCTAACTTTGACTTTAGCGGGGCCCTGCCAATAGGAAAATGGGGTTAGTGAAATTTCTGTTCTCTTTAAAAAAAAAAACATACATATGGTTTCTCTTTTAATTTCCGGTTATCATTTCTCCTCCTTAACTTTACCTTGCTTTGGACAACATTCTAATGATTTTCCTTTCCAAGCCCTAAAATAAAATGCAATTGAAATTGAAGAATGTATTTGGACTTACAGTTGGAAAGATGTGATAACATTCAAAAGGATAAAGTCTCCTCAAGTGCTAAGGTTCATAAGAGGCAGATTTTAACCATTTTTCTTTCATTGTCACTGCTCTTACACCTGAACATTTTGGACATCTAGAATCAAGAAGGAACAGTGGGTATGGCAGCATTAGACTGCAGGAGGCTTCCAGTCTTGGAGAGCAAGACTTTGATATTTAAAAACTGATCGTGAAAATAAATCAATTTAGACGCATGATAACCTCAGGCCATTTAAAAAAAATAAACATAATAGTTTCAGAGTTACAGAAAAATTATTAAGATAGGATATTGAGTTCCCATGTACCTCACACTTAGTTTTCTCTATTTTTAACAGCTTACATTAATAGGCTCTATTTGTCACAATTAATAAACTGATGTTATATATTATTAAATAAATATTGACCGAAATTATACTAAATCAATAATTGGTATTGATTTAAATAACTATTCCTAAGTCCGTACTTGATTCACATTTCCTCATTTTTTTCCTAATATCTTTTCCTGGTTCCAGTATTCCTTCTAGGATAACACGTTGTACGTAGTCATTGTGTTTCCTGAGCTGCCTTCTTTTTTTGGTACATATTTTAAAATTTGTTCTTGTTTTTGATTATCTTAACTACTTTGAGGAGCATTAACTAGGTATTTTGGAGAATGTCTTTCAGTTGGGATTTGTCTCATGGTTTTCTGATAGAGTTACAGGCTTGGGAGAAGACCAAAGAGATACACTGACATTTTGATCACATCATATCCAGGGTGATACTATCAACATGACTCACTGTTATTGACTGCAATCTTGATCACCTGATGGTGGTTGCGTTTGTCAGGTTTTCTACTGTAAAATGATTATTTGTAAATAATTTAGTATGCAAATATCCTTTTCATACTAAAATTTTTGGAAGGAAGTCGCTGTGTGCAGCCCATACTTACGGAATGAGGAGTTTTGCTTCTTTTCCTTGAGAGCAAAATATACATATGAATTATTTGAAATTCTGTGCAGGAGATTTTTCTATTCTGTCTCATTAATTAATTTATTTAATCATTTCTGTGAATCACTGTGAAATTTCATGAATATTTACGAGGTATTGGAATATGATACATGTTGTTATTTATTTTGTTGACTTAATTGTTTCAACTTTAGTCATGTCTCATTGTCTAAAAGAAAGTTTTCCATCAACCTTATTTTAAAAATAAATATTTATTGAACATCTACTATGTATAAAAATTATGCTAGGATTAAGGATATATAAATTGAATGAAGTATTCAAAATGCTTCATTTTTTTGAATGAAGTATTCAGAAAAATGCTTCATATAGTTATTTTAAAAATCAAATTAAAATAATTTAAAGTGAAAAGAGGGTGGTAGATCACTGTAGTTAGGAATCTATTCTTGGAACTGCTTTGGCTCATATTCTGCCTTTCCCACTGCTAGGTCTATGACCAGTGGAGCTAATCTGAAAATGTTAACTAACCTCTCAGACCTTAGATTTCATTGCCTGTGAAACAGGAAAATAGAAAAAGCAGAGGATGGGACAGGCTCGTGGGGTTATCAAGAGTTCTGATTTGTTTACCCTAAGTTTATTATTTCTATTAAAAAGCAGAGGATTATCCAGTGAGAATTTGTAACTGGAGCTATAGATAGAGGAGGCACAGGGCTATGAATGATATTCCAAGTCCCCTTTAGAAGAAAGGCAAAGGTCTGATGATTAAGAGGAAACTTAAAGTGAATTATCTTTGTAAGGCTCCGTAGCAACTGCCAATGGTCTAGTGACTGCTGGAGCCCACCACAGAGCAGCTTCTGCTTGCAGCATGAAAACTTGCACTGAGACTCCAGAAATAAAAGCACAGAAGCGGGAGACAGGTTGTAGGAAACTCTGTTCTTTGTTCGTTCGTTTTTATGATTTCAACTTTTATTTTACAATCAGGGGTACGTGTGCAGGTTTGTTACATGGGTATACCAAATGATGCTAAGGTTTGGGATATGAAGAATCTCAGCACACAGGAAGTGACCATTGGTTTTTCATCCCTTGTTCCCCTCCCTCTGCTCTCTAGTATCCCCTCCTGCTTCCATCTTTACCTCCAGGAGGACCCAATGTTTTACTTCCACTTACAAGGGAGAATATACAGTATTTGGGTTTTTGTTTTTGCATTAATTTGCTTAGGATAATAGCCTTTCACTGCAATCATGTTGCTGCAAAGAACATAGTTCCATTCTTTTTCTTTTTTATAGCTGCAGATATACTCCATGGTATATATGTACCACATTTTCTTTATCCAATCCACGTTGGTAAGCACTGGGGTTGATTCCATGTCTTTGCTATGATAAAATGTGCTGCAATAAACAGATGACTGCATGTGTCTTTTTGGTTGAATGATCCACTTTATTTTAGATATACACCCAGTCATTGGATTGCTGGGCTGAATGGTAGTTCTGTTTTGAGTTCTTTGAGAAGACTCCACACTGCTTTCCACAGCAACTGAACTAATTTAAATGCCCATCAGTGGTGTTTAAGTTTTCACTTTTCTGTTAAGCCTACTCAGCATCTGTTGTTTTTTTGACTTTTTAATAATAGCCATTTTGACTGATGTGAGATGATATGTCATTGTGACTTTGATTTGCATGTCTCTGATGATTAGTGATGTTGAACACTTTTTCATATGTTTTTTGGCCACTGACATGTCTTCTTTTGAAAAGTGTTCATATCCTTTGCCCACTTTTTAATGGGGTTGTTTTTTGCTTGTTTAATTGAGTGCCTTATGGATTCTGGATATTGGTCATTTGTTGAATGCATAGTTTGAAAATATTTTTTCCCCATTACAGCTCACTGCAGCCTACCTACTGGGCTCAATCAAGCCTCCTGCTTCAGGCTCCAGAATAGCTGGGACCACATGTGCATGCCACCACACTTGGCCAGCTTACTCTAGGTAGATTGTCTGGAAATCTATGCTGTTTCAGCTACCAGAGCACACTGACCTCATATGAAATAGCTGTTGATTTAAATGTCGGTCTCTCCATTGGAATCTTAGCTTCCTGAGGGCAGGATCTGTATCATCACAGCCCTAGATCCTAGCATTTGAGCAGATACTGAATAAATATTCATTTTAAAAGAATGATGAGACTGGGCATGATGGCTCATTCCTGTAATGCCAGTACTTTGGAAGGCCAAGACTGGAGGACTGTTTGAGCCCACGAGTTTGAGACTAGCTTGGACAACATACTGAAACCCAAACTCTACCAAAAAAAAATTCACAAATTAGTCAAGTATGGTGGCATGCACTAGTGATCACAGCTGGGCTGGAGGCTGAGGCAGGAGGATCACTTGAGCCTAGGAGGTAGACTGCAGTGAGCTGCGACTGTACCACTACACTGCAACCTGGGCAACAGAGTAAGACCCTGTCTAAAAAAAAAAAAGGCAGAATGATGAATTCTGAAGATTTCATTATGTAAGTTATTAGGAAACTTAGGTAGAGAATATAACAAAAGGACACTGAACTTGGTAACCTCACTACAAACCCTCATTTCTGAGAGTTTGAGTGTGTGTTTGTGGCAATTGTGATATGAAGAATGCTAATTTCCTTTTTCATTGTTTTATAAACCTGCTTTTATTTTTCTCTTTTCCTTAATTTTTTTTTCTGCTATAGGAATAAATGAAATCCCAATGAGAAAATCAAAGTCTGTTTTTTTCAGAGTTTGCTATAGCTAAGAAGTCAACCACCACTACTTGTGTTTAAGCAGAGACTCAGAGCAGATGAAGGAGTGGAAAAGCTTCATGATGGATGAAGGGAGGAAGGCTTCAGGTGTGCCCTGATTGGAGGCTGTTGGCATGGGAGAGCTGTGGGTGAGCTTACCAGAAACAGGACATCCTATGGCATTGGGTAAGGGTGCATACCTGGCTTTCTCTCGTTGGTCTTACCTTGGGAGTAGGGACAAGAAGTAGGGAAGCTGTCAGTTATTAATCAGGCCCTGGCCACTGTGGGTTGACTGTTACAGAAGTTACTGTGCAGCGTACTGGATTGTAACTAGAGAGAGCAATCTGGCTTCCTGCAAATCTGACTCACAGCACGCTGGCTTCTTGGGCTGTTCATTGAAGATAAGGAGGTTTCGCTTCCTGATCAGGTTGCTGCAGGTCATTTTTATACAGGACCTGGTTGTTATCCATTTCTACATTCAGTCTCTGACTCTCCTCATCAACTTTTTCATCTCCTTTTCTCCAAATCCTTTTCTCATTTTTTTTTTCTGACTCTTCTCTTTATATTTATGTGTTTTCTCAGATCCCAGTACAAATTAGGGAAGTGGAATGTGAAATGTGGTGAACATTTAATGAATAAGGCCACAGGTGTTGCTCATTCACATTAAATTCTGAAAATCTCTCATCTTAAAGGATGGAGAATTTGAGCAATTTAGTGATCCTAAATTTGCAATGAAGTTTGTTAGTTTGTTTTTATGAACAGTTATTAAATGCCATGTTGTTATTTGGCTATGTTCAAACATAACATTAAAATGTTTCTGTACAAGTTTCCCAGAAAATAGAAAACCTAAAATCTCCAAATATGATTCAGAATCTTCTGGATGTGAGATTGAACTGAACACTTCAGTTTCTCTTCTCTGGACTTGCCAACACATGAAACTCTTTTGAGATGAGGAAGCAGAAAAAATTCATGTAGCCTCCAATAATGGCCTTCTAAAATATTTTATGTTCTTCATTTTAGAGACTCTGAATGGAGCTTTATTGGGCCATTTGGCCTAACAGTGCTTCCTGTTTGAGGATGCATTCAGATCCAAAACTTAGACTTAAAAAAAAATGTGTGTCGGCAGGTGCGGTGACTCACACCTATGTAATTCCAGCATTTGGGAGGCCAAGGTGTGCTGATCACTTGAAGTCAGAAGTTTGAGACCAGCCTGGCCAAAATGGTGAAGTCCCATGTCTACTAAAAATGCAAAAATTAGCAGGGCATGATGATGTCTCCTGTAGTCCCAGGTGCTTGGGGACACTGAGGCAGGAGAATCACTTGAACACAGGAAGCAGTGGTTGCTGTGAGCTGAGATCATGCCACTGCTCTCCAGCCTGGGTGACAGTGTGAGACTCTGTTTGAAAAAAAAACAATGTAGGTGTTTTCTGTCTTTTTGGAACATTACCAACTGGAGCAGTAAACCAAGGTGAGCTAGAGAAAGAAACTTCTTTAAATTAAGATGCAGAACTAATTTGTATGGTGTCCTGATCTTGTGTGCAGAAGATCTATAATCAAAGAAAAAATTTCATATTCATTGTAGATTTGCTAAGTTTGTGGCTCATACTATATTATAATACATAAAATTTATTATTTTTGTATTCATTTTTGTTTTCTTGAGACAAGGTCTAGCTCTCTCATTCAGGCTGGAGTGCAGTGGCATGATCACAGCTTACTGCAGCCTTGACCTCCCTGTTTCAAGCGATCCACCCACCACAGCCTCCCAAGTAGCTGGGACTAAAGGTGTGCATCACCATGCCTGGCTAATTTTCTCTTATATTTTGTAGAGATGGGGGTCTCACCGTGTCGCCCAGGTTGATCTCGAATTCCTGGGCTCAAGTGATCTTCCTACCTTGGCTTCCCAAAGTGCTGGGATTACAGGTATAAGCAATTACACCCACCCAAAATTTGTTTTTAATGACATTCTTCCTCTCTTCTGGAATTTTTTAAGCCGATTAGACATTGACACTGTTAGCTGCGAGCACCTGCAGCATCTTCTCTGATCTGCTCTTTACCCAACATAACACAGGATTTTTCCAAGGAAAGTGTGTACTGCCTTGGGTCTCTAAACTCAAGGAGGAGTGAGATAAGTTAGGCACCAGATCACAACAGTCTCCTACGGAACAAATGTGCTTAAGAACAGTGCTTTGGAAGGTGATCCAGCTGTGCAAGCTGAATCATTTTTTACAGCAATTTTACTAATGCTTCTCACCCCGAATTTTAAAAGCCTGATGAGTCACACTGAATGGCCAACTGCTTACATTATCAAGCAGAACAGAAAAGCATTTACATACACAAGCACAATATATCACTAGATCAACAAAATTAACGCCTACTTGCATAACCCTTCAAACTCCACACAGACAAAATAAATGGTCATTTAACCAGTAGGATTACTGGCAAATGTAACATTAAAATGTTGATTACTCTATTCAATCTCATTTTATATCTATGCTGTTCTTTCATGAAAGTTAACCAGCACCATGAATCTGAAGGTGAGCAAAGGATGAAGGTAAGTTTCCTAATACACTAAAATAATATCCATATGAGGATCTGAGATATTTTCCCAGCACCGCTTACAAAGAAAACATGCTTTCTTTAACTTAAAAGAGAATGGGAGTGGACTAACTCTCTGTGGATAGTGCATTGAGTCTAGAAAATCTTCAGCCTTAGAGAACCAGGTTTATACAAGGCAACTTAAAATCCTTTATAAAGAAATAGCAATATTACCCGGTTTGAAAGGAGACATCTTGTTCCTGTGGTCATTCCATACCATTAAGATCATCACTCATCAGTTATGGTACCTGGTACTTTTTGTGTTCAGAACATTTGGTGCATTTTATCAAAATTTCCACATATCACTAGAAGGCACAGTGACCTGTAACATCCTGTTTGTCACACAGTACTTTTGAAAAGTGTCTAGGGATTCTATTTATTGGATCATCAATGATAGGAAGAGAACATCTATATTTATCAGCACTTCTAAAAGAACAGAGTCAGTTATTTGCCCAAGACTTGAAAGTATTTTTTCATAATAATCTCCAAGGAAAAGGTGTGATCATTTTCCATATTCTTCTTCTTTTGTGCATGTAATACTTCATTACTATGCCCTTTGCTCTGTATCCAAATCATGTTATGTGCTGTGTCATCAAACACCTAGTATGGCATCTGACTATTTATACTCAGTGCTTATGAATAACAATATCACATAAACAGGACAATGAGTCACACTGAATGGCCAACTGCTTACATTACCAATGGGAATGAAATGCTAGGTAATATTATTGCAGAATCCAATAATCTGAGAGTAAGACATCTTGAGGAATCACACATTCTAATGACATACCCCTTCTATGGATGCTAGAACATCTCCAGCAATACGAAACTCACTACCTCAAATAGCATGAGGAGATGTCAAGTTCTGAAGCTGTTCGGGAACTAGGATATTAACATACATGAAAAGGTGAGAGACAAGCCTTGACCTCTTCAAGATAGGGAAGTAAAACTGAGATTATCATATAAAATAAGAACCTCTGTAGAATTATAGACTTAGCAAGTGGGTATACTAGGACAGAAACTAGGCACAAGAATAGGAAGAGTCACAGAAGTTTGTTTGGTTTTATGTGTACTCATATTTGTGTTCTTCTATGGTTTATTTATTTTATTTTGGTTTGGCTTGCATGTTGCAAAAATTACCTCTCACTAAGAATGTATAACATATGCATTGGGGATTTAAATTTTTTATAACTGAATGACCCAAGACTATCCATTCCCAAGCTAATAAAAAATAAGGCTTGATCAATGACAGCTCTGAGAAGCTTAGCGTCAAATACACAAAACCTCACGAACATCTCTAATGAAGCCAACTAAACAACCCTGAAAATCTCAACAACAAATCATTTTATAAACCAAAATTATAAAACACTTAAGGAAATAATCTAAGTGAAAGAGGGGGCTATTAAAAATTGTTTTAAATCTCTAAAATCTTTGTATCTTTCTGGAGAAGGAAGCAGTATATATTAATTTTTTAATCTCAAAAGTCAAGTATACATGTTAAAAACTTAGGGGTTACTAAACCAAAAGAAATAACAATAGCTACCAAATTAGCAGGAAGAGAATATATAACAGTAAATCAGTGACAGTAAGAAAAAGAAGAAAACACTAAAGGATAGATAAAAAGAGAAACACGAAGCACCAAGAAGCAGGTTTTTTAAAAAGCACAAATAAAATGGAAGAAATAAATCCAAACATATTAAAAATTAGTATAGAAGATGATGTTTTTGAGGAGATGAAGTGTTTTCTCTCTATTTTTCCCACTATTTATAACTAAGAACTGTGGACATTATGTACAAAGTAAATAAAAGAAAATTCAGCAAGAGGTAGAGAAGAAGAAATCAGCTGAAGTCCTCAGTGCATAAGGAACAGCACAGTGGTGACCTCCCTGAGTCATCTTGTTTGCTGCCTATATTTTTCACTTAGAAATGAGGTAGCTAGAAACCGAGAAACACCAACAAGTGCAGAGGAAAACATCTCAAAAGAGCCTGCATTCCCTTTATTCAAAGCACCAGGAAACGAATAATCCTGAAAGACAGGAAACTGTCAAAAGATAATAACTCTATTCCAGTTGTAACCAGAGTCATGTTCAGCTGCTCACCACTCAAAAGCCAGACATGAGAGGCAAGGGCTGGTAGGAGGAAAATCAGGTTTAAAAGGAGAGTCAGCAAACCAAGAAGGTGTTGAACCAGCGTTTTAAAGAACCATCTCAAATTTTAAAATCCAGCATAGGGTTTTTAAAGGGAAAGTTGGTTTGGGAGACACGCAGGAGTGCTGAGGATGCAGGGGCTGTGCGTTCTAGTTCTGTCGGCTATCTTGGACAGCTACCCATCTGGAGGTCTGATTGGCATTATCTTGACTTCTACCCCATGGTGGTGGACTAACTATGACTCTCCCTAAGCAAGCAGATTCAGCCGTCAGGGCTCCATACCTGATTTGTTTCAACATTAGCCTCTAGAATTTCTTAAGCAAGAACATAATTAGATAAGCATGCATTGCCAAAGGACAGTGTCTAGAGAGCAAAGGAACAAAGGAGCGAGAGGGGGGAAAAGGAAGAAAAAGAAAGTAGGTGATTAAAAAATATTTTTAAAACTAAGGTCTCCGGTGACACAGTCAAACATCACACACAACACTATAACCAAACTCTCATTTATATTAGCAAAGGTTGAGAGGGGAACCTAGACTTCCACCCTCAGGATACTTTAGGCAGGTGTTCCAACATCCCTGGCAGAATAATGCAAGAGGTAGCCAAGTGGGAGCTGGGACTTTCAACTCTGTGGATCAGTACCAAGACCTCCACACATAAAGTATCAGAAAACATGCATTTCAATACTCACTGAAAACTAACAAGGAGCCCTAATCCCTTTCCACTGGGGTAGCATCAGAGGAGGCCTGCTAGAGAGTCAGGAGTTCCCCTATTGTCCACAAGGAGGCTCCTCTATCTTTAAATGTCAATGGATGGTGAGTGGTGACCCTGGACTGCTACCTCCACCTGGCAGTAGTGAGGCAGTGCCTCCCTTCCCCTGCCAAAGCAGTGTTGGCCAAAGCCAGCTGCCACAGAAGGCTAAAATAAGAAAAGGACCCTTGTAACACAGTATGAAAATATCCAAGTTCAAATGAAAAATCACTAATCATACAAAAACATCACAAGAAACTCAAATGAGGAAAAAAAGCAATTAACATTTAATAACATCAAGATACCAAAAAATGTTAGAATTATCTGGCAAGGATTTTAAAGCAGATATCATAGAACTGCTTTAACAAGCAATGAAAAAAAATGCTGGAAAGAAATGAAAAAAAAAAAAATTGAGCCTAAGTAAATAAATCAGATGACTAAACAAGATAATAGAAGATATACAAGGCGGGTGGATCACGAGGTCAGGAGATCGAGGCCATCCTGGTCAACATGGTAAAACCCCGTCTCTACTAAAAATACAAAAAATTAGCTGGGCATGGTGATGCGTGCCTGTAATCCCAGCTACTCAGGAGGCTGAGGCAGGAGAATTGCCTGAACCCAGGAGGCGGAAGTTGCGGTGAGCCGAGATCGCGCCATTGCACTCCAGCCTGGGTAACAAGAGCGAAACTCTGTCTCAAAAAAAAAAAAAAAAAAAAAAAAAAGAAGAAGTGAAAGTTAAATTTTAGAACTGAAAGCACAGTAACCCAAATAAAAATGACTGGGTTCAATAGGAGAAGGTAGAGAACAGAGGGAAAAATCAGCGACCTGGAAGAGAGAGCACTAGAAATTACCCAATCTAAACCATAGAAAGGAGATAAACCAAAAAAAGGTAAATAAGCAAACAATCCGAAAGATATGTTGGACCATAACAAACGAGTCTTCCTAAGTTTGCTTTAAGTATGATGGTCGATGTGCCCAGTTATACTTAGTGGGAGGCAACAGGAAAAGTATATCTACTGCATTTTCCTACAAGAGGAAGTTCCTTGCATTTCCTCTTTGGATCTTCTCATTCCCTGGAATAAAGTATATATCACCAGGAGAAATTAATAAGTACAGAAAAGCTTGGTATTCTCCCAAAGCATGTTTACTAAATTTGAATTTCTTTTATGTTTCTGATGCCTTACAAAAAGTAAACTAGAGGCCAGGTGTAGTGACTCATGCCTGTAATCCCAGCACTTTTCGAGGCCAAGGCGGGAAGATCACCTGATGTCAGGAGTTTGAGACCAGCCTGTACGACCATGGCCAACATGGTGAAACCCCGTCTGTACTATAAATACAAAAATTAGCCGGCAGTGGTGGCAGGTGCCTGTAATCCCAGCTAAGTGGGAGGCTGAGGCAGGAGAATCACTTGAACCCAGGAGGCAGAGGTTGCCCTGAGCTGAGATTGTGCCACCGCAGTCTAGCCTGGGTGGCAGAGTGAGACTCCATCTCAAACAACAACAAGAACAGAAACAACAACAAATAATAAATTGGAGTGTTCTAGGCAATGAAAGGCAAGGGAAAAAGTAGAATACATCATAAACTGACAGAGTTGTAGGGACCAGTCCCACAACATCCTGAAACTCCCTTCCAGAAACCATTTTCAGTTTTGCTTTCTTCAGCTTTTCAAGATGTTGCTTCTACCTACCATCTGCTCAAGCCGAAGGGGGTCATGCTTCTAGGACTTGGCAGTGGCATGTCTCTGCTGGTACAGAAGCCTCTCATCACTAGCTGACTATTCATTCCATCTGAATTCAGAAATCTCAAAATAATAACATTCTCTTGTTTATTCAGTCTTCAAAACAGGGCACAAAGTAAGAAATTAAAGGAAAGAGTGTGTTTTAATGAAGCAGTCACATATTAAGAACAGAATTCCATAGTTTCCAAGTCCTAATTCTGCTATGCCTTGACTTCTTATATGTAGAAACGATTGTCTTTCCTTAATAAATCATTTTTTTCCTCCTAGGGAAAATAAAACATAAAGATCTTCAAGGTCAACAAAACCTTAGAGATCCCACAGTGCAGCTCCTCAGTGCAACCGAATATACCCCAGTTTCTAACTCCCACACCCAATGAGTTACTCCACCTTAACGCTGTTATACAGTATAATACTTGCCTGTTATACATAATACTTGCCTTGTTAGTCCTAAGAATTTAAACTAGAATAAATGCTTAGTAATCAGTTCATATGTGTGTATGTATGCAGTATTCATAAACATAATTTATATGCACTTTTAAAATGCAAGTATAAAATAGGTGTACAAGTGCTTTGATTTCTCAGAACAGCTCTACACACCCATGGAAATGGTAGTTACATAAGATGAAGCTGAGTAGTTACAGTTACAGTTTTTCTACCTCAATGTATATTCCTACCTTCTTTAAAGGCAGAGAGTTAACTAGGGATTGCTTCAGGAAAATGAGGCAGAACATTTTCTTTTTTCAGAGCCTGCTGCTCACCTTTCCAGCAAAGAATAAGACTTGTTAAGAGGGAAAAGCATGGAAGAGATTTGCTTTAAGTGAACTAAACTCCAACTGTCAACCTCAAACGAAAATAATATGCAAGAAATAAATTAAAATGAATAATGACTTAATCAGGACATTATTAGAAAGGGAACTGAGAATTTTAACTATACCACTTATAAATTTTTCCTCCTTCTTCAGAATCAAGGCATAATCTGTGAACAACCAAATGTATATCTAGCAAGAATTCAGATAGACTTTGTTTCTGAGATTTTTGTAAACATTTTTCTACTTTTACCAGGAGTAATTCAAATAAACATAAATTCACTCCAGTGACACACCTCACTTTCTTAGCATCTTAGTTGCCTCATGAACCCATCTGACACCTCTCTTTCTTAGTCTCTCTCTAGACCAATATGTTTCACAGTATATTCTGTAGATTCCATTAAAAGTTGACTATACGGCTCAGATTCCACGCTAACTTAAATTTGAGAAATTTTGAATGAAATAAAGCTACAGGTCCATCTTTCTTCTGAGCTCTTAACAAAATTTAAAAGCTGAATCTCCTCTTCCACCCCAGCCCAACATAGGTAGAATCACACTTGAGCAAGGAACACCTTCAGGTATCAAGAATGATACTAGTGTTCCTTAAAATTTAACTGGGAAACCAAAGCCTTAGGTGCCCAAGTCAGGCTGCAATATCTAGCCACATTCATGAAAACCTTGTGTGATTCTACCTATCTATCTGTCTAATTTATTGCAAAAGTGTTTCATAGGATGTAGTGTGATATCTCATCTACCACCTAGGGTGTACAGCTTGGTGCTCATAACTTTCGGAAGCAAGCACCACCGATCAATTTTTCTCTTTATCTGTCTCAAAGCTTGTATCCTACAACATCTAATCTCACTTTTGCATAGCTTAGAGTAGATGTGAGAAACCTCATTCTCGATATCCTTCCCTTTATTTTTCTTTTTTTAAAAGTATCATGTAGCTCTTCCTAGCTATAGATAACAAAGTCATGCTCACTGTAAAAAAAGTCACCAAAACCTAAGATGTAAACTAAAATTATCTAACTTAATATTGTTCAAAATTATCACAAAATTTATATTAAGTAATAAATGCTTAATAATATTCAAGAAAATCATGAAAGAGAAAAACAGGAATGAAAGTGATTTTGAAATTTGCCTTAACAGATAACAGAATAACTAAAACTCCACTATGATATAATCGATGTGATAGTGCATAAGAATGTATATATAGATTATTGAAACCAAATAGAAAATCCAAAAATAGATCCAAGCAAAAACTGAAATTAAATATGTAACGATAATATATTTTGATTCAGTGGAAAAAGATGATTTAGTTAATAAAGGATGCACGGAAAATAATTATGAATTAAGGGAAATTAAAGTTACATCCCTTTTTCACAATATACACAAAAATTAATTACAAATTGATTATACACTTAATTTTTTATTGAAATAATTGAAACCTCTAGCAGAAAATTTAGGAAATTACATGTTTAGAATCTAAGGAATGGGAGAGAATTTTAACTAAGACAAGAAACCCATATAAAATTTACAAAATATATAAAATATATAAATATTATATATTCAAATATTTATTTGATATAAATATATAAAACGTCAAATAAGTATTTGGATGTATAAATTTAAATAAGTATTTGAATACATAAATATGTAAATTTTATATGCCAAAATCTAAAATAAAGAAATCAATAGATAAATGATTGGCTTTGGAAAAATTATATAGATGACAATCTACTATAAATGCTTATGTTTGTAAAGACACAGACATCCTTAAAAGATACAGAAGAAATATAAACAACTCTATAAAAAACAAAAAAGTAGAAAAAACATTCCCTGAATAGAAAATTTTAGTGACAAAATTAAAAGTAATTATGGAATTTACCTCAAAGTAACGATAAAGTGTAACTTTATACCACTAAAATTAGCAAACATTTTTTAAAGTGTCATTTTTATTGTTGGCAGAGATATGCAACAAAAGCGTCAATTGTTATCATCTTTGTAGAATATGGGAAGAAATCTGGCAAAAGCAATTAAAATTAAAAATACACTGTTTAACATTACATTTCTACATTTAATAATATTTCCTATTGAAAAAACCTTCAGTGCATGCGAATGTATGTACGTACATGATTATTGCAGAACTATTTATAATGGCAAAATAATGGAAATGAGCTTTACTTCTACTGGGAATCACAAAGCTTGAAAAAGCATTTTCCTCACACTAACAGTAAGAAAAATCTGGATAAACTAAATAAATCATAACTTCTGTTGAACTGATCAGAATAGTTTGAATAACCAAAGATGGGCACACCCCTCCCTGGAGAGATGAGACAAATAGGCCAACTTCTGTGTCAGAGCACAGGACGAGGGTCACCATAGAAGCAGGTGAAAGACATCAACTAAAATTTTAATAGATTGCTGGACAGTGTCATAGGATAACATAACAGTATAGAACATGCAAAGGCCCCTGACACAAGGTATGATTGCATTCATTTGCAGGCTCTGTTCCATGGAATCTCATCAGGTGGTCAAAAGAAATACTGGTGTTAGGACATGGGAGCAGAGGGAACCAGATGCATATACCTGCTTATTAGTGCAGATGGGCTGGAGGGGATGTTGCGCCCCTGTGGAAAAGGCCCAGAGCCTCATTGCCCTCAGTTTCCTACCTTAGATACTATCTCATTTGAAACTAAGTCTTTAAGGTTCTAAGGAGGAGTAATAAGTGCTATTACCTTCAGGGTACATGCAAAGAGCCATGATGGCTGGTGGGAGGATAACAGGAAAAGCAAAAGAAAATAATACTTTAGGGCTGGTGGAAAAGCCTGTATCAATGCCTTTAGAGGTTACTTAACACTAAGTGATGTACCAGCAAATCTCTCAACAGGAGATTTTTCCACAAATACAAAGAAGAACTTGGCCATGGAGAGGAGAGACAGGAAGACTGAGAGCCCTCCCCTTAGGGCTCAGACATTCAGGGCCTGACTCAGACTGAGGGTGGACCAAAGGCAACACCACCATCCTGGCAAAGTGCTGAGTAAGAAAAACAATAGTTACCGTAGGAGAGAGGAAAGAGCTTGACACTCTGCACGCCTGTAGACAGGCATGGAAGGGGCAAGCGGAACGCAGGCACTAAGAAAAGCCCTCTGGGCTGGGCACAGTGGCTCAGGCCTGTAACCCCAGCACTTTGGGAAGTCAAGGAGGGAGGATTGCTTGAGGCCAGACGTTTGAGACTAGCCTGAGCAACATGGGGAAACCTCATCTCTACAAAAAAAATGCAAAATGAACTGGGCGTGGTGGCGCACGCCCGTGGTCCCAGCTACTCCTAGTCTGGAGGCCGATGCGGAAGAATTTCTTGGGCCCAGCAGGTGGAGGTTGCAGTGAGTCAAGATCGCACCATTGCATGGAAGCCTGGTAGACAGAATGAGCTCTGCCTCAAAAAATTGTAATAATGATAATAATGAAAGAAAAGCCCTCTGGTACCATAGCACCCTCCCTAAGCACAAGACAACAGATGATTTAACACTGGAGAATTTTTTTATGTTGTTGTTGAGGGTGGGTAACAGCTTTATTCAGCTGCTAACAGCTCACACAACATATAATTTACCAATTTAAAGTTCCCATCCAATGATGGTAAAACATTCGAAGAATTGCATTAACCATCATCACAACCAATTTCAGAATCTTTTTATCCACCCTTCCAAAGAACCTGTGTACCATTTAGATGTTACTCCCAATCCTCTTACTTTTTTCCCCCTCCCACCCAACTCTTCTGTCTCTACAGATTTGTCTATACTGGATATTTCATATAAATAGAATTACACAGTACGTTGCCTTTTGCAACTGATTTATTTCACTTAGCATATTGTTTTCGAGTTTCATACATATTGTAGCATGTATAAATATTACATTACTATTTAGAGCCAAATGATATACCACATTTTGTTAATTTATTCATTTGTTAGTGGACATGAGAGTTGTTTCCACTTTTAGGCTATTATAAATAATGATGCTATGAATATACATGTTAAACTCTGTGTGTGAAAAAATGTTTTCTTTTGTTGGGGGGTATACTTAGGATTGAAATTGCTAAATCAAATGGTAACTTAATATTTAAATTTTTGAAGAAGTGCCACATGGTTTTCCAAAGTGGCAACATTATTGTCATTCCCACCAGCAGTGTATGAGCATTGAGATTTATCCACAACCTTGACAACACTTGGTTATCTGTATTTTTGATTCCAGCCCTCATAGTGGATGAGAAATGGTATTTCATTGTGTTTTTCATTTGCAATTCCCTAATGGCTAATGATGTTGACATCTTTTCATACGTTTATTGTCCATTTGTGTATCTTTATTGGGAAAATGTCTATATAGATGCTATGACCATTTTAAATTGGGCTGTCTTTTTATTATTGAGTTGTAAGAGTATTTCATATACTATATATACAAGACCCATGTTACATATATGATTTGCATATGCCTCCACCCATTCTGTGAGTTATCTTTTCATTTTACTAATGGTATCCTTTGAGGCTCAGTTTTTTATTTTGAGGAAGACCAATGTATCTATCTTTTTTTTATTTTGTTGGTTGTGCTTTTGATATCATATCTATGAAACCAATGTCCAATGTCATGATATATCAAAATGATATTTATGAACTATCCAATGTCATGAAGATTTTTTTGTATCTTTTTTTCTGTATGTTATAATTTTAGCTCTTAGATTTAGCTATTTGATTCATTTGAGTTAATTTTTATGTGCAGTGTGAGGAAGAGATCCTATCTCTCTTGCCCTTTTTGAGTATTTGAATATCCAGGTTTCCCAGCTCCATTTTTTGAAAAGATTTTCTTCTCCACATTTAATTATTTATCATCATTTCTTAAAATCAATTGACCATAAATGGATAGATTTATTTCTGAGCTCTCAATTTTATTGCATCAATCATAGTTTGTAGTTTACTCTTATACTAGTATCAAACTGTCTAGATTCGTGTAGCTTTCTAGTAAATTTTAAAATTTAGAAGTTTGAGTCCTGAAATTTTTTTCTTAATTTTCTTTTCAATATTGTTTTGGCTATTTTGAGTCCTTGCATTTTCACACAGGTTTTAGGATCAACCTGTCAATTTCTGCAAAGAAGCCACCTGGAATTCTAAAAGATACTGTGTTACATCTCTAGATTTCTTTGAGGAGTCTTGATGACTTAACAATACTGTCTCCTCACACACAAACATGTGATTTATTTGTTTATTTAGATCTGATTTAATTTCTTTCAAGAAAGTTTTGTACTTAAAAGTATATGTTTTATACATACTTTGTAAAAATTATTTCTGAGTATTTCTACTGTTTTTATGCTATTATAATTATAAGGATTCCATTCATTTTATTTTCAGTTTGTTCATTTCATGTGTTTAGATACAGAAATGAATTTTGTATATTAATCTTGTGTCTTGCAACATTTCTTAGCTTGTTTATTAGTTCTAAAAGATTTCTGGTGGATTCCTCAGAGCTTTCTACATATAAGACATGCTGTCTGTGAATAGTGTTAGCTTTATATTTTTTTCCAATCTGAATGTCTTTTATTGGTGTTTATTATTGGTGTTATTATGTGCAAAATCTCCATTATAATATTAAATATATGTGATGAGAATAGACATCTTTGTCTTGTTTCTGATATTAGGGTAAAACATCTAGTCTTTTATCATTAAGTATAAGGCTACCTTTGAGTTTTTCATAGATTCCTTTTACCAGGTTAAGGAATAGTATGTTGAATGTTTTATAATAAAAGGTCACTGAATTTTAGCAAATGCTTCTCTTATTAAGATTTGAGTGTGAGTTTTGTTTTTTATTCTATTGTTGTGGTATATTACATTTATCAATTTTCAAATATTAAATCAACCTTACATTTCTTGGATAAATCTCAGTCATGGTATATAATTTTTATATGTTGCTTGATTTGGTTTGCTACTACATATTTGAAAATCTTTGCATCTATATCCATAAGAGATATTGGTCAATACTTTTCTTTCCTATCTTGACCTGGTTTTAGTATCAGCGAATGAATTGAAAGTATCCTTCCTTTTCTGTTTTTTTGGGAACAGTTCGTGAAGAAATGCTATTAATTCATCTTTAAATGATTGATACAACTCTAGAAAAATTTTTAGCCCTTTGACAGACTAAAGATTGTCATAACACACAACCCAACTCAGGAGCTTAACTCCTGAGTATTTTTACAGTGACATAGAGGTTTGCCCATTACCAGGTGTAAACATTATTGAACTGAATCTCTACTGTTCTCTACTGTTTATCTCAAAGCTACAAACTGAAAACACACACACACACACACACACACACACAATACAACCCATTTTCAAGAGAAAAGCAAACAAAAGTACCAGATCCAGAGATACCTCAGAGATTGCAACTATCAGTGAGTTCCAAAAAATAAACTACAATAAAAATGTAAAGGATAATTATTAATAATATAAAACATACTAAGTAGAGGGTGAATTTCAGAAGAGAGAGGAAAATTGTAAGAAAGCATAAGATAGAAATGCTATCAAGCAAAAAGTGAAAGAACAGTGGCAAAAGAGATAATGAATGCCATTGATGAACACAGTCAAGTGAAGTATTATTGAATTTGAAAATGGGCTGACATAAAGTTCTGAAACTAAAACACAAAGAGAAAAATCAGTTGAGTTTGGGAGCCAGGACAGAGTCTCTCTAAGAACAGTAAATTAATAAGAAAGATTCTAATAACTATGTAATTGGAGACCTCAAAAGTAATGTTGAAGAAAAAATATTTTAAAATATAAGAGCCAAACTTTTTTTAAAAAACTAATGATATTTACTAAAATTCAGGCCCAAGAAGATAAGAAAACTCTAAACAAATGAATAAATTTTGAAAGAATAAAACAAAACACATAGAAATTATTTCATTAAACTACTAAAATAAAAGTGTTTTTAAAAGCTAAATATTTTTTAAAAGATATATTACATACAGAAGAAGAAAGATAAGAACTACAGTATACTTCTCACCAGAAACTGTGAAAGCCAGGAAACAGTAAAATGACATTCTTAAAGTATTACTTAAACAAATTAACTGTCAATCAATAATTAAATACCCTATAAAATATTTTAAAAGTTTTTTACAAACAAATAATCAGAGAATGCATGACCAGAAGATATATGACATAAGAAATAATAGTTGAAGTGCTTCAACCAGTAGAATATCATATCAGACAGAATGTTAATCTACAAAAAAAGAGAGACCCAAAAATGGCAATATCAGAGATAAATGTGTAATACTTAAATTGTTTTTAAAATTATCTTAACTGTTACGTATTTTAAAAAATAATAATGCATATTGGGAGTTATGGCATACATAAAAGTAAAATGTGTGATAATATCACATTCAATTTAAGAGGAAAATTGGAAGTATATTGTTGTAAGGTTCTTACATATTATGTGAAGTAGTATATTATTAGAAGGTGCAATAATTTGCTAAAACTCACAAAATTCACAAAAACAATTATACTCCTAGTTACAGTTTATTACAGTAAAAGGATATTGATTTATAGCAGCTAATGAAAGAGGCATACCAGGGACAGTCCAGGAGTCAAAAAGCATGAGATACCATTTGTCTTTTCTCTATAGAGCTGTGCAGACAGTGCCTATTATTCCCAGCAATTATGTGTGGCAATATATAGAGTATTGCCAACTGAAGGAGCTCATTCAAACACTCAGTATATAGTGTTTTACTGAGGGTTGATTTCAGAGATATGGTGATCAACCATGTAGCTGACCTCAGTTTCCAGTTTATCCATAACTTAAACTGATAACTATCATAGATCATGTGGTTAGCAGAGACTATCTAGAATGACCCAAGGACTTCATGTAAATAAAGATGCTCTTATTAAGCAGAATATTCCAAAGATTTAGAGGTTACCTTCCAGAATTGATGAAAAAAGGGTAAAACTTGGATTTGGGAAGATTAATATTTTCTGCACACTGTAATAAATTGAAGAAGCATAATGCAAATGCTAGAACAGCACTAAAATATTTTTGAAGGATTATTAATAAGGTAAGGGTAAAAAGTCAAATTATAAAATATACACAAGCCAAAACCAGGTCAAAAATTTAAATAGAATAATGAACACATGAAACAAATAGAGAACAACAAGCAAGATGGTAGATTCAAATACAACCCCATAAACGATTGTTTTAAGTGTAAATGGTCTAAATACCCCAATAAAAAGATAGAGATTATCATATTAGTTAAGAAAAGAAGACCTAACTATATACTACTGTTCACAAGAAATCTGCTTTAAATAGTAAAATATGTGTGTTAGCCTGCTTTCTGTCCCTTATAATAGAATAACTGAACCTGGATAGTTTATACAGAAAACCAATTTATTTCTCACAGTTGTGAAGGTTAGGAAGCTCAAGGTCAAGGGGCCACATCTGGTGACATCCTTCTTGCTGGTGAGGACTCTCTGCAGAGTTCTGAGGCAGCACAGGGCACTACATGGTGGGGTTCTAAGTGTGTTAGCACATTAGCTCAGGTCACTCTTCCTCTTATAAAGTAACTAGTTCCCTTCCCATAACAACTCTTTAAATGATTACTCCATTAAGCCATAAATGTATTAATCCACTAATGAGGGCTGTACCCTCATGATTGAATCACCTCTTAAAGTCCCCTCCTCTCAATACTGCCTCAATGGGAATTAATTTCCATATGGGTTTTAGAGGGAACAAATATTCAAACCATAGAAAAATGGATAGGTTAAAATTTAATGGATGGCTATATATACATATATTCTATGCAACCATTACTCAAAAGCTAAAGAGTCTATATAGAATCAAAGCAGACTTCAGAACAAGGAACATTTACTGGGATAAGTGAGTTAATTCATCAAGAATATCTAAGAATATTCTTAATATTATAATGATCAAGGATCAGTTGATAAATAGGGTCAATTCACGATGAATACCTAATAATTCAAAAAGTGTATTTATTAATATAAAACTTTTCTAAATAGATGCAGCAAAGATAAATAGAACCGAAAGGATAAATAGAAAAGTCCACAGATGGCCAGGCACGGTGGCTCAAGCCTGTAATCCCAGCATTTTGGGAGGCCGAGGTGGGTGGATCACAAGGTCGAGAGATCGAGACCAACCTGGTCAACATGGTGAAACCCCGTCTCTACTAAAAATACAAAAAATTAGCTGGTCATGGTGGTGCGTGCCTATAATCCCAGCTACTCAGGAGGCTGAGGCAGGAGAATTGCCTGAACCCAGGAGGCGGAGGTTGCGGTGAGCTGAGATTGCGCCATTGCACTCCAGCCTGGGTAACAAGAGTGAAATTCCGTCTAAAAAAAAAAAAAAAAAAAAAAAAAAAAGAAAGAAAAGAAAAGTCCACAGATATATTTGGAAATTTTGGCATCCCTCTCTGGAGTCAATAGAACAAAAAGTCATTTTAGTAAACAGAAGAGTTGAACAACATAATTAACCAGCTTTGACCTAAAGCACATGAATAGAAAACGCCACCAAACAACACAATTTATATTGCTTTCAAGTATCAATTGAACACTCATCAGAGACATCATAATTAATAGTGGAAAACTAAACATTGTTATCTCTAAGACCGGGAAAAAATAAGGATATTCACATGTGCCAATCCTATTCAACATCATGGATGGCCTAGCCGGTGAAATGAAAAAAAAAAAAAAAAAAAATGCAGTTCCAAAAAGAGAAATAAAACTGCTTCTATTCACAAAAGGCATAATTTTTTATATAGAAAATAATTAAAGACACTTTCTATTCTTTGAGAGAGGGTCTTGCCCTGTTGTCTGAGCTGGAGTACATTGGTACAATCATGGCTCATTGCTACCTCAAACTCCTGGGGTCAAGCAATCCCCCTGTCTCAGACTCCTGAGTAGCTGGGACTACAGGCATGCACCACCACATCTGGCTAATTGTTTTGATTTTTTGTAAAGATGGGTCTCACTGTTCTAGTAAATGAGTTTAGCAGGGCTCCTGGATATAAGATCACCACACAGAAATTATTTTTATTTTTATATACTAACAACAAATGACTGAAAATAAATGTGAATAGGAATTGTACCATAGCAACAAAAACACTAAGTCTGAATCTTACAAAACATGAGCAGAATTTATATTTTAAAAGCTACATAACTTTAATTAGCCAAATCCCTAGGATAGCCAGTGAAAAGATTTAATCAGCTATGAGTGGGGAAAATGGTATCCAGCATGAGACTTCACAGAAATATTGAAAGCTAGAAGACAGTACAACAAGGTAAAATAGACAGAAATATTGGTAGAAAAAGAAGTATTTCATTCACTCTATCATGCCAAATTAATTGGGAAAAAAAGTGAAGAATATATAAATCACAAAATAACATAAATAATAAGTAGGATAGAGTGGATACTAATTGAATTCTATCACGAAAACAGAGAATGTTCATAAAACCTTCACAAAATTGACCATATGTTAGGCTATAAAGAAAACTGCAAGATAAGATCTAGAATAGAGAAAATACCAACTATATTATTTAAGTACATTGCAATAAAATTAGGTATTTCCAAGAGAGCCAGGAAACAGAAAACCCTACCACTTCTTCCTTTAAAAATTTTTGGCTTAAAGAGGAAAATAAAGAGAAAATTTTAGAACATCTAAAAATAATATTACACATTAGATAATATATGATATAACTCAAAAAGTTCTTAAAGGAAAAAAAAAATCATGGTCTTAAATTTAAAATCACAAATATTAGTTGTCAAAATTGGGAGGGAAAAAATGGTAGAATTAACAAATCAACCCAGGAGTCATTTTGGAGGACAGGAGACAGATAAAGCAATCTCAAAGACATTATATATAAAAAGCTGATTTCTGGAGGTTATGTATTATATAATTTCATTACATAGCATTACACAAAATGTGGTATATACGTTCAATAGAATATTATTCAGTTATAAAAAAGAATAATGTTCTAATAAATGCTACAACATGGAGGAACACTGAAAACATTATGCTGCTTGAAATAAACCAGATAAAAGGGATACATATTGTATGTTTCCACTTCTATTGGCAAATTCATAGAGACAAAGAAAGATCAGAGATTGCTATGGGTGGGGGGACAGAAAAAAATGGGGGAGTTACTGCCTAATGAGTAGTTTCTATTTTGGTGGTGAAGAAGTTATGGAAATTAATAGTGGTGATGGAGGCAAAACATTGTGAATATAATTAATGCCAGTAAATTGTACACTTAAAAATAGTTAAAACAGTAAAGTTTATGAGATCTATATTACAATGATCTTATAGTATCAAAAAGCATTGAATTGTACACTTTAAATAGGTGAACTGTGTGGTAGGTAAATTACATCTTAATAAAACTGTCAAAAAATTAAAATACTAAAATTTTATAGATGGGAACAGTGTAATAATATCCAAGGGACAGTGCTGGGGAAGGTGACTGAAAAAATGTAGAACAAAAGAGTCCCTTTGTAGTGCTGGAACAGTTCTGTGTCTTGACTGTGATAATGATTTATGGACTAAAATAGTCCTAATCTACACACACACACATGCACACACAAACACTACTGCATGTAAAACTACGAACATCTGAATAATCTCCAGTCTAACTATTATATTGAAATAATGTCAGTTTTCTGGTTTTGATACTTTACTACAGTTATTTTTTGTACTGATACCATTGGAGAAAGCTGGGTGAATAATACATAGGACTGTACTATTTTTGCTATTTTCTGTGAGTCTGTAATTATTGAAGAAAGTATTAGAAATGATAAGATATTCTTTACTGATTGTGGAAACATATAAAGAAATTAAAATATGCAAAACAAGCAGTGATGTAAAATAAATAAACATAGATTCAGGAAAAACTCAAATTTGAGAGTGGTTTTTCTCAGTCTTAGGGAAGTGACTTTTTGGAAGAGATTGGTAATTTGATCTGGGGTACGACTGACTCATGTTTCAAATCTTTGCATTTTCTCTCCATCAGAAGCTGTTACCTTCATGTACAACACCATCATTTCTTATCTGCACTTTGTAATAGCCTTCCAACTCATCTCTCTGATTCTATCTTATGTTTCCCAATCATTCTTCACACAATAGCAAGAGTAACCTTTTTAAAATGTCAATCCTATCAGGTCGCTGAAAGGATCCCTTTCCTATATTAAAATATAAAAAGTAATTCTCTTGGCTTTTTTTTCTATTATTCTGTAATTTTGTTCAAGTAATTTCTCTTTTAAATTTCATTTTGATGTAAGTTATGGGAATCTATATTTCTTCCAAGCACTTGACTATACTAAATTTAGTTATTAAGGAAGACTTTCTGAATGTATAAATTTGTGATACTAGTTTTATTATACAATAAATCCAACATACCATTATCTGTTTCTGAATTATTTACTGTGTGGCCTCTCTGTTAATTTGTGGTTCATTGTTACATTATTTTATTGTTGTTTTACTTTTATTATAATATATAGTATATTGAAACATTTGATAATATAAATCCTTTAAAACTTCTAATATCTAAAATTTTTGAGTATTCATTTTTGAATATCGAATACAATTTTTTGCAGGATTCTCAGTCATTTTATCTTTATGGAAGAATTATTTACTCATGCTTGCAAGTTCCAAAAAAAGAGACCATTTAGGATTTTCAATTCGTTTGCATTTAAACATGTAAACTAAGTTGTCATGCTTAAAATATTCAATCATCTAATTGTGGAATGAAATGAGCATACTGGATGAATTTCTGATCATTTCAACATCTACCCTGCTGATACTTCCAACAGAGTGGCTCTAGTTTTTTGATGTTTTCTCCTCCAATGACCTCATCTTCCTCCCTACCTCAGTCATTTACTTTCATAATCATAATCCCAGGCCTCATATACCAATAATTACATTTCTTCTGTATCCTCAATTTCCAGCACTGCCTCCTACCTTTTCAGTTCACTGACTTTAGTATCCCAACTCCATTGGTCCTTAACATTCTTAATTCCATTGTCTTCTCACCTTCTTCGTATCCTCTTTTACTGTCACTGTTTTCTTACACAGCTTGGATACTATATTCCCATTATATTAATGATCATTCTCCTGTATAGATACACTCAACTCAGATCCTCCTCTGTATATTCATTTTATCCACCAGGAAAACCTTAACGCTTACTCATTTCAATTCTCTGCCTCCTTATACCAGCACCCATGAAGCAGAATATGTTTGGAGGACAATCATTATATTCACTTTAAATTGATGGCCACCATCTTCAAAGGGCCCATAGTACTACTTGGGAATCCTGTTACATTTCCCCAGCCTATTCAATCTCCAGGTCATCTAGTAACTATTTCATATACTCCTACAGTCTGCAATATTTCTTCCTCATTCTCACTTTCAACTGATGATTTTGCTTTCTTTTTCGGTAAGAAAATAGAAACAATCAAAAAAGAACGTTTGCATGTTCCTATCAGTACAACTTCTAACCCACCTGCATTTGTGCCCATAAACTCTGCTTTCTATTCTGTTGCTAGAGTTAAATGGTTTATGTGACATTTTAAGACCAGCTCTGCTAAATATAAACTGAATTTCTTTGCTTTTGCCTACCCAGGGACATTTGGTCTGGCAATTGTTCCCTCTCTCTCCAGCAACAAAAAAACTTTTCATCACTAAGTTCATTCCAATCATCATATAAGCTTTTCTCTCGTATTAAAAAAATTTAGGTTGACCTCTGTATTAGTTCATTCCCATGTTGCTTTAAGGACATACTTGAGACTGGGTAATTTATAAAGATAAAAAAACTTTGACTCTCAGTTCCACAGGGCTGGAGAGGCCTCAGGAAACCTAGAATCATGGCAGGAGAGGAAGCAAACAAGTCCTTTCTTCACATGGTGGCAACAAGGAGAAGTGCTGTGCAAAAAAGACAAAGCCCCTTATAAAACCATCAGGTCTCCTGAGAACTCACTCACCATCACAGGAACAGCATGGAGGTAATTGCCCCCATGATTCAATTACCTCCAATGGGGTCCTTTCCATGACATATGGGGATTATTGGAGCTACGATTTAAGATGAGATTTGGGTGGGGACACAACCAAACCATATAAACCTCAGATCCTCTTTCACCAAACACCTCATTCATCTGGTCCCCGTATAACAAATTTCTTAAAAGAGCTGTCAGTATACATGAATGGCAGTTCTCCTCCCATCTATGTTATCTGGAACTACTTAAATTATGCTTTAACCCTGATATTCCACCAACACAAAATCTTATCAAGATTACCAATGGTATCCCTATTGTTAAATTTGATCATCAATTTTTACACAATCTATCACTGGCATGTGAATCAAAGATTATATCCTCCACTTTGATTCAATTTTTCAAGTTGGCTTCCTGGACAACACAGATGCTTTCCTTTGCTGTTTTCTCCTCCTCTTTCCTCCAACTTCCTAATGCAGGGCTCTCTCCAGTTTCCATCCTTTGTGTTTATACTTCTATCTTCAAACCTTGGTAATCTGTTTCAGTTCCAAAGCTTTTGTATAAGACTGAATCATATTAAATTGCATTACTTTCAGTCAAAAATCATCAAGCATTGTTGATTGTATATTACTGACCTATCTCCCATCTACATGGTGCCAACTCCCAGCTCAGAAGTATCCTTTAATCACCACCTGTATGGTCAAATGATAGATAACTTGTTCCCAGCCATCTATGACTGAACTGCTAACTTTCACCAAACCACTCATTCTGCAGCCTAACCCAAGTGAATTCCTGGCAATTCCATCCTTTCCATGGCTCAAACAAACTCCTGTGAGTCATCTGTGACTAGTCTCTTTCTCTTGCTCCCCATATATAAACTGCCAAAAGACCCTATTGGATCTACCTTTAAACTATGTCCAGAATCTAATTATCTTCTTACCTACTCCACTGCTGTTACTGTGGGGTAGGTCTCCAGCATCTCTGTCTTGGGTTACTGCAGTTCCCTTCTATATCTCCCTGCCTCCACCCTTACCTTCTACAGTTTATTCTCAGCACATTGGCCAGGGTCATCTCCTTAGTACATTAAGATCAATTGTTTCACTGCCCTTCTCCAACCCACGGATGGCTCCTCTTCTCACTCAGAGTAAAAACCAAATTCAATGCATTGGCCTTGAGGACCTTCCTAATCTGATTTCTCTGACTATTTCACACTATTCCCCTTCTCTCATCGGGCTTCAGGGTTGTTCTTCCTTCTGCCTGGAGTGTTCTTCCTCTGGTTAACCAAGTGGTGAACTCTACAGCACCTACTTTAAATCCCTTCTTAAATATCACCTTATCAGTGAGACCAATGTGAGCAACCAATCCACCCTTTCAACTCCACCAAGGCACTCCCAATCTCTGCAATCCTGCTGAATTTTTTTCATTATTTCATCATGCTAATTACCTTCTGACACACTATGCAGTTTACAAATTTCTTATATTTATGTTTCATTTCTTATTTACCCCTGCAAAAAGACAAGCTCCAAGATTTCTTGCTTTGTTTATTGATTATGTTCTGAATACCTAGAATAGTATCTGACATGTAGTAGCTAACATTAATGCAATAAAAATATTTATCCTTTCATTTAAAATACTACTCAACTATTAGAAAAATCCATACAGTCTTACTTTCTGTATTGCTTGAACAGAACCACCTTTCATAGAAAATTCTTGCAGTTTTGTTTCTCCAATTGATAGCACTCCAAATATTCTTATGTTAAACTATGGAAAATCCTAACATATCCAACACGTTTCATTCATACTTCCCTGTTTTTTGCTTTAAACTTCAAAATGGTAGACCAAAATCTGAGCCACCAAGTGTGTTGACATTCAAATTTAAACTGAAATATAACCATATTAACGGGCTTTAAAACCCCTATGACAATTCACAATGTGAAGTTTCTCTAGTAACTGCAGGTTCCCTAAACTCAGTTTTAACAGAGATAAAATTTCTTTAACTGATTTTTCCCCCTCTCCTTAAACTTTTTAGCTGACACACTAAATTGATGCAAGTCATGTGATGCACTGGAATATGAATCTGCCATCCATCTTGATACATCCAAATTCAATGTGCCAGCTGAATTCATTTTCAAAAGCCCTGCAGCTCCACAGAAATGCAGCTTTTTAAAGTCACACAAAAATAATAAAAGATTGCAGGTTGGATGTTAACTTTTTAAAACACCACAAGCAATAAAAGATGCACCTCAACAGGAAGTGCTCCCTACCCATCCCTTGAAATAGCACACATCACTCTACAGTGATATTCAGAATATGGTTTCCCCATCCTTGGCCTCTTCCAGGTTCTGTTTCTAAGGTAATCAAAAAATATTTATTGTAAAGTGATCTCATATAGTCAGCAATGACACACACAGATCTCAAGGCTGGCACAAAATGTACCATTCAAGTATGACCACTCACTCTTTTTCTCTTCTACTTTGAGAACCAGCGTTCTCCCTAGACCCCAAATAAGAAATATGTAACTGATAGATATACTTTACTATGTGTAATAAAAATAAATTGTAAACTCAGATTGCATATTGTTTATCTGCTGGCTCTAGATTTTGGAACCAAAGGTCAGTATCTCTTTGCAGAAAAAAAAAAAAAAAAGTGTTCGGAATTTTTTTTTTTTTTTTTTTAATGTGATGGAAATGGTTATGTGGCCATTTGGCTATGCTGTGGTTCTCAGATATTTTGTCAAGTGCTGCTGTTGATGTTGTAGTAAAGGTATTTTTTAAATAAATTAACATTTAAATCAGCAGACATGCAGTAAACAGATTACCCTCTAAATTGTGAGTGGGCTTTATCCAATTAGTTGAAGATCTTAAAAGAAATAAAAAACGCTGCTCTACAGAAACAGAGAATTCTTCCCACAGTCTGCCTTTGGACTTCAAGTGCAACATAAACCCTTCCCTGGGTCTCTAGCCTGCCAGCCTAACCTGTCAATTTTGGATTTACCAGACTTGCCAGTCTCTATCAGGGCATAAATCAATCTTGCAATCCTGAACCCAATCTCTCTCTCTCTCTCTCTCTCTCTCTCTCTCTCTCTCTCTCACACACACACACACACACACACACACACACACACACACAAACAGATATATCCTCTTGGTTCCATTTCTTTGGAGAACTCTGATGAATGCATATGATACAATTCATTAAAAGAATTCAAATTAATATGAAGAAAAATTAAATTGTATTGTTATTTTTCATTTTCTTCTTTTCTCAAACTGAAGTAAATTTGGTATTAATAAACCAAAAAGCTTATTCATTGGGTTATTTTTAATAATCAATACTTCTAGGAAAGAAATTTTTTAAAAAATTTGAACTTATAAAAAACAGGATATGACACATTTCATGTTATAGTATTTCATAGATTTAAAAGTTTCTTTTTGCTAGTATAGGTTATTAAATATCCTTTTACTGAATGGCTCTAGAGAAAACCACCCTTGGTTAACATTAGAAAATTGCTTTCTTAATCAAACTTTTTGAAATGTTAGGCTTAAGGTGTATTCTCTAAGAGTATTTATTTTCTCTAATAAGAGAAGTAGCAAAAACAGTCTAATTTCAGAGTATGTTTAATCTGTTTGATCCTTAGGGATGTGGGAGAAGTGAATTATTTATTTGGTTTGGATGCATTATATTTCTTACCAAGGAAGAATAAAATTTGGCCATCTTCTCCTTTGCTTTCATCAAAACTACAAGAAAAAATGCATAAAATCATTTTATATATATTTTTAAGCCATAGTTTAACATAAATCTATAAACCATGAGCATAGCATGGTGGCTGTGGGTGTATCTGAGTTTGAATCCTAATTTTTTCGTGTACTAGCCATGAAATGTGGGGTGGGTTTTAGTCTTTGGGCCTCTGTTTTCTATACATAAAGAGCGAAAATAATTGTACTTTTCTTCATGTTATTGTGCTGCTTAAATGAATTTATTGTGTATAAAATTCTTAGAATGTAAGAAAGAATCCATTTGATGTACTCATACTATTAGAGAGTTTGTCATTTGTATTTCTGGTTATAGATGTACTAAAACAAATTTAGATTAAGAGACGTGTCTGAGTTTGCTGTAACAAACAGAAAGTAGTTACTACTTATCTGATTTCAAAAGTTTTGTTACTACATAAATTTGAGCATTTTGACTCATTGAAATATGATCTCTCTGGATCCACGTGGTAGAATTACCCAGGTTACTACCCTATCTGTGAGATCTCAGATTTTTTTATTATGAGGGCAAGTAATCAGTTCCACTAGATTGTCCATCTGAGAAATTTTCCAAAAAACAGGTCCTCAGACTTTAGTTCCCTCCCCTGCCCTTCTAGCACCAACTTGTAGGCATGTAATTTATCTCTTCTGCAAATTCATTACAGGATTCCTGCCTATTTTTCTTTGTTCTTCCTTCTTCCATTCCTTCTCCCTTGCCATATTCCTGATGGGTTTTATTCCTTCTGTGCTTTAAGATTACTTCTTTTGTTTTTAAACCAATACTTTGATATCATAATTTCCTCTTGTAGCAGAATGGGCATTGACTGCTTTATCCTCATTTGGCTTTGGCTTTTCTTTAATTTTTCATTCTGTTGTGCTGTTTTCTTGTTCGTTATTTTGTTCAGTTAAAGAAGGTAAAAGTAAAATCCACATTCAAATAATGTAATATGAAGGCATAAAATACAAAACAGCTATTAAGCCATTTCCTCCTAAAAAAAACTAATTGAATCTCAGTATTTTAGTCTATATTTTCCCTACTGCTTCTTCAAGGCAAAAATTAATAATGCATAAAATTGTGTCCTCCCTCAACCATAAGGAAAAAATAAATCTTTACCTTCCCCCTCCCCCCCAATTTCATTTTTAGGTAAGGTAGTTGCCATATGGACATGTTAAAAATCATATCTAAAATTATATGCATGCAGATGTTCTGAAAATACTGTTTTTAGAGAAATATGTTTTTTTCTGAAAATCTGGAACATCAGACATGTTCCATCTTGATTTAATGGAACAGTCTAAACCTTGCTAAAATTATAACTTTCATGATTGATTACATCGTTGATCAAACCAAAGCTATTCTGGCATTAACATCTGTTAATCAGCCAGATGTTCTCTGTGGTCTCACTGACTGAAGAAAACTCTTTCTCTGCTGGTTAGGGACAAATAAGGAAGTGTTTGGTCTTTGTTTTTGGTTTTGTTTTGGTTTAGGTTTGGGTTTTTTTCTTTTTTTCTTTTTTTTGCAAGCAACTATTTTCATTGTTGAAGAAAGAGGAACAAAATAAACTATAAAAAGCAAAAATGTATGGTAAGTTTCTTTAGATTTATGCACTGGTCTACGGGAGTTGAACACACACAATCTGCATCGTCTTTGGGTTAATAAATCTGAGCCATTCGTGACATCAATTTGTCTTATTTTAAAGGAGCATATTTGGACTTTCAGTGACACAACAAAATAAAAACTGCTTGTAAACCACGGCTCTTCACCTATTTTATAATTCAATTTCTTACCAACCTTTGGCTTGTCCAAGTAAAATTGCAATATGTAAATTTATCTATCAGCAGCAATGCCAGACTCTCAGTGAGTGATTCATAATTAAAATCTTTAGTTACATTCACGCAGAATTTTTTTTAAATTCTCCAATAAACTTAACTTTATATCTTTGATGTAAAAGAGAGAAAGTGCAGGGGAGAAAACTAAGGAAGGAAGGAAGGAAGGAAGGTAGGAAGGAAGGAAAGAATTAAAGAAGGAAGACAATATTTTATTTATTTATTCCTAAGCATGTCTCAAATCAGTATAGGGCACAATGTTATCCTTAGGAAGTGTGAAGAAAATTTTGTTTTTAATCTTGCTTCAAGGCACATTCCATGCCTAATATTTACATGTGTTATGCTTTAAATAAACCTAAAACAGCATGAGAATTCATAATCAAAGCTAGAAAACACTTTTGCTTTAGAAATCTGAAGGGAAAAAGATAATGGTCTATGTTAAAGGTTGACCTTGGGGTTACAGAAAACTGAGGTGATATTTGCACATTTTGGAGCCCTGACGTGTAGCAGCAGTTAGCAGACCAGCTTCAAGTCAACCTCCCCCATCCTTTGCTTGCTCACTACCTGCATCTGAATCCCCGACCAGGTAAGCCTGCCAGGGCAAGGGAAAAGCAGGACTGCGCATGCCTCCCTGAAGACATTGCTGTTAATATCACAACAGTCCTACCTTATGCTAACACAATGTTCTTTTCCTGACATTATCTCATTTTCATCCTCATAACAAGCCTATAAGGTAAGCACTATAATACTGACGACATAGCCGGCAGAACTAAGGTTCAGCGTAGCCAAGTGACCACCCTGGGAAGGTACATTTGGTGAGGAAGCTGTAATTCTAAGCCGTGTCTTCAAATCTCAAATTAAAACAGTTCTTTTCCTATTCTCCAGAGTAACGGAGGTAGTTCACAGAAACAGTGAAAGGTCAGAAAGGATCAGGGCTGAACAAGCTGACATTTCTTCCTCTGTATCACAAACTCTCTTTCAGAATAACATAACACGGACTCACACCCCCACACTCTGTTATGCTCACAAACCCAAGATGCTGGATGCCTAATCTGGGAGGAGGGGCAGAAGGGTGGATATCTCCAAAGAAAGTAGCCTGGCCATGTGACTATTGTTTGTCTCTTGTATCCATGGAGAATGAAGGAACAGTGATGAATTTTTGCTCACAAACAACCGTTGGGAAAAAAAAAAGCAAAAAAAAAAAAAAAAAAAAAAACCCGAAGAGCCAAAACAATTTCTATTTGTGAGTGATCTTTGCCAGGTGGGACAATTACTGACCTTTTCTAAAGCCTCTTGCAGTGTTGAGCTGCATGTATCTGTGTTTCACCTTAGAAAATCACAATGAGAATTAATAACAGATTTCTTCACAGTAGGAGGGCTGGAGAGACTTTGATTTTACAGCAGGGACCTGGCAGGCTGTTAGCAGTTCGGAGCTTCTCATGCATTGTGCTCGTGATGCAACATTTCAAGATTACGAAAAGCTGGCTTTGAAGGTGAAGCACCCAGAGAGAAATTTGTTCCTTTCCCAGTTAAGTAAGTGTTCAGCTGCAGCCAAACCCAAGTGGGCACATGTATCCTTTACCTTTTCACAAGCTGACCATAGCAGAGACGGTAAAAAGGGAGAAAGGCATTCCATGAGGTCATCTGACTCAAGTTTAAGAGTTATTTATTTATCGTTGTTGTTGTTTTGCCTTTTATTTCAGTATCCTAATACATAGTCTCTGGTAAGCTATGTAGCCTTGTGATTATTAAGTGTCTTGGCTTGGAATATTAAGAGTTTTTGTTTAAATAGAAGCTCCACCACTTATTAACCACGTTTTTTGGTTAATCTGTTAATGGGGATTAATGATAACTAACTTTTAGAATGATAGTGAAGGTTACAAGAGTAATATTTGTAAAACACCTAGCACATTGTCTAGCACATAACAAGTGCCTAATAAATTTTTAACTCCACAGATAGCATATAAATACATGTATGACACAAAAATGTTAAATAAACCTCACACACTTAAGAAAGAAAGAAAAGAAAAAAATCCTCCTAAAAAAGAATGCCACTACTCTAATTCTTTTAGTAAAGTCCTTCTGAAAAACTGCAATCATGTTAGAAATAATAAATATAGCTATAATGTTACATTCCTAGTCCTGTTTATTTCTCTTCAATCTGATCAGTCCCCATAGTTGACCCTGATGTTAGTTCTCTTAATTGAACTTGTTAATGCTATTGGCTTGAAGGAATAAGATAGTAACCAATCAGGACATAGCAGGCAAAGCTCTCTTCATGCCATCCTTTACAATTTAAAAAACTTGAATGTCTTGTATACTCAATGGGCAATTCAGAGCAATGTCAGGTTGATTTCCCAAAGGATAAAATTCAATGGTATAATCATCACACATATGGAATAGAGTCACATACTTGAAAATGAGAGTAAAGCTAGAATGCATTCCTTGTTTGAAGTTAATTAAGGTTGTAGTGAAACAGCACATGAAACACTGTCTGCAGCCAACTAATTCTTCTGTCACAAAGATGTTGATTTGTCTTGCTTCTGGTGCATATTTTTCAAGGGTATTTTTTTCCCCTTGAATTAAGAGAGAAAGGCCAGCCCTGTGGCTCACACCTGTAATCTCAGCACTTTGGGGAGGCCAATATGGGTGGATCACAAAGTCAGGAGTTCAAAAACAGCCTGGCCAATATGGTGAAACCCCATCTCTACTAAAAATACAAAAATTAGCTGGGCGTGATGGTGGGTGTCTGTAATCTCAGCTACTCCATAGGCTGAGGCAGGAGAATCGTTTGAACCCAGGAGGCGGAGGTTGCAGTGAGCCAAGATTGTGCCATTGCACTCCAGCCTAGGTGATAGAGACAGACTCCATCTCAAAAAAAAAAAAAAAAAAAAAAAAAAAAAAAAAGAAGAAGACAGTTCTGTTACTCAAATAAACAAGAGTGACTTTAAAAAAAAAATTACCACAGAGACTTAAAATTTGAAGCTTCAAGTACTTCTTGCTGGTTTTATACAGTGTTCACTTCAGGCTCTAGATAAAAGGAGCAAAACTTTTTGTTCCTGTTTTACTTTCCCTCTCAATTTCAGAGAATATATATATTTGCCATTAAATACTCCCTGCATCAAGAACAGAGTCTGATTGGCAGTAATTCTTCTGATTGTTTAGTGAATAAATACATAACATTCTATTTTTGCTTTCTAAATGGTTTAAGCCCAGTTTTCTTTCTGTATAATCAATAAGACTCAAGAAACAATATGTGTGTGTGTGTGTATGATAGATATTTGTATCATATATAACATGCATATATGTAACATACATGTAAGATACACATACATATGTATTTATATGTGTCTCTGGAAGGATAAAGTCTAAATTTTCTAAGGGTAAAGTCAAAACTATAAGGGTAAAGTCAAAATTCTCTAACACAACATTCAAGGTTCTATGGCAATTGTCATCTTCATACTTTTGGTACTCCCCAATAATTAACATTTTATTCAAACTATTCACTTTTATTTCCCTAACACTTTATCTTTTCTATTTATAAGTTTATAATTTTAAAGAATTACTATGTTTGTTCTTTGCTGTAAAAATTTTACTTATATTTCAAGGCCCAGAGTCATAGACGTCCTCTATAGTATGTTCTCTAATTTCAAGGTCAGAAATTATTTCTTTGTTTATTGTACATGTAACATGTAACACTCTGGCCACATTGTTAACCTTACCTCTGAACACGCTTGTCTTTCCATAATTTTTTGAGGGATTCTTAAGACAAGTAGCAATGTCTTTTTTAAATGTTTATTTTCTAGTTCTTCAGACCAGGCTTTATCCTTAAAAGAAGAACCCAATAAAAATTCCACAAATGGTTCAGAAAATGAATGAATGTACAAAAGCATTGTCAAACATATTTTCCATATGAAACAAGTTGCTAGGCACTGGTGTTTATGAAAATGGCTCATGGTATAGTCTCTGCTTTCAAAATAGTCTAATGTTTTCTCTCTGTATATTCTAACTCATCAAAGATTTGTTGCTGTTTTTTGTACAGTTGTTCATTTACCTCAACTCTTTGAAGAGGTTGGAGTTCAAAGCTGCCTTTTACCTTTTTTCATATTTTATGATATATTTTAGGCTGTTCTTGAATTAAGATGCATAAAACCACTTACCCTAGAAAATGCATAAGAGATCAAAGTGAAATACCTCTGGAGAGTTCACTTAAGAATCAGGAAAGGGTAGTCATTTTACCATATAATCATTTCTATTGTATCTGTCTTTCAAAGCCAAAAGAATCTTTCTTTGCTTTTCCAGACAATCATCATCTACTCCCTCTTACAAACTCATACAGCATGGTGTACCACTCATTTGCTAATTAATCACTGCCTTATATATATTTTATATTATCACCTATTAGTACTATGCATTCTTCTTTCATTTAATTTCAATATTACAGATACCTCATTTCCTCACTAGAGTTTAAACTCTTTAAGCACAAAATCTCCTTCAGAAATTAGTGGTCTGCTCCAAATATTATTTAAATAATAATTCATTTTTGCTTTGTTTTAAACTTTAGAACATACAGTGAAATATTCTTGTTTGTTTTATTGGGGAGGCGTGTCATTTCTTGTGCTTGGTTCGGTTAATTTCACTCTCTGTCATAGGTTAAGCCCTTGCTGGATTTTTTTTTTTTTTTTTTAACTTTTGCAAGGGTGATCTCAAGGCACTTAATTGCAGCAAGCTTCACTTGATGTATTTTGACTGAGCAGGAATTGTTTGGTGGGACGATACTAAGGGAAATCACTTGTGATTTATATTGTTTTGCTCAGGATTTGAATGATTAAGCATACATAGTTCTACAATTGGTTCTGAGAAACAAGAAAGAAAGAAAAGATTCATTCTGCATTAATAATAATGGAGTTTAAATGTCAAGTCTGATCTTTAACTCACAATTTTTGCTACTCCGTGCCCTGGTGTAGTCCGCTATTATTTTACCAATTTTGTCATTTGTATTTATCTAACATACTGTAAGGAAGGAACTTGCTTCCTTCATGTCTGTTTGACTCAGATTTTTAGATTCACATCTGATTTCAATGAAGAAGAACTGAAAGCAAATGAGGGGCTCCTGTGAGATTCTCGAGGCTATTTAATTACGGATCAATAAATAATGGTGAGAATCATGTTTAAATAGTGGCAGTTAGCCTGTACCAACCTGGGGTGGGAGAGCATGTTAAAAAGAAGCAAAAGTAGTCTCTCTGCTTCTTACCATCAACCTTGACCATAGCCTGCTTGGAACACCAAAATGACTCATATCCCTTCCTTCCCCACTCACACTGAATTTGTGGGGAGGAGGACAGGCAGGGGAGTCGGGGAGTAGGCAGGTAATCAGAAGGAGCAGGTAGAATTAAAACTACCCAGAAAAAAATTAGAACAGAAATGTTGCTAAGTATCTCTCTTTCTCTTCTCCCTGACACCAAAAACAAAAACAAAAACAAAAACAAACAAACAAAAAATTCACTAGTGACTCCAGTTTCATTTGGAATGAAAAATTAAAGAAAGATTTGTATTCAGTGTGTTTTTCTGAATTTTCTGCAAAGCAGCTCCATTCCAGTGTCAACACTGCCATAATGCCTTGCCAAGCATCCACTGAAGAAACCATCTATCCAACTGTACCACCCTGCCTAAGACGTGGTGGGTGGACAGTTTTCTGCTGTGGAATGTCAGTAGGCAACCTGCTCATCAAGCCCTCTGAAATCCCTAAGCCAGAAAGACTGCTGCAGAATGCTCAAAGCTCAGCACTTTTTAAAAGATTCAAACTTCCTTGCCGACAACCGTCTGCTAGATGAAAAAAAGGAGGAGGCTACTGATAGGGTTTTTCAAGGGTGAAAATCTTTGTTAATATTTGTTAGCAACATGGCACTGGGAATCCCTAGGCAGCGTTTCTGTTCATTCAGCCTGCAAAATCCTCTTACTGTCCTTTTTCGTACAATGGAGTTAATTACCAGAGCCAGCACTAAACTAACACACGATGACAACTTCCTCAGCTGGACTTGGGGAGCATGCAGTGTGAGGTTCAAGAGATGATGATCACCTGTACTACTGTTTTCTAGCAGTGATGAACAATACAAACTTTTTGAAATCTGCCTTGAAGACAATTTGCATTGGTCCGTCCCCTGCCACTTGTTACCGATAGGTGGAGCTGCTGCAAAGCAGATCAATGTATATACAGGTACAGTGCCTACAGGGCTGTGCTCAACAGATAGCTGCTGAGACATGCATGCACTCTGGCATATCCTGACAGCTATCAGAGAAACCAGACTTAATTCTGCCACCAAAAATGATATTTATTCACTAAGCAAGAGATACATCCACAAATTAAAAGAGCATGTATTTGCCCAGGACCCAAATCTTAACCTTCACTAAAATAAATCTAAACTTTTCTTTAATCATTTTTGAGTTCTTTTCCTTAAATGAAATTAACTATAATTGACTTCATTAAAATATTTTAAAAATACTTATTACAGTACAATTTCCTCAGCAAGTCCTACTGTTAGAGTATTGTGATCTGTTTTAATATATGAAAAACAAAACTTCTTTTATTTTCTCTGCTTACCTGGCATGGTTCTTCTGGGTTTTGAGAACAATACTATTTAATGATGCCATGGACCCTAGGCAAGAGCAGAAACTGTGACTTCAGTAATCTATCCAATAGAGATAAGAAAAAAAATCAAAACCAGATCAAAGCTCACGCGTGCACACACACATACATACCTACACACATATGTGTATGAATGTCTTTATCTTTCCTACAAAATCTGCCCATGTGTTTTATTACATACCTTTCATATCTTGACAGGAGAAATGTAGTCATTTTATTGCAGTGGTGTACATAAAGATAAAGCCAGCTTAAAGGAACAGCAACGAGTTGAACATTACTCTGATTCATTTAAAATGAGTTGCTGATCAGCTAAAAAGAAGCTGTGAGGAAAGAAATGCTAAATAAAGCCAACTGTCCTGCCTCACCTATAGTTGTCTATTTATCTTCTACAATTGTGGGGCTCATTAGCCAGTGACTGATACTGGAGCTCAGCTTTCTAGAATTATGATTCCAAGGGGAAAATAACATGGACCTGTACAAACTTCCAAACCCACAAGACATCTCTGAATTGTTTCCGTGACACAAAAATGACTCAACACCTTCCAAAATTGGTCCTGAATGTCTTTGCTTATAATTCTAGCAAGACATGTATTTTGAATGACACCCAGCGTAACTTTCCCTGAAATCATTCACTTCGTCAAGAAGCTACTGAACTATCCAAGTTTAGATAGACAAATTAAACTTAACTATTCAATGGTCAACCATGTACTTTCTCCATGATTTAATGAAATCAGGCAAATGTTAGTTTCACAGGCATGGAAGGCCTGGACAGGAGAATAGTAAGCAGAGGGCCAAGCAGATATCAAGAGCAATGACCCACATGAAAGTTGTTGGAACTCAGTTGGCCTCAACTCTAATTTCATCACCAGTGGAGCTTTTTTATTCTTGCCAAGCTCAGACTTTCTAAAAAGGGCCATTTCCTCAGAAGCAGGGTTGGTAAACTCAGCTCAGTATTCACTACATCTAAAACCTAAGCTGAGAACCATAGGTTTATGGGCATTCTTAAGGTATTCCATTAACCAAGGTTCCATGATTAATATTTTTAAATATCTAGTTTCAGGAAGTCTGCCTTTTCCTATATTGTCTAAATAATGTATTTTCACATAAGAGAAGTGTGATAGCATCAGGGAAACCACTCCTAACCCAGGACCTTCATCCCAATGAAAAATTATTGAAGCATAAATTAAATATTATGAAAATCAATTCCTAAACCTCCTACAGGTGAATGTGTATTCAGTTCAGTCCCATCTCCATGCATGCTACTATATCTTTCTCCAAATAATGTCTTTTAAACTAACTCACAGTTTCCTTTAAAAAAATGATTATCTTCCATTTCTAAAGACAAGGAATACTTGAAACCCAATTAAACTGTTTTTTTCTTGATAATACAAACATTTTCTAAAAGTCACTTTTCAGTCAATGCAGGGTCTACCTTAGATAGCCATTGATAAATTCTATTTCTGATCTTTCTTTTCTCTCCCCTTGTTTCTCTACTCCTTATTCTCCACATTATATTTAAAGTAAAATAAAACACAAAGATGCTTGGGCTCATTCCAAGAGATTCTTGTTCACTTGCTTTGCAGGCAAAAGATTTTAGAATCAAAAAGCCAGTGAAAGACTATAGTTTATTGAATTTTCTCTGAACAACACATTGTCAAAGAATCATTTCAAAAAACCTATGACACATTCATTGGTCTCATGAATTTTTATTAAGTTCTTAGTCAGTGGGGCAAATTAAATTTTAAGGTAATGGTTATCAAGGTTGTAATTCTTCAAAGTGATTCATCTCAATCACAGAAGAATATTCTTAATAGCATTCATCACCTTCTAAAAATGTCTAATTGTATCATGTTTATTTTCTCTCTCCTCCAACTGAATTAAATTTTATAAAGAACGTTAGAATAGTATTTGATACATTATAGGGACTCAATAAGATATTCTGATAAGTAAATACATTAAACACTATCCCACACATTCTGGCATTATATATGGATGCCATATAAACAATTAATCAATCCTCATACACGGGTGGTGAAAATGCAAAGTGGCCAGTTTTGAAACTGGTTTTCCATTTTCCTATGAAATAAAACAAACACTTACTGTATTACTCGGCATAATGAGACTCAGCTATCTCATTTCTGGGTATTTGCCCTGGTGAATTGAAAACTAATGTTCATTAAGAACCTGTACAGAAATGTAGCAGCTTTATTCACAATCACCAGAAACTGGAAACAACCAAGATGTCTTCCAATAGGTGAGCAGATAAGCAATCTGTAGTACATCCATGAAATGGAATATTACTCAGAGATAAAAAAGGAATGAGCTATTGATGAAACATAAATTCATTTTTCTAACAAAGGAAATTAGACCCAAAAGACTATACATGGTATAGTTAAGTAACAGTCTTGAGGTAGCAAAAAGGGAGCAGAAAACAAATGAGCATTTGTTAGAGGGATTTGAGGAGGGTAGAGACTGACCACAAGGAGGTCCATAGGGAATTTATAGGGTGATAGAACAATTCTGTATGTACTGCAAAGGTGTATACATGACTCTATAAATTCCTCAATACCCATAGAACTATATGCCATGAAGACTGAAATTCACAACATGCAAATTAAAACAAATGAATAAATAAAAACAGTTTGGGTAATCTCAGATGGAATACAGACTCTGGTAAATTAAATTAACTGTACTAGGATTAGGTGAGAAAACCTTACTGAAGGGAGTGGGGCAAAAAAATGAGCTGGCTTAAGTAACTTTGGTAAAAAGTATATTGACTGGAAAATACAGGACTTAAAGACAATAAAAGAGAACTGTACATAAGCACTACACTGTAATGGAAATGTGTGTCTTTCAGGGGTGTAGCCTAGCAATTCTGAAATGATTTTACATATGTTTAGAGTTTAACAAATAAGTAAATGAATTGTATTACTATGGGGGAGCCAAGTTTCTCACTTTCAGTGAAAGAAGCTACAAATAATCAAACAAAAGGTGGATTAGAGTAAGAGATGTAGTATAAATTCACTTTATTTATTTATTTAGATAGATAGATATAGACAGCTAGATAGCTAGATCGATGTTTGTGTATGTGGGGTAGTGTTCATACATATACATTTCATAGTTCTGTGCACTGAGAGGGCCTAAAAGAAGTGACCACACAGTAATAGCAAGTAGTTCCAGCACCACATCTTGACTTCTAAATAGAAGTTGAACCATCTCTCTTCACAGATGATATAATTCTGCACACAGAAAACCCCATAGCCTCCATCAGAAAGTTTCTAGAACTGATAAATGATTTTGGTTAAATTTTGGGATGCAAAATCAATATACAAAATTAGTAACATTTCTGTACACCAATAACATCCAAGCTCAGGGCCAAATCAAAATGGCAATCCCATTTACAGTAGTCACAAAAAGAATAAAATACCTAGGAATAGAGCTCACCGAGGAGATGAAAGATCTCTACAATGAGAATGACAAAACACTGTTGAAAGAATTCAGAGATGACACAAACAAACAAAAAATTCCATGCTCATGTATAGGAAGAATCAATATTGTTAAGATGGAGCTGGCCATACTACCCAAACCAATCTGTTCAATGGCATCACTATCAAACTACCAAAGTCATTTTTTACATACCTGTGAAAAACTATTCTAAAATTCATATGGAACCAAAAAAGAGTGCAAATTGCCAAAACATTCCTAAGCAAAAAGAACAAAGCCAGAGGCATCATACCACCCAAACTTCAAAGTATCCTATAAGGCTACAGTAACCAAAACAACATGGTACTGCTACAAGAACAGACACATAGACCAAAGGAAAAGGAAATAAAGCCACATGCCCACAAACCATCTTAGCTTCAATAAGGTCAATAATAACTAACAATGAGGAAAGGATTCCCTATTCAATAAATGTTGCTGTGATAACTGGCTAGTCATATGCAGAAGATTGAAAGGTGGAGCCCTTTCCTTCACCATATACAATAATTAACTCAAGATGGATTAAAGACTTAAATGAAAGACCTAAAGCAATAAGAACCCTAAAAGAAAACCTAGGAAATAATCATTATGGACATCAACCTTGACAAATAATTTATGACTGTGTGTATAAGTCATCAAAAGCAAATTGCAAGAAAAACAAAAATTGACAAGTGGGACCAATTAAAGAGCTTCTATACAGCAAAAGAAATTATCAACAAAATAAACAGACAACCTACAGATGGGAGAAAATATTTTTGCAAATTATGCATCCAACAAAGGTCTAATACACAGAAGCTATAAGGACCTTAAACAGATAGCAAGCAAAAAACAAATTACCCCATTAAAAATGGGCAAAGGACATGAACAGGTGCTTCTCAACAGAAGACATATGCAGCCAACAAATTTAATCAACAAATTCAAAACAGTGCTCATCATCATGATTCATTACAGAAATACAAATCAAAACCACAATGAGATAATTATCTTGCACTAGTCAGAATGGCTATGATTAAAAAGTCAAAAAACAGCAAATACTAGCAAGTCTGTGGAGAAAAGAGGACACTTGTATACTGTGAGTGGGAATGTAAATTAATCGCTGTGAAAAGCAGTGTGGAGAATTCTCAAAGAACTTAAAACAGAACTACATTTGACACAGCAATTTCAATATTGGGTATATATCCAAAGAAAATAAATAGTTCTACCAAAAACACACATGCACACATATGTTCATGGTAGTGCTATTCACAATATCGAACATATAGAATCAACCAAGATGTCTATAAGCAGTAAACTAGATAAAGAAAATGTGGTACATATACACCGTATATTATGCAGCCACAAAAATGAATAAAATCATGTCCTTTGTAGCAATATGGATGGAGCTGAAGGCAATTATCATTGGCCTCACTGGAGAACCAATGTAGAAACAGAAGGCCAAATATTGCATATTCTCACTTATAAGTGGAAGCTAAACATTGAATACACATAAACACAAAAATGGAAAAAAATGAACACAAAGATGGAAAAAATAGTAGAACTAATGTAGAAACAGAAAACCAAATATCACATGTTCTCACTTATAAGTGGGAGCTACATATTGAATACACATGAACACAAAGATAGAAAAAAAAATAGACACTGTGAACTACTTGAGGGGGGAGGGTGGGAAGGGAACATGGGTTTCAAGGTTGCATATGGGGTAATATGCTCACTACCTTGGTGATGAAATCAGTTTTACATCAAGCATCAGCGACACACTATCTACTCATGTAACAAATGTGCACATATATCTCTGAACCTGAAATAAAAGTAGGAAGGAAAAACTGTGTCAATATGCTGTGCCCTTTCCTCACCCTTTAATAAATATCATCTGAACCTCTAAATATCAATAATTGAAACCAAGGCTCCTTGTAGAAACAGCTGACTGTAGTGTAGGGCCTAGGAAAATATAAGGTAATTCTGGAGTGTCTTCAGATGCCAGAAATTAAAGAAGTGCTTTAAAAAAATGGATGCATATCAAAAAAATAAGAGCTCTCAAAGGAAAATACTAGAACAAAATAAATAAAAGAAATATTGTATTGTAACACCAATAATAAAATAAAGGTTTATGACATTCCTGTATAAATAAATAAATGAACAAATGGGCAAATATTTTAATGAAAAAAATCTTTAGGATTAAAATGATAAACGTAGGAGAAATGAAGAAAATTAAAAACCACCATTAGACCATCATGGAAATAATTACTGCTTGCAAGATCCACAGATAGATGTTAAAATTAATGAGCAAAATTAGAAGGAGAAACAGAAAGTTTGAAGAGCCTCAAAGTAATCTCTCCCACAACACATATTAATTAATTGCCGTCATGATTCTTAACATATGTCCACAAATTCTTTGGTACACTTTTCTGCAGGAAGTACACTTTAACTCCTCTCCTCTGTAATGTAAGCTGGACTTTGTGACTAAACTCTACTGAATAAAATATGAAAAGGAAAATAATAGTAACTTATTAGAGAAACCTGGTAGACACTAACTTAACAAGTGTTTAACGTTGGCATCATAAATAATAAGTCATAATTATATCATGTACCTTCTATTATGATGTTGTATTAGTCCATTTTCACACTGCTATAAAGAGCTTCCTGAAACTGGGTAATTTATAAGGAAAGAGGTTTAATTGAGTCACAGTTACACATGGCTAGGGAAGCCTCAGGAAAGTTACAGTCATGGTGGAAGGTGGAGAAGAAATAAGGACTTTCTTCACATGGCGGCAGGAAAAGAAAGCAAGCAGAAGGACTGGCAGACGCTTATGAAACCATCAGATCTCATGAGAACTCACTATCACGAGAACAGCATTTGGGGAAACTGCCCCCATGATCCGATTACCTCCACCTGGTAGCTCCCTTAAAATGTGTGGATTATGGAGAGATTATAGGGATTATAATTCAAGATGAGATTTGGGTGGGGACATGCAGCCCAACCATATCAGATGTTATGATGGGGACATTTCATCTTTCCATTATTTTACCAAAACTTCATAACCTTCATATAAACATAAGAAAACCTAAAGGTAAATTCAAACATAGGGACATGCTACAGAATATTTGTCTGGTATGCCTCAAAAGTGTCAAAGTCTCTATCTCACACATATATATACACACGTACACACAAACTGAAAAACTGTCACATATAGGGTAGAGAGTAAGGTGACATGATGACTAAATGCAATGTGGTATTCTGGATTGAATTCTGTACCAGAAAAAGGTCATTTTTAAAAACTAGAGAAAACCAAATAAACTCTGTAATGTAGTTGTACCAATGTTAATTTCTTAATTTGGAGAAGTATACCATAGTGATATAAGACATTAACCTTAGGGACAGCTGGATAAAAGATATACAGGAATTCTATATACTATCTTTGCAATGCTTCTGTAAATCTAAAATCATTTCAAAATAAAAAAGCTTTGAAAAGGAAAGCAAGTTAATAATACATGCCAAATGAATAGTAAGGATCAAAACTGACCGCAGATACCACTGTGAAGCTGGACATTATCAAGGAACCAGGTTAGAAATTGAGTGCTGAAGCGTGGTAGAGATTTGGAGTCCTAGACAGTGACATAAAGTTGCAGCATGAAGAGTAACAGCAAAAGAAGTGCACAAAGTGGGTTAAGAGAGCAGTGAGTGAACCAGTCACTAAGTTGGGGTGGAAAATAAGTAAGATGAAAAGTTAGGGCTCTTTCATGGTATTGCAATATGGGCATTTGATTTAATTACTTGTAGTTATTTCTTTTTCTAAATGAAAATATCTTTACCCTTATTCCTAGATAAAAGGGTGAGTTCCTTACTACTATCCAGACTTTATGTCCTCAAATTGTGTGTGACTAATAAAGATAAAGGATTTGTTTTTATTGAATTTAGGGCTTTTGTTCCCCTTTTCAATGACCATTACTGACCCAAATGGTTGGTAAAACATGTATTCAAGTCAGTGTCTTAGAGGGATATTAGGTGGAGAAGTTAAAATCAATGGGTTAGAAGAAATAATGTGAGCTTCCCTGGATTAGTATGTTTGTTTTGCGGTTGTGGTGGTTGTTTACAATTTTAGCCAAAGACCCAAGCAAGCACTCCAGAGCCAATGTCTTCAGTTATTAGCTATTTCTCCTCACAAGATGGTACCTACCCAAAGTCTTCTCCTCTCTCAACATCTTTGTGCGTGGCTTCAGTGAAGCCATCTTTACTGAAAACATTCCTGGTTGTTTCTATATGATTTAACATTTATGTTGGCTGAGGAGACTGCTTGGAATGACTGTGGCATTGTGCATTTTTACATCCCCTTTTGTTTCCATCTAGAAAGCTTCCTATGGCACTCGAGTCCTCTGTGGTGTTCTTTACTGTGCCACATCTTTTTCACTTCGATGTTTTATGGGAGAAACACAAAGCTCATCCTCTAGGGGCCTAGCATGCTACTTAGTTGAAGTTAGACTAATGATAGGAACTGCAGATGAAGCATGGAAGCTAATTCCCTTCATATCTTTGTTTCATTGACAATCATTAAATGCTCCTGGCAAAGTGTTTCCAAGTATCAATCCTTCCATCCAAATGCAAACACACATTAAGCCTCCTCATTGCTGCCAATCCTACACACACACACACACACACACACACACACACGCACACACTTACTTCACCATTATTGGAGCATCAAGCCTAGAAACAATTGTCTGCTCTTGGAGAGGAAAATTATTTCTTTCCTGATGGCAACGGAATGTGTAAAAATGTGCCCATGAAACCTCTGTCTCCTAGGAATTCACTGCTGCTCAAGCCAGAATCTCTGCTGGTAACAAATTACTGAGGAGAGGGCTGGGGGTATTTTAAACAGCTTGAGATGGGCCAAAAAGGTATCTTCATCACACTCTATGCTAACATCTGGACAGAAGGTGGCAAAGTAATCCTGGAGATTATTTATTTTGTCCTGTAGTCCAGACAACATGATCCAACATGAGTAATTTTAATAAATCTACTTTTGTTCTTAAAATTAATTATGAACTAGTCCACAGAGCACTGAAGATTAGCTCCTGCCTGACAAGAGTATCTTATTGTAGAAGTTGGCAGGAAAACATTTCCTAGAATATAAACCTAATTAAACTGAAAATATGGAATGTTAGATTCAGACCTTAGACTCATAGTGTGATTTAATCCAGCAAAAAAAAAAAAAAAAAAAAAAAAAGGCTTTTAATCCATGCAGAAACTGACATTGTGTAAGAATGTGAGTTTGGTGCCAATGAGAGATTCCAGCCAGAAACTCAGAGACCAAGAGAAACCCAAGTAATTGTAACCAATGACTGTTATCATCTCCTCCTAGCCCTTGCCTGGAACCATAGCCCTGTCCCAGAGTCGCTCCATCCTTTTTACAGAGTAGCACGAAACCCCATTCAGAATTTCATATCACTATGAAAACTCAAGCAATTGCTTGATTACGGAAGTGGGTGTTGTCTTATGAATGCCTCATATTCTGAAAGGAAAAGGATTATGTCTAATTCTGATTTTTTCTTGTTTTGCGGTGGTGGTCAATCTGCCTGCAGGAATTCTCCTAGATCTCCCCATGTTTCCAAATCCTTTCCCCCGATGCCCGCACACACACACATGCACACACACACACACACACACACACACACACACACGAAAATCACTGGAACTGAGCCCCTAAGAAAACTGAAATACAAGCCTCTTTTTTATGCACAGTGACAAGCAGGAGCAAAAGCTGTCTGCTCCTATTCACAAATTCTGTTTTATTTCAACAAGAAAGCATGCTCTTTCTCCATCTCTCTCTTGCACACACTCACATACGTCTACTCACAGAAATGTTCTTAGTTTCAGCACATGATCAATAGAAGGGTATACTCCTTAGGAAACTTGTTGAGTGGGCTTTGTGAATCTAGCAGGCAACAGAAACTCTGGCAAACTTCCAAGGAGAATCAGCAGGGTGATCAGCATGAAACCTGATTTTAGTCACCTGGAGAGAAAGTGAGTGAGCAATGGCCAGTTCAGGGTGGGACTCACACAGTCACTTCAACAGCTGAACCTGCCACAGAGTGTCCTGACATGATAGCTTGACATTATATAAATAGATAACTGGGATGAAAAATCTCTGGGGAACATAATTGCACCTGACAGAAAGGGATAGTGTAACATTTCTGAATCTTCCAATCTTTTTCTAAGAAATCACTCTGCCATCAAAAAGTCTCATAGTTAAAGTCTGGTAAGGTTAAAGGGTTTTATTCTCTTTGAAGAAAAAAAAAACAGAACAGTCAAATAAAAAAAAATTACTAGGAAAACAATACTGTGAGTTCTTTCACACTTCAGACGAATAACTCAAAAATCAATTTACGAAGAAAATCTTGCTATTCCTGTGAATTAGGAACTCTGCAGATGAAAAATTCCCTTCCTTGACTTCATTTTCTGCTGTAAATCTGAGAAGCAGCTCAGCTGATGTTCTTGAAAGCTCCACCTGTTGAGGATATATCATGCCCAGGTATTTTTTTTAATAAAATAATCTTTCTCATGCATACAACTTCCAATTTCTCTTCCTCTATGCTTCAGCAAATACCAGCAATCCCCTGCGTTTAAGCCAAATTTTTTACCTAGCTCATCCTAGACGTCATGACCAAATCTAACTTGAACAATTTTATATAATATTTAATGAAAATACTTTCTTTGTTTAAAAGAAAAAGGGTTATGAAGCTTTGAAATGTGATTATTCTATCTCAGCTCATTACAATTACCCTTTAAATAATCAGCAATTACCCTCTTCTATCGTTTAGTTCTTTCTTGGGCTGTAGCTGAAGGATTCAAAAAAGTTAGAGGAATGGGTGCTCTTCCTCTCCAGGAAGCAATCAGTTTTAAAGCTTTCTTTCTCATCCTTTCAATTCTTCCCACTTTATTTCCTTTACATGGGTAGCTTTCTCTTCACTAGTACTCACATGTACAAAAAATGGTATTTGTCCTAAATAAAAATGGAATTTCCAGAATCTGATAGATATTACCTCTGTTTTTCCTTTTTTGAGATGGAGTCTCACTGTCACCCAGACAAGAGTGCAGTAGCATGATCTCAGCTCACTGCAACCCCCACCTCCTGGGTTCAAGTGATTCTCCTGCCTCAGCCTCCGCTTTAGCTGAGATTACAGTGGCCACCACCAAGCCTGGCCAATTTTTGTATTTTAGTAGAGACAGGATTTCACTATGTTGGCCAAGCTGGTCTCAAACTCCTGACCTCAAGTAATCCACCCATCTCAGTCTCCCAAAGTGTTGGGATTACAGGTGATTACAGGCTGAGCTAACATGCCCAGAGGATATTATCACTTAAAAGCAAGAGAAGAAATATGAACTGTACTTACATTCTGTAATACATCAATATAGTTTGACTTTGTGTCCCTACCCAAATCTCATCTTGAATTGTAATCCCCACATGTGGAGACAGTGACCACATGTGGGAGGCAAATGGAACATGTGGGTGGTTCACCCATGGTGTTCTCATAGTAGTGAGTGTGTTCTCACAAGTCCTATGATTTATAAGTATTGGCATTTCCTCCTGCTCTTTCTCTTTCCTGCTGCCTTATCAAGAAGGTACTTGTTCCTCCTTCTCTTTCCACTATGATTGTAAGTTTTCTGAGGTCTCCCCAGCCATGCAAAACTGTCAGTCAGTTCAACCTCTTTCCTTTATAAATGATCCAGTTTTAAGTAGTATCTTTATAGCAGTATGAGAAGAAACTAATACATACGTTATTTTATTTTATTTTTTCATAGTAAGTGTGCAGCAAGAGTCATTGATCTCCAGTTACTTAAGAGAACTGGGGTGCACAGAGCCTATGTAACTTATGCACAGCTGAGTTGAGAGGTGGGATATCAATTCAAGCTTCTGCTACTACCAAGCCTATCTTCTTTCTGCTGTACCGTGCTACTTCCACAGGTCACAAATGGGTGGGAAAGCACTATCGCGTAAGATCTAGGAAAACTGAAATGGTATAGTTTTGTTTGCTTTTCTTTTAAATGAAATATTAAATCATTAAAAATGGTGTTTGTATTGTTTAAACTTCATTATTAATATAGCTGTTATATGTTTTTTGAATGAACACTGGTGGAAATAAGTTGTTATAAAATAATTTTTAGAAACTAACAAATGTGTATTTTTAATTCCAAGAAAAATAGAATTTTACCACTCTTTAAGAATCATATTGATCTTTAATTTTAAAATGCCAACATAAGGAAAATGGCAGTCCTAAAAGCCAGAAATTTACCAAAAAGAAACATGAATCTGGACTTTGAATTACTTAAGTTTAATGGAATTTCAAAAGCACACCGTGAATGATGAAAAATCTTTTCCTGTTAGGGAAAGAAGCCTATCATCTATTGGTAGCAAGAGCAAGAAACATCTTTTGAAGTCTTAACTCTTATCTTTGTGGAAGACATCTACAAATATACATAGATCAAAAGGCAAAGAATCATTTACCACCTACACACGTAAATATAATCTTAGCATTTTACTTCTTAAAGTTCAACTTATCTTAGCATATTCCTTAAAATAGTCTCAATATCTTACCTTTAAAAATCTAGCTCATGGCTGGGCTTGGTGGCTCACATCTGTAATCCCAGCACTTTGGGAGGCTGAGGTGGGCAGATCACCCGAGGTTAGGAGTTCAAGCCACCCTTGACCAACATGGAGAAACTCCATCTCTACTAAACGTACAAAATTAGCCAGGTGTGGTGCATGCCTGTAATCCCAGCTACTCAGGAGGCTGAGGTGGGAGAATTGCTTGAATCCAGGAGGCAGAGGTTGCAGTGAACTGAGATCATACCATTGCACTCCAGCCTGGGCAGCAAGAGTGAAACTTTGTCTCAAAAACAAAACCAAACCAAACAAAAAACAAACTCATACAACTCAATTTATTCATAGTGTGAATTAAACTTGTGTCTATAAAGGAGGAAATTTAGAAGTCATATGCAATAACACCTATACAGTAATTAATACATAACATCTAACTAAATTCTCATTTATTTATTTTGCATTATAATGTTTTCTATTTTATTTTATTTTATTTTATTTTATTTTATTTTATTTTTTTGAGACAGAGTTTCGCTCTTGTTACCCAGGCTGGAGTGCAATGGGCGATCTCGGCTCACCACAACCTCCGCCTCCTGGGCTCAGGCAATTCTCCTGCCTCAGCCTCCTAAGTAGCTGGGATTACAGGCACGTGCCACCACACCCAGCTAATTTTTTGTATTTTTAGTAGAGACGGGGTTTCATCATGTTGACCAGGATGGTCTCGATCTCTCAACCTTGTGATCCACCCACATCGGCCTCCCAAAGTGCTGGGATTACAGGCTTGAGCCACCGCACCCGACCTATAATGCTTTTTATTGATAAATATCGGAAAACTATTACAAAGACCAGTTGAATATTATACCAATGTTGTCAATAAGTTATATAAAAGGTAGAAATGATATAATTATATATTATGCATATATGGTTTTAAGGTATAACATATATATGTTTGTGTTTATGTAGTGCTTCTTCACCAGGGGTTGGCCAACTACCCTTAGGGCCAAATACTGCCCACTGCTTGTTTTTCTAAATAAAGTTTTATTAGAACAAAGCCACATTCTTTTGTTTATATATTGTTTATGGCTGCTTTTATATACACACAATGAGTCAAATAATTGCAACAGAGCCCTTCTGTCCTGCAAAGCTTAAAATATTTATTATCTGGCCCTTTACAGAAAATTTTTGCCAACCTCTGATCTATATATGACACAGTGCTATCAGTTTTTGTAGAGCTGAGTTTCATTAAGGATCTTTTCTGCATTTATTGCAGTGACAAATTCTGAACTTCTGTAAATAAATGGGTGGATAAATTCACATAGTTGAATGAACTCTGTGATGATTATTTCTGTTCAATATAAAACAACTGAGAAATTAGTACATACTTATATGTCTTTATATAGGTATAAATAGATTAGACAGATAAGATGTATGTGTATATATGTATATGTGTGTGTGTGTATATATATATATGTGTATATATATATATATATATATATAAATTAGAAATAAGGCTTTGCTTTATTTCCCAGGCCTGAGGGAAGTGGCATGATCATAGTTCTGCAATCTTGAACTCCTGGGCTCAAGTGATCTTCCTGCCTCAGCCTCCCAAATAGCTGGGACTTACAGATGTCTAACACCACACCCAACTAATTTTTTTTCTTAGTTTTTATTAAAATGGGACTATGCTGTTCCAACTGGTCTCAAACTTGCCTCAAGTAATTGTCCCACCTCGGCCTTCCCAGATGCTAAGATTTCAGGCTTGAGTCACTATGCCCAGCCTACACATGCCTATATATAAATCCTGTATACCTGTTTTCACCTCTGAGGGAAGACATGATGATCTTTTATACAGGGAAACCTAAGACTCAGAATATCAGTTTCATCATCTGGACCACCAAAATGTAAAGTAAATGGATGCTACCTTAATGATGTGCCAGTAATTTGAACTGAAGATTCTTGTCAGAGCTTAGTCTAGAATACCTTGTCTTTGACTCATGTGAAAAAAAAAATTCAAAAAATTAGAATCTGCTACAGAGAGTGCTAATCATTATTCTTCCCGGATTTCTCTAGTTTATATTGCATGAATTTACACTGAAAGCAAAGAAAAACTCGAGGTGGTGTTTATTTCTCTTCCCATCAATTTATCGGGAGCCAGAGAACACCTTTAGAGCATCGTAAATACTAGTCCAGTCCAACAGAAAATTGGTTTAGATTGGGAGTTTTGTGCACTCAGTGACATTTGGGGTCTTCTCTCTTGTACCTCTTTCTCTCATCAGCTCAACCCGGTTTACTAGTGACTGATCTCAGATGATAGTTTCTTGGCTCTAGCTCTGGTTTCTCTCTTACACAGCTTTTGTCATCTTCTATATTTCATTATCTCAGTGTTCAACTCTCTCTCTCTCTTTCTTTCTCTCTCTCTCTCTTTTTTTTTTTTAACTTCACTACAGGGACTGAAAAAGATTAATTCTCTCTGCTTCTCCAGAAAAGCAGCTCACAACCAGCTTCTGCTGATCATAACCCTTCTGCCGGTATCACACCAGACATAGTAAAATGCTTTCACTGAATTAAAATTTAACATTACATCCCTATTTTTCCTTAGGATCACTATAAGAATTTTTCCTATAAAAGAAGTTTTAAAATCTTCTTGAAAAGTTGCTTTTGAAAGAATTGTTCATTGTTAATCAGGGACCAAAATAAAATTATTTGTGTTAGGTTATGCTTGCAGAATTTAGTGCCAAAACTGTTTGTCTCTTCAAAATAATGGATTTTTTTTTTCAGATCATGAGTAAATTTGATCTTTCTTATTAATTTTTTGTTTTTGCTTTAATATCTGGGAACTCAATACTAAATGAACATTTAAGTGCAATTACTGCTGAGGCCAAATTTCTATGAGAATTCTTTTTTTTTTTTTCAATAGCAAATCAAAGTTTATAAATAGAAATGAAATACAGATCTGGTCATTTTAGTTAGAACCCTTTCTTGGATTCAGGTTGAGAATTTTTACTCCCACTTTATGAAATCACACATCTCCCTTTGGGACCCAAAATAAATATAAAACAAATAATATTTATTTTATTGTGATATTTTTCTGGTATTTTTGTTCTTTTGATGTACGGATAAAGTAGACTTAGTGTTGACATACCACGTGCTCTCAATAAATAATCACTATCTGTGTAGGTATATGATTACTCGTCTATACACATTTGGAAAAAGAGAACCCATTTGTGAAAATGCATGGAGAAACAGACAAGTGTTTCAAGATTAATGTGTCTTTACAGAGACTTACTGACATGGTATGTCACTAGTTTAGTGTAGTAAAGACATAAAGTGAGAAAGTAGTTCATCTACCTGTTAACAGTGATTGCTGCATAATGCAGAAAGCTAGATCTTGGGAAAGACAAAATATACAATGAATGCTACTTGCTTAAAGGAAATAATAATCCTTTTTGTTGCTTAACACAACTCATTATGATTTCTCAGGGTTCTAGGAGTTGACTGGCCCACCTAGCTGGTTTTGCTTGGAGCCTCTCTCACAGTTGAAGTGAGAGGTTTTTCCCTTTTGTGTGTGGTGCTTGGGCTGAGATGTCTGGAATAGTTGAGGATGATTGGGCTTGTCTCTTGCTCCCACTCTCTCTGTGTGCAGCCTTTCCAGGTGAGCTACTTCACAGCATGGCAGTCTCAGAGTAGCTGAACTTCTTACATGGCAAATGGCTTTCCCCAAGCCACAATAACAAGAACTTTTAATGGTAGTAATAGTTTAATAAGCACCTATTCCCATGATAGATACTATAAATACATCTTACTTCATTCTCATAATAACCACACAAAATAGGTACCACTTTTCCTATTTTCATGAAAAGGAGACCAAGACTCAGAATTGTTATGTAATTGTACCAGTCCTCCTCACTATAAAATGAGCTATCCAGGTTTTCTTTCCCTAAAACTCACATATTTTCTTCTATGCTTAGCCATCTCATAAAACCATAAAATGTTAAATGACAAATACAATAGATAAATAACAATTCAATACATAATACAAGAGATGTTATAAATCTCAGGTGATTAACAGCTAAATTAAAATGTAGACATTTACTCCAGGAACAAAGTAAAGGGAAAATTCCCTATGAACCAGTATTTCTGAGGCGCCTTCTTAGAAGAGGCTAAGTCATCTAAGTGCTACAAAGTTTTGTGCACAAAAACTGAAGATACTTTATCAAAGCATACATTTTATTATTTATCAGAAACTTTTGCTTACTTCAGAATTCTGTAACTGTATTTCCCCTTTCTTTATATAGATAAAATCCCAGATCTGTGAAAGACAGAGTAGAGAAAATTTTCTTTAAGTGGCTTGGGTAATAACTCTTGGTCATTAAGATATTTTTGCTGATTTCCTTTTTACTCTATTAGATTATGTGACCGTTATGATATAATCCTGAAAGAGAGTACAATCAGCTGATTCAAGCAGGAAGAAAAGACTATTTCATTAGAAGAGGCAGTTGTCCTTTCCTTTATGGGGAGAATAATGATCATAATGCTAAATTGACTGAGTATTTTCTCTGCTAGTTGCAGAGAGATGGGCCTTGTGCAACCCTAACAGACACTTCCAACTTTGTCTTATGCCTGCTGGATGCGTTCTCACTGAGTTTAGAGCTCCATGCTTATGTTGCTTTTTACTGCTACCACATCCCTGGTGAGAGTTCCAGTGAGGTATAGGGCATGCAGAAGATTCATCTTTATGTTGGCAATTTAACCCAAATCCAGCAAGATGGGCCCAAAACAAGTTAGGCAGTAGAGCCATGTGGTAGGTTCACAAGCTGGAGTTTCATACAACCGTCCATTGTTTCTAACACTAGAGCTAACATTCTTTGCTAGAGCCTTGGAGAACAATGTTGCCTGGGTAAAGTGTACATAAAAATGTTGTTCAAACATTTTTTTCTTATTATGCTTTCTATCTGTAGGATTACAATTGTCTTAAGATTTCTGTGGCACCAACCACAGTCTTTTGGCTTGGTATATGGAGTAATTCAATGATTCTGTCAGGCACCCAGTTTCTTAAGTTGCTGGGGGCAGGGATGTAATCACCACAGCAGAATCCTTCCAGGTTTCTGAGGTGGTACTTGCCTACACTGTAGTTGCTTTGTAAATAATACATTTTGAATGACTTCCTTCTGTACACTTCACTCTCTACTAATATTGAACTTGTGCAGCTGGCTTCACACCCAGGCACTAATCTGTCCCTTGCTTATGCTCTTTGCTTCATTATTCTCCACTCATCCTAGTCCTCCCAAGTTTCAGCTCAGGTGTTTTCTCCTCCAGGAAACTTTCCTAAATTTCCCTTACATTCCATGTACACTTCTATCATGTTACTGAAATAGTCTTTTGGAGGAATCTATGTATTGTATCCAACTCCATGAGGTCATTGAGATTAAAGATATCATTCTTATTTATTTTGAATCTCAGCCACTTGCCCAGTGCCTGACTGGTAGTTTAAACTCACAAGTATATGTTGAGCTGATCTGAAGAATGGAGTGGAGACAAGAAACTCATGAGGAAAGTAAGGCGGTTGAACATTCCAGGAGCCACTAGTATCTGTTGCACCCCTTAGAAAAGTTTCCTTGTATGATAATTTTATTCAAATTATCTTCATATTGCATCACAGAAAAATACTATTAATATATTTTTTTTAACTTTCTAAAGTTCAAAATTGTTATAGAAAACACATTTGGAGGGTTCTAATAAATAACTGAATCTCTCTCACTTTCCTTAGGAGTCATAAGGAAACAGATACAAGTTATACCATCAGAGGGGTCCCATGGGCCTCAGGGCTGAAGTGGGAATTTCTTATTATCATCAGAGAAGCACCAAATCAGAGGTTCCTGATCCTTCCTCAAAGGAGATCTCACAAAGTTTTCTAGCTAACTCATGTGGTGGTTGCAGGCCCAACAGGAGACAGTGAACTTGCTCACACACCTAGAACATTGCTACTACAACCAGCATATGAGAGAGCCATTGAACACATATTCTCTAAAACCAAGAGTTCACACAGGGTCATCACCACTGAAAGCACCCAGAGCTGAAGCTAAGTGACAATAAATAATTAATTTTAAAGTTACAATCTCAAGGGAAAAAATAAGAAATTTAAAAACTCAATTTAGTACAAAATAATTAGAAAAAATACTCTACCCAAATGAAAAGGGACTGAAAAATTAATATTGGCTATGTGAAAAAACAGGGCTCTAGAACACCCCCCAAAGATTATACAAACTCTCCAACAATAGATCCAAACCAAGATGAAATCTTTGAAACATCAGATAAAGAATTTAAAAGTTTGATTATTAAGTTCCTAAAAGAGATACAAGAGAAAGGTAAAAATCGACATACAGATATTTTAAAAGCAATTCGGGATATGAATGAAAAGTTTCTAATGAGATAGTTATTTTAAATAAAAACCAATTCAAACTTCTGAAAGTGAAAGGCACATTTAGAAAACTGCAAAATGCAGTGCAAAGTTTTGACAGTAAACTAGACCAAGTGAAAGAAAGAATTTCAGGGCTGAAAGACCAAACTTTTAGATTAACCTAATAAAAAATAATAATAATAATTAAAAAAATAAAGTATCCAAGAAATGTGAGATTATGTAAAATGGCCAAATCTAAGAATCATAGGTTTTCTTGAGGGAGAAGAAAAATATGTTGGAAAACCTATTTGAGGGAATAATTGGAGAAAACTTCAGTGTTCTTGCTAGAGATTTAGACATCCAAATACAAGAAGCACAAAGAATTCCTGGAGAGTCACTGCAAAAAGGACATCAGCAAGACCTATTGTCATTAGGCCAACTAAAGTCAACCTAAAGGAAAAAAATTCTAAAAGCATGAGAATTTAAGTTTCTGGGGGCAAAGATCTAATCACAACAGCAGAATCATTCCAGGTAACCTGTAAATGGAAGGCAAAACAAACACAAAAACAAAACAGAAAAGACAAAAACATCAGGAAACCTGTAAATGAAAACCTTTCAGAGTAACAGTAGACTTCTCAGGAGAAACTTTGCAAGCTAGAAGGAACCGGGGTCTTTTCTTTAGCCTCCTTAAACAGATTAATTGTCAGCCAATAACTTTATACTAAAAAAACTATGTTTCTGAATATAAAATTCACAATGGAGAAATAAAATCTTTCTCAGACAAGCAAATGCTGAGGGAACTTGTCAATGCTAGACGACCTTTAAAAGAAATGCTAAAAGGAGTTCTAAATATTAAAACAAAAGGTTGATACACACCAGATTGGAAACTCTTGAAAGCATAACATTCACAAGGCTTATAAAACAAAAACACAATGAAGAAAACAAACTCACTAGGTAATAATCAGCACAATAATTGAAACAGTACCCCACATCTCACTATTAAAGTTAAATGTAGATTGGTCTAAATTCTCTACTTAAAAGATACAAATTGGCAGTTTGAATTTAAAAAAAAAAAAAAGGATCACAAACCAAATATCTACTGTCTTCAGGAGACATATTTAATACATATTCTCATAGACTCAAGGTAAAGCAGTGGGAAAAAAAATATATGCAAGTGGAAACCAAAAGCAAGCAGGACTAGTTGTCCTTATATCTTGTAAAAAAGACGTTAAGAAAACAACAGTAAAATAGACAAAGAAGGTTATTATATAATCATAAAAGGATCAGCCATACACATAATAATCCTAAATATGTATGCACCTAATTTCAGGGCTCCTAGATTTATAAATCAATTAACACTAATAAGAAAAGGGATATACAACAACATTCCAACTGAGCACACTGGACAGATCATCAAGGCAGACATTCAACACACAAACATTGGATGAAAACTGTACTTTACTAAAATGGGATGTAACAGATACTTATAGAACATTCAACTGAAGAACTGAAGAATATACATTATTTTCATCAGCACATGGAACATTTGTCGATTTAGACCATATGTTAGGCCACAAAATATGTCTCAGAAATTGAAATTATATCAAATCTCTTCTCAGACAACAGTGGAATAAAACTAGAAACCAATTTCAAAAAAGCCCTCAAAACTATACAAATACATGGAAACTAAACAATCTGCTCCTGAATAATTTATGGGTTAACAATAAAATCAAGATAAATTTTAAAACTTTTTCAAAATGAATAATAATAGTTACATAAGGCCTCAAAACCTCTGAGATACAGCAAAAGCAGTACTGAGGGAAGTTTATAGTGTTAAATGCCTACATCATTAACTCTGAAAGATCACAAACTGGCCGGGCGCGGTGGCTCACGCCTCTAATCCCAGCACTTTGGGAGGCTGAGGCGGGTGGATCACGAGGTCAAGAGATCGAGACCATCCTGGTCAACATGGTGAAACCCTGTCTCTAATAAAAATACAAAAAAAAAAAAAAATTAGCTGGGCATGGTGGCGCGTGCCTGTAATCCCAGCTACTTAGGAGGCTGAGGCAGGAGAATTGCCTGAACCCAGGAGGCAGAGGTTGCGGTGAGCCGAGATCGCCCATTGCACTCCAGCCTGGGTAACAAGAGCGAAACACCGTCTCAGAAAAAAAAAAAAAAAAAAAAAAAAAAAAAAAAAAAAAAAAAAAAAAAAAAATCACAAACTGACTCCCTAGTGTCACAATTCAAAGAACTAGAGAAACAAGAACAGATAAAACCCCAAACTAGTAGAAGAAAATAAACAACAAAGATCAAAGCAGAATTAAATGCAAATGTAACCAAACCAAACAAAAAACAAAGAAAGATTAATGAGACAAAAAGCAAAAAGCTGTTTTAAAATAAATGAACACAATTGACAGACCACTACCTAGATTAACTAAGAGAGGTTTAAGTAAACTGAATTAGAAAAAAAAAAAAGGAGACATTATAGCTGACACTACAGAAATACAAAAGATGATTTGAGACTTCTATGAACAAATCGATGTACAAAAACTAGAAAATCTAGAGGAAATGGATAAACTCTGAAAAACATATCACTCCTTAGCTTGAGTCAGGAAGAACTAGAAATCCTGAACATAGCAGTAGCAAGCAGTAAGATTGAATCAGTAATAAGAGAAATCTGCCAGCAACAACAAAAAAGCCCAGGAATAGATGGATTTACAGCCCAATTCTACCAGATGATGAAAGTGGGATTGGTACCAATTCTACTGAAACTATTCCAAAAGATTATGGAGAAAGAACTCCTCCCTAATACCTTCTACAAAGCCATTATTACCCTGATACCAAAGTGAGAAAGGAATATAGACAAAAAAGAAAACAACAAATCAATTTCTCTGATTAATATAGATGAAAAATCCTTAACAAACTACTAGCAAACTGCATCCAACAGTACATCAAAAAATAATTTAGTATGATCAAATGAATCTTGCACCAGGGATGCAGGGATGGTTCAACATAAGCAAGTCAATAAATGTGATTCATCACATAAACAGAATTAAAAGACAAAAACCATATGATCAACTCAATAGACACAGAAAAGTCATTTGTTAAAATCCAGCATCCCTTTGTGATAAAATTACTCAACAAGTTAGGTAGAGAAGAAACCTACATAAGTCAAAATAATACAAGCCATATATGAAAAACCCACTGCCAACATTATAATGACCAGGGAAACGTTCAAAACATTCCCCTTAAGAATTGGAAAAAGACAAGAATGTCCAATTTCACTAGTCCCATTCAACAGAGTACTGGAAGTCCTAGTCAGAGCAATCAAGAAAGAAAAATAAAGGGCATCCAAATTGGAAAACAGGAAGACAAACTAACTACATTTGCTGATGATAAGATCTTAGACCTAGGAAACCCTAAACATTTTTCAAAAAGACTCCCAGATCTGATAAATGAATTCAGTAATGTATCAGATTATAAAATCAATGTATTCAAATAAGTAGCACTGCCACAAACCAACAATTGTCATGCTGAGAATCGAATCAAGAACTCAATCTCTTTTACAACAATTATACAAAAAATCCTTAGGAATATATTTAATCAAGGAGGTGAAAGATCTCTACAAGGAGATAACTGTGTAGAGATCTCCTTGTAGAGATCTTTCACCTCCTTGATCACAAAACAGTGCTGAAAGATTTCGAAAGTGATACAGACAAATGGAAGCACATCCCATGCTCATGGATCGAAAGAATAAAATCGTGAAAATGACGATACTATCCAAAGCACTATACAGATTCAGTACAATTCCCATAAAAATATGGACAGCATTTTTCACAGAATTAAAAAAAAGTTCTAAAATTCATATGAAACCAATAAAGAGCCAGAATTGCCAAAGCAATTGTAAGCAAAAGGAACAAATCAAGAGGCACCATATTACCTGACTTCAAATTATACCACTAGGATACAGTAACCAAAAGATCGTGGTGCTGGCATAAAAGTAGACACATATTCCAATGCAACAGAACAGGGAGCCCAGAAATAAAACCAAACATTTACAACCAATTGTTCTTTGACAAGTCATGGAAAACCATAAATTGTGAAAACAATGCCCTATTCAGTAAATGGTGATAGGAAAATTGGCTAGTCACGCACAGAACAATGAAACTGGATACCTATTTCTCACTATAGACAAAAATTAACTCAAGATATATCAAAGACTTAAATCTGAGACCTGAAACTGTAAAAAATATAGAAGAAATTCTTCCAGCATGGGCTTAGGCAAAAAATTTATCACTAAGACCCCCAAAATACAACAAAACTAAAAATAAATAAATGTGACTTCATTAAATTAAAAATCTCTGGAAAACAAAAGAAATAATCATCAGAGTAAACAAACAACCTGCAGAATGAGAGAAAATGTTTGCAAATTATGCATTTAACAAAAGACCAATGTCTAGAATCTGCAAGTCAACTCAAAAAAGACAAGTAATCCCATTAAAAGGTAGACAAAGGACATGCATTCCTCAAAAGAAGATATACAAATGGCCAAAAAGCACATAAAAAAAAATCTCCATACTGAATGATCAGGGGATTGCAAATTAAAACCAAAATAAAATACCACCTTACTCCAGCCAGAATGACTGTTATTAAAATGCCAAAACAAAACAAAACAAAACAAACTGTAGATATTGGTGTGGACGTGGTGAAAAAGGAATGCATGTACAATGTTGGTGGGAATGTAAATTAGCACAACCTCCGTGAAAAACAGTATGAAGATTTTTCAAAGATCTAAAAGAAGATCTACCATTAGATTCAACAATCCCACTGCTGGGTAACTACCCAAAGGAAAATAAATCACTATATCAAAATGCACACAGCACACGTACATTTATTGTCATTTAATTCACAATTGCAAAGATATGGAACCAACTTAAATGCCTATCAGCCAATGAGGGAATAAAGAAAATATGATTTATATACACTATAAAATACTTCTTGAATATTAAAAAATGAATTAATGTCTTTCACAGCATCTTGGATGGAACTCGAGGCCATTATTCTATGTGAAGTAACATAAGAATCAAAAACCCAGTACCACAGGTTCTCACTAATAAGCTGGAGCTAAGCTTTTGGGGACACAAAGACATACTGAGTGGTATAATGGACACTGCAGACTCAGAATGGGGGAGTGTGGAAGGGGAGTGAGGAATGATAAACCACCTATTGGGTACACTAAGTGATGAGTGCATTAAATTCTAGTCCTCACCACCATACACTTCATCCATATAACCAAAAACCACTGGTACTCCCAAAGCTACTGACATTTAATTTCTTAAAAAATTAAAAAACAAAAATAAATTTAAAAAGGGAGAAGCAACAAACACAGGAAAGCTGAAAGAATGGAGTGATACAGAATTGAAGGGTGAGTTGTTCTGGCCCAGGAGACAAGAGAACAAGCCCGAAAGGCTTAGCATAAATGCAACAGAATGCAGGTTGATTTCCTAGTAGAACTGACACTATTTGAGACTTGTCCCAGCTTGCCAGACTTGAAACGGCCAAAGACTGAACAGGTAGTGATGCTGGCTGCCTTGCAGTGCTTTCCAGAGACAGGCAGCACATCCAGGCCTGCTCCATGGCAGGTCAGAAATGAGGAAGCCCAAAATGCAGGCTGCTCCTGTGAATAATTCAAGCACTGATCAGCAGATCACAAATTTATTTAAGGCCAGCAGGGAGGAAGGTAGGCATCAAGGGCCCCCTAAGGTTGTCTGATCAGCTCAGAAGGCAAGGAGGTAACGGGATGCTAGAGAGCATCCTCCAAAATGAGTGAACCGTTATTCGCATCTCATTGGGGAATAAGTGATGGTGCCGACATGAAAGGACAGGCAGGCATCTGCTTCACCATCATGCTGTGAAACTCCTAGGAGTTGAGACCGAGCCTCACTGCTCTAATGATACTAGAACGAGATCTTCCTCAATGTGTGGCTTCGGCAAATGAGGGCACGAATGCTTCCCATTGAGCTTAAAGAAAAACAGTGAAAAAATCACATCATCTTCCTTAGTTTCGCCGTCAGTAAACAGGATTCATGATCTTGTACTAAGGGGCTTTGGAGTTCTTTTGGTCAAATCCTGTTCATGAGAGCAAGGCATGTGGCTTGCTTGCCCTGAGCAATTGAGAGATGCTCCTGAACAGAGGAGAACAATGAATTGTGGTTCCCAACTGCATAGTGAATGTTTCCTATTAGCTCACTATCCTTTGCAGTAAATCAACTTAACTCTCCATTACAATAGATGGCAATAGTGCATTACTTGTCAGCAACATGCTGCAATAATAAGGCTCTTTGAGGCAGCCTCTCAAATACAGATAGTGATGTCTGTGGAGAAACAGAACTGCTTTTAAAATGAATATGAGCAGTAGCTTCATATTAAGGCCAGATCCAGTATTTCAACAGGAAGTTCCCTGAATTTTCTTGCATGGCAAGAATTTTATTGAAAAGAACAGATGAGAAGTCATTATTTAATTGAAAACTCTGTAAGAAATTGGGCTCCTATTAATTCAGAGAAATATAGCCTCCAAAATGTCTGAAGCTTACAGACAAATTGTCTGGTGGACTCTGGAACCAGACAGAATGCCTAAATTTAAAACCTGTCTCTGCAGATTACCAGCTGTGGCACTGTAGGTGGGTTATTTAACCAACCACCTCTCAAAACCTTGCATGTATAATGGAAGCAATAATAGCTCTTTCTATATGGGATTGTAGGTTAAATGAAACAATGTCTATAACATTCTTAAAACAATGTCTGCAACAAAAGCATCTAATAGATGTTATTTCTTATTATCTTACACCCAATGCTTTAAGTTTCTAACATTGAAGGTCCAGATGCTACATTTAATTTAGGTGACCCATGGAAATGTGTGCTCCTTGTCTCTTGCCCTTCTCCTCATGCCAACATAGATTTGAATTCTCATAAAATATTCCAGGGGGATTGAATTTTGAGCTTCCCAGAGGAAGAAATAAAGAGACCAAAGTCAGCCTGTCCTCACTGGGGTTGGCATATGACAAAGATCTGAAGTGGCTCTGAGGCATCATGGAATATGGTTGAAAATCACATTGTCAGCTTGAAATGCATCAAAGCTATTTGCTGGCTTGAACTACCCTAGGGAGAATTCCCATTCAGTTCAATCCGTGCAAAATCATGCTTGGCCCTGGCAGGACGGGGACTAAGTTACCACCCCATATGGCACCTAATTTGTGATAATCCCTCTACAAGAAAGAAAGAATGACAGTAATAACCCCACTTCACCCACAAAAACTACTCAGTAAGGGACATTCTCACCACTGAGACAAATTCTGATATTACTCTGTGCTGTGGAAAGGCTGACAAAACTCCTCACTCTGCAGCTAATAAGGAGGATATCTTGCCTAAGCTGTGAACATTAAGGAAGTCCACCAATATTAACAAACACCCCTGCCCCATCACTGTGGGTGTGATGCTAAACACAGAGAAAGAACTGATACATTCACTTCAGACTATTTTTCTTGTGTTTAATTCCACTTCATTAGTCAGAATTTCCCCTGTACCTTAGTGTAATCTAGATTCAGTGACGCTTATTTTTCATTTGGATGGTTGATTAATGTGTCCCTTCTATGAAAAAGGATTCTGCAGCTTCAAGAGGAAGTTCCAACTGTGAAAACTATGACCAGCCCAGTCTTTCCTCCTTTAATGGCTGCATTGAGGACCTCCTGCCACACATGTCTCATGAGCCTTGAATAATTTAGCTTCTCGGTAATCGGGGGTATACCGTATTCCTGGGACCGTGGTTTGTAAAACATACACAGTTCCTTTCAGTTTTCTTGTGGAAGGCCATGTCATAGTGCAGGCTATCTCTACACAGAAAGAAGCAGGTTAATGACAGAACGGGGCAGGTTCCAAACCCTTCAGAATTTGACAAGAGTCAAGATAACATGGAGCCTTTTTTTCCTCATGATTTCTTTGCAGATCTCAATAGTATGATTATCTAGGAGAAGCCAAAATTTTCATCCTTGATTAATCCAAAGAAATGAGCAAGGCCTAGTCAACTGAAATGTCTTCGGTGAAGGCAAACACACTTCACAAAGTAAATGGTAAGTGCCAACACCCTGCTTCTATCTAATTAGAATGTGGTGACCATCACTACTTTGACACTCAAATACTTTTCCTCATATCCTTATCATTCTCACAAGAAATAATGGACCCATGTTAACTGGTTGTGACTCATAAAGCAGCTATAACATTTTCAAATTAGATCTTTCTGTTTGCCACTTAAAACTATTAACATGCACAAATTAAATTCCATAATAATCTGCCTGATATATCAATAATATATTATGTATTACATATGTTCTAAGTAAGTCTAAAGGCAAATGCTCCAAAGGCCTGAGAATAATAACTGAGACTTAGATGAATGGATAGTGTTGGCTGACTAGTAAGAGACCAGGTTCCATACTCTGTTCAGTCTGCTTATGCTCAACTGAGCACTTCCAACCACCCCTCAAATTACCTGTCTTCTGTAAGCCTGCATTTCTCATTTTTAAAATGAGAATAATAATATTCTCATATCATAGAATTTTCATAATGATTAAATGAGCTGATTTGCAGATGACACTTACCCCTATGTCTACAAAGCGATAAGCCCTTAGTAAGACTTATCCACGATGATGTTGATGATTACTATTTTACTTTGCATTTTACTAAGTTTTTCAATCTATGTAAAAACACAGAATTTTCTTTCCCATTTTACTTCTCTTTATCCTCATCTCTAAAAGGAGTGTTTGAGAGATGTGACAATAGTGTCAAGAAGAACTTTCCATTGCCTCAAAAATGCTCCACTAGATAATTACGTTAATTGCAAGAAGCCAGGCACACAAAGACAAACATCCCATGTTCTCACTTATTTGTGGGATCTAAAAATCAAAACAATTAAACTCACGGTGATAGAGAGTAGAAGGATGGTTACCAGAGGCTGGGAAGGGTAATAGGGGGCTGGGGAGGAGGAAGTAAGGATGGTAAATAAATACGAAACATAGTTCAAAAGAATTAATAAGACCTACCATTTGATAGCATAACAGGGTGACCATAATCAATAATAACTTAATTGTACATTTTAAAATAACTAAAAGTTTGTAATTTGATTGTTTGTAACACAACAGATAAATACTTCTAGGATAGATACTTTATTCTCTCTGATGTGATTATTTCACATTGCATACCTGTATTAGTCTCTTCTCATGGTGCTCATAAAAACATACCCAAGAATGGGTAATTTATAAAGAAAGAGGTTTAACTTACTCACAGTTCAGCATGACTGTGGAGGCCTCAGGAAACTTACAATCATGGCAGAAGGGGAGGCAAACATGTCCTTCATCAGATGGCAGCAGGAAGGAGAAGTGAGTGCTCAGCGAAGGGGAAAGGCCCTTATAAAATCATCAGATCTTGTGAGAACTCACTCACCATCAAGGGAACAGCATGGGAGGAAATCACCCCCATGATTTGATTATCTCCACCTGAAGATGATTGAGTCATGGTGATGCCCACTATGATTCGATTATTTTCAGATGGAGATAATCACACCATGGAGGTGGAAGGTTGTTTCCCCCATGGTCCTACCCTTGAAACATGGGGATTGTCACAATTCAAGGTGAGACTTAGGTGAGGACACAAATCATATCAATACCTGTTTCAAAATATCTCATGAACCACATAAATATATGCGCCCACTATATACCCACTGAACGTTAAAAAATGCTTTAAAAAAAACTCCACTCTGGGGGAATGAATATCCGGTGCAAGAGATGAGAGTCCTCATAGCAGGTGAAAAATAGAGAAATAAAGTAAGAAACTTGTGAAAAGAAGTCAAAAAGTGCAGTCTCAACTGGGGGCAGAAGGAAGAGGAGTCAGTTGCACAGATTTACCTTACTGTGAGCCTGTGACAGCTGAGCTTCTCACTGATTGAATGGAGACCCAAGGGAAATGATAAAAGGTGATATTTATACTATTTCCTGGGCACAGATTCTATTCCTAATCGGCTTCCAGGAAGTGTACTAATTCCGAGGGTGAAACAAAATCCCACTCTGTCAGAATCACGCTGTTCTCTTTCCTGACACTGTGACTCTGGGTTGGGACATACCAGCAGCAGTCTGTCTTTAGAATCTCTTTCCTTCCTCCCCTTCTGCCCCGGTGGGGCTCCCACATCCTGAAAGCCAGGAAAGCCTGGAGCATCTTTTCCATCCCAGGTGCCTCCCAGTGGCCAGCGTGTTGGAGCAAGTTTCATTAGCCCCAGGGAAAGCACAGCCTCCCTTAGAACTTCCTTATTTAACTAAGCAATGGAATCAGACGCAGGAGACGGAGGTGCCTGAGGGTGGGGTGGGATTTGTTGGGTCTTTATCAGAATCTGAGGATAACTTTCTTGGCCCAGCTCTAGCCATCTCCTTGGCATCAGCCTCTGTGTTTGTCAGAAGGTGACATGGGTGAGGCCTGACATGGGCCTGCCTTGGCACAAGGCTGGCCAGGGGTCCTGAGAGGTGCTGCTCTGTGAGTCACAGTGGCCTTTGCCTACATTTCTGGTTGACTGGCTGTCCGTGTGCCTCCTGTGTGTCTGTAGATAACTCTTGCTGTTCTTTATTTGTGAAAGTTTAATGAAAGAGGTTTAACTGACTCAATGAAACAATGTACTCCTTTTTGGATATTAAGGACACAAAAGAGTTACATAAGCTCTCTTAGCTGATTATCATTACTCTCTGAGCTAGATAACATTATTAGCCACATTTAATAGGTTAGACAGTGGTTGGTTCCTCAGCTTTTAGGAGCCATACTCACTTTTGAGACTTGAATGAAATGGCTGATCTCTTTCCCAGCAAAGTTCTCATACATGTAAAATGTTGCATACAATTTCTGGGAGTTCACTCATCACATGAGGCTGATTCATAAAATTATTTCAGGATTAATGCAAAGAACCAATATTTCTCCTCCAAAGTACAGAATGTGCTCCCTATGTACATGGACTGTGTCTTGCTCATTCATTGTCCTGCTTCCACTGTCAGATAGATGTGTGAGAGGCGGTTTTTGGTAGAAACATGAAGAAATAAATAAACGTCTCCTCTGGCCATGTGTTTTACAAACACTATCTTAGCTGATGTTTTCAAGACCTTATAAAAAAGAGATTATGAGCCCCATTTTACAGATGAAGAAGTAGGCAATAGAAGGTTTATATGTCTTTTCCAAGGTCATAAGGGTTTTAAATTATAAACTCAGAATTTGAACCCAGGTCTATCTTCTCACTCCTTTACTGTCTTAGTCAGCTTGGGTTGCCATCACAGAATACCACGGACTGGGTGGCTGAAACTACAGGAATGTATTTCCCACAGTTCTAGAGACTGATAATTCAAGATCAGAGTGCTGATTGATTCGGTTCCTGGTGAGGGATCTTTTCCTGGCTTTCAGACAGCCACCTTCTTACAGTGTCCTCACATGCTGCAGAGAAAGAGCTAACTCTGGTGCCTCTTTTCTCTTTTTATAAGGACACCAGCTTTATTGAATCAGAACACATTCCTAATGACTTCATTTAACCTTTGTCACCCCCTCACAGACCCTATCTCTACAAATACAGTCACATGGAAATTGGGGCTTCAACGCATAATTTTGGGGGTGACTCAAATCTTCAGTCCATAACATGCACCATTCTGCATCTAGAGGAAGGTAGTGAGATAGAAATAATTGGGTCTCTCATTGCAATGATATAATGCAATAATTGCATTATATCCAAAGTTGTACATCTTTTATGATGGTCAACTGCTGGGATACATTTTGTCTGGGTAATTTTTGCAAGCTCAGAAGACTGATTTTCTATAGAAAGAAACCCCATGCTAAGTTAGTGGCATGTTCTGGACCTGCAAGAGTGATTTCCTTGCATTCTGTCAGCGTGTGGTTTCCATGAGATGGATCTCCTCACATGCCACTAATCTTATATCAATATCAACATCCCACAGGAGTTGCAGTACCTAGGTCTGATAGGAAAAGTGAAGTCTTGCATTTCTATTCCTACTGAGTTGACTAGCTTTCACAGGCTAGTGGTGGAGATGGAACTTTAAAGTAACTTTTCATTGTAATAAAAGTAAGCTAAATCAGAGGCAGTAGATGAAAGAAGCTGGACCAAAAACCTATCATTTTCTATCTATCCTTCGACCTTCATTCACCCAACTAGGTTTCAGTTGCCTAAGAAAAAGAAGACTTTTTTTCTTTTCTCTTTTTACTTAATGTCTTCTGACGTGTAATCTCAGTTATCATTAACACTCAAGAGTTTCCCTTCCTAAGTTCAACGGGCCACTATCATCAGAACCATAGTGCCTTCTTCAGTGAATTCCCAGATGTTCATTAGTCTGACTCCTTTTCCCATGGTTATTTTACTCTAAGTGGCCAGGAGGGCCCCCAAATAATCTGTACTTTCACAAACTTTTTAAAAACATAGAACATGTAAAGTTACTTCTATATTTATTATTTATTTTGCTCACATATTTTTATTATTTATCTCCTGGAAGAGGTACAAATTGATGAGGTAAAGCAGAATTTATGTGATTTTGAATTAATGAGGTATGACGTGCTGTGCCTAATGTAAGATGGCTTATTCCACCATAAGGTCTTGTTAGTAATGTAATCATGAAAGCTAATATTTATTTTTGTCATTATTATATGTCAATATTTTGCTGAGTACTTAAAGCATGACTTATTTTTCTCTCTTATTTCTTATTTTTCTCTCTTATGTCCCTGAGCAGTGGTTTGTAGTTCTCCTTGAAGAGGTCCTTCACGTCCCTTGTTAGCCCAATTCCTAGGTATTTTATTCTCTTTGTAGCAATTGTGAACAGGAGTTCACTCATGATTTGACTCTCTCTGACTGTTATTGGTGTATAGGAATGCTTTTGATTTTTGCACATTGATTTTGTATCCTGAGACTTTGCTGAAGTTGCTTATCATCTTAAGGAGATTTTGGTCTGAGACGATGGGGTCTTCTAAATATACAATAATCTTATCTGCAAATAGAGACAATTTGATTTTCTCTTTTTCTAATTGAATACACTTTTTTTTCTTGCCCGATTGCCCTGGCCAGAACTTCCAATACTATGTTGAATGGGAGTGGTGAGAGCGGGCATTCTTGTCTTATGCCAGTTTTCAAAGGAAATGCTTCCAGTCTTTGCCCATTCAGTATGATATTGGCTGTGTGTTTGTCATAAATAGCTCTTACTATTTTGAGATACATTCTATTGATACCTAGTTTATTGAGAGTTTTTAGCATAAAGGTCTGTTGAATTTTGTCAAAGGCCTTCTCTGCATCTATTGAGATAATTATGTGGTTTTTGTCTTTCGTTCTGTTTATGTGATGGATTACATTTATAGATTTGCATGTGTTGAACTAGCCTTGCATCCCAGGAATCACTGACTTGATAGTGATGCATAAGCTTTTTGATATGCTGTTGAATTTGGTTTGCCAGTAGTTTACTGAGGATTTTTGCATCAATGTCCATCATGGATATTGGCCTGAAATTTTCTTTTTTAGTTGTGTCTCTTCCAGGTTTTGATATCAAGATGATGTTCATCTCATAGAATGAGTTAGGGAGGATTCCCTCTTTTTGTATTGTTTGCGATAGTTTTAGAAGGAATGATACCAGCTCCTCTTTGTACCTGGGGTAGAATTCAGCTGTGAACCCATCTGGTCCTGCAATTTTTTTTTTTTGGTTGGTCAGCTATTAATTGCTGCATCAATTTCAGACCTTGTTATTGGTCTATTCAGGGATTCAATTTTTTTCTGGTTTAGTCTTGGGAAGGTGTATGTGTCCAGGAATTTATCCATTTTTTTCTAGATGTACCAGTTTATTTGCATAGAGGTGTTTGTAGTAATCTCTGATGGTAGTTTGTATTTGTATGGGATTGGTGGTAATAACCCCTTTATCATTTTTTATTGCATCTATTTGATTCTTCTCTCTGTTTTTGTATTACTCTGGCTAGCAATCTAGCTATTTTGTTGATCTTTCAAAAAAAACCAGCTCCTGAATTTATTGGTTTTTTGAAGGGGTTTTTTTGTGTCTCTGTCTCCTTCAGTTCTGCTCTGATCTTAGTCATAGGCAAGGACTTCATGACTAAAACACAAAAAGCAATGGCAACAAAAGCCAAAAGAGACAAATGGCATCTAAGTAACCTTCTGCACAGCAAAAGAAACTATCACTAGAGTTAACCAGCAACCAGCAGTATGGGAAAAATATTTTGCAATCTACCCATCTGACAAAGGGCTAATATCCAGAATCTGCAAGGAACTCAACCAAATTTACAAGAAAAAAAATCAAACAACCCCATCAAAAAGTGGGCAAAGGATATGAAGACACGTTTCAAAAGAAGACATTTATGCAGCCAACAAACATATGAAAAAAAGCTCATAATCACTGTTCATTAGATAAATGCAAATCAAAACCACATTGAGATGCCATCTCACACCAGTTAGAATGACAATCATTAAAAAACCTAGATACAACAGATGCTGGAGAGGATGTGGAGAAATAGGAACACTTTTACACTGCTGGTGGGAGTGTAAATAAGTTCAACCATTGTGGAAGACAGTGCGGTGATTCCTCAAGGATCTAGAACTAGAAATACCATTTGACCCAGCAATTCCATTACTGGCTGTATGCCCAAAGGATTATAAATTGTTCTATTATAAAGACACATGCACACATACATTTATTGTGGCACTGTTTACAATAGCAAATACTTGAAACCAACCCAAATGCCCAGCAATGATAGACTAGATAAAGAAAATATGGCACATATACTAATGGAATACTATGAAGCCATAAAAAGAATGAGTTTATGTCCTTTGCAGGGACGTGGATGAAGCTGGAAACCATTATTCTCAGAAAACTGACACAAGAACAAAAAACCAAATACCACATGTTCTCACTGAAAAGTGGGTGTTGAACAATGAGAACACATGGACACAGGAAGGGGAACATCACACACCAGGGCCTGTTGGGGGGTAAGAGGGCTAGGGGAGGGATAGCAGGGGATGGGGGGATTGGGGAGGGCTAACATTAGGAGAAATACCTAATGTAGATGATAGGGGGATGGGTGCAGAAAGCCACCAAGGTATGTGTATACCTATGTAACAAACCTGTACATCCTGCACATATACTCCAGAACTTAATGTATGGCAACATCAAGCATTTATAACAGCTGGATAAAATATACGGTATTGTTACCCACATTATGCAGATGAGGAAATCAAGGTAAAAAAGCTTTTAGGACTTGCCTAGTGACAGAGAGATTCGTTAAAATCAGTATTTGAACCTAGGTGGGTCCTAACTCCAGAGTCTATACTTGTAACTACCATGTTCAGGTGATACACTGATATAACAATCTTCCTTGTTATACCTCTCTTGTTCCATTTTAAAAAAAAATCTTTCTTTGCATTGTAGAAGGGCTGGTGGTTTTGACTAAGGCATTCATTTATTGAACAGATGTTTACTATGGCTCATGTGTGTGTAAAAGCAATCTCAACTGGATGAGAAGTAAAGAGAAAGAAGAAAGTGTCTGGAGACAACAGATGCTGGAGAGGATGTGGAGAAATAGGAACACTTTTACACTGTTGGTGGGAGTGTAAATTAGTTCAACCATCGGGAAGACAGTGTGGTGATTCCTCAAGGACCTAGAAATAGAAATCCCATTTGACCCAGCAATCCCATTACTGGGTATATATCCAGAGGATTATAAATCGTTCTACTATAAGGACACATGCACATGAATGTTCATTGCAGCGCTGTTTACAATAGCAAAGACCTGGAACCAACCTGGATGCCTATCGATGATAGACTGGACAGGGAAAATGTGGCACATATACACCATGAAATATTATGCAGCCATCAAAAACAATGAGTTTGTGTCCTTTGTAGGGACATGGATTAACCTGGAAACCATCATTCTCAGCAAACTGACACAAGAGCAAAAAATCAAACACCACATATTCTCACTCACAGGCAGGTGTTGAACAATGAGAACACATGGACACAGGGAGGGGAGCATCACACACTGGGGTCTGTTGGGGGGAAATAGGGGAGGGACAGAGGTGGGTGGGTAGTTGGGGAGAGATAGCATGGGGAGAAATGCCAGATATAGGTGATAGGGAGGAAGGCAGCAAATCACACTGCCACGTGTGTACCGATGCAACAATCTTGCATGTTCTTCACATGTACCCCCAAACCTAAAATGCAATTAAAAAAAAAAAACAACAAAAAGAAAGTGGGTACATAAACAATTATTTTATAAACATGTCCATATTCTTTCTTTCTCCATATCTTATGTGTTAAGTATAATTTCTCTGTCACACTTTCTCCTATAGAGACTCTGTAGCTTTTTGTACTTTAAAATCTCTATTTTAAACTATGCAGTGCTGTGCAAAATATTGTATAAGATGTTTTAAAGACCACCTTGGGTAATTTTCCTGTAATGTTTGAATCTAAAATATTTCCCCCTAAACTCACAATTTCCCATACAGTCAAGCTGCTAAATTGCCTCTCTGAGAGGCAGAAATTACTGTTGATTTGATTTCCTTTGTTTTCTTAAGCAACTGTAAAATATTACTGATTTCTTTTTAATCCTACCACCTTTGCTACATCTCCCTCCTCATTTAAAAAATGCTAGATAATTTTCTACAATAAATACTTGCAGAAATATTAACTTGTAAAGAATAGGAAAAAGTTATGTGCTCTAAAATTTAAATCAGAATCCTTCGCCATCTTTAAGAGTTTTCTAGCTAGGTTTAAAACAAGACAGAAATAATAAGCAAAAATCAAAAGAGCTAGGAGTCAGTGTCTTGGTTTTTTTTCTGTGTTTATGTGTCTATTATTTGTCAAGCATCTATTATAAGATTTTCTTTAAAGTCTCCCTTAAGAACCAAAGGCTGATGTTTTTCTAAAACTTTTCTGTGCACTAATAAGTCAATATGAGTAAAAGCAGACCTTGTGTTATGAAAATTAGTCATAGAAGTGACACTCATTTGGGAAAAGATGGATTTGAACTCTTGCTTCAATATGTCAGAGTTACTTAAAATTAGAAGTGAGTAAGTAGTTAATGATTAGAGCTTCTTCCCTGAACCTGGATCATGACACAATTAAGTCAAGGAAATATCAAATAGGGATAATTTCTCTCAGTTTCAGATCAAGTAAAGTATTATAAGTACTTATGCCACTTTTTAAATAACTGAGTCCAGTGTTTCAAGACCTTGAGTTTGATTATACGCTTATGACCAGAATTCCAGCTTTGTACCTACCGAAAATGCAGCACCTGCTAATATTTTCTGCTTTGCTCAGGAGTTTTTTTTCCCTCCAGGATTTCGTCTGCCTTAAAATGTCTGTTCTGCTTCCTTTTAACATATTCTACTTACACATGCCCAAAGTTAGGTTGATGTAGGCATATGTTGACATAGCTTTGTTTTGTTTGGGATATTTTAGGACCACAAAGCTAAAGCATTCATTACAGTTTATGTGAGATATATATTATTGATAAAGGTTTGTGCACTTTTGTGAATGAAAAAAAGGCTATTTTACAGGGTGATAGAGGCAGCAAACCATCAAGGCACGTGTGTAACTATGCAACAAACCTGCATGTTCTGCACATGCACCCCAGAACTTAAAGTAGAATTTAAAAAATTATAGAAAAGAAATAAAACTTGTAAAACCTTAGGAAAAAAAAAGAGAATGAGAGAGAGCTCATTATTACATTAAGACTTCAATACTTTTCTGAAATAAACAAAATAATTAAGAAAAAGAAGAAATTTCTGATATGAACACATGTGCACGTTAACATAGAACTCACATACTCCCAACACAACCTAAACTTGAAATACAAACAAAATTCAATGACATAGAAAACTTTGGCATTATTTGTATTAATTGAGATTGAGTTATTAAATTATAAAGGGCTAAGATACGCTTTTCTAATTAAGTAAGTTTTTTTTTTTTAATCTAGATGTTTTCACTGGGTTTTATATGCCTGAAAATATTTTCATATTAAGACAAATCAGAGTACTTGACTAAATAATGAATTGAATATTGTGAGTATGATAGTTTATGAAGAATTTTAGACTTTAGATAATATTCATGTGGATGGTTACAACTACAAAAAAAAAAAAGCCAGGGAAATTCATCTGTCCTTACATTGTATAAAGCTTTCTTTACAATTCTGTGGGTATGTTTGAACAGAATTGTGAATGACTTGTGGTTAATGGAGAATGCTTTAGATTAAAGCTCACATTCTAAGACAGTCACTGACCTCATGGTTACCATTTCAGCATAATCTTTATGAGCACTGTGGAAACTTTCCACCCCATGAACTTCTGCCATTTCCATTACACAAATTCTAAAATCCTGACCCATCCATCCTTTCTTTTGCCCCTGGATGTGTTAACTCCCAGCTGCTGAGCATGATGAGAAAAATCAAGAAAAAAAATTTTTTTTTTTTGAGACAGGGTCTCACTGTGTCATCCAAGGTACAATGTGTGGTGCACTGATGCAGTCATAGCTCACTGCAGCCTCGATTTCCTGGGCTCAAGCAACTCTCTTTTCTCAGCCTCCAAGTAGCTGGGAGTAGAAGCACGTACCACCAGGCGGAGTTAATTTTTAAAATTTTTTATAGAGATAAGGTTTCACTATGTTGCTCAGGCTGGTCTCAAACTCCTGTGCTCAAGGGATCCTCCTGCCTTTGGTCTCTCAAAGTTCTAAGATTACAGGTGTGAACCACTGCACTTGGCCTAGAACATTTGTTTTATGTTGTCCCCTAAATTATGTATCCAAACTCAATTAGACTGCCTAGAAAAAAATTTATTTATTATTTTCTAACTCCTTCTTTAATATCACATAGCAGGTTATTCCAAATTTCTTTTGTAGTACTCACTGCTACCTCCAGATCTCTAACTTTCAAGGAATGATAAAATTTTATCTTCACCATGTAGAGAAATTCCAGTTTATCTAACATTAATTTCTAATCTCATTTACCCTTTATCTGAAAATCAGTGTTTCTCATCATCGTGGCATTCCCTTGTTTGTTACCCTATTCTCTCTTCCATTCTGTTTTGGAGGATGTGTAGTATTGACACTATAGTCTTTTGCATCTTGCAAAGCTTCTTTTTCTTGCATCTTTTTTGAGGCATAGTTGACAAATAAAAAGTGGATATATTTATTATGTACAGCATGGTGTTCTGATATATATAGAGAGAGAGAGAAAAGGGAGAGAGACAGAGAGAGAAATGTTTAGCACAATCAAGCTAATTAACATATCCATTGCTTCATATAGTTATCTTGTGTGGGTATGTTTGGTTAGAACATGTAAGACCCACTCTCTTAGAAAATATTAAGCATGTAATACAGTATTATTAACTTAGTCACCATGCTGTATGTTAAATGAATGTATTCACCCTGCCTAACTGAAACTTTATACCCTTTGATCAACATCTCTCCATCACCCCCACCTCCCAATCCCTGGAAGACACTATTCTACTCTCTGCTTCCATGAGTTTGACTATTTCAGATCCCACATATAGATGAGATCTTGCAATATTTGTCTTTCAGCACATGGCTTATTTAACTTAGCATAATTCTTTCCAGGTTTATCCATGTTGCTGTAAATAACTGGATTTCCTTCTTTTTTAAATGCTAATATTCCATTGTGTGTGTGTGTGTGTGTGTGTGTGTGTGTGTGTGTGTGACATTTACATTACTCATTTATTCATCAATGGGCATTTAGACTGATCCCATGTCTGGGTTATTGTGAATAATGCTGCAATTAACACGGGCATACAGCTGTCTCTTAAAGATATTGATCTCATTTTCTTCACATATATACTCAGAAATAGGATTGCTGAATCATATGGTAGTTCTGTTTTCACTTTTTGAGGAACCTACATAATGTTTTCCATAATGGCTATACTAATTTACATTCCCACTAACAGTGTAGGAGGGCTTCCTTTTCTCGACATTCAACTCTTATGTCTTTCTGATAATAGCCATTATAACAGAAATGAAGCTATATCTCCTTGTAGTTCAATTTGCATTTTCCTGATGACAGGTGGTGCTGAACATCTTTTTGTCTACTAGTTGGCATTTGTATGTTTTCTTTAAAGAAATACCTATTCAGATCCTTTACCCATTTTTTTTTAATCAGAAATATATTTTATTGCTATTGAGTAGTTTTTGTTCCCAATATATTTTGAATATGAATCCCTTATCAGCTTATGGTTTGCAAATATTTCTCCCTATTCCATAGTTTGTGTCTTTACTCTAGTTTCCTTTGCTATGCAGAAGTATTTAGTGTGATGCAATCCCATTTGTATATTTTGGCTTTCATTGCTTGTGGTTTTGGGGTCATATCGAAAGAAATCATGAGCCAGACGAATATCAAGATTTTTTTCTGTATTTTCTGTTAGTATTTTTACAGATTCACATCTTACTTTTAAGTCTGTAATACATTTTAAGTTTACTTCATTATGTGATATATGATAGAGATTCAGTTTCATTCTTCTGCATATGAATATCCAGTTTTTACAACAGCATTTGTTGAAGAGACTGTTTTTCCCCACTGTATATTTTTGGCACATTTATCAAAGACCAACTGACCGTAAATACATGGATTTATTTCTGGACTCTGTTATTCTGTTCCATTAGTCTGCATGTCTATTTTTATGCTAGTACCATGTTGTCATGATTACTAGCTTTGTAGTATATTTTGAAAACAATTAGTGTGATACCTTAAGATTTTTTATTCTTTTTGCTTAAGACTGCTTTGATTATTCAGAATCTTTTGTGGTTCTATAAAAATGTTAGAATTGTTTTTCTATTTTTGCGGAAAATGCCATTGAAACTTTTAGTAGGGATTATACTGAATCTATAAATTGCTTTGAGTAGTATGGACATTTTGACAATATTAATTATTCCAATCAAAAAACCTAGGATACCTCTCCATATATTTGCATTACATACCACTTTTTTTTATAAGTGTGTTATAATTTTTAGTATATAGATCTTTCACTTCCTTGGCTAAACATGTTATGGTTAAACATATTACTAAGACTGTTATTCTTTTTGATGCTATTGTAAATAAAATTGTTTTCTTAATTTGAGGGGTAGGTTTTTTGTTATTTTATAGACATATGACAATTTTTATGTTAATTTGATATACTTTGATTTTACTGAATTCATTCATTAGTTCTAATGGTTTTTTGGTGGAACTTTAGGGTTTTCTATATATAAGATCATAACCTTTGCAAACAGTGACAACTTTAGTCCTTCCTGTTCAGTTTGGTGCCTTTTATTTCTTTCTCTTGATTAATTGCTCTGGTTAGGACTTCCAGTACTATGTTGAATGAGTGGTGACAGAAGCATCTTTGTCATGTTCTTAATCTTGGAGGAAAAGCCACTGACTATGATATTACCTGTGGGCTTATCGTATATGGCCTTTATTATGTTAAGCTTCACTCAGTTTCTATCAAGAAAGGTTACTGAATTTTGTCAAAAGCTTTTTCTGCATCTGTTGAGATGATTATATTATTTTTTTCTGTCATTTTTGTTTACATAGTATATCACATTTGTTGGTTTGTGTGTGTTGAACTATCCTTGCATCCTAGGAATAAATCCCACTTGAACATAATGTGCTTTCAATGTGCTGTTAAATTTAATTTGCTAGTATTTTCTTGAGGATATTTTATCAATGCTCTTCAGGGATACTACCCTGTATTTTTTTTTTTCTTATAGAGTCCTCAAATGACTTTGGTATCAGAGTAATTAATAATAAAATAATAAAATGGCTTAATAAAATGAATTTCAAAGTATTCCCCCCTCTTCAAGGATTGGTGACAATTCTTCAAATGTTTGGTGGAACTCATCAGTTAAACCATGAAGTCCTTGGCTTTTCATTGATGGAAGACATCTTATTCAGTCTCGTTACCTGTTATTGGACTGTTCAGATTTTCTTTTTCTCCATGATTCAATCATGATCGGTTACCCGTTTTAAGGAATTTATCCATTTTTTCTAGTTTATTGAATTAGTTGGTATATAATTAAGAACTTACCTCTTTGTTTTTCTTCTCAATAACTTTTTCCTGGTTTTTCATTCCCTTTTTCCTTTCTATTTTTTTACACTTTTTTTCAATTTTCATTTTAAGAAATAATAAAATTTTTTAAAAACTAACAAAAATCATCCTAGTGTATACAAAAATCATCCTAGTGTATAATGGCAAGAATTTAAATCAGAATCTCCCCTCTCCCTGCAGGAAATATTAGAAACAAATAAAGAGGTGGGTGAAAGTGCTTTCAACAAGGCACAAACACTCCATTTAAAGTGGAACAAGAAGATAGAGAGCTGCCAGGCATGGGGCAGAACTGTAAGGGCACTGGCCAGAGCAGCAATGAGCAGTAGGCAAAACGTTAAGGGATCTTCGTGTGGGAGATCCCAGAAAACACCAACAAAAAACATGTTTCCTGAGAATAGAAGAAAATTCTAAGGTACAAAAACCAAAATGAGAGCTACTGAGAACAGAACTGAGGTTATCCAGAAGCTTCAGAGATAGAGACACCAAGAGAAGTGATAAGAGGGGCTGAGGAGCACAGCTGATGTGAAAAAGCAATTTGTGAGATAGCCATGAGATAAGCTTAGAAATAGCCACCATAAGGCCAGAGCTGGTGGCAGAAACCTTTCTGGACCAAGTTAATTTGAGAAAAAGGAGGAGACCTGTTGAGAGGTCATGTGGAGAAGCACACAGAAGTGTCATACTTTCAGTGAATAGTCTATTTCTCTGGCAGCAGAATATAGAACCCTTGAAGCTGTAAGTCCTTTTCTGTGCCCCATATGTCCCCCGTCCCACCTACCACGGAAAACTCCTGCAAATAGCTGGTCAGGAAAAATCTAATCTATTTAACTTTAACTCATAAAAGAACAGTGGCACTGAGTCCACACAAAAGTGCCGTTAAAATGTGTACAAAAGCAATAAAACTTTCCAACAGGCGGAAAGAACCAGAAAAATATTGCCAAGTTGTTGCTGAAGATTTAGCCAAAGATCCCACCGTTAAAATGAGTTATGAAGCAATCACTGTGAGAAGAATACCACAAAGCAGAAAAATAAGAGCTCAGAGGGAAAATGGCGGCGCAATACAGGGATGTGAAACATGAGCTGATCAAACTCAGGAAAAGAGAAGAAAAGTGAAAGGATTAGAGAAATGAAGATTATTGGGAAAGGCACTAGGAGAATAGATGTCGTGGCTACCCGTTGCCACATGAAGAACAAAGTTGATCGAAATGAGAAATAAATAAATAAAATATAAATAAAGCACTAGAAAGACATAGAAGAAACAGGAAAAGGTAATCAATATATTCATTCTTGTTTTTTGTTTTGTTTTGTTTTGTTTTGCCGGCGAGGTTTCACTATGCTGCCCAGGCTGGAGTGCAGTCGTTATTCACAGGTGCCATCATAGCACACTGCATTCTTGAATTCCCAAACTCAAGCAACCTTCATGCCTGAGCCTCTTGAGTAGCTGGGGCTACAGGTGTGCACCACTACACATGGCTCATATTTGGATTTCTTAAAAGCTTGCAACAAAGACAAGTATTTTAAAATATAATTCAAGAAGTTTTTCTGAAAATAGAGAAGATTTGAGCCTACCTTTTGTCCCAGGGAAAGTTGACCAGAACAGTCAACTTCATGATGCATACTAGTGAAGTTACTGGATGTTAAAAATAATGGAAGACTCTCCAGATATGGGACAAAAAATTAAGTCACTTCTATGAAAACAAAATTCCATATGATGCAGCTAACATCAGACTCCTCTCTACCACAATATCCAGTGCCATAAGGCAGTGAACCAGCACCTAAGACATATTATAAGTAAAAAGATTCTGAGTCAAGGAATTTTTATTGGGGCAAGCTATCCTTTAGGCATATAAAATATAAAAAGCCATTTATTAAAACTATGGAGAAACAGTTTAAAATGGAAAAATACAGAGAATACTTCTTCTCTACTTGAAGAAAGGGTTTTCAGAATTCTGCCCACCTAAGAAATAACTGTGGAAAGTTTGGTTTAAAAAAATGATGGTGAGCGATGGATAGATTTTGCTACATCTAAAACTTAAAAAAATAAATGGGGATAAGGGTACCAGAAGAGTATGAAAATACAAGATGGCTTGATGACATGGAAATAAAACAACTAACAAAATGAAGAGTGCAAGAAGACCTGGGAGGCTACATATAAAGTAACTTTGTTTCTTGATATGGTTTGGCTGTGTCCCCACCCAAATCTCTCCCTGAATTGCAATAATCCCCATGTGTCAAGGGCAGGCCCAGGTGGAGATAATTGAATCATGAGGGCAGTTTTCCCCATACTGTTCTTGTGGTAATGAATACACCTCATGAGATCTGACGATTTTATATAAAATGGGAGTTCCTCTGCACAAACCCTTTAAACACTCTTGCCTGCCACTGTGTAAGACGTGACTTTGCTCCTCATTTGCCTTCAGCCATAATTCTGAGGCCTCCCCAGCAATGTGGAACAGTAAGTCGATTAAATCTCTTTCCTTTATATATTACCCAGTCTTGGATATGTCTCTATTAGCAGCATGAGCACAGACTAATATATTTTTGTCTACCCTTAAGTAGCTAGAAGCCAAAAGAGAATTTAAAGCTGGCAAATCAAATTGTATAAATATAGTCATATTTAAGAGTAGAGTGATAACACCTAAAGAAAAATACCATTGAGTACATTTGAGAGGGAGGTATACTGGGTTGAAAGGGAAATGGATAAAGACTGTAAGGAGATATAAATTAATTTTTAAATGCTCATAGTGGGAAACTAATAGAAGTATGATTATAGTGGAAATCACCAGAAAGTGCAAACTTTAAAAATATCAGGCATAAACAATTCTTCTAATGTAAATAGTAAACATAGTGGATGCCATATATTTATATTTCCTTATATTTGCATGAAGAAAAGCCAAAAAGGTATACAAAAGAATTGATATACATGGTTTCCTGTTGGAAGCCAACAGGCAAAAACCAGAGGAAATACAGCTTGACTTAAAGGATAACATTCCATTTATCTTTTTCTCCAGAATGAAAATATTACCCATAAAAAGGTACTTTTATTGTTTAAAATTTAAGAAAACAAAATTTTAATACTTAAAACTAAAATAATTTACATTCCAGTTACAAAAAATTTATGAGAAAACTGTCCTTTTGTCGTGTATCTTCATATCACCATTCTACTTCTCTTCCACATACACTGAGACTTCTTAAAAGAGTAATAAATATTATTTTAATAAAAGCATGAATAAATCACATGAGACTTGTCTACTTCTTCACTATCTTCTACTTATTAAAGAAATATTTGCCATTGATATCCCAAGGTCATTAGTGATCTCATGTGGAAAAAGCTACAAAAAGTACTATCGTTAATATATCCACTTTTACTTAACAGCCATGTGTAATGCTGCAGCTAAAGAAAATATTGGTAAATTGACTAAATTTGGACAATGTTAGGGAAGCTTGATGCAGTTTGTTCTGCATAACAACATTTTGGTCAAAGGCTGACCACATATATGATGATGGGTTCATAAAATTATCATGGATCTGAAAAGTTCCTATCACTTTGTGACATTGTAACCATCAAAGCACAACGCATTGCCTTTCCTATGTCTAGATATGTCTAGAAACACAAATGCTTTCCATTGTATTCTAGTTATCTACAGTGGTCACTTAGTACAGTAACATGTTGGACAGATTAATAGGCTAGGAGCAATAGGCTAGTCCATGTAGCCTGGGTGTGCAGCAGACCATACCATCTAGGTTAGTAGAAGTACACTTTGTGATGTTCACGCAATGACATATTTCCCAGAACATATCCCCATCATTAACTGATGCATGACTGTGTTAAAGGAAGTCATAAAGGAATCTTTGTTAGTGAGTGATATTTGCCTTCTAAGCTTTTTGTTTCTTATGTTTCAATCTTTGGTAGTTTTTTAAAGCAATGTTGAATTAAATGGGACAAGTCTTTTTGTGGGCAGAGAACATCATTGAATATCTCTGAGTCTTGGTGTTCTCTCAAAGACAACATTGCCTATCTGTGAGTTTCAGGAGAGCTAAGTGAGGTGATAGAGGTTAGGACAGTTCTTGGCACATACCAGCTCCTAATTAGAGAACAACAATGTCAACCATCTGGGGCTTATTTTAGGAAAAGGCTTAGTATCTCTGTTCCAACATCCTTCAACCCTGGACTTAACATCCTTCAAGGCCAACCTGGATACCACCTTCCCCATGTGGTGCTTCACAGCCAGCAAACTTCTCCTTCCCTTCAGGTTTCCCAAAGAACTGGCACTACTGCATAGGATGTGGCATGTTCTGCTATCTATCATTCAACCAACAATATTTATTTATTTTTCTGGTGTAAAAATTTCTTTTTTTAAAACTTAATTTTATGTATTATATATATATACACACACACACACACACACACACACACACACATATATATATATATATATATATATATATATATATATATATTAATTGCACTTTAGGTTCTGGGGTACATGAGCAGATCATGCAGGATTGTTGCATAGGTACACATATGGCAATATGGTTTGCTGCCTCCATACCCCTGTCACCTGTATGTGACATTTCTCCCCATGTTATCCCTCCCCAACCTCCAGAGCTTCTGCACAGGTAAAGACACCATCATTAGAGTGAACCAGCAACCAGCAGAATGGGAAAAATTTTTTGCAATCTACCCATCTGACAAAGGGCTAATATTTAGAATCTAGAATCTACAAAGAACTAAAGCAGATTTACAAGAAAACAAACAAACCAACCCATTCAAAAGTGGATGAAGGATATGAACAGACACTTTCCAAAAGAAGAGATACATGAGGCCAACAATCAAATGAAAAAAATGCTCCTCTACTCTTAAAGTGCTTCTTCATATCATTTCCCAAGGTAAAGTCGGAATGGCATTCCAACCTTCATTGTAGATAGAGTCTGCTTTTATTGGGATCCCAGGGTAAAACACTGGGAATTTTATAATAATGAACTTGCATTCTCTAGAGTGTGATCATGGCGTTGATAGTATATTTTAAAAGGGACTCCTTGAGAAATAATTTCTAAAACATTTGCAAATAAAATGCTTAATATCTGAAATGTATTTTAATATAATTTATGATAGGGTTGCTGAAAAAGTAGGTGGAGTTATAGAGGTACAAGATTAGCTCTAATTTGACAACTAGTGAAGTTATGTGGTGGGTACATGGATGTTCATTATACTATTATCTCTACTCTTCTTTATGTTAACATTGTCAGTAATAGAAATGTTTTACAAAATGAAGTTTACAGTAATTAGTATCTCTGGAAAGATGCCAAGATATTAGTAACATTGGTTATTTCATATAAGGGGAACTGGAAGGTCACAAGATATGGTGGAAGAGAAATTTGTACTGTACAATTTTTTAAAAAATCTTTTCAAGTTTGACTAAGAGAGTTACATGTTTAAAAAATAGAAAAGAATTTATATAATAATAATAATAAATTTACAGGGCTTAGAAGGGAATGTGAAAAGCAGTGTAATTGATTATGTCAGTTTCCTGCTTAGAATTCTTTAAATATAGCCTATTGTTCTGAAGATAAAGACCAAAACCTTTAAAACATTCTAAGTCCCTTAAGGATCTGGTTCACATTTACCTCTCAAGACTTATTTCTTTACAACTTGTCTCAATATGCTCCAAACGCAGTGTGTTTGTTTTGTGTGTTGTGTTTTATTTTGTTTTGTGGTCAGGCTTTTTCCTCAAAGCTTTTGCACAAGGAATTCCCTCTTCCTTAGGAAATTAGAATTCCCCTTCCTTTGGAAGGTGTTCTCTAATCTCATACTAAGTCCTCATTTTATAAACAATCACAGTACCCAATTTCACTGATTATCATAACTGTGAATTCATTATTTTTATATAATAATATGCATAGCAGCTATAATCTTAGTCCACAAACATAGCTGTATAAGAAACATATTTTTCTACATGGGAGGCTGAAGCAAGAGGATTGCTTAAGCCCAGGAGTTTGAGACCAGCTTAGGCAATGTAATGAGATCTTGGCTCTAAAAAAAATGAAAAAAAGAAAAAATAGTAGCCAGAAATAGTGGTGTTTTTGTCCCAGCTACTTAGAAGGCTGAGGTAGGAGAATCATTTGAGCCCTAGACTTTGAGACTGCAGTGAGCTACGATTGAGCCAGAGTACTAAAGAGAGAGAGAGAGAAACATATCTTTATGTAATACCCCTTTCTCTCTTGCCAGAAGTTTATATTAATAAGAATAGGTACTCTGTCTATGCTGTTCACTTTGGAAATTCCAACAGATGGTAGTTACTCACTCCAGATTTAGTAGATGGAAAATAATGGACACGTCATGAGATCCTTAGGGTATTACTTCACCAGCCAGAAACCTCTGTGGCCAGCAGCACCTCTATTTGAGTTTTTTCATGCCCACTGGGCTTGTTCTATCCACTCAGGCAGTGCTTGGCTCTCGCTACTGGTCCTGATCCCCCACCTGCCAAGGGCAAGCCAGATGTAGAGTGGTGAGGGGTGTGTGAGTGAGCGAGCGTGGGGTCCAGCCACTGTGCACAGCCAGGCATGTGGGCTACTGCAGTTGAGTGGGCAGCTCCAGGCACTGCACAGGCACCAGCTCTGTGCAAGGCTGTGGCTAGATTAGAGGTACTGTAAGCAGCTTCCACAATGAGCACCTACATCTAGACAAGGGAAATACAGTGGCACCCAGAAGCATGGAGATGCAAGGAAACACAGAGCCTCCAAAGAGGGTGTCAAAGCCCTGGCTTGGGGAGCCTCCAGGTCTGGGCTACCTGAATGGTCACAGGTCTTTTGTCCTTTTTGTCACCTCCAACATGACAAGAGGGTGGGGGTATGTTTTAGCCCTGTTTGTATTACAGCTCTTTCAGTCCCACTGTTTGGTGGGTCCTGAGTTGTCCCACATCCAGAAAGAATGAGGTACTGCAGACAACTGGAAGATAAGCAAAGCAGAGAGGAGCTTCACTGAGCAACAGAACAGCCCTCAGGAGACCCAAAGTGGGTAGCTGCTTTCCACAGGCTGGTCGTCCTGATGAGTGTCCAGCTCTCAGTGGAGAAGAGACCCATAGTGAGCAGCTCTTTTCCACAGTCAGCTCATCTGGAAGAGTGTGGGAGTCTGGCTGAGTCTGGGGTTTTATGGGCTCAGGAGGCAGGAAGTGTGTGATGATTGGTCCATGGCCACCCATGGGTGGGCCTGGAAAAAGCTCTGTAAGTTCTCACTCCACTTCTTGAACTCAACACAGAACTGGCAGCCCAGCCCTCAAACTTCAGGCTCTCCCTGGCTTGAACATGGGGCCTCATCAGGGACCCACCCCTTCCCACCTGGGAACCTGTCTGTCTCCTGCAACCATCAACCTGCTGTCCATGGTGTCTAGGCTGTTCATGCTGAGGGGAGCCTACAGCCCTACCCAGAACCATCCTCAGCCTCTGCCCCCACCTCCCTCCCTGAGCTCATCAGTGCCCAAAGTTTCAGAGAGGGCTGAAGCAGTCAGTGGGGCTAGCATGTCAACACCACCCCAAGCATGCACATGCCTGACTGGGTTGTGACAGCACCAGGATTTAACTTCAACTTTGCTGTGAAATGGGATCAAATATCAGGAGCAGAGAGAGGACAGAGAGTGGGAGCAAGCACTTACAAGCCTTTGTGGGGAGGGGAGCTTCCCAGGCCTCCAAGAACACAGGGATGAACAGACTTGGAGCTGTGACTGGGAGGCTCCAACTGTGCCCAGTAGTGTGGGGCTCCTGTCCAACCAACTTGGAGGGGGTGGGACTCCCACCTGTTTCCACTCCTGCCAGTTCCTCAGAGTGGAGATGGGGCACAGCCCCAATTGTGCCTCCCCTGCTGCAGCTGGTGTTCTGGCAGCAGCTGCTATAGATAAGCCACAGCTGTCATCAGATGGATGGACAGGTAGATGGATGGATGGATGGATGAATGGATGGATGGATGGATGGACTACTGAATAATGAACAAATAAATGAATGGATAAACAGAACTCTTCAAATTCTGATAATCACTTTTGTTTCCCAGTCAATGATTGGATTTAATGTAAAGTAGATCTTTGTATTTGATGTTTATAAACCAAATGAAAGCCTTAGATTTACTGTATTCATAAGAATAGAGGAGGAATACTCAAATTGAAGCAGATGACTCTAACTGAAGCCACTCATTTCCAGGTATCTTAATAAAAGTCACTGATGCTCCTGCTGAACATCTCAATACAGTACGTACTGTGGAAGGCATTTTATCTTCTCCATCACAACAGAGGAATGTTCAAGTTTCTTAATATGAGTGCCAGTAAGTAATAGCATTTGTCTAAGTGGCTTATAAATATCAAGGATATTTAAAATTTAAGTTAGTCTGTACTTTAAATCAGGATAAAGTTAAAATAAATGTTGAAAAAAACTAAATAAAATAAGTGTTGAAGTCATTCTTGGACAGAAAAATTTGTCAAAATTTGTCACAAGAGGCAAAATGCAGACTATGAAATATACAGTAGAGGACCACGTTGATTGTGGTTTTTCAGCAGCAGACTTCACTAAGCAAATTAGATCTTCTAACTCATTACATAACCATGTCTTCAGGATCAGCTAGGCTCTGCAAACATTCCCTTCTCTGAGTCAAAGAGGATATCTTCATTTAATTCCCCTCCTGCTTCGTGTTGTTAGTGCATTAATTCTGTACTCATTCCACACCATATCATATTGCCAGGAACTCAGGCAATCCGAGTGGCTCATTTGAACTAACCTGGCTTTCAGAGGAAATCTGTGTGCATACAAGGGAAAGACTGTAGGCACACAGACTTCCTCAGATATCTTGTACCTGGAAGGAGGCAATTTTAGAACAAATAAAAATAGGTAGGTATAGGCTTCAGATCTGTATTTTTTGTGTGTGATCATAAACACCCACATTGCATATGTGAATCATTTCTTTTTTAAATTTTCCTGCAAGATCAGGCCCATCTCACCAGGCAAGGTTAATTAAGAGAAGAAAAGTGGCATGCTCCCCACATTCATTATTCCACAATAAAGCATGCTGGGCATAGACAATTAAGTTGGTTGGCATTCCTGAGGAGGGTCTCCCTCTTCTATTGCCTTCTTTTTTACACAGCAAGCAACATTATTACTGAGAAGACACACAAACATCTTGAACCCCAGGCAGAATCAATTTAGGTGCTAGCACTTTGTAAGGATTGCTTGGAAATGTAAGCTGCCTAGAATCTGGAACTTTTGTGAAGTTGCAGTGCTCCTGAAAGGTTTCCATGAACCTCATAAGAAGCTGACCTCAGATGCATCCCCTCTGGCTTGGAAATAAACTGTCCATCCCTACCCGCCCAAGCTAGATCTTTGTCCAGACCACCTCAAAGAAGCCTCCAGGATTATTATTATTATTATTATTATTATTATTTTATTATTATTTTGAGATGGGGTCTTGCTCTTTTGCCCAGGCTGGAGTGCAGTGGTGTGATCTCCACTCACTGCAGCCTCTGCCTCCCAAGTTCAAGCAATTCTCCCGCCTCAGGCTCCTGAAAAGCTGAGATTACAGGCATGCACCATCACGCCTGGTTCATTTTTGTATTTTTAGTAGAGACAGGGTTTCATGAATGTTGGTCAGGCTGGTATTGAACTTCTAACCTAGTGATCCATCCACTTCGGCCTCCCAAAGTACTGGGATTACAGATGTAAGCTACCGCGCCCCGCCAAGCCTCCAGAGTTATTTTTAAATAATCTTGCTTCTTGTGTCACACGAGGCAACACTAATACACCTGTTCAAATTCATTCTGAATTATCAGGAATGTCAAGCACATAAACCCAAAAGCAGGTCTACTCACACTACCAATAAAATGAAAAATGTAAATTGACTGAAAAATAAACAATCAGACTCTTCCCAGGCTTTTCCTACCTGTGGATTCGGTAAGAGATAGATAACTGAAAATTCTCTAGTTTTTTCTCAGGCTTATGTAACTGAAAGCCATCTTTTCTCAGTTAAAAATATATAGCCAGGCACAGTGGCTCACACCTGTAATCCCAGCGCTTTGGGAGGCCAAGAATTGAAGATCCCTTGAGGCCATAAGTTCAAGACCAAACTGGGCAATGTAGCAAGATCCCGTTTCTGGGAAAAAAAAAAAGTTAATTAGCCAATCATCGTGGCATGTGTCTGTAGTCCTACCTAGTTGGGAGGTTGAGATAGGAGGATTGCTTTAGCCCAGGAATTCGAGACTGCAGTGAGTTATGATCACAGCACTGCACTTTAGCTTGGATACAGGGTGAGATCCTGTCTAAAAACAGTAATTTAAAACCAATTTTTAAAATATGCATATTTTCTGACCATGAAAAAAGCATCATTTCTACATGGAAAAAAAGAGCCATGTACTCAAAAATAAAGGAAGATCTTCAAATAAAGCACACCAACATGGACTAATAAAGTGAAACCTGTTAACTGCTGCTAGCAGGAGGATCAGTCAGAAAGTAAGATCGTCCTACCTTCAGATGGTTAGAAGTTTTATGTAATACAGACTGATCAGGTGAAAGGTGGAGCATGGAAAAAGGCATGCATTGTGTGAAACAAGATAAATGTTTCACCATTAATTCAAAGTAGGTAGTATAATGACTTGCAATTTAGGGTCAGCAAGGTAAATGGGTGCCTTTCACTGGGAGCTTGTCACTTTCTTCCTGTTGGTGTTGCAAAAGAGGCAGCTTATGATCATGCAGGAGATTCACATAAAAATTTTATCCCTTTACAGAAGCAAAATTGTCAGAAATATTATAGAAGAAGCATGAGCATTTTGATCATTGTCAGTGATATTGTTTACACTGGAGGGAAAAGTCTTTTACCTTCCAGACAAAGTCTTTGTGAAAAGTTCTTGATGGTATAAGATATATATTCATGAAAGTGATTTCTTTTAATAGGAATTTAATATAATTTTTTTTGCAGTATAGCAGGTGCAAATTGATTCCCATTTACCAGCTGTATTTTGTTTTAACAAGAAAAAAACCTTTCTGATGAGACTGAATATGTTAATTCCCTTCTAAGCTAGTTGCAATGATTCACAGAATCATTCCTTCTCATTTTCCTGTGGTACTAAACCATATACCTGACTCAGCTACCAAAATCAGTTGATTCATCAAGCTGAACTCCACTTTAAGAGACTATAAATGATGCAAGAATTTGTCCACCATTTTACAGTGTATCGTCAAAGCACCTAACTCCAGAACCTGTGTTTATGGTTTCACTAATTTCACTAATGTTTTTACTTCTGTAGTCATCTACTTTTACTTATATATTCAAATAGGACTTTTATTCTTACACTTAGAATGTAGGCTTTTAAAAATTATATAATCTACAAGTTACCAAATGTTCAGTTCTTTGAGTTTCTGCTAAGATTAAACCATGCGTGCTTGGGTTACACGGTGTCAAATTATGGGTGTTTTAACTCCTTGCCTTTTGTTGAGTTGCTCAGGAAGCAACAGCGGTATGAGATTGGTGTTTGAAAATTAAGAGTTGTAGAGTGTTGTTCATTGAATTCTATTCACCTCCATTATACAATAGAGTCAGCATAATAGTTACTGTATTTTAGTCTTCAAAATTACACCACCCACATATATGGGAGATATTTTCTGTGGGTATAACTTGTAATCAAAGCATTAACAGAACACTGTTTACTGAATTAAAACAAGGCCTAGTCACTCCCACGTCGCTACAAATACTAGCTGAAGAATATCCCCACTAGAGTCAAAAGGCACATCTTTTTAGCAGTGATGTTAACATTCAACTCAGTTCAAGTCTCCTCCACATGTGGATCTTTTATCATTTTGACAAGCTTTTCACCAGCAATTGTGACTATTCACCAGAAAGCCATGCACACTCATGAATTACAGTATTTTGTCAGAGCTTTGCCCTCATGTCTTATTTAGATCATAATAATTAGATCATGAAGGGAAATATGCCAAACATATCAGTTAGCACAAATGCAGAAAGCCAGGGCTAAATGATGGTTTGGTTCAGTGTGGACATTTTTATACCTCTTGATACTCTGAGATCCTAACTCAAGGTATCACTCCAGTAAGACAAAGCTTGTCTCTTTCCTCTGTGTCTAAAAGGTGTGGGGAGAAGTTATAGATTTAGTTTTCTCTCTCTCTCTCTCTCTCTCTCTCTCGAGAGAGAGAGAGAGAGAGAGAGAGAAAACTAATACTCTTCTTTCTCATATGTGTGTGTGTATATATATATGTGTGTGTGTGTGTGTGTGTGTGTGTGTGTGTGTGTGTGTATATGAGAAAAGTTGATGGTATAATTTGGTGCTCATGAAAGCTATTTTTTAAATATACTTATATATAATTAATTTTAGATAGCCAAAGGCAGAAGACTTGCATTTTTATTGGATTGTTTAATTCTGTAACTGAGCACCTTGGAATGTTTTGCATCATTTAATTACATGCTGGTAATTAAATAACTACATTTGGGGAGGAAAAAAATGCCACCAAGCAGATGTCGTGTACTCAAAGAATGTCATATTTGCTTTACAGATGAAAAACAACTGTATTCATTTAAAGTAGAAGATGTATGTTTAGCACAATCTTTCCCATGCTTTTTCTCAAACAGTATGTACCCTATGCCCAACGTGCCTTCCTATTTTGATCCTAAAAGCTTCTTTGAAGTTGCTCATAAATAATCACCTTTTTCCTTGAGATAGCATGGTAACTGAAGATCTGAAGTGAACAAATATCTTTCACAATCACTACCCAGCCACTTTCCCCTCTCTTAGTTTGTGATTTAAAGTTCACACTTCTCTAAAAACAGAATCCTCTTACACAAATACTCATACCTAATATAATTCCTTTGAATTACATTTAACAGGTGGCTTTGCTTTGACTTGTTTCTCAGTACTTGAAATTCTGACTTGTTTATATTTATTTTGAGAGTGTGCCTTATTTATCTCACGGTTATCATAACTCTCAAGTGAGCAAAACTGCCTACCTTGCATTAACATTTTTTCTTTAATTGGTTAAATTTTCAAATGTGATCTTCTATATTATAGCGATAGCAACGTTGATATGTAGAAATGGCTGGGCCAAGTTAAATGGTGTGATGCACAATTAAACTTTGACAAAAGACTTGAGCAATTACTAATCTAAATGCTTTAAATTGTGAGGTGATAAACATATTCACTTAACATTTAAAACAGATCACACAAGCAGTTTATTGTTGGAATAAAAAGTTAAGCTTATCATTGCATTGTAGAGTTCTTTGGTATAAACCAAATTATATTTTACTTTAATGAGTATCATTGATGCAGGCATATTTTTATATAAGTAATAAGTTATCTTTAGACTGTAGAAAAGGAATCTACCCCCACTTAGAAATTTAGGGATAAAATTGAAAAACATTTTACCCTAACATGTTATCATAGAAGTGTCCACATATATTTTTGATTAGCCATTATAAGAAATCCTAAAAAGAAAATACTTTAACTGTGATTGATGAGCTTTGGCCATCTTCAAAATCATTTTATATCTTCTTTCTATGGTAGTGTCAAATACCAAGATTGTTTGATGACTCCGACAACAGCAAAGACAAGAAATCTCTGAATCAAAGGGTTTGCCAATATGTTTTCATGTTCCAAAATATTTCAGGTAGAAGATGACCCTGTTGCCCAGCCCTGATTATGTGGATGAAATATCCTAAAATGAAGAATGGAAATATATTATGTTATGATAATGCATTATATTTATTCCTCAAGGTCTTCTTTATCTTCAATTCCATGAACTCAAAATAACCACTGCCTATAGAATAGGGTCCAGAAATGAGAACTCTAACAGACACACAGCACACCACGATCTCCTAGCAGCAGGTAAGATTATTTATTTAGCTATTCCTATTGTTTCATTGTAATAATTGAGTATTCTTGTCTGTGAGTTTCATATGGTATTCATATTACAAAGCAGCCAATTCTGTTCAGTCAAATCAGTGACAATAAACTCTTGCGCACATCCAGCTAAAAGACAAGAGTTTCATTAGCAATGTCAAAAAAATAAAACAAAACAAAACAAAACAAAACAAAAAACAGATTTTCCTTGTAACTATGCCTTAAATTGAATGCCAACTTCTTTCTGTCCAATTTAGTGAAATAAATTTTGTCACATCTCATTTAGTAAGGAGTTAATAGAAATGTTTATAAATAATATGATTTTTACAAATCTAAAGCAGATTTTAGTTTCTGTGTCCTCGATTCATGTGTTCTAAACTTGAGTTAATATTCAGAAATTTCTTTATTGCCATTTATTTCTTTATGATCATAATCATTAACAAAATTAGCATTATCATATTTGTACAGATAATAGAATCATCTCATGATTACACAGGAAAAGAAGACGTTTCTGCAAAAGAGTAACTCCCTTTACAGCAATGGAATCAGGACACTTATCACTAAAAGAATGACCATTTATCCAATGACTAGTATAATTCACCCAATAAAACAGCTTCAAACTTGATTTTATTTTTAAGGTGCAATTAATTAATGTTATTTATATAAAAAGAAATAAAATATCATTTTGCAAATGAGTTCTAGTCAAAGCTCAAATTATGCATCAGACATACTCTGTCTTATTTTACAAAGGGGGATCAGTTCCATAGTTCAAGATTCTTTGTTAGTGAGCTTTTGTTATGTGATGTGTCCTGTGAATATGCTTACTTTTTAAATACCTAAATAATTGGTTATATCAAAGCTGGAAGTGTCCTTTTGCCCTATCAGGAAAGATGATAGTTGCTTCTTAGGCCTCATTAGGAATATACTTGTTGTATTAAATATTTAAAAAATCAGAAAGGTTTTGTCTCAATGTACTAATCCATGGGAAAATCATTTAGAAAAGGTGATCATTTTTTTTTTTTAAAGAAGAAATGTGTCTCTTATTCAAATTTATAAATTCATAGATTTGGGGAGTTAGAATTTAATAAATTTTTATATGATTTGATATACAGTAATATCACTGATCTTTGAGAACCTGGAACATTGTACATATTATTAAAATACCAACTTGAATTATTTTCACTGGATAAGATGCAAGAAGCCATTGTATAATCTGAAACCAGAAAGCAACATTGTAATTGAGACCTGGAAAGATCTATCCACCAACGAGTAGCACAGAGGACAGCAGGGAGTGACTGGGAAAAAAAATGAACTAATTTGGGAGCAAAATCATGAGAGCAAACCTAGTTGGGTTGTCTGTGAAAATAAGAATTCAAGAGACATCCATAAATAATTCTGCATCTTTTATTAAAATTTAAAAGAAAATTTTCATTCAAAGTAAAAAATATGGAAATTTAAGGACATGTAAAATTAAAACATTTATATAGCACCATGATTAAGAATATGAGCTCTGAAGTCAAAGAAATAAATTGCTATTATTTAAACCATTACTGGATTTTTAACTTTCAGTACTAAATTTAAATTTCTAGAAATTCAATTTTTTCCTTTTTATTTTATTTTTTGAGACAAGGACTCACTCTGTCACCTAGGCTGTACTATAGTGGCATGATCACAGCTTACTGTAGCCTCAACCTCTTGGACTCAGATGATCTTCCCACTTCAGCTTTCTGAGTAGCCAGGACCACAGGCACACTCCACCATGCCCAGCTAATTTTTGTATTTTTTGTCAAGATGGGGTTTCACCACGTTATCCAGGCTGGTCTCAAAATCCTGGGCTCAAGCAATCTGACTACCTCAGCCTCCGAAAGTGCTGGGGCTACAGGTGTGAGCCACCACTCAACATCTTCTTCTTTTTTTTTTTTTTTAATTGGTGTCTTTAATTTTTTTTAGCAATGTTTTGTAATTTTGAATGCACAAATCTTTCTCCTCCTTAGTTAACTTTATTCCTAGGTATTTTATTCTTTCTGATGCTATTCTAAATTGTTTTCTTAATTTCTCTTTTTACTTCTCATTTTTAGTGTATAGAAACACCACTGATTTTTGTGTGTTGGTTTTTTATCCTGCAAATTTGCTGAATTTGTTTGTTCGTTCTAAAGATTTTTGGGAGTCTTCAGGATTTTCCATATATAAGATCATGTTATTTGTAAAAACTGATAATTTACTTCTTCCTTTGCAATTTGGCTACATTTTTAATTTTTATGCCTAATTGCTTAGAAATTCTGATACTATGTTGAATTGAAGTAATGAAAATTAGCATCCTCATCTTGTTTGTGATTTTGTAGGAAAAGCTTTCAGTTTTTCACCACTGCATGTGATGTTAGCTCTGAGTGTTTCATTATAATGAGATGATTCCTTCTATTACTGGTCTGTTGAGTGTTTTTACTACAAAAAGATGTTAAATTTTCTCAAATGACTTTTCTGCATCAATTGAGATGATCACCTTTTTCCCCTTCATTCTGTTAATCACATTTTTTTTATATGATGAACTATCCTTGCATAACGGGAATAAATCTCACTCGGTAAAGGTGCATGATATACTTAATATACCATTGAATTCAGGTTGCTAGTATTTTGTTGAGAATTCTTGCATCAATATTCTTAAGCTATAGCGGTCTGTAGTTTTCTTGTAGAATTTTGGCTTTGGTATCATGTTAATGTTGTCCTCAGGGAATGGGTTAGGAAGTATTTCCTCCTAGTTGTTTGGTGGTGTTGGAGAAGGATTGCTTATAAGTCTTTAAATATTTCATAAAATGTACCAGTGAAGCTCCATAGTCCTGGGATTTTCTTTGCTTGGAGGTTTTAGATTGCTGATTCAATCTTCTCACTAGTTACATGTCTATTCACCTTTTCTATTTCTATATAACTGAGTCACAGTAAATTGTGTTTCTAGGAATTTGTCCATTTCATCTAGATTATTTATCTATGTATTTATTATTATTATTATTTTCTTTTTGAGATGGAGTTTTGTTCTTTTTGCCCAGGCTGGAGTGCAGTGGTGGAATCACAGCTCATTGCAATCTCCGCCTCCCGGGTTCAAAAGATTCCCCTGACTCAGCCTCCCGAGTAGCTGGGATTGTGGGCACCCGCCACCACACCCAGTTAATTTTGGCTAATGTTGTATTTTTAGTAGCGACAGAGTTTTCCATGTTGGTCAGGCTGGTCTCGAACTCCTGACCTTAGATGATCCACCCTCCTTGGCCTCCCAAAATGCTAGGATTATAGGCATAAGCCACTGCACCCAGCCTTACATTATTTCATTTGTTGGCATACAATTTTGTTCATAGGATTCTCTTGTATTTTTTTTTTTAATTTCTGTATGTTTTCACTTTTATTTCTGTTTCTAGTTGAGTCTTCCCTTTTTTTTCTTCGTGAATACAGCTAAAGGTTTGTCAATTTTGTTGACCTTTTGAAATAATCAGCTCTTGATTTTACTTTTTTCTCCATTATTTGTCTATTGTTTATGTTGTTTCTCTATCATTATTAGTGTTACAACTATAAATTTTCCTTTCAGCAGTAATTTTGTTTCATCTCCTAAGTTTTGATACATTATGTTTTTATTTATCTCAAGATATTTTCTAATTTAACTTGTGGATTTTTTTTTCCTTGATGTTTTGTTTGTTTAGGAGTGAGTTGTTCAATTTCCACATATTTGGAATGTTTTAATGGAGTAGCGAGGGTCGTGTGAGTGAGCCTGGTATCCGGTCACTGCCAGGAATGCCCGTTGATGCAGCAGGGTAGGAAGCTCCAGTTCCCACCGGGTGCAGGCTCTCAGCAAGGCTGCAGCTGGACCAGGTGCACTGCAAGCACTTCCATAGCTGGCACTAGGGAGCACAGTGGACCCCAGAAGCTTGCAGACGCCTGGAACAGCAGGGCCCCAAAGAGTGGGTCACAGCCCTGCCTTCGGGAACTCCAAGGTCTGTGATTCCCAAAGGGCCACAGCTCTTTCCTTCCTTTCACCTGCAACTTGGCGAGCAAGGGGCGTGTCTCAGACCTGTTTGTGTTATCGTTTTTAGCTTCATCAATTGTCCCGTTCTGAGTTCTAATCCTGCGACCGGGAAGAATGAAGTATGCAGACAAGAGGAAGGTGAGCAAGACGAAGGGGAGTTTTATTGAGCAACATAACAGCTCAGAGGAAACCAGCACCTCTCTGCAGCAGGGTATCCCCACCAGTATTCAACTTCTAGCCGAGAAGTTAGCTCCTCTCTGCAGGCACATTATCCCAACAAATGTTTGGTTCTCAGCAGAGAAGGTAGGTGTCTGCAAAGAGGCGCTACCAGTCTCACTAATCAAGCTGGGGAGAAGGAATAGAAGCATTTCCAAACAAGCAGTCCACAGGATCCCATCATGCTTGTCTCTAAATGTCTCTCTCTCTCTCTCCCTCCCTCCCTCCCTCCCTCCCTCCCTCCCTCCCTCCTCTCTCTCTCTCTCTCTCTCTCTCTCTCTCTCTCTCTCTCTCTCTCATCTCTCTCTCTTTTTTTCTTTTGAAAATGCACTCCAGTCTCCAGATGCGATCTCGGCTGACTGCAACCCCCGCCTCCCAGGTTTAAGTGATTCTCCTGCCTCAGCTTCTCAAGTAGTTGGGATTACAAACACATGCCACCACGAGACGGGGTTTCAGCCTCTAAACTTCTCATTTCGTCTTCTTGCATTGCCTCACTTTTCCTCATTTTCAGAGCCTGAAATCCCTTTTTATCTAGTTTTATACTTTTGTTCAGGATTCACGGACATTCCATGCTTCCATAGGCAGAGGTTTATCTTCTATATCAGTTGCTGAACACTCTGAAACACCTGTTGGATTTTACAGCCCACCAAAGTAAGTCAGATAAAACTATTTCTATAGACTAAATTCTGTTTTGTTTTTATTTCTATTTTCAGATAATTCTGCCATGCAGCTTCTGTTTCTATCAGTTTGGGGGCAACACTATCAACTACAAACATTCATTAACTCCTGTCTGCCAATTTTTGTGCTGAATTATAGACACACGGGAAATAATATAGCGTGCTGTGTTCTAGAATACCCTAATCCAGAATATCCTGTAAACTTCCTGAAGGAAAAGATCCATTTAGTGCTTTATTTATGTCTATTTAGCTTCTTGTTTCTTGCTCTGTTTTTCATTATTTCAATTTTAAAATATTGTACAAAGGCTTATTTAAATTTTATAAACAAAAATTGCAGTATCTGAAGTTCTCATTAATGTGATTCTTTAGCTTATTGATTCTGTTGACGCTTATTGTGGGCTAGTTGCTGGTATTTGTCATACTTAATTATAAACTTGTGCTTGTCTGTGTTTTATGTATAAAATTCCCGAGTTCAAGCATTAGCATTCCAAAGAGGATATCCGTTTCCTACTGCTCTGTATCCTGGGACACTACACATCTAGCACGAGTTAATTTCAAGTCTTGGATTTTTCTGTAACCAAGTAGTTAATATCATTTTGATCCCCAAATCTATATGCAGGAAAGTTGCTTTTAAAATACTTATAAACTGTTTTTTTTTTTTAAACCCAGATATTAGGATAAGGAAGACAAATGTTCTAATGTTGTCCCTCTGTTGATAGGTGGATATTTCTGGCCCCGTTTCAGTCTTGTTGTAGTACTATGTTGATCCAAGTTTGCATGCAGATCAGAAGTCCAATTGCTTTCCTCCTGAAGACCCAACATTTGGCCTCAGGTCCCCAGAGTTAGCAATCAAGTTCAAGCCTGTAGGTTGTTAAATTCTTCAGGACAACCAAAGTAGACTTTTCGTTCTAGTGTCCACATCTTTATTTTTGGCTTCAGCATTTTTCTCTTAATTTGAAGTTGCTATGGTTTAAGTCTTTCTCCCAAAAGTTCAGAAGCATTGGAGACTTAATTGACATTCTAATAGTATTAAAAAGCTGCAGGCTTTAAGAGAGAATCAGGTTGTGGGCTGGAATCCCAGCACTAAGGAAGGCTGAGGCAGGTGGATCACCGGTCTGGAGATTGAGATCAACATGGTGAAATCCCATTTCTAGTAAAAATACAACAACAAAAAAAAAAAAAAAAAAAAAAAAAAAAAAAAAAAAAAAAAAAAAAGCCAGTTGTAGTGATGTGTGCCTGTAGTCCCAGCTACTTGGGAAGCTGCAGCAGTAGAATCGATTGAACCCAGCAGGCAGAGGTTGCAGTGAGCTGAGATCGAGCCACTGTACTCCAGCCTGGACAACAGAGCAAGATTCTGTCTCAAAAAAAAAAAAGAGAGAGAGAGAGAGAGAGATGATCAGGTTGTGAGGGCTCTACCTTCATGAACAGATTAATGCCTTTATCTGGTGAGTGAGTTAGTGATGGCAGCAATGAACGCCTGGAAAAAGATAAATCAGGCCTCCATTTCCTCTTCCTCTTATATACCTACTTGCCCTTCTGCCATGAGGTGACTCTCACCAGATGCTATAGCTCCATTTTCTTGGCTTTCCAGCCTCCAGAGCTGTAAGCCAAATAAACTTGTGTTCTTTATAAATTACCGAGTCTGTGGTATTCTGTTATAGCAGCAGAAAACAGACTGAGACAGATGGGAACTTGACTATGCACTAAAAACAAGTTGGTAATATTTTATCTAACATTTATATATATATTTTTCTTTATGTGCTGTAAAATGAAATGTTCATATTAAATTTAGTAATTTTTAGAGTTCAGTTCTGGAGTTTTCTGAGTAAAAAATTATACATATATAAATAACATTTGTTAACTGTCTCTCTGATAAACATAATTTTTAAAATAATGTATTGCCATGGCTGAACCATCTAGAATATTGTCAAATAATTAGAGTGATAGCATTCTTGCTTATTCACAGTTTTAATGAGAATGACACGCCTTTTGCTTTATAACTTTGGCTCTGGGTTTTGAACAGTTATCAATCATGAGAACATTCTACTTTTTATAGCTTAGTAATTTTTAGTCACAAATCAATGCAAAATGTAGTGACTGTCTTCTTTCTGATTTTTTTTTTTTTTTTTTTTGATAGAGTCACCCAGGCTGGAATGCAGTGATGAAGTCATCACTCCCTGCAGCCTTGATCTCCCAGCCTCAAGCAATGCTCCTACCTCAGACTCCCAAGTAGCTGAAATTATAAGTGCATAGCACCATGCCTGAATAGTTTTTTAAAATTTTTTCTGTAGAAATAGGGTCTTGCTATGTCACTCAGGCTCATCTCAAACTCCTGGCCCCAATCAATTCTCTTGCCTTGGCCTCCCAAAGTGCTGGGATTACAGGAATGAACTACCGTGCTGGCCAAATGCACATCTTTAAGCAGAACAAAGAAACACATGTCAAGTCTATAATAAGGAGAGATACTCTCAAACAAGGCAGTATGCTCAGCACTGGTTGTGAGGGCGCTCTCTCGCTCTCTCTCTCTCTCTCTCTCTCTCTCCTCTCTCTCTCTCTCTCTTTCTCTCTCTCTCTGTAAAGAAATGTTGCAAGCCCAGGGCTACTCTTGTGTAGCCATGTAGGGGTCAAAATACTGCACACACAAAACTGCCATTTCCAACAATTTTATAGTCCTAAACTCTTTTAATGAAATTAAAGGGGTTTCCTGAAAATTCCAACTTGGTCACAATATAGACATGTTATACATTGTTATGGACTGAATGTTTGTGTCTCTCCCACACCTAGTTTCATATGTTGCAATCCTAGCCCCCAATGTGATAGTATTAGGGGGTGGGGTCTTTGGAGGGAGTTAGATAAGTTGAGTTCATGAGGATGAAGCCCTCATAAATGGAATAAGTGTCCTTATAAGAGTCCTGAGACAATTGCTTCTCTTTCTACCATGTGAGCATGCAGCAAGAAGGTGGCATCTATAAACCTGGAAATGGGTCCCCACCAGCCCCTGAATCTGCTGATACCTTGATCTTGGATTTTCCAGCCTCCAGAACGTAAGAAATGAATTGCTGTTATTTATAAGCTATCCAGTCTGGGGTATTTTGTTGTAGTAGACTGAATGAAATAAGACACACACACATAAACACACACATATACACAAATACATATATAAACATACACATATACAATGCATTTGTTTTCATTGAGAGCTTTGTAGCTATATTCATATAGGATTTATTTGGTATGTGTATTGTACATTTACATGTTTGAATTATGCTAGTTTTATAACTGGAAATAATTTTTGGTTAAATTTCTATTGTGAAATTTTGAACCTAAAAAGAAATACATGCTCATTTTATCTAGTGGAATAATGTGAAGAAGCCTAAAATGAAGTTAGTCATCTCTTCCCACCCACAAACTTTTCCTATCTTGTTTCCACATTTTTCTATGTTTATAAAGATATAAAAATATTTTATATACTTAAAGTTTTTGTTTTGGTGGCTCATTGGTTTTAATAAAATGGGATCACACCACATCACTCATGACTTAATTTCTTGCATCAATAATATAATATGGATATTCCTTTAGGTCTATATATATGAATTTATCACATGCTTTTTAATAGTTACATAATAGTTCACCATATGAATGAACTGCAATTTATTCAAATTTTCTTGAGTAGATGAATATTCATAAGAGATTTACAAAGATTTTAGTTTAGTTTTGCTTTTGTTTGCCCTTACAAACAGCAAACAGCTTGGTATATGTAAATTATATATAACCATTTTCAGGCTTCTAGGATAAATTTATCAATGTGAGATTATGGTACAATATATACTGCCAGAAAGTTTCCAAGAGGGTTATATCAAGTAACACCTCAATCAGTAAAATATGATAGTGACCATTTCTTATATTATCACTATTAATATATTATATCTAAGTATGGATTAACAATGGTGTAATATACAGTTAATTGGCATTTCCCAAACTATTAATAAAATTTAGTCACTTCTTTGTTTATTTCCCTTTTGGATTTCTTTTTTGATAATTCTTTTTACTATAATTTTATCAAATCATTTTACTTTTAGTTATCAGTATGTAGAAACGTATTACTATTAGAAACAATATCTAGCTTTGATCATAGTTGCAAAAATTTCCATTCTATTGTTTGTTTTTTGATGTTTTGATATCTTGATGTTGTTTTTGAAAACAATAATTATTTTATTGAAGTATAAATTACATAATGAAAAGTAAAAATCATAATTTTACAGCCTGAGGATTTATTGCAAAATGAACATAACCATGAAGATTTCACTCAAACAAACAAACAAAAATAGGACAGCACGAGCAGCACAAAATTCTCCTATTTATTTACTTCATGAATTGTGCTCTCTCTCCTCCTCAATTATAGGCTCATTTTTAACACCATGGATTAGTTTTGCCCATTTTAACGTGTCTCATATCTATTTATATTTTGAACATATTATGATATTCATTGTTTTATACAACCAGTGTGTGTTTTGATAAATGTCATCTTTTCATTGCTTTAAAAAAATTTTTCATACATGTCTTCACATGGCATCATTTTCCTTCTGCCTGAAGAACTCCCCTGAAGTACTTCAATTCAATTGGATCTTCTCATGATAGATTCTATCATATTTTGTTTATCTGAAAATGTTTACTTTGGCTTCATTTTGAAAGGTATTTTCATTGCACATGGAATTTTAGTTGGTATTTCTTTCACTCTTTAGATAACAATTTTCCAGTAACATGTAACTTCAATCATTTTGTTGAGGTGTCAGCAGATTTTTCATCATTACTCTATCATTCCTTTGTTTTCATTGCTTTCTTTAAATTTTTATTCGTCTTATTTTATGAATTTTACTTGATGTGCCTAGGTGTGGTATTCTTTTATGTTCTGTTCCAGCTGTGTAGCAGTTCCTAAAACTTTGTCTTAATGAGTTCCATTGGTTTTAGACAAATTTCAGATTTTATTTCTTCAAATATTGCACTGGCTCTCCCTCTTTTCTTCTGATTAAAATTCCAAATTTAGACCTTTCCAACATGAAATATATCTCTTGTGGTCCTTTCTTTCTCTTTACTTGTTCTTTTCTTAATGTTTCATTCTGGATATTTCTTCTGGGCTACTATGCATATAACCAATTATCTGTTCATCTATATCTTCTAATTTTAACCCATAATTTCAGTTATTGTATTATTTAGCTCTAGAATGTAGATCTAGGATTATTTTTATTTTCTAGTTAATTGCCTCAAGTTTTATAATTTGTGTAATTTATTAAAATGTCATTTAAAAACATATCTGTGCTAGGTAAAGCATATCAATCTTTTATGTATAAAAATTATTTTAACTGCTTTTACTATAGATTTAATTAACTAAGTTTTACATGGATATGTGATTTCACCTCAAGATGTTGGTGATAGTATTCCACAGTCTTTAGCCATCCACAGTAAAAGTTGTAAAATCTGTTGTCATCTGTTTCTTTCTTAGGTAATATCTACTTTTTTTTAAATAGCTGATAAATTTTAATAGTATTTAATCCTTGACTTTCTGTGACATCACTATGATGTGTAGCTGTGTGGATGTATTTATTTATTTATTTATTTATTTATGAGATGGTGTCTTGCTCTGTCACCCAGGCTGGAGTGCAGTGGCACAGTCTTGGATCACTGCACTCTCCACCTCTCAGGTTCAAGCATTCTTCCCACCTCAGCCTTCCAAGTAGCTGGGATTACAAGCTATGCACCACCATGCCCGGCTATTTTTTTTAATTTTTAGTAGAGATGAGGTTTCACCATGTTGGCCAGGCTGGTCTCAAACATCTGACCTCAAATGATCTGCTTACCTTGGCCTCCCAAAGTGCTGAGATTACCATGCCCAGCCTGGATTTATTGTTATACATTGCACTTAATAATTAGAGTTTGCTTTTCGGTGAGTAGTTATTTCTGTTTTTAATCTTAAATTTTTTATCTTCTATTTATTAAAAAGTTACTTTTCCATTATTCTCATGATACTTTAACTCTTATTAGATGTTTATCAGATTATCTCAGTGTAGTTTCAAAGTCTCTCTTTTACAAGTTCGAAGTTGTACTAGCATTGTTTCAATATTCTGATGTTTCCCTGAGTATTATTTTCAATATTATATTTCCTCAGTATTAGCTAATTCTCTCTTCATTTTTTGTCAGCCATGAGCCTTGTGTTTATCACTTTTCAGTTACCATATTATCCACTCCCAAGATTTCTACTTTTTAAAAATCCACCAATACTTGTTTTATTTCAGTTTGTTGGTTTCAATTTTTAATTTAATTCTCATAATTATGTAATAAATGTATTTCTTCTATTTATACTTAGAGTATTTCAAATAAATATATTTTAGGGTCTATGTTTTTTTTTAAATAAAGTGTGAATTGATGTTCAAATGTTGATTTTATTTTTCTGCATTTTTAAACATTATATTTAAGTGTTTAGGATATTGTTTAGTATGGTCATTTGAAGGTAGATAATTATTTTTCTGCCTCTCTCTCCCCACCATATCATCTCTCTCCTTCTGTGATTACTATTCTCTGGATTGCCTCCCATCTAAACCCAGGGCCCCAGGTCTACAAATAGGTCTTATGAAAGTCATTCACAACTTCTTAGCTGTAGTACTATTGTAAGATATCATACTCCTTGAGCTAGTGTATGATTAGTTTCAGTTCCCAGTAAGGAAGCTGTGTCTTTGTAGTTCCGGCTTCCCTAAACAGCAGCCATAGAATGACTGCATTCCTTTCAGGCTGTCCTCTTGCGTTGAGTCATTCCATCCCAATCTCTGCTGCACGCTGTGCAACTGGCTATGGTATCACATATAAGATAGAGCCATTAATTCCCTATTCTGTACTACTCAGACCCCCTACCCCACTGCCTGCTTCAAAAGCAGATCCTAGAAAGTTTCTGGATTTATCCCAACTCAGCATTTAGCAGTTCTGTTCTGTTCATGATCCACGCAGATATTTAACTTGCATTTGAGCCAGGCTCTATGTGTCAAGTTTCCTCTTTTATATGTTATCTTTGTTCCTACATGTATAGAGTGGGTAAAGAATAAAGTATAAAATTACTAGGCCACTCTGGTCAGTAGTCACCTCTTTATTCTCAGAATCTTAAAAAATACCTTCAAATATCTTACTTCTATTGTTTCTCTCTCGTGCTTTCTCTCCCTTTTTCTCTCTCTGTCTCTTTATGTAGATGCACCAGTTCGTTTGTACTCATACACATGCACACACAATACTATGTGTATATAAACATATATGTATCTATATCTATATGGGCCAACTGGTGCATCTACCCAGAATGTGTGTATATGTGTAATTTGCTTTCTCTTCTCAGTAGGCAAATATATTGTCAGTTGTTTAAGTGCAAGAGAATCCAAGGAGCTTTACCATGATTTTCTGTTTGGATAGTTTCTTACCAAAGCATTAATAATGACCATGACCTTCTAGTGACCTCCACTATCTCTAGACCTAGATTGCTGGTCTCTAGGGAAGCAGGTACTTGAATTGATATAAAGTCATCCTATACCTGAAAAGATAAGTGGAATATTTGGTTGAATTAAATTGCAAATGGTACTTTCTTAAATTTTATTTTCAGTAAAATACTACTTAACATGCAAAGCAGATTTTTTCTCCTTCAGAATGCATGATAGTCATTTACTAATGAGTGCTTTTAAATCTACTGGCTGAGCCTTAAGATATCACAAATTATAAATTCAATATTTTTGCTATAAGTTAGAGAAAAGGAAGTAGGCATAAGATTTGGACCAGAAAATCAAAGCTTTATTTAAAAATTGGAGAAGATTCTGTTTGTTAAGCTAGCATCTTCTCTTTGCACAACTTCAGCTGGAATCATGTAACAGCTACTTAAGTCCTGCTTTAAAGGATCTACTAAAGATGTCATCCTTATCTTAGTCACAGAGATCAATTTATAAGATCTTATTCCAGAAGTGAAGTCAACTGAAAAGAAGGAAAAAGGAGGGAAAAGAAGACAAGAAGAAAGTAAAAAATAAATGGAAAGACAACGTATATGTTTACCTTTTTTATTCTACCTTGCAGAGAAACCATATTTTTTCTTTGCTTAGCGATTTCTAGGTGTCATTTTCACAAGTGGCTTCTTATAGTTAAAGTCCTTTAGATTAATTTATAATTATACAGGCAACTTCATGAATACATACTCTATTCGTCACATTTTGTTCAAAGGTCAGATAGCTCTTTTTTATTTTTGTTCTGGCTGTCCAGACAGGAAATGTATTCCTTTCTGGTCTCCAACTCTGACATTCAGATATTCCTTAACTGTACCCATCTATAGTTTTTAGTCTAAGGTAAGAGGAATAGTTATCTTGTAATAACATATGGGCTGATCCTACTCATGTCTGCATTCTGGAAACTCTGCATCTAACTCACTTTCCCCCAATAATTTGTACTGCATGGATTTGCCAGTTACAGAGAAATCAAACATCCTTGGATCTCATATTAATGAGGGGATACAGACATTTGAATATGAGTTTGTTTCACTTGTCACATTTTTTACTTTTGATTCTGTTTCTGACCTGAACTTACAGGGCAATCATTTTCTCAGGCCTCCTTCAGCCGTGTTCTACTGGGACAGTTGTTTGGCTTATCTGTGTGGTTTAGTGGAGACTACGTGACAGTCATATGACTTTGAACCCTTCAAGCACTACAAATTGACTTTAGTTATCTTTAGCTGTCTCTTCCTTCATTCTCTCTATGCACCAAGAGGCATAGAGCCTACCAGAGTAGATAGAGAGAGGCAAATGAGTGAATGAATGAATTAATGATACTCAAAGGTGGAATGTGGAAAGAGTAAAATAAAGCCAAAACTAGTCTGTAAAAACTTGACAAAAATATCCCATCAAGGTTCGGCAGCATCTCTATTTGACAATAGAATTCTACTATGTTCTCTCAATATGGAAGGATGTCAGGCTATTCCTGAGTTACCACAAAGACCTACAAGTGCTGGAATGTGTAATTGTCACATTTCTGATGCTAAATGCAAAGGTCAGGTAACCCAGAGGTTGCATGTCCTGCTGTCAAGGAGGCTACATTTTTTATGAGTTAACACATCTCATCTTTTCTTACCACAGTTTATTATTTTTAAAAGTACTAACACATAAATTTTACTGCCAAAGCATCGTGTTCCTTGTTATTATTTTTAAGTTCTTCCATTCGTCTGTGTCAGTAGCTGTAGCTGAACTCCAAGATGCCTGATTCTAGGAAGAATTCCCAGCGTACAAAATGGTCAAGGCACGCTTGCAGTGTCAGGAAAATCTTTTTAGTTAGAGTCGTATCTTGGTGCCCTGCTGCCCTTTTAAACAAATGTTTGGATTTTTGCACTTTATTGCTGTTTCATAGCCCAATCTCTAAGACAGACTTCTCTAATTTTGTGTGCGAGAGAGAGTTTACTTAACAAACGATCCCATATTGCCTTTAACAGGGAAGGTTGTTAACCTGGATTATTGTACACAGATAGAACATCACATGTGAAGCACTCGCAGCTCCCCAGCTTTTCATATCATTTTTCTCCTGTTTCCAGCGGGTTCATGACTCCTGAGCTGGGCTGTGAGCACACAGTGGTGAATAAAATTCAGCACACTCTCTGTAAGCCACATGCACTTCTAAAATGTGCCACTTTTGAACAAGACCATCCTGGGAAAATGACTGGCATGGAGTATTTTCGATGGAAATATCACTTGTGGAATATCTTTTTAATTGCATTGCCAAGTTCACCAATTGAAGTTGCCAGCTGATTCCCTTTCATACAGTTGATTTTGTTGCCTTTTATTTATTATCATAATTATATGATTAACAGAGATAGTGGCTTTTATCAGAAACATCTGGAGGTCACAGAGCCAGAAATAGATTGTTAGTTGGGTCTTCAGAAATAGTCATCAGTTTCAAGGAAAGGAATGCTACAGTGTTAGTTTCCTAGGTATAGGAAGGTTACCTCTGTTGCCCATGCCCAGGAGAGAAACTGTGTGCAGCTTTAAAAGACCCCAGCAACATTAAAGATTTTTACAGTACTTATAACTAAAACTCCCCATTCTGTCCAGAAGGTTAGGTAAATTATGATGTAAAAATGCATTGTGGAGTTATTTCCAATTCTTCTTCCCCGAAGTCTTCCTTCAATGTTCACATGTTTATCCAATGGGCTCAATCTCACTGATTTTTTGATCTCTTACTTTGGTTCATACTTTGAATGAAGTGCTTTCTGCTTCTAAAAGAATCTAATCTATGATTTAGAGTAATCGAAAGGGTTCCCTATATTTTTTGAATGCTTTTATGTTTAAGGTCTTTTTTATCTTTTCTGTTTTATCTTCAGTAATCTAGACTCAAAATATAGGCATACTTCAAAGATACTGCAGGTTCAGTTCTAGATGACTGCAATAAATCAAGTCACATTCATTTTTTTTTTGGTTTCCCAGTACACATAAAGTTATGTTTACAATATATTATAGTCTATTAATAATAAAATAGCATTATGTCTAACTCACTTTAATTTTAAAATATTTTATTGCTAAAAAATGTTAAGGATAATCTAAGCCATCACTGAGTCATGATTGTTTTGCTGGTGGAGGGCCTTATCTCAGTGTTGATGGCTGTGGTGGTGGCTGCTGAAGGTTGGGGTAGCTGTGGCAATTTCTTAAAATAAGACAGCAATGAAGTCTTCTACATTGATTGACATGTTTACATGAAAGATTTCTCCCCAGCTGTTTGATAGCATTTTACTCACTTCCCCCAGAATTGTAGTCCTCTCAAACCCTGCTTTATCAATTAAGTTTATGAAATATTCTAAATTCTTTGTTGTCATTTCAACAATGTTCACATGATCTTCATCAAGACTAGAGTCCATCTCCAGAAACCATCTTCTTTCCTCTTCCTTAAGAAGTACCTCCTTATGAGTTCAAGTTTTATCACAAGATTGCAGCAGTTCAGTCACATCTTTAGGCTCTACTTCTAATTCTAGTTCTCTTGCTATTTTCATCACACTGCAGTGACCACCTCCACAGAAATCTTGAACCCTTCAAAATCACCCATGAGGATTGGAATCAATTTCTTCCAAACCCCAGTTAATGTCTATATTTTAACCCCTTCACATGAATCACGAATATTCTTAATGATATCTAGAATGGTGAATCCTTTCCAAAGGGTTTTTAATTTTCTTTGCCTGGATCCAATACAATAATCATTGTATGACAGTCATAGTCTTAGAAAATGTATTTCTTGTATTTGTTGAATGATAAGACTTGAAAGTCTTGGTCTAGGGGCTGAAGATACAGTGTTAACAGGCGTTGATCTTGTACATTTCTGTCAGAGCTCTTGGATCATCAGCTACATTGCCAACTAGCAGTAATATTTTGAAAGGCATCTTTTATCTGAGCAGTAGGTCTCAACAGTAGGCTTAAAATATTTAGCAAACCATGCTGTATGGGGGGCTGAGGCAGGTGGATCACTTGAGAAAGGAGTTCCAGACCAGCCTGGCCAATATAGCAAAACCTCATGTCTACTAAAACTACAGAAAACTAGCTGCGTGTGGTGGTGCATGCCTATAATGTCAGCCACTCCAGAGGCTGAGGCACAAGAATCCCTTGAGCTTGGAGGCAGAGCTTGCAGAGCCAAGACTGCATCTCTGCATGCCAGCCTGGGTGACAGAGTGAGACTCTGTCTCAAAAAAAACCAACAAAAATTAAAAGAAACAAAAAACATGCTGTAAACAGATGTGCTGCTACCCAGTTTTTGTTGTTCCATTTATAGAGCACAGGCAGAGAAAAATTAGCATAATTCTTAAGGGTCCTAAGATTTTTGGACGGTCAGTGAGCATTGGCTTCTACTTCAAGTTACCATCTGCAGTACACCCTAACAAGAAAGTCAGCCTGTCCTTTGAAGTTTTGAAGTCAGGTATTGACCTCTCCTCTCCAGCTATAAATGTCCTAGACAGCTCCTTCCCATAGAAGGCTGTTTCACCTACACTGAAAATCTATTATATAGTGCAGTCACCTTCATCAATGAGCCTTAGCTAATCTTCTGGATAACTTGCTGCACCTTCTATATCAGCACCTGTGGGTTCACTTTGCATTTTTATATTACTGAAATGGCTTCTCTCATTAAGCCTCATGAATCAACCTCTGCTGTCTTCCACTTTTCTTCTGCAGCTTCCTCATCACTCACAGACTTCATAGAATTGAAGAGAGTTAGGGCTTTCCTCTGGATTAGGCTTTAGCTTAAGGGAATGTCATGAAATTTTTGACCTTCTATTTAGACTATTCGAACTTTCTACATATCAGCAATAAGGCTATTTTGCTTTCTTATCATTTGTGGGTTCACTGGAGTAGAACTTTTAATTTCCTTCAATAAGTTTTCCTTTGCATTCACGAGTTGGCTGTTTGGTACAAGAAGCCTAGCTTTTGGCCTATCTTTGCTTCAACATGCATTCTTCAGTGAATTTAATTGTGTCTAGCATTTGATTTTATTAATTGACCTAATTCAATGTTTTTAAGTAGTAAGGAATTAGGAGGCCTAAGGAGACAGAGAAAGGGAGAGAGAGAAAGGCACATGGGGGATGGCTACTCAGTGGAGCAGTCAGAAAGCACACAGCACTGATAAATCAAGTTGTCTTATATGAGCATGGTTCATGAGGTCCCAAAACAATTACAACAACAGCAAAGATCACTCATCACAGAATCACTATAACAGATGTAATAATAATGGAAAAGTTTGAATTACTGGGAGAACTGCTAAAACGTGACAGAGAAATGAAGTGAGCACATGCACCTGGAGAAAAATGACACTGATAGACTTTCTCAATGCACCTTTGCTGTAAACCTTCAATTTGTTAAAATAACAACAACAACAGCAACAACAACAACAACAGCAAACCCCACAATATCTGCTAAGTCCAATAAAGTGAAGTGCCATGAAATGAGATGTGCCTGTCCATTGCCTTCACCATTTCTCATAAGGATTTCTATCACCTTTGTAACCGTAATGATGATTCGCAGCTGCAAGGAGAAAGGCCATATCTTAGCAGACTTGGCTTTTCACCAATTCCTTGGCTCCCCTCTGCCTTCTCCGTCTCCTAGAACTATAAATTATTCCCCCTTACTCATGGAGAATATTTCTACATTCTTTAATATCTCTTGGAGTTTTATGACACTCTTATACAATGTATGTTGTTCAAACAATGTATTCCAGAAAAACACAGAGCTCTTCTTAAGTAATTATAATAAACCACTTAAAAAATACTCATTATATGTGGAAGGGCTCATTTATCCATGCTCAATCTCTAACTCCTCTCCTTCAAGTATGACTGAAATATTTTCTATTCTTTTTTTTTTTTTTTTTTTGGAATTTGCTGGGATAGAGATGATCTAGCAATGGAAGTAGAAACTTTCTCTATCTTTACCTTTATGAGTAGAGTGTTAGAAAATGGGTGTAGTCAATTCAAACTACAAATCATTGAGAAAAACACTTCACAAAGTCTGTTCATTGAATTAATATTAGCTGGTGCTGTGGTTGGAACATTTGTTTCTCCCCCAAATACATATGTTGAAACCTAATTACCAATGTGATGATATTAGGAGGTGAGACCTTTGGGAGATGATTAGGTTAAGGGGCAAACTCCTCATGAGTTGAATATTTTAGATATTCAAAATTATAACATGGTAGAGTTAAAAATGATGGCTCCTAAAATAGGAGGGATCTTAAAATCATCTAGTCAAACATTCTCATTTTATAAAGAGGAAATAGGAAATTCTGACTTGACCCAGACTATCTAACCAGTCCCTAGTAGTGTCAGGGCCTAGCATCTGTCTGTCTTGAATCTCAGGACAGTTCTTCTTTTACATGCTGCTATTTGTTGGCCAGAGAAAGTGATTCTAGGCAGCCACTACTCAACTTATTTCTCTAAATGGGTATAAATATTTCTCCATAATGGAATAGAGTACAATTCATACATGTTTTAAAATAGCCAAGATTAGATCAATATAGGGTATATTACTATCTGCAACATAATTAATATGTGATGTGCAATTAATACAGTGTGTATAATGCTGAAGATCCAACTTTTGTCAACCTAGTTTCTAAACAGTTCTGAGGAGGATGAGGTAGACAGTCTATCTCTGGAAAACCTGACTGAATGGACACTATCTTAGCCTTCCTCTTGGGTTTAGAATTATACAAACTAGTTCATCATTCATAACATTCAGCCACTTACTAATGTGATCTTGGGCAAATCACTTCTAAACTCTATCTGACTTTCCTCACCTGCTTAGTAGGAATAATAACGGCTACCTTGCAGAGTTTGGTTCTGCTTTAAAATAATAATCTGCATGAAAGACCCAATCCTGGAGCATGGTATGCACTCAAAGGTTATTAATTTCCCCTTCACTCTCATTTGTCATTGCAATTTTACTTGAATTATTAACCTAAAATTAGCTTATCTATTCCTTGCATTCCATTTCAAAATAAAACTTTTACTTTTGCCCCTGTGGGTCAGTAGTAAGACTTAAATACTCTCTTGAACACACAGTAATTCTTTTTTTCCTTTTTAAAGAAAATCCTCATTTGTGACAGAACTGCCACAGAGTCCTGAAGAATAAGGAAAGTCAGGCAATGAATGACTATTTTCCAGAAGACAGGTAAAGCATATTTGGTAGATTAATTCTGAATTCACCTTCTGAGCAGAAAAGGACAAAACCCTCATTTACCAAGATTCTAAAGAGATTTCCAGACAAGTCCCTAGCCAGCCTCACATCAGTCTTTGCTTTGAAGCATCCATTCCCCAGAGCTTGGTTTCCTTGACTAGGTCCCAAACCTTTTATTGAGCCGCAAGGCAACCAGAGGAAACAATCAGCTTCTTGTACAGATATTCACGTGCCTGGTGGCACTCAGGGGAGGGCTGGTGCATGTGCTTATCAGGGAATCAATCCTTCTTGCCTATCATCCTCCTCTTCCTCAGAAGAAAGTGAGTTAGTGCAGTTACCTTATCCAGAGTAATTACTTCACCTTAAACTGTTTATTCTTCTGAAAAAGGTGTTTGGGAGCAGGTAGCAGTTTGGTGGGAGACACGGTTTTTGAAAAGTACTTGATATTGATCATGGGCAGTGCGGAAGTGCTGGGAAGGTTGCCTTTCAAAACAAGGCTCCCTTTTCTATTGGGGATTACCAGGCAAAAGGTGAGCTATGTTGTCATTTTGAGGTTTCAATCCTGGGAGTGATAATGTGGTGGTCCAATTGGGGAGTCTGGGACTCCCCACCAACTTCCCTAGTGTGCTCTGAAATTGTGACCTAGGACAAGTTCTCTAAAGTTACTCTACTCCTTCAGCAGAGGGAAGAGGCAACCGTGAGGTGAGGTATTTTCAAAAGCTGTTAAATACAAATTTGATAATCTATCTAAAACAAACCACACTTAAGAAAAGAGTCTTCTTTCCTTTCAAAGTCCTTTTAATTGTCAGGCCAAAGAGACATTAGAATGAGACCACGATCTTGCCCTACTCCTTTCTTTAAACAATATATTCACTTCTTATAACTACATATTATTACTACAAATAACTGTAAATTAAACTGATAATACCACATCAAACACTATAAGCCACATCCTATGACTTAGCTATGTATAACCAATCACTAATCAATATTATTTTAATAAACCAGTACAAATTTCTAACAAACAACTTTACATCAGTCCAGTCCCCATCCCTCATTTTTCCCTTTAAAATCTGCTTATAGCTACTACTAATTAAAATATATATTCAAAGCAACTTAAATCTATACTCCTGAGTTATAATCCTCAAACTTGACCCAAATAAACTCTCACTTATGTTAATTTCGCCTCAACTTCTTCCTTAAGTCGACAGTTCTTTCCCTGATACTTACCAGAATGATAATTCCCTGGGCTCAGATTAAAACTGGCAAAAACGGGAGTCATCAGAAATGAGGGAGCTTCTGAAAAGTTTGGGGATTCCGGAGTGTTCAGGACAACAGAAAAGGGAATTTGAAAAAAAAGAAAGCAAAAATAAAAACTGATCACAGAAGCCTTAATGCACCCACGAATGTTATTCCCCAATTCTTTCTTTATATGCATGCATAGTTAGCATAGTTGCAGCAATGGAGTAACTCCATTATTATTTTCTCCCACTTTGCATTTATTTTAAGTCTTCTTCTCAGGATGTTTTCCTGAGTGATGTCTGATCTAATACGAAAAAGTGCAAGTAGGCGAGGCAGGACTTTGGAAGGGCTCAGACTAGACGAACAAAACCGAGGTCTGCTGGAAGCAAGGACTCTGAGTTAGGCAACCGAGATGCCCACGTATCTGCGCGTCAGCCCAAGAGGCCCGCCGGCTCTGCTCAGCTCCCCGCGGCATGGCCGCAGCCCGGCTGCTGGGCTCCCGGCCCGCTTCCTTTCTCCGCGAGCTGGGACTGCAGGTGGGGCCCTAAGCGCCCTAGGGGCACGCGGAGCCGCCTCGGGCTCACCTGCGCCTCCAGGGCCCCCGCTCCGCGCTGCCGCCCCGCCGCCCCTCCCGCCGCCCCGCCCCGGCCCGGCTCATTGGCTGCCGCTCGGAGGGGAGGGGAAGGGGCGGCCGCGGGGGTCTCATTGGCGATGCGGACTCGCGCCTCCGTTCCGTAGTCCGGGGCCGGGCAGCTGCGCGAGGGCTGGGAACTGCGCGGCGGGGACGGCGGGCGACTCCAGCTTCGCCGCTCCGTGGGAAGCTATGGGGACGCGCCCTTTCTCAGGGTGCCCATCCAGCGGCGGCTCCGAGCGCCCTGCCCCGCGGCTTTAGGAAGCGATCGTGGAGCAGAGTCACTCTCTCAAGACCCCCGGGACCCACTCGACTCCGGCCTTGCATCGCCGAGCCTTTCTCCGGCCCCAGGAGCGTGAAGTAGAGCCGTCCTCCGGAGCGCAGCGAGGAGCATGGGGAGAGCGGCGGCCCCCGGAGGCGGCAGCGGAGGGGCGTCCCTCTGGCTCCCGTGGCTGGGGCTGTGCTTCTGGGCGGCAGGGGCTGCGGCTGCCCGAGGTAAGCGCTGGGCGGAGCGGGCAGCTGAGGGCGAGGGCGCAGGGGCGCCAGCCAGACGGAGCGCGGCCCGCACCGATGGCGTGGGCTTCCCAAGTTGCGCCCTGCACCTTTCCGCGCGCCAAGCCCTACCGGGTGGGAGCCGAGTAGAGGACTCCGAGGGGATCACAGCCTTCCAACCCAAGTTTGCGATCTGCCGCAATCCTACAGGTTGCTGTGACCCGGGCCCCTACCCTTTTCCTTGACTCTCCTCGCCTGCTCCATTTTCCAAGCCCTCCCCAGTTGCTGCAGACTGGAGTACCCCGGTCTTCACTCCAGTCTCTCTCTCCCCTGTCCTCTCCACTTGCTTTCAAGCCGATCTTGGTCGTAGGTGGGCGCCCATAGCGATGGCAGGGAGGTCCTGTGGAAAGGGGCCGGATGATGGGAATATTTGTAGAGTGGGTTTGAACAGAGAGGGCATCTTTTCTCTTAGGGGAGGAACATCCATGCTGATGTCCCCTCGCCTTGCGCCAAGCATGGCACCCCTCGGGCGACCTTAGCCTGAGGTCCCAGCCAGCCCTGGGCTTGGCTTGGCAGAGGCCGCCTGTGTGCAGGAGCTCGGGAGAGCAGCATGCACCATCTCGGTTTAACTGCGCCCGCAGTGCCCAGCCGGGATGAGCACTTGGCCGGAGGCTGCTCACCGGGCGCCTCCTCTTCCACCCCGGCGCCTACTCCGATTAGAAGCGCGGGTCCCACAGAGCAGCAGGGAAACCTCTGCTTCTTTCCGACTTAGAAGCCGAGACTGCATTTTCTTGGATCCTCTGGACTCCAGCAGAGGGAAATTTCGCAACTGGCTTCAGCTCCACCTTGAGCGAGGACAGGAAGCATCAACTTAAAGATAAATCCCAAGGACTTGTTTTGAAGATGATCAGAGGCAGTTTCAGACTCAGCTCAAGTACAGCTTTACCTTTGAAAAAAATTCGGAAGCTTTGCCTTCCAGCCCTTCTCTCCCTTTTTCCTTCTCTGTGTGCTATCCATTAGGCTTAGAATATGTGATACCGTTAAATGATTTACTGTGCACTTGCCTGGGAGGTGGAGCTGAGGTGACCACCTCACCTTCTGCTCTGTTCACTCTTGTGAACATATTCCGACCAGCCGGGAGACTGAAAACGGGAAAGGGTTGAGAACGAGCACAAAAGAACCGATGTTCTCTCTCTCTCTCTCTCTCTCTCTCTCTTTTTTTTTAAAAAATAAAAGCTTATAGTGTGTTAAAAGCAGTCCGGCTGCCCAGAAAGATTCCTTTTTTTTTTTTTTTTTTTTTTTTTTAAAGAGGTCGATAGAGGCTCTCCGTTGTATGATCCTGTTCTATGCCTATTTGCATTTCATTTCCTGAAAAGTTTTTTTTTTTTTTCTCCTTTTAATGGAGCAGGCATTTTAAGAAGCAGGGGAGGTTTAAAAATCAGCCTCAGTGATTGTACACACTGAGTTATGATGAAGCTCAGTGCTTTCTCGTGCTGGAAGAAGCACAAGCTTCAGCCATTTAATTTACTACGGCAAATGCCTCATTGCAAAGTCAGCTCTCAGTTGTTTTTGATACACTCTTACGGGAAAAGTGAGTCTTTTCTAAATGTTGATCTAAATGTCTGAGTTTCCACTTACTATTTGTGTGGAATACCTTACAGTCACTAACTCCAGGTACTCACCCTTGGAATTGGGTTGGTGAAGTTGTCTTGAAGCCAGCTCGAAACAAGAGGTGAGGACATGCCAACAGCCTCTTGGATGGAGTTTTGCTGGCTGTGAAACTAAGGCTAGCACCTCTTGTCTGCAAGCTGTTCTTTAAAGGTCTCCTGGAAAACATGCTGTACACTCTGCAGGCTTATTTACAACAAATGTCTTGCACAGATTATAGTAATATGCAAGACACATGGAATGGAGCAGTAAATCTGACTGATATTTCCCATGTCATATTCTACTTTCTGGGGCATGAAGCCCATTCCCCTTAGCAACTGTCAGAGTCCTCAAGAATGAGCACTAGTCAGGCTATGAAACCGGGGAAGCCACATGCACCTGGCTTTGCACAGTTGGGCATAATTGGAGTTTTCAGACCAAAGGGTGTGTTTCAGTGCTGTGAAGTTCTCCCATCCCAGATAGGTGTCCAGTCATTAAAACCAAGATAAGGTGCACTGGCGTGGCATGCCTGCCTGACCGCTAGTCTCACTGTACTCTCTAGGGTGAGCCCTAGGCTGTTCTTATGTAGCCAATTAACAGTTTTTGTTCTTTAAGACTTTTCTTGTTGATTTGAAACAAGACGTTCAACTTGCCCTAACCAACAGGGTATATAATTACGCCACTTGCCCTGATATTATGAGGATATTTAACAATTCAGTAGCATTTTCTTTACCATATTTATCATTTATCTGTTTCCAAAATGATTGCACCAACTTTTTTTTTCTTTTCTTTCCCTCTATTCTTATGTAAAAACCTCTGAAAATCAGAGTGAAATTTCAAATTGGCTTTGAATATACTCTGAGAGGAAGACCCCTGGGACAAGGGACTGTTGCAGAGCCTAGTAGTGGCCCAAGGAGCAATGTTCTGTTTCCCTCCTTTGTAAGCAAGGCTTAGCTCTTCAGATGAACATCTCTGCCTGTCAGCATACTGTAAGGAAGGCACTCTGGTGCCATGATCACTGTATGTTTTTACACTTTCCAACTGAAAAGGAGGTTGTTTAAATGTTATTCATGACCTGCCAAGTGATAATTGAATCCACATCACGTTGTCATACTGATTTGTTTTTGTTCTTTGAATATACAGTGTACTGCTGTTGATATGGTTGTTATTTTTGCCTTAGATACTGTACATAAGATACTCTAGTCATTAAAGGAAGAGAGGAAGATGATCTTAGACAGGCTGAGCTTTCATATAATTTCTTGCTTTAAAACATTTCCTGGACTATGAAATGTTCATTACAATGACTAGAGTAATGTATTAACGGCAAGAGAAGTACACACTTATAACATAGGCATAATAATAGTCTTATGATTTACACATACTTAAATCCATTTATCTGTCTAGCTCATACAGTTTTAAATCTATAGTCATTTCTTCTGTAATGAATGTTCTGAGATCACCCTCTTCCTTTCCACTCTCTTCCCAGGACAATGAGAAACAGTCTTTTCTCCCCATTTCCTTCCAGGCTTGTTTTTTTTTTCCCCTGATTCTTGGGTTATCCTCTTATTTTGAGCAATTCAATGGCACCTTCTTAAGAGATCTTTTAAGCATCTCAGTTTTTAAGAAGAGATTAATCGTTCTGATCTGGCCCTATAATGATAGCGCTTGTTGCCCTTTACATACATTTTTTTTTTTTTTTTTTTTTTTTTTTTTTTTTTTTTTGTTCTGCAAGACCCATCTTTAAGTCGTACCCTATATGGGAGGGAAACATCTGGAGCTGTGGATCCCTTCTGAGTTCTCTCAGCCCTAGATGACTGAATCCATCAAGTAGTTCTACACTGTGCTGTCTTATTAATTAGGAAATCACTTTTCTCTTTATTGTCTCAATGCTTTGTACATTTGTTTTTACCCTCCTCTTTGTACCAAATGTAGTACCCAACTTAAAACACTGCCATTGTTTATCAGGAAATTGGTTTATTAGGAGATAGTGCATGTTCGATATCCTTCTCTTCTGCTTTTTTTTTTTTTCTTTAATATCTAGGCTAGAGACTCAGGCAGCATGTATTAAAATCTAATCCCAAAGACAAGTGATGTATTCCATAGCATCCTCTTAAGGAAGGCGGTGGTGGTGGTATCTGAGGCCTTCGGAATGGGAAGGCACATGGGTTCACAGGGAGCCCAGATGTGTCTTCCTTCTTGATTACACCTTTACCATTTATGCTGATTGTCCCTTCGTCCAGGCAACATCACTGTCTTTTCTTCCTTTCTCCTCCTTCTGATGTCTTCATGAACTAACAGCTCAACAGAATTATCAACGGAAACTCCCTATTTCTATTTTATTCTTAGTCACATACTTTATGTAAAGAAACTTATTTGTTCCTTCCTTCGTTATTTTTTTCTTTCTTTCTCTTTTTTCTCTTTCTTCCCTTCCCCTCCCTTCCCTTCTCCTCTCCTTCTCTCCCCTCCCCGTCCCTCCCTTCCTTTCTTCCTTCCTTCTTTCTTTCACAGCTTCTCATTCTGTCATCCAGGCTAGAGTGCAGTGGTGCCATCATAGCTCACTGCAGTGACAAACTCCTAGGCTCAAGTGATCTTCCCACTCCAGCCTCTTGAGTAACTGGGACTTTAGGCATGAACCATCACACTGGCTAATCAATTTTTTTTTTTTCTGTAGAGATTATTTCTCACTATTTTGCCCATGTTGATCTTGAGTTCCTGGGCTCAGGTGATTCTCCTGCCTTGGCCTCCCGAAGTGTTAGGATTACAGGTGCGAGCCACCACATCTGGCCTCACCCCTTTACTTTCTAAATGGCCACTGATGGCATGAGACCTATTATCATGTTATTAGCACTCTTTTTATACTGTGCCCCTTCCTTAAAAGAATACATTTCTGTAACTTTGATTGAATATGAAATAATACATGAAATAATAATACTTATTAGTAATACTTTCATATTTATTTGAGTACGAAATAATACTTATAAGTATTATTATTATAAATATTATAATAAGTACTTATTTCATGTGTGAAAATCATAATTTTAAATGTTCTCCAAACATTAACTGATGTAATCCTAAAGATAACTCTTTGAGGTAAGTACTATGATTACCCCCATTTGTAAGACATAAAAAGAGGGACACAGATTGAAAGCTTGCCCAAGGCCATAGAATGAGGACATAGTAGGGTGTAGGTTTGTACTGCCTCCATCTGACTCTGGGGCCCACAACAATGACAATTTTCTGAACTATGCAGAAAAGAAAATGACCCTTATATTTTGATGACAGAAGTGCTCAGATGGTATCCTTATGACTATCAAGAGGCGTAGAGGAATTTAGAGTAGCTTAAATAAGTCTATAAATATGTTCAGATAAATCTAAAAGATTTATGTTGTATGAAAATAACCACCCTCTCCCCATTCAGCTTACTATACTTTGGGATTGGATTCACACTTAAAATTCTGAGCGCCGGTTTCCAATATGATAGCTTGCTTTTGTTTTCAATTTTGAATTTCGACAGAAAATATGACTCTGATTGAATACGCCATCCATGGAACGGCAGATCCCACGAGACTATTTGTTGCATGTCTTGTATTTTTAGCCTTGTTTGCCAGGGAAATGTGGAGCATGAGATTTGAGAATAGATTGTTAACACCAGAGGCTGCTGTTTCTGCTGTTTTGGGTACTCCTGCTGCTGCTCTTGTGAGGCAGATGGCTAGATTCATTTATAGAAAATAGATATTCGTTCTATTTTGCATTTCCACTTTGAAAAGAACTTTTAATTGTTTGTGCCACATTGCATCGTATGGCCTTATTGTGTGCATATACACGCTGTGCGTAGATAATTTTCAGAATTAGGCGGATGTTAATGTATTCATTTTGGATTGTGTTGTCTGAAATCCACTGCTAATTTCTGTGCCTTTGGAATTTTCTTTTGAAAGTGAGTATGTTTTTGCTGTGTATTAAGTATTTTGTGCTCACTTTATCACCACTCCCCCCACACCACTTCGCTGAATTCAGTGATATAAATATGAGGGTTGTGTTTATGAGGCTAAAGTATAAACAATAAGCAAGTATTAACATTTTTTCAGATGACATCAGGCCACCATAGAGCAGAAAATATTTCTGAATATTGTTTCTCTCAGGATAAGGATAATGAAGTCGGTATTCTTCTTACGTGACTGGTCCCCCTTTTTTTCAGGTTTCAGAGTAGCTTTTACTTTTTATTTTTAAATTTTAACACCTTTTAAAATTGATGCATAGTACATGTACATAGTTTTGAGGTAGAAGTGATAATTTAACACATCAATATAATTTGTAAAGATCAAATCAGTGCACTTGGGCTATCTATCACCTTTGGATATTTGTCTTTTCTTTATGTTACAAACATTTGAATTATTCTCTTTCAGCTATTTTGGAATGTGCAATAGATTATTGTAAACCACAGTCACCCTACTATCTATCAGACACTCGGTCTTATTCTATTAAGTGGTATATTTGTACCTGTTAATCAACTTCTTCTCTTTTGATAGTTTATTTCACAAATGAGGACACCGAAAAGCTGAAAGGTGTCTTCCAAGTGAGGTCAATCTTGGCTTTATTTAATATAAATATTGACTTTCTGCCCCCAAATTACTGAGTTCATAAAATGCAAAAGAACCGTTATCTCCAGAAAGATTGGCACAGGTACCCGCACCCTCCAGCCCACATTGGAAGAGTATTTTTCCACAGGTGGGAAAATATTACTGTAACCACGTGGAATTTGAATAAGAAACTTTACAAGTGCTTTGTTGTTACCTAAAGTGAGTGCTGTGGTTTCCCAGTTGGGTAAGTCAGTGGGGAGATGACATCACAGACATTTGGGAAGGTAAGTAACTGGTAGGCAGGCATAGGAAGGAGAATTTGTAAGAGGCCACAGTGAAGAAACTGTCTGAACTGCTTCACGTTTTGCGTGCTATCGTTCACAGTTTGGCAACTTATTATCAAAGAGAATGCATTTCCTTAATATTGGAGAAAATTTGCCTCTAAATAAATGTTTATAGTTGCTCAGGAGTCGTTGGTGGCTTCTGTTAACAATAGTACTCATTTAGTAGTTAACATCTTTATTTGAATTTAATGTAATAAATCTACTGGGGGAAGAGGAGAAGTCAAATGATCATGGGTTATGGAAGCTAAGCTGGTAATATTTGAAGCTCACAAATCAGTGCTTTTCAAATGTTAATGTGCGTGTGAATTACTACAGATCTTGTTAAAATGATCATTCTGATTTCATAAACCTGGGGAGGGTCCTGAGGTTCTGCATTTCTAATAAACTCCCAGATGACACCATCTATGGGCCATAGATGATAGTAATTCAAGTTTTCTATTTTCAATATTGTTTTTTCTTTTGCAAGCCAGTAAGAAGTGGAATTCCATGTAAGAATATTTTTTAAATGCCAACTGAAGAATCGGAAAACACAAATGTCAATTTTAACTCGACAAAACACATAGCCACTTATAAAATAATAGGCATTCTGAGGGTGCCGTTCTGATGCAGTGTAAAGCATTTATAAAGACAGAGAGATGCAGTATCTGCTCCAGTTTCATCGTATTTTGAAAGTCTTGGATTTCCTTTTGAGCTAATTGGGGTTATAGATCTGCATCTAATTTATTTCTTGTTATAAAGATGAAATTGATTCACCCAGAATTTTACCAGTTTGCCCAAAGTCAGATTTTTGTTAAATAAGAGGCTTTTCTAACTTTCTTTAGCAGCCCTTCACTGTATTCTCTTGGCAGGAGCTACATATGCTTAAGAATGATGTGGAGTTCAGGATAATGAAGAGATGAGGCTATAGTTAAGCAATAAATAGAATGAAAGCAGTTGTTTAAAAAACAAACAAACAAACAAAAAAAAAAACCAAAAACAACAACAACAAAAAACAGAGCAGTGAGTCCATATGGGGTAGTGATGTTTCTCAAGCAATTGGATCCTTGCCCCAAAATGGTATGGGGTTGTGTCAGGACCCTGTGCCTTTGATGCAAGGCTCATCTTGTTCACATTTACTTACCCAGTCTTTGTTAGGGCTTGTCCCATAGCACATGTTGGATAATGTGTATTACTCAAACTTTATTAAGGCATATATATTTGGAATAAAATTTCAAAAATCTACTCAATACTGTGATAAAACCCTCAGGAAACTTTATTCAACAGAGGAAGAGTAAAATAATTGCAAGAGGGTTTTACATTTTTTTTTATTGCATTTTAGGTTTTTGGACACATGTGAAGGACGTGTAAGATTGTTGCATAGGTACACACATGGCAGTGTGATTTGCTGCCTTCCTCCCCATCACCTATATCTGGCATTTCCCCCCATGCTATCTCCCCCCAACTCCCCACCCTCTGCTGTTCTTCCCCTAGTTCCTCCCGACAGATCCCAGTGTGTGATGCTCCCCTCCCTGGGTCCATGTGTTCTCATTGTTCAACACCCACCTATGAGTGAGAACATGTGGTGTTTGATTTTCTATTCTTGCGTCAATTTGCTGAGAATGATGGTTTCCAGGTTCATCCATGTCCCTACAAAGGACACAAACTCATCATTTTTGATGGCTGCATAATATTCCATGGTGTATATGTTCCACATTTTCCCTGTCTAGTCTATCATCGATGGGTGTTTGGGTTGGTTCCAGGTCTTTGGTATTGTAAACTGTGCTGCAATGAACATTCGTGTGCGTATGTCCTTATAGTAGAATGATTTATAATCCTTTGGATATATGCCCAGTAATGAGATTGCTGGGTCAAATGGAATTTCTATTTCTAGGTCCTCAAGGAATCGCCACACTGTCTTCCACAATGGTTGAACTAATTTACATTCCCATCAACAGTGTAAAAGTGTTCCTATTTCTCCACATTCTCTCCAGCATCTGTCTCTAGATTTTTTAATGATCGTCATTCTAACTGGCGTGAGATGGTATCTCAATGTAGTTTTGATTTGCATTTCTCTAATCACCAGTGATAACGAACATTTTTTCATATGTTTGTTGGCCTCATGTATGTCTTCTTTTGTAAAGTGTCTGTTCATATCCTTCACCCACTTTTGAATGGGCTTGTTTGTTTTTTTCTTGTAAATCTGTTTTAGTTCTTTATAGATTCTGGATATCAGCCCCTTGTCAGATGGGTAGACTGCAAATTTTTTTTCCCATTCTGTTGGTTGCTGATTCACTCTAATGACTGTTTCTTTTCTGTGCAGAAGCTGTGGAGTTTGATTAGGTCCCATTTGTCTATTGTGGCTTTTGTTGCCAATGCGTTTGGTGTTTTGGTCATGAAGTCCTTGCCTACACCTATGTCCTGAATGGTTTTGCCTAGATTTTCTTCTAGGATTTTTATGGTGTTAGGTCTTACATTTAAATCTTTAATCCATCTGGAGTTAATTTTAATGTAAGGTGTCAGGAAGGGGTCCAGTTTCTGCTTTCTGCATGTGGCTAGCCAGTTTTCCCAACACCATTTATTAAACAGGGAATTCTTTCCCCATTGCTTGTTTTTGTCAGGTTTGTCAAAGATCAGATGGTTGTAGATGTGTTGTGTTGCCTCCGAGGCCTCTGTTCTGTTTCACTGGTCTGTATCTCTGTTTTGGTACCGGTACCAATACCATGCTGTTTTGATTACTGTAGCCTTATAGTATAGTTTGAAGTCTGGTAGTTTCATGCCTCCCGCTCTGTTCTTTTTGCTTAGAATTGACTTGGCTATGTGGTCTCTCTTTTGGTTCCATATGAAGTTTAAGGTGGTTTTTTCCAGTTCTGTGAAGAAGTTCATTGGTAACTTGATGGAGGTAGCGTTGAATCTGTAAATTACTTTGGGCAGTATGGCCATTTTCATCATATTGATTCTTCCTAACCATAAACAAGGAATTTTTCTCCATCTGTTTATTTTGTTGAGCAGTGGCTTGTAGTTCTCCTTGAAGAGGTCCTTTACATTCCTTGTTAGTTGTATTCCTAGGTATTTTATTCTCTTTGTAGCAATTGTGAATGGCCATTCGTTCTTGGTTTGGCTCTCTTTAAATCTGTTATTGGTGTATAGGAATGCTTGTGATTTTTGCACATTGATTTTGTATCCTGAGACTTTGCTGAAGTTCCTTATCGGTTTCAGGAGATTTTGGGCTGAGACAATGGGGTCTTCTAGATATACAGTCATGTCATCTGCAGAGACAATTTGACTTCCTCCTTTCCTATTTGAATACCCTTTATTTTTTATTCTTGCCTGATCGCTCTGGCTAGAACTTCCATTACTATATTGAGTAGGAGTGGTGAGAGAGGGCATCCTTGTCTACTGCCAGATTTCAAAGGGAATGCTTCCAGTTTTTGCCTATTCAGTATGATATTGGCTGTTGGTTTGTCATAAATAGCTTTTATTGTTTTGAGATACGTTCTGTCAATACCTAGTTTATTGAGGGTTTTTAGCATAAAGGGCTGTTGAATTTTTTCAAAGGACTTCTCTGCATCAATTGAGGTAATCATGTGGTTTTTGTCTTTGGTTCTGTTTATGTGGTGAATTATGTTTATAGATTTGCATATGTTGAACCAGCCTTGCATCCCCGGGATGAATCCTACTTGATCATGGTGGATAATCTTTTTGATGTGCTGTTGCAATCAGTTTGCCAGTATTTTATTGAAGATTTTTGCCTCTATGTTCATCGTGGATATTGGCCTGAAGTTTTCTTTTCTTGCTGAGTTTCTGCCGGGTTTTGGTATCAGGATGATGTTGGTCTCATAAAATGAGTTGGGAAGGATTCCCTCTTTCTAGACTGTTTGAAATAGTTTCAGAAGGAATGGTACCAGCTCCTCCTTGTATGTCTGATAGAATTCGGCTGTGAGCCCATCTGGACCTGAGCTTATTTTGGGTGGTAGCCTCTTAATTGCTGCCTCAACTTCAGACCTTGTTATTAGTCTATTCAGGGTTTTGACTTCTTCCTGGTTTAGGCTTGGGAGGATGCAAGTGTCAGGAATTTATCCATTTCTTCCAGGTTTACTAGTTTATGTGCATAGAGTTCTTTGTAATAATCTCTGATGATGGTTTGTATTTCTGTGGAATCTGTGGTGATATCCCCTTTATCATTTTTTATTGCATCTCTCTGTTTATTCTCTCTTTTCTTTTTTCTTAATCTGGCTAGTGGTCTGTCTATTTTGTTGATCTTTTTGAAAAACCAGCTCCTGGATGTATTGATTTTTTTGAAGGGTTTTTTTTGGTGTCTCCATCTCCTTCAGTTCTGCTTTGATCTTAGTTATTTCTTGTTTTCTGCTAGGTTTTGAGTTTTTTTGATCTTGCTCCTCTAGCTCTTTCAATTTTGATGATAGGGTGTCTATTTTAGATCTCTCCTTGTGTCTCATATGGGCATTTATTGCTATATATTTTCCCCTAGAAGCTGCTTTAAATATGTCCCAGAGATTCTAGTATGTTGTGTCTCCATTCTCATTGGTTTCAAAGAGCATCTTTATTTCTGCCTTCATTTCATCATTTATCCAGTCAACATTCAAGAGCCAGTTATTCAGTTTCCATGAAGCTGTGCGGTTCAGAGTTAGTTTCTGAATTCTGAGTTCTAACTTGATTGCACTGTGGTCTGAGAGACTGTTTGTTACGATTTCCATTCTTTTGCATTTACTGAGGATTGGTTTACTTCCAATTATGTGGTCAATTTTAGAGTAGGTGTGATGTGGTGCTGAGAAGAATGTATATTTTGTGGATTTGGGGTGGAGAGTTCTGTAAATGTCTATTAGGTTTGCTTGGTCCATGTCTGAGTTCAAGTCCTGGATATCCTTGTTAGTTTTCTGTCTTGTTGACCTTGTCTAATATTGACAATGGGGTGTCTCCCACTATTATTGTGTGGGAGTCTAAGTCTCTTTGTAAGTCACTTGCTTTATGTATCTGGGTACTCCTGTATTGGGTGCATATATACTTAGGATTGTTAGCTCTTCTTGTTGCAGTAATCCTTTTACCATTATGTAATGTCCTTCTTTGTCTCTTTTGATATTTACTGGTTTAAAGTGTATTTTATCAGAGACGAGAATTGCAACTCCTGCTTTTTTTTTGCTCTCCATTTGCTTGGGAAATCTTCCTCCATCCCTTTATTTTGAGCCTTTGTGTATCTTTGCATATGAGTTGGGTTTCCTGGATACAGCACACCAATGGATTTTGCCTTTTTTTTTTTTTTTTTTTTTTTTTTTTTTTTTTTTTTTTTTTTTGAGATGGAGTTTTGCTCTTGTTACCCAGGCTGGAGTGCAATGGCACGATCTCGGATCACCGCGACCTCCACCTCCTGGGTTCAAGCAATTCTCCTGCCTCAGCCTCCCGAGTAGCTGGGACTACAGGCACGCACCACCATGCCCAGCTAATTTTTGTATTTTTAGTAGAGACGGGGTTTCACCTTGTTGACCAGGATGGTCTCGATTTCTTGACCTCGTGATCCACCTGCCTCGGCCTCCCAAAGTGCTGGGATTACAGGCATGAGCCACTGCACCCGGCCGGATTTTGGCTTTTTATCCAATTTGCCAGTCTGTGTCTTTTGATTGGGGCATTTAGCCCATTTACATTTAGGGTTAATATTGTAATGTGTGAATTTGATCCTGCCATTTTGCTGCTAGCTTGCTGTTTTGCACGTTAATTGATGCAGTTTCTTCACTGTGTTGATGCTCATTACCATTTGGTATGTTTTTGGAGTGGCTGGTACTGGTTGTTCCTTTCTTTGTTTAGTGCCTCTTTCAGGAGCTCTCATAAAGCAGGCCTGGTGGTGATGAAATCTGAGTACTTGCTCGTTCACAAAGGATTTTATTTTTCCTTCACTCATGAAGCTTAGTTTCGCTGGATATGAAATCCTAGGTTGAAAGTTCTTTTCTTTAAGGATGTTGAATATCGGATTCCACTCTCTTCTGGCTTGTAGGGCTTCTGCTGAGAGATCTGCTGTGAATCTGATGGGCTTCCCTTTGTGGCTAACCCGACCTTTCTCTCTGGCTGCACTTAGCATTTTCTCCTTCATTTCAACCCTGGTGAATATGATGATTATGTGCCTTGGGGTTTCTCTTCTTGAGGAATATCTTTGTGGTATTCTCTGTCTTTCCTGGACTTGAAAATTGGCCTGCCTTGCTAGGTTGGGGAAGTTTTCCTGGATCATATCCTGAATAGTACTTTCCAGCTTGGATTCATTCTCTCTGTCACATTCAGGTACACCTATCAAACATAGATTAGGTCTTTTCACATAGTCTCATATTTCTTGGAGACTTTGTTCATTCCTTTTTACCACTTTTTCTCTAATCTTGCCTTCTCATTTTATTTCATTGAGTTGATCTTCGACCTCTGATATCCTTTCTTCTGCTTGGTCAATTTGGCTGTTGAGACTTGTGTATGTTTTGCAAAGTTCTCGTGTTGTGTTTTTCAGCTCCATCAATTCACTTATATTCCTCTTTGTTTATTCTCGTTAGCATTTCGTCAACTCTTTTTTCAAGGTTTTTAGTTTTTTTGCATTGGGTTAGGACATGTTCTTTTAGCTCAGAGAAGTTTCTTATTACCCACCTTCTGAAGCCTGATTCTGTCAATTCATCACACTAATTCTCCATCCAGCCTTTTTCCCTTGCTGGTGAGGAGTTGTGATCCCTTGTAGGAGGAGAGGCTTTCCGGTTTTGGGTGTTTTTATCCTTTTTGTGCTGGTTTCTTCCCATCTTTGTGGATTTATCTACCTGTCGTCTTTGTAGTTGTTGAGTTTCAGATTGGGTCTCTGAGTGGATGTCCAGTTTGTTGATGATGAAGTTATTTCTTTCTGTTTCTTAGTTTTCCTTCTAACAGTCTGGCCCCTCTGCTGCAGGACTGCTGAGGTCTACTCCAGGCCCTGCTTGCCTGGGGATCGCTTGCAGAGGCTGTGAAACAGTAAGGGTTGCTGCCACTTTCTTCTTCTGCTATCTTTGTCCCAGAAGAATACCTGCCAGATGTGAGTCTGAGCTCTCCTTTATGAGATGACTCTTTGGATATATGGGGGTCAGGGAGCTGCTTGAAGAGACAGTCTGTCCTTTTTAGGAGCTCAAATGCTGAGCTGTGAGCTCCGTTGTTCATTCAGAGCTGCTGTGCAGGTACGTTTAAGTCAGCTGCAGCAGAACTCATAAATGCCTTTTTTAATTTTATTTTTTTCCCAGGTGCTCTGTCCCGGGGAGTTAGGGCTTTATTTATGAGTTTCTGTTGTGCTGCTGTCTTTTTTCAGGGCTGCCCTGCCCAGCAAGGAGGCAGCCTACTCAGTCTGCCTGCAGAGGATTTGCTGAGCTGCTGTGGGCTCTGCCCAGCTGCCATGTGAACTTCTACATTTGTTTTAAACAGACACTGAAGCCTACATTCCTGGATAGACTCTTCTAGAGAGATTATTAAGTGACATCTATTATGTGGTCCTATGATGAGTGGCTGTTTAATTCATCTGCATGGAACTTAGTATTTTTAAGGTACTCTCATAATTTTTTTTTTTTTTTTTTTTTAGATGGAGTTTAGCTCTTGTTACCCAGGCTGGAGTGCAATGGCGTGATCTTGGCTCACCGCAACCTCCACCTCCTGGGTTCAGGCAATTCTCCTGCCTCAACCTCCTGAGTAGCTGGGATTACAGGCATGCGTCACCATGCCCAGCTAATTTTTTGTATTTTTAGTAGAGACGAGGTTTCACCATGTTGACCAGGATGGTCTTGATCTCTTGATTTAAGGTACTCTCATAATTTTGATTGCTTTGTATCTTTGCACCCATCCTGATATTTAACAGATGGATGAATTTAAGGTTGACTTTAGAGATTTTTTTGACCAAAGCCAAACAGGTAGTGATAAAGAGTGCTAGGACTAGAAGCCAGTCCTTCATGGTTTCAGGACCTTTTTGATGATATTACCATGTAATTCTATTTTATTACCACATAGATTGATTATAGTGAGGTGGGATGATGTAGCACTTCACTCACATTCCATTTGATAGTGGTGTATGTGTATAAACATGTGAGACAGAAAGAGAAATAAATGGATAAAAAATCATTCCACTGCCCATTGTGCCTTCTTGGTTTTTAGGGTGCTGTGTTTCTCATGGTGATAAACAGAAATGGCCCTGTCTGGGATAAAGGGATGTCACACATGTGTCAGAAATGATTGGAGGATAGTCACATTATGAATATACTAAAAATAACATGCTGTAGTATAGAGTAACTGATGTGTAGAATATTCTGAGAAACTTCTAAAAAATCAAGGGATTTAAACTGATGTGTAGAATATTCTGAAGAACTTCTGAAAAATCAAGTAAAATAACAAATTACAGTAGTTTTTTTCAGGTTTTATTTTTAAAGATGCTATTACAGGCTGGTCACAGTGTCTCATGCCTATAATCCCCGCACTTTGGAAGGCCCAGGTGGGAGGATGGCTTAAGGCCTGAAGTTTGAGACTAGCCTGGACAACATAGCCAGACTCTCTTCTCTACAAAATGTTTTTTAAAAAATTATCTGGATGTGGTTGTCTGTGCCTGTGGTCCCAGCTACTCGGGAGGCTGAGGTTGGAAGATTGCTTGAGCCCAGGAATTTGAGGTGACAGTGATCTTTAATCACTACATTCCATCCCTGGAGACAGAGCAAGACCCTGTTTCCTCCAAATAAATACATACATACATACATACATACATAAATAAGATGCCATTAGAGACTCCGTTGTTTTAAGAAGTATACTAGCTCCTCAATCTGTGTGGTTTTCTGAATACATACCTTGTCTTTATAATTACTTTTGAGTGCATGTGCTTTATTTTTACTTTCTGTGTCCAATTGTAAAGCCAAATTCTGATTGTTTTTGAAAGTAATTTAGTGGCATGATACAATTGAACTTACAATAACAAGTTCCATCAATATGCCATTAAGAAGTGTCTAGCCTGTTTTTTAAAAGAGATGGAAAAAAATAGAGAGCACAAAATACAGTTCTTTGCCAGAGAAATATAAGTTTGTTGTAAGCTTTTTGAAAGGAACTGGGAAAAGAAATAATCTACCCTTCCTCTTAATAGACAGCCCTTGTTTCTCCCTCAGTCTTGGGCCCAGAAGCTACAGTGATTGCTAGCAGCTTGTATCAGGAGGTTTCCAAAGTTATTTCTCTTAAAAAAGCAATCAGGATGTTCACAGGTTTTGTCAGTGTGAGGTGTGTGGGTGGGATGTAAGTGTTTAGGGGTTTGTTGTAAAGAAATAACAGGTTTGTCATTAATTGTATTTTTCACCTTAGAGCAAAAAATAAAAATATCCATCTGATGTTTTCTAAAGTTTAGCGGCTAACTTGCAAGGCACATCAGTCTCCAGGATATCAATGTGAAAAGACAGCTCTAAACTACCACATCCTGCAACAGAGAAGACAATTGTAGAGCCAATTATTAATAATTGTCAAGGTGATAAGTACTATAATTCATGAATATCTGTGTGTCTTATGTATTAGTAGAATGTCATATATCATCATCATAGAAAGCTTATATCACTAAAATTCTATGCCATTAATTCAATGGCATTAGTAACACTTAAACTGGGGATGTAATCACAATTTTGATTCAAAAGTCAGCTGCTTAATTCTGGTAACCATCATTTCACTCTCCAGGGTGTCTCCCATCTAACCCTCTAGGTTGGGTCTTTTCTTGCTTCCTTTATCCACTTCAACTCAAAACTTCCTTTTCATTTAATCAATATGGGGGGCTGGAAAGTTCACAATGATGTGTCCTTGAAACATCACTTTTTTTCTCTAGTTCTTTTTATTTGTAGAATGAGAAGCAGTGACTGAATTATCATTAAGGCTCGTGCCTCCTCTGACCTTCCACGACATAGTCATTGTTTTCTGTACTGTTTATTCACATTTTTAAAATATCATTTCAGGAAGCTTTTCTTGGCATTTTAAATATGCATCAAACCTTCAGTAAAGAGATGATACTCTGGAAATAGAAATTGCAGGACAATTAATTGGGCTTCATAATGACGCTGGTAATCCTAGAGCATTTTCGAGAACATATCAACAATAAAAGAAATCTAATTTTTTGTTTTGATTTCTTTTAAAACAGTGGCTGTAGGTTAATGCATACGTGTGTAACTAGAGCAGAAGCAGGTTGGTAGGAGAACACCTGGAGAGTTAGTACCCCTCTGCCTTAGCTCACTGTTGTTCAGTGGGGTGTATGGGACCACCGTTGCTAGACTGACTTTTTTCTTTTTTTATAGATACCAGATTATGAAATTTCATGTTAAACTTCCAGATCTGAAGTCTTGTCAAGTTCTTTTCATGAAGCACAGTGACTCTAGCAAAACTCACAGGATACCACACTCGGCCTTCCAGTTCGATTCAAATAAATGACTTTGTCATGTTTTGTAAAGAGATTTAAAGAATCAGGGAGCCTGTTGGTCCTCATTTTCAGTAATTACCTGCTTGAGCTTTGGTCATACAACACTTTTTCTACATTTGTAGAATAGTGTTATCTCATCGCCTTTTACTGAAGACCGATTTGATCACTGAGTTTCTATGGCCCTCTGTTTCCCATTTGCAAAGAAAAACAATCATAAAATTATATTGCGAAAAAGAACCCTAACATTTCTAGGCCAAAACCCCAATTTATACATGAGAAAACAAGGTTTTGAGAAGTGAAGTTGCTTGTTTGGCTTTTAGAGGTCATTTCTGTCCGTCCCTGTCCATGAATCCAGGTCTTCATTTTCTCAGGGTTGTCCTTGCCCCGTTCCCTTTCAGGCTTATAATAACAAAAGTAATCAATAGAGGCACAAAAGAATTCAGAAGAATGATACAAGAAGGCTAAAGACTATTGATCATTTTATCCCTCTGTTAAAGGATGTTTTCCTTTAATTTAAAATGTTTATATTTTTCTAAAATATCTTTAAAATAGTAATAGATTTTTTTTTTTCCTTTGGCTCACAAAATGCTGAGGTCATGATATGAAGGACTCAGTTTAGTGTAGCAGAACTAATATTGTAAACGAGGTTTGCATTATAGATTTATTTTTTGTTTGCATGAAATTTAGGATGTCTTAAGTCTTAACCTTAAACTTTTGTTCCAGTTACTTACCATCTGTATCCTTGATAATACATTTGTTCAGTATGAATCTACTAGGAGATCTTAAATATCTTCTAACTATATATATATATATATATATATATATATATATATATATAGTTATGAATCTATGAGGAGATCTTAAATACCTTCTAATTATGTATATATTTTTTATTTTAAATATATATATTTTGAAGAAAGCCTTCCATGTTAGCAATCATATGCTCATGGTGGCCTTAAAAAGCCATAAAGCTACATCCCAAAAGAGTGACTGGATATACTTTTAAAAGCTGTGGTGGCTCACACCTATAATCCTAGCATTTTGGGAGGTAAGGCGGATGGATCACCTGAGCTCAGCAGTTCGAGACCAGCTTGGCCAACATGGCGAAACCCTGTCTCTACTAAAAATACAAAAATTACCCAGGCATGCTGGCAGGGACCTGTAATTATAGCTACTCAGGAGGCTAAGGCAGGAGAATTGCTTAAACCTGGGAGGCGGAGGTTGGAGTGAATGGAGTTTGCACCACTGCACTCCAGCCTGAGAGACAAAACAAAACTCTGTCTCAAAAGTAAATAAATAAATAAATAAAAGTTTTGTTTGCTACTTCTCATGCAGTTCCAAGTTTCTTTTAAAGTGAATTCTGCATCTCTTGCATTTCTTGTGGCCATAATAATTTGCAAAAAGCGATCCCTGTATAGACCTTATGAAACTCTGGTGCCTCTGTTATGATTATTCATGTTGAAGGCACCTTGCTGGGGAAGTGTTAGACACATAAGGTATTGAAAACTTCTGATTCTTGGAAGTTAGGTGTCAAAATATTCAAGGTTTTCCTATTTTTAGCAATTTACCAGTGAAGTGTCTTGCTGCTGGAAATGATGGTCGGGGTTTAAATCTATAAATCCCTTGTCTTCACTGAAAGCTATTTTTTTTTTAATTGCAGAAAGGAAAACGTCTGTAGTATTGTTACCTAGGGTCAGTAGAGAACATCATAGATAGGTGCTTTGAGTGTATGTGGGCATCAGCTATTTTTTTTTAAAGTTTAAAACTAATATTTAAAAGTTTAAATAGTTTTATTGGAACATGTTAGATTAAAAGATGAGCACCAAATGTTTAATGTAATCCCTTGTTTATAGAAACACGCATGTGTGTAGTTGAAGTTCTGAAAGAAAGAGTTTAATTCTGAAGTTCTCATCAGCTGATCTTGATCTCAGAGTACTTAAGTCAGAATCTTGATCTGTCAGGTCTTGATCTCAGAGTACTGAAGTCAGAATCTTCATGGGGAAGGACCCCGTATTTTTTGTTTTGTTTTGTTTTGTTTTTAAGTTCTTCAGGTGATTTCCAGGTTGGGAACTCAAAACTGAGAGCCATGGATTTATTTATTATTTCCAAATAATTACAACTTTTATTTTAGATTTGGGGGGTACATGTGCAAGTTTGTTACCTGGGCATACTGCGTGATGCTGAGCTTTGAGGCCTGATTGATCCCATCACCCAGATAGTGAGCATAGTACCCAATAGTTGTTTTTTCATACCTGAGACTGGGAAATTTAGAAAGATGTTTAATTGACTCACAGTTCAGCATGGCTGGGCAGGCCCCAAGAAACTTACAATCATGGCAGAAGGGGAAGAAAACATGTCCTAATTCACATGGTGGCAGCAAGAAGTCCTGAGCAAAAGGGGGAAAGTATCTTATAAAACCATCAGATCTCATGAGAACTTTCGTGAGAACCACCCCCATGATTCAATTACCTCCCATTGGGTTTCTCCCACAACACGTGGCCATTATGGGAACTACAGTTGAAGGTGAGATTTGGGTGGGGACACAGCCAAACCATATCAGATAAACCATAAATCCCTTGGGTGAGTGAAATTGAATGCTGGCACAGAACATTTCACCCTTTGGGAGCTAGATTTTCTTGATAGGGTAAAAGAATTGAGATATTAATAAAAGGAATGTGATTATATAGAAAGATTACATACTAAGGGAGGATAGTTTTAGGAACATGAGGTTAGATTTTGCCATGTTTCTCTTGTGGAGAGCATAGAGGCCCATAAATGGAGATTCCTTGTTTTCCTTTAACCTTCATCTAATGTGTCTTAGATATTACATCTCAGGATGTGCATGATAAGTGGCTGTATTTATGAAAGAACTAATATTTTTCTACTGATCTTAGCATCTGAAGGATGTAGGCCCAGTAGTTCCTCATGTGGTGTAGGGTGAGGTCCTAGTCACCACCTACTGTTAATTAAAAGAGGTGGGCAGGAACCCCTGGCCCATGCACCTTTGCCATCGTAGAAAAGATAGCATAGGAATTATTCCTAAACCAAGCTTTCCTAATATTACTACCATGTTCCTAACAACCAGTGGTTCCTTATTTATGAAATCAAATACAAACTCTAAAACATTTTTGTGATTTATTAATTGTTGCATATGACTAAATATAGTTTCTAAAAAGTATCAGATGAAAATATATATCTGTGAACTTACCATGATACTTAGAAGTAAAGTTACCAACACCTTTCACTCCTCTACGTCTTTCTTCCTTTAACTCAGTTTTCTGGTTCTTCTAAAAAGTAATTACTCTTAAATTTTGTGCTTTTCCCCTTGTTTTAAAAAATAGCTTAAAAAATATGTGTGTACTCCTAAACATAGGTTACTTTTACTTCTTTTTGAGATATATTTAAATTTGATTGTGGTCTACATATTCTTCAGCAGTTTATCACTCAATATTATGTTTTATCTGTATTACTGCATTTACTATACCTGGTTGATTCACTTCCCTGAAGTACAATATTCAGTTGCATGACCGTACCATAATTTACTTATTCATTTCGCTGTCAGTAAAATTTGGGTGATTATCAGATTTTCTTCTAGTATCAAAAATTCTGCTAGGAGCAATCATGTACATGTCTAATGGTATATACTTTCAAGCCTTATATTATGTGAGAGTACATTACTTGGACCTTGAAGATGAACGTGCTAACTTCTCCAGATACTGCCAATTATTTTTCAGCAAGATATGAGTTCCCATCATTTTATGTCTGTCAACATTTGATATTTCCAGGCCTAGCTATTTCTGCTCATTTACTGGATATAATACGATTATCTCTGTAGGAAGTTGATTTCCATCTCCTCAATTACTAATAAAGTTAAAAATCTTTTCATATGTATTATTGCTATTTTTATTTCTTCTGTAAAGTACCTACCCATGACTTTTTCTCATTTTTATTGGTCATCATTGAATTATAGGAGTTTTGAGAGAGTGAACGAGCCAGACTGTGTGTGTGTGTGTGTGTGTGTGTGTGTGTGTGTGTGTGTGTGTATCTTCTTAATGTGTTATATGTGATTGGAATTTCTTCTCCCAGTTTGAGGCTTCCTTTCTTCCCCCCTTGTTTTAGGTATCTTCTGATGAAGTGGTATGTTCACAGGAGCTATAATTATTAATTTTAATGTAGTCAGTGTTTTTTTTTTTTTGAGACGGAGTTTCGCCCTTGTTACCCAGGCTGGAGTGCAATGGTGCGATCTCGGCTCACCGCAACCTCCGCCTCCTGGGCTCAGGCAATTCTCCTGCCTCAGCCTCCTGAGTAGCTGGGATTACAGGCACGTGCCACCATGCCCAGCTGATTTTTTGCACTTTTAGTAGAGACGGGGTTTCACCATGTTGACCAGGATGGTCTCAATCTCTCGACCTCGTGATCCACCCACCTCGGCCTCCCAAAGTGCTGGGATTACGGGCTTGAGCCACCGCACCCGGCGTAGTCAGTGTTTTTAATTATCTTTTGTTTAGCTCTTTTGGGTCATGCTTAGGAAATTCTTCTTAAATTTCATCGATGACAGTCTTCCATATTTTTTTCTTACATCTTATATTTTGATCTTTCATATTTATTCCATTAATCTACCTAGAATAGATTTTTTTTTCTGTGTAGAGTTTGCAGTAGGGATTTCATTTCATTCTTTCATGTGGATAGGCAATTGTTCCAGAATGATTTAGTGAGGAGTTTCTTCTTTCTCTAATGATCTGCAATGTCACCTTCATCATTTATTGAAGGTTTCACATATACATGGGAATTTTTTAGTCTGGCATTAAATGTCCTTCAAAACAGTTTCTGCAAATGTTTTTGGTTTCAATTCCTACTGTTCCCTTCTTGTACTCTCTACTGAAGTAAACTCTGTGATGTGCCTGAAAACTGTCCCACAATATCCCTTGTCTTAAGCATTTTGTGCTTTCATATACCTCTCACGTTCTGCCTTGTGCTATTGTTTTAGGTATATTTATTTCTCTTTTCCACCCAATTATATTGTAAAGTTTTAGAAGCAGGAATGGTATTTTCTTCATCTTTGATAACATTAAACAATAAATACAGTGTCTTTTACTTAATCATTACCATTTGTAAATCATTGAACTAAATTGTGGTTTAGAATTGAAGATCTTGGAAATTACCTCACTACTCCCATTATATTTGCCTGTCCATGATCATTGAGATTTATAGAGTTTAAATGCAATGCCCAGTTTCACATATGCTGTTGCTTCCCTGACTCTTTTTCTCTTTAGCTTATTCCAGAATGTCTTTCATTATCCATTCCATGAGCAACTGGCTGAAGTATTAAAATGCTGTCCAGAAGTGTGAAGAAGTATGAAGATACTAAAAAACAGGTGAAGAGATACATATATGACAGGTTAAAGACCCTTATACTTATTGAGTCTATTACTAAAAATAATGTTCACTTAATATCAAAATAGTCAGCATTACCCAAGCACAATATACTGACTTGCGCCTCTGCCTTTCTTCATGCCTCTTGTTTAGCAGAACTGTTTTCATGTGCTACTGTCCATGGATCTTCTCCATGCTTACACATTAATTTCCTCCTGTTGAATGCTACATTTTCATACTTGACATCCCTTCTGCTACTGCACCATTTATACCATAGTTTAATTAGTTTTTTTTTTTTTTTGGAAAAAAATTATACCATATGTTAATTAGTTTTTTTTTTTTTTTTTTTTTTTTTTGGAGTCTCACTCTGTCACCAGTCTGGAGTGCAGTGGCACAATCTCGGCTCACTCTAACCTCCACCTCCCAGATACAAGTAATTCTCCTGCCTCGGCACCTCAGCCTTCTAAGTAGCTGGGACTACAGACATGTGTCACTAGGCCCAGCTAATTTTTGTATTTTTAGTAGAGGCAGGGTTTGGGTTTCACCATGTTGGGCAGGATGGTCTCGATTTCTTGATTTCATGATCCACCTGCCTTCATCTCCCAAAGTGCTGGGATTACAGGCATGAGCCACTGTGCCCAGCCTATTTTTTTTTTTTTTTTTTTGTGATGTCTCTCAATTTTGATTGCCACCCCCTGAAGTCAAAGACATTTTTTTTTTTAATCTGTATCTTCACAACACATAGCACAGGGCTATGTTTGGTAAAAATTAGGTATCCAAGACATTCTAAATACAAAAACCAAAGAAGCAAAACTTTTTGAAACTTCAAATCAGCTTATAAATAAGCTTTGTTATGTGCTTAAGTAAGAAATTTGAAAATAGAGGAAAGTATTGAAAAGAATAGAGATCTCTAATATTCCCAAAATAACCACCTCAGGAGAATTCTTAAGTTAGAAGCCACATCCCTCCTGGTACCTCTGCTGGTCTGCAGGTCTCTGTTGGTTGTTTTTAGTTGCTATCATTTTGGAAGAGGAACATCCAGTCATCCAAGTACTAAACTAACACTCCAGTGTTACTGTTCTTATCATCTCAGAATGTTGGCTTCCTGATAACTGGTGCCAAGTATCTTGTACGTTCTGTTACACATCTTCAATGCTTTGGATAATGTCAAAATGTCACATACTGGTTATTTTTAACAATGGGCCATCCCAAGTAGACACACCCATCTTAGTGACTCAAAGCCACCAGTAGGAAGCCCTTCAGAAAAGTTATGGAGTAGTGCTTTGTGTTAAATGAACTCATTAAGAAACACAAACCAACATCATTTTTTAATCTCTCAGGATGAGGATGTTGTATGGATAGATTACTACTCTGATATTTAGTACAGAGGTTTATTTGTTTAAAAATTTTATTTATTTGATCTCCCAAAACAACTGTGAAGGCTGGCTTTTCTACTCCTGGTATGTTACCATATACTAGGTTTGTCTCAGCATTGGATCTTGGCTGATAATGAGCTCTTTTGGCAACTGTAGACATAGAGAAATTAGGATGCATTTAGTTAGAATATTTTTTGTTCTTATGTGTGTTGAACAATACATATAAGTGTATTGTGGTAGAACCTCACCTCTGAGTAATGAAATCATGACATACACACAAATTATATTCTGCCTTTTTTGTCTTAGATAGAAATAAACAATTACATGGAATTTTCATAGGCAAAATTAACTAAGATGAGAGCAATCAGTCTTTGCCCAGCCTCCTTCCCACCTTCTTCTTAAAGTGATTTATTAATAAACTGCATCTGAAGTAATTAAGACATAGCAAATAAAAATCTGAAGACCATATTTCTTAGCAGACTTCAATTTTTTTTTTTTTTTTTTTTTTTTTTTTTGAGACGGAGTTTCGCTCTTGTTACCCAGGCTGGAGTGCAATGGCGGGATCTCGGCTCACCGCAACCTCCGCCTCCTGGGTTCAGGCAATTCTCCTGCCTCAGCCTCCTGAGTAGCTGGGATTACAGGCACGTGCCACCATGCCCAGCTAATTTTTTGTACTTTTAGTAGAGACGGGGTTTCACCATGTTGACCAGGATGGTCTCGATCTATCGACCTCGTGATCCACCCACCTCGGCCTTCCAAAGTGCTAGGATTACAGGCTTGAGCCACCCCGCCTGGCCCAGACTTCGATTTTATATGAAACTCTCAATTTATCCATTCCTCCATCACCACCATCTCTCACAGCCAAAGTACTCATCTCTAAATGGAAGCTTTCTAAAATTCCTACAGAACTACCTTATCCTGTATGTATATACACATACATGGTGATAGAGTTGTGTTGCTGATGGTCATCTATGTAGCACATTGAATGTGTGTTTATATTTCTTCACAAAGCACCTTGATGACAGGGCCTTGCTATTTTCTAAATCTTTGTATACTTGTTTGGGACATTTTAGTCACTGAAGGAATAATAGATGAATGGATGAATAGGTACCAACTACAATGAATATTTATTGGTTAACTGAGCCTGACTTGATACTTTTATGTGATAATATGAATGTCTGCTATGGACCATTCATTGTGCTAGATGCTTACCATAAAAATGTTTTCATTTGTACAGTAACCTTATAAAATGAACATTATTATGTGCTTTATATAAAAAAAAGAAATTAAAACTCAGAAATACTATCCGAAATCCATACTTCCAAGAAGTGGAGCAGGAAGAATTTGAATACAGGGCAGCCTAACTTCAACACATATATTGTTTCTTAGTATCATATCAGGGTGCTTCTAACTTCACAATGAAGAGGAGGGACATAGAAATGTCCAGGATTCTTTGGACATAATACACCTTTTAGATCCAGCTATAGTGTGTTTTCCAAAGTAGCTATTCCCAGCTACTTCTTAGCCACCAGATATGGTTGGGAGTTCCCTGAGAAAATATATACTAAAATCCATCTTTTTGGTTTTGTTTTTGGCTATCTCTTATATTACCAGTTTATAGACCACAATTTTTCCTACTCTGTAACTGTCCTTGAGTACAGGTTCTGTTTCCCCATTTGGTAACTAAATGGCACAGAAATGATAGAGTCTGGCTCTCTGGAGTACTGGTCTACTGGCAGGTACTCTACTATTCATATGCTGGCTGATGACTGGACCCTAACTCTCATGGTGCTGGCTGTTTCAGGGCCTGATGCTTTCTGTACATCCAGAGGATTAGGTTTAAAATTGCAATAGTAAGACCTCTTCCATGGAGTCAATGTTATGTATGACATGACCTTGCTTTGGGCAAAGATTATGCATGTGTTGATACACAAACTAATAGCAGTTAGTGATATGAATTATACGCCAAATGGTCACCTCAGGTAAAATTACTAACTTGCATTTCTAACTGAGCTTTTATTGCCAGACACTCACTAAGACTATTAACCCCATTGGTCAGTATTACAGCAGGGGTATTAATACATATTTAACACACTCATGCACCTTGCTAGCCAAACTGGAGATCCTATTTTATGAAGTTCTGAAAGGGAGGAAAGTGACATCACAGAGAGGAAAATAAAAATAGAAGTGATTACATATCTTTTCCTGGGTCATAACAGATTGTGAGCAATGGATCTAAAAGTATTCACTTTCAGTTCATCCCCAAACCAACTATTGAGTACATTTATTGTATACATATGTATGTTAATTTGTTCATGTTACTATAACAAAATGCCTTAGACTTGGTAGTTTATACATAGCAGACATTTCTTGCTCGTAGTTCTGGAGGCTGGCAAGTCCAAGATATCAATGTGCCTGAGAATTGGTGTCTAGTGAGGACTGCTCTCTGCTTCCAAGATGGTGCCTTCTTGCTGAATGGTCACGTGGGGGATGGGAGGAACAGTGTCCTCACATGGTGAAAGGAAAACAAAGGAACAAACTTGCTCCTTCAACTTATTTTATAAGGGCACTAATCCTATTCATGAGGGCCCAGCCCTTATGGCCTAATTACCTCCCAAAGGCTCCACCTCTTCATACGGTTGCATTGGGCATTAAATTTTAACATGAATTTTAGAGAGACACAAACATTCAAACCATAGTAATGTGTTATTTTTAAAAGAGACAATGGAGAATAATGGTAGAGCCCACAGTGTAGGGGATCAGACTACTTGAGTTAGAATTCACTTTTTAGTACTTATGAGCTGTGTGTCCTTAGGAAAATAACCTTTCTGTGTTTCTGTTTCTCATTTGTAAAATGGAGATAAATAATAGTATCTACTGCATCAGGATATTGTGAGTCTAAGCAAATTAATATATGCAAAGTATTTAAAACATTTGTAATAGATAATATGTTATCAACATTTATTATTACTACTGCTGCTGCTGTATTTGAGGCACTGTGCTGGAAACTGAGATCTAGAAATAAAAGTGACTATAACTGCCATCAAAGATCTTTCCATCTAGCAAGGGGGATGCCAGAGTAAACTCTATAAGGAAAAGTGGAAAATATGGGGGGTGAACCATCTCAGAGTGCTGTGGCATCACAGTCAAGAGCTTCCGGAATGGGGGTTTACCCAGAGGAAGTGATTATTGATCTGTGTGGTGAATTTTTAGTAGGAATTATGCAGAGAAGGTTTGAGAGACAGATTATTCAAGGCAGCTCAAAGAATACCAAAGCCCCTTATCCAGACAAGTACTCTTCCCCCTGGCTGATTAGGTCTGGGAGTGTGCATTGACCAGAAAACAAAACCTTATATCCCATGAAAAAAAGGAAACAGATAAACCAGATAAACATCTTTGGGAAAGGTAAGTGTTGGTTTTTTCTGAGGTGTTGAGTTCTAAAATCCAGTCCTTTCGATAAAGTTATTCCTAACAGTGTGGTGGAGAAGGCAGAGAGAAGAAAACTCAGTGCATTAAAGAAAAGTCTGTGGACTTCTGAAAGGAACGAGAATTCACACACCACGGAAGAATCTTCAGAGAAGGGAGAGGAGGTGTTTGGCAGTGACTGGCTGGTGGTTAGGACGGAAGGGGTGTCTGGAGTGGACACAGATTTATTACCCACATTGCAGTACTATCCGGGGCAGAGGTGAATGCTGGCTGGATATGTGCTACCTTGATAGTTGTTAGGAAAAGAATTGGTTCCATCAGAAGCAGACACCACGCAGATTTGAGCTAAGGCTGATGCCTCGTGTTTTGTTTTCCAGCCGTGGACTCCAGGGTGCTATATATTATTACTTTAGGTGCAGTAACTACTCCCCATCACGTTGGTAGTTCATTTTTACCTTTTCCAAGTGAACACTTTAGGCAGGCTGATTTACTTTTTTTCCTCCTCTCTGAAATAGAGGAGTGCTCTTTAGCACTTTTACCCTTTGAAAATATAAAATCACTCAAGGGCTTTCATATTTTCAAAGGGCAGAAGCAACTTTAGCGAGAGAGAAGAGTGCAAAAAGCTGACTGATCTTTTTTTTTTTTAAGTGCTGTAATGAAAACATGTAGAAGACATATCCTGCAGGCCGGTGTACATGGACGCTGGTAAAAAGGTGGAAGAAGGAGAGAGGGGTGAGAGGGTAGGGAAGGGTACACATTTGAAAAGTGAAACTGTTCCGCTGTGGCTGAGATTTGATTTTTATGTTTTCCTTTTTAAGTCACTGGAGGCAAAATAGTCCTTGTCATTTTACCCCCCAGGTTCATGCTAGGATACAAATAAAAAAGCGTCCCTCAAGATTTTAACAGAGAAAATGACCACTTCCTTCTTTGGCAATACTTTGCCAAATATCTGACCCCTGTGAATGAAATCAACTCACCATCAGGAACTTGCCAGCGTTATTCCTGAGTGAATTTTGCCTTCAGAGTGACAGGTATAGTTATGTCTCCTCTAAAATGCAGAGAGAACAGTTCACCTGTCAGGTGAGAAACAAATAACTTAGCCACAAGCCAGCCCCATTATCTCAGCCCCATACCACACCTGCCATACAGCAGACACCTCTGGAGCAGTCCATCATTCCAAAGCACCATATTTTACCCAGTGAGGTGCTTACTACAAGCAGCTATAGAAAAGATCTACTGACTCAAGCTTCATTGGCAATGCTCAACATTGGCATTCTGAGGTGGATAGGCCATTTGCCTCCTCCGCAAAGTACATATAACAAAGTGTTATCTGCAGGAAGTGTTTTTGTTATACTTATTATTATTATGATTACTATTACTTTGGAGATGGAGTCTTGCTCTGTCGCCCAGGCTGGAGTGCAGTGGCACAATCTCAGCTCAGTGCAAACTCTGCCTCCTGGGCTCAAGCAATTCTCCTGCCTCAGCCTCCTGAGTAGCTGGGATTACAGGCACACACAGCAATGCCCAGCTGATTTTTTCTCTTTTTAGCAGACATGGTGTTTCACTGTGTTTCCCAGGCTGGTCTTGAACTCCTATGCTCAGGCAATCCACTTGCCCCCGCCTCCCAAAGTGCTAGTTATGCTAATTATTAAATATAAATTTGAACAATGGCATAGAGTTTGCAGCAGCTGCGATTCTTAATTGCCATTTGCCAAATCATTGTATCTTTTTGGGTCTCCCAGTGGCTACAGCATTAATCTGCAGGCTGAGGATTAGCTCTAGACTCTGGTTCCAAGAAGGCACTCAGGACTCTGCTGGCTGTTTCCAGAATGATCTGGGGTGGGATTTGCAATATAATCTGATAAAGAACACATTTTGCCATTTCAATGACTCAGCAGTATCATAATTTCCCTCTCTTTCTCTCTGTCTCTTTTTTAAGCAGCCATCACTGCTATGGTCACAGCCAGAAAGAATATTCTGAGTGGTAGAGTTACATTCTACCCTGAGTTTACTGCAGAGAAGCAATTAATTGTGAAACTATGTGAGTTTTTTGGTGCTACTTTAGATGGACTTGCCCATCAAAAGACCACTTAAAATTCATGCACAGTAGCAACTGTGAAGAAATACCTAAGACTCATAAATAAAGCAAACCTATCTTAATTTATTGCCAGTACCTTCTATACCCATTGAGCTATTCAGAACCCTGCACAATTGATGTTTCTTTCCTCCAGTTATTTCAGTAAAAAATGAACTCTATTTTATGCCACACAAGCATACTAATAAACCAAGGTTTTGCTGCTTATAAAGGCAAACTGTCACCTGTTAAAATATGTAACTGTCATAGAAAGATAAAAAAGGATCATTTAATAATGATGAACAATGTGCATGTGGCATAAATAGAATTCAAAAGGTAAACAGCAGTTTATTATGCTGGAGCTAGCCAGAGCTATTTCTCAATGGGAGACTCTCAGTGCTCATTTTTGTGCTCTTCCTTTTAAGGGAAATACAACCTGGCTTCAAAATGATTTGTGTGTGTGTATGTGTGTATGTGTGTGTGTATTTCACGGAAACTCATTACTGATTCAGAATATGGACTGTTGCCCTTATACTGCAAGGAAAAAATGGATTTCAGGCATATGTTCTTAACTCTGATGAGAACAATCTTAAGTGCACTATGTCACTATTTTCTTGAGTTTTAGAATAGGGAGCATTTAGAAGTTTCATTGTGCCAGTAGGTTTGGGAAGGAGGTTGTTTTTAATTAAGCTCTCAGCTGCTTTTTCCACTGTTTGAAGCCAGATATATATCTCTAGCAAGAATATGTCTGATGTTACTAAATAAAGTCAGTGCTGACAAAAAATAAAAGTGGGTTATTGTAGTTGTCTGGGTTTCTTGATCTCTTTTTATTGACCTGTGCAAATAATACCACCATGGTACAGCACTGAAAATTCCCCAGATTAAGAGGATGATTCTGGGCACTGAGACAATGTTAAATTTGTGAACATGCTCAGTAAATTTTAACAGTCATATGGGGTTCCTTGTCTCTGGTGCAATGAGTAAGAGCTATAATGAAACTTTTTTTATTAGTAAATACTTCGGGTGGAATATATTAAACTTCAGGGAATTAAAAATGAGAACAGCTTTTCCAATAAGAGCTTCTTCTCTTCTAGGGTCATTTCTCTCTCTTTTTCCAGTTAGCATGTATTTACATTGACTAATGTCTTGGAAACTACAGTTATGGTCGGCTGAATAAATATTGAATGTTTTAAAGACTGTGTAAATATTTGCCCAATAGGCAACCTGGTTTCTTAAATATTTGGCCTTTTATATTAGGTTCAATTTCAAGTGATTTAAAAGCTTACTTAAGTATCGAACACGGCCAAACCAGCTTTAAAAAAAGCAAACAAGCAAGCCTTTCCATGCATGGTTTAATGTAAGGCATTATATTCAGTAGGAAACAGACTTTCACCCAAACCTGAAGAGTTACGGTTGTACTGAAAGAATTTAGAAGAGCTTCATTAGAGAGCCAGAGGGAGCTAGTTTCTGGGATTGAGAATTATAAAAAACTCGGATCCCAGCTCCATTACACACCAAAATGCCTTGTTTCCAGTGAAATTTCTTTGTTTGGAGACTTTATTTCTCAGCAAGATGCTCACAAAAATAATTGTGTTGCTTGTTAAAGTGATTTATAGACAGAAAAACAATTCCTTCATGAGTCCAAGATGGAATCCTGTGAGACTAAGTACTAGAACAAAATTTGGCTACCTTCTCATATCCCATAGTACAATTCATCTTCAGTAACAGAAATCTATTCCTAAAAGCCTCTTATTTTATTGTTCCCCCAAAAACAACAGTAGTTCCCTATGGCCATTAAGATAAGATACAGACTCCTTGGTAATGTGATTTGGCCTCAGTCTACCATTACAGTTTCGTCTCTCACCACTGTCCACCTAGTACTTTATACTCCAACCACAAAATATATCGTGAGCTTTTCATAGCTCTGCACCTTTGCATATTCTTTGCTAAGAGACAAAGTTGCTTCACCTCTCTATCAGGCTAACAAGCTCCTATTTAACTCTCTAAGCCCATTTTAAAGGTAAACACCACTGTAAATCCTTCTAGTAATTCCCCATAGTAGAATGAATTACTCCCCTCTGACACCAGTTCTTAAAATATGGCATTTTGTTTGTTAAATTATAATTCATAAATTATTTATTTCTGTCCATTTGCAGTAAATTTTAAGAGACTGTGTTTTAACCATCTGTGTGTAGCACTTCATACTTAATAAATTGTTATTTTTCTTAATTAGAAGCAATTTTTTTTAGAGACAGGGTCTTGCTGTGTTACCCAGGCTGGAGTGCAGTCTAGCTCAATGCAGCCTTGAACTCCTGGGCTCATGTGAACCTCACACCTCAGCCTCCTGAGTAGCTGTGACTACAGGCTCATGCCACTGCATCTGACTGAATAATTTTTGTTTTTAAGTCATAATGGAGTTTTCCCACCTACTTAATAATGAAGTCACACATCTGTAGCTTTGTATCCAAGCAATAAGACTTTAATATTTAAAAGACAATTGGAATAGTAAGCCTTGATTATAGTAGAGTAGATGTCAGAATACAAATGGTATAATTGACCTGATCTTAGGAATTAGAATAAAGTGGCTGATTTTTGCAATTTTTCAAATTTTCCTGGATGTTCATCAAGTGACCACTGACTCACTGGTGGCAATAAGCAAACTTCTAGCCTGTCACTTTCATTTCACAAGTTAGGGTCAATAATAATGTCTGCACCTCTTGTACTGGCTGCGAACTCCAATAGTAAGAAAATCCCACAAGTTTATCAGAAAATAATGTACATGATTTTTTTGGGCTATAATTAATACCAGTATTTGTTTAATAAATTTCTCATAAAAGTAGCTAATTTTATGTTTTGAGACCAAGCTTACAAATGGGTCCTTCTATGTTTGGTCCAGGCAAAAAACATAATCAAACAGGGTTCTCTGTTTTATAAGATAAAGTAGCATTTTGGAGAGTGAAAGCCTGGGCTCATCCATATCTAGCCATCACATATAAAGACTAAAATTTACAGCACAAATTGTAGCTTATCAATTCGTTAATCTAGTTGCTCAGGTACTGTGGATTTTCTATGTGCAAATGAAGAGAGTAGTAACATTCTTCCACAAGCTTTCAAAGTGGGATTTGCAATACAGTCCCTTGGGGTACAGGAGCAAAATGCCTTTTCATGTGAAATGTTTCAAGTGTATAATAGGATATAGAGAATACTTTGTAATGATTATTCATGTGCTTGCACCAAACTTTGGCCAACATCTTTTAATCTAAAAAAATAGTAAAAGGTGCTAAGCTTTTTTAATATATAAAGTACAAATTACCTCCTGTGCCTACTCAGGCTATTGACAGTGACATTCTGTGGTACCTGAGATGTCTTAGGAGTAGAGTGGAGTTTGCACAGCTCAGAAGGCTTGCAGAGGACAGCTGAGGGATCCTCTAGTCTTCCTTGATCTGCATAAAATGGGCAGATGTTTCATAAATATTCCTGCAAACAAATAGTTGATCGAAAACAGTCATAATAATGCAAACTACAAATGAAACAGAAGAAAATGAAAGAGATGTGCTTCTCCAGGTCTCAGTCTATACTCTCTGTCTTCCACATTGTGAGGAAAAACATTAACAGTCAAAGCAGGTTTGACAAGAAGTCAGGCAAATCACTTTAAAGTGACCTTACTTAGACTACAATTAACAATAAATTCTATGCATAGGTTATATTAAGACTATGACCTTATCATAGTCTGATGCTATTACTTAATCGTATTCTCTAATCTAAGTATGGAGCTATAATGATTAGCAAGGTGTGTTATGCTTGGTCTTTCCACCCCCCCACGACACCTATAAAGATTCTTTAGAGTAGGGGTTGACAAGCTTTTTCTGTAAAAAAGGTAGATAGTAAAAATATTAAGCTTTTCAGCTCATAAGTTCTCTATTACCAGCAACTCAGTTCTGCTGGGGAAAGCAGCTATAGACATTCCATTAATATGAGTGTCACTGGATTCCAATAAAACTTTTTTATTATTTATTTATTTATTTATTTTTTTTTTTGAGATGGGGTTTCGCTCTTGTTACCCAGGCTGGAGTGCAATGGCCCAATTTCGGCTCACTGCGATCTCTGCCTCCTGGGTTCAGGCAATTCTCCTGCCTCAGCCTCCCGACTAGCTTGGGATTACAGGCACATGCCACCATGCCCAGCTAACTTTTTGTATTCTTAGTAGAGATGGGGTTTCACCATGTTGACCAGGATGGTCTCGATCTGCTGACCTTGTGATCCACCTGACTCAGCCTCCCAAAGTGCTGGGATTACAGGTGTGAGCCACTGTGCCTGGCCCAAAACTTTATTTATAAAAGCAGGGAGGAAGCAGGCTGGATTTGACCTGCAGGCTGTAGTTTGCTGAGCCTTGCATTAGTGACACATATAGAAATGCTTATAAAAATAATAGGATATCTGGGATTACTGTTAAAATATGTTAGAAGTGTCGTGGAGAGGGTAGAGATATAAATGAGAACAGACAGACCACGTATTGATAATTGTTGAAGTAAGGTGATGGATACATGATGGTATATTACATATTTCTGACTGTATATGTTTAATTTTTCCATAATAAAAATAAGCTTCCAGAACATTAGGACAAAATTCTTATTTTTTCTTCACAATCTTTAAAATCATCTTTCAGTTTGGTAAGTTGACTACCTTTCACTAAATTTGAAGATATGTGCTTAGAAGCTTATTTGAGGTTTCTTTACAACAAAAGATAATTATCCACCTATAACTGGAAGAAAAGTGTGTTTCTCTTTCCTTTGTAGTGGTGCCTGAAATAATATGTAGCCAACATTATAGCATTCCATTGAAGTGTATTTCTTTGCTGACAAATACTGTTGGACCATATTTAGTAAATACCGTTGAAGATTTGAAGGAACAAGTAGCAGAACAAACTGTTCATGGGAGGTTTGCCAAGTGGTTAGGTAAAAGTGCAGATGTTCCAACATCTCAGAGCTTATGTGGTTTGTTAGATTATATTTCAATTGTGAAATACATAAAGGTCTATTGCAGTTAGTATTATTTGGTAAACCAGCTCAAATTTAGTAGCATAAGTCATTTATTTTATTATACTCTTGGATTCCATGGGTCAGGAATTCAGCACAGTGTAATGGGGATGGCTTGTCTCCACTCCATGAACTCCAGGGCCTCAGTAGGGAAGAACTGAATGCCTGGAGGTGACTAGAATGGTTGGGACTGGAATCAACTGGAAGTTTCTTCACTTAAGTATTTCACTTATATATCTAATGCCTTGATGAAGGCTGGGCTCAGCTGGGATGGTCAACAGAGCACGTACACATGCCTTCTTTATATAGCTTAGCTTCTCGTGGCATGGCAGCTAGTTTCTGGGAGGAAGCATCCCAAAATGGAGCCTCTGGAGAATGCCTATTCCAAGAGAAATAGGCAGAAATTAGAATTTTAAGAGGCAGCCTTGTAAATCACTTCTGCTATTCTATATAGATAGAAGATATCATGAGTCCAGTCAGATTGAAAGGTTAGAGACATAGAACTCACCTCTAGTTGGAAATAATGTCACCATTTTGGGGACCATATATCCCTGCCACAAGGACTGTAACTTTTTTCTTTTCTTTTTTTTTTTGATGAGCCATTAAGGGAAAATTAAACCAGAGAAGATATGTACTCAGTAAGCAATAAATAAATCTTGCAAGTGTAATCACTGATTGAAATAGTCATTTTGATGAGGGAAAAAAAGAATTTTTTCAGGGTAAGTTTAATAAGAAGCCACCCCACGGGAAGTTTATTTATTTCCCCCTCATTCATTATTGAGTTCTTTATACATTAAAAACCTTAAACCAGACAGGCACAAAGGGTAGCATGTTATATTGATATAGCTAATTTTATGTAAGAGCAAGACTTTTAAATTAGTCTAGAATTTGGACAATATTTTGTGCTGAGTTGGGAAATGACCATGAATATTTTTTCAACAATATAGATGTTCTCTGGCTGTCCTAGACAAAAGAACCTAAAGAAATGTCAAACATCAAGATGAATAATGTATTTTTTTTTAATTCAAAAAAGAAAACTGTTCCAGGTTTGCTCACTTTTCTGTGGTGGCAAGTGAGTATCATTAGATTTCTAACTTGTAAAGATTTTGGAAAAAAAAAATCTACATTTAATATTTCTCATCATTATAAAAATGAATGAAAACATAAGTGAATCTAAAAATAAATTAGAATGTAGAGAATATTTAAAAGTGAAGGAGTTTGGAAGTGACTGAATAAATTTATGATTTTTTTGTGCCAAATACTCTGTTTCTATAAATTCCCATATTTATTCCCTTAGAAGTCTTTGAAACATAATTTTATAAACGTACTTTAATGTTTTCCAAATAACAAAAATTTCAGTGGTTTTCAGCCTACTTGTTAAAAATATAAATTTCAGATTATTCTGATTTTTTAGAACAACTTGATATCAGTTGAAGATGAAAATTTATTAAATGAAACTAGCAAAAGAATTACTGAAAATGGTGGATAGAACTGAACAATGATTAAATTACTTAATAAATGCACCTAGAAATGTAGTTCCTTTGGTTTCTTAGTTTCCTTATGATGTCTTTTACAGTGCTAAAAGCGTTACAACCTAGTACTATAGTGACAAACATAATTTTAAAATAGAGACGTGAATTCCTTTATCACCAAGTAAACCAAAATAGTTGAAAGTACTATTGCATATTAAATCACATTTCTCTGGCTAAGGTTATTAATAATTAATGTTTTAGTAATGTCAAAACTTTTGTACCCTTAATCACATCACACAATTAAAAATATATTTACTTCATATTTTCTCATTAATTAAAATTTCCTGTTTGGGATATATTTTATAATATAATAATAATAGATGACTTACTTAGAACTTATTAGACTCTGGGCACCATTCTAAAATATAGTGCTTATTAACTCATTTAATGCTCATAGTAACCCTATGAAAATGATAGTTTATTTCTGTCTTATGGATGAGGAATACAGTCAGAGAGAAGTATCTTATGCAAGGTCCCATAACTGAGCTACAGAGATAATAAAACATCACTGTATGTATTTTCTAAATAAATGTATATTTATTGGGGGTCCAATAAAATTATAACTGAACAAATTATGCAGTGACAAAAGTTTGGCTATTGCTAACCTAGAGGATGAACCACAAACTCATGAAACAGCATATGGATAGGTGACCAGAGATTACAGTAATCTGTTGTCTATTACAAAATAACTAGAAGAGAATATTTAAATGTTTCTTGCATAAAGAAAACACATATTTAAGGTATGGATATCCCAGTTATACTGATTTGATCTTTACAAATTCTATGAATGTAGTAAATAATCACATGTACCCTGAAAATTGGTACATTTTATTGTGTACCAATAAAAAAAATGACAAAACCAAACCAAACAAAAAATGGTATCTGGGCTCTTCACAGCCTGGCCCTAGGCTACAGTCATCCCATTTGCCACCTCCCTGTTCATGCATGCTCTAGTGAGACCCCAGATGTCCCTGAACACCCATTTCTCTTCCTGTCTCTATATCTGGGGTGTGCACTCTCATCTGCTTATACTGGCCTTTCTAGTCTTACCTGTCTTGCCAGTGCTTATTCATTCTTAGAGATCCAGCTCAAATGTTCCCTTCTTCATGCTGCCCTCCTTGACGTACATCTGCAGAATTCATAGTTCCCACTGTCACCATTTCCACTTCCTTTATAATAGTGTCAATGTTTTCCTGTATTCACTTAGTTTTTAAAGTTTTATCATTTATCTTTCCCAGTAATGTATCAGCTTGCAAAGGCCATTGACCACATTGGCTTCAACTTCTTAAAAATCTCCTCTGTTTGGCATAATGCCAGACATATTCTCTTCCAGTTTGTCCTACTGCTGTGCTGATATCCAGCTTCCCATCATCAGTTTGGGTATGAGACACTGTCATCATTACTTTAGCAGATTATTTCATTTAATCTGAACAATGACCCAATGAGGCAGGTTCTTTAGGAGACTGTGTTTACAGGGATTAAGCGGTGAGTCCAAGGTCACACAGGTGGGTGCAGATTCAAACTCAGGTGAGTGACTCTGAAAGGCAGGTCCATATTCACTAGGCTGCATAAAATCCTGTGTTCAGTACAGCTTTGATGGCATCCCCCAACCACTATGAGAGGTCTTTAGTGGCACAGAGTAGGGTTTACTCTTTGGGGTAGGATGGGAGAAGGTGTTTCTTCTTCTGCTTCCTTTTGAATGTTTCTCTTGTGGATAACAGAAGAATATTGAGAGGGAAGAACAAGGAATGAAACTGAGGCAACCAGAGAGATGCACTTTTCTTTCCACCAGCCATGAAATTTAGCTCCGTATCGATCCATAAGAAGTTCTCCCAATTTTCCTCCTGTACTGTTTGTGTTTCATTTTTAAACAGTCACCTAGTGTGGCCAGGTAAACTCATTATGTGGTAAGCAGTCGATTTCTTGGGCTTTTGATAGAAGATAGCATGTGGTTTTAGCTGTTTGTAGAGTTTGGTGGGAGATATTGCTGCACCTACTACACTCATATCACTGATTTAATTCAACCAATGTCCATCTACCTTTCAGTGGAATCATTCTCTACCGATTGTCTCAGGAGATGAGCTCTATGAGAAACCTTTTTCTGACTCTGATTATATTGAGTTAACTTTTAACCGTATTGGCCCAGCTTTTGCCTTTTTCTTTTGAATAGTCTTAATAACAACAATAATGATAATACAATAGGCTGTCTTAATTAGTGATTATGACAAATTGATAGACTGTATGTGTCATTATCTTTATAGTCATGGTTGGTGCAGTTTAGTATATTCTTCAAATTAAAACTGAAATCTTGTGTCCTGTAAGATCTTAAACTGTAAGATCTAAGACACAGCATCACTGCTCATTTATATTTTTATGAACCTCTTAGCTTTGTACAAATGTCTAGCAGATACCTGCTTCGTGGCCATTTAAAGCAGTAGCTCGTAACATATAGTAAATTTATATGCAGTCATTTCTTCCAGTTGCCAACTTATGTCATTGTACTTGTGTCTGCAATAAAAAAAAATCATTATTTATTTCTTTAACTTTTAACATTGAAATATGCCCTTATGGTACATTATGGTTATATTATTGCATTACTGCGGTTGGTCTCTTGCCATTTCTCATCAGCAGAGCATATCTGTTTTGGTGAGCTACATTTAAAAAATATACACATGGCACAATAGTCATAACTGATAATTTAAGAGAGATTAATGAATTCTGTCCTAAAGCTACATTGAAGAAAATCAGCATCCTTAAAGAGAATATAAAAATTGGATTTTGGAGATTTTTGTCATTTGACAAATATATATATATATATATATATATAAATTTAAATATATTCAAGATATATAAAATTGTATACCAGTATAAATATAGGTATACATATATGCATACACTTAGATACACATTTTTATATATGTATACAGGTATACATTTTTATATATGTATACATATGTATACATAGTATACTTATATTTATACAGGTATACATACAGGTATATGTATGTAGGTATATATATAGGTATATATATTTATACAGGTATGCATTTTTATATATTTGTACGGGTATACAAATATATTTGTACAAATATTTATATAGTTATACATATGTACATTTATATTTTATATGTATATTTATATTTTCTTTACATTTAGAAAGCTCTCCAAAAGGTAGATTTAAATTTATAAAATATAAATTTATATATAATATAAATATGCATATGTGTACATGTATAAGTATTTATACATACATATATATTTCTGTGTATGTATATGTATACATATATATGTATTGTGTATATATGTATACATATATATGTATACATATATATGTATTGTGTATATATGTATACATATATATGTATACATATGTATACATGTATAAATATTATAGGCACTCTCCATATATAAGTGCATGTAATTTGCTGGCCATTGCTATAGGCAGGGGATAACCGACAAGGTTTTCCCCCTCATAGGGCTTCCATTTGAATAACTAGGTTTGAAATAAATTGCAGCTCTGTGGTTAGCCTTTGAGAAGCCTTCATGTCACAGCTGTAGATAAGAATATCACGGCAAACACAGTACGGATGGGAGCTCTTTTTAGCTGCACATGCAGTAGAGCCTTGGTTAGGTGTAACATATGGTCATTCTACCCACCACTAAAATAAAACTCTGGCAGAACACAGCAGCTGTGGAATGGAATTAATGCTATGCTGTTTTTGAAGCTGTTAGATTTTCATGAAAAGGAAAAAAAAAAAAAAAAACTTGAGGTTGAGTTGCTGAGTGTTTATGGAGCCCCAAACCAAACTGCAAAATGATGTTTAAAAAATAACTATTACTTGAAGTGTATTTTCAGTTGACTAGCTGGAAAATGTAATGATTTCTTTCTTTTTAAAAATTTTCCATTTTAAATGACCATCCTTGGTTGGGTTCCCTGGCATGTGGGCTCTGAGATGCAGACCAGCTTCTGAGAAGTTCACTGGTCACACCCTGGGAATCAACTCTGCAGGGAAGAGAAGACCCAGGGCTGGAAGAAGAAGAACACCAAGGGCAATATCCTTGCAACAGAGGCCTCAGTGGATTCCACGGGGAGCTCTGGAACTACGGTGGCTCTTTAGAGTGTTCCAAACTCAGGCATGTCCCTGGGACTTGAATACTGCTTTGCCCTGGTTTCATCCCCAATGTCACGTGACATGGCCTGCCCTTGGGAGAGGGTGACTTAGAGTGAGCCAACCTTCCATAGCTCAGGACTGCTTTCTAAACTGCACCAGCTGCCCCAGTGCTTCTCAGTGGACTCAGGGGTGTTGTAGGACTCAGTCGGAGCTACTAGCTCAAGGCAGTTCACTATTTCTATGTATGATGGCAGTTTTCCTCCCAAAGCCAGGCATCTAGTAGTCACTGTGATCAAAAGGCAAGTAACATGTGAAACTCAATGTAAAACAGAAAACAAGGGTGGCGATGTCCAGTCTTCCAGAGTTTGAAAAGTTGTGTAGTGCCCAGTGGGACTTGAATACTTATTAAGCTGTTTGAGCTGCTTATTAAACAGTAGGTTAGGTATCACTTTTAATTGAAGGAATACCATGAAGGGCTCCAAGGACTGATATAATTTAAGGAACTCTGATCTAGAGCAATTGTGAGTGAAGAGGGCTCATGGTTGGGGAGTACAGCTGAAAGATGTCAGCCACTAATACTCCCAGTAGGCAGGAGAAATAGTGCTTTTGTCCTAAAGGTGGAATTTGGACTTAACCCACAGCATTCATTCAGTTGACTAAATATGGAGTATCTCAATAAAGTTTTCAGATACAAGTTTTTGGAGTCCCCAGACACACCACCAAATAAAACAGCACTTCCTGAATTGATCAACTGGAGTCAATTAAAACAATTACGAGAGTTTGGTCTTGTGTGTGTCTTATTCTGTTTCTACACAACTTGTTAGCACACACATAAATAATTGTCAAGAAATAGATAGGTGTTTCAAGATGGAGTCAGTCAGTGCGATTTAAGTACTGAAGGTCATGCCCCAACTTTTCATTTTGAACCTTCACAGTGGATCTTATTAGGATGAAACAGCTTACACAGCAAGGCCTCTTTCAGACTTACAGAATCAAAACTTCCCTCTGTGTGAGTCTATCTGAATTCTGCTGGAAAACATAGTGTTAAAGAGTTTTCTTATTTTTAGAAAGCTTCCCAAAAAGTAAATTTCTGAAGTATTTTCCTCCAAGGAAATTAGAGAAAATTAATAGCTGAAACTCAGGAAAAATATACTCATTTTAATTTTAGTGTTTTACTGTCATGATAACCACTCTAGGATGGTAATATTTGAAAAATCTTGCCATGCAACTGATGGGTGTTTTTTGGCTTGCATAAAATCAGTTGCTTTTCTAGTAAGCTTGGGTCAGAAAACTCTAGTGTCCACAGAGACTGGAAAAGTTTGTTAAATATAAATTTAACATCCTCCTCCATACATTTTATTTATAACCCTGGGAGAAATACAGGCTTAACAACCCAAAGCGTTTCATTTTCTCATAGGTTTCCTAGTATCAGTTTTATGCCTTTTATGGAGTTTTTATATTAATGTCAATTTATTGTGGGTTTTTTTTTAAACTTTCTCAGGAATGAGAATTCATTTGTCTACCTCAACTCACTGAGCATAATTATGGTTTGAATGGAGCTCATTTTAACCTTTGAGAATCTCAGATCTTGTTTCTGTAAAGTTCAAGAGAGCTTGCTGGTACCAGGTGGCATTTAGAGAGTAAAATCTTTTCTTAGTCATCAGAATATATAAGTTCCTCCTACTATGGTGTAAAGGCGAGTTTTTAAAGACACCACAGTGCAAAAGGTCTGCCAGGGTGAAAAGCCAGGAGTGAAATGGTTTCTTCAGATGATCTGGCTAATCTCTAGAGAAGGATTTGTCTTAAGAACTAATTGCTTAAGTTCAGCATAGCTACAATCATGTCCTAAGAAACTAAACTGCCTCAAGAGGGAGAGACAGTGATTGTCCAGCCAGATTGGATTTGTAACCTGTTTATCCAGCAGATATTGGATGAAGTTCAGCACCTCTGGTGTATGGCCTGTGGGTATGGTTGTGAGTGTGTGTGTATGTGTCTAGCCTTGAAGATAACGGCCTGTGGATCGATGACAAGCGTTTGTATCAGCCTAAAGAGAACGTCCATATCTCATTGCTGTGTGATATGCCACATTTTATCCTTTGATGGCAGACTTGCGTAACAACATCAGTTCATCATTTTATTTGTCCCCTAACACAGGTGGGCTGACCTGCAGCTTTATGACGTAGAAGTTTGTGTTTGTATTTGAAATATTGAAAATGTATTTGAATCATAGGCAACCACAATTCAAGAACATTTTTGTTGGTAAAATGATTTCATATATACTTAAAATATTTAAAAATTTTATCAATTCTAAAAAATATATTTTTCTTTGGGAGGCAGAGGTGGGTGGATCACCTGAGGTCAGGAGTTCCAGATCAGCTTGGCCAACATGGTGAAACCCTGTCTGTACTAGAAAACAAAAAATTAGCTGGGTGATGGGCGCCTGTAATCCCAGCTACTCAGGATTAGAGGTGGGTGCCTGTAATCACAGCTATTCAGGAGGCTGAGGCAGGAGAATCTCTTGAATCCAGGAGGCAGGGATTGCAGTGAGCCAAGATTGTGCCACTGCACTACAGCCTGGGTGACAGAGCAAGATTCTGTCTTAAAATATATATATATATAAAATGAAACATAATGAAATAAGAAGACAAAGCTGCACTCTTCACCTTTCTCTTGCACCCTCATTTTGAACACATTTGTCTCCCACCTCTTTTCTTTCTTACCACCCTTCCTCCCAAAGACCTTGGGTAGAAGAAATCGAATATTTTGAATCAAAAGTTCATAACAGACATCCCCATCTGTTATAAATAAATCAATGTGTCCTAATGTCAGGCAAATATTGTTGAAAAATAATTATATAAATATAAATCAGTATCGTTGTGACAAGTCAATGTGGCAAAATGTGTTTTTCATACAGAACATGACCTGCTTTTCTTTTCTGTGGGGCAATATCACTGAAAACTCATATTCATTTCCTTCGTTGTTTTTGTTTTGTTTGTGCACATTTCAGCTCCATGACATTATGCTTATTTTAATTGTTTTTATTTGTGGAAGCTGGGTTCTGTTTTGACAAGCATGGCTTGGCATCTGGCATATGTGGAATCTAATCTTGTCCTCACCATTTGCTCTCTGTGTGACCCGGAGGAAATCACAGTGGCAGTTTCCTCATCTGTAAAATCTCCTGGGGCTTGAAATAACATAGGTAAAATGCTATTGATTTGCCTCTAACTGTAGTTTTGTGTGTGTGTCTTAATTTTTATACATCTGTATTGTAGTTTTTATTTATAATTATTTATTTTTCTCATTATACCAAGCCCTTTTGGAAACAAAATAGGTTAACATTTCTAAGGGATTAGGGACATATGACCAGAGAAATGGGTTATGTCCATATTCAGCATCCATTGTTTGGAAGATGGGGTTGGAAGAGATAGAAGATTTTCTTTGTGGTTTAATATAGGATCATTTTTTTTGTTAATGATTCGTGGAAATTTAAGATACAATGTGGATTTTTTGGTAGGTTGTAAAGATTTCAGTGTACATCTATTTAATCACTCTTCATAATAAAATTTTCAAATCCTCTGAATAAATTGTCAGTACAGAGGTTTACACTGATTTGTCCCACAATAACATGATAACAGCAGTAATCTTGCCCTCTGAGTGTTAAATTGAATATTGACATGTAATAGATCAAAGCGTAGATACGTGGAAGTTGTTTTTTTTCTCCCTCATAACATCAGAATTGCTTCTGGGCCAGCAAGAGTTGACTGGAAGCTAATTGATGGAATTAGCACAGCTAATAAATAACCCATCAGAGTGTCAGACTCAGATGCGTAGACAAGGGATGTCAAGGAGTCCCGCGTGACCCATGTCAGTACTTTCCAACATAGGCTGGGCATCTGACAGTGTACTTCAGGCACTTTAGAGCCATCACTATGGCTGTACATATTTTGAGATAGCGGCATGTAGCTAACTTAAACTGATATCGTTAAAGTTTTGATTTGTCCCTCTCTTTTTCACTTGTTTTGATTCCACATTCACTAAGCAATTTTCTGAGTTATAATATAGTTTCTCATGTAGGTCTGTATACAAAAAGAAATCGGGAATTTTTGCATGATATAGTCTGGCATGTCAGATCTCACTAATGCAGGCCTCCATAGCAACTGTTTCAGCACTGACTAGATGGTTCAGTTACATACCAAAAGCCAGTACCCTGATACAAAGGCTGGAATGTAACAAAAGCCCACCAATAGTTTTGCCTATGCCATACTTAAGGTGTGATTAAACGAGTTTTACTGGGAGTCTGAAGAAATTTCCCAGGTCTCCACAAACAAATTCATTGAGAGTCCGAAGGAATTCCCCAAACATTTATGATTTAGCAGGAGACAAGATAAGGGTTATCACCCTAGCACCTAGACCCACCTGGATTAAATAAACTTACTGAGGCTCCAGAAGAAGGTCTTCAGAACTCAGAGTTTAGTTATACATTAAAAGAAGTTAACCACTAACGTCTTTAGATGAATGTACATTTACATATAGACATGTAGCTTAGATGTTTAATATGCTCTGGAAAACTTTGTAATTTTGAGTTGATCTGGTGATAATTTCAAGGCCTTCTCCCTGTAACTAGTTACAGGAATAAAAACTCTTTCCTCCCCAGTTCATCTGCATCTCATTACTGGGCCATGAGAAATAGCAGCCCAGCCCTCAGGTTGGTCCGGGAACAGCAGTGCTTGGGACAGTTATCTATTGCTGTAAATTAATAAGTTAGCATTGAAACTATTGCTGTGTCTGCTGGCAGGAATATATTCTTGGGGCAGTCTTAAAGGCTAATCCATGGATTGTGCATTTTGGATAATTTTCTCAATTGTGGAGAGTTTTTTTTTTTTTTATTGCATTTTAGGTTTTGGGGTACATGTGATGAACATGCAAGATTGTTGCATAGGTACACACTTGGCAGTGTGGTTTGCTGCCTTCCGTCCCCTCACCTGTATCTGTCATTTCTCCCCATGCTATCTCTTCCCTCCTTCCCACCCCCCGCCCCTCCCCCATTTCCCCCCAACGGACCCCAGTGTGTAGCGCTCCCCTCCCTGTGTCCATGTATTCTCATTGTTCAACACCCACCTATGAGTGAGAATATATGGTGTTTGATTTTCTGCTCTTGTGTCAGTTTGCTGAGAATGATGGTTTCCAGGTTCATCCATGTCCCTACAAAGGACATGAACTCATCGTTTTTGATGGCTGTGTAATATTCCATGGTGTATATGTACCACATTTTCCCTATCCAGTCTATCATCGTTGGGCATTTGGGTTGGTTCCAGGTCTTTGCTATTGTAAACAGTGCTGCAATGAACATTCGTGTGCATGTGTCCTTGTAGTAGAATGATTTATAATCCTTTGGATATATACCCAGTAATGGGATTGCTGGGTCAAATGGGATTTCTATTTTGTGAAAAGACCTAATCTACGTCTGATAGGTGTACCTGAATGTGATGAAGAGAATGAATCCAAGCTGGAAAATACTCTTCAGGATATTATTCAGGAAAACTTCCCCAACCTAGCAAGGCAGACCAATATTCAAATCCAGGAAATACAGAGAACACCACAAAGATATTCCTCAAGAAGAGCAACCCCAAGGCACATAATTGTCAGATTCACCAGGGTTGAAATGAAAGAGAAAATGTTAAGGGCAGCCAGAGAGAAAGGTCGGGTTACCCACAAAGGGAAGCCCATTAGACTCACAGCAGGTCTCTCAGCAGAAACCCTACAAGCCAGAAGAGTTTTTTATTATATTTCTTTGATAATTCTTTTTCCGTGTTCTCTCTGTTTTCTGCTTGGTGCTCCTATAATGCATATTGAGTGTCCTGTACCCGTCTTCATTGTCATTTAGCTTTTGTTTTTTAATCTTCATCTCTTTGATATTACCCCTGAGTCTGGTGACTTTTTTTCAAGCTTCTACTTTACTGATTTGATTTTTTTCAAAAATCCTGACTACTGTTCACTGCCTTCATTGTGGTCTCTCATTATGTGAGCTGAGCTTTCTGTTTCTCCTGCTCTTGACTATTTGTTTTCATGACCTTCTACTTTCATGTCAGAGAGGCAGTGTACTATTGAGTTCTGCTGAAAGAATAAATTTAAAAAATAAGTTCTTGTCTCTTGTTGTCTTTCTTAGGAAGACAGTCATTTTGCTTCTTCAAAATTTTGCTTATGTGTAAGGGAATACCTTTGCTTTTAGTTACACTGGGTTCTTTCAGAGATGGCATTGAGTGCTCGTCAAATTGTGCAGGCTTTAATGAAGGAAAGAGAGAAAATTTGAGAGTCAGCAGCTTGAGCAGGGGTGGCCAGAAGCAAAGTCAGTACCCGAGGCTGCCTGACCTGTTTGTTGCCTGTTTCTATAGTTAGTTAGTGTGCAGGGGTTAGTTAGCCTGACTAACTCCCCCTTCCTTTCCTGGTCCGGGGCTTCTGATTTAACAGCCAACCAGGACTCTGCTCCATCTTTCATCCCGGTGAAAGCCAGCCTTCATCTAGCACTGAGTTCTGATATCTGGTCCCTGCTCACAGTGCCCTCCAGCTCCTGCTGTGCCCCCCAAAAGTCACATGTGCCTGTGGCTGGCCCCTGGCCACACTCGTCACCACCCTGACGCTGTTACCTAATGGTCATTAGTAAGCTGGGATCAGTTCCACAACCTTCCCAGGTGCATGCTTTCTTCACATTTATAATGTCTTTGTTAGGGTGATTTTCCCCAATCTGACTCTATCTGCTTTGTACCTAGCAAAAAATCCTTGTTCTTTTTTGTTGTGAAAGATTTAAACAGATTTTATTCCTTATTAAAAAAAATAATTGGTCATTTCAGTGGATAATTGAATTGGGGGATGGAAATAATTGTGTTTATAGCTGTATATTACCTAGAGGACCAAATATCATTTTTCTGTTGTTGTTAGGGATATAAATTTATGTATTATTATTTTTAAAATAAAAAGTATATATATATATATATATATATATATATATATGTATATAGTATATACATGTTTTGGTATAGGTACACATGACGAAAGATTATTGCAGTAGAACAAATTAACATATTAATCTCCTCAAATAGTAACATTGCTTTTTTGGTGATGACAGCACCTGAAATCTACTCTCAGCAAATTTCCAGTATACAATACAGTATTATCAACTATAGTCATCACGCCGTACCTTAAATCTCTACACTTATTCATCCTATATTCTTCTTACAAAGCTTGGTAACCTTTGATAAACATCTCATCATTTTCCCACCTGTCTGTCTATGGTTATTGGATATCTTTTTAAAATAATCCACCACTAAATGTTGTTTTGTTTAGTATGGTGGGTGCCAGTTATTGTCACCAGTAGTGAGTGATTATTTACCCTAAGAAAGAGCCAGGATTTACAGCCCTGAAGAAATCCAGTTTCTGCCCTGTCCCAGACTCCCTGCTGTGACTGCCAGCCTAGGTGGCTCTGTCGAGCTCCAGCAGAAACTCACCTGCTGAGCTGCTGGAGGAGGCCACGGAGTGTGCTGAATTCTGATGTTGCTGTGTGCACTCAGTGCCTGAGTACTCATTTGTGATATAAATAGTGCCTGATGCTTACAGAGTTAAGGTATTTTTCCTTGGGTGTTTCTGAAAGAGGAAGGTAAATAAACTCAAAAGGAGCGTTTGGTATTTCATTCAGTCATCCCCCTGTACCTTGGTGAGTCTGTATTTATAGCGAGGAGAGACGATGTTGAGAATAAGAACCAGTTGCTTCTGAGATACAGTGATGAACTTGTACAATATCCAGAGAATGTAAAAATAATGTAAATTCTATGTGGGTGGCAAATTGCTCCCAAGTGGACTGACCCTTTGCAATGAAGAGAAAACTTGTCAGCGTTGTATTTTTGTTGTAAGTCATAGTGGTGATTAATGAACACAGATCCCAAATGTAAAATGTGGTAGAATCAGTTTCCACGGCCAGTTAGTAATCAGGTCTGTTACTCCCATAAACCTCAAGAGACATCGGTGACTCTTCCCTTCTACCTTTAACCCAACTACCTCTAGTCTAGACACATGTATCATGTTTTGATGATGAACAGATATGCAGTGACCTTGCTTTGCTTCAGAAAGACATTGAGGTAGAGACAGGCTCAGGCTGCAGTTGCTGTTGGCTCTACCGTTGGCAAAAGATCCCCAGCTTCCAATTAGCTAGAGCAAATTCGAACCAAAGTAGAAAATGGAATCTATAGACTTGGCCTGTAGAATCAAGAAAAATTCAGGATTCTGACTACTCTTATGGTAGAAATAGAACACACTCTCATCAATTATGCAGTTAAAGATCCAAACATATGAACATTATAAATAACTACCTTTCCTTTTTTTTCTTTTTCTTTTCTTTCTTTTTTTTTTTTTAGATGATGTCTTGCTTTGTCAACCAGGCTGGAATGCAATGACATGATCTTGGCTCGCTGAACATTCCTCCTCCTGGGTTCAAACAATTCTCCTGACTCAGCCTCCCAAATAGCTGGGATTACAAGTGCCCGCCACCACACCTTGATAATTTTTGTATTTTCAGTAAAGATGCGGTTTCACCATGTTGGCCAGGCTGACCTTGAACTCCTGACCTGAAGTGATCTGCCTGCCTTTGCCTCTCAAAATGCTGGGATTACAGGCATGTCCTGCCTTTTCTTTATTGAGGTGGATCTGTAATTTCTCCACTCATTCTGCAAAATACCTGTGATGGAGGGTCTTTTCGAGAAGATAGTGGTGACATCCTGGTATTTAATCTTTTGATCTTTTAGTGAGAGAGTCTGCTGTGTCCCATGTTACACATCAGATATCCAGAGTGAAGCTTACAAATATTTATTTCTGCATTGGCATTGATCTGTGAGATTCTGTGTAGGTATTGATGTGCTTTTGCATTCACATGTGTATTGTAGTTGTTACTGTTGGTGGGGTCATTAGTAATGAAAGGGAGCATATCCTCTGTTTGGTGATTCTCTGAACCCCACTGTCAGCTGAAATGGAGTTCATATAGTCTTGGCAATATTTGCAATACTCTTTGATACCTCTTAAAACAAATTATGTCTTTAGATATATACACACTCTAGTTTACAACGCTGCCTTTTTTCTTTTCCATTGCCACCAGTTTAGCCTCAGTTTTCTCTTGCCTGAAAGTGTGTATTTCAGTGGACTTCTCTATTGCTGGTTTTCTTCCCCATAGATTCAGTCCTTCCTCAGTTTGCAAGATTAATCTTTCTAATGCTCAACCCTAACGATGTCTCTCCCATTCCTAAATTTTCTCCGTCTTTCCCATTGCCTAACAAAAATAGAGTTCCAAAGTGATATTTATTTCAAACATATGTGTGCCTGTCTCCCAACTCATTACATCTCTCAGCTTGATGCCTTTTCCCCGGGACTCTGGGCACAAAGCCTTCTCTTTCTGTTCCCCTTGCTGGAACTCACTCAGCTCTTCGACATCTCACCAGGCCTTTGCTGTGCCTTAGATCTCAGTTCTGTGATCACATTTCTGTGCATCATTCTCCCCATGGGCAAACTCCTCTCTATACTGAAGCCCTTGCTTCAAATCTTCTAATTCTTTGCCCTGATGAAAATTCACCTCTTTTTACTGACAATGTTACATTGTCTCATTTTCTCTTTCAGTCTTCTGCCCTGGTTCAAGGAAAGAGAAACATTTTGATGGCTTTCTCCCTACTACGTGGGCTGTATGAGAAGTACCATTTGTCAGCAAGCTATACCTGTGTTACTGAGTGCAAGTGTTTTTTGCACCAAATGAGTGATTACAGCTCTTTCTCTCTTAATACTTCTCTCTCTCTCTCTCTCTCTCTCTCGCTCTCGCTCTCGCTCTCGCTCTCGCTCTCGCTCTTTGGCCAGACTTCTTTTCTTTTTTTTCTTTTTTTGAAACAGAGTTTCGCTCTTGTTACCCAGGCTGGAGTGCAATGGCGTGATCTCGGCTCACCGCAACCTCCGCCTCCTGGGTTCAGGCAATTCTCCTGCCTCAGCCTCCTGAGTAGCTGGGTTTACAGGCACGCGCCACCATGCCCAGCTAATTTTTTGTACTTTTAGTAGAGACGGGGTTTCACCATGTTGACCAGGATGGTCTCGATCTATCGACCTCGTGATCCACCCGCCTCGGCCTCCCAAAGTGCTAGGATTACAGGCGTAAGCCACCGTGCCCGGCCTTCTTTTCTTTTTTTAAGATAGAGTCTTGCTCTGTTGCCCAGGCCGAAGTGCAGTGGCACTATCTTGGCTCACTGCAACCTTCACCTCCTGGGTTTAAGCAGTTCTCCTGCCTCAGCCTCTCAAGTAGCTAGGACTATAGGCATGTGCCACCAGGCCCAGCCCTCTGCTTTTTAAAAAATTAACATTGCTTTGGCACCTTCCCTGAAGAGCCTCTTATGGGTTGTGTGATGTATTCCTGCAGAGTGTTCCCCTGGTAATGTGTCTCACAGTTGAGGTCTAGGACAACCCCATTGCACTGTTCCTTACATCTTCATTAGGATGGGAACTAACTCCTACCATGGCTTTGATACTTCTAAGCAGATATCCCCCTCTCCATTTCTAGCCTGCTTATTTCATTTGGTTTGGTGAATAGAGTTATGATGGTATCCTAAATCTAGATACACTTTTTTGCTTTTACATTTTCTGTTGTGTGGGTTACTTTTATATCACCTTTTGAATATCCACCTTTAATGACCTACCCCTGCACATGTACTCAGTTATTCTTTTAGGCACTAAAATATTGTATTATATTCCATCACTTAATAGCCAGCTAAGCCGTATTCAGCTGTAAAGAGCAGTTCTAAATCTCCAAAGGCTCAGAGCAATTTGCAGAAACAGGAATTTAGTCTAACAAATTGTTTTTCTTAAGATAAGTAACATAGTCATAGTTTGGCTCTTTTTAAAATGCCTTATGAAACAGCGGCCACTCTCTGAATGTTGCTGTTGATGCTCCCATAGCATCCAAGGAGGACAGCATGCTCTCAGCTTGATGGCTGCCAGACCTTTTAAACAATTTCTTTTCCTAGTTTTCTTTATACCTGTTTACAGCTAAAATGTGGTTGCAAATTATGTAAATGTAACATAATAGCCTACATTCTTCTTGTAAGGAGCAATAAGCCAAACTTATACTAAATAATCCCATAACCCTTCTCAATACCCGTTTGTAATTACTTCCATAATTGGATTATCAGAAATTATTGTCACATGTGAAGTCTCTTCATTAGGAATATGGGTTGTCAGGGAGAGGGTATGATTTTTTTATATTTTTGTCCAACATATATGACTTTGCATAAACAACTCCTTGTGACCAAAATTAATATAGAAGAGAGTTTATAAAACTTGATTCGGCACCATAAACTCCAAGATATAAATGTTTCTCGTGTTCTTTAAAATGTGTTATTTCCTTTTTTTTTTTTTTTTTTTTGAGGCGGAGTTTCACTCTTGTTACCCAGGCTGGAGTGCAATGGCGCGATCTCGGCTCACCACAACCTCCGCCTCCTGAGTTCAGGCAATTCTCCTGCCTCAGCCTCCTGAGTAGCTGGGATTACAGGCACGCGCCACCATGCCCAGCTAATTTTTTGTATTTTTAGTGGAGACGGGGTTTCACCATGTTGACCAGGATGGTCTCGATCTCTTGACCTCGTGATCCACCCGCCTCGGCCTCCCAAAGTGCTGGGATTACAGGCTTGAGCCACCGCGCCCGGCCTAAAATGTGTTATTTTTAAACTGAACTTTATTTTGCTTAGTTAACAAGTTATTAAAAAAAAAAAGAGAGAGAGAGAAGAAAAGAAAAAGAAAAAAGCAACCCGAAGCAACATATGCTTCTTTTCTTTCCTTTTTTTTTTTTTTTAAATATTATTCCATCCTGGAGTAATAATATTCATCAGCTAACAGAAAGTCAGGTACTTCAAATAGTGCTAATGAAACTTGCTAAATATACTGATTAGGGCTTTTTACTTTTTAAAATTTATAGTGAAGTACTTAATAAAGGATTTTCTCTTTTTTGGGAAACTCTTTTGCTATATGGAAGCATGAGTATGTTTCTCTTAATAGACTTTCCGCCTTGACTAACACTTTCCATGTTTTATAACTCCCAGGTTGGCTAAAAGTAATAATACCAGTTGACATATGATCGACACAAACATTTTTTATTTGGTGATTTAATGCTCTTGGGAGGCTATTCGGGGTAGTTTTCATTCTCGAAGTTGTCAATGGTAGAGAAAAAGAAAATTAAAGCAAAACTACATCACGTGCAAAGGAGAACAATTTTTAATTTGAGAAAATTTGCTCATGTAATTTTTTTTTTAATAGAGCACTCTCTGTCGGAATATTTCTGGCCACTTTAATCCCCAACATACAAATATAAGGGTTGATTTCTAACTGTTCATGGTCAAGTCTGTGACTGCGACATCAATATTTAGCAGGCTACTTCCTCTAATGATATCTGTGATGGAAGGTGAAACATTTAAAGAACCCTGTGAGCGAGGCATGTCATGTCACGCTGCAAATCAGCAGGGGTCCTCAGATGTGGATTGGAACCACCTGCAGAGCTTAAAAAATCCTCCTACCCATGTCCTAAATTCAGAGATTCTTAAGTTGTTTTAGAATGGGGCCCAGGCATCAGCATTTCTCAAAAGTTCCTCCACATAATTCCAGCACAGCCATGGTTGAGATCTATTTATATATAGATTCATTCAAGTACCTACCCTCTTCAAAATGAATCTTGAAACTTTTAACGAGAGTAATTTCTCTAGGAAGTCTTTTTTGGAATGGATTCATTTTAAATTGCAGAAAGATTTAGTGAGAATACCAACAGAAAATCATGGTCTTGGCCAGTTTTATGAATAAATAAAAAAAAAGATAAAGACTGCATAAGACTATATTAAACTATATTATGCTAGTGTATGCTTTTCACTGAAATAATTATACTGAGTTTAAAAATTATGCATATAAAATAATTATGGACTCATGGGGGCATAAGCAACTTTTATTAAACTAATAGCAAATGTTTATTTCTTTAAAACATACAGGTTACAAAACCATCTTTTAAATAAATGTTTAAAAATTCACTACTTTTGGTGACCGAGATTTTATTTGCACAAGAATGACAAAAATATTACCTTCCTTCGCTACTCCTAGCACTGTCCATCTAAATCCCAGACTTAATGAAATGAGTTGGAGATATTTTACCTCCTGACAATTTCACAGTTTTCTTTATCTGTTATCACTGGCATGTAAGCCATATCTATTTTCTGATTTAGCAGTAGGAAAAATCTGGGGGAAATTAATTTAAAATATGTTTATTTTCTAGAAGCAAAACATTTCTATCTGTGAGCTCTATACCATATAGTAAAGCTATTTTAATCAGTTTACCTCTTTTGACCTGGGGTGCTTTTTTTCCTATTTGATACCTTTATCACTGGTGATTTTAGAATAGACTCATTTTAGTTGGCTTCCTGATAAGATACCAACACCTAAATGATACACTCTTGAAATAATAACACTCATATTTTGGTGACTTTTTGAATTTATGCTGTTATACAATACCACAAATTATATAATCATAAGACTTTCACCTCTGTGGCCTATCAACTCCAAACTGCAGCTAGACGGATATGAAGCTACTTGACAGTGTGGTAGTCTCATTGTTAGACTCATAGATGAGGAAAAGACCTGTGGATTTTTCCAAAGTATTCTTTGCAAGATGTGGCTAATTTATCTTTAGGCAAACACCTTTCCCTGGGTCTCCCTGGGACAATTATGTCATTCATGCTACGACATTCTGTAGCATTTGGAAGATAACCATTGTCCTGAATGTTTGGCTATAGTTTTGTTTAAAAATAGTAATTGGTTTCAGATGAAGCTTTGCATAAGCTCAGTTTCTAGGGTTCTATTAATATGTAAATAACATTAAATTTTCTTCAAGAGAAATGATAGATGAATCCAATAAGCTTTCTGGGTAGCATTCAATTTGCTATTACATGAGGTAATGGGTAAAAATCAAGCTAATTGATCAATTATATTTATTCAGGGATCTAGAAAAAACAATTTGTTTTTCTTAATCCAGAGCAAAGAATTGTAATGACTGCTGTACACAGGTTAAGCTTCTTACTGAAGATGTCTTTCTGGGTGAGCCCTAGAGAAGGGTGTTTCACCCGTTCCTTGGAGTAAGGAGTCAGCCTTACCCCAAGAGAAGGCCAGGGGAATCCACAGATTTATTCCCTTATCCATGAATCTGACAATGAGGCTATCAACATTATAAGCAGTTTTCTATCTAGCTACATTTTGGAGTTTGTAATCCACTGAAGTGAAAGTCCTGTGATTGCACAGTTAGCAAATTTGATATGGCAGTATAATCTTGAAAAAAAAATCAGAAACATTAGAAATATAAGTCACAATTTAGTATGTCATTTTTTAAAGAAAAAAATAAAAAAAAATAACTATTTATGAGGCCCCAAAGTTTTATATAAAAATGAAAAAGCTGTTTTGGAGTTAGAAATTACTGTAGCCTTCTGTCAAATTAGTCTTGACAACTGTTAAAAGACATTATCATCAAAAATAGGGCAGCATTTCACTCTTTGTGTCAAATATAATCAACATACATGGCTTTAAGAAAGTGTGACCATTTTCCCAGAGTGACACAAGCAAGAAGGTGGTATAGGAGTTTGTTTGTTTGTTTGTTTGTTGGTTTTAACTTTACTCCCCTCACAGAAATCCAGCAAGCAACTATCCACAGGCAGGAATACCATCCCAAATATTCAAGAACTTGGGAGTGAGGCTGAGACAACCCCTTGGACTGTAGAACTGAAAAAAGCCACAATTGAATGGTAAGAGAAACTGTTCTTTTTGACCATGCTGCACCCCTCCTAAACTGGTACAAAAAACTATGTACAGAGAATTCACTTGGATCTATGATTTCTACACTGGGAAAAGTGAGTTTGAGGTGGGCATTCAGGTTCCTCACCAATTTGGGAGCCTTCAAAGAAATGTCAATCCCATGGGAGATATTGGGAGTATTGGTAGGGCTAGGCCATCTGAGGTCAGTTAGAAACAAAGAATGGGGGTGGTGCTCACAACTACCAGCACACAGATCTGGGTGGTGGTTCTGCATTCCAGCCAACAGAAGTGCCACATCAGAGAAACTAGCCAACAGTGTCATGCTGTAGGAAACACTGTCGGCAAGTCTTCTAGGCTTGAATTGCTAGCAAGCTTTCCCACATAGCTCATGTGCTCTTAAGTCAATGATTATTGAGGAAGGATCTGCCTGACACTAGCAATGGAGAGGTAATCCAACTAAGCTCTGTTGCTCACATGAAATCTTGCCCAGATTGGGAGAGAAGCAACCGCATGTCGGTAATTACTCGTGGACGCAGTATCTGGTCCTGCCCAAACCTAGCAGTGGAGAGGTGATTCAACTAAGCCCTGATCCTTTTATTATGTCTTCCCCATGTCAGGAGGCAGCTTCAGGTCAGTGATTACCCATGGGAAGTGCATCCGGCCACCACCAAACCTTGTCTACCCTAGACAAGCAGGTAAGCCCAAGTCCACACATATCTATAGGGCATATCATCTGGCCTTGTCCATCTTGTGCGGCTGAGCAAAAACCACAGAAATCTCACCTAGTAGGGAGCCTGTCCTATGGCCATGCCCAACTACAGGTTCCAAATAACAATGCTGCCGAGTCAGGGAAGACAACTTGCAACTCTGCCTAATCAGACATGGCTGCAGAGCCCAACTAGCAGCCTCACCTGATGGCAAAGTTCAGTTAGTGATTTCACTGATCACAGAGCACAGCCAGCAATACTATTTGATCTCAGGGCACAAGAAGCAACCCAGCCCAATTATAGAACCTGACACCAAGCAAAGGCTGCCAGCTACCCATCTAGAATCTCAGGGTAGTCTAAATAGTAAAGAACTATAGCCACCAAAAGAACACCTGCAAAGGCCGGAAAATGTGGGCTTCTCCTCAAATGCACAGGCACTGATATAAGGATACAAGATAAAAACTCAGGCAATACGACACCAACAAAAGAAACCAATAAAGCTTGTATAATAGACCCAGAATAAATGGAGATCTATGAAATGACTGACAAAGAATTTAGAATAATTCTCTAACAGAAATTCAGGGAATTGCAAGAAAATATAGATAGAAAATTCAATGAAATTTGGGAAACAGTTTATAAACAAAATGAAAAGTTTGACAAAAGAGTGGAAGAAACAAATAAAATATCAAATGAAAGTCAGTGATAAAGGATACAACAACTGAACCAAAAATGTCAATAAAAAGCTTCAAAGCAGACTGGGCATGGTGGCACATTCCTGAAATCCCACTACTTTGGGGGCTGAGGCATGCTAATCACTTGAGTTCAGGAGTTCAAGACCAGCCTGAGCAATATGGAGAAAACCTGTCTCTACAAAAAAATACACAAGTTAGTCAGGCATAATGATGTGTGCCTGTAGTACCAGATATTCAGAGGCTGAGGTGGGAGGATTGCTTGAGCCCTGGAGGTTGAGGCTGCAGTGAGCCATGATTGCGCCATTGTAGTCCAGCCTGGGTGACAGAGTAAGACTCCATCTCATAATAAACAATCAAACAAACAAACAAACAAACAAACAAACTTTAATGCAGACTTAAACAGCAGAAAAATCAGTGAGTTTAAATATAGGACAGTTGAAATTATCCAATTAAAGTAGTAAAAATCAAAAATGAAAAAGAGTAAAGATGGCATATGAAAAGATGAGATATTTTATGTAAGCCTTATGACCACCCCAAAAGTGGAAACTTATAATAGTTTCACAAAATGGAAAATAAAGGCTTTAAAGCATATTACCATATAAATCATCAAACAACAAAGGAAGACAGCAGGAGAGGAAGAAAAAAAAATAGGGACATAAACAACAATCAGGAAACAAATTACTAGACAGTAACAAGCTCTTAGCTCAATAATTACCTTGAATATACATGGATTTAATTCTCCAATAAAATGATATAGAGTGGCTGACTGGATTAAAAAATAAATAAGATCTAACCACATGCTACATATAAGAGACTCACCTTACCAGGAAGGACACATGAACTGAAAGAGAAGGGATGGAAAATGTTATTCCATAAAAATGGATACTAAAAGAGGAAGGATAACTAATCTACATCAGACAAAATATAATTTAAGTAAAAAAATACAATAAAAAGATACAAAGAAGTTTATTACATAATGACAAATGAGTTAAATCATTAAGCAGACATAAAAATTATAAATATCTGTGCACTAAATATTGTAGCACTGAAATGCATATATAAATAATTCAATGATCTGAAGGGAGAGATAGATTGCAATACTGTAATAGTAGGGGAATCTCAACACCACACTTTAAACAATGTGCAGATCATCCAGACAGAAAAGAAACACTGGAATTGAATTATACTGTAGATCAAATAGATCTAACAAATATGTACAGAACATTCCATCCAACAATGGTAAAGTACACATTCTCCTCAAGTGCATATGGAACATTCTCCATATAGATTACACATCAGGCCATAAAACAAATCTTAACAAATTTATGAGGATAAAAATAATACATGTGTTAAGAGATTAATATCCAAAATAAATAATGAACTCAAACAACTCAATAGCAAGAAAACAATCCAAGTTATATGTTGGGCAAAGTACTTGAACAGTCATTTCTGAAAAGAAGATATGTAAATGGTCAATAGGTACAAGAACAAATGCTCAGCATCACAAAATGTTAGAAAAAAAATGAAATCACAATGAAAGAGCCAGGCATGGTGGCATGTGCCTGTAATTTCAGCCACTTGGAAGGCTGAGAGAGGAGGATCATTTGAGACCAGCCAGGGCAATATAGTGAGACTCTGACTCTGAAAAAAAAAAAGACAAATAAAAATAAATCATATAATGGTATAACCTCATACCTTTTAGAATGTCTTTATCAAAATGATGAAAGGTAAGTGTTGGAGAGGATATGAAGAAAAGGGAACTTCTGTATATTATCCATGGGAATTAAATTAGTACAGACATTATGGAAAATATTATGGAGGTTCCTCCAAAAGCTAAAGATAGAAATATCATATGACTCAGTAATTCTACTTCTGAGTATATATCCAGAGGAACTGTAATCAGTGTCTAAAGGATGTTCATTGCAGCATTATTCACAATAGCGAGACATGGAAGCAACCTCAGTGTCCATCAATGGATGAATGAATAAAAAAAGGTGGTGTATATACATATATACATAATAAAACGTTCTTTGGACTTACAAAAGGGGGAAATCCTGTCACTTATGACCACATGGATGAATCTGGAGGACATTAGGCCAAATGAAGTAAGCCAGGCACAGAAGACAAATACTATATCACTGTACTTTGAACTCACAGAAATAGAGAGTAGAACAGTGGTTACCAGAGGCTGGGGTAAGGGTAAGGGTTGGGGAGGGAGGAAATGTGAAATTGCTAATCAAAGGTTACCAAGTTTCAAATAGACAGAAAGAGTAGGATTTAAAATCTATTTCACAACAAGGTGCCTATAGTCAATAATAATGTATTATATATTTCAAAGTACCTAAGAGAGTAAATTTCAAATGTCTTACCATGAAGATTGATGAGTAAGCAAGGTAAAGGATATGTTAATTATCTTGATTTAATTATACCATATTGTGTAAAATGTACCAAAACATCACATTATCTCCCATAAATGTACATAATGATTTGTCAATCAAATATAGTAGCAATAATGTTTAAATATTAATTTTTTAAAAAGTGTGACTAGAAAGAGTGTCAGAGAAATTGGAAGAGGTAATGAGAGATAGCTACTTTTGACTATCCTTGGGGAGAGAGCTTTTTGAATTAAATCTCTAAACCAATGCCCAGTAAACCAAGTGGAAACTGGGTTGCTCAGAATTGCCTTTCATGAGCTGGGAGCAAATTGTGTGATATAGAGTGGCTGAATGGATTAAAAAAACAAGATCTAACCACGTGATACCTACAAGAGACTCACATTACTAATAATGAAACAAATTGAAAGAGAAGGGATGGAGAAAGGTTTCCCATGCAAATGGGAACTGAAAGAGAGCAGGGATAATTAACTTACATCAGACAAAATAGAATTTAAGTAAAAAGCAGTAAAAAGAGACAAGGAATTTGAAATCACTTAGTTATTGTCGTATAAGTCAACCAGCAAACTATTCTAAGTACCATAAACAAAGTGTCTCCAGCAAGTTCTCAGGCCATCCTTGGTAGTCTGGCCATCACGTGCTTAGTAATTCAGCATATCCCTGGGCCTCTGGAGCTGCTTGTGGGAAAACAGGCCTGATTCTGCAGTAGAAAAAAAAATACTGAGCTGGAAAACTGAAGATTTCATTCTGGACTCAGCTTTTCCCTGTGTATACTGGTTGGCTTTCAGACTCTTGAGTGATCTCTTGGGGCTCTGTTTCTTTAAGCTGACATTGGTTTGGGTGGTGGATTGTGTGGCCTTTGAGGACGTTACACTTCTGGTACTCCTTGATTCTAAATTCCATTTATTCTGTTCCATTCTTTTATTTCTCTCTATTTTGTTGTTGAATTTCAAGTAACCAGTTATGGATGTAGCTCTAAGTGATGCATTTTTTGTAAAGATAAGTTTCAGTTTGAAGTCTAACCAGGTGATTATTTTTGGTATAAAACCAATTTATTCTTCATACACTGAAGACAAATGTGTACTTCTTTGGAATGATCGCTGTTAGTTATGAGAAGAGATTGTGCAGCCATGGAAAAAGTATTCATTATCTGTAAACATTCACCTGCTGATTTTCTTTTAGTTTTTATCCCCCATTTTGGCAAGCTAATTGAAGTTAGGCTATTTCTAAATAGAGAGATTCACTAATTGCAAGTTGGCCCATTTCTTGGGAAATTTTGGAAAGTCAAAATAGCTAGAAGGAATTCTAACAACTCTCAAGCCCCAGATCCCTTTGTGGTTGATATAGTTTGATTTTCCCATATTCTTTTCTTGATTTGTCTCATTTCTTCCCTTCACTAGTTTCCCATTTCTGAAGAAGGAAGTAAAGTGTCCGAATAGCATTCAGGGCATTTAAAAAGAATTTGTTCTGCATCTCTAATTACCTTTATCTATTATGTGAGGATTTTACTCACTTTGCCAAATTGCATTGCTACAAAGCCCATTAGGGATTTTTAAAACCAGGATTAGTTCATGCTGCATATTCAGAACTTCAGTTATTAATTCATTTCTAGTAGAAAAATTTTCTTCTAATTATTGTAGCGTTGCAATGTTGGACATTGGTCATAGTTTTCAAAAATGGTAAAAAAAAGCAACTTGAATTTACAGTTGAGCTTTGCAAAACACAGAGCTTAGGAATACTGACCCACCAGTGGAGTCAAATATCTTCCTGTTACTGTTGAATCACGCCAAACTTAACTACTAATAACCTACTGCTGTTAGTAAGCCTTAATAGTAACATAAATGATTTATACATATTGTGTGTGTTATTTTGTTATATTCTTTATTCTCTCTTTTTTTTTTTTTTTTTTTCTGAGACAGAGTCTCACTCTGTTGCCCAGGCTGGTGTGCAGTGGTGCAATCTTGACTCACTGCAACTTCCTCTTCCTGGGTTCAAGCAATTCTCCTGCCTCAGCTCCCTAAGAAGCTGGGATTACAGGCCTGTGCCATCATGCATGGCTGATTTTTGATGATGGCCAGGCTAGTCTTGAACTCCCGACCTCAAGTGATCCACCCATCTTGGCCTTCCAAAGTGCTGGGGTTACAGATGTGAGCCACCATTCCCAGCTACTGTATTCTTATGATACAGTAAGATAGAGAAGGGAAAATATTATTAAGAAAATCATAAGGAAAATAAAATATATTTACTATTCATTAAGTAGAAGTGGATCATCATAAAAGTCTTCATCCTTGCCTTCACTTTAACTAGGCTGAGGTGGATCAGGAGGATGAGGGTTTGGTCTCAGAGATAGCAAAGGTGAAAGAGGTAGTGGAGGTGGAAGGGGAAGCAGGAGAGGCAGGCACATTTGATGTAACTTTATGGGAATAAATCATAATTCGTCTGATATTCTTGCTTTTCTATTTTCTCTAAAAATGTCTCTAGGCTACTGATCCTTCTTCCACCATTTGGTTTAGTTTCAGTGCTCTTACCATGGAAGGGTTTACAGTGTAAAAGAAGTCAAAAGCAGTCTTGAATAATGGGACCCCTTCTTTCAGCTTGTCTAATGTCAGTTTATTTTCTGTATCATTCCTCATCATCTGATCCTGGTTTGGAAGCACTTATCTCCATCAAGTCATCTTCCATTAACTTCTCTGGTGTGGTATCTACTAGCTCTTTAATTTCTCCAAGGACCATATCTTGAAACTCTTTACCCCAACCTTTTTTGCCATGCCTATGATCTCTTTCATGATTTCCACAATTGTCTCTGTGGTAAATACTGTAAAGTCAGGCACAACATTTGAAAAACAATTTTGTCCAACAGGAATTTACTGTTTCGGGATTTGATGGCTTTCATAATTTTTTTAATAACAATTATGGCATCTTCAATACTATAATTTTTTTCACACTTACATGATGTCCTCTTTATTGGGGCTCTCTAAATAGTGCTGACTATTCTCTCCATAAGGTGAATATCCTAATGACCCCCTGATCTAGAGACTGAATTAGAGACATCATATTTGGGAGCAGGTGGGCCACTTAGATACCTTGGTGTTGAATCTTGGGGTTCTGGGTGTTCAGGAGTGTTGTCCAGTCAATCCAAGAAAAGGATTTTTGTTGTCCAGACCTTCTTGTACAACCAAAAGACTGGCAGCTGTGTTTCCCTTTTCCTGTCAAGGTTCAGGAGTTAGCAGCTTTATAAATAAGGGCAGTTCAAATTATAAACTCGACTGCATTTGCACAAAACAGCACAGTTAGCCTATCCCTCCTACCTTAAGTCCTGGTGCTTTCTTCTCTTCTTTACTAATACATGTCCTCTGTGGTTCTTTCTCCTCCAGAATAGAGTATTTACATTTGCATTAAAAACCTGTTCAAGTAGATACCCTTTCTCAATAATTTCTTAGTGGCATCTAGGTACTTGTCTGCTGCCTCTTAGTTGACAGAAGCTGTTTCACCTGTTATCTTGACATTTTTAAAGACAAATCACTTTCTAAAATTATCAAACCATCCTTATCTGGCATTTAATTCTTTTTGCTCAAAGTATCATATAATGAATTTGCTTTGCTTTTTCTTAGATCTTGAGTCTACAGGCATGCCTTTCTTATAGCAATCCTGTACCCACATAAAAGCTGCATTTTCAACGTGAAATAAAAATGTGTTTCACAAAAGCTGAAATGTTGTTGCACCTGTTGGTATAAATGCAGAGATGACATCACAAATTTTCTTTTCTTTTTTTTTATGATAGTTGTTATGCTGAATTCATTTATTTTGAAATGACTAGCAACCACAGCTACAGACCTCAATCTACAGTATGTATTAAGCAACTCAACTTTGTCTTGTCATGGCTTGACTTTTCTCTGCTTCCTGAGAACACTCAGCATCACTAGTGGTGCTTCGAAAGTGTATGCATCCCATGGTGTTATTTGAGGTTTATGGCATTGCACTAAATACAATGAAAATTACACAAGAACCATGGGAGATCACTTTATACTGTGATACCCAATTTACTGGAGAGATGAACTGCTCACTGGAAGGTGATTAGTTTCATGTCATATTTTAAGTATAGGTTTGCAATGCTTGAGTTTACTACAATAGCAACAGGAGGTAGCTACAAAGTCATTACAGTAATACAGAGTGGACTACAGTTAAATTTATGCAGTTATGATTTAATACTGCACCTTTATGTTTGTTTACATTTCTCTCAACTGCAAATGGCTCCATGTGTCATCTGTAAGTGTGTGCATAAATTTTGATAAATGTTAACTTTTTACAATCGATTTTATGGTAGTAATTGCCAACATAGACTGGTATCTCTATATATTGTGTGCAACAAATGTTGCACCTTTTTCTTAATTTGTAAAGTATTTCTTAATTTTATAATACATGGATCATCTGCAAGTTTTTACAAATTGTTGCAAATTTCCAAAAAAATTGTCAATGTATTTATTGAAAAACATCTGCATATAAGTGGACTCACACAGCTCAAAACTGTTTTGTTCAAGGATCAACTGTTTTATTTTATATTTGCTTTTTAAAAAATTTTTCCCCAGCTTTACTGAGATAATTGGCTCATGAAATAGTATATATTTCAGGAGCACAAAGAGATTTGCCATACACACACATTGTGAAGTGGTAACTATCCTACAATCAAGTCAGTTAATACATCCATCATCTCACATAGTCAGCTTTTTTTTATATGTATTGAGAACGCTTAAGATCTACCCTTTTATCAATTTTCAAGTAGATAATATAGTATTGTTAAATATCATTACCATGATGTACATTTGATCTCCAGAACTTATTTATGTTATAACTGAAAGTTTATAGCCTTTCACCAATATCTTCCCATTTCCTCTACTCCTCATCCTCTGACAATCACCTTTCCATTCTCTGTTTCTGATTTTGACTCCTTTAGACTCTACTCATGGGATCATACAGTATTTGTGTTTCTCTGTCAGGCTTATTTGACTTAGCCTAATGCCCTCCAGATTCATCTATGTTGCCACAACTGGCAGGATTTCTTTCTTTTTTATGGCTGAATAATATTTCATTATAAATTTACACAATTTTTAGTCATTTGTCAGTTGATGAACATAGTTATTTCCACATATTGGCTATTGTGAATAATAATTCAATGATCATGGAAGTGCAGATGCCTCTTTGAGACACATATTTTATTTCCTTCAGATAAACAGAACAGGGATTGCTGCTTACATTGTAGGTTCATTTTCAGTTCTTTGAGGAGCTTCTATGCTGTGTTCCATAATGGCGGTACCAATTCACATTCCCACCAACAGTGTACAAGGTTCCCTTTTCTCTCCATACCTTGACAACACTTGTTATCTTTTATCCTCTTGATAGTGATAATCCTAACAGGCATGAGATGATACGTCATCGTGGTTTTGATTTACATTTTTCCCATGACAAGTTGTGTTAAGTATCTTTTCTTTTTTCCTGAGATGGAGTTTTGCTCTTGTTGTCCAGGCTGGAGGGCAGTGGTGCGACCTCAGCTCACTGCAACCTTCACCTCCCAGATTCAAGCAATTCTCCTGCCTCAACCTCCCAACTAGTTGCAATTATAGGTGCCCACCACCACGCCCAGCTAATATTTGTATTTTTAATAGAGTGGGGGAGTCTCATCATGTTGGTCAGGCTGGCCTCAAACTCCTGACTTCAGGTGATCCACCTGCCTTGGCCTCCAAAAGTGCTGGGATTACAGGTGTGAGCCAGCATGACCGGCCATGTTAAGTATCTTTTCATGTATCTGTTGGCCATTTGTATATTTTATTTGAATTTATTAAAAAATATATTGGTTGATTTCATTCTAGTGGCCAAAGTAAATATATCACCCCACTCTCTTCTATACAACACCACTCACTGTACTGTGATACCCATATTTTTATCATACATTTAAGGGCAGTCAGTGAATAACGCCATGCCAATTTGTGATATTTAAAGTCAACCACATAATAATATTGATAGTAACAGATTTCTTAAAGTTGAAAATCCTAAATATAAACTCAGAACACTTACAAAAAACAAATTTTGTAAGTCATGGGAGAAACAGATGTCTAGTTGATGCTCTTCAGTGGAAAACTTATGTTTATCTTCATTGAGTACCACAGGGTTTGCCTCAGCTGACATGGTGAAGTGTGTTTATAACACTTCTATTTGGGCACCTTTTTCCTGCTGCCTCCCTCAGTCATAAGTGTTTTCTATCTCTCACTTTCCTTTTCTACTTAGAAAAAATTCTCATAGCAGTCACACAAAGAATTCTTGACTATTAGATTAATTTTTAAAGAAAACTGTTCTGAATTGTAGCCTGAAAAAGGCTTTCTTATTTTTTCAAGAAATTATAGGTATCTAGATATCAGAAAATATTTGAGTAGAAGGGTGAAGAGGCCTTTGAAATGATATTGTGTCCAACTGCTTGGACCTTTATTTCCCATGATTTGTGTAGCAGGGGATAGAAGTAGTTAAATGATGGGATCACATCTATTGAGGATATTATTCCCCTTTGTAGGTTGGCTGAGGCTACATCAGGAAGCTGTGGAGCCAAAGAAACCAGAATTCACTTCAGCAGGTGTCTGGTCTTTACACTAAGATATAGGCCCAGCCTTTTCTCTGTTACCTCTAATCTGAATCCCTTCTTAATGATGTTAGAGGACTTGTTGGTGAGAGCGTGTAGATAAAGTTCCAGTGTTTGCTGCTTTGGGATTTAATGCATTATAAATGTGACAGGTGTGAATAGTGTTCCCTAACACTCAGATATAAGATGTAATAAATTTTTTTTTAATTTTGGTAAGTTTAATAAGGCTCAATATCTACACTCAGCAGGATGTTAAAAATACTAAAACCCTAACTCACTAATTTTACAACATTCCACGACTTCCACTGGGTGGGGTCACACATTGGGAGGCTTCTTTGGTGTCTGAACAGAAGACAGGAGCCTGGCCTTTAGTCAGTAGCATTCCTCTCTGTCTTCACAGTCAGTGCTGGTGATCTTTCTGGTCAGTCTCAGGCTGCTCACAGGGCTTCCCCTTGTAGGAGTCCTGTCTGCAGTACATAAGTTCTGCCTGTTCACCTACAGGGAAGTCCTCTGCTGCTCTGAGTATGCAAGTCCTGGGAGCAGCGTCTGTCTCAGTTATCTGAACTCTGCACACCAGCAGGATCCAGGACTTTGCTACTAACAGAAACACCCCATACTCCCTGGGTCTTTCCAAGCTGAAGGGAAGTTAACCTTTTTCCTCAATTTAGCCACTCCGAATTTCTCCCACACTTAAGCATTCCCTATCCACTTCAAACCTAAACTTTGGCTCTGAGCCTCTTTGAGTGTGTAATTTTGTTCTGTTTGATTTTATATTTGCCTTTTAGTAGAGAGGGGGTTTCATCATGTTAACCAGGCTGGTCTTGAACTTCTGATCTCAGGTGATTCATCGGCCTCGGCCTCACAAAGTGTTGGTATTACAGGTGTGAGCCACCACACCCAGCCTTGAGTGTGTATTTTAATGAACAATTGTGTGTTAGTTCTACTTGGGAGAAGAGAAGGTTCAATTTTCTTGGATTCAGAGACTTCGGTACTGTCTTGAATATGTGTGTTGGAGCTAGGGGAATGGGCAAGGCTCCTTTGGCACCTGAACAAAATACAAATTGATGTCTCAGTATGTTGTGTTGTCGTCAGCTGACCATTTGTCGGGATGAAGATTGGTACTTAGGTTTTTAATCTTTTTGATTGTTCTATTTTTTTTTTATACTACAAGGAGGGGAGGAGGGCTGATAAAGTACATGTATGTTGAGTGGGGCTCAAACATATGTGTTCAATATCAGTAAGGGCTGCACAATATCCTAAGAAATAGAGCAAAGTTCCACATAATGTCAAGAGGAAAGTACTGGAAGCATATATACTTGGCAGTACTGAATTTAAGTATTGGCATTTGCACTTTCAAAATATATTTATTAAGGAAAGTGGTACTTGAACATTAACAAAATGATTAGAAGAAATATGTGAAACAGAAATATGCTTTTGAGTAAAGGGTAATGCTATTTTTATGTATTATTTATGCATTTTTTATTTCAAGATTGGTGCACCTGCCATACTGGAGCTTCAAAGATAATGTCTCCCTTGTCAATGATTAAACACTTGTGCAAAGGAGCCAGATATGCCTGGTGCCTGTAATACCACAGTGCATTCAGGGCAGTCAGGATGGTGTGAATGAAGAACTTTGAGAACACTAAGGAGTAGGTAGAATGTACACTTCTGAGGAAGTAGAGTTGACATTTGAGCTTGAAGCACCAATTGGAATAAGGTTCCTGAAATAAGTTATGATGGGTGAGAGTGTGGAATTGCAAGCAAAGGGAAGAGTGTGACCAAACTGGTAACGTTGGAAACTGATCACAGACCGTTTTACTGGCAGGTGCCCTGATAAAAGCAGTGCCGGGAGGGAGTTGCTAAACCTGGAAAGAGCCTTGCAGGAGTATTCAGTTGTATAGGAACTTCATTTCACAAGCAGCAAGAAATTGTCAGTCATTCCTAAGCTGGACAGTGATGTGTTAAGACTGCTGGGTCAATTCTTCCCTCGTTCTCTCCTTCCTGTCTTCCCTGTTGATGATTTCTGTGCTTTGTGGAGGATGTGTTAGAAGAAAAAGTAAAAAAGTACATAAAGCGTGGCACTGTCATACTTTGCTGGTGGAGATGCAAGCTGATATAGCTCTTCTGGAGGAAAAGTTGACAATGTATAACAAGACCACCTTTTAACTTAGGATCTCACTTTCAGGAATTTATGCAAAAGATCTACCTCCAAGAATATAAAAAGACAAACAGATAAGATTATTTACTGCAGTATTGTTTGTAATAGTAAAATATTAGAAACTATCTACATATTCACACCTAAGAGGATGGTTGAATAAGTGATAGTGCATCTACACAATGGAGAATGATGCAGCTATAAAGTAGGATGAGAAAAATTACTGTGAATTGACTGCTATTGAATAATTGCCAGGATATGCTTTTAAGTGGAAAGGCAAAGTACAAAAGGGCTACTATAAGATATTTCTTACTTAATAAAATAAAAAGGATATATGAAAAATAAGCATGCATTTGCTAATTTGCACAAGAGAAATACTGGAAAGATAAATTAGAAACCAGTGAAATAAATTACCTATAGGAAGCGGGTGAGGAAAAAGTAGAAGGAAGAGAACTAAGACAGTAGAAAGGAGGAAAGAACAGCAGTTCTCTTATACCTTAGTTTAGTTTGGCCTTTAAGAACCAGAGTAGGCTGTGCATGGTGCCTCATGCCTGTAATCCCAGCAATTTGGGAGACCACGGTTTGGCAGATCACCTGAGGTCAGGAGTTCGAGACCAGCCTGGCCAACATGGTGAAACCCCATCTCTGCTCAAAATACAAAAATTAGCTGGGTGTGGTGGTGCTCACCTGTAATCCCAGCTATTTGAGAGGCTGAGGTAGGAGAATCGCTTGAACCTGGGAGGCAGAGGTTGCAGTGAGCTGAGATCATGTCACTACACTCCAGTCTGGGAAACAGAATGAGACTTAATCTCAAAAGAAAAGAAAAGAAAAAAGAACCAGAGTAATTTTTCATTTATATAAATATAAATAAAATTAACCAGAAACCAAAGGGAATAAAAATGAACCTAGCTGTATGATAAATGACTCCGTCTGTAGGAAGAAGAAGAACTAACCTAAGTAACTTTGGAAAACAATATTCTGACTAGTGAATATGGAACTAAAGCTTACAAGAAGGAGAGACAAATAGCAAATACTGTACTTCAGTTAGTAACTTTGTTCCCCACAGAGGTGTGGAACAGTAATTGTGAAGTTACTTTCAATGTTCTGGGATTGAAGAAATCGTACTTTTTAGATAATGAGAGGTAGATTTCTTTATATTAAAAAAAATCAAGTTACATATAAGGAGAGGGAGGAATATGGAATAAACTCTATGGTGCTGGACTGGAATCAGAGGTATTAATTAATATAAATGCGTAGGTTTTAATGAACATGTAGATAGATACAAACAGAAATGTAGATGTGTGGCTACGTTTATGTGTATACATCCATGTATTTCCTAGCTCTGCCTATTGAGAGGGACTAGAAGCAATGAACCTCCAGTAGCAATAAGCAGAGCTTTCTCCTAAATCTTGGCTTCTAAATGCAATTTTTTAATCAAAGAAATTACCTTTTTCAGGAAATTACTGATTCCAGAGGTGGAGCAGGGAGAACGTAAGATGACCTTGAGATGTCTCGTGGTGCCAGAAAGTAAGAAAATGTTCAAAAAGGATAAGGACATGTTGAAAGGATACAGGAGTCAACCTGCAAGAGTTCTCAATGGTCAAAGGCAGCACAATTTGAGCAAATAGATCCATAAATAACAACAGTATTCCATTATAAACTATGGAGTAAATTAATATCTAGATAAGTCCATATTGATAAAAATGTTAAAAGCTTTAGACAAATCTCACAGAGGCTTGTCGGAGCTAAACCAATTCATGAATCAGGCAGCGCTCAGAACCAGAAGAGATTCAGAGCATTCCATCCAGCAGCCTGAGCAGCAACCTGTAACAGGCTGAACGTGGAAACAAGATACGGAAGTTATTTGATTAGTTACGGCTAGGAGTTTGCCTTACTTTGGCATGGTAGGCTGAGGCATTTCTGTTATTTAGCATGGCATATTGAGTTGGCCGCCTCTGATTGGCTTAAGTACAGCTGTTACAAAAACTCTACTTGCAAATTACATTTTGGTTTGTTTGCATTCTTAGGTTAGGTGGCAGTTTGTTATATAAGAACTTTAATTACAGAGACAGCCTCAAAGAAATGGCCTCCTTCTTATATAATTTACTAAAAATGAATACTTGAATAAATGAATGGGGAGAAAGCACTTTTTTCAGTGAATTTGATTAAAAAATGTAAAAATAATGAGGGAAATAGAAAATCTTTTGGGTAAATAATACCATAATTATTGATGCAGGTAGGATAGGTGATAAGATTAGTGGGTGAAAATTTGAGCAGATACAGGTTATTTGCAAAGTCTCAAGGTATCTCGTCTAAAGTATTTATCATAGAAGGAAACATAGAAAACTTTCAGTAGTAAAACTTACAGACAGCATGCTAACAGAGTCATCAAGTTTGACACCAGCCATAATAAGACATATTGGCACTAGGTGTCCTCTAATAAGATGCACTGAGAAGAGCCCAAGGTCAGTAATGTATTCTTACAGAGTCCATTACCTTAACTCTATTATGGAAAAAACATCAGACAAACCCAAGATGAGGGATATTCTACAAAATTATTGACAAAATTATTGACCAGATTTTTTTTTTGTCTCTGTGTGTGTGTGTTTGTGTGTGCACGCGCACACGTGCCAAGGTCATGAAATACAAGGAAAGACTGAAGAACTGTCTTAAACTGGAGGCCAAGGAAGCATGATAACTCAATGTAATGTGGGATCCTGGAATGGATCTTAGATCAGAAGAAAAGGTACTGACGTGGAAACTGTGAAATCTTAATAAGATTAAGGTTTAGTCTAATTGGCTGAGGAACATAGTACCAATATTAACTTCCTGGTTTTCATAATTATTCAATGGCTTTATATAATACTAACATTAGGGGAAGATGGGTGAAGGATGTACAGGAACTATTGATGCAACGTAACTCTAAAATTATTCAACAGAGACAGAGAGAGCGAAAGAGAGAGAACAAACCTGGGAGATGATTTGTGAAATTTGGCAGTGGCGAGAGCATGAGTTAGAGAGATATAAAATTTTATGCCTGATTAAATGGGATTAGAGATGCTGGAGGAAGCGGGGAGGAAGAAGGGATAGAACTGGACTCTTGTTAATCCACTTTGGATAAATTCAACAGCTTACTCTTCTATTTGAAATATTTATTTAGCATTGAGCAGCTCAGTGGTGCCAGTGGGTTTGAAGGAATGAGAGAAGCTCTGAATTTCCAAACGGAGATGGGCTGAGAGCCAAATCTGGAAAATCCTTTCATGGGAGAAATTCGGTCTCTTCACAATTTCTTTTCTTAGGATTCTGGGTATCTCCCTTGTTATAAAAGCAGAGGGCTAAACCAAAAGCAACTGAAAAATGATGCAACAAAATGACCTTATCACCAAATGAGAGAATCGTAGGGCACCCTCCATGCCTTCTTTCCCTTAGATGCTATGCTACACAAGGGCTTTTAGCAGATTTTAGAAAGCTGTTTTAAAGAGCCTTCTTTCTGTGACCAGATGCAATAAGGGTTGAGTTGTGCACAAAAGTGCACATGATATACCAAAGAGAGTAGGGATTTTGACTGGATGCTATCTGAAGGCATGATAGAAGATTAGTTAAATTTCTTTTTAAAAAATCTGTTAATCCTTTGGAGAACACATGTAAAGCATTTGTGAAGATATTGTATTTCAAAGTATTAAAGAGAAAATAAAAACTTGTGGTATAGGTAATAGGTAGACATTTGAAAGATATTTGGACTTTAAGGTATTAAATACTCACAAGGTAAGTATACCATCCTCTGTGTTAGATAATATAGTCTTAATCAAAGTGACCACTTATGTTTTATATGTGTACATTTTAATTTTTATAAGACCCTACAATGTAGTTAATATCCTTGCATTTTACAAATAAGGATTCAAAGATTTGGAGAAGCATTATCTTTTAGAAACGTGCAAGTCACAAATTTGAGTTATGTATATAATTTAAGTCTTTTAGCAGCCACATTATAAAGAGAGAAAGAAACAGCGGAAATAAATTTTAAATAAACAAATATATATATATATATATATATATACACACATATGTATAATTCAACTCAATTCATACAATGTATTATTACGTCAACACATAATCAATATCAAACATTATTAATGAGGTATTTTTTATTCTTATTTTCTATACTAAGTCTTTGAAATCAGTGCCTGTTTCTACATAGAATGCATCTCAATTTGCATGCTAAATTTTCACTGGAAATAGTTAATTGATCTGTATTACAATTTTATAAAATATTTTGTTGAAATAATAGGTTCACAGACCCAAATTATTCCAATGTGTCTCAAAGTTTTTCCAGTAATTAAAGGATCTACTTTAAAATTTTAATTCTAATTAATCAAAACAGAATAACATTTATAATTCAGCTTCCCAGTCACAGTAGCCACATAAGTGTTCAGTGGAATACATGGCTGATATTGGACAGTGTTAAGTTTAGAGAATTAAAATTAATTATGCAAAGCCTCAGAGCTTATAAGTGCTTGGAACCAACATTTTAATCTGTGTTAACATAACTCAAAATTTCATGATCTTAACTCTAACTTCTGGTATAAAAATTCTGTTGCTTAGCAGAAGTTGTGTAGTAATGAGACTTTACTTAGTTGGATACACTCTTTCCCCTGCTTTTTGATAATTGTACCGAACTTAATGGGCTTGAATGCCTAGAATCAATTGTCCACTGTGAGGCAGCTTGCTTACGGGTTCTGAAGAGGAGGCAGGCCTTCTGAGAGCGGCAAGCAAGTACACTTCACAGGCAACAATGCTAATGTAGTTCTTAGTCAATCTTAGTCATTACAGCAACAAAATGAGGACTTGCAAATGGTCAGCTAAAGCCATTTTACTCTGGAGGCTTGTACAGTTTACTCAGGTTTGCTAGTTGTACTTTTATTAATAGCCTAAGTTGTTTATCCTTGTCATGGTGCTTTTAATTTTGTTTTGTATGTTTTGGAGCTCTTCCATGTTAAAAAAAAAAAAAAAAAGAAAAAAAAAGGGCTATTAGACTGCATTTCTATAGGGACTCACATTGATCTCTCCATGAGATTTGACTTCTAAAACAAGGAAAGTCTAGACAGAATCTCTTGATTAGCAGGAAAAATTGCCCTGGACTTGATTTTTTTTTTCCCTTAAGTGTCTCAAGAGAATCATTTGATCTTCACATATTTCACTAATAATAATATTCTAAACTCCACAAACACACTCGTTTGATTTCTTAATAATGTTCTCTCTAATACAGACATGGTTCTCAGGGAAGGTATTTGCTTGCTGTTGATTTGCATTTTTCACACCAGGTATTCCTCTACTTAGAAAAAAAAAGTGTCAGGCAATATCTGTTGATGAAAGAAGGAAACCCATTTCTTGACTCTGACCATTCTTTAGGTGGTGGAATATTGTGTTTGTATTGGGGGGAGGAAAAGAGAAAGAAAAATTGAATGACATCTCAGCAATTTTAGTTAATTTCCTAATAACTTAGTCTATGTCAGACAAAGTAAAATGAATCACAACCTAAAAGACAATGACTTTTTAATGAAAATTGTTCAGGCATGTCATTCATGCTGTAAGTGCACACATGTGTGTGCTCGCACGTGTGTGCTTTTCTATTCCAGAAAGAAAAGCTGTTAAACAGAAAAAAGACTGAATATTAAAAGGCTGTAGTAATTTCTTAAGCCAGTGTTAGGTTTTTCTCTTTCATTTTCTATATGAAATGTTGGATGCAAATTATATGGGATAAAATAATTGTTCTCTCTCTGAACTATAGTCACAGTGTGACCTATTGGGTTTGCTCTATTTACTGTGTCTGCAGCATAATTATTAAGACTTAGCTGCTCTCCCAAATAGTTACAGATGTGGGAGAAAAATAAATTACTTTTGCATGCTAGCTCTGGAAGTCGTGCTGTTGTAATATAATGTAATCAGCCATGAACAAAAGGAAGTTATTATATTCATTTATATTAGTTTGAAAGCCTCAGAAATGTATTATATTATTTTAGGCTGAAGAATTGAAGTAGTGCCATTGATGATTTTTTCCCATGATCATCCAGCTTTACTCTGAAGGTCATCTTCATGAAATGGCAATAATTTTAGACTTATTATTTTAAGAAATAAGCAAATTATGATAGCTGTGATCAAATATTTGAAAACATGTGAAAGAGGGGTTATATTTGTTCTGTGTGATTCCAAGTGGGGAGAGGTAGGGTGGATGGATATGACAAAACAGATTTTAATTGAATATAAATGAGGAAATAATTATAGTCAGCACTATCTTAAAATAGCCTGGAATTCATTGAGAGCTGGTGAGTCTCAATGGCTTATGTCCCACCTGTAGGCCCCTTCCCTTTAAGTCCAGAGATTCTCTAAAATTAGATAGATGTGGTTCAAAAAACAGAGAAACCATCTAAGTCTTTTGTAGTCCAACTCAGAGACCCATGAAATCAGCCCTCTGAAGGGACCCTGGGTTTTTAGCAAAATACCGTAGAATTGTGTGTGAACCACTTAGATACTAAGACTTTTGGGGAAATTCCTTCCTTCCTTTCCACCTACCTACCTTCCTTCCTTCGCTCTCTACCTTCCTCCCTCCCTCTCTCCCTCTTTCCTTTCTCCCTTCCTTCTTTCATCCCTTCCTCCCTTCCGCCCTTCCTCCCTTCTTCTTTTCTTTCTCTCTCTCTCTCTGATGATTTTTCTCCTTACCTATATATAAATGATACTTTTTCTGCTTACCATGCAGAAATATGATTAGGATAATATGGCTTTTTGTGAGATATATTAATTCATTTGCTGAACTTTATGTAAAGTGACTTCAATAAAAGGAAAGCTAAGTATTTTGTTCTTCATCTGAAATGTGGAAAGAATAAGAGGAAGTTGTCTTAAACTACACAGAAGAATAAATAAATTATTTGAGATAAATGAAAAAATGTAAAATTAGGAACGTTGGAATGGGTGGTGTGTGTGTGTGTGTGTGTGTGTGTGTGTGTGTGTGTTGTGTGTCCATTGATGAGATGGCTTCAATATGTTCACATCTAATGTAATTTGCTTGAAAATATCCACTAATTTTTTTTAACAGTTTGTCAAGATGATCAATTATATTTTTAGGTTAAAATGCGATTTTATAACCATAATTTTAGTCTTTTTTTTTTTTTTTTTTTTTTTTTTTTTTTTTTTTTGAGATGGAGTCTCATTCTGTGGCCAGGCTGGAGTGCAGTAGTGCAATCTTGGCTCATTGCACACTCTGCCTCCAGGATTCAAGGGATGCTCCTGCCTCTGCCTCCCAAGTAGCTGGGACTACAGGCATATGCCACCATGCCCAGCTAATTTTTGTATTTTTAGTAGATATGGGATTTCACCATGTTGGCCAGGATGGTCTCAATCTTTTGACCTTGTGATCTGCTCACCTCGGCTTTTCCAAGTGCTGGGATTACAGGCGTGAGCCACTGCGTCCAGACAATTTTAGTCATTTTTAAAGAGAGAGATGCTTTTAGCTTGTTAGGACTTATAGCCAGTTCTAACATGTTAAAATTTTCTACAATTTGCCTGAATAATATGAAGACTATTTACAGAAAAGGAGAGTGAACAAGAGAGAGCAGCCTGTACTGCCTAAAAGTGATTATTTTGAGTGAACATTAATTATTTTTGTTTCAAAATCTTTAGGGAAATATTAGTAACTGTTGGTTACTAACCAGTTCAAATATTAGCTATTTCTTTTTTTTTTTAATTTATTTATTTTACTTTAGGTGTATACTGTATCTGGCACTTCTCCCCATGTTATCCCTCCCCAATCTCCCCTCCCTCCCAACCCCCTCCTGTCTCTTCCCTGCCCCCCCAACTGCCCCCAGTGTGTGATGCTCCTCTCCCTGAGTCCATGTGTTCTCGTTGTTCAACATCCACCTATGAGTGAGAGCATATGGTGTTTGACTTTCTGTTCTTGTGTCAGTTTGCTGAGAATGATGGTTTCCAGATTCATCCAAGTCCCTACAAAGGACACAAACTCATCGTTTTTTGTGGCTGCGTAGTATTCCATGGTGTATATGTACCACATTTTCTTTGTCTAGTCTATCATTGATGAACATTTGGGTTGGTTCCAGGTCTTTGCTATTGTACACAGGGCTGCAATGAACATACGTGTGCATGTATCTTTATAGGAGAATGATTTATAGTTCTTTGGATGTATACCCAGTAGTGGGATTGCTGGGTCAAATGAAATATCTCTTTCTAGATCCTTGATAAATCACCACACTGTCTTCCACAATGGTTGAACTAATTTACACTCCCACCAACTGTATAAAAGTGTTCCTATTTTTCCACATCCTCTCCAGCATCTGTTGTCTCCAGATTTTTTCAGAAAGGAGATTACTTTAGATATACACTGGGAATTAGAGAATAAAGGCCTTCTGTAAAAAAAATCATGACCATCATGAATTATCTCAGAAATTTTACGTTAAGGATGTTCCCATAGAGTATCTGCTTAAGTTGGAATACACTTCTTGGATGGGTAGACATTTTTCTGTGTCTACATTTTCATTTCTATTTGAAATAGTTCAAAAATTGTTTAACTGAAAATGTGATACATTGTTGATAGCTCAGATTCATGCATTTTCACTGTTATTTTTGTTGTTGTATTTACTTTGTCATTTGGGATATCCAGTTTGAGCTATTTGGCAAATCCCAAATTTTGTCAGTACAAATGTATTCACAATTGCAAAAATATACATGATGGGCTATCCCACGGTATCCAATCATTTGGCTTCTCTGGGCCACTTTAGAAGATGAATTATCTTGGGCCACACATGAAATACACTAACACTACTGATAGCTGATGAGTTAAAAAAATTGCAAAAAATCTCAAGTTTTAAGGAAGTTTATGAATCTGTTAGACTGCATGCAAAGTTGTTCTGTGTTGCATGTGGCCTATGGGCCACAGGTCACAGGTTGGACATGCTTGGTCTATTTTATAAGATAACTTAGAATTCAATAACAGAACTTATTTTGAGGCCAATAATGTCTTCATAGTGACTCATACTACTTTTTACTGATTACAGGTCATCTAGACACGAGTCCTTATCTACCTGAGGTATTCTGATCTAGATTTTGCACTTTCTCAAGGAGCCTAGGTGAAGGGGCATTATTAGTCTAAGCAACAGATATTCTTTAGTATTATACAACGTGGTTATGACAGTGCCACTTGACTGGTACTAGTTACTAATAATGGGACAGAAAGAAGACCTAAAAGTTCTTTGGTTAAGTGAGGAGTGGCTCAAGAAAGAGTCAGCAGGGATGGGTAGGGGAAAGGGAAGCCTGAGTTAGTGTAAAATAATTTAAATTGCCTTAGATTTAAATGATAGAGTTTGCAATAGAAAGGAAAGGCAGGCAATGCATCATCATTTGCAGTGAACCAGGTTTAATTAACCTTGCATTTCAACTTGTGTAGTCTTTTGGGTAGGTAAGGAAAAAATGCTGTGGGATAGAGTTGACCTTGCCTTCCTCCACATGCATATGGAAATGCCACGCAGGAACTTTACAATCAATATTGATTCAATGTCAGAAGCGCAACATTGATTGCAATGGAAAAGACTGTTGAGGGGAAGCTTCTGAAATTTTCATCTGGAATGTGAGACAGTGCAAGCCCTAATTATTGGCGTGTGTGGTGATATTGAGGATATGTACTTAGGCTTGTGATAATCGACTTCTCATTTGCTATAGAGGCAGCTTTTTCATAGCACTTTGATTATGCTTTATATATTTCTTACTAAAAAGATGTATGTGCTTGCTATATAAGCCATAGAGATTTCTATTTTAAGCCTTTTCTATGTCACAATGTATACGTATATCTGTAAATATAATCTTAGAGGTAGCAGCCTTCATTTTAATACATGATATTTGTGTACCATGGGTTTCTGTCAAGGGGGTAGTCTGTCAATAAGTAATTAACGAGGCCTTAGATTGAATAGGTATGACCAAATTCTCACCAGTTAATCTAATGCTACGATCTCATCTGGAATTCCATTTTGTGCCTGGAATCTAAGAACACTCTTACAGTGAAACTATAGATGCAAACAAGTTTCATGACCAAACACTCCTGGGTTAACAACTACCTCAGGGAAGTCCAATTAGCAAATTTATTCATTTGGGCCCTATTACACTTCTGCTGTCAACTCTAATTACTTATTTTTGAAATAAAAACTTTGGCCTTCACAATGGTCTCCAGTGCTGTTCAGTGAATGATAATCTGTTTGAATCTCTTCAGCTTTATTAGAATTTCACAGGTTGGCCATCTGGTGGTAGGAACCAAAGCTCAATCAATATTTATACATACAAAATGACGCTTCCTGAGAAGGGAGGGTTTCCATGCATGGTTCACGTTTATACTAGAATTACAAACACGGCCATGATTTGTGAGTCAATAATGATTATTCCATGCCATGGATATTTTAGTCTTTAACAGGGAAGAGTCATCATGCTATGAAACTTAGAGGATGTGAAACTTGTGTCATCGCTGGTTAAAGGGAGGAGAGAGCCAGGCTGGCTAGATAGGGATAGTGATGGTAAGACCATTGCTTACCAATTGCCTTTTACTTGGTGCCTTCCAGAAAAACTGTTTTCCATAAAAACATGGGCTGAGAGCTGATTCCTAATCAGCTGGGCTCTCATTCTTCCGCATGAACAATACTGGGACCTTCAAATACTTGTCAAATTCTCCCACATTTTTGTTATCACCAAACAATGATGATGCTTATTTCAACCTATAGACTGAGGAGCCGAAGCGTGACTCAGATGAATGACAGTGCTACCAAAAGTTGTATCTTTGCAAAACAGAAGGAACGGCAGTGATTTCTAGCCCTGCTTCCTTCGGTTGCAGGTGCAACACTGAGGTACAGGGGAGGTAAGCCCAGCATTAGTTGCCATAGTCACAGCATCATTTACTCAGGGATAACGCCCAGAATCATTGTGTATCCTGTGTCTCCTCCTGGCTCAGGCAAGTTCTTCTCAGCTTTTGTGGGTCTTTGTCTATGTTAATTGGGAAATATGTGTCTGGAAAAATAACTGTCCTTGGTCAATATGAATGTTAATTAAGTGTGAATCTCTTTTGAAACAAGCCAAGAATACTAAAAATAAATATTAATCCCAAAGGTTATTTGTGGATAATTGTTATTATTGGCTTTCAAACATTATTTGTTCTAGGCTGAAATACCAGAATTCCTATGAATCATTTCTCTCACCTTTTTCATCACAAGTTACTGTTTATTAACTAATAATGTAGGATGTTCTCAAACTTTAAAAGATATAAGCCTCTTCTAAGGGAGCTTATTGAAAAAGATAGATTCCAAGGTTCTATCTCTCAGAAATTGCTATTCACTAGTTCTGGGGTGGGGCCCAAAGAATTGCATGTTGAACAAGCGTTCCAGGCAGTCCTGTTACAGATAATCAAAATAACTTTGAGAATCTTCAAACTAGTATGCCGACTTTGAATTTTGATGAATTTTAAAATTAGTGATTGTTTTACTTATTAATTATGAATTACAATATTGTTTTTAAATGAAATGTACGTAAGTGTTTCTGTAGTTTACTGCTATTCAAGATTCTTCATATCTGGACTTCTATTCTGATAATTTGATTTTTATATTTAGGCACATTATTCAAATACCCTTGAAAGTTTCTAGTGTCTCTTTAGAAAGACTGCAAAGCCCTAGAAATTAATACCTAATTTTCTGATTTTGCTTATGTTTTAGAATATAATCCAGTGTGGAAGTGACATTTTATTTGCTTTAATATCTTCTTTTCAAATCGCCCAATAAATGCATAAATGAAATACAAGGGATAGAGAGTAAGCTAGGTATAAATTACCTGAAATGGTTAGGCTTTCAAGAATTTACAAGTAATTTAGGCCAGGAGTGGTGGCACATGCCTGTAATCTCAGCACTTTGGGAGGCAGAGGCAGGCAGATCACTGAAGGTCAGGAGTTTCAGATCAGCCTGGCCAACATGGCAAAACCTCATCTCTACTAAACATTCAAAAATCAGCCAGGCTTGGTAGCGCATCCCTGTAATCCCACCTACTGTGGTGGCTGAGGCAGGAGAATTGACTTAACTCAACTCAGGAGGCTGCGCTTGCAGTGAGTTGAGATTGTGCCACTGCACTCCAGCCTGGGTGACTGAGTGAGACCCTGTCTCAGAAAAAAAAAAAAAAAAAAAAGAGGGAATTTACAAGTAATCTACACAGCTCTAGCTCTGTAAGGCAAGACACATTCTAGACATTCTAGATACTTTTTCTATCTTCTTCTGACCTTTCGTCTGTGTGTGTGCTCCCCTGTCTCTTAATTGTCTTTTTAGGATACTAATGTCGATGAATTAGTCTTCCACTCAAGATTTTGTTTAACTTCAAATACCTCCCTAGAGATTCTATCTCCAGATATGCTCATGCTGAGTGTTAGGGATTCAACATGTGAATTTCTGAGGAACACGGTTGGGTCCGTAGGGATGGATAAATAGGTAAAAGTAAGACATATTTACTTTTCAGAGACACAAGTTAGTGGGCAAGCAGGACTCGATACAGTGTCCACCGTAATGTGATAAATAATTGCATAAATCACAAAGAAAGCCTGGAGCACAGAGTCATCATAGGACTCAGTGCCCAAGGCCTCATGGAGGAGACTGTACCTGAAACAGGTCTTGGCGCTGAATAAAATTTCATAAAAGTAGAGGAGAGAAAGGGAGATTGGAGATAGGACGCAGGGCGTAAGAGTTGCCTATTTGAATGTCTACAAATATAAGCAGTGGACATGGGAATGTGTGTAGGGAAATGGTGGGTTAAGAAGCTGAAAAGATTGTTTCAGAGAATATTTATGAAGGCCTTGGACACTGTACCAAAAAGTTTGGACAATATAGGATGGTAGCTGTTTTTTATAGAGTAGTGATGTGATCGATCTCTGGATTGCCCATTGTGAAATAGCAGTCAAAAGTTCGGATTCAGATGCTGGACAGGCCTGGGTTTTGTATGATCTTGGTTGGATGGGCACATTGTTTAACCTCAGATAAATCCTTTTCTTTGCATATCTCTAAAATAGGAACAACAATATCCTCTTCTTCTTAGGTTTGTTGTGAGGGCTAAATGAAATAATATATGTAAAGTGCTTGCTATGGAGCAAACACCCAGTATATGTCAGGGTGTAGATCATTTGTTTCATTTGGCAAATACTCAGAAAATACATAGACTGGGCATGGTGCATAAGCTATGGTTTGATGATATTAAAATGAATAAAATGGTATAGGCTTTAAAATGCCCTAAATCACATCCCCAGCAGCAACCTGCAAGGGAAGTAGTTTGAGGAGTTGGGTGGAGAAAAAATAGAGGATGACCCTAGAGACAAAGAGAGCAGATCAAAGTTATTTTAAAAGTACAAGGAAGGTAACCTTCTATCAAGATCTCCATGAGAATTACTGGGATATGTTTTAATCTGTGATATTTACAATCCTTCTATCAATGTTCCTGGACTCCATATTGGCATAATATATTTCCATCTGTTTCCTAGAATAATGGGAAAAAAAAAGAACACCTCCCACTGTGTTTTAAAAATTCCCTCATTCATTTGAAATCAGGGCTTTTATGCAAGTGCTGTACTCCATTCAATCAGTATTTCATCCTCGGAGGTAAAGCCATGTTTCCCAAACTAACATTGTTTTTCAATTAATTAAAATCAGTTAAGAACAATTAATTGAATGCTGTCACAGGCACCATAAATCATTGTGATGCCTTCCTGTCATCACCCAGCTTCTGAAAACACATCTTGTGGCAAGATCCGACATAGCTTACAATAATATTCAAAATGTCTAACCAGGATGACATAATTGTCAAATATGTAATTGTGCTTTTTACTGCTGGTAGCATTCACCATCATTTGCAAATGTCAGAAATTACTACTGTAGGCAAGTCAAACATTTAAATATACGTCCAGAATACCTTCTCTGCCGAGATAAAACATCCTTGGTGACTTTAAAGTTTAATGCTCTGTGTATCAGTAAGTGTCTTCCTGTATGTTCATACTACATTTCACGTTGGAAGAATGCAAGGTGGTTCAGCTTCATCTGTCTATGCGACTAAGAGTTATTAGGTGTGGAAATTGGATACAAGGATCTTTTGAAGGCAGTAAGGATGGGCTTGTCACACGGGATAATATTTTAAAATGAATTTTGACATATTCAATAGGCTTCATAACAACTGATTAGCATCTCAGAATGCTTATGAACCCCAGTGACACCAGCTGTCTTATAAGGGCCGTCAAATCGTAGCACAGATTCACTGAAATCAAAGGAAGTATTGAATTTACGTTGAATTTTCTCCTCTGTTTCAGCACTTCATGTTTCAATATAGGCTAGTATTCCATAATATAAACTCTTACTAAATTTTCACTGTTGCGTAACATTTATTTAATCTTTTGCTTTATAACCTAAATTGTCAAATTAGTCTGTCTGGCTGGGTGTGGTGGCTCATGCCTGTAATCGCAGCACTCTGGCAGGCCGAGGTGGGTAGATCACGAGGTCAGGAGTTTGAGACCAGCCTGACCAGCATGGTGAAAATGCGTCTCTACTAAAAATACAAAACGTAACCAGGCATGGTAGTGTGTGCCTGTAATCCCAGCTACTCAGAAGGTTAAGGCAGGATAATAGCTTGAACCTGGGAAGCAGAGGTGGTTGCAGTGAGTCTAGATCGCGCCACTGCACTCTAACCTGGGCGACAGAGCTAGACTCTTGTCTCCAAAAAAAAAATATAATAATAATAAATAAAAAAAATTTAGTCTGTCTTTGCCAGTTTCCTCCACTACCAGTGGAGTACTCAGCTGCATCAGGACACACTCACCTGACAGTTCTGTATCAGATGGTGAGGTAGTTCTGTCAGACAGCTGAGTAACCACATTAAAATAACAACTCGTTTGAAAAGAACAATCAGTTAAATTTAATGAAAAGTTTTACTTACAGGAAGTACAAGTCACCACTGGAGTAGATATTAGCCACATTTATTTTATTAGAGTTCACACATGATAGGTCATTAAGATGAACAGTGTTTTTCTTAAAATACATGGAGTCCAAGCTTATGTAAATTGTAAATATGATGCATCTATCCAAATATTTATCTTGAAGAAGATAGTTCATCGAAACCTTTTTTTTTTTTTTTTTTTTTTGGAGACAGAGTTTCACTCTGTTGCTCAGGCTGGAGTGCAGTGGCGTCATCTTGGCTCACAGCAACCTCTGCCTCCAGGGTTCAATTCTCCTGCCTCCCGAGTAGCTGGGATTGTAGGCGTGTGCCACCATGCCCAGCTAATTTTTGTATTTTTAGTAGAAATGGGGTTTCACCATTTTGGTCAGGTTGGTCTTGAACTCCTGACGTGGTGATCCACCCGCCTTAGCCTCCCAAAGTGCTAGGATTACAGGAGCCACTGCACTTGGCCAGAAAACTTTTCTTTAGTCATTTGGTGGAGTGTGTAACAATGTCCTTTAATATTGTGATGCTTTGTTCCTCTGAAACTGCATTTGACTGTAGAACTGTGCTACAGAAAGCATTTTAACATATTGTAGACTACTCATCAAGTTTTCTCTTCCATGAAGTGCAGTAGGACCATGTCCCAGGTGAGAGAAAATGACTTATAATTATCCCATTCCATATGGAAGTTTGTGATTACTTGCAAAAAGAACAACCAACAACCTTTCAAGCCAGAGATAGGCAGACTATTAATGGTCATCCACTGACATTTCTTCTAAATGGGCTAATGCATGTGGGAAGCTTGATTGATTACACTAGTTATCAAAGCAGTATTTGGGTTGTCGCTTTTTATGCTGCTGAGTAGTTAAAAGGAAGGATCCAGAATAGAGCTGCCCAGGTGCAAATCCTGGCTCTGCTGTGTGGGAGCTATGTGATGTTGCTGAGTTACAGACCTTTAATACCATACCCCAGCTTCTTCATTTGCTGCATAGACCTAATAACAGTACAACTCTCATAGGATTATTTCGAGATTGAATGAGTTCATTTGCCTAATAAGCTTAGAGCAGTGCGTGACACGTGGTAAATGCTCCGTAAATTTAGCCATTATTATTATTTTAACTTTTGTTAATATGAATTGATGTGTTGAAGTTAAGTACTGTTAAATTTTTTATGCTTCATTGAGCACAAGAAAGGTGTCAGGAGAATGGAAATGTTGTTCTAATTTTCTAAACTGATGGAACATTTGGATTCTGAAAATAATAGATTGTTACAATTTCTCTTTCAAAAAATTCTATTTGAAATTACTAAACAGATGGCTTTTGAGCACTCAGAAAAAATGCAGTGGTCACTAACCATCTTATTGTGTTAATTAAAAGAAAGTCATTTCAAACTAGCCTAATCTTGTTTTGGGAAAGTGTTACTGCATTGTTGGTATAAGAGATGCTTTATCTGAGTATATGGGTTCTTTCCTTACGTATTTTGATTGAAATGAACATGAGTTTGATCAAGTGGAGTTACTGTTTCACAGACAGAGCACCACAAAAAATATGGTTATCCTTAAGTAGGGGGGAGGGTTTCATACCCTAAGAAAGTATAATTATTTTGCCTACTTCCATTCAATTTTTGTATCATTGGTTTCTGCATGAAGACCTAGCAAATATAGGTATCATGTACGAGACACCCATTTTAGAGAGAAAGCTAATGTTGACAATAGCTCTGTTTTAAAAAGAAAAGCAATTAGTAAGAATACTGGTTGAATCAACTGAAGTAAAAGTTAATAGGAATATATGTAAAGTCATCTAATTTATTTAAAAATCTTACAATAGTGAAGAAGTCTTGGCCTAACAAGTTTATTTTAAGACATTTTAAGCCTTCAAACATAAATAACTTTGTTTTGGACAGTCAACTCTTGTTGGTTCTATGGGGTTGAAGAGAGCATGGTAATAAAAAGTTGTCAAAGGTAAAATAGCTTATAATACCCAATAGTGAGATAGCTTCTAACCCTCAGCAGCTTGTAAAATGGTGTGGGTGGCAAGTCTATAGATAATAACAGTATACTATGGAAACACTACAGTGAGGTAATAGAGTTCTTGAGAATTCACAGATGGGATGTTAAACACCACGTAATGGTGTCAGGAAATGATCCACAAAAGAAGGTATAGTTAAGCTAAGAGGATTAGGAGTTTACCAGGTAGGTGAGGGTAAGAACCGTGGTATTCCAGATTGATAGAGATGTCAGCATATGCGAAATTCTAGGATTATAAGTACTAGTGGTCTCAGTAAGAACAAAATCTTTTAGAGGTAACTGAGTTAACAGGATATATTCATATATATGCTTCGTACTTTTAAAAATGATTTATGGAGGCCAGGTGCAGTGGCTTATGCCTGTAGTCCCACCACTTTGGGAGGTTTAGACGGGCAGATCACGAGGTCAGGAGTTCCAGATCAGCCTGGCCAACATGGCTAAACTCTGTCTCTACTAAAAATACAAAAAAAAAAAAAAAAAAAAAAAAATCAGCCAGGCATGGTGGTGGGTGCCTGTAACCCCAGCTCGGGAGGCTAAGGCAAGAGAATTGCTTTTAGAATTGCTTGAACCTGGGAGGCGGAGGTTGCATTGAGTCAAGATTGTGCCATTGCACTCTAGCCTGGGAGACAAGAGCAAGACTCTGTCTCAAAAAATAAAATAAAAATAAAAAGTGATTTACATATATTAACTCATTTAATTGTATTGTATCTGTTGGCTTTTCCTACCAAAACAAAAAACAACACACACACAGACACACACACACACACACACACACACACACACACACACACACAACTTAGTAACTTAAGACAATCATTTACTATTGCCCTTGAGTCTAGGAATCTGCAGGATGATTCTTCCCCTATGAGGCAGGCTTGGGTCATCTTGGCTGGATTTGCTCATTCATCTGTGCTCAGCTGTTCATTTGAGATGGCCTCACTCACATGTTTGGCGATTGTTTTTCTTTTGGCTGGGGCAGTGGAGATGACTGGGCCACATGTGCGGTGATTAAGTGAATAAGCCCAGGCTGTTTCACATGACAGCCAGGGGCTCTAAGATCAGCAAGAGAACACATCTCAGTTCTCACGCATGTTGCAAGCCACTATTAACTCCTCTTTAGCCAGATCAAGTCACTTGATTAACCCAGATTGAAGTATGTGAGAAATGACTTCCTTTGTAAGGGGAGTGAAAGTGTGGCCAATGCAGTCTATTGCAACTTAAAAAATCTCAGTGAGGTAGACGCTATTGTTGTCAACCCCAGTTACCTTGGATATACAGAGATATTTGTGAATGTGTTCAAAGTCACACAGCCAGCAAGTGGCAGGACTAGCATTTTGCAACCAGGCAATGTGACTCTAGAGTCAGATTCTTACCCATTGTGCTCTGTGGGCTTTTTAAGGGAGAGGTCAAATAGATACAGACCATGAAGCACGTTGTATACTATTGTAAGGAGTTGGGATTTTATCCTGAGGGCATTGGAGAGCCATTGAAAAATGATGATCAGAAGACTGACATAATCAGCTTTATAGCTTAAAAAAAAATCAGTCGAGCTACATGATGGATAATAAATTATAGGGGGCATGATTGGAAAAAGGTTGACCAACCAACTAGGCAGTACATAAATCTAATAGTATATTGAAGGATGCCTGATCTAAGGTAGCAGTAGTTGAATGGCTGTATTGTTTTATTTAAATTAAGGAAATATGTTAAAAAATTCATATAAATGTGACGGCATTGACTGGGTATGAGTTGCTTGAAAAAATTAGAATAGTCTGGATGTATAAATAACACATTTAGGAAAGCACAGTCACCTTATTACTTATTAGTCAACAAGGAATAATGAAGGCAGAAGATTTTAGTTGGTATAAATAAATGATTGGAGTTGACAATGGAGGTGAGAAAGGGACTTAATGAATATATTTGCTAATTGGTCCTGTAAAGATGCCAGTCCTCATTCTGTCACCATGAGCTAAATGTATAGATGGTATTTATTCAGTGAACACAAAACTCCTTTGTGATTGTCCATCTGCCACACCAACTTGCAAGGTGTGAACATATATTTTTACAAAATACCAACTTACACAGCATCTTAGAAAAATCACATACATTGGCCTAACTATTCAGAAATGGAAGGGGGATTTTGTTATCTTATTTGACTTAGCATTTCCTAGCCTCTTGATTTTTGGGCTGGTTCATGTGAGCCTGAATGAAAATGATTACAGATTTAATCAAGAGTATAATTATTTAGGCTAAATTTCTTTATTGAGGCTGCATTTCTCTGTGAGGAGTAAGTAAGGTCCCAGATAATGCAGAGACTATGGAGTTCAGTTTTCTTCATTGCTTATATTACTTTGCATTTTCAGGAAATACACTGTCAGATGGGTTAGCAATATTAAGGACCACTAGAGGACATTTATTTAATCATCGAGAGCAACCGTGACAGCAGCAAGCCAATATTTGAAAGAAATGAAGTCATTTCAGCACAAAATAAATGTTCTGACTTTTAGAGGATAAGCTAACATCTCAAAGTGAGCAAAAGCTAGCATTTGGAAAGGAAGGTAGACAGTATATATTTTAATTTCTCCATTTTATAGATAAAGATACTGAGGCTCAAAACAGTTAAATGATTTTTCCAAGGTCCTGTAGCTAATTAGCAGCAGAGGTTAGAAATAACCCAACTTTCTAGTTTATGTCCAATGCATCTTCCATTATCATTTTCTATTTCAATGCCCCATAACCATTGTGATTAATTTTTTTCCAAATAGTGTGTGTTATAAATTGTGTTGGTATACCTGTTCCTGCCAAAATAAAGAAGTCTGTCTATTTGCTGATAGATAACACCTCTTCTCAAAGAGTTAAATTGGTTCTGTAAATGTTTGAAAGAAGGTAGTTTGGGTTATCTGTTCACCAGCTAATAACCAGCTGACTTCACTGGCCACAATGGCTGTTATGAAAATACCTTGGTAGGTTTGTCATTGTAAAAGGTAACATTTTTAGGTGAGCAGCCCCAATATTTAATTAGAAGTGTATCAGGATATGCTCAACAAAGGATGGTAAATCATATTAACTAAACTTAAAAGAGACTAACAGAAAGCAGAATGCTCATCGATTTTGCAATGAGAAATGTAACAGTCAGTCAAAGTAGACATTCCTATCGACCTACTGTGTACACTCTCTCTTACCTCCATGGACCTGGGAAGCCAAATTGTTAGTGAACTCAGAGTAATTGTCACAAATTTTACATGACATAAATTATGTTTATATAACATTATATAATTATCTGTATAATTTATATAATTATATAATTATCATATTCCAGGCTAATATTGCTTTTTATGCCCATTTTCACTGTAGGACTGCCTTCTGCTTAGACAACTTAGTTGCCTCCTACTTAGACAAGACAACTTAGTTTTTGGTTGTGTCTGTTGGTCAGTATGAGGACAGGCACTACCAACGCTTGTTCTAGTGACTATTTTTCTTTAGTTCTGACTGTCCTTTCTTCTGGTTGATAATACCCTCCCACCCCATGTGCTAATTCTTTTTCAAGTCTTATTGTGCATAAGACATACTCTGTTTCCGAAAGGGGACTCTACAGGTCTTTACTATTTAACTCTCAGCAGACAACCTGATTGCCTTTATTTCCCAGTTCTTGGAAGATACGGTATCACTTCCCTCTCATTTTCATGTGCTGCCTCCAACTCTCCCTAGATTGGACTTCAAATTCTACATACATATAAAAAATATTCTACTTTGTCAGGGATTTAGATGGACCAACATATAAGGGTGATTGTCTTCCTGGTGCTCTGTTAAACGCCATAATACTAGTTCTCATTCACCCACCCTTAGTAATAATGAAGCTGACAGATGATGTCTCTTGTAAGCAACATAAAAAAGTGAGCATATGATAAACACATGGATTCCTAAGACACATACAATGAGGATCATCTTGGAAGTCAGACACAGCTGGGTTTGAAGCAGGACTCACATTTTACTAACTGTGTGACCTGGGGCAGATACCTTTGTATCTGATTCTGTTTTATCATCCATAACATTTAAATGATACATAATTTTTAGGGTTGTTTTAGGACTAAAAGCATTTCTATCTATTTATTGCCTATCAATGTCACTACCACATAATAGGTCTTTAATAATCCTGTTGTTTCTGCCCGAGAACTATATATAGATGACATTTAAAGATGGCTAAAGTAAATTCTCATTGTATTACACTTTATTATCCTAAGCACAGTCAAAACAGCCTGAACACACCTAAGGCTATGTTTCACTGAGCATTTGGCATATGCTTAGTAAGAATACAAATTTTGACCAGAGACCTTTGATAGTGAAGCAAAAAATATGTGGTTTCTGTAATGAGCTTTAACCTATACATTTTGAGTGTCTTTGAGTGTATATCCTAAAAATACACAACAATTAATACTAACTTAGGAGTCTCATAATAGAAAATCTGTCTGAATGCATAATACCTTAGAGAAGGACCTTACCCATGATCCACAAACAACAGTTATTTCTTCTTCCCTCAGTCTTTAAAAAAGAAAGGATTCCATGATTCCCCCATGGTAGCATTCATACCCGTATGTTGTTTGTGTGAAGTGCATGAAGCTGACAAGGCATCTTTGAACTCAGCTGTGTAAGTATGGTGATGAAGTCTGGATTCTCTCCCTTTGTATAAGGTATAAAACTATATCCTAATTTCCTGTTAAAATATACCCTTCAGGCAAACTTAGTCTCATTTGCAGAAACCTGAGCCTATCTTCCTTCTGCCTTCCACAGGCCCCAGCACTTTTGACTTGCTACAGTTTTCAGACTGCATTTTAAATGTATGCCTCTACTTGTTAGAAATATATCACATTTTGTTTTTGCTGTTACGTGAAGAACAGCTAAGATTCTTTAAGGGTTGCACAGAGGATGTCTGAATTCTTGATCTGATGTGCATTTGGGTAAAGGTCAGATTAATCTGTATTCCTTAATAAGATGGTTTGTTTCCTATGATTTAATAGGTTCTTGCCTCCCTGAATATATGTTTCAGTTAGAACTTCACCTCCATCACTTACTTTCCAGGAACATCTGCCTTTTCCTCTTTTAAATTGGTGGTTAGCAAAGAGAATCACTAGACTGAGATAAATTGATTTCAGCTTACATAGTGAGGAAGCCAGAAAGGAATAAGACTGTATTTTGGCCATTAGCTTCTGATGTGGTTTAAACTTTGAAAAGTAATCAAATCCAATACGGTTCTCCAGTTGTCATGTTCTTTTGGGAACTGTCAGTGGTATTTGGGGACCAAAGGGAGGTAGAAATGGAGAAAGAAAAAAAAAAACAACAACACTTTTACTTGAGAATGTGAGCCCCTTTAAATTATCAGGCCTAGAGAGACGCTTAAAATGTAACAGTCATGCCTCACTCCCCCTTGAGCTAAAAATCACCTTTTGAAGCCTCTTGCCACTTAGTCTCTAGAATAATTGAACCCAAGTAGGAGTAATATGTTGATAAAAATGCCAAATTCTGTAAAATATTTAAAGAGATTTATTCCAAACCAAATATGAGTGACCAGTGGCCCATGAAACCGCTCAGGCAGATGCTGAGAACATGTGCTCAAGGTGGTTGGGCTACAGCTTGGTTTTGTACATTTTAGGGAGAGATAAGCCATCAGTCAGTATATGTAAGATGTATATTGGTTTGGTCCAGAAAGGCAGACAATTCAAAGTTGGGGCAGGGGGAGTTCCAGGTCATAGGTAAATTCAAAGATTTTTGGGTGGGCATTTGGTTGAAAGAATTAAGTTATTCTGTAAAGACTTGTAATCAATGTCTGGGTTAAGATACGGAGTTGTGGAGATCAACGTTTTCATCATGAAGATGAAGGCTCTACATAGCAGGCTTCTGAGCTCTCATCAGACCTAAAAAAGTGCCACACTCTTAGTTAATTTTCTCGTGCATCAGGGAAAAAACCTGGGAAGGGAAAGAGAGCTCAACAGAATGTAGATTTCCTCAAAAGAAACAGCTTTGTGGGGCCATTTCAAACTATTTCAAAGAAGTATATTTTGGGCTAAAATACTTCCATTTCCTTCAGGGCCTGCTGTTAATGTGGTGTTGTACCAGTCTCAGGCTGGAATTTGGTGCCTATTTGCTGCAAAGACTCTGTTTTGTCAGTCTTAAGATACGTGTTTTAATATTAATGCTGATCAGCTCTGCCGGGAAGTCTAAAGTGAGGAGGGTATAATAAGGCATGCCTGACACCCTTTTCCAATCATGGCCTAAATTAGGTTTTTCTGTTAACTTTGGAATGCCCTTGATTGAGAGGAAGGGTTCATTCAGTTGGTTTGGGGGCTTGGAATTTTGTTTTTGAGTTACAAATGCATAGCCAATGACTAACCAATGGTATTTCTGTAAACCAATGAGAATTCTTGATGAACAACCTTTGTAATCACTCTCTCTCCTGATTTGTCCCGTTTTTCTGACAATCTTGGGTATCTCCTGTATTCTCTGAAGCACTCTCCAAGGCAGCTTAGAGCAGTCTTCAACCTTAGCCCAAATAATCTCTCTATATTAGTTTTGCATCAGCTTTATTGCTTTAGGCTGATAAAACTTTACAACCCTTGCACCATAATTTGTTTTTTGGTCACAGGCTATAATGATAGTAGGTTTTACATACACACATTTGTTAGCAAACAGACAAAAACTACCATGCAGCCTGTTAGGTAAGCTCACTTAGGACCTGATTCTGTCCTTGATATTGTTTGGCTGTGTCTGCACCCAAAATCTTGTCTTGAATTGTATTGCCCGTGATACCCGTGTATCAAGGGAGACACCAGGTGGAGGTAATTGAATCATGGGAATCAGCTGGTTTCCCCCGTTTTTCTCCTGATAGTGAGTTAGTCTCACGAGATCTGATGGTTTATAAAGGTTTAGTAGTTCCGCCTTGTTCATTCTCCTTTTTGCTGCCTTGTGGAGAAGGTCTCTTGCTTCCTCTTCGTCTTCTACCCTGATTTTAAGTTTCCTGAGGCCTCCTCAGCCATGCAAAACGGTGAGTCCATTAACCCTGTTTCCTTTCTAAATCACTCAGCCATGGGCATTTCTTTATAGCAGTGTCAGAATGAACTCATACAGTCCTCAAGAGTGCAACCAGCATTAGGCCTGGCAAATACAGGTAGTGCTTGACTTCTGACCACGGTCGGGACCACGGAAGGGTCGTAACACGATTTTGGTCGTAAGTTGAGTAGGCTATATGTACAGTTGAAATGGTCCACGCGGAGATGGTAGTGCTGCCAGAAGCTGGTCCGCACTGTTGTACGCCCAGCTGGGCAACGTTTGCGCTGCCAGACACGGAGCAGTCGTGGCTAGCGATTGTGGTCGTAAAGTCAAATGGTCGTAAGTTGCATAGGTCGTAAGTCAATCAATGCCTGTAACTGGAAAAGATTCAATGACATGCTGAAAACAGGACAAACTGTATAGGCAGATCAGGGGCCAGTCTTCCTTGAAGTTGGGGGTTCCTAGGTCACTAGGCTTTCATATTGCAAGCACTGCCTGGGAGGTATTAGGATGCCCCTGGCTTGTGTTCTGTCTTCAAGATAACTTCTGATTTCACCTTCTCTTATGGTAATTAACAACCCCTGTAGTGCAAATTTTAAGTTGTTTTAAATTATTTAGTGGATATCTTCATGCCTATTTTGTAGGCAGGAAACTAAAACCGGCAGTACCTATTTCGTGGTTTGCTGTGAGGAATGCATTACGAATTTTTATGTGAAATGCTCAGCCCAGTGACTTGAACATAGTAGGTGTTCACTTTTGTTATTGCCTACATAATCAAGACTTGGCCATTAGAAGGAAAAGTGTTTTAATGAGTATTGTGAAAGAAGTCTACAGTATCACTAAGCAGATTCTAGGGTTGAGTTTTATTGAAAGAGATATTTATTTCCTTGGTCAGGGATTTCTCTTTTTAAAGGTGCACATATTTATTGCCTGTGTTTCTCAAACAGTCTCAATTCCAAACATTTAATGCTTTTTATTTCTTCCCTATATAAATAATTGAAAACAAGGGTTTCTTATCCCCTCCAATTTTTTTTTTTTTTTTTTTTTTTTTTTTTTTTTTTTTTTTTTGGTCCTTTAAATTAGAAAGTAGTGTTGTTTACTAGAGTATCTCCCAAGTGGACACAGACAAAACACTTGTAAGTCATCATTTTACAAACTCACCTTTTTAGCTCCTTGGGATTAGCATGTGCTTGGAGTCCATCTCTTCTACCTATGGTCTCACATTCCCTGTTTCAATCTGTTGTTTTCACGTAATACATTTTTGGCTTCCCCTAGAGAACTGAATGAAACAGTGTGCTTTCAGCCCCGCACTGACCCTGTCTTCTCAAGAGGATTTAATAATGATGTGAATAGAGAATATATGTGAAAGTTCCTCATTTGCAATGCACGTTGTCTGCCTCTTTAAAGAAAGTAAAGGTTAATATGTTGATTTCCTATTTATAGGTGACTTAATGCTTCTAATTTTTCCTAATCATGGCACAAGGTTTTGACTCAGTACCTATGATTTCTTAAATGATCTTTCTAAATCATTATAATGATTGGATGAGTTTACTACTCTTCGAAGAGGTTGGATTGAGAGGTTTAAAGAGACAAATCATACAGTACTTTTTTGCCACATAATATCTAGTTAGAGCAGCAAGCCCTTCTATTAACAAGCTATATTTCTTGATGATACATCTTTAGGCTTTTTTATTTTAGCCCAGGCATTTCTCCTTCAGTGATCTGGTCTTAACAGTAGGCTAATATGACCTTCATGTATATCAGAGTGGAATCAGACAATATTTAGGCAACAAGATAAACTAGTACACCTATCAGAGAAGATAAACAATAATTTATTACATCTCTGACATGGAAAAAAAAAAAGCCTTTACGTTTTACTGTTTTTTTTTTTTCCTACTTTTTTTTTTTTTTTCTTAACATGAACTCAAAAAAGGCTTTCATTCAGCCATTATGAGACCTGGGACCATGTAAAAGTAATCAGTATTAAGCTTTGGGAGAAAATGTGTTCTCTAAAAAGGAGTGGCTACCTAATTGATGTCTTTTATGTTTTAGCTGTTTTTGTGGAGTCTAATTGACATAACCTTTGCACTAAGTCACTTGGCTTCTAAAGAAATGCAATGTACCATTTTTAATGAGTTGCAAATTGCCTGCTGTCCCCCCTCAACCGGCTTTAGCCAGCCCTCCACTGTTTTGGAGTAATTCTTGAGAATATAAATTATAAAAAACAAACATTTCTTTCAAGTAGCTACTGTTTGCACCAAGCATTGTGATAGGCAATAGAAATATTGCTACTCCTAATTCCAAATGTTATTTACAATGCATGAATTAAGATTTTTACATACGCTAATCCAGTTTTCCTTAGAACAACTATATGAGGCAGGCACTCTTGTCTCCATTTTTAGCAATAAAGTGAAGCTTAGAAAGTTAATCGTCTAAGGTGCTACTAGGTGGTGGAGCTGAATCTGCACCCAGGTAACATTACTCCATAATCTGTGGAGTGATTAATCTATTATAATTAATAGCAAAGTCATTGTCCTTGTTGGGCCTGCAAGTTGATTACCCATTTTTGTTAGGAAAATCCCTGATCAGTGCTTTTGAGAGCATGCCCCCAAATGTGGCTTCAGGACAAATAAAAGAATGATGTTTAACCAGGTGTGATGGCTCATTCCTGTAATCTCAGCACTTTGGGAAACCAAGGCAGGAAGACGACTTGTGCCCAGAAGTTTGAGACCAGCCTGGAAAACATAGTGAGACCCCATCTATGCCAAAAATCTAAAAATTACCCTAGTGTGGTGGCATGCACCTGTAAGTCCCAATACCTACTATAGAAGTGAGGCAGGAGTATTGCTGGAACCCAGGAGGTTGAGGTGGCACTCAGTGATCACACCACTGAACTTCAGCCTAGGCAACAGAGCAAGGCCCTGTCTCAAAAAAAAGTGATGAGGCATCCCAGCTATTCGTAATTTGTTAAGTGGGCATTTATTGAGTACTTACTGTGTGCCAAGTATCATGCAAGGCATTTGGACACAAAAAGAAATAATAAAAATCCTTCCCCGTTTTCTTTCTAGTTCATGCTGTTCATTATGTCATTTCTGTCTTGTTTTTGTGCTGTTTGTGAGTATTTAAAATAGGTATTGTAGGTATTAAAGCATTTCATAAACTATAAAATGCAGTGCAAATGTAGATTTTTACATTTGTTTTATTGAACAACTTTTATGTGCATTTTCTCCTTGGTAACTACAGCCATTTGTTAATTCCATTTTAGTGATTAAACTTGGTGATGGCAGTTCCTGAATAAAAGACGTATAGTCAATTAAGATTTCAAAACTAATATTCAGTGTGAGATGACCATGTTGCTAAATAAAAATGAATATTATATGATGAAAGAGAAGCCACAAATTTACTTGGATTTTTTGATCAAATTAGCAACTTGCTTGTTACAGAAAATGAATGCTAATTAGTTCTCTGTGCTGAAAAAGGCAGCCTGCACCTGTCCTAGGACAGGATTTGTGAGGCAGGCTTATTTCTCTGAGGTCTATTCTTGGCCCCCTTTTTTCTGGCATTGACATGGAAAAAGGCGTGAGGAGGGACTGGCAACATTGGTGTGTGCCAGGAACGGTGCTGAATGATATCGCTCAGCACAACAGAATCTGGGATAGTCATATTTCTCAAAGTAGAAACAACCTTGTAAAGACTGAAAGTCCCAAATAAAATGGGTTGCTCTCAGCCAACCAAAAAGTGAAACTGGAAATAGCCTTAGAAATGGGAGACCCTTGGAATAAGATAAGCAGAATCCAGAGGGAAATGATGAAGCATTCTATATCAATAAAGAATTTGGGGCTTTGGGGTTAATGGTTAACCAGCTAACTTTCAGAAGCGATCTTTAAAGCACATATATCAAGGTACTAGGCAGGGATGAATAAAACATGCTGGTGATTATTTTTAAAGAGACTTGATAATGCTTCTTAAGTGCTTCTAGGTTGAAAATCCCAAGACCACCAGTGAAAATTTAAGGAGCTTATCAATGGTTTTGAAGGAAGATAGATGTAAGTGCATAGACAAGATATGCAGAAAAGTAAGACTGAAAAAAACCCAAGAATTACGTGGCAGTGAGGTGGAGGTGAAAGGAGGGTTAGGCAGGAGGCTGTGTTACGGTCAGCTGTTGGCAGTGTGAGTCCACGAAGGGAACTTGGAGTGTGTTGTTAGACGTTTAGTATTTAGCAGCAAAGCAAGTGATAGTTGTGCTATACACTCACATGAACACACATGCAATGCATTCTGTTCTCAGGACCATATTAAAAGTATCATCCACTAGAATGGGCTCCATGAAGGGTTGCCAGTTGATTTGAGGAATTTGAAAGCAAAAGCCTTCAAGGAAGGCATGACAAGCCTTCACACATCTGAGACTTGTTCTTAGGTGGAAGAAGGGGAGATGGAAAAGGAGGGAACATTTATTTAAGGTCCCCTATGCTAGCTACTAAAATACCACAATTGATCTTCACCCAAAAATCATCATATCGTGGTCCTCAGTATGTAGTTGGGAAAATGAAGAATATTGAAGCTGGGTATTATACACAGGTTTATACAACAAATACCAAAGTGTTACCATGATCCTAACTGGCATATTTCAGTCCTCAAAGTCGAGATTCTTTAAATTCTTTACTTTGTTCTGTCCTAAGAGATTAGAAATGGGAACAGTGAGTAGAAATGTCAGTGATGGTTTGGACTTCATATAATGAATACTTTTCTACCAAATCTTCTTGCTGTAGAATAGGTTTTTGTATGAGGAAGGGAGATTTTTCAGACCTAAGCAGGCTGTCCCCTTGATTAGAATGTTCAGGGCTAGGTTTAGCAGATGTTCTTCACGTTCCCTCCCAACCCAGGAAATGCTACCCCAATCCTGTGAATAAGCCTGTAGCAAGCACCATGGTGCAGAAGCGTCAGAAGCCACACAGGGTAATTGAAAACAGGCAGAGAAGGGAGAGGTCAAAGCATGTGGTTGGAAACCAAGACACATTTTAGAAAGAAAGGAGATGGCCCAGCTGACAGTAAAGAGTCAGAGGATCCACAAGAACCCCAAGAGAGGGTTTTAAGTGGAAAGAAAATAGACTGGGCACAGTGGCTCACGCCTGTCATCACAGCACTTTGGGAGGCTGAGGGAGAAAAACTGATTGAAACCGGGAATTGGAGACTAGCCTAGGCAACATAGCAAGACCAGGTCTCTACGAAAATAAAAATAAAAGCTAGGTATAGAGGCACGTGCCTGTAGTGTCATCTACTTGGGAGGCTGAGGCAGGAGGGTCACTTGAGCCCAGGAGTCAGGGGCTGCAGTGAGCTGTGATTGTGCCATGTGCTCCAACCTGGGTGACAGAGCAAGACATTTCTCTAAACAAAAAACGGAAGAAAATAAAAAGGAACATAAAAGGCATCAGCACCATGAGAAAATTGGTACAGAGGTAAGTCCTGCAGGAATCCCCACTAGTGGAGGCGCCACACTGGTGCATCCAGAGACTGGGTGATGGCAAATACTTGTACGTATTTGATACAGAAAGAGAGAGGTCAATCCCAGAGGTAACATCATCTTTAACTGGTTTAAGGCTTAGCTGTGGGGGAGTTGTCATGAACATTGCCCCCACTGGATTGGCCTGTTGGAGAGAAGTTTGTCTGAATTAGTGGAAATGGTCAGATATGTATCTCTAAGAAGTGCAAAGCGCCAAGGACGGAAAGATGAACAGCAGGAATCTCCTGTTAAAATTGGATTCCCACTGAGTTCTGCAACATATAGCTGTAATGATATTTTCTGAGGCATGTTTCCCAAAGGATATTTCAGTGATGAGCGTACAGCTCACTCACATGCAACTATGTAAATTGTATCAGTTAATTTCTACATGGACTGTAATGGCCTTTCCAAATGATGATAGTGATGCTATTTGCTCTGGAATGCATTTTCTGCATATCTGCTTCCCACATTGCATGTTTACTGATCCATCTCATGCCGAGGACCCGTGCGTACCGCTGGTGTCAATTTACTCCGACATTTCAAGGTTTAAGAGAGAATTCTCAATTTAGGGAAAATGGCACGTAGTCTGTATTTGGCAAGAAGACCGTTTTCCAGAGTCCAGACTTCGGTGAGTGCAAGAGGTGCTTGGGTGGGCTCCTCTACCAGGGACGTGTTTGACCCCTCTTCTGAATTTATTTTACAAATGTACCCTTTCAACAAGATACTTATCTGTTGTATGTGTGTGGGGGGGTGGGGGGGTCTGGAAAGTTGATCCCTAAACTGCTTAATTGACTGCACCTGCTCTTTCCCACCCTTGTACTGTCTGCAGTTGGAGAGCTGTGACTCTCTTCCAATCCAAGATGATGGATTGAAGGTGACAGCCTGCGTTAAAGTTCTAAGCTCCCAGCTGGTCAGTTGATTTCACAAGTACAGTGTTGAGTCACTTTTCAGAAGCGTGAACCCTGAGATTTGGATGTTCGAGGTGACAGCTGTTATATATATTATGTAGAGAAATAAGTCACAGAAGATTAGGATAAGAGGATCTTTGATGACAGTCTGTGGGTTCATTTGTTAATTTTTGGCCCATACGATTGGGAAATTGTCGTAAGGAAAGGTTTTTATGAACATTTCCACTGTTTATATGTCAGGATGTTTTTTATTATTTTTGACTGGACTAACACTGGCAAAGATCTGTCCACCTCTAAAACTCAGTTGATGCAACCCTTATATAATGTATATATGTGTATTTGTAAAAAAAAAAAAAAAAAAAAAAAAAGTAAAACCTTGAATAAAAGATACCTGGATATGCTTTTAACAAAGGTTTACTTTTTTTCCCCCAATACCGTATTAGTGATGTTTAATAATCCCTTTCAAAACTCACAGGTGGTATTGGTAAAATCCTTTCAATTACGGACTATAAAGCCAGTGACAATTTCTGTCCTCCATGGGAAGTAAAATCAAATCATTATTTGCGGTTCTATTCGCATTTTTGATTTCTAGTCTAACGATTGGCTTTGAGAAGACTTTGGATGTTCACTTCCTGGAAAGGACTTAGGCTCAGTTTATCCTTTTGAACTAATAGTTTCCATCACGGCATAGGCTAAAACTTTGTTTTCTCACTATAATAATTATCCAGTTTGTGCTTCAATGATGAGTCTGTGTATCTCCCTTCTTATAAACTTCTGTTGGTATCGAGTCTCCTGAGGTAACATAGCAGTTCCTAAGGCAGAGAAGACTTGAATTTGAGAGAAAATTTTAATACACCAGCTCAAGCATCACATATAAACTTAATAAGGTTAGATTGGCCCAAGGTGTAAACTTCTTCCAAGGCAGTCAGTCTGCATCAGGAGCTGCATTTACTCTCTCAGGCCACAGGAGTATCCTTCCACATATTACTGTTGAGGTGAACTGTTTCTTTCATGATGCATTTTGGAAGTATTCTATTTTTGTTTCTTCCCCAATCGCACACATATATTCATTCCTCCTGTGATGTGTCTTTTTCTGTTTCTCACATCTCCTTGCCCCGGTTCCCTGGTTTAAAACACACCCTGCATGAATCTCCCCTCACAGCTGTATTTTCTGAGGTACTGGCAGTGAGTTTGTAGCGTTCCTTCACTCATAAAGTCATCTTTTTCTCCAAATAAAAACAATTTTTTTTTAGCCTGCTTCATCTCATATCTGTCTAACTTCCTCTAATCATCACTGGCTCTCATAAAATAGATATTATTTCTCTCTTGGACAGGAAATTGTGCTCAGAGAGGTTAAATAACATGCTCAAAGTCAGAGCCAAAATTTGATTTTGGAATTGTCCACTTCCCAAGTCCTATTTTTTACTGCCATGCTATCGTCTCCAGAGCTTCAGCTCTATTTTTGTCCTCTAGGAAGATTACATATTTCTGATTTAAAAAAAGATAGCTTTCAGCATACAAAACTAATGTAGGTAGAGAATATTCTCAATTTTCTGCTTTTCATTGGGCTGATAGATATCTGGGGGAAAAAGGATAGAAAAATTAGACATCAGTCTTGAAAGCAATGTATTAGATTGGTGTTCTAATGAGACAGAATAGACAAGCACCAGAAAAATGCTGAGTGCTGTTAATTAGCTTCTGTTCCTAGCTAAAGTCTCACTTGTTATTTCAGTTGTGTTTATCAATTTCCTTCTGACTCCTTTCCGTGTATTAGGCCATGATCGGATATGCTACAGAGTTAAACCAGTTTAAAAAATAATCAGAATAGATTTTAAAGTCTCTAACTGTTGCCTAGTGCAATTGCCCCAGGAGGCCCTCACCCTAACCAGAGTTAATGGGTTCACCTGCTTCCTTGCCCTTACTTCTTTGCACAGGACTCTTATTGTACTGAATTAATTCTATTATTCATTGTTTCTCTGCTTGTCTCTATACTTGGATCTTCTAATGCTTGAGCAAGTATGGGCAATACTTCATTCAACTTGTAATAATAATAATAGCTAACATTTAATGAACCCCTGACAAATCCCAGGCACCCTGCTGAGTGCTTCAGTGGCATTACCTCATTTAATCCCCACCAAGCCCCTGTGAGGTCAGTGTGCTGATTATTCACATTTACTAAGGAGAAAACTAAATAATATTTGGAAAAGCAGTAACTTTTCTGATATTTCACAGCAGCTAAGTAATTTCTTCAAAGGCATAAAGATAGTTAGTAGTAAAGCTGGATTCAAAGTCTTCAGTTTCTGACTTGAGAGTCTAGGTCCCGAACCTTACTTAGCACATATTATAGTTTCCTTGTCTAATGCAGTATTTGTCACATATTAATTGCTCAATAAATGCCTCTTAGGTGGAAAAATAAGAGATTGTATGCATTGAAACAAACAAACAGTAGACTTACAAATGGAAGATAAAGGTTTGACTTACATTTATGCCTCTTTCAGCTTTTTACCTTTAGTTCATATCACCTTTGCAGACACCATTTCCTTCATCTGTAAAATAAAGGGGCAGGGGTTAAATGAAGTCTAAGGTCTATTCTGAACTCTGACTAATAAAACCAGAAGTGGTGACTAGAAAAATAATTCAAAACTGCTAGCTGATGTACTACAGTTATTGGGCAAATAGCTATTGCATTATTCCAGCTGATCTTCAGTTCATCTGTCGTGGTATAATTCCATTTAGATCCAATCGAGATACGTTTTTGCAGGGCCTCTATCATTTTTCAGAATGTTTGAAAAACAAAATACATTTAGGCTTCTAACTCTGAGTTTAGAAATCTGAAATATACATAAGATGATATGAATGAGCCTGACTTTGATTACCATAGAGCAGCGTAGCTGGGGGCTGCAATGTAAAAACCTATAAAATTTCACTCGAGATGAACCATGACAGGCCTCCTTAATGCGCTGGTGCTTTGGCTTTCAAGTGTATTCTTTCACTGTATTATACAAAATGTGGATAAAGTGATAAGTGAGTTTAAAAATGATTGTATAAGTGAAGTGCACCATTGCGCTGTAAAGTATTTGGCCCCAGGGAGACCAAAAATGTGATGCAGCCTCATTTCCTTTCTTTTAAGTGCTTCTTGGGGCTGCTCAGGGTTGCTGTGGATGGGTTGGTTTGTTTGTTGTTTGCTAAGTTAAGATCATCTTAAGTCTCGATTTGTTCTTTTGAAAAATTGTTATCCAAAGGGGAGTTTTTGAGAAGCAGAAATAATAGCAGAGAGATTAAGAGAGAGACAGGAAAAAGAGGAAGATGAGTGAGAGATGAGAGCTGAATTCACAAACCTATATAGATATTTGAAACAGTTTAAAAGAACAGGAGTGCTATATTGGGTGGCGAGGCGGGAGTGGGGGGTGGCTATTGGGCTTGCTTGAAGTCCTGTGGTTCAGTAAAAATTAAAGCACATGAATTCATGAGTATGGTAGCTGACTTCTCTAGTTGTTTATAGACCCCTGAGCACTGATGTCGTTTCTCTCCTGGGCTTAGTGAAGTGAATATTTGATACAGGTTTCTTTGCTCCCTGAATATGGTGGATTGCTTAAACCCTGCAGACAGCAGTGACCACAGAACTTCGACAGCACCCTCTGGAAACCTCCTTTGAGGAGGCCAGAGCTATGTCCACTCATCTTAGCCTCCTCGCCTGTATCACTTGCCCTGCTTGTCTCCTGGCTTAATGGTTAGCTGGCGAGAAAACAGCTTCAGGCTGCATCAGCAGTCAATCTTGCTAGTCCTTGAATATGGACCAGCCTTGGAGGGATCCTTTGACTCACAGAAATCTTTTTAATGTTTTTCATCGTGAATCAGTTCTCATGAAGAATTGAAGGTGAATTGAACACAGTCAAATCAAACCTCCTAACAGAGTAAAATAAGCATGGCCTCTGGAGTCAGCCTTACATCCTGCCTCTATTGCTACTGACTGTGGGACATGTGCCAAGTGTTTTTGCTTCTTTCTCTGCTGCATCTGAAGATGGGAAAACACATTTTCTTTGCCCAGATCTTGGGAGAGGTGGCAACAATACATAAAAAACATAGTTCCAGGCAGATAGCACATTTTCAATATTTGATAGTCATCGATACGATTTTGATTTGCACTTGTTTTCTCTTGCTGGAAGGTAGTAAACTCATCGTCCAATACAAGGATGCCCACGCATCAGAATGACTCGGCAAGGGCATTCTGTTGAGCAGCAAAACCATAAACTTTCTGACTCAGGCATAAACATGCTAACATTCGGGTTGACATGATGCTAGGAGTATATGTATCTAGCAGGTTTTTAAAAATCATATTTGATATAGGTTGAGCTTTCACTGAATGTTCAGTCTGCAAATATTTTGGAGGCTTTTCCTGTTGCACTGTGATGCAGCAGAGTGGGTTTATTAAAAGCTCACTTTCAAAGTGCTTGTTCTAATACTCTCAAATAGTAATATTCCAGGCTCCAGTGAGGATAGTGGCAATAATGGCAGCAACAACAAGAAGCAAATGTCTTTCCTTTATTCTGCAGTAATGTCTTGTGAATCTTGTTCAAAATGAAAAAATTTTATCTGAACTCTTGTTGGATTTATACCACTCTTTTGCTTGGGTTGCTATAGTTAAATATGTTGAGTTCTGATAGAGCATGGAATGTTTTTCCATTTGTTTGTGTCCTCCGATTTCCTTGAGCAGTGGTTTGTAGTTCTCCTTGAAGAGGTCCTTCACATCCCTTGTAAGTGGTATTAGGTATTTTATTCCCTTTGCAGTAATTGTGAATCGGAGCTCACTCATCATTTGGCTCTCTGTTTGTCTATTATTGGTATAGAGGAACACTTGTGATTTTTGCACATCTATTTTGTATCCTGAGACCTTACTGAAGTTGCTTATCTGCTTAAGGAGATTTTGCACTGAGACAATGGGGTTTTCTAAATATACAATTATGTCATCTGCAAAGAAATAATTTGACTACCTCTCTTCCTATTTGAATACCTTTCCTTTCTTTCTATTGCCTGATTGCCTGGGCCAGAACTTCTAATACTATGTTGAATGGGAGTGGTGAGGTAAGGAAAAGAGGATTGTCTGAGGTCAGGAGTTCCCAACCAGCCTGGGCAACATAGCAAGATCCCATCTCTACAAATTTTTTTTTCAAAAATTAGCTGAGTTAGGGGCTCCAGTGAGCTCTGATCATGTCACTGCATGCCAGCCTGGTTGACAGAGTGAGACCATGTCTCTAAAAAATAAAGGAAAATAAATGATATATAAGGTTTAAAGCTCTAAACCCCTTAATTATAGAGGGCCCTTCCAAATCCTGCTTGAATTTTACATTTGTTATTTTGTAGTCTTTTCCTTAAAGTGTTCCCTTCAAATTGTACAATTTTCAGGTTTCTCAGAAGTTAAAGAATTAGTGTTTGTTTTGATACTGAGTTTTGCTCTTGTCACCCAGGCTGGAGTGCAGTGGTTCAATCTTGGCTCACTGAGACCTCTGCTTCCCGGGTTCATGCAATTCTCCTGCCTCAGTGTCCGGAGTAGCTGGGACTACAGGTGCATGCCATTATGCTGGGCTAATTTTTTGTATGTTTAGTAGAGATGGAGTTTCGCTATGTTAGCCAGGCTGGTCTCGAATTCCTGACCTCAGTCATATAATCGTGGGATTATAGTTGTGAGCCACCGTACCTGGCCAGGGTTTGTTTTAATCAAGATTTGTGGGTAAATCTGTTATTACAAGTTTAGAATACAAGGTACTTTACTACAGCATTTTAAGACATTACATTAATATTGTAGCTTGTATCTGTAAATTATCCGTATTACTGAGTGTTCTGTTCAAATTTTAGAGTCTTTGGGAGAGCTTTAGATTCCGCTGTAAGTACTCTAAGTGAATAAACCATCAACATCAATAAAAATGACTCCAACAGAGCATTTTACTCTGTGGGAAATGTGGCAGAAAGCCTCCTTCCACACAGAACTTTTTGATAGTTTTTTTTAACTTTATATGCAGTGTATCTTCATTTTTATATAACATCACGACCCAAGGGATTGAAACACAGTGAAGAAAACAGATTAAAAGAGTAGATGAGAAAGAGACCCACCTAGACAAGGAAAAAGTAACTGCAGTGATCAGAGACAGCTGAGTAAAGGCAGAAGTAGTGTCAGTGAAAACATTCTGCATAGGGACAAAATGATCATAACTAAAACTGCCCCTAAAGATTTTACTAGCCAGAAGGTAACAATATCACTACTTAGAACAGCATCAAGTGACCCTTTATATCTTGGAGGTAAAATAAGTGATGACATGGAATTAAAGTCAATATTAAAGACTCTGGTGGTTAAGGGCACAAGCTTTGGAGTTGGATTACTTAGATTTTTTTTTTTTTGGTATGATTAGCATACAATAAACTTTTTTTTTTTTTTTTTTTTTTTTTTTTCTGAAAGAGTTTCACTCTTGCCGCCCAGGCTGTAGTGCAATGGCACCATCTCGGCTCACTACAACTTCTGCCTGCCTAGTTTAAGTGATTCTTCTGCCTCAACCTCCCGAGTAGCTGGGACAATGGGCACCCACTACCATGCCCAGCTAATTTTTTTGTATTTTTAGTAGAGACTGGGTTTTGCCAGGTTGGCCAGGATGGTCTCTAACTCCTGACCTCAGGTGATCCGCCCATCTCAGCCTCCCAAAGTACTGGGATTACAGATGTGAGCCACTGCACCCAGCCTAAACTGTGCATTTTAAAAAGTACCTGGTGGCCCAGTACAGTGGCTCATGCTTGTAATCCCAGTACTTTGGGAGGCCCAGGAAGATGGATCATGATGTTAGGAGTTTGAGACCAGCCTGGCCAACATAGTGAAACTCCGTCTCTACTGAAAATACAAAAATTAGCCAGACATGGTGGCGGGAACCTGAAGTCCCAGCTACTCAGGAGGCCAAGGCAGGAGAATTGCTTGAACCTGGGAGGCAGATGTTGCAGTGAGGTGAGATTGCGCCATTGCACTCCAGCCTGGATGACAAAGCGAAACTGTCTTTTAAAAAAAAAGTGCTTGGTTTGATGAATTTTGACTGATTTCATCAGGTGTGAAACCATCACCATAATCGGGATAATGAACATATGCATCACTCCAGAAGTTTCCTCAAACCCCTGAGTTCATCCTTCCCGACTCTTTACTTCCTCTGGACAGTCAGTGACCTGCTTTGTATTGCTTTAGATTAGTTTGCATTTTCTAGAAATTCATGTAAATAGAATCATAATGTATGTGCCCTTTTTTGGTCAAAATGTTTTCACTTAGCATGTTTGAGTTTCATCCATATTGTTGTGTATATCAGTAGTTTGTTTTTCATTGCTGAATAGTATTCCACTGTAAGTGTACGTGACAGTGTTTATCTCCCCATTGATGAGCATTGGGAGTGTTTCCACCTTTCTGACTATTACAAATAAAGCTGCTACGATCTTTCACGTGCAGACCTTTGTGTGGCCATGCTTTCAACCTCTTGGCTAAATACCTAGAAATAGAATGACTAGGTTGTGTGCTAGATGTGTGTTGACTGCCTGGCTTTCAGTCTCTGTTTTACTACTTACTAGCTTATGACTAATAAGTTTTATAATCCTTTACCCTCTTAGATAATAAAGCACACATGTTTTAGAAGGGTTACATTGTATGACTCATATCAAGCACTTAGCACTCTGTCTAGCTTTTAGTTTTTAAAATCTTAACTGTGATTTTTTTTTTAAGTTTAACAATTTAAAACCTTTAGAAAATTTTAGTGTTAAAAGTTTTAAGGTTTACTTATGTCTCAGGAAAATTTGTTCATGTGATAATTATTTCAATGCACTGCATTATAGTGGATCTAATAAACACTCTTATTTAAAAGATTTTTACTTGTAACATGAGATGTGCGTTAATAGCTAATCAATACATAGAATGTTAAGCAGACGACCTTTGAAAGAATAGACTGGGCTGGGCGTGGTGGCTCATGCCTGTAATCCCAGCACTTGGGGATGACAAGGCAGGCGGATCACGAGGTCAGGAGTTCCAGATCAGCCTGACTAATATGGTGAAACCCTCTCTCTACTAAAAATACAAAAAATTAGCCTGGGCATGGTGGCATGTGCCTGTATTTCCAGCTACTCAGGAGGCTGAGGCAGGAGAATCATTTGAACACGAAAGGCAGAAGTTGCAGTGAGCCGAGGTTGCACCACTATACTCCAGACTGGGGGACAGAGTGAGACTCCGTCTTAAAAAAAAAAAAAAAAAAAAAATTGAGATTTTCAATTCTAAGACTCTATTCATATATTAAAATGCACTGTGTAATCAGTTTCTTTTTTTTTTTTTTTTTTTTTTGAGACGGAGTTTCGCTCTTGTTACCCAGGCTGGAGTGCAATGGCACGATCTCGGCTCACCGCAACCTCCGCCTCCTGGGCTCAGGCAATTCTCCTGTCTCAGCCTCCTAAGTAGCTGGGATTACAGGCACGCGCCACCACGCCCAGCTAGTTTTTTGTATTTTTAGTAGAGACGGGGTTTCACCATGTTGACCAGGATGGTCTCGATCTCTCGACCTCGTGATCCACCCGCCTCGGCCTCCCAAAGTGCTGGGATTACAGGCGTGAGCCACCGCGCCTGGCCGTGTAATCAGTTTCTTAAGAGTTAATAGTAAATATGTATATATGGAGAATCAATGATAGAAGAGGTAAGATAAAGAAAATGCAATTTTGAAACTGCTGCTTTAGTTGGTGCATGGTAATCTCTGGATCGAAAGCTAAAACCACTTTCCTTATTAGCTGTGTTGCTTTGGGGACATCATTTAACCTCTCTGCCACTAAGACAGTTGGCCTCTGGCTCCAAAGTTTTATGATTTTATGACAGATTACATGACGAGATACTTCCTTAACCGTTCTGGTACTCCCTACAACCTAAACATTGAGTAGAAATCATTGTTAATTATGCCCATGGAGAATCTTATGATTGCTCCAGGAGAGGTGTGATTTTTAAAAGTACGTTTGTGCAGAAGTCTTCAGCGTGTGTCTGGATTCAATGCTGCTACAATTTTGGTCTGAATACTGAACCAGCCAAGCATCACAGGAGACATAGCTAAGCTCCCAGGCCATCACTGGTGACAGAGGGTCAGAGTGATAGAGGGTCAGAGCTGAGCTGCTCCCTCCAGGTCTGCTTGAAAGTAGCCTGCATAAGGATATTATGCAGACAGATAGATATAGATATAGATATATATTTTTTTCCTTTCAACCATGGAATAGTACTTAAAGGACCCTCCCTGGAGGAGATAATTTTTCAAACACACAGCCCAGATTGACCAAAGGAAATAGTGGGTTTTATTTTCTGTATTTTATTTTTAGTTTTACTGTTTTGAATTTTCTTTTCTGTTCAGCACTACCTTATATGAAATTAACTATAATGTGGCACTTAAATTGTCACCTGCTTTCAGTCTTTTCCACTAACAGCTGGATGCTGGATGAACAGATGCCAGTGAGCAGTTACTGTCTGATAACCCTGAAACAATTTTGTCAGCACTATCATTTGTATTTTTCATATTTATTTATTTATATATACATAGCTTGTTTTCCCTGAGTAACATTCAAAGTGCTGACCCCATCATAAGAGAGTAATGATTTTGAAATCCTGCAGTGGTTATAAATTCTGATATAATACATCACAGACTTCAACTTAGTGAATGATCTTAATTTAGTCTTCTTTAGATATACGCTTGAGGGAACATCAATATCTCCAATAAATTTGTATCCCTCCTCCTGACTTCCATCCCAATATCACTCCCTGTTACTATGCCAGACCTTGTTACTGATATGAGTTTCTAAGATTGTTGCAGATATCTTTTCAATTAAAGATTGGTTATTTTCTTTGAGGATTTTGAGACAGAGGAAACTTACCTGGCAGTGCCTTATTTAGATCTTGCTTTTAAACAAAGCGTTTTTTTTTTCCATTCTGACATAAAGTAATGTTGGATCCCTAGTGACATTTTGCTTACGTATTTATGCTGTTCAGCGCATCTGCCCAGGTGGTGCGTGTGTTCACTTCAGCTTGCAGTCATCAAGAAAGCAGTCCGCTTCTCCTGCTGAGTTAAGAGAATATGCCCCGATCTGTGGGCAGTTCTTCTTAGCATTCCACTGTGGTATGAAGCACACATTGAATTTTGCTCCTTTCGGTAAGAAGCTGGAATGTTTTCTCTCAAGCAAACTCAACTTCTCATTATCTTTTAGAAAAGCCATAAAAGCCTCATTCTATGCAACTATAGATTGATTCTATTACTTTCATGTTTTCAAAAAAAGAAAAGAAATCAGATAGCCAAGAAAGTCAATTGTTGGTTTAATTTCAACATTTTGAAAGTGGTAATCATATTTTTAGTTATTACCATCAAAGTTATAAATTATTAAAGATTTGTGTTTGGGACACTTACACTTCTGCATTATCCAAATTGATTGGCATACAGTAAAAATTTAATTTGCCTTTTACTTCCTCATTGCTTCAAAATGTTTGCAGAATGCAAATGATCATATTAAAATAATTGTGCAGTATTCATAATCAAAGTGCTACTTCAAGGTTTGAAAAGGAAACTCAAAATGAAGCCTTGCAACTTTCATTCCTTGGTTGTCTTTAATGTCTGTTTTTTTTCCACCTAATTTCTGGAGAGATAAGTGACCATTTAGGATGTAGAAATTGCATCAGAAATTCTCAGAATATGCTGGCAAATGCCAGTCTCTCTACAGGGAAATTTGTTCAAATCATCAAATTTGCTACTACTCAGTTTTTTTTTCTTTTATGTTGAACAACTAATAATAATTGACAAGTGTGACTGTGTGCTTAAACCTCAGATATTTTCAGCAATGTTATTTAAACCAATTTTGTTTTTCTAGGCTGTGTGTGTGTGTGTGTGTGTGTGTGTGTGTGTGTCTAACAAGAGAAGCCAGTGAGTATGTTTGCTATAATGCTTGATTCACAGGATTCACTAAGATAGATTTGAGAACCAGCTCATCTGAGCCAAGGAGAATTAGGTAGATAATTATACTGAGAATTTACAATGACCATGGAGATTTTCTGTTAGAGACCAGAGTACTGAAGGTCCATTGCAGGACTGGCATCGAGCCAGGAGCACAGAAGAGGGCTTGTAGAGGGGAAGAGATTCTGCTCCCATACCTGACTTCAGAGTGTGTGTGTGTGTGTGTGTTTTCCTGGCTCTCTTTTAGACACATTGCAATTTGGTCACAGCTTTCACCCCCGCCAGTTCCTTTTTCCTAGCCTTGTGGCTTATGGCCCAGTCTGTCTTCCATGCACCAGCCCTGACTTGCCTTGTTAAATGCACCCTGACCAACTTCTGCCCTGAACTCCATTCCTCACCTGCACAGGATCAGGCCCTGGAAAGCGACCAGATATTTAATTCCACTCTAGGTTCCCTTGATCTAAGCCCACATGTACCTTGGGGCTGCTGCTTGCACTCTGTAGGGTGTTGTAGTGAATATCACTTTACAGGAGATCTGAATCTACTTTCTATAACACATTTTTATGTCTGAAATGGCTTTCTGATAACTTAGTAGGAAAAGAAAGAATTTAGAGAAAAGCTCCACTTAATAGTTTGATGTAGTCAAAAGTATATTGCCATTGGGACTTAACTCTACCTTTGAATGCAAAGGGCAGTACAAATATTTAAAGAAATATATCCAATTCTCCTCCTTCCTTCCCTGTTGAGAGCTAATCAAGTACTTAATGGTGTATAAGAGGCAGGAAGAAAAATAAAAGAAAACGTTTGTTTTTCCCACACCAACCAATCCCACTTGTTAATAAAATGATGGAAATGATAGAGAAATAAGCAAATAAGCCCTGTATGATGTGATTAAGTTTAATACTTTGTAGTCATGAACATGGTGGCACTTCCAATAAAATACAAAATGTAGTGGGACTCCTTATTTCCTCTCCATTTGTCTATTCATGCTCACCTTGAAGTCTTTACAGAGAAAATGATGTTTGATTTAGGATTTGAAGGAAGAATGGTTCTCCAGGTCATCAAAAGGCGAAAGAGAATTTCAGGAAGAAAAAATAGAATATATGGAGGCATGGAAGCCTGGATGTGTGTTGAGCATTTAGGAGGCCTGAATTCGTTGTGGGGTGCTGCTGCATGGATAGTGTGTCAGAGCAGAAGAACATGTCTAGAATGGAAGACGGGATCTGTAACCAAATCCAGGTTCCAATGCTTACTTCTCAAAAGCCAGAACTCCAGAGACAAGAGTTGTTAGGAGGGAAAGCAGGTTTGTTTGGGGAGGTAGCACTCTGAGAAGATGATGGACTATTGTTCTAAAGCACCATCTTGAGTCAGTAAAAATTTTAGGCTCTTTTCATGTTTAGGGCAGTAGGAGGAAGGAGGGGCCGAGATAAAGTAACTGATGACCACAGACATCTGGATGCCAATGAGGGTCCCAGGAGCCTGGGAACTTCTTAGTCCTTGCTCAGGTCACAGTGCCTCTATAAATCTTCAACAAAACATTGTTAATATACACACGTCTCCTTTAATTCAGAGTTAGTTTTAAAAACTACAAGATTGCTATTTTTGCATATTATCTCACTGTTCTAAAATTATCCTCATCTGTGTTTGGGAATGGGTAAAGTCCCCTTACACAAAAATGGAGTTAGTTATGTTCTTTTGCTGTTTTGCTGTTAGAGAACCAGATGATGGGAAAAGGATTTTTTCATGAACCCTTGTCTGCCCCCATTCCCATGAAAATATACAAAATCACTTGGTCACAATATATAGAAAATTTTTCTGTCTGATAGCAGGGATATATGACCGTAAACAAATATTCCTGGGAATGCCTTGATGCTGGACATCTGGAACAGGATCGTGGAGGAACGCTGTAAGCTGTTGAGGGGTGGGTCCAGCAACACAACACATGGCTCTGTGTGGACCAGAGTTGTTGTTGTTTATAGGTTTTTATTTGGGAACTAATTGCCTTACTTGGGATATGGTCACTAGTTTGGGGTGCTTGAGGGTTCACAGGGAAGTTACAGAGGGTAGATAAAAACATTGGAGAAAGTATCTCTGGTTAAAGGGAAAGTGGAATCTTTTTAAGGGAAAGTGGAAAAAAATTGTCTCTCCTTTGTCTCTGGTACTCAGGTCCAGAATTCATTGTTCATCTCTTTGCAACTTGTTTGGTCATTTGGGATATACGATTGGGAGAAGAAACTGAACATGTACACACTAGTGTGCAAGGCGTGGAGAACAATGAGGACTCTTGTTTTATGACCTTAAAGTTGAGATTTTCATAATAGCCACAGAAGGACGTAAAGATTTGTTGGTTTATTTACAGCCTTGAAGTTCAGGGACCCACGCTTTCAAATCTAATGTTAGGTGGGAGAAACATATTTTGGTCAAAAATTCTTTTGATGTCCACCTTCTTGAGAGTAAAATATATTTTCAGAAATCTAATCTGAATTTAATCTTTCATACTTTAAAAGTGGTTTTAAGGAATCTAAACTGAATCTAATGTTCCCTACTTGAAAAGTGGTTAATTTTAAGAACTAAGAACCTACCCTGCCCTGCGACTACTGTAATAGCAGTTATCTGTGATATTCACCTGCTCTAATAGCAGATGTTGACAGAGCTAAATCAAAAAGATATCATTCAATTTTGGGAATACATAATACTCAGAGCAAAATCTCTGAACTCTTCTATTCTTACTGAAATAATTTAGAATTTTTCCATTATAATCTAGAAATAATTTTTATAAATCCTCAAAACTAATTATATGCAATTTAGGACACTTGTCACTCATTTTTTACATCTATGGGGGAAAAAAGGCATGACCTACTTAAACAAAAATTCTTTTTGGAGTTCTACATTTCACGGATTTTAATTCTTGGCTGACTCGGATATCCTTTCACATTTACAGTAGTGATCAGACCAGCCAATACCAGAATGGTTGGATGAAGGAACTTGTTTTTGTTCTTTTGGTTTTGTTTGATTTTAGTAGGGACAAATTTGAAGTTGATTGAACTGATCACTGGATCTACTCGTAATGATTGAATCTTCTCACTCTTTTCTTTTGCCATTTTAAAACACTTTTTAGCCTGTCTTCTTGATGTAACCTTTATGCAAATACTCATAAGAAAGTGGAGATGCTTAATAATCATGTAAATTAGGCAGAAAAGATACATCTTTGATGGGAGAAATAACTAATAGCAAAATATCTTATTAACAAGTGACCAGAGATGTGGCATATATTTTATGTAAATGGAATTAATAGTGAAACATGCAGCAGCCAGCTAATTTTTTAAAAATGAGCTGACCACAGTTAATTCCATTTTATGAGACATAATATTGAAAAAGACACTGTATAGGTGGTTTATGCAATTGTCATGCATTTCATTCTGCAACATTCTTATATTTGGGAAGAATAGGGCAAAATGTCAAATACTCAATTTCTCAGTAGTCCAAATGGTATGCTTTACAGTATCAATACCAATACTGCAGAATATAGGTCTTCTCTTCTCCCTTTAAGGTTCATTGCTATCAATCTTAAAACATTCTGAAAAATATTTACCATGGATGTGTTTAAGTGGTTTCTCCCCCTGGTTATTTGTTGTGTGAACAAAGCCCTTTGTAGAATTTATAGGGCTCCAATGTAGCTCACATGTAGGATCTTGTAAATAATATAAAACTCAGTGATCCAGGTATATGAGTTTGGACCTTTCCTGTGACCTTGGAATCTTAGGGAGATCAAAATTTGCCTTGGGGACAGGCTGAAGGCGAGAAGAATGCTTTCCTGCCTCTGATGCTTGTTCCTATTCATCATATGGGATTTCATCCTCTACTGAGTGATCACATAATATTATAGAATTACTTGTCATGTCATCTTCTGATTTAAAAGATGTTGGACATGGTCTTCTGTAATATTTGTGAGAAAAAGGGGTTCATCAGGTAAGTTGTTGGGAATCCACCATTGGCAGATAATGGGAGCAGATAGAACCACTCACAGGTTTAGTCTGTCAAATCTTAGAAGTTGCTTGCATATTTTTGAGACAGATGTCTGCTGGGCCACATCCTCACTTACTAGGAAATACTCAAGACATCTAGAATGATGTTGCTTAAATATTTGGTAAAGTGATGTACATCAGGCTAAAGAAAACCTGAGATGCTTGATTAAAAACCCAGATTCCTGGTCACAGATTCCTAGGTACAGACCTACTACCTTTCTAGCTCGAGAAAGGCAGTGTGCTCTGTAATCTCCTTTAGGATTCTACACTAGTTAACAAGTTGGCAAATATTCCAATCTATCTGTAAATATATCTAACATAGAGGGAGATATTATTTTTCTATTTCAAAGTGTGCTACAGAGATTTTTGACATCTTGTCTCTAACTGCTAGAGTGCAGAGCATTTTAAACAAATACCTCTGCTATATTTTATTCAAGCTACAGTCTTCTGAGCAGTGGTTTCTAAGTTTGGTGTGCATCAGAATCACTGGGAGGTCTTATTAGAGCACAAATTCTGGTCCTCCTCCTAGAGATTCTGATTTGGTGTGTCTGGGATGAGCCCTAAGAATCTGTGGTTCTAACAAGCTCCTAGGTGATACTGACGCTGCTGGTCTGGGGACCACACTTGGAGAATCACTGTTATAGTGTATTAAGATGCAAATTGTTTTTGGTGAGGAATAAAAAACTGTTTCTCCTCTGTCAAGCTCTCCTCTTTTTCTTTCCTGCCTCAAGTTTGTGTAATAGAATGAAGAGTCATACTTTAAATTGTACCACCTGTGTACTTTTATGTCTGTTAAACATATTCTTGTTGCTTGAGAAAAACATTAGAGGTCATCATTCTATTTTAATCTTTGTTAACCTGATGGGTGAATAATACATATCTTGCATAACATCTGATTTCATTGATCACTCATTATTGAATACGTTCATTGTATGACACAGTCCTCTTAATTTGGTTTATTGTTTATGGCTTATCTTTTTGTTGAAGTTTTTGGTTTTTTAAAAAATCTTTTGTAAGACGGCTTAACAGGTAAAATAAGTCATCCATTTATCTGGGAAATGTTTTCCAGTTTGGCATTTTCTTTGTAACCCATTCAGCTTTTACATTTGCTACTTGAAGAAATCTAGCTTTAATGAAGAAATTAAAAATATTCTCTGCTAAGTGATTCTCTTTCACTCAGTGGCTGCTACAGGGCTTGTGGTATCATCTCTTCTATGTTAGCCATTATTTAGTTTACAGAGCCTCAGAAACAAAGACACTTGATACAATTCTGCAGCCTTGCTGTCTTGAACATAAATGGATTTGTTTTAAAATTCTATTTAAGGACTGCTTTTACCATTATTTCAGCTTAAAGTTATTAACCTATACAAGAATGTCATGAAACAGTCATCTGAAGGTTACATAAAATTACCTATGAAAATTGGTGTTTCTCGTACTAACCAATGCTAGAAAATTTCAGAGTGCTATGGCCAGTGTCACCTGGAGCAGCTGCTGCTTGTGGGGGATAGTGGCTTGAAATGGCTCTGTTGGAATTTGAATGGACAGAAAGATAGGAAAAGACAGTTCTGGGTTGGGTTCTATTTTTTTTGTAAGCAGGAGAGGCCTCTTGCCACACAAAGCATATAAAGAAAAATAATTGGCAATGCTGGAATGTGGGCCCAGCTGCTCATCTAAATTGATTTGCCAGGTAGTAAGATGCTACTGCACACAACAGGCCTAGCTGACCTTCTGGGGTACTCTCCACACACAAAGCGGGGGACACAGTGTCCTTAGTCCTGGATCAAATTTGGTGGTGAGTTCCACGATCTCCATGTTTCTGCTGGGAGAATATTTTGCCCTCCTCTGTATTTTTATTTCACATTCACTTGCATTGGCTCAGGTGATCCTACTGTGTAACTACAGAAGACTGTAAATGATATCCTGAGATAGGCTGAATAGCTGTGCAGGAGTATAAATGATATTTATGAGGAAGTTGGGAGTGCTTTAAATATTGTGAAAATGCTGACTTTGACACATCCAGGATAATGATGCAGAAACAGTAGGCTCTTTGTAAACTGTTTAATGGCAACAATTTTCTAAATCAAAGCAATCTACACTTCCACATTTACAATTTCATCTCCAACTACTACGGTCTCATAAAGAGGTTTACTACGCTGAATCTTTTGCCTTTTTGAATGATTATCTTAGTACCCTGATGCTTCAGATCATTTACATTTTATCTTTCAAAAGTATAGAAATTTTACATGGGGGACGAAGGGGGACATCATTTTTGCCAAAACATAGTATTATTGATAGATACAAAATTTCTTTAAGAAGCACACATTTCTAAAATTATGAGGATTACTTCGTCATAATAGTGTTTAACAACTTAGAAAAGTACTAATACTTGAGTGGGTTTGGGCACTTATATATAGATAAAAGGATATTAGTAATCTATACGTGCCTCTAGCCTATCGGTTAGTGGGTTTGCTATAGTAAATGTCAAGAGGATTATACAGTGTAACTCCATTACATTTAATGTTTTAAATATGGCAAAGTTTAATCTATATATTAACTTTTGTGTTGGCTAAATCATAGGCATTTACCTAAAAATACATATTTTTCTCCATGTGTACTGAAAAGAATGCTTGTGATCTAATTATATTTGATTATAGTCAGCGCTGTTTACATTTTATAAAGCCTACTTATTCCTGACCTGCTGTGTCTTCATTTAATGATTTTCTTCTAGAATTTTCCGTGACCCCTTTTGTTTGCATCAGCAGAGAAAATAACACAAAACAGCAGAAATATTAAAAGTGCCTGCTAGGAAGTACCTGAGCCTTCTCGGGAGAACCTGGAAAGAAGGAAGTGTCCTACTGTGTGGTTTGGTTTTGTTATGTAGGGCATTTCTAGAAATATAAATTCTGCTATACTCTGCTTCAAATATATATTAATAACATATTTCTGTTAGTGAATTTTCTGATTCCACTTTCACTTTAATTTAAAAAGAGGGATTTCTTTTATTCACTGAAGTGATTTTCATCTTTGACAGTGTTGGGCATGGGAAGAAGGGTAGACGTTGCTGTGTGCTCAGAAACACAATATGCCAACTTTATGTCTCTGGGACTTTGCTATAAACTTTTATTTTAAATGCTCTGTGTGCTCACAAAAATTTAGAGGATATGAAACACATATTAGACTTTTTTTTTTCCTCAAACACTGAATAAAAACTCATGCATGAAAGTGCCTAATAAAATAGAAAATGCCTGAAGTAAGGAACAGAGATTTTATGGTTCTAATACAGACCTGACAGAAAAAAAATTAAGGTGAAGCAGAGTCATCTCTTTGTGAAGAGCATCAACCCACTGGAAGAAAGATTTGCACATTTAATTCTGGTGGCCTTTTGTGTCTATGGATAGTCTCTCCTGACCCTTCACGTCATGGCACGTGTTTTCTTTGGAGGAATCTCAAGTCATGTTTAACATGCTGAAATTCTTAAGAGAAAAGAATTCTGAGTTCAAAACCCTTGTGCTTTACTGATAATGTGTTTCCAGTCTGTATATTCCCTGGGGTGAAAGGAAAATGAACTCTAGCTTTGGGGCTAGCACAAGTAAGAACTGTGAGCAGAAGCCATGGTGTCATGATCATTCAGACAGTAGGATTGGACTGAGGACGTCTGTGGAAACAATTGATTTTCTTCGTTTGGGAATGCATGTCTCATTAGAGACTGTTGACATGATAATGATTAGTATGTATGTACGTAGAAAGTATTGAAAATGGAATAAGATTTTAAAGGTTTTTTTCCTTGAATGTTTGAAGTCGATGCAAAAACATTGGTGATATATGGAACTTCGGAGTCTATTTTAATCTTTAGATATGCAGGCTGTCTTCTTCCTTGTTTCAATACATGGTTGCACAGTCCATATGTGAACTATAGTTGGAACAGGCTTAATTGTCAAAAGAAAATGGAGGGGTAATATAGAAGAGAAGAAATTTCTTTGGACATTTTACTTTTTGGGAAATATAAAGCCATGAAATTACTTATGCATGGTTAATACATATCATCATATGTATCAAATATTGTATTACATCTCCATATAATTAAAATTTTTGTGTTCAGCTATGTAATATTTGGTATAATCAAAAATCAGAAAAATGGGTATCATGGTCTTGAGCATGCAATGGAATGAGTTGCTTATTTTGACTATAGATAGTAGTGTGTCACTATTCCAAGTATTAATTGCTTTATTAGAATTATTACTGTGATCATTCTGATAAGGCAGTAAGTGTTCACTGCTCCTTAAAATAGACATTTTTTTTTCTTCGAATGATCCTGTATTTCAGATGTTAGCATTCATAGTAATAATTTTCTGTTTGTGTTTGTTTCTGAGAAGCCACATTGGACCTCTTCAGAGCAACACAATACATTAATGCAGACAAGACAATTTATACATTAGAGCACAATAAACATGATTCTTTACTCTAGGTTAATTGAATCTTGTCAGAAGTTTGGAACTAAAATATAGGGGAGAGGTGCTCACCAACATTAGAAGGACAACAACAGCTTAATATTCTGGAAAATATCCTTTGAGTCTTGTAATGTGAATGTGTTCCAAAGATCACATCGATTGACCAGTTAAAAATGGTAGGTTTGGAGAATTAGGTTCTTTTTGGCAGTGTGCTGGAACAGACTCTGGTCCCACAAGCAGCAGCTGAAATAGTGCAAGAGCTAATCTACCCAGGCAGTCAGTGGGTTTTGTAGGGTGTGTATTGAGTCATTCATGTTTACAGGCTTTGTAGCCCAACAAAATTTCTTGTCATATTCTGAGGATTTTGCTTACATGTGTGATGAACACATGGCATTCACCCTTTATCGTTATTCTGTACCCATTCTGAAAAACAAATGAGGTGACTTTCATTGCAGTCAGCATGCATACTCTGGGAAGAGGTGAGAGTCCCCTCAGAATATCAACATAAAAATTTTGTGAAAAATAGTTATAATGGTAAAACCATAATTGTCTCCCCCAGTATACTTTGAGTTGATTTTTGGTGATGTGATTTCTTTAGGATTTGGTTGGGAAATATTTGAATGCCATCATACCTTCTGCTCAAACTCCAAAACTTCTCTTCTTGCTAAGTTCACTTACATGAACCATGATACAATGACAGGCAGCAAGGAGAGAAGGTGGCCAGGTCTCAAAATCAGCGCTCTTTGTACTTCATGAGTGCCTTCCTCATTTGTGATTTGTTGTATGAGAATTTTGACTTGTTGAACTCTAGAATTCAGTTGAAATATCACTTGAAATTCATGCTGCATAGCCCAAGAAGTCACCCAAAGAAAGACCAGGGAAGTTTACAAAAGATGAATGGAAAGTCTAACAGAAACAGAGCTGAGAATAACCTGTGATTGGGAACTAAGTGCAGAGGAGATATATTTAGCTTCATTTCATATTTTTTTAAATGAAATTCTTCAAACTGCGGAAGTAATACCTCTTCCTTTTATCAAGTGAAACATGGCAATACAAAGATGTATAAAGGCAAACTTGGTTATCTCTTTTCTCCTGACCTTATCCCCACCTCTCCGCCTGATGCAGCTAATATTGGTAGCTTAGTCTCTACTCTTACACTTTTTTGATTGCATATAAAATTATTGGAACTTAAATATACTTTCATATGTCATTAGGGTATCATTTTACCAAAAAAATTATTCTGTATATATTAGTCTGTAACTTGCCTTTTCCCTTAAATATATGCCATGGAATTAAAAGTTATCAATGCCAGACATAGAAGCAGGGGAGCAGGAGTAAAGGGGTATCTGGAATGTTGGTTGGCACAGCTGGGAAACAAACACATTCAACGATTACAAAGTCTATTAGGTAGTACAAGATAGGTGGATATTCTGAATATTAATGATTAGGTTGAAACTTCTGTATTTCTAGTAATCAAACATGTAGAAATGCTGTTTGAAGCTTTAGATTAGCCTAGGAAAATCAATGTAGAAAACACCAAATTCTCTCATCTAGTCATGAGAAGATGAACTTAAGGCTACAATGAAATAGCCTTTCTTTGATATTTCAAAGATTGACAATGAGAATGACAAACATTAAAAATTCTGATAGTTGCCAAAATGGAGTAGATGTAGAAAATAGGAATGTTTTTACCTACTATAAGAATTTGAAGACATGTTTTCATTATCCAGTAAAGTTGAAGATGTATGCATCCTGAACTGAATGCTTCTATACTAAGAAAATACCTTAGAACAAATGTTCTCAAATAGTACTAAATCAGGACCCCTTTAGAATCTTTAAAAAGATCGAGAACTCTAAAGATTTTTTTTCTTATGTAAGTTTTCATGTATTCCCAATATTAGACATAAAATTTTAGTTAACTTTATTACATTAGAGACAAACCCATTATGTTAACACAAACAGCATATTATCAAAAATAACTTTTAAAACAAATTTACTAAATTTACATGACATTACTTAAAAATTTTTTGCAAGTGTCTTTTCAAATGTTTGGCTTAATAAAAAGCTTATTCTCATATTTGCTTCTGCATTTACTGTGTGATATATTGTTTGGTTCCAATATGTGAAGAAAATCTGGCCCCACTAGTATACTTGACAAAGGAAGCAGTTTTCTTACAGCCCTTTCAGATATTGATGGAATTCTTTTTGATGCTACACCAAAACTTCATGAGTGGTAGTTTTTGAAGTTAAGTGACAATGTAAGAATCTGAACCCATATCAAAGAATTTTTACACTCAGTTCTATTAGCCTGCATATCTTTACCCATCATTTCGTCACTCAAACAATGATCATTAGAAAATGTCGGTTCACTGAGTTATTTATATCTTCCAAGTGTTGAACCATTTCATAATGCAATTTCAAAACCATCTTCATTAATATTACCACTGGTTTCATCAGAAAAGTCTTTGTATATTAGAAAGCTATAAAGTTCAGAGTAGCAGATACAAGTTTTCCAAAATTCTGATTTTCAATTGAAGGCACACATTTTGTCATTGGCAACGAACACTGTCAGTTTCTTAAAACAATTATAGTCTTACTGTTTATTTTGGAGAAAATGTCTGCTAAATATTCAAGTCTGAATAATTCTGTGAGACATTCCTTCAAGTAACACATGGTGTTCCATGAAAATGAAGTCAGTTTAGTTTATAACTCAGTCACATGAGAGATTTTTCTTAAGATTACCATCGTACTTCAGTATGCTGCAGAATGGCTTTATGCATAATTTTTGTTATTAAAGAGATGTATCCTCAAGAGTAGAGACCTACTAAACTTGATGACTTTTAATGTCATCAAGACTTGAAACTGGCACTTTTTTCTGCTGCGAGTGAGTGTGGCAGTAAAGGAGACAGCGATTAGTTAAGACTGGTGCCACAGTTTCCATTGTGCTAAGGGTGCCAGTGGTTGTGTCCACATTGATTTTTGCACCATCTGTACAATATCAGTGTAGTGAAAACAGCACATAATATTCTTGTGTTATTACTAAATTAGTTTTTACTGCCTGGATCTCCCAAAAAATTCTTAGGAACCCCCAGTTATGGAAACCATGTTTTGAGAATAATTGCCTTAAAAGCTTGGACATGTGCAACAAATTGTATGTACAAAAATGTTTACAATATCCGTGTAATGGAAAAATATCTGGAAATAATTTAAGTGTCCATTAACTTGAGTGTGGATAAACAAATTGTAGCACAGCAATTTAATGGGGCTCTGTCTCAAAAACGTAATGTTACCTGAAGAAAGAAGTGCAGGAGATTAGGAAATCTAACTTGCTTACTAAAGTGGGAATCCGTTAGTGTAGGTGTCTTTGTCTATTTCATTCATTTTGATGTTTTAAGTAAAGTGCCTAGTATGTAGGAGGCATGCAATAAGTATTTGTTTATGTTTGGATAATTTTCATCAGTAAAACTCAAACATGTATTATTCAATGATATATTTAGAGAACGCTGTGGGAATCAATTTCCTCAAACTTCCCCACTTTTTTTTTTTTTTTTTTTTTTTTTTTTTGAGACGGAGTTTCACTCTTGTTTCCCAGGCTGGAGTGCAATGGCGTGATCTCGGCTCACCACAACCTCCACCTCCTGGGTTCAGGCAATTCTCCTGCCTCAGCCTCCTGAGTACCTGGGATTACAGGCACACACCACCATGCCCAGCTGATTTTTTGTATTTTTAGTAGAGACGGGGTTTCACCATGTTGACCAGGACGGTCTCGATCTGTTGACCTCGTGATCCACCCGCCTCGGCCTCCCAAAGTGCTGGGATTACAGGCTTGAGCCATAGCGCCCGGCCCCTTCCCCACTTTTAATTTCAAAACTTCTAGCTTTAAAATGGACTCCAAAAGTGGCCCAAAGGATTATTTTTGGTGTAATAATTTCGAAACAGTTAATTTCCTGTCTTCCATCCTTTTTTCTAAGTCTCAATGGAAGTGATATTTATAGTTTGTTTAATAAACCAGGGGAATGGGAACCATTATGTTTAGAAAAAATGTGTAAGAACATGCTGTCTTAATGTTTTTGAGTTTGTTTTGATTTCCAATCTGTGCACTCTTTCATGACCATCAAGTGCTTGCAGAACGTTGCAGCTTTTGTTTTCAGCACAATCCCTTAAATTCATTAAGAAGATAATATTTGTATTTCATTTAATGGGAAAGGAGAGATTCTGAAAATATCTAGTTATTTCAAACAGACTGTGTCTTGAGACTCCATGTCATTCTGAGAATATTTCTTTCTGCTGACTTGAAACAGTTAGAGAGAGAGAGAGAGAGAGACAGACATATACAGAGAGAGTTTGTAATAAAATGTTCTAAGCAGCCAAATTTAAAATAGTAGTATAAATATACTTAAGCCTTTGCCCCGAAAAGTAGCTGCAGAAATCCACGTGTGCAAATACTTTTAACAGAGGCCCCACTTCCACAGCCTAGATACTAGATACCTTTTTTCCCCCAAAACACCATTGAAAATCCTTTTTCTTTCTCCTACCCACTTAATCCCTTACATGACTCGTGGACCTTTAAAACTAGTATAGCTATTAAAAATCCCTGACAGTGGTATCTAAAGCAACTCAACTCAGAAAATGAAATATATCTATACATTTAGATTGCCTTGTATAAAGGTAGGCAGGTAGAACTTCAATTTAAATAATTTGAAGTCTCAAGTATCATGGAAAGTGGCACCATCACAGCAGTATCTTCCATGTCTCTGAATTGTAGCCAGTGCCATCTTACTCATGGTGTTCTTGAAGATTATAGACCCAAACAACTTTTTTGTGTGTATGCATAAAGACTGAGGATTATTGTCCCCTAGAAAGGAAGAAGATTATAGCATTAAATATTTGCCACCTTAAAGAAATGTACTAATTTCACTCTCCCTAGCTTTAGGTATAGTCATTAGATCACCTGTCTACTATGAGAAATTGTTTGCTTTAGTAGAATTGTAAATGATAAAGATTTAACTTTATTTTTTAATTATTGTGAATAAATTCAAGATAAAATGTGGAGGTAATATTTTTTACCCTTTAATATTAACAAAGAGTTAAAAGTTTGAAAATGACTTGTGCTGTTATTGGCATGGATATGGAACGTAGAAACACACATATATTGGTTAACTGGTGAGGCCTCTTTTCTTGGAGGGCAATTTATCAGTAAACATCAAAATCTCTTGAAAGTGATACATATATTTCAATTTTTAAAAAATATTCTAAGAAACAAGATAATCATGCAAGTACACATGTAAGCATTTACATAAGGATAAGTTGAAGTATTTTTGATATTTACAAAAATTAAAGCAACAACCTGATATTCCATTAAGGGATTGGAAAAATATGAGGGTATTAGATAACTAATTATTAACACAAAGGTATGGTCCTATATTTACTGACACATAGATGGTTATTATAATGTTAAAATAATGTTCAAATTATGATTAAAAGTTACATATACATGTGCATTGAAACAAAACAGGAAAGACATACATATAAGTAATAGTTATGATCCTGCGTGGAGAAATTTCCAATGATTTTGAGTTGGTTTGATTGGTCTTTATTCTCTTTACAAGATTTTCATAACATTTATTGAACATGTGATTTTAAGAGTAAGGAAAAAGCTACCAACATACAAGTAAAATTCTGTTTGTCAATAAAAAGTAAGAAATTATTTCCCTTTTTATTATACTATAGTTGTATTGATTGTATTGATTCAAATGTTGCTAGAAATAAGTTATTCATTAATAAGGTCTTAGAAGACTTTTTTGTTCTATAAAGATTTTCTCAATGCGAGTGACATGATCTCGGCTCATTGCAACCTCCATTTCCCAGGTTCAAACGATTCTTCTGCCTCAGTTCCCCCAGTAGCTGGGACTGCAGGCTACCATACCTGGCTAGTTTTCATGTTTTTAGTAGAGACGGGGTTTCACCATGTTGGCCAGGCTGGTCTCAGATTCCTGAACTCAAGTGATCCACCCAGCCCATCTTCTCAAAGTGCTGGGATTACAGGCATGAGCCCCTGAGCCTGACCAATGCTTGTATTTCTTAATAATGGCACTTGACCAACATCCTTTTGATTTTTGTGGAGAAAAATAGTGGACACCTTACAACAAAATAAACCTAAAGTAGTCTTTGCAACTATGACCCTAAAGGTAGAAGCCATTGAAATAAAGTTTGGTAAATTTAACTACATAAAAAAATTCTCATAACAAAATGTAACCTAAGCAAATTCAAAAGACCAATGCAATTTAGGAAAAATTTTCAAATTTCTATTACAACCAAAGGGCTTATTTCTTTAAAATAAAGAATTTCTAGAAATCAATAGGAAAAAGACCAACAACTCAATAGAAAAATAGCCTAAGAATATGAGACAAGCATTCAGAGGAGAAAACACAAATGGCTCCTAACATAAGTAACACAATTGTAACAGGTAGAATTTGAGAATTACAAAAGAAATCACTCTGAAATGTCAGTTTGTCACCTATCAAATTGGCAAAAGCCCAACCATTTTATAACACTGTTGCTGTATCTGTGGATAAAATCAACTGTAGTTTTTGGGACTGTAGCTTTATAGAATCTGCACATGTATAACCCTGACAGTGATTACTTAAACTACGAACCTACCTAGCCTTTGATTCACAACTCATATTTTTGAAATGCCAAATATATTGCATACTAGCACACTCTGTATGGAAGAGGTAATTCATCATAGCATTGTTGGTAAAAAGCAAAGACTACAGGCATTTTAGTGTTCATTGATAGAGTTCCAGTTAAATGCAGAGCAGTGTGCTAAATATTGAGAAGAAGAAGATATTCCTATGTGCCTTAATCTTGAAAAAATCAAAAGTAAAAGTTCAGGACATTGAATAATGTGTGTGTAGAAAAGGGGACAGTTAGGCAACTCTACACCTCTACATGTATATACAATTTATAAAATGAGCATATAATTACATAAACTATTTGTTTAAATATAATTATTTACATAAAAGCAGGAAACTAATCACATTTGTTGCATCCAGAAACAAATACTGTCTGGCTAGAGACATTGTGGAAAGGTTCCCCCCCCCCCCATACTCTTTACAAAGCTTGTAGTTTGGATAGTTTAAGTAAATTGCTTAGCTTGAAAATGAAATATATACTTAAAGTATAATATGAATAATGTAATAATGCGACTGCCTTCGGCTATTTGTTTTAGGTATGTTTAGTAATTTCGTGCAAAGGAGATTGTACTGAACACAGGAAAATTTACTGGAATCAGAGTATTGCTATTTTTTTCTCCTGTCCCCAAGTCTTAATCTGGAGTTACAGTACAAATAAGATGAAATAAGTAGATAATTTCTCTCTGTGCCATGTTTATTCTCTTTTATCCCCCACCCCTTGCTTTGTTCTTTTGACATATTAAGCAAAGCAGAGACAAATATGAGTGACAGGCTGTCACTGAGAAACCTCATGTAAGAATTTTTGAGTTTATGACATCTTTGTTAATAAGCACTTAAAATTAACATATTACAAGATGTTAACAGAGAAATGTTGTGAATTCCAGAGCAACTTGAATTGTTTCATATGAATGTGTTTTCAAGGTAACTGAGCTTTTCCTTTTCATTATGGTTTATTTTATTTTGCTTAGTTTATATAGTACCCACCATCATTGACCTGGCCTTTTTCTCATTGTTAAAGTATCCTTACTAAGGTGAGGGAGAGGTTCTCTTAATATCAGAAAAGCAGGTTTTTGCTTTAAAAAAAAGTGGCCCTGTTTTCTTTTACTTGTGATTTTGTCCAATGTATCCTTTGTTGCATAAAACAACCTCAAAACCTAATGGCCTCGAATAACTATTTTGTGTAGCTTTCTTCCGTAAAGACCTTTTGAAAGTAGCTTTCTTGGTCTTCCATCCTGGTATGTCAAGCAGAGTGAAGTATCCTCCTAGAATGTTGTTATTGTAAGGCCACTATTAACAATGGGTCTTAGTGCCAATTCTTTGGCTTTCTTACTCATGTGGTGTGAATGTATTCCCCAAAATTTATATGCTGAAATGGAATCACGAATATGGTATTATTTACAGGCAGGGCTTTTAGGAAGTGATTAAGTCATAAGAATGAAACCCTCGTGAATGAGATTAGTGACCTTATAAAACGGCTGTATGGAACTAGCTAGACCCCTTTTGCTCTTCCATTCCTTCCACCAAGTGAGAACAGAGTTTTCTCTTCTTGAGGTTGGCTTACAAGGTGTTGTCTTGAAAGCAGAGATGGGACCCTCACCAGACACTGAACCTGGGGAGTCCTGATCTTGGACTTCCCAGCCTTCAGGCTGGAGTTCAGTGGCATTTAGCTCACTGTAACCTCCACCTCCCTGGTTCAAACAGTTCTCCTGCCTCAGCCTCCCAAGTAGCTGGGATTAGAGCTGTGTGCCACCACGCAAGGCTGTCTTATCTTTATAAATTATCCAGTTCCAGGTTTTGTTATATTGCCACAAATGGACTAAGACACTTGCCATTCTATCTGTGTAGGAGATCACATTTGCCTCTTGTTTGCTTGTTTCCTCCACACTAAGCTACTCCCATAACGTGATCAGTGCTCAGTATATTAGCTATGTAATGAATTATGATAAAATTCTCTTTAAACACTTATGAACTCAATTTTATTTTCTATTCCCTTTACTACTACAGTACTCCCTTCCTATTTTGAGGGGATACATTCTACAACCCCCACTGGATGCCTTTAGGCATTCCAGCTGTGGATAGTACTGAGCCCTGTTGCCACCAGTTGGAACACATTTTTGTTCACAACTTCCACCCAGAAATTTAATGCCTTTTCTATCTTAACTAAGCACTTATCATGGTCTGTAGCCATTCATATTTCAGTTTGAGTCATGACAGAAAAGTAGCATGAATTTTTTTCCTTGACAATTTCATGGATAGAAGATATATCCTTATCATAGATCTTACTGTAGCAACATCAACAAAGATTTTTTATTCTCTCCTTATTCAATTGAGAACTTTAACCCTTTCACTTAAAGGAAGAACCTGACAGCTTTTCTATGGCCATCCAAATTGCCTGCGTCACTATTTTTGCACTTTCCAGCCATTATGAAATAAAGTAAGGGTGACTTGAACACAAGCTCTGTGATACTGTGACAGTTGGTCTGAGAACTGAGCTGGTTCCTAAGTGACTAATGAGTGGGGAGCATCAACAGCATAAATCCGCTGGACAAAGAGATGATTCCTGTCCTGGGTGGGACAGATGGGGATGGCAGGAGATTTCACTATCTTCCCAGAGTACTGCTTTAAAATACATATTTTTATTTCTGGAAGTTTTTATTTAACTCTTTCAGACCAAGATTGACCATGAGTAACTGCACTGTGGGAAAAGAAACCACAGATGAGGGAGGACTTCTGTGTCTCCTTTGGCTCCCATCATCTCTTGTTCATCTGCCGTCTGTTAATTGATTTCCCAGTTAACCAGTCTTATCTCCCTCTTCTCTGCACTGCATCCGAAAGGATTATCCTAATGTAAAAATCTAATGATTTGATTTCCCAGCTTAAATGTCTTTAATTAATGGCTTTGTTACCACCAGAAGAAAACTCAAAAACCTGACAAGCCTCTGAATGACAGCTTCTGCTTTCCTCTGGCTGTATTCTTACCTGTTTCCTTTTCTCACTTGATGTCACAACAGTGTGGATTAAGTCTGTCCCCCTAGCTTTGCTTATTAACCACAGACCCACTGGGCGTGATGAACACTGGGTTGCATCAATCTTCCCTTCACTTTGCTGCTTTTTTGCCCCTGCCACATCTTAGGTCTCAGATTGGATGATGGGGCCTTCCTTGACCCACCAGAGCAAGGTTAATTCTAATTTTGTGCGGTCCTATTTTGCTCTTATTTCCCCCATGACATGGTCCTTTGAGTCAAGAAATTTTCACATGTTTTCATTGACAACATGCTTTTGCTGACTAGAAGCTGTCTATCTAGCTTATTCCTTCTATCCTTCCATCTTCTCTTTCTTCTTTCCTATTTTTTTTTGCCCGTTACATTCTTGGTGGTGTTTTTAAGCAGGTGAGATTACCATATGAATGACTTCCACATCAATGGGAAGTTACTGTCATTTATAATATCTTCCCATATTTATATCAAATTTGGAGCACTGGAAACATTTTCTCATGCCCCAGATCTTTGCTTAGTATCTGGATTTTTAGAACGAGTTCGCTGTTTCCAGAAATACCATATGACCTGGCAATCCCATTACTGGGTATATACCCAAAGGAATATAAATCATTCTGTTATAAAGACACATGCATGTGTATATTCACTGAAGCACTATTCACAATAGCAAAGACATGGAATCAATCCAAATGCCCATCAATGATAGACTGGATAAAGAAAATGTGGCACATATATACCATGGAATATTATACAACCATAAAGAGGAATGAGATCATGTCCTTTGCAGGGACCAGGATGTAGCAGGAAGCCATTATTCTTGGCAAGCTAATGGAAATGCAAAACCAAACGGTGCATGTTCTCACTTAAAAAGTGGGAGCTGAACAATGAGAACACAAGACACAGGGATGGGAACAACACATACTAGGGCCTGTTAGTGGTAGGGTTCAGGGGGAGGGATAACGTCAGGAAAAACAGCTAATGTATGCTGAGCTTAATACAGGTGATGGGTTGATAGGTGCAGCAAAACAGCATGGCACACGTTTACCTATGCAACAAACCTGTGTATCTTGCACATGTATCCTGGAACTTAAAGTATCCTGTTCCTGTCTGCTGTATCATCTATTGAAATCACAATCCAATATCCATCCCTCCTTCAAGGAGTGCTCCAGTCATTCTATTACAACTTTTTTCTTATGAGATATTCTCTAGATTTCTGACACACACAATTATGTCCATTGACTGTAATTTATGTTTTCCTATTTATGAAATCATAGAAAGTGGTACTGTATTTTTTGGTATTTGGAGCAAATATCACAATACGCTTTTATTGGCACTGGGTTTTTATATGAATGAGTTAAGAATTAGTATATTTAAAATTTGATTGCCATGAACAAACAAGATATAGTTAGAAAATGGCCAGGCATGTGGTCACACCCAGGTACTTGAGAGGCTGAGGCAGAAGGATCACTTGAGCCCAGGAGTTCAAGGCTATAATAAGCTGTGATTTGTACCACTGCACTCTGCCTGGATGGCCAAGCGAGACTCCGTCTTTAAAAAACAGACAAATACAGATTATAAGACTCTTTAACAAAAATGTATTATTTGTTTTTGAATGCAACTATTATTGTTTTGTTATGTATTCTTGTTTTAGCACTTAGCAGAGATCTGGCCAGTGTGACCCTGTAGCTTCTTTTCTTCCTCAAACATGGACTGTGAAATCTCAAACAGAAATTCTTCACCCATCTACCAACTTCTATGTGATTGCCAAACCATGGGATGCAATGACTTCATCACCCCTTTAAAATAATAGTCTCTTTGAAGGTATCTTTATTAGTGGACTGTCACAATGTTACCAAAGTTTCTGTGTGAGGGGATTGTGGGTCTTGTGACAATCATGTATATGAGTTCTAATGTTCTTTGACATGGACCATTCTAATTGAGTAACCTGATTACTAAAGTTTGCATTTATACCATACATGGGTTACTTAGTTTTGAAAAATGTAGTTAAATAAGGTTTCTCTTTTTTTAAATACCTATTTTATGTCCCATTTATTTTCTAACCCCTCAGCATCGAGTACAGTAGTTTATTCAAACTACATTCTACATCACATTCATTAAATAGATGTATTTCTGAATCCCATTCTTACATGAAAATTCAAAATTTTAGGGTCTAAAATGATGAATGCTGATTATCCTTATACTATAAAAGCCTGGAAGGGGGGTTAATGGAAAGTTTCTGTACATTAGCTGACTTTATGAGTTTCCTTTTTTTTCTGAATTACTTGCAATTACTTTAGTTTGCAAACTCAAAGAATCCACTAGAAATTTGGTTTCTTCTAGAGGATTTTCTTTTATGTCGCTGTACCACTTAGCACTTTCTTTCCCTGTCCTTGAGGGCTCTGCTTGCAGCTCATTTATCAGGCTCTGGTCAGATGCTGTGCATGTCTCACCATTTTCCAACATCAGTGTTGTCTGATTTTCTTTTAATACAAATCTGAATCCCCTTTCCAGAAGGTTGTAACATATTGAATTCCTATAATTCATACTAGAAGCTTTCACTTTTATAGGGAGGGCTTTCATTAGAGAATCTCTCTATCCTAAATTTTGTCAAATGCTTCCTTCCTTTAAAGCAACTTTTGGGAACTTCATTAAGTCAGAGTTAGGGAAGATGTGGGTTTTGGACTTGGGCTTTGCTGAGCTGCTGATTGGCTCAGTGCACAGCTTGGCATATTCTCGGGAATGCTGAGTGTGTTCCAGAATTCTGTAATCGGTCTTGTTTAGTGCATTGTCTGTAGGTTACCAGTCATTACTTGGAAGGAAAAATTGTCTTCCATGTTACGTGTGTCTGCATTTTGACTACAGTTGTATTGTAAGTGAAGTTATGTTCATCTTTGAATTCAATCTATTAATTTCTGCTGTGTGAGTACATATTTTAGGAGTCTGGGAAACTATATGGGCATGGTGGCAGATGCAAACTGTGGCTACATCGTATGAATGTATGTTCCAAGAAGTGATGTGAAATTGGCAATATATTTTTTAAAAACTCACACTGCAGCTACTGACAATGTGTAGTTTAAAACTCCTACTGTGTTTTCTGCTTGGTTTCCCCAGATGGGAGAACTGTGATTGGAACATTATTGCAGAATTGCTCTTGCTTTAGATAGCTTTATTTTTATTCAAGTTGCTTTTAAAAAGATTTTTAAAATATATATACTCTCAAACATCAAAAGCACATTTAGGCTCATTTTTGAAGAAGGAAAATAAATTTAATGGATGCCAAAATGTCTGAAAACTAGCATGCTTGCCAGGATTGTGATAATGGTATGTGGGTGATGAGGGAGTTTCATGGTGGTTGCAAATATTAAACAAGGTTTAATCGTCTGCATAATGAAATGGGAAGAGCTTTGGACTGGGAGTTAGCGGACCTATGTTCTGCTCTGGGCTCTGTTCCAGTCTACCTTATCTGTTTTCTTCATGCAAATTTTCTCACCTTTCTCTGCTCTGTCAACTCATTTTTAGAAAAAAAGGGTGGACTGGATAATGTCTAAGAAGACTAACTATGGAATCTCATGGCTGTCCTTGATTTTAAAATGAACAGTAAATAAAACAAATGGAGCAATGTGACCTTACATTAAGACTGTGTAACCTCTACTAGGCAACACACATTCAGGACAAAAGTCACAAAACGTAGCTATTCATCTAAGTATCTTATCTCAGAGACCTTCAGGAAGTCAACTCTGAATGCCTAGAAATCCCTCACTAATGGACAGATTTCTTTTCGATGGGGTATTGACTGTCATTGACACCAGTAGAAAAGCACTAATGGAAATGCAGAGATGCATGAGAAGGTGATTAGCTTGCAGCCAGCTGAGTCTGTGGAGGAGGGAATTTGGGTTCTCAGAATCATTTATGCAGCTTGTCTTTCATTCCTCAGAGATGAAATCTTCCAGTCTTGTCTGCCATTTTCAATAGTGTGAGGCTTAGCAACAGCTTTAACCGGACATCTGTTTCAGTTATTAAGTTATGCCTCAAAAATAATTCTACCTAGAATGGCCCAAATGAGTAAAATGTGCTTCCAAAAATGCATATTGACCATATTGATTGTGTGCTATACTGCATTTCATTCAAAGGTACACATCTTTTCAAGTTGTGAATTTGAAATTATTATTGATGGCATCTTTCAATTAAAATTGGTAAACCTTTGCTCTTAGTGGCAAGTAAAATCCTTGTGCATCAAAGACATTCAGTGATATCTTTGATTTGATTGGTTATAGTATTAATCTGTATTATCAGGCATGATCTAAATTCCTTTTAAGGAAAATATTTATAATAGAGACAGAAAACCTCCATTAATATGGTCAGGATGTTGAATGTAGAAGAATTTTGCTAAAAATAACAAAGTTGTGTTTCACAGTTGAGTCAACTGTCTCACGCTGCTCTCCTGTAGCCCTCGCCTGCTCACTTTACTAGCTAGTAAAAAGTGTTTTTATGGAATTAGAACTCTTTAAGTAAATGGATTTTCCCTTTTGCAAATGTACTTCCTTACAAGAAAATAGGTGTAAAGCACTTAGCCCAGAGCCTGACATGGAATAAATGGTAACCATAAAGTGCCTTCTGGGTAGAGCACTTTCTAGCTAAGTGCATGGGTTTTGCATTTCCATATTTAGCTTTCTGTGAGGGTTGCTGTGTCTCACCAGGAGCAATGAAGACCCAAACTTCAATGCAGTGAGCCAAATTACTGGACCATTCTGACAATGGAAATAATTAGGCCCTAAGGTATGGCTAATTTTTAAATTTTTCATTTTGAATTATTCTCAGAATTACAAAACAGTTTCAAAAACAGAATTCCCGTAATCTGTCTCTTAGATTCCCCAAACTGACGTTTTCAAGAACCACATGCAGTTATTAACATCATGAAATTTACATGATGCAATATTCTTTTATAATTCAGAGATTAGAGTGCCTTTTCAGTAAAGGGCCAGAGAATAAATACTTTTGGCTTTGTTGGCTGTAAGGTCTTAATTTCATCTCATTTCTGTTGTAGTAGCTATGAAAGACACTTAAAAGAATAGTAATGGCTATGTTTCCAAAACCTTAGCGATGAAAATAGGTGACCAGCCAGCCTTAGTTTACCAAGCCATAAATCCACAAATCGTATTTCTAATTTGACAATTTTCCTATTAATACCCTTTCTCTGGTCCAGAGTCCAATCTAGGGTCATGTGTTGCATACTGTTGTCATCATCTTAGTCTCTAATTTGGAACAGTTTCTTCATCTGTTTTTATATTTAATGACTTCAAAACTTGGGAAGCATATCAGCCTGTTATTTTATACGCTGTATTAGTCCGTTTTCACAGACATACCTGAGACTGGGAAATTTCTGAAATAAAGAGGTTTAACTGGACTTATAGTTCCACGTGGCTGGGGAAGCCTCACAATTATAGCGGAGGGCAAGGAGGAGCAAGTCGCGTCTTACATGGATGGCATCAGGCAGAGAGAATGAGAAGGATGTAAAACTGGAACTCCCTGATAAAACCATCAGAACTTGTGAGACATTCACTACCACAAGAACAGTATGGGGGAAACTGCCCCCATGATTCAATTGTCTCCCACTGGGTCCCTCCCACAACACATGGGAATTACGGGAGTACAATGCAAGATGAAATTTGGGTGGGGACATAGAGCCAAACCTTACTGTAAGCTGTATGTCCATTTGGGCATCTCTAGTATTTCTTCATGGTTATATTTAGATTGTGTATTTTCATTATCCATAGTACAGATGTGATGTTGTGGCCTTCTCTGCTTTATATTAGGAGGCACAATCTTAATTTATCCCATTGTTGGCAATGCTAACCTGAGTCATTTGGTTAACATGTTATCTGCCAGGTTTCTCCCCTGTAAACTTATTCCTTTTCCATTTGGAATTTAGAAGTTACAATTTTCCCTTTGTAATGATCATATGGCTATACTTTAAGAATACATGAATATTGTTTATACTTTTCCGATTAATTTTATCATCTAGTGATGATTCTTTGCTTGAATAGTTAATACTGTATTTTTTTGCCAAATGGTGAAATTTATATTTTATCCTAGCCTGGGCATGGTGGCTTATGCCTGTAATTCCAGCACTTTGGGAGGCTGAGGCAAGGCAGATCACTTGAGGTCAGGAGTCTGAGACCAGCCTGGCCAACTTAACGAAACCCTGCCTCTAATAAAAAATACAAAAATCAGCCAGATGTCTCAGCCTTCCAAGCAGCTAAGCTTGGGAGAATCACTTGAACCCAGGAGGCAGAGGCTGCAGTAAGCTGAGATCATGCCATTGCGTATCAGCCTGAATGGCAGAGTGAGACTTTATCTCAAATATAAATTATTTTTCCAATTATTTTATTTTTTCATTGTTTCTGTGTTTATCACTTGGTATTCTCTGAGAAACACATGCTTTCTCTTATACTTTGTTACTTCATGTTAGCATAAGCTCATGGGTTATTATACTTTTGGTTAAGTTTTCATTGCTGTCATTGTGTATTTTGTTGCTCAAAGTTATCCCATATTTGCCTGCAATGAGGCCCTTGGAATTAGCTGGTGTCTTCTTTTGATGTCCCCATTTTCTAAAGCACTTTTCCTGTTGTATGATACAGGTATTCCAGGCTCATCTTGTGCTTTGCTTGCTCTGGCCCTGGAATCGGGGTGTTTTACCAGTGATTGCTGGTTTCTTTTATTACAGAAAAGTATTTAGGAACCATGGTGGGGGAGTAAGTCATGTTATTGTTACTGGAGTACCATTGGTTTCTGGCCCTTTCTGAACAGAGCTAGAAAATGTACATATATGTGCACACACATACACACATTTGTATACATTTCCGTACTTATCAGTATGTCTGTTAAAATCCACAAATTCATACCAGTACTTCTAATTTCAGTTCAACATAACAGGAACCTACTGCTTCCCTATTTCTTTATTTCTAACTCTTTTTCCATTGTGGAAGTTGGCTACCATTATTGATGATATGCTTGCTTATTTGCTAAGGAATATAAAAAGGTAGGGTTGAAATTTCTAACCCATACCCCTGTGAAAGTCAGTCTATTTGTATGAAGTTTTTTTTTTTTATCTCCAAAGAATTAATTTACTATATCCAAGGTCATATCGGTTATCTCCAGACTTCAGTGTGGATCAGGCTATGTGTTTCTAATAGAGTTAGTTTCATTTGCTGGTAGTAGCATGTCATCTTCTATCTTTAGTTGTTACATAATGTGTGAAACATTATCATAGTTCTGAAGTCAGAAAGACAGACATTATGCTCAGAGAAATGCCTCCTTCCCATCCTCTGTCTCAATCCCAGTTGCTCATTCTTACCATTCCATTCCCATTATCTCCTAGGTGTAGCCAATCTCATTAGTGTCTGAAATATCCCTCCTGTATTTCATTTTGCACAACTAAGCAGATACATAGATATTTTTCAGCAGTAGGAAATATGCCTAAAGTTTGATGTTGCAGCATTATTTTTAATTGCAAAATATTGGAAACAGCCTGAATGCCCACACCTAGGAGAGAGGTTGGGCTAACTTTTGTACATTCTCACTATGGAGGGCTATGTAGCTGTTGCAGAGAATGAAGATCTCTGTGAACTGATACAGCAATAAGTCCAAGATGCATTGTTGTCTGAAGAAAAACAATGTGAGAAGAACAGTTTTAAGAAAAGATTCCATCTGAAAGCCCCTACAACATCTACCTCCACAGTTATTTCCTTACCACTGTTGTTGTCAGAAATTCTCTCACTGGAGGATTATCTTGGGCTTTCATTCAGCCCCTGGGGGAAAAAAATGTGGCTGTGAAGGATAACACAGTTAACTGGTCACTTGCAGGCAGAGGAGATGTAAGCTCAAATATGGCAGATATAATTCCCGTAGATACCAGGCATCAGGAGAAATGGGAAGCGTATCGCTGACTGGGAATACAATCCTGGTATTAAATAAAATAGACAGTTTTTCCTTCTATAGGGCAGCTAGGTTTAGATATAGTTAATACTTTGAGTGTATCTTATTAAGAAAAATAGTGAGAGGTTAGTGAACTAGTAACAATGCAGAATCCCTGACTTCAAAGGTTTCACCTGTGGTTTATATTAACGAGGCAATGAAAGAACTGCCCAACTTTTGGGAGGAGGAAAGAAACAGAATAAATCAGATACAACAAATAAGAATTAAATCTCTAGCCACAATAAGTCACTGAAACAAAAGGTATAAGAAATTTAACAACCTATTCACTATTCCAAAAATATTATGGATTTGGGCAGAGTAGGAAAGAGGAAAGAAGAGGTGATTTCATATGGATTCCTGGGATGCTTTGCCAAAAATGTAGGCATTGTTGGAATTAAACTCCATTTAAGTGAACTAACTGCAATTTTTTTTCTAGATCAGTCATCTTGGAGTGTTTGAAGGCTCATAGGTTCCTATTTTTTCACTGTTTTTCCTTGTCCCTTACCCTTCCTTCAAGAGTAATGCTAAGGAACCTCTGTGTGCCCCAGTATCCCTTTTTCTCTTGCCTCATGGTCTTGTGCATGTAGTTTACTTTAGGTGGACACCTGCTCACTCTCCACTCCAAACATAAGCCACCTTATTTTGGCTAATTACACTCAATCTTCGGTCTCAGATGAGATGTAACTTCTCAGGCAGTATTTTTCTTGACTCTCCAGAACTGGTGAGAGTTTTCTGTTTTGCATTTGTTTTGTCAACTTATGTAGCAAACTGCCCTCCACTTTCTTACATAATTGTCCACTTACTCTTCTTGTAAAATCTTTGAGTACAAAGGCTATATCTGTCATGTATATCATTAGATTCACCTAGAGCACTGTTAACCACCCACAACCTATTTGCTAAGTGAATGACTTATCAATGGCTCAACAATTTAGGATGCTGGATAACGTGCATTCTAGATCCTCTCACTGAATAATGTAGAGATATGGACATAATTGAAATGTATTCGAAAACAGTTAAAACAGGGTTATTGTGGCATTACACCATCTAAGATATATTACATATTATTTGTTGCATGGTAGGCAGCCTGATAAAAAGCCTAATAACCTAAGATTAATGGAAATTATTTTCTTAGCTCATGTCTTAATAGAGATTATTCTTCTAGTGCAGTCTTTCCTGCAATTTCAAATGGGATACGATTAATAAAATAATTTTAAATGTGCAACTCTTTGACATGACTCCAGTGGTTCTAATTTAGTTAATGGAAATAACAATAGTCTGCAGATCCCTTAAAATCAAACAAGTAATTTGTTACTGAAGAACTTCATAGAACCTCTCCTATGTTGCCATTCATTGTGAATCTCTCAGGGGATATAGTATAGAGCATTTCCACAATGATCATGGGGTGCTTTTCAGCTTCTTCCCACAACTTCAGAGCATTTTCTAGAACTAGTGCATGTTGCTGTCTGTCTACCCACCCACCTGCCTACCTGTTTATTGAAAGAACGACTTGTGAATTTTTACCTTCTCTTCTCTTTTCCCATCGTTTTATGCCCTTCCACAATTCCTGTCTGCCATTAAACTTTAGCTTTTCAATTTCTTGTTTCCTTCCTACAGAAAGAAAAAGAAAATAAAGAAAAAGGGGGAGATACTGATTCCAGACATGCTCTTTTTGTGTGTTGAAAGCAACCCAGCACTTCTGTAGATGAGAACATAAGCATAAATGAATCATGCTGGGCACTAGTGTGTTGATGGCAGATGTGGGAATGTGCCCCTACAATTTTCCAGAGGAGGAAAATCATTTGTAATTATTGGGAACATAATAGAACTATTGAACATGCATATCTCAACTGTATAAAGTCTCAAATACTTCACTTCTGTTTCCATAATGGTATAATATGGCAAGTATGAAAGTAGTAAAGTCAAAAATTAAAAATATGGCATTAGGCAGAGACATCCATAAAACAAAATAGGCAAGAAGAGTGAATTTATAATGACAGTTCTTGGGGCTACTGGAGCCCTGGAGTTTGCTTCCACTGGCTCTGATTGGTCTCCTTAGCTTGTTCTACCAAATGAGTCAAACCAGTTAATCATCCTGTCATGTGGTGTGGGACAGAACAAAGAGGTTGGCCATACATAAGTCATTTTCAATGCCCTTTGCCCCTTGCTTTCACTCTCCCTCATTTGTTTCTCTGTATGTCTTCTCTATACGTCTGTTTTTAATTTACTAGCCAACAGGTTCCTTGTAAAGTGTGTCTGTGCCTACCTTTGTTTTTAATTAGAAGTGCTGTAATAATGTGGGAAAGTTCATTGCGAAACAAAATAGGTCAAAGTATGTCCATTAAGTGACATATTTCCAAAGGCCTGGCAAAAGCGACCTTAAAGCTAGTACAACTATAATAAGAGTATTCTTTGGATTGAAAATACTGTCTTTGTTAATTTGCTATTTTTCTGTTTTTGCTTGGAAGAATTTCAAACCTGTAGAGAGGCTTAAACAATAGAACAACAGTGGTATTGGAGCTCCTCGTCCAGGTTCACCAATTACTGACATTTTGTGGTCTTTGCCACCCCCCCACCCCGACTCACGTGCACATGTGCACACACACACAACACACACAGATACTTTTAGGTTAAGCCATTTTAAAAAGAGGTTCAGATATCTTTACAGTTCATTCCTGAATACTTCAGCTTATAGTCCTTGCTAAAAAGACATTGTTATATAACCACTCTATTGTATCAAATTCTAGAAACTATAAATATTTTAATATTGCCTAAAAATGTAAATTAAGATAATATAGATAATATATTTGTAATTCAATTATAACTATTATATGTGAAATGTATTATGTCTATTATATATTTGGAATGGTCTAAATCAGGCGTCCCCAAACTGCGGCCCCCGAGGCCATTTATCCGGCCCCCCGCCACACTTTAGGAAGGGGCACCTCTTTCATTGGTGGTCAGTGAGAGGAGCACAGTATGTGGCGGCCCTCCAGTGGTCTGAGGGACAGTGAACTGGCCCCCTGTGTAAAAAGTTTGGGGATGCCTGGAAATGTTTGTGTATCTCTAAAATTCGTATGTTCCAGCCCTAACCTACCATGGGATTTATTTGAAGGTGGTACCATTGTAAAGTAATTAGGTCTAGCTGAGGACACACAGGTGGTACCCTCATGATATTTGTTCCCTTAGAACAAGAGAAAGTAGAGAGCTTCTCCTCTCTCCTTGTTTATTCGTGGAGGAAAAACCGTGTAAGGTCACAATGAGAGGGTGTCTGATTGCAAGCCAGAAACAGAGCGTACACCAACCCTGACCTTCCTAGCACCCTAATCGTAGACTTCCAGCCTCAGGATCTATGAGAAAACTAATTTCTGTTTAAGCTTCCCATGCTATAGTATGTTGTTATAGCTGTCTGACCTAAGATTTTATCATATTAAATGGCAGTCTGACCTAAGACTATATCCTATTATCTATATATTATAATATAGATAATCTGTCTTTATCTTCAAACACGTTGTATCTAATCATGTACAATTTTAAAGTGGAGAGAAACAGTGTTGGTGGTGAGCATACTGTAATAAAATCGCTTGTCTCTCAGGTAGTCTTTCTTCCTACAGGATGGGTTTTTTAAGAATCACATGGAGTCCAGGGCTCCTATACTGTTTGTCCTTGCATTCTCAGCCTCTAAAGTTGAGCTATACTTTGAATTCATTGTATCGAAATCAACAGATAGAATGAGAGTCCTTTAAATCAGATTTTAGGACCTTTGGAGCAGAATTCAAGTATACACACATTTCAGAGATAGTACTATTATAATTAAGTGGAAAACACTAATAGGGAATATTTATGAAGAAAGGTTGGAATGCTTCTTGCCTCTGTCAGAGAAGGACCGAATTCATATTAAGTTTGTGAATCTCATGTGCCCACAGTTTTCACTTCTTGACTTGGCCCAGGAGTGCCAGGACTTAGTCTAGTTCGTCAAGTCCATGCAGAGATGTGTCCTGTGCAGCTCTTTATTCTCTTCCGATTTGTTTTCTTTGTGTACAGCTTTTCTGGGAGTAGACATGACGGTGGCTGTGGAGTGATCTATAGATAACTCTAGTTTGTCTTTATTCCCTCAGAACAGACTATGAAGAGCAGACCTATGTCTCTTGAGCTTTGCCATGGTAGGGATTGCATTAGCTCCTTCCGTGTCAGGCTTTCTCTGTATATTCAATAACCAGATTGTCCATGATATAAGGAATGGAGAATTGAACCGACCCATTTATTTTCTGGGTTGCAGGTTTCTCTCTTTGCTGTACCTTTGGATCCTCTTTCCTGAATTTTTTCTGTCCCACTCTTGAAAGTATTATACATAAGCTTCCCTTTCTTTTCTTCATGTTTCTTATAACTGGAGGCCAATGTGGTGACAGATTTTTTTTATGCAGACTTTCTAAGAAGCTAATACTTTTGGGGTGAAGGCTTTCTCTAAATTGTATCTGTGGTCTTTCAAACTTGAACCTAGTGAAATAGGACTCTCTGATCATCTACAGTGCAGAATAAATACCATGGATTAACCATGGCTACTCATTTTGAAGGAGGGTTTTCAAACGGAAAAATCAAGAAAAGCTTGGGTGCTCTGCCACGGCATATGGCAATGCTAAAATAAAGAAAAAATATAGTTTGTAGTAACAGATGGATTTGAACCACACTTGGATCTGTTGAATACTTTTTAATATTTAATTTACAATGAATCTTTAATGTAACATTTAACTAAGTGTTCTGTCATATTCCTTTGAAATGTATAAAGCCTTGTCAATATAATTGTGTCTAGGAGATTTCATATGAATATTAAGTATTTAAAATTAAAACTGTTGTTGAGAAAATGGTAATTTTCCTGAGATTTTTATGGTTCACTTATATTTGTGCTGTTTGAATGTTGTGTATGTTTGGTAACAGTCTGTCAGCTTTTTCTTTATTTCCTGTTAGCTAAAAAAGAAAAAAAAAGGAACCAAATAATGAAAGTGACTTTTAGCCATGGAAATGAAATAAACATGAAAACCATGCTGAGGCCATTGAATCTATTGTGTTTGTTTGTATAGAGCCAAGTGCCACAATAGTTTTCTAACAATATAAAACATTATGGTTGTAGCTGAATCATAGTTTGTATCCTTCATGGAAATGGGCTGAATAAATGTAGTCACTAAGTAAGTGGTAAAACAACCTAGTCAATCACATCTGAATTTATGCAGAATTACTTACAATGTACTTAAGACATTTCATACAAAATTTATTTTTTTAAGTATATTAAAGCTGAATATGGTGGCTTACACCTGTAATCCCAGCACTTTGTAGAATTGAGGCAAGAGGATTGCTTGAAGCCAGGAGTTCAAGACCAGCCTGGGCAATATAGCAAGACCCTATGTCTACTAAAAAGTAAAGCAAATTATTTGCTGGGCATGGTAGTGTGTGCTTTAGTCTCAGGTACTTGGGAGGCTGAGGCAGGAGGATTACTCAAACCCAGGAGCTCAAAGTTTCAGTGATCTATGATTGTGCCACTGCACACACCAAAAAAGGTTTTTAGATAGCAAAGATGGAGAACATAGCATTTAAGATGTGTTCTGATTTATGCTTCATACTTTGAATGCTTCATTGGATTGCCACCTCTTGATCATGATTATAACAACTGGGTCTATTAATGTAGAAAAGAAAAATAAGTTCCTACTTCCAAGCCAAGACATATAATAGTTCCTTCTCTCTCATTTGATATTCTGTATTTTGGTATGTGTTGGGCTGACATTATTATTTTAAGAAGTATAGTGGGAAAGGGGATGTTAAAGACATGCAAAGCTCATAGAGAATTATGTCTAGATATCAAGCCTTTGTCTAGTAAACACCTGCTGTAGAAGAGAAGGGAAGGACTGGGCTGAGGAACTGGTTTTTGTTTGTTTTTCTTTCCTGGTTTGGTAAGAAAAACTTGAGCCAAGTTAGGGTTTGTTAAGCATTTGTAGCTATCAAGACTTCAGAAAACTCACAGGAAAAAAAAAATCCAGGTCCTAATTCTCGTAGTCTGTTTCTCTGACCATTACCTGTGCACGCTCACATAATTCCGGGTCCTACAGGTTTTCTTGTTTTTGGTATATTTTTGCCTTGCTGTGTATTACGGTATTTCCACATAATGTCCCATTAAGTATAGATATTTAAAGATAGTTCTATATTCCTTCCTCTTAAGACCTGTGGATATATGGTCCTTTTTGAATAAAACCAAACACGGATGAGCAATGAATAGTTGTCTAACTGGGTGAGTTATGGGGGAATCATCATGACATGGCGTCATCTGCTCTTTGGGTCTTTGATCTTAGCCTCTGATCTGTGTCTAGCTATTCCCTGTCTGCATCTAGCTATTCCTTGTTCCCCTCACCCTGACCATTTGATAATGGCATGGGAAGATGTATTTGACTTGGCTCATCTGTAGGTTTTGGTTTGGTTTGGTTTGGTTGGCTTTCACCTTTTTGAGACAGTCCCACTCAGGCTGGAGTGTAGTGGTGTGATGTCGGCTCACTGAAACCTTCACCCGCTGGGGCCAAGCGATCCTCTCACCTCAGCCTCCCAAGTAGCTGGGACCACAAATGTGTACTGCCATGCCTGGTTACATGTTTGTATTTTTGGTAGAGACAGGGTTTTGCCATGTGCTCAGTCTGGTCTTGAATACCTGAGTTCAAGCAATCCGCCCACCTTGGCCTCCCAGAGTGCTGAGATTACAAGCATAAGCCACCATGCCCAACTCTAGTTTTTAACTCTAATATTGGATCAACTTTGTATATTTTGGTGGGTTATAAAGCTTTTACAGAAAAGCAGCTGGGCTTATCCTACATAGCCATTGTTTGATATTCAGACCTGGAGCTTCAGAAGGAAAAGGAGTAAGTACTCAATTTCATAATAGGCCAAATGCTCTAATATTTTATTGTATTTTTTCTTTTCAAGAGACAGGGTCTTGCTCTGTCACCCAGGCTGTAGTACAGTGGCACCATCCTAGCTTATTGCAGTTTTGAACTCTTGAGCTGAAGGAATACTTTCACCTCAGCCTCTCAAGTAGCTGGGACTACAGACAACTGTGACCACACCCAGCTAATTTAAAAATTAGAGATGAGGTCTCACTATTTTACCCAAGCCGGTGTCAAATTTCTGGCCTCAAGCGATCCTCCTGCCTTGGCCTCCCAAAGTCCTGGGATTACAAACGTGAGCCACTGTACCCTACCTCAATATTTTAATATACTCAATCAATTCATAGTTCCTTTGAGTAAATAGTCTCTTTGCCTACTCAGTAAGTGCCAAATTCTATTTTGAGTCTTTCAGCCAGTGGTTTGCTTTAGTTTGGGGGCCACGTAAATGGAATCTAGGTTTCCTCTCCCTGGTATGCTCTGTTCCCAAGCCTTGACTAACTTTGATATCCTTTCCTGAGGGTATCCTTTTCACATGTACTACTTCTACAGCTTCCTATGTGAAATAGCATCACTAATGCTCAGCTTACCTCAATTCTTTGTGAAGGACAACAAATGGCATTATTGCAATCCATAACAGTTTTGCTTTTTTAAACAAATAAGAGTGCACAGTGAAATAGATGGTGAGTGATTTGTGCCCCACCGTTCAGTGACATTACTGAACCATATAGTGCTCAATGAGTGATTTCAAACATACTGGGAAATGTTACCTACTCCACAGTACAATAGGATTTCTTTAAAAATACATGTAGCAATAAAGCATGGACTTATTTAGCTGCCTTTTCTTCTGTCAGGCATATTATTTTAACAGAGCTTTTATTTTCTAGTTAATAAGCATCACATAATATGAGGCTACCTGCTTTTTCTCCTTGTGCCGGGACATGTGCTGGAGCTGGTGAAGGTTTAATTACTATCTCTGGTGCGATAAAGCCCACGATTTGTGCAGCTGAGAGGCTCCCTGATAAGGAATATGATGATGTTATTTTGAATTTACCCTGTCTTGTGAACATATCAGCAATGCATTTAGGATTGCTTATAGTGGAAGGGGATTGAAGGCTGAGAAAAGAGATCCAACTATCTGCTGTTGTACATAATTTGAAAGTTTAAACCCCAGAGTTAACTCGCAGTTCATGAGTGTAAAATCATACTCACTTTTTTTTTATTACAGAAAAATGGTGTTGATCGATTCATCAGCAGTGAGACTCTCTTATCTCATTTGAGCACCAGGGTTCCAAAGATCACACTGATCTTTCTCAGGCATCCTTTATTTTCCAAAATGGGTCAGGAATTATTTCATCTTCAGGGAAGGGAGAGCAAGGGAGTGAATAATGTAGATTTAAAAGGCTATTTTTTTATATGAGGGATTTGCTTCAAAAACTAATATGAACTTTGCAGAGATATCCTGTGGGTTTTTGTGGTGACGTCCTGGTAGTGTAATGAGCATCCTAAATGTGCATTGCTGACACTGCATTTCAGTTGGAGAAATTACCACTACACCTTCACTTTGCTTTTACCATAAACTGTTCCTTTGCTGTTTAGTGTAAGATGTGATTCACTTAAATGATGACAGAAAGTGTGTGTTTTAAATAGTTTGTCTGGTGTTCCCAGCCAGGTGTCCAAAGATGATGATGTGATGTTAGAGTTTTAAAGTTGTGCTGGTCAAAACAAGCCAGAGGAAAGAAACATTGATAAGAATGAGTTTTCAAAGGGTAGTGAGCCATTTCTGTTGAGCATGAAAAGTTACTATGAAAGCAGTCTCCTTAAGGGCTACAAGAACGTAACAATGTACAGATTAAAGCATGTGCAAAGCTTTTGTTTATGGAGAATGGAATAACTATGGTATAGCTAGGTTGCGCGCAGAAAGAGACCAGACCAAAAGGAGGTTATTAGGAATTAGCTTCTTCCTCACATCCATGTTCACATCTCATGTTAGGCATCAGTGAGCTCCCAGATGCTTATTTGTTACTGTCTCAAAAGGACACACTAAACTCTCCTTTCATTTATTTTTATTTTTATTTTTATTTTTTATTTTTTCGAGGCTGTCTTGCTCTGTCTTCTAACAGAGATTGCAGATGTATGGCCAGGATCTTCATAGGTTCAGACATTTTGTGAGGGAAGCAGAACTGGTGAAAATTTGGGGTTGTAGAATTTTCAAAAACAAAATGCATTTTATGGTTGTATATTGCATTGAGAGTTAAATGCTTAGTTATTTTCTGAGATCTTTGGGGCTCTACTTCAATGAGGAAGCAAGACTAGTTTTAACTAGCAGATCAAATTTTCATACATAAACGAACTTTCTAAGGAGAATGAGAAAATTAGTTTTATTATAAGGACCTAAATTTTCTTTTTACAACCTTTTCTATATTTATTTTCATAGTTGACTTGAGAATTCTATATAATAGAAAAGTGGATGTCAGCTAAGGCTTGTATCTAAATTACTAAAGCCTATGATGAACAGTTGAAATTAGTGAGGTTATTTTATAGGGAAAAATATTTTAAGGGAGAAAAAATATTTATATGTAGGTTCTTTCCATCTCTTGCATTAAAAGGTGAAGAAAGAAAGCTCCATGAGTTTGCTGTTTGTGTAAGACTCTGCAGTGGAATCACAAAGTAATTAAACTAAAAAATGTCTGTTGCCAACAGTTTGTTAAAGACACCAACTTAATTAGCATGAGTCACTGAAGTATAGGTTCTTAATGTTCCACACCTTGATCATTGCTACACTTACTTGTGCTGGAGAAGGAGAGAAAAGAAAAAGAATGTTCAACAAATTACATGTGGAGAAATCAGAGATAGTTAAGAAACCCTCCCCCTGCAGTTGAGCTTTTATCTAATAAAAAAGACAACATGCACACAAAAAAGGAACGTGAGTTACAGTTCAGACCATGCTCAGTGATGACAATCCAAGGTTCATACAATAACAATAGAGACAAATAAGATTAATGGTGTTGGCTTTGCAAGCTATATTTAATTTTAACAGTGGAATTTCATCTGTTACAAATCAACATTAGAGAGAAAGCAATGGAATGAATACAGGTCATTGAGAATTTTCTTCTCTTATCCAAACTATTCATTTAGCTGCATTTTATGGAGTTGGCAGTTCCTAAAGCTATATAGGAATTGCCTAGCAACTGAATTTGTCCCATTAGTTCAAATGCATTTTTGAAATGAGGAATTATATTTTTAATCTCTTTTGTATTAGAGTGAAGGGCAGCACTTGGAATTCTAACTGCTGATCATTTTTAGATTTTCAATATAATGATTTTCAATATGAAAATTCCAAGTATTCCACCTCTTTGTACTCTCCCGCCTCCTGAATCTCAGAAGAAATTTGAGATGTTTTTAGAAATTGGTTTGGGCAGACTGCAATCTGTATCTCATGGTGCTGAAAACATTCTTGTGTTGTGTTTTTTTCATCACATACATATAAAATCTTACTACTTTCTATCTCAAGTAAAATTGGAGTTATCAAAATGAGTTGAAATGTGCTGTAGTTGTGCTATCTGAGTAATAAGTGGGATGCTGAGTATCACTTGCTTGGGGGAACCCTTTGATTTGGTGCAATCATTTGTTCCATGCATTTTCCTTTTCGCTAGTTGGCAACAGCAACAGGGGAGAAGAGAATTGTTTGAATTCTGTCTTTCTTGAAAGTCTTTTCCCTAAAAGAAGAGATTATCATTTGATCCAGCAATCCAGTTACTGGGTACATACCCAGAGGATTGTAAATCATTCTATTATAAAGACACATGTACATGTACGTTTATTGCGGCATTGTTTACAATAGCAAAGACTTGGAACCAACCCAAATGCCCATCAGTGATAGACTGGATAGAGAAAACGTGGAACATATATGCCATGCAATACTATGCAGCCATAAAAAAGATGATTTCATGTCCCTCACAGGGACATGGATGAAGCTGGAAACCCATCATTCTCAGCAAACTAATACAAGAACAGAAAACCAGACACCACATGTTCTCACTTATAAGTCGGAGTTGAACAATGAGAACACACAAACACAAGGATGGCAACATCATGCACCGGGGCCTGTCGGGGTAGGGGGCTAGGGGAGGGATAGCATTTTAGGGGTAGCACTAATGTAGATGACAGGGTGTTGGATACGCAAACCACCATAGCTTGTGTATAGCTATGTAACAAGCCACACGTTCTGCACATATACCCCAGAACTTAAAGTATAATAAATAGATTATCATACCTTCTGACCATAGGCCAGAGAGAATTTTTACAGAATGATGTATTTGGTGAAGGCTATGTGATCCTGTTTCTGAAAAGTCCCATGTGGTAGAAATCAATGCTAGACCTAGTGGTGAGTGAGTAAAACCATGTGAATGGGGGCTACCTAGCTTGGCTGGAAAGAACTCTGGACTGAAAAAAACAGATTATATGTACGTGAAGAAGCATGGCTATTTAGGGCAAGAGAATGGGGGAGTAGATGCCTTTTTGGGAGTTGATGCTATTGATAAAAAGAGAGTTGATGAAAATTTCTGGGAAGACATGTCCTAAAAACCTATGATGTCTTTCATACTCCTTGGAAGTCACTCCCGAACTTCAGAACTTAGCGATCCCTCCTGCCTAGATAATGGAATCTATTCAAAGCCTTCTGCATTTGGTCCTAACCTTCCTCTGCAACATGGCTCTCCACAGCCATCTCTGAACTCTAGCCAGCAAGCCTCTCCTCCTCACCTCTGTTCATAGTGTTCATAAGCCAGGAACGATCACTCCTATGTCACCATCAGCCCACGTACTTACCATCCTCTAAGCAAAAGTCATGTCTTTCTCATAACAGCATCCTTGAGTCCCACACCTCATAGTGCACTCTTCTTTTCTGCTTTCCTTTGGCAAACTTGGTTTGTTATTGATTGACTGCTTGTGTCTCCTTGCATGTTTATTTTATGTATGTGTTGTCATCTTTAGTTGGATATGAGGCTTTTTCATGGGAGCACCAGCTGGTGTATCATTTTGTCTGCTTCTCAGGTCATCCTCTGCATAGGGCCTTGTTGTCTAGCAAATACTCCTTGTGTGCTGTGTGGATGATGGCAGACCTCCATCACAAAACTATTTTGAGACACTCCAGCCTCAGCTGGGGTGCACTGGTCCTTTAACCTGTATAACACGGTGAGGATTTTAGGACCCTGTCCTGGCTCAGCTTTGGAGTGACTGTTGTCCTGTGCTGTGGAAGTGCAGGTGCCCTATCTGCATTTTAAATCTTCCAAGAACCTCTGAACCCAGCTCCTACTGAGCACAGCTCTCCTGGAAAGCACAACAGGCAGCACCAGGGCTGAGAGTGCTCCGTGTGTCTCTGCAGGGCCTGGACTTGGGGTTATTAAAGCAGAGTGTTTCTGTAATTGCAGCTCAGTGGGAAAGCTCCCGGTGCCACCTTCCAGTCTGTTGACCTCTGCTTCCTGCTGAGCAGGCTGGGAATGTATCTGTAAACCAAGCTAGGACTGCAGGGACAGCTTGAGTTCCTTTGATTCATCTGCCCTTGTTCCCTAGTTTGTCTGTGTTTACACAGAAAGGAGATGATATATATCAGAGGCGCCCCAGGTGCAGCAAGAGGAAGACTCTCATACACGTGGGTACGGCTGGATCCCTGTGACCTCTTAAGTCGCTTTTCTGAAGGATTTAGGCCAAGGGTCATATCTGGACTTTTTGAAATGTGTGCTTCATGTGAGTCATTTTATTTGCTTTATGCTTGTGGTTAGTTTTCCTCTTGAGATAAGTGTGTCAGTCTTTATTTTGTTTTTCTTGTTTTAGGAGGCTCATCCTTCATTCTCTCCATACTGCAAGCATTGCGGTGCCACTTAGGACTTTTGCTGCTTTGTGCTGTCTCCCACCTAACTCTTTGTATAATGTTTGGTTCCCAGCGATTAGGTGATTACCAATCACTCTGGCTGCTGCTATCTGGTCTCTTGCACCCTGTCACTCTATACTCCCAAACCTTTACTGTTGAAAACAACTTTAAGAAGATAAATGTGCTGGCTTCCTGACTGCTCTCCCCTTGCCTCGTGGAAGCCCTTTCTAACAAGTGTTATGTACACATCGTTTTTGAATATGTCTCCTTTCAAATACAAAGCGTCCTGTACATGTCATCTGCTAACAGAAAATTTTCTCTTGTGACTCAATTTTTGCTTTGTGTCAACCCCCTAGTTGTCTTGCAGTACTTCCCTGGAGTGTCTGATCTCCTCCATGGGTTCTGAGCACAGCAAAAGGTCTTGAAGAGCAAATAATGCAAGCTTTGCATATCTCTCAGTACACAAAGGATGCTTCAAGCATTTTTGCAAGACTGCAAGCCTAGGTTGATGTCAGGAGGCTCACTCCCTCTGGTTTGCCCCATATTTGAGACCGTGACCTACCCTGTGGGTTTGCTGCATTATGGTGTCTCCTGCCAGAGGTGTGAATTATCCAGCATTCATACTTTTGGCTGCACCTGCGTGATCCTGGCTTGGGCTCTCTTTCTCTTACCTTTTGGAAGCCATGTGGCCACTCAGACATGACGTCTACACAATCAATCCATTAGTTTTAGAGCTCATTTTACTGTATTGGTCAATGGAAGCTCTAGAGAGAGCTGAAAAATTTGAGTGTTTCTGTTATACAGCCAGATTGTAAAGGTGCTATGGCCTAACGGTGCAGGAAAGATGAGGAATGGAACAGGTGTGGTCTAGAACGGGAATGGTGGCTGGGAAACTCCTGTAGCGGTCCCAGATTGCCTTCTTACTGTGTTTCATCTGCACAGCTAAAAAGCAAAAGGCAGTGTCTCTGGTCTATCAGGTGTAAGAGTGGATGTGATTCAGCAGGTGTCTTTGATGATTGGGAAAACTCTAGAAAGGATAGGAGCAAATTCTCTGGCCTTACATTTATAGCTACCTCCCAAGTTGAGAAAAATAGATACTTCTTTGGATTTCCTGCATTGCTGACTGAGGAAGTAGAACTGCTAACATTAGCATGGTGGTCTCTGAACTGAGGAATGAATAAAAGTCATCTCCTTCCACCTGCTCCTTTGACAGGAGATTACCAAATCCTGCTAACGTATAGTCGCACAGCTACCCAGTGAGGACCCCTGACCGCCTCTCCAGTTTTCTAGGACACCGTGTACATTGCTTAGTTACATTTTAGTCCAACTCCCACTAACCTGATGAAACAATCCACCATCCCCTTTCCCCTCCTGGTTTATTAAGTGGCACAGCAGCCGCTCCTGAGCCCCGCAAGTTGGAGATCTGAACATCATCTTCACTCTTCTCTTTCCACCCTAGAAGACTGAGTGACTGAGCTGCACTGATTCTGCCGTATCTGGAGATGCTGTTGTCAGTTCCCTCCCTTCCATTATCTTACGTCCACATGAATCTTTTCTAGAACAACTGTGGGCGTATTCCCTGCAGCTTTTTCTGGCTTGCCTGGACTGTCCAGCACTAAATTCCACCGGTAGGTCTACCTCCCCGGTGCCTCTCTGTGTTCTATGGACCCCTATCTTTAAGTCTCCCTGGACTCTGTTGCATGAGAATATCTACCTGAGAACCCAAGTGAGGAAAAGCAGTGACTTTATGAGGAGAAACCAAAATTTATAGTTCAGTTACACAAAGGTGTATGTAAGGAGAGAGAGAGAGGGATTACTGAGATGTCATAAAGTCTAGCTTTGCTTTGTCTGGTAGCTAAACAGTGTACACTTTGATATATAAAGCTGCCAATTTTTGTACATGTACATTATATATGCATATACATTTTTATATATCATCTTAGGCTGTTCATGCTTCCATAATGAAGTACTGTAGACGAGGTGGCTTAAACAAACTTATCTCTCTCGGTTCTGCAGGCCGGGATGTCCATAATAAAGGCTCCAGCAAGGTGGGTTTTATTCTGAGTTGTCCTTTCATGGCTTGTAGACAACTCCTAACCTTTCTGTATGCTTAAGTGCAGAGAGAGAGAGTATGTGTGTCCACACCCTCTGGTCTCTTCATATAAGGTCACTAGTCCCACTATGAGGACCCCACTCTCATTATGTATTTAAACTTAATTATTTCCCAAATACATTGCCTGCTGATACCAGTATACTGGAGGTTAGAGCTTTAATATATGAACTTGGTAGGGGGCATGCAGCATTTAGTACATAGTGTACACACATAAACAGATATGTAAAGATTATAATATGACGCATGTGAACTGTTCATCATATTTGAAAGAATAATGTGCTAAGGCATATTTTATTTAGGGAAATGCTGAAATCTTTTCCCAAGAGACTCCATTTAGAGTATGATTTTTATTAACATTGATTATTCTTTTTATTATAATTTCATACTGTTAGGATTCTCACTTCCAGATCAGAAAGTTGAAAGCAAAGCTTATTTGAACCTGGTCTCTTCAAGCAGAGGAAGCAAAAGTTTCCTGTAAAACTAGAATTTAGATGATAGAGGATGATTCCAGATGTTGTTACAATTGGGAATAACATCCATTGACAATTAAAGCAATATGTCAATCTTTATATATTGTGCAGAAACTGATAACTGTGTATGCATTGGAATTATCCTTCTTAAACCTATAGCAATTTTTATGTCCACTTTAAGAGAATGAAGAAGCATTGAAGAAAAAGTGATTTATTTAACATCACACCTCCCCAGACTGTGCTTGCCAAGCTCTTGCTTCTAATCACTGAATAATGATTAAAAGGAAGGTATTCCGTGTTAAATTCTGTGGATGGCTTCAAAGGAGGGAGGGAGGGGGAGAAAATTAGGAAGGGAGGGAGAGAGAGAGAAATATTCTTCCAGGAAGAATTATTGATCTAGTTAAATATATAAGGCAGTCAAATTGGTATGATAGCCAGCACTAAAACCTAGCTTCTTAAATGCTCCAAATGAATGGCAGAGAAAATGCCTAGGAATTTGAATGAGATCTGTGTGGGGTGACTGGGATGTCCATGAAAGATTTTATGGAGCAAATGACACTTAAATTTTGCCTTTAGAATCCAAATAATTTATCTTGTTCTTTTTACCTCTGCCTCTTCCAGGACCCTAATCCTAGGTGATTTATAATCAACGACTCTCACACTGGAGAGAAGTTGGGCCAGTCGCGCTGGCTGTGCTAACAGACCCCTTCCAGCTACTGCCTGACACAAGTCCCTTACTCAGTGGTTCTGCTTTCCGGAGAGCCTCACATAATCATCAGCTCTGCAGCAGAATCTTCCGCACACTCAGCTGTGGGCCGTGATTATGTGTCTTAACTATTCTTATTTAGAGTGAGTCATTTAATTCAAGAGAAGATGATCTATATTCTTTTAAGTTTCATTAGCAGCCATTAGAATGCTTAATCTCGTGTATCTTTTTTTTTCCCCCTAGTCTGAAGCACTGCCATTAGTTTAGATAGCGCTTATTAAATTTTTAGCCTGCCAAGCCACTGTGGTAACATGAAACACTGAAGTTTTGCTGCTTTGATTCTAAGCATAAAGTCATTATCACAAAGCATATAGTCACCCTGTGTTCTGCACACCTGCGTAGGCTTGACTTGGCAGAGCCGGTGCCTCCTCTCCTCTTCGTGATTTCTTGTCACAAATTTCTGTTGCTTTTGTTTTGTGCCAGTGATTTTCATTTCATGTTTAATCTTCATTAACTGAAAAGGTGAGTAGATGTAGTACAGGAACACCGCCAGGAGAACCAGTTTGAAAGTTGGATGTAATTTCAAAAGTGAGCATTGCAGCATTTTGAAAGGACTCATTTGCCTTTTGGGATTTAAAAATAACTTTGTAATTATGGATTGTTTCAGCATAGATACACTTTTAAGTAACAAGTGCCTGAAAATCTTAACACAGTAGACCTATCACAGAGCGGTCTGGAATAACCTTGAGGAGTTCACAGTTCTGCACAGACTGATAGAATCTGTCAAGGTGAATTGAAAGGCATCTAGACGGCTGGAGTTTGAGGTTCTGTGTTTTCCCCTAAAGCGGTTGATGACATTTTTTGATATGTAACTCAGGCCAGACAACTGTATTTCTTATCCTTCTTTAGGTGTCTGTGATGTCCTTAGCCAAAAAAGAAAAGAACACTGGAGAGACTCTCAGAATTGCTGCAAGTCACTTTTTCTAAAACTAAACTTGCTCATGGTCTTTAACTTCTGCATCTGTGAACAGAGATGCCCCTTACTTTTTTTTATTTTAAAAAATTTAATGCTTTATTTTGCTGGTTTGGGTTTTTAAGGATATATTATTTATAAAAAGTGCAGTTTTTCATTCACCTTAAAGTTTACTGGCTAAAGTACTTTATCTTTTGTGTTGTCTTGAGACGGGGCTTTAATATTTCATTGGTAATAAATTCCAAAAGATGAATAAGAATTGCAAAGGAGGGTTTTGCTTTGTAGATTTATAGTGACTCTGTCTGGACTTGGCTCCTGCTGTCATACCTCAAGAAGGGCATTAAGACTCGCCAGCTTACACATTGCTTGGATCCTAGAATGCTGGTGAGCTTCTTCATGCCTCTGGACTGTGACCATGGCTTTGATGTTTCTGTGAAAGTGTGTGTTTCACTTTCACATCCTTGGTCATAATTACTTCTTTAGTTTATAGATACTACCCACATTTTGTTAACACTATCGTTGTCTGTTTTTCACTGCAAGTCCCAGGAATTCTGTGGCACGAGGCAGCACGGGCTCAGTAAACTTGAGATATTGGATTAAACCTTGCTTAAAATGCACCCCCCCATACGAATTACAAGAAAAGAAAGTACATTTAGTGATGGTTTGACAGTCCTTTACAGTTTAAAGAACACTTTGATATCAATGACCACATTAAAGCAATTCAATAAGAGGGTAATCAACTATCACCCTGATTTTATAGACAAGGAAACTTCATCACAATGACATTAAATAGTTTGTCCAGCAGCTTACCATAAAACCTGAGCCCAGGGTAGAACTCATGCCTTTCTATTCCAGGGCCAGTGTTGCTTTCATTAATCTGTGCCATTTCCTCCATACCCATTACTGACAAACATTCTAGTAAAAAACAAATCCTCATTAAGAGAAAATATCTATACATCATATAGTAATTAGATCATGCTCTCGAGCCGCAGTCATGTGCAAGGAGTGAAAATGACTAGGCAATGCGAGAAGTGTTATTAGAATTAGATAAATGTATATACCCATTCCTTTGAGTCTATAGAGGGAAACACTGACTGCTGTTATTTGAGAGGTTTCCAGGTAAAACGATCTTTCAACAGGGGCCTGATGAATAAATATGCAGATAAAAAGCCTCTAAGGTAGGCAAGAGAGCATAGGCAAACACATAGTGGCCAAATGAGTGTGGTCTGTGGTTGACCACAGGAAGAAGTGGTAACAAATGAAGTGGAACAGGTAGGCTTTACAATTAATTTCAGACCAAAGCTTAGTTTCCAGTGTATGACCTGGTTTTATTGTTGAAATGTCCTTAATTTTTAAATAAAGCTAAGTTCATGTGTGCAGCAGTGATAAAACACCATTTAAGACCTGATGTGGAGACTCACATCTTGTAATCCCAGGGCTTTGGGAAGAAGAAGCAGGAGCATGCATTTAGCCCAGGAGTTTGAGACCAGCCAGGGTGACAGAATGAGACCCCATCTCTACTAAAACTAAAATAAAATTTAAAAACCCAATATTTAAAATAATATTAAACTAATATGGCCTTACAGATGTATTTATAAAATTAACTATTTCTCACAGTATTTGGAACAGGTTGTGTACATAGGGGCTCAATGAATGTGATTTGACACATGCTGTGTGCTATAAATGAGTCCACTCACATGTATGCATTCAAACATACCTGGTCTAATGTTACAGTATATCTCTTCTTTCTTTAAACTGGAAGGGATTTGTGTCTTTGAAGTCTTTGCTGACAGAGCCAACCTTGTCAAAGAGCCTTCTGCTGTTCTTGCTTGTTTATGCTGTAGAACTTCACTGCTCCTTCCTCTAAACCCTTATGGCCTCCTAATGAAATGCAGAATATTTAATCAAAGTTACATACAGTGGCAATTGCAGAAACTCAAAGTGGGACAAAGAGAAGAAAGAGGTGAGCCACTGACCTGCATTTATAGATCGTGTCAATTAATTAGGAGGTAAAAGTTTCAGTGTATTTCTTTCTCATTTTTTTGTTTAACTTGACAGGCCTAGTGAAGATATTTGCTCTCTAAAAGGGAGGTTCATCTAACTGCCGTAAGTGTATCTCTGGTCTTGTTTATAACTAAAGGTTTACACTTTTACTTTTGTGAGTTGACAGAAGTCTGGCAGCAATGTCGGAGTGTCTAGGTACCCCAGAAGGTGTGCGACTAAGCCTGGGAATCTGCATGAATGGTCACTCAGTTACATGGGAGCTCTCTAAAAGATACACTAAAGTCGAGGTAGAGGATCATCAGGTCTAGGTCCTCCATACCGTGTGTTGAAATGGCACCCACTTGTTATTCTGAGAAAGTCAGTGTGAAGTCACAGGAGACCTTGGCAGACAGCCATGCAACCTCACTCTTTCCTTAGTGAAGTTTTCTTGGCTTTGCTAGTGCAATGAAATCATAGAAATTAAGATGGGAAAGGTCTGTTTCATCTGATGATCTCACCCATCCCTTTACTCTGGCAGCATGGGGATTACTCCTTATGCTTGATTCTCTAGTTCTTTGTCCAGTCCACTTTTTAATGATGTGAGTGATAAGGTATTGATCTTCCCTAGGGCTGAATTTCTTTTGACTTGTTAAAGCTGCCATTCTGCACACAAACTCTGGTACCGCCTTGTTAAGATTCTTCTGCTACTGAATTCTGCATGCCACCAATCTCATAATGGGGATGGTTACTCTACTAGAGTCACACCTGTTTTGTCTTCACATCCCTCTCCCTACCTCTTTTAAACAAAGAACAACAGTAAGGGACTATCTTCAGATTTATGCAGAAATTTAGCTAATAAAGAGATGGGTGATCGTCTTCTTTCACGTTGAAATTGTTTCTCATGGTTCACAATAAATTCTGACATCTTTAACCATATCCAGCTAACGATATTGTATTTTGTTATAGTAAATTGCCTTACTTTCACATCTAGATACGATTCCATACTATCTATAATTGGTTTAGTTTCTTAAGTACATCTCAGCCGTGACTATAGCATGGAATAATTGTTGTTCACACTCAAAATTTAAAGGAGACCATACTGCACTTGAAATGCCAATGTTCATGCTTAATTTAATCTCTTATTTTTTATTTTTACATCTTTCTCCCAAGTTTCTCTTTTCAGTATAAATTTCTAAGAGTAAGAAGTATTCATAAAATCTATCACTGACTTTTTAAGCCATTTAAACCCTATCATAGCATCATTCTTTCCAATTTAAAAATGAACTTTCCAACAACAAATTATTAAAATTGTTAGCGAAGAAACATGGTATTTCTTTCTATAGATACATGCACACCCCACCCCACTCAATTTAAATAAGAAAATCACTCACCCCTGAGAGCCTGCAAATCAATTGCTTGCCTTTCTAAAAGTACCTCCTTGTTTTTTTAATTGGAAGATTGAGTGATTTCTTCTGTTAATTATTTTTTTACTAAAGGAAGACTCAGTGCTGTGAAAGAGAAATCGACTAAAAGCCTGAGGAGGGGGAAAAAAAAAAGTCTAGCTTGTAATTTTAGAAGAGCTGTTGCTGTATTGTTAACCAAACTCTGCCTGCACTGGGCTCACGGAATCTCTGACCTATGAAAAATTGTTTGGGTTCCCCCCATTTATCTTGTTTGAGCAGTAAAGAAAATATAATTGAAGAAGTGGCATTGAAGAGTGTCCTGAGTTATTTGTTATCAAAAGTGGCATGCAGGAGGCTTTCCACATTAAATTTAAACACAGGAAATGGCTAAATCTGTGACTGTAGGAAAGGGACAGTTTTGAGCTTACCTTTCCTTTGAAACCTGTGGTAGAAAATGAAATGGATAGGGCTTACTGGTTTTTTTTTTTGTTGTTGTTAAATTATTTTTTATTTTTCACTTTGAATTTTTTCTGAAGGTGATGATGAAGGGGAGTTAAAGATTGGAAACGAGAAGTGACTTATGACTTATGTTCATAAATAGTGAAATGTGATTATAGCAGTTTGCAAATGATGGATGACGAGAAGGAATGCCTGCCCTCTGCTGTAGTGACAGCATCAATATCATCTAGGTACTTGTTAGAAATGCAAGTTCTCAGGGCCTCTGCATTCATCTGATGCATTCCCAAATGTGAAAATCCCTGGCTTAAGCAGTTTTCGTAGATAAACTTTGTGTTGAAAGTACTTTCTTTACCTGCTCAAAATGCTTCTTTTGCTGGTGCTGGCACCTTCTTCATCATTTAGTGATATCAGTAAGTAAAAGTAGAGACATACAGAGTTAAGATTCAGAATGGGAACACTTAAGCTGACTACCTGTATTTGAAACTCACCTGGGCCACTTGATGACTATGTAATGTTGAACAAGTTCCTTAACATCTTTGAATTTCAGTTAATGTGTAGGATTAGGAGGGTGCCATGATCTTCATATCATCCATCTCAGTAGGATTTAAAAGTACATGTTTAGGGATACAGTGCTTGGGACCTAGTGTGCCAGAAGAATTAACTATTATTATAACTATGATTGGCAATAAAAATGATTTTGGAATAGTCTATGTATTTAGTATTATAGCGGTATTTAAATAATACTATCTGATGGGATAAGGAGTAATACTGAGGAGGAATTACTTTAAGACCTCAGGAATCGGATCTTTTATGAAGAAGAAAGTCTTAACAATGACTCCTTTTCCCTAAGTTGCCTAGCACTGAATCTTCAGTCTACTACACTGAGCACATTGAACATGTAGTTACAAAGACAGTGTGTTTTCTTGTTTTCATAGATATAAAAGTTTCCATTAAAATATTCTACCACATTTCATCAGTAATCCAAATAAAAGGGTTATATGGTAAAATAGATCACGGGCAAGTGTATGGCATGACTGTAGATTTTTGGAGGAGTTAGTAGTAATACTCATCTATAGGCATATTTTTGACCAGTTCAGTTAAATTCAAACGGAACTTCAGTGTATAATCTCCGTGCACAGTGCTGTGGCTATAAAGACGGATGAAAGATAGTCTGTTAACAAGATTCTCATGTGTCATTTTCCTAAATAACTGCTATATTTGGCTTATTTGTTTGATTATTGAATTAAGAGAGGTGGATTTGTTCCAGAATATATTCGAATAAACTATCTTTTGATGTGAAATTTTGGCATTGATAAGGGAGTTAACTTTTAGAGCTGAAAAAATAGAATGCTCGTGTTGAAAGTCTAAGGTTTTCTAGTGAAAATAAGGCATTTTTTTCAATGTTCGTCTCATTGAATCCATTCAGAGTTCATTGTCATTGCTCTTTGTGTTACTTTCACAAATTTCAGAGTTGAGAAGTGAATTTGGAATCATTTAGGGTTTGTGTGTATAGTTATTTCTTATCTGAATGGAAGCATGATTCATCACATTTTATCATCTGGTTTTCTACACTAACTACATGTGTATCATAACCACTTGTGGAATTTTAAAACATTCAAAACCTTGGAGTTTATTTCTGGATGTTTTGTTGATCATGTTCTGCCCTGATGTCTAATGGACATTAAGATTGAGAAATTCTGCATTATTCTTGGTTTCTGTTATATGTGGTCTTCTAAAACTGTATTAGAAGAAACTAGGTCATCACACTCACATTTTAATGTGTGTGCAAATCACATGAGCACCTTGTTAAAATGTGGGTATGGCCTGGGGCTCTGCATTTCTGTGAAGTTCACAGTAATGCAGATGCTGCTGCAGGCTTTTGGACCACACTTTGAGTAATCGAGAACTAGATGATTTGCCTTTTGTTTGGAAAACAATACCATAACATGACTGTAAGTATGGAAATCCTGATGCCCACTGTTGAATCTAGATCTCCCACATCTTCCCTGTGCCTCTTTTTTTTTTTTTAATAAAACAAGAAAGAACATTATGACTTGCTAAATAACTTGTCCTTTTGTTCTTTGCATGATTATATATTACGAAGACAAAAAATACTTTGTAGTATAGAATGGATTTTGTGACGGTGGTTCACCTCCTTAATGGAATTCTGGAAGTTAATGTTCTGGCTGGGAGGAAAAAAAAAAAAAGCCTGGAGGGGTAATACATAGAAGCAATGAGAAGTTAAAGGGATTGAGAAAGAATATGTGCATGACTATCCAGATACAGTTATATCTACATGGTTATAATCATTTCCTATTAACAGAATTGGCAACTGAAGATATCCACCTGTTAATCACACTTGTTAAAAGAATCTTATTAGTCTCTTCTTGCATTGCTGTAAAGAAATACCTGAGACAGAGTAATTCAAGAAGAAAAGAGGTTTAATTCACTCATGGTTCTGCATGCTGTTCAGGAAGCCTGATGCTGGCATCAACTGGGAATCTGGGAGGCCTCAGGAAACTTACAATTATGGCGGAAGGCAAAGGGGAGCAGGTATGTCACATGGCCAGAGGAGGAGCAAGGAAGGGGGAGGTCCTACATACTTTTAAATGACCAGATATGAGAATTCAGGAGGACAGCACCAAGAGGGATGGTGAAAAACTATTTATGAGAAAACCACCCCCATAATCCAGTCACCTCCCACCAGGCCCCATCTCCAGCATTGAGGATTACATTTCAATATGAGATTTCAGGTAAATATCCAAACTATAGTAAGAGTTAAAGTAGGCTCTAGATATATAGTAGGTTATCAATAAATAGTGGTTATCCTGATTATTGTTGTTAGTATTTCATGAATGATGTCAATGCTCATTTTTTCCCCAAGATTCTTTTAAGGGTGTGTTCTCAGTTTTGGTTACAATATCAGGAAAAAAATATATATATTCTGGAGAAAAATTCCCAGAGAGAAGCAAAGTCTTTAAGGAATAGAACTGAAAGAAAATATCCTAAAAATGTTTTTCAAAAAAAGTAAAGTTGATATTTGTGTTAAGTAAACACATCCAAAAGAAATACTTATTTGTTGGTAACACTCTGGCATTTCATTAATCCTAGCTAAGTCTCTCTAAATTTACTGATGCATGTATTTCATTTTCAAATATCTCATTAGCTCCTCTTTATGGATTAAATGTTGATGTTCACTAGTGAAAACCCAGTTCCAACTGACATGTAATTTGGATCTAATGGATTGTAACTCTTCTTTATTGTCTTCTGAACTTGTTAAACAAATGTATCACGTATTCTCCCTATTTCCTAAGAGTTATAAAACAATAAAAATGGGAACAAAACACCTAAATTCCACATGCAGAAAAGCAGTTGATTTTTAGCAGGCAATGCCCAAATGCTTTTAAGGTGCACTGGGAGCCTTCTTATTTTGGGTTGAGCTTCTGTGCTCTCATCTGTGATTGCTAACCGGGAACTACGAGAGGGAGCAAAATCTGGGAGAGAGACACAAAGGATGTTATATGCTGTAGACTGAGGAGGAACAGTCTTGACAAAAATGTTTGCAAAGAACTAGACCTGGTTCTGCTAAGACAGCATATCTGTTCAGCCTGAATGTTAAGAAATACAAGGTTGTAAAGTACGGAAAAAGCCACCCCATGTACTTTCCTGCAAAATATTCCTGGGATTTCTTCTCCATCATTTCTCAGCTCCAGATTGAAATTCTCCAGTTCTTTGCACCATAAGCCAAGCAAATTAGTTTCTGGAGTAACTCCTATCCCAGCATCACTAAAAAATACATGCAAAATTTACATAATTAAAAAAAATGGGAAACATCATGGTATTTAATTAATGTATATTTTTATTTCTATAACTTCATTTTTATATTCTCTTCAGCATAGTAATAGTCTAAGTATATTCTGGGTCTATGCCCCTCAATCTTTACCACTATATGAAAACATGTTCAGTTAAACCAGTGTAAGAAATGCCCCATGTTGGATGTGACCAACACGCTAAATAGGAAAAACTATTGGTCAAGCAAAGCTAAGTTTATTAGACTCACTGTAGCAGAAGAGAATCCCAACTTGAAGTCTTTGTTAGCCTCTCAAAAAAGAGAAAAGGAGAAGTGTATTTAAAATTTTAAAAGCTTGGGGTGAGTGATTTGGGGGCAGGTCTTGCAAAGTGAGTATGATTAGCACTGGCAGTTCTTGGCATAAAAGCTTTGGTCTGGTGGGCAAAGTGAGATGAGTGTCAGGATGTGAATAGTGGTGAAGCCATTTGTCTTGCTGGTTAAGTGCATTGGCACACCTATTCTTGGTTTACAAGCATTTTTTTTTAAGTCTCATGTTCTTTAGCACAGGGATTGGAGACTATAGTGGATTCAATTCTCAGTCTTAATGATGTAGAAATGATATGTGCCCTCTTGTTGCCATAGCAAATTACCACAACTTTAAGAGTTAAAATAACAAGATTTCTTTTAGAGTTCTGTAGGTAAGAAGTCTGAAATGGATTTCACTACTCTAAATTCAAGTTGTCTGTAAGGCTGCATTTCTTTCCAAAGGTTCTCTAGGGGAGAGTTTATTTTCTTGGATTTCTCAGCTTTTAGAGGTTGCCCATGTTCCTTAACTAGTGGATCTCTCCCTCCAATTTCATTTTAGTTTATTTCGTGTCAGCATCTCTGTCACTCAGGCTGGAGTGCAATGGCGCCATCCTTAGCATACTAAAGCCTCAAATTCCTGGGCTCTAGGCAACTGACCCTCCTATCTCAGTCTCTGCAGTAGCTGGGACAATGGGCATGTGCCATCACACTCAGCCAATTTTTAAATTTTTACCCTTTTGTAGAGACAAGATTTTGCTGTGTTTTCCAGGCTGGTCTCAAACTCTTGGCCTCAAGTTAGCCTTCCACCTTGGCTTTCCAAAGCACTGGGATTACTGGTGTGAGCCATGCCTGGCCCCTCCCTCTGTCTTTACAGCCAGTAAAATTGTGTATCTCTATTCATTCTTCTGAAAGTTACACCTGTCTTTTATGTTTAAAGAAACTTGTGATTATATTGGCATATCTAGTAATCTAAGATATTCTGTCCATTACAAAGTCACAACTGCAAAGTCCCTTTTGCGATATAAAGTAATACAGGTTCTAGGGATTAGGATAAAGACATCTTGGTGGCAGTAAAGGGGTGGAGGAGGGTGATATTTGGCTTACCATATAGAAGATGGATTCCACAGAAATTGGAAGAACCTTGTTCATTGCAACCTTTGGCCACTGAAACAGTTATCTCATGGTACATATAATTCTTTGGTATTTATTACTTAGCATTTATTTATATTCATAAAGAACAAGAATTACAGCATTTCTTCTTGGAATAAGATTGGGTCTCAATGGCACTTATTTGATAACATTCATATATTTTGTTCTTTTTCAAAAATCCTTTTTGGGGTGATTTTAGGAAGCCACTATTCTTTTCATCAGGAAACCTACTTTCGATGATTATGCAAATATAACTAAATATCTAAATACCTATTCCTACTTTTATCCTCTGTAGTCTTAATGTCTTTCACTGTCAAAATAGTATTTCAAATTATTTTCAATGAGAAATGACTTGCATTTGGGTTTTTGTATCTCACTGTCATGTAGATCATTGTCAGTAATGCATTATATGAATTAGGAATCCACCCTGCTCTCAGGCACACTGCAAATAGTACTCACCAAATTAAAGAATTCAGCAGCACAGTCATTGAGTCATTTGAAAAGCACCAGTGACATGAGTAGATTGTAGTGTCCTACTTTAGGTATTGAAAATGAAAAGCACCTGTGATTCAGGGGAAACTCCTCCTCCTCCTCCCTTTCTCATTATTTTAAGGTCTTCCAGTTGTAGAAGCTATGTGGCTCCCATGTGAAGGCCTGTATTAAGAAAAGGAAAATTGGAGGAACCCATTGTAGATCTTAAAGATCATTTTAGTTTTACACTCTTGTGTGGCTGAAAGAAAATGCAAATACATACCTGCTAAAGGAATTTCTTTCTCTTCCCTCTTTCTTCTCTTCCTCCCTTTCTTCACTTTCTCCTTCATCCTTCATCCTTCTTACTCTTTCTCCTTTTTGTCTCTCATCTTGTTTTTTTTTCCTTTTTTTTTTTTTCTTTTTGGTCCTAGGATTTCACATGACATATATTTGAGGCAAACCACTTAACCTCTCCTATGAAACCAATCAAGTTTGTGTCGTAGGAGTAGTTCTCCAAAAACAGAAGAAAATTATATGTACAAAGACATTTGTCATATGATTCTTTATGTGATGAAAAATTGGAAATTACCTAAATGATCATTAAGTGGTTAAATAATTTATGAAAGCAATGCAATGTCAGTGAATATATACTGACAGGGGAAGTTGCAGAACAGTAACATTCTATTTGTGATATATTTATTATGTTTCTTGAGCTAGAAACAAGTTACAGTGGTATCAAAATACAAAAGACTTGTACCCTAATGATTTATACTTTTGTGTATACATATTTATTTCAAATATTAAAGTCCATGTTATAGTAAGAATATGGAAAAACATTTTCAAAAATAATGCTAGGATTGGAATATTGGGGCTTTTGTTTCCTCCTTGACCTACATCTAGATAATTTGAAATTTATGATCAGCATTTATTTTTCTAAATAAATTTTTCTAAAAAATTAAAATTAATTTATAGTATATAAAATATAAATAGGCCTCAGTAAAGCTGTTTAAAACAAATACAAAACAAAAACCACACTGAGATTCCACCAAAAAGGGAGTAACCTAATTCCAGCTTCCAGATCATCTCAATAGCAGGGAACTTTAAGGAAGTAGAGTTTCTACATAAACATGGAAACATTTCTCTTATCGCAAGAAATCTTACCATTATAATTGTTGGGTGACGTAGGTAGTGACAAAGGCACGAGGGACAATCTTTAGATAAAGGGCAATGGAAATTGTGTGTCATACTCTTTCTGTATCCCCAGAAACGAGCAGAGTTTCCAGCACTTGACACGTAATATGTTTGTTGGATAAAGAGATGGATGGAGCAGTAGGAAGACCTCAGTTTCTGTCGGCTTTCTTTGGCAAATATTTGTTTCTTCTGTAATGTACTTTGCGTAGTTACTTTTGTTAAAATAAGAAGCATAGGGCTACTCTTCTGTGTAAAACTAGTGGGAAATTACATGGATAATGTGTGCTAAGTGCTTTGGGAACTTCAGGTTGGAAGAAAGACCTTTTATTCAAAGCAGTGTTTCTTTCCTATGTTCAAATTTTAAAGAACAAGGGCTGTTGCTATTTTTTGCTCTCTGCTAATGTCTAGCACTATGACTTGACTATTTGGGCAGTTTATAATGCTAGTTTATTATAAAAATAAAGATAAGTATTGCTTTTCCCTGAAGATGTGAGTATCAGGAAGGAGGATTTAACCAAAAATGTTACTTGCAAATTTCATAGTGTAAAAGACAACACCATTTGAGCAAACTTTTCAATATCAAAATGAAAAGAAAACGGGAGACAGTGGGGTGGAATCAATTATCCAATCAACATTATCCGAACATTTGGATTTTACTTTGTCTGTATTGCTAGAGTCTTTTTTTAAAGAATTTCTCTGAAGAACTTACTTTTAGATTTAGTAGTAGAGAGTAAATCATTTGAAAGCTGGAGCGGCCATGAATAATCAACATACACCATCACTCCAAACTTCTCAAAACGCACTTCTCTGTGTTTAGTGCTAGCTCATTTCCATCCACAGTACGTAGACAATGGCTAACACTAGGTTTTCACAAGACAAGAAAGCACTTTTCATTCAGCACAAAAATCTGCAAACACTTCCTCAGCCTTTGACATGATTTTCCTCGGATGTCAGCAGGTCTCAATCTCCTGTTGTCTTACAGCCCTCATATGTCCCGTGTGGCCCACAGCTGCGGGATTCAAACTCGTTTCTTGGCACAGGATAGAGCTGGGGCACTGGCACCCAGGATACTTGACCTGAACATCAAGAAAGTACTTTTCTCAGCAATGATTTTTCCTGCTATGGTGACTTTATATCTCTGGGGTTCAGAAGATACAGCCCCAGAGCTTAAGCCATGGGAATACCAATTTGTAGAGCATTTAATATTAATAATTTAGTAAGTATTAGACTAAGTAGCCCCTCAAGGCATAACCCTGAGATACTTATTTATCCCAATTGGTCAGTTCCTCTTGTTTAACCTCCTCTCTGTGTTAGCTTTTAAGCCTACATTTAGGAATTTGATCATTGACTACCCATGACTACCCTCAGTTTTGATGAGTCACTGGAGCACTCATAGGACTCAGCATATGGTTTTATTCAGTGCCTGTGATGCATTACAGCGAAAGGTGAAACAGCAAAATCAGCAAAGGGAAAAGGCTCGTGGGGCTGAGTCACAGGAAGCAGGGACAAGCAGTCAAGGGTCCTCTTCCAGTAGTCACACCAGGTACACCTCGTTCCTCCAGCAGCAAGCTTGGTGACACATGCACATATTCCCAACTAAGGAAGCTCCTTAGAGACTCGGAACGCAAGGTGGCTTTTCTTTCTTTTTTCCCTGGGAGATAGTCTCCCTTGGCCTCCCAGGCTGGAGTTCAGTGATGCGATCTCAGCTCACTGCAACGTGTGCTTCCTGGGTTGAAGCAATTCTTGAACCTCCCGTTTCCCAAGTAGCTGGGATTACAGATGTGTTCCATCATGCCAAGCTAATTTTTGTGTTTTTAGTAGAGATGAGGTTTCACCATGTTGAGGCTGATCTCGATCTCTTGACCTTAACTGATCCACCTCCCAAAGTGCTGGGATTACAGATGTGAACCACTGTACCTGGCCCCAAGATGGCTTTTTGGGGTATAAATTTATGGAGTACAGGTGAAATTTTATCGTGTGTATAATGTGTGCCTTATGAACCCAATGGTAGGTTGGTTGGTTGGTGGTTTTTTGAGACGGGGTCTAGCTCTGTCACCTAGGACAGAATACAGTGGCACAATCTTGGCTCATTGCAACCTCTGCCTTCCAGGTTCCAAGCGATTCTCACACCTCAGCCTCCCGAGTAGCTGGGATTACAGGCAGGCACCACCACACCTGGCTAATTTTTGTTTTTAGTAGTGACAGGGTTTCACCATGTTGGTCTTGAACTCCTGACCTCAGGTGATTGCTGGCCTTGGCCTCCCAAAGTGCTGGGATTACAGATGTGTGCCACCATACCTAGTCCCAGCCCAAGGTTTTTAATGGAGACTGGTCCTGTAGACACTTCCTGCTGGGCACATGCCAACATTCCAGACTTCCCTAAGGAAGCAGGAGTTCAACACAAATGATAATGTTTGTACAAACAGTTCAGGCAGAGTGAGCCACTCTTAGCATTTCTGGGAATGGTATAAACCTTCACAAAATACAAGTTCCCAGATGCCAGGCAAGTTGCATTTAACATCATGCACTGAGTAGGTGCTTTTCAGTTGCTTGTTCTCCTGCTCCCTCACCCAGTATACAGTTGTCTGCCAAGTTCTATTTCATCGAGATCTAAAATAAGTTCTGAGTCTGTCCCATTTGTTCTCTTCTGTCTCCGAACTCAAGCCACAATCGTTTATAGTCTGGATTCCTGCAATAGGGTCCAAACTGGCTTATCTGTTCAATATTTGCCTTCCTTTAATCCACATTCCACAAAGGGCTTGAGACTTTTTCTTGACTTATAATTGGATGTTACCTCTTTACTTAAAATTCTTCCTAGACTTCACCTTGCTCTTAAGATTGAATGAAGTCCAGTGTTCATAATATGACATTAGGTGGCCCTGACCTGTCCAGCCCTGTCTACACCCATTCTTTTTGTTACTTTGCAGCTATGCTGGTCTTCTGTCATTTCTCCAAATTCACCAGCCTCTCTGAACCTCCAGGGTTTCAACAAATTAATTCATATATAGGAACACTGTTATCTCCTACTGTTAGTGAATGCCTACTAAATTTTTGGAGCTTAACGTTAAAGGTAGGGCATCACATCATTTATCATCCAAACCAGGACACTATTTAGAGGAAAAGGGGATGTTATTTAAATTGTTACAGTTTAACAACTGTAACCTGAGAATTTCAGTCACCCTACTAATAGGGTCTTTCCCTTGCTGGGGCCTTTCTTGACCTTATTCTTGTAAATTTAATCTTTCTCTCTCTCTCTGTAGCAACCTATCTTTTTTCCTTCATACTACTCATCTCATAATCACTAATTATATTATAATTTATGTGATTATTTAACATCTTTTACCTCCACTAGGCTGTGAAGTTTCATGAGTTCATGGGCTTTATAGCCAGCAGCCTACAGTGCTAGTAGATGCTTTATAAATAGCCCCTTAATTTGTAATTAGATACTAACAGTGCTTCTAAACTGACATAAAAAAAAATGTCTCTTCCTTATTCCACTTGCTGTATTTTCCTTTCATCTCTTCCCACATTGAAGTTATATTTGAGAGGCTCTTCCTTAAATTCCTGGATTCATCTTTTAGGTGTCATACTGAATACATAAGGAATTAATGTAATCAAATTAATTATTATCTTAGAAAATAATCTTAGAAAAATTTAGTGGTGGACAGTTAAGTGGTAGATGTTTTACCTCTGCAAAAAAGTCTCAGGTTCGTGGTTTTGCTAGTGATTTGGTCACATTTTAAATAAAATGGGCTTACTTCAAATCCCATTTCATTCTTTAAGTTTTTAAACAGGTGTTTTAAAAAGTTTAAGTAGTTTTCCGTTAAAACAAACAAAAAAGTGGCCAGATAAGGTGGCTCACGCCTGTAATCCTAGCACTTTGGGAGGCCAGGGTAGGCAGATGGACTGAGCTCAGCAATTTGAGACCAGCCTGGCAACATGGTGAAACCCCATCTCTACTAAAATACAAAAAATTTGCTAGGTGTGCCAGCATGCACCTCTAGTCCCAGCTACACGGGAGGCTGAGTCAGGAGAATTGCTTGAACCAGAGAGGCGGAGGTTGCAGTGAGCCAAGATCATGCCACTGCACTGCTGCCTGAGTGACAGAGTGAGACTCAGTCCCCCCCCACCACCAAAAAAAAAGTTCTCTACATATCCATTAATTCATCTTACCATTGGAGGAATTAATTTTGCTCTGACCTCCCGGAAGTGGTAAACACAAAATAGGTTTATAAGAGCAAAGCAATAGACTCTTCATGCTAGGCAGAACCTCTGGTATTTCCCAATCCTTTCAGTGGTAATCCAGACATTGCTGCCTGTTTTTTTCTCTTTTAAGGTCTAAATAAGTCACATAGTATACAACTTGTGGGTAAAATCAAAATTTGCCCCAACTGCTGTAATTTTGCTATTTCGATATTCTATTCTCCAGAGAGAGAAAGCTTTTATTTTGTTCTAGATTCAACTCAAAGTGAAGTTTGTCAACTTTCAAGCCACGTATTTTCTGCTATCTTTAGAAACTTATTTATAAGCCAGTTTCTACATCTGGGCATCACAAATTTGCATACTTACATATGTCAAAAGTTAGTACACTTAACATCTGTGTCTCTTTAAGGGATAAGAAAAAAATTGGGAATTGGAATCAAGTTTGCTTTAATTACAGAATAAAGACTTTTCATTGCTCTTAATTCATTATAACAATTTAAATTTTAATTGTAAAAACTGTGTATGGATGCAGTTGATTGCCCTCCGAGAAGGCTCCTTTTTTGCCTACAGAGTTATCCTCCACTATAAGGATGAAAGATGGAATATTCAGTGGTTTCTGAAGCCCCTATAGCCAAAGAATAGTGGGCATTTGATACAATGGGACCTGAAGGGAAACCTAAGAATAGGATCTGACTATAAGCAGCTTAGTGAGTTCTGGAAATGTTTCCCTCATGATAGAAAACAGCTGCATGAGGAGAAACTACCAATCATTCTGCCTTTGTATAAGATTAAGGATATGATGCCTGGATCAGTGGCAGCCCCATTGTGATCATGAAAAGTCAACCTTGGTGATAGCTGAGGGGAAGGATGGGAAGAGCTGGGGCTTTCAAGACATTATTAGGTAGGTGCATCAGCCTTGGAAGCATCTTATCCCCCAACACTTGTGCTTGGGAGATAATATGTCTGTTTTTTAAGTGACTTTCAGTTGAGATCCTTTTTTTTTAACAGAAAAAAGTGCTGATACACTTAAAAAAATAATTTTTAAAATCCAAATGCATTTTAATGAATTTAGCTTTAAGATGCCTATTATGAGTGTGTGGTTGTGTGCATATTCTGGTGATAGGTTATTAAGTCAGTATCTGAAATGGGAAGATAGATATTTCCCCACTGTGCTTAACCATCAAGCTCTTTATTATCCTGGATTACACTAACAATTGAAGTGAAATTTTATCAGGCAGGGACACTTTCTTCTCTGTTAGCCTTTTCTCTTCCTTACAGGTCTGAAACAGATGTAGATTTTATTTTTTGGTTAACAAAACCCTGCACTCACCTCTCCTAGCTGAATTTTCCTTCAGGTCATTAGGGAAACAAAGATACCAGCTGGGTAATTTATAAAGAGAAAGAGGTTTAATGGACTTACAGTTCCACATGGCTGGGGAGGCCTCGCAATCATGTTGGAAGGTGAAAGGCATGTCTTACATGGCGGCAGACAAGAGAGTATGAGAACCAAGCAAAGGGACTTCCCCTTATTTATTAAAAACAACAACAACAACAACAAACCCCATCTTATCTCATGGGACTTACTGCCACCAGAACAGTATGCAGGAAACCGCCCCTGTGATTGAATTATCCCCCACCAGGTTCTTCCCACTATAAGTGGGAATTATGGGAGCTACAATTCAAGATGAGATTTAGGTGGTACACCATATTATCACCTAAGTCAGAATTTGAAAAGTTCACAGAATCCATGTTCTCGTGACATACGAGGAGATTGGTTTTTTTGGGCTGTTCACCAACAAGATTGGTTTTCTTGGGCTGTTCACCAACTCGATGACAAGCTTAGTGGCCTCTGATCTTGGCCTCCAAGTGTTGGAGGCATTAGGATTCTGCAGCAGGATGCTTAGTTTCCTGCTATGGCTTCCTCTTCTGACCATCCTTGCTAACCTTACCCCTTCTTACTCATTAGCCCCAAAGGAGTAGTGAGAGGTTGAGTACAGTGGCCCTTAAATATCAAGGCACCTTGGGGTCAGTTTGATGAACTTCAGATCATCCTGTACCTAATTTTCTTAGGGGCTCTCCATATTTCTACCCACCTTAGATCTGGTGCTGCACCAACTTTGGAAAACCACACCTGTATCAGCATTCATTTTGCCTCATAGACCTGTTCTTTCTCTCCAGTATCATGGTCAAATCCTGTTAGGTCATTACAAGACAGATGCTATCAGGTTCTGGGAGTCAGGAAATATATAAGCTAATGTTTACTAGCCTTTGCTGTTTCTACTCAATGTCACCTGTATCTACTAATCAGGCCAGGCCATCATATTATACCATGTAAATCACTGAAATGGAGGCATAAGCTATTTGTAATGTTCTCACCTTTTGCTAAAGTTTGTTGTCCACCAACCTATGTCACTGTCACATTTATAAAAGCTTCATTCAGGGCACCCCCTTAGCAAAACTGCTGCATGTTAACACCTTTGTGTTGCTATCTACTGTGGCTGTGTGGGCAGCTAAAGGAAGATGCTTCTGAATCCAGCCTAAAGCCTACATCTTAGAGCTGCAGTCCTCCTCACCATCCCCAAATCCATTGCATTACATCAGCTGTGTATGAGACACTGAACTAGGCACTGGGGACATAAAGGCTTCATAAATACCTCACATGGAAACAAGTACAAATATAGATTGTGTGGTCCTTACCCCAAATGCTCGCCACCAGAAGTATTTCGGATTTCTTTGAGTTTTGGAATATTTGCAAAACACATACTAATTGAGCCTCGTAACGTAAACATCTGAGGTCTGAAATATTCCAGAGACCATTTTCTTTGAGCATTATGTTGGCAGTGAACAAGTTACAGATGTGGGAGCATTTTGGACTTTTGGATTTTTCTGTCGGGGATGCTCAACCTGTGCCTCAGTGCTATTATTTCACTCACAGTAAGAAAATTCTGCTGCTGATGTAGGGGATTACCAAAAGGGTAATCATTATCTTCTTTAACTGAATAATTAGATCAAGCTAAATTCAGGTAGTCCCTCCTGGCGGGGCAAAGTCTGCTGTCCCCTGGACTGCATTCCCTCTGCCCATCTTCCCCTCTGTTCCTTTCACTGACATTCTCTCCATTCCTCTCCCCGAGTTGTCTCTCATGCTAGCTCTCTGGTTTGCTGTGTGAGATGGCAGTGTGGGTGTTGACGTGTATTGGCTGAACTTGTTCTTCCAGCCTAAGGTCCTGCAGATGGTATTCCCTTCTCCAGCAGCTACTCCCTAGCAGCCTGAAACAGGCTGTTACAGGGCAGGAAGTCTCTAGAGCCTCTCTTATATTGAAAACAAAGACAACCCTTCTGATAAATGATAACTTTTGGTAGATCTATTAGGAAAGACAACAGTATGTGGAGATGGGCTGGAAGAGGAATTCACCCAGCATGGTTAGAAATTTCAGAAGGAATGAGCTTCTTAATGGTTTGGCAAGAGGCCAAGAAAGTCATTGAAGGTTGAGTCACATATGTGAGATACACTGTTCATTGCAACACTCAGCAGTAGGGTTTGAGAAGGAAGAGAAGGAATAGATATTATTACAAAGAAAGCTGGGTTTTGTGGTGCTTGGACTTAGAAAGTTCGTATTCAAATGCTGTCTATACTTTCCTGTTCAATGTATGATCTTAGAACAGCACAGCTGACATCACCTAGAGATTGTTAGATTATTAAAAAGGCAAATATTCAGGTCTTACCTGAAACTATGCCAAATTAGAACCTGCATTTTAACAAGATTTCCCATGCAATTCTTATACACATTCAAGTTTGAGAAGCATTGGTCTGTACTAACAACGGTTAAAGTGACTTATTAAGTTAGGCTTTTTATAACTTCAATATTCTATTCTTAAACTGTAAAAAAATGAAAGTTTTAGAGCTACCTCACTATTAGTGCACATATTTAAAAAAAAAAAAAAAAAACATTTGGATGCACTCATGAAACATAAAGCTTTTTAAAAACAATATATGAGCAAAGAGCTGTTAAACCCAAGAATTCAGAGACTTCCTGCAAGGAATCTCATTTTTCACACCAGCAGCAATCCATTCCCAAATAATGGTAGCTGCATGCACCCAGATGATGGGGAAAGGAGGAGCAACTAGAAGCTCGAGGTTGGGAGCGCAGGGAGGCTAGTGGTGGTATGTATGATAGAAATCAGGTTATGGGTAGTAAGAGCATACTGGCTCCCAAAGAAAATCTTGTATCCTAATTAATGTGTTGCATTTTTCTGAAATTCCACAGATTGAATAGATAGCATCACAGAGTTACCTGTGAATTTAATCTGAACCTATGATACACATGTTACCTTGTGCCAGATTTGACCAAATGGCTTTAAATTGCATAGAAATCCAACCTGTTTCTCCACATCCTCTCCAGCATCTGTTGTTTCCTGATTTTTTAATGATCGCCATTCTAACTGGTGTGAGATGGTATCTCAATGTGGTTTTGATTTGCATTTCTCTGATGACCAGTGATGATGAGCATTTTTTCATATGTTTGTTGGCCTCCTGTATGTCTTCTTTTGTAAAGTATCTGTTCATATCCTTTGCCCATTTTTGAATGGGCTTGTTTGTTTTTTTCTTGTAGATCTGCTTTAGTTCTTTGTAAATTCTGGATATCAGCCCCTTGTCAGATGGGTAGACTGCAAAAATTTTTTCCCATTCTGTTGGTTGCCGATTCACTCTACTGACTGTTTCTTTTGCCGTGCAGAAGCTGTGGAGTTTGATTAGGTCCCATTTGTCTATTTTGGCTTTTGTTGCCATTGCTTTTGGCGTTTTGGTCATGAAGTTCTTACCTACACCTATGTCCTGAATGGTTTTGCCTAGATTTTCTTCTAGGGTTTTTATGGTATTAGGTCGGGAAACAACAGATGCTGGAGAGGATGTGGAGAAATAGGAACACTTTTACACTGTTGGTGGGAATGTAAATTAATTCAACCATTGTGGAAGACAGTGTGGCGATTCCTCAAGGACTTAAAAATAGAAATCCCATTTGACCCAGCAATCCCATTACTGGGTATATATCCAAAGGATTATAAATCATTCTACTACAAGGACACGTGCACACGAATGTTCATTGCAGCACTGTTTACAATAGCAAAGACCTGGAACCAACCCAAATGCCCAACGATGATAGACTGGATAGGGAAAATGTGGTACATATACACCATGGAATATTATGCAGCCATCAAAAACGATGAGTTCACGTCCTTTATAGGGACATGGATGAACCTGGAAACCATCATTCTCAGCAAACTGACACAAGAGCAGAAAATCAAACACCGTATATTCTCACTCATAGGTGGGTGTTGAACAATGAGAACACATGGACACAGGGAGGGGAGCACTACACACTGGGGTCCGTTGGGGGGAAATGGGGGAGGGGTGGGGGGTGGGGAGGTGGGAAGAGATAGCATGGGGAGAAATGACAGATACAGGTGAGGGGACGGAAGGCAGCAAAGCACACTGCCATGTGTGTACCTATGCAACAATCTTGCATGTTCATCACATGTACCCCAAAACCTAAAATGCAATAAAAAAAAAAAGAAAAAAAAAAAAAAAAAAAAAAGAAAGAAATCCAACCTGGCAATAGCAATATAGATTTGATAATAATTGGAAATATCTAGCCAATGATAAATAAGTATAAGAAAAAATTCCCTCCACATTTTGTTTTCTATTTCTGTCAGAAACAGTGTTCATTTGGTAATGACGGTTCCCCTAATGTTAAACTGTTTCTTAGAGTTGACATTCTCTATTCACAACTCTTTTTATGGGCTCAGAAATCACATTATCACAATTGATTCATTTTCTAATTTTCATCTTCATTTCTAGTTACAACTCTGACCAGCTTTCAGCACTTCTTTCTTGTATGAAAATATTATTACATGTTACAATTTCCTTTTAGTGTGCTGAACTGCAGTATGTAAAAATAATATCTATGTGAATATAAATATAATTCACTGAATTTAGAATCCTGACATATGTAACTCAAAGACTCAGCTGGATTCTAGGTTTGCAGACTTAAGTGGAGTAAAGAGAAGGAAAACGCAAAAATTAGATGTTTGAGTACACTAAATTTGTTAAGATAGTATTAATTTATAGAATACAAATAATTGAATGTGTTTAATGAGATTCTTTGATTTTTCCTTCTATTTCATATTTCAGGTTTGATAGTAAAATAGTGCCTCAAATGGGATAGACTAGAGATAACAAACTTTGATCCTTCAGATTATAAATATCTTTTTTAAAATGCCTTTAAAAATAACTGAATCTCTTTAATGATTTATGTTGAATGCCAAACCAAAAGATGACAATACTTGGTAAACTGTAACTATTTTCACTATTTGCATTCTAAGATAGTGACAAATTGCACATATTTTTAGAAATTATGAGTAATGCTACTTTGCAAGGAGCCTGTTTTCTGCAAGTTATTTTTTTTATGAAAATGAATATTTCCATGAATCACTGTGTTTCTCAGTAATAGCAAATACTGCTACTTTTTTCAGCATGATTAAACTTACCTACCTTAATTTTCCAAGATGGCACTTCATCTCTGTCATATTGGGCTGGTCCTGAACAATTGATGTAGGGTTATTTGGTCTAAAGAAGTTCTAAGACTGAAAGACAGTACCAGCCTCAGCTTCAAAAAGTGTATTTCCCAGAGAGAATCTTGGGACCAAGTGAAGTGTGGGAAGGCCAGGGAGGGAAAATAAACAGGAAGTGCTCCCCTTCCTTTTACAGGCTTCCTCAAGGCTCTGATAGAATTTTAGGACTTGAAATGATGCTCTGGATTTAGGAAGCTGAAATCTAAAGAATGCTAGTGTCTTATCCAAGATCCTGTAACTAGTTGGTGACAGAGTTAGGATTATAATCTCCTATTTTAGTAGTTTCATTTTCCAGTTTTGTGTTCATTACACCACAAATTTGCACATACAGAAGAATTACATAATATGGTGTGTATAGTACGTATATAGATGGTATATATGGTGCATAGTATATATGTGTATACCTGCATATATGTGTATACATATATGAATTATGTACAGACATATCCTACATAATGACATTGTAGTTGACAGGGACTGTATATATGGCCATGGTCCTGCAGGATTGTAATACTCTATTTTTACTGTACCTTTTCTGTGTTAACGTATGTTGATATACACAGATACATTGTGTTACAACTGCTTAGGGTGTTCAATATAGAAACATGCTGTTCAGGTTTGTTGCCTAGCAGAAGTAGGCTATACCATGCAGCCTAGGTGTGAAGTAGACAATATCTATGTTTGTGTAAGAGTTCTCTGTGATATTTGCACAATGATGAAATTGCCTAACAATGCATTTCTCAGAACACATCCTCCTTCTTAAGTGACACATGACTGTATATTTATACACATTCATTTAAGTAAAAAACAATCACTTTCTCAGAGTCCTGGAAGTTGGACTATAGAAATAAAGGTTTTATTTTTATTTATTATGCTTTATTTAAGTTCAGGGTAGAAGTTCAGGTTTGTTGCATAGGTAATCTTGTATCATGGGGGTTTGTTGTACAGATTATTTCATCACACAGGTATTAAGCCTAGTACCCATTAGGTATTTTTCCTGATCCTTTCCTACCTCCCACCTTTCACCCTCTGAAAGGCCCCGGTGTATGTTGGTTCCCTCTGTGTGTCTGTGTGTTCTCATCTTTCAGCTCCCACTTATAATTGAGAACATGCAGTATTTGGTTTTGTTTCTGTCATGGTAAGACTAATGGCCTCCAGCTTCATTCATGTCCCTGTAAATGAACTTTTTCTTCTTATGGCTGCATAGTATTCCATGGTGTATATGTACCACATTTTCTTTATCCAATCTATCATTGATGGGCATTTAGGTTGATTTCATGTCTTTGCTATTGTTAGTAGTGTTGCAATAAACATAGGCATGCATGTTTTAAAATCAAAGACTAAATTTCAATTATTCCTTAACTATTAGATGATTTAAAATTAGCTCTTTGTCTGAGTATGTTTGTAGTCATTCATATCAATTTCAGATAGGTACTTTTATGAAAATATTAAATTATTGTTTGAATAAATGCTAGTAAGATCTATTGTAAACATGCTGACGTGTAATGATTTGTTTTCAATGTTGACTTGTAGTTTACTCAGCAGTTAAACATTAAGAAACTATTTTGTCATCTCCCTTTGTTTAATTACTTATGCTCCTGAAAGTTCTTTTCTTCCTTTTTTATTTTTATTTTTGGTTTAATATGGTGATGTAGATATGACAATCTAGGAATAAACACCTAAATTTTAACAATGATAGAGTCTTAACACACATCAGGCAAAATGCAGAGAATGGAAAGTAAAAAGTCCATTGGGGGAATCACGTTCATGTGTGTATCATTTTTGTCATATGGTGTTACATGAAAATTACATGGCGAGCCATACCTGGACAATTGACCCCTATGATACTGCTGTTAACATTTCACTGCTGGTTTATTTACATGCCTCTCAGAGTGTCACTAAAATGGGTTATTTCGTGTGTATGTGGGAACTGGAAGGGATATTTTCTGTATTAAATTGAAGAGTATGGTTAATTGTTGAATGCTTTAATGCCACCACAATTTAAAACCCACATTCACCCATAAAACTTAAGAAATCCCACTGTGTAACCATATGTAGGTATATCGAGATAAAAAAAAAAAAAAAAAAACCTGCCTTTTTTTGTCCATGGACTTAAGTATTTTAATTTACAAACAGTAAAGCATATAGCTCTACGGATTTCACAAATGCATAGAGTTGTGTAATCGCCATCACATTCAAGATATAGAGTAGTTATTTCATTCCCCAAAAATCTCCCTCACGATTTGGGAAACACTCCATCCCTAGCTACTGGTAACCAACTTGAAAACTCCTGTAGTTTAGCATTTCTAAAGTATCTTATAAATAAAATCACACAGTCTGTGTCTTTTTAAGTTTAACTTCTTTCACTTAATGGCTATGTGTTTCATCCTTGTTGTGTGAGTCAATAATTTGCTTTTATTTCTGAGTAGTACTCTGCTGTCTGGGTGTACAACTGAAAAATATTTGAGTTGGTTCCAGTTTCGGGCAATTGTGAGTAATGCCGCTTTAAAAATTCTCACACAGGTTTCTCTGTGGGCATACCTTTTCATTTTTCTCAGGTAAATAGCTAGGAGTAGCAATGTTGGGTCATGTGTAAGTATATGTGAGCACGTAAAAAACTTTTAGCAACTTTCTTCCAAAGAGGCTGTACCGTATTTCACTCCGCATTTCCATCTGCGGTGGATGAGAGCTCCAGCGCCTCTACAGCCTTGGGGTTGTCAGCTTTAGCTTTTTGTTTGTTTTCATTTTTTGCCTTCTAACAGATGGATACTGGTCTCATTGTGCTTATAAATTATTTTTCGTAATAACTCATGAGGTTGAGAATTTCTAATATGCTTGTTTGTCATCTACCTGTTTTCTGTGGAAATGTGTGTTTTCAAATCTTTTGCTCATTTTCAAATTGGGACTTTGGCTTTCTTCTTGTTGAGGTTTGGGATTTCTTTATATATTCTGAGTATAAATTTTTTATTGAATATGTGATTTGAATACATTTTTCCTCAGTCTCTGGCTTGTCTTCTCATTCTCTTAGCATTAAGTTTTGCAGAGCAAAAGTTCTTAATTTTGATTTACCAAGTTTTTTCCTTACGATTATGCCTTCATGTCGCAGTTAAACCCATCATCAGCAAACTTAATATCATGCAGATTTCCTCCTATTTTTTAAAGAAATGTTATAGTTTTACATTTTACATTTAAGTCTGTATTTTTGTATAAAGCAGGATTTAAGGATCTAGATTTTCTTTCTTTTTTTTTTTAAAGAAAGTACACCTAGTTGTTAAGCAACATTTGTTGAAAACTGTCCTTTCTCCATTGAATTTCCTTTGCATCACCCAGCCATGGCCTCCTCAAAATTGGGAAGAACTGACACTTTAACTGTAAGGAATTTTCCAATCTATGACCATGGCAACTCTGCACTTTAGGTCTTGGATTTATGTTTAATTGGAGATTATTCTCTAATTTGAGAAAATCTAGTAGCTCACATGAGTAACTGTTTTCTGGTATGTAGTAAGCATTTAATAAATACTGATTGAATAATGTAGCTTAACCTATTAACTTTGCTTTTCTCCCTATATACTGTCAGCTAGGGAAAATTTCAGAAGTAAAGGAGTTTACATATTACCTTAAAAAGAAGTCTGTATGGGATTTGCTGCAATTTACTGAGTTCAGTTGTCAAAATGAAATTCTAGCAGTACCATGGAAGGGTGTGTTTCTTCTTTGAACAGGGGAAAGTAGCAAGTGGCTTTGTAAGGTAGTATATAGTTTGTTTTTTAAAAAGGTCCTCTCCCTGCTCCTTCCCCACTTAAGTTTGAGGGATTTTTGGATCTTACTAAGAGTCTTGGTATTGTGGAATAGAGAGAGAATGCAAAGAACATCTCTTTCAGTGATTATAAAATTTTATTTTTCATCAGAGCACCTGTTTTTCAAAAGAAACCTTACCCAGAAACACAGAACAGATAAAAGCAGAGCTACTGAGGTTGAACTGAGTTCTGCAGAGGTATTTGAAAGCCTCATATCATAACTGCAGTGATGAGAAAATAGAGCCTCAAAGATATTATGTAACTTGCCCAAGGTTGAACAACAAATTGATGCCGAATCGTGGAGCCCCATCTTCTGATTCTTAGGACAAAGCTCCAAATGACCTTTTCAGATTTTTTTCAGGTTGTATTGCATGTTTCTATGGGAACTGTTTTTCGTAATTCCTTTGCATGCTATCCTGAGAAATGTGCCTGGACTTTTTCTTAGCTTAAATATTTGATTTGTGAGGTGGACATCTTGCAGTCCCTTCTCCATGGAAAGAAGCTCTCAATGCTAAGCCTCCGCTCTTGATATTTTATGTCATCCCTGCATCCAGACGGAAAATACTGGTAGACTTGAGAAATAGAGATCACTGAAAACTAAATAGCAGGTTAATTTGAGAGAGGCACCTAGGATAGGACAGTGCTATTCTAGTGATTACCCATGCCTCCATGAGCACCACAGAGGTGCTTCTGAACTTAAATTTTGTTTTCACCTCACCTTGATATAAAATGCTTCCTAACATCTCAGAGAGGATGGAAAACCCTCCTGAGATTTGCAGGTTAAGTTGTTTAAACCTGTTGCAAGTAGAATTCCTTTAACATGTATATTAAACATGTGAGTAAACAAGAAAACTCCAAACAGAAATTGGATGAGTCCTACCTAAGATGGGTCACCATTCCTAATTTGAGAGTAGCAGCACTCTTTCCTAACCCTAAATATTTTTTAGGGTGCAGGGACTTTGTGAAGGCCATTTATTAATGTATGCTGAATGCCCAGAACAATGATAGTGTATAGTAGACACTTGTTAAATTTTTCATGAATTGAATGAAAGATGAAATAAAATCATTCTCATTTAGATCTCAGCTTGTATATCACCTATTTGGAGATGTCTACCCTGGCCATATTACCTGTAAACCACAATCTCATCATTCTTAATTCTTTTAACAAACTTTATTTTCTTTAAATCTTACATCATAAGTAGTACTAACATTGCATTACATATATATTTATTCATTTTCTCTCTTCCCTCCTAGAATACAATCTCCAGGAGAGTGACGACTATTTAATTTTTTATCAGTGTATATCCAGAGTACCCATTAATGGTCCTTGCCATATTGTATTTTAAAAAGTGTTCAATATGTGTTTCTTCAATGAGTGAAACAATTCGTATTTTCTTGGTATGATTTTACTCAAAATGAAAGATGAGATCTATGTCACCTCATGACCTCTCCTGTCCCCATGATACAGGGAAATTACTAAAGAGAGGGTAGGTGGTATTCTTTCAAGATGAACAGAAATCTTTAACTGAAAGTGTATGTGCCATTGTCTACCTGACTTTTTAAAAAATTACTCTGTTATTTCATTGGTGTCTAAACTGCCTCTGGTCATTATCTGGTGGTCTGCTTTACATCATGTTCAGTAGAAATGCTTTTGGAACATCTCGAATGCAGGATTGGCTGTTAGGTTCCCTGAGCTCTTGTAGTTGATTCTATGTTTAGAAACTTCCTTTGGGCACCAGTTAGGATTATACTTAATTGTCCTCACTGACAGTAATGGAGAGAAAATGTTCTGCTTAGATTGGTTGAATTGGCTCTTCTGATCTGATCTTATGCTAAAAATATAAGCACTATTGCATTGAGCAAAAACAATGACTTGACAGAGACTTCAGAGATGTTCCCTTGGGCTAAGGTTGCTCATAGTTTCTATTGCAGGGGTCCCTTGATTTTCATATGCAATGACAGAAAAATCACTGAAAGATCTGACTTCTATTCCTGAATACCACAGGTTCTTTATGACCTTAGGCAGAATTCTTAGCCTGCCCCTCCCATGGTGTTACTATCTTTAATATGATAAAAGTGGCATCTTCCTTTTAGAAATGGAAATCTTAAATGAATCAACACATGTAAATAAAGCACTACGAGACCTTTAGGAAGGAAGTTCTTACTAGAAGATAAGACATCTGTAGATTGGCCATTCTGCTCTGTTCTGATGAGCCTTTCCTACTGAGTAGACTGCTTGTTATCAGGTATGGGAGATGGCTCCAGTGCCCTCCTATTTATTATGCATAAGAGTTAGATGTTTGTTCCAACTCCCAAGACTAGCAATCTAGAAACTGAACAGAGCTCTGATTCTATGGAGGGCTGCAGGAAATTCTTTGGAGAGGAAGTCAGGTATGCATGCAGGTCCACAGAGTGCTTCATAACACATGTGTGGGTCCCACTGGATTCTTTTTCAGCATATGAAATGACCTGGTTCTATTGAATTTCACTGTCAAGGCAGTTTCTTGTTTACGTTGACAGCCTGCAAATGTGCTATGTGGTGGATTAATGCTAAGAGCTCCATGCAAAGTTTGCCAGTAACTGGTTTGTTTACTTCAAGGAACAACCATGAACTTCACTGTCCAGTCAATGCAAAACGAATCTACATTAGCTATGTTCCATGCTCCTGCATCTTAGATTTCTGCAGGCACCCCTCTCAGAATTCCTAATCAGGTGTGTGTGTGTGTGTGTGTGTGTGTGTGTGTGTGTGTGTGTTTTCTCTTAGCTGTCTTGGGCAAATTGGAGATGTATATCAAGAGATTAGCATTTTCATAGACTTTGGGGGGGAAAAAGTAAACAGCTGTTCATTAACTCCCCTCTTAAATTCATTAGGAATATAGTCAGAAGCCTAAAGATACCATCTTGGGCTCTTTTTTTTTTTTTCCTTGTAAAAGGGTACATTTATTATAGAGGATATTGCAAAAGATACAGATAAACAGCCAGGTAGAAGAGATGTGCAGGACAAGGTGTGAGGGAAGAGGCACAGGGCTTCCATGGCCTCTCAGGGTTCACCACCCTCCAGGCACTGCTGTGTGTTCAGCAGACCAGAAGCTCTCTGAATGTCGTAGCTCAGGGATTGTTATGTAGGTTTCACCATGTGGGCATGATTGATTAAATCCTTGGTCATTGGTGATCAACATGTAAAAATAGCTGGCGTACTTCTTACAGGCAGAATGACGATGATATGAGTGCCCTTTGACTTTCTGCTGCTATGTCACATGACAACATTTAAAAGTAGACAATTTGATCTTGATGAAATGATCTCTCTATGCAGGGAACTTATCATAGTGTACAAAGCCCTGACCACTCACTCCAGGTTCCTTATGTCATCCATTTAACTTAAAGAATAATTATGATCTTCATAAATGGCCATGTGCAAGTAGTGAGAATGGCTTAAGAAATCACAAAAAGTAGAGGAAAAAGGAGCTATCTTAATTCATCTCTTAAGTGGGTAGCAGAGATTGTTATTAGTTTTTCTAGTAGGATAAGTCTGTAAGTTTTCTGTCACATAGAATATTACAGAATATAGATGCTACATCAGTGGGTCTTAATGCTGACCCTATATTAGAACCATCTTGAGGGCTTTTAAAAAGCTAACCTCAGGTTCTTGATTTGAAGGGTCCCAAATCCTGATATGTTGTTTGTTCTGTTTTTGTTTCTGAAGCTTTAGATTGTTTGAAAGTGCTGCTAAGGATGATAACAACCAGGTTAAGCATTAATTAATCCTCCTAGTTTAAATTTTTTTCTTGTTATAGATGCCAGAGTCTGCAGTCAAGGGAGGTCCCAAAACATCTAAAATAGACTCAAGAGCCTATGACCATATTGTGATTGCATTGTTCCTCAAAGGCAGGAACAATCTCTTTATTTCTTCTTTGTGTGCTCTGGAACATTTACGCCGTACCTTAGTGCAGGATTTTAGTTATTCTAAAGTAAACATTATGGTGATTACTTTGTCATGTAGTTATGACACATTATCATGCCTCCATCTATCCTCAGACTGTAGACTTCTATCTTTGCTATACTCTTCTTACAGCTGCACCTGCCTTATTTAAAAAAATGTAGTCTGCCTGTTGTTAATCTAGTATAGTCCTTCCAGCATTTTACTTACTGACCTAAAACTCTAGAATTAAACCTCAAAACTATGGTCAACTATAAGGATAATTTCTTTTTTTAAAAACAATATTTTTTCAAAACCAAAAAAATCACACAGGCCATAAGTTTAGAGGAATTTGAGGAAAATTTCTGAGGCAGTTAAGCTTCTTGAAAAATAATATATTGTCTTATTTGTCACGTTTACCACAGTCTGTGAAAAGTCTGACCCGGGCTGAGGTTTTAGAGTTTACCTTAGAAGAAATTTTCTCATTGGTCACACTGGTTGTCTTATTTATTCCTAGCTTTCCTTCAACTCTTGAAGGGTCAGGTTTTCAAATTATAATAAACTTAATTTTCTTTTCGGTCCCAGTAGTGAACATGGAATTATGCACTTGGCCCCCAAAAAGAAAACTCATTATTTTTCTTTATTTCTTGTTATTTAATAAAAAATATGCTCTAATAACTGTCACAATGCTTAATGTAACTCGGAGTGTGAAGCCAAATTATCCAGGAAACTTCTTCAAGGTACCTAAGGGTAGACCTAACCTTTGGTCTAAATCAGAATTTTGTTTTGAGAAAGGCAGGTTGGGTTCCTTGGTAACTATAAAAACATAATGATGTAGGAATTCTGCAAAGGGTATTTTGGTATTTTGCCTCTCCCAACATTATTACAAAAATTATTATATACTTTTCTTCTAATGTTTTACAGTTTGTTTCTAAGACTGTAATTGATCAAGACCTAATTGTGTGTTGATGGACTAAGAAACCACAGGATTTACCTTTATTTTCTCTGGATACTCTAGTAACCCACATGAATGGGTGAGTCTGATGTTATGTCAGCTTCAAAATTAAATTTCCAGTCCTTCTCTGTCAGTGCAATCTACTGGCTTATTTTCACTTTTTAATGTAGTGAATAAGCAATAAATGCATGTCATATGTTATTTAAGATCTATTGAGAGTTACACAGGGAAGAGAAAGTCTCCATCTCACTGCTATTCCATGGCCATTTAGTTTTACTCTATTTCCTAAAGCAACCACTCTTTGGTTTCTTGAATGGTCTCCCCCTGACTTCCTTCTATGAAGGTAGCTCTGTACTTCTATTATACATTGACCATGGGATGCAGGAAGTGTCCTGTGACTTGCTAATAGGGAATTGTCCAGGCAGCTATTTTGAATTTCTAGTCACCAGCTGTTTCTACTACTTTCCTGACTTTTGTGTTCAGTTTAGCTACAGTTCTTTGAACATTAATTAAGTATTTCCAAATATATAGCAGTTATGAAGGCCATGACATTTTCCCCTCTGCTCGCTATTCTACTTTCAATCGTGCATACTATATGAAATTTTTAATTGTTTTATGGATTATAAAAGTAGGCTACAGTAGAGTAGGAAGGTAACTCAGCTTGTATCTGAAAGGCCGGAGTTTGATTTGTGCTGGAAATTTGTCTTGCAAACTGTAAAGTCCTGAGCAAAGTGAAGTTCTGTCATTGTTGCTGTTGCTATTAGTGTTACACTTACATGATGCAATATTCCAAGGTACCAAGAAGGGTCAAAATTGGACTGTTTGTAACACAAGGGATAAATGTTTGAGGTGATGGACACCCCATTTACCCTGATGTGATTATTATGCATTGTGTGCCTGTATCAAAATATCTCATATATCCCATAAGTCTATACATCTATATACTCACAGAAATTAAAATTTTTAAAAAGGTGAGGCATAATCGTAGGAAGACTGACTTGGTCTAGGGATTGCACTTGCTGGCTACATTTTTTTGACTGACTGATAGTTAACTAAAAAAGGAGAACCAGATTTCAGGCATACGAAGGGCATGTAAAATAAAATTTTAAAAAAAACACCGTAAAGAGACATACAGAGCCCAGCAAAAGAAAGGTTCATGTTGTAATGCACTGATTTTTTTTTCTTTATACTTAAAAAATAACTAATTGAGAACACATTTAAATCTGGCATTTGGTTTAATCATTATTTCATAAACAAATTGATCTTTAAATGCCGGAACAATGTAAATATCAAAAAAATGGTTAGTCACTGACAACAGATAAAGTTGAAACTGGCCCTAAAAATACATAATTGGTTAAATGTATAAAGAAAATACAGGTGGCCTTCCTCTTTTCACTTTTGTTGTATTCTTACAAGTGTTTGACTTTGTGATACTTCTTTTCTTATATAAGATTAGAATTAGGAGTAATGGTTAAGATTTTCCAATTGGAAAAGAAAAAAAAATGTGCATAACCTTGGTTTACTTACGATCATATTCTACATACAATTTTGCATACATTGTAGACAAACTTAATCTGAAAGGCAGCCCGTAAGTATATAGCAATAATTGTATTTTTAGCACCCATAATTCAACAGCAAGCTCAGTTGTCATTGAGATGGTACTTGACTATTTGAGGGTTCTTTATGACAGAAGGGAATTTAATTTTTATTTTTTATTTTTTGTTGTTGTGGGTATGTAGTAGATGTATATATTGAGTACATGAGACGTTTTGATACCCGCAATACATGTTAATCACATCATGGAGAATGGCGTATCCATCCCCTGAAGCATTTATCATTTGTATGACAAACAATCTAACTACACTCTTATTTAAGAAGATATAATTAAATGATTATTGACTATAGTTATTCTGTTGTGATATCAAATACTAGGTCTTATTTATTCATTTTAACTATCATTTTCATGCCTATTACCATGCCCACCTCTCTCCCACCCCTTCACCCCGCTACCCTTCTCAGCCTCTGGTAACCATCCTTTGACTCTATCTCCATGAGTTTTGGGGGTTCCTTAAAATGATCCCTGTGGATGTGGGGCCTACAATGATGAGTTCACCTCTGGAACTCTAGAACTCATAGTCGAGGAAGGATGTGTGGACTTATTTTCCCCTCAGATTCACTGGGCGGTATGTGTTTGGGTACTTGGATTAGGTTTGGATATACATTTTAAATAGGATTGATATGTGTAAGGAGTGAGCTGTACAGATGATTTATTTTCTCCAACAGAGCCATTTGAAAAAGTTAGTGTGCAGAAAAGCAATATAACATGGAATGAATCAGCCAGTACAGGACTCCATTCTTATTTTGCTTGAAGTAACAAGCCAAACAGAGATTTTTTAATGACACAAGTCTAGGTGTTTCACTAATAAATTTTTTCATTTAAACATGCTAATGTCTTTTCATTTGCTTATTATGACGTCTTCACCTTTTTGTTATTAAATTTCCCTGCTGAAATGGAAACTGTCTCTTCATTTTAAAAGCAATTTGCCAAAGAGCCATCCTGGGCATGTTATATTTCTGCTTCCATATTTCTAAACAAATCAGCAAAAGAATCATTGTCCTAGATTCACAGATGTGACCGTATCAAAGGCACAGTATTTGTGTCACATAGTAAATCAGTGGAGGGGAGATGATGGGACTTTTGACTCTGATTTCCAGATTTTAACTGCTAATTTTCAACTCTGCTAAACAGTGCTTAGGTGAGCTAGTTTAAATCAGGTGAGTCCATTTGTTTTTCATTGAATGCGAGCTTTCCTTTTTGCAGACCCTGATCCCCCTGCAGAGTGAGTGAGCTTTGAAAATAGAGAAGTGGGATAGAGCTACCTTGGAGTTAATTGGTTTTAGATATATTTCTTTATTTAAAAAAAATCTGTCCTGTTTCTTTTTGTCTCTTACTGCCCAGGGTTGAGGTCAGTCATGTGCGGAAACTATCTCAGTTGTTTATTTTGATAACCGCTGCCTCCCTGGTTTTGCTCACAGCAATCTCACAGCCTCCAGAGAGCAATTGTTATCAGAGATTCAACCTGTTCCCTTGTGGATTTAGAGAGTTGCTGCCAGCATTTCATTTCAGTTCCACCTGCAAGTGCAAAAACCTTGTCTCATACTTGACATGTAAAGGCATTTTGAGCATATTGTTAACACAAGTGCACATTAATGATGATTTTGTAGCCCCTGTTGCAACCCTTCTTTTCCATGTAATATAGACCCCTGTTGCCCGCCGAGGGAGCAAGGAAGCATCTGTGATGAATTGGACTTCAGCACTTCCTAATCTTCAAAATGTGTGTCAGAATGGTACTAAAGATCTGGTCTCAGTTCCTGATTGTTGTGTAAAAACAAGACAAGGTGGAAATTAATTGATGGACCTTATTAAGGAAAGTTCCAACCCATGACCACTTCATAGCTCATCAGTAATGTGATCTGCACAAAACTAACATGACAAAATGTTCTTACCTACAGAGTTTGGTGCTTTCAACTTGTCACTCTGTGTCTCCAGTGACTTAAAGGCATGTCAGAAATTGTTTAATACAGATTTCCAGGAGGTTTATTTTTGAGTCTGTGAACTGTGTTCAAGGTTGGAAGGAAGAAGTGATAGAGGTGGATATTTAATGCTTAGGTATTTGTGGAGATAGCCTAAGAGTTCAGAGCATGGTCACTCACTTCTGCTGGACATTGGGACCCTGAAAATCTGAACAAACTGTTAAGGTACAATAGCAGAAACAGCCAGAAATCTTCTAGAAACACTTATTAGCTGAAAAATTCACAGCTCTATATGGTTCCCAAAATACAGCCCCAAGTATTACAACAAACTGGCTCATTAACCACTTTTACTTCACTCCTTAAGTTGTGTGACTGCCTTCCAGTAAGTATGATGCCAATCACATGTGGGGAATCTTTTGAATCCTTGTGACCAGTTAACTGGCACTGGATTCTTTTGGTCCTGCTTTGCCAGCTGGAAATCTCTGTGGCCAGTGGCACTTCTGCCCAGGCCTCGCTGAGCTCCAGACTCACCACTGGGCTCGTTCTGCCCACTTGGCTCAGCAGGCTGCACTCAGCTTTCCCTACCAGCCTAGATGACATGTGTGTTGCAGTTCTGTGCTCAGCTCATGGCTGGTCCCAGCGTGCTGCGACCGTCTTCCACCCTAGGCACCAGCCTCTGAATGAGGGGGATGTGGTGGCCCCAGAAAACTTGGAGAAGCCAGCAGCCATGGAGCCCCAAGGGGTACCGCGGCTCTTGCCTGAGGAGTCCCAAGGACTGTTACAGGTCTCTCTCCTTTCCACCAATCACAGAGCAGTGAATGGGAGGAGGTGTGTTATAGTTAGTTCATGTTGCAGCTTGTTCCTGCTGCCTGTAGTGCAGCAAAGGGCATGGGTATATGGTGTCCAGCAGCTTCCTCTCTCCTGTTGCTTGGTGAGTGGGAGGGGGGATCACAGTGTCACAGCTCCTTTCACCTGCACTGTTCAGCAGGCTCTATGTTCTTGTCCTGTGTCCAAGAAGAATGAGGTTGCATGGACACCGGAGAGTAAGCATGGCAGAGAAAGGTTTTATTGAGGAACAGAACAGCTCTCAACACAAGAGGAGACCCAAATTGGGCAGCCCTCTGTGTGAGAGGGAGCCTGAAAGCAGATAGCCCCAGGTGTGGCTAAGTCTGGAGTTTTTATGAGCTGAGAATGGGGGAGTGCATGCTGATTGGTCCTGAAAAAAAACAAAACATTATTTGATTGGCTAAAAGTCATGGAGGACGTTCTCATTCCAGCTGTGGACTCCACCTGGAACTGGAGGCTCAGTCTTCCACCCTTAAATTGTCTTTGGTTTGAAGGTGAGATTTCACCAGGAACCTGTACCTACCTGCCTATGAATTTTCTATCAAAATGAAGAATCATTTGAGCAACTCTTTGTTTTGTTTCTTCGTTTTTAAAAATAAAAGAACACGAAGTTGAAGAAGCTACAGAGTTTTTATTAATATACATATAATTTAAAGCATTCACAAACCTGGTGTATAGTTCATACATACCTTCTTGATGAGAGATTTAAGAAAAAGATCTGTCTGCCTAGGGAACTTCTCATTAGAATCAATGAACACAGCCTTTCCTCTTCCTATTTCTTTCTCCTACACTGGTGCCTTTCTGGGAGTTCATAAAGGTGATTGCCAGTGTGGTACTCTGAACTGTCTTTTGTATGTCTTTAAGATGTGAAACGAAACTCAGGATAAAGTGCCTGTTACCTCCGTTAATTGGAATACAATTAGTCTGAAGTCTGTAGAAGCCACAACTCAGGAACAGCCTAGCAGATGTATCTGCAAAGATACCAGTTTCCCCCTTGGGAGCCAGATGTGTCTCCTACCCTCCCCTGCTTCCCTTAATAGCCTATTGTTTAAGATATGAGTGGCTGGAAAAGTCATACTGATATCTTATTAATTAAATGGCATTAATTCTATGATTTTTTTTTCTCCTAGAGAGACTGCCATTTCAGTGTGTTGGAAGAAAGTACATATATTTCTCTCATGCCTTAGTGTAGAAAGGGTAGGCCCAGGAGAGCTATAAAAAGCCATCATTACATAAAGTATCTGACAAGTCAAGTAGGTTACAGGTCAGAAATTATGTGTGATTACTTTGTTCTGGCATTACCAGAGACTTTGACTTAAGTTATAGGTTGGTTGCTGCTGTCTTTCTTTGCAAGACTGATCCCCAGGCTAAATGGTGATGGTAGAAAGTGCCCTCTTTTTCTAGCTTCTATTGAATCGCTCTCCATTCCCTCTGTCCCTTTAGGGACTCTTGCCACAGAGGTCTACTACTTCTTTGCCTGTATCAAAATTTGCTCTCAGGAAAGGGGATGACATTAACCTTAATCTAAACATGCCTCGGTGGTTTACAATCTCAAGAGCACAGCAGGAGTAATTAAGGGAGCTGTGGAATTTGGAAGCCAAACATGGCTTCTTGGTATCTCTGAAATGGCACAGGCTGAAGTACAAACTTTGTGCTGGGTAACTTGCCCCTACCTGGCAGCTGTGTCTGAAAGGCCAGTGGTGGCATTTGCCTGAAGACCTCACCTAACGCCTGTATTAGGAAGGGGAGAAGAGAATTATTAGTATTGGGGAATAAACATGATTTATAGAAATACAAATAAAAAGGCCATTATTGGGCCAGGCGCAGTGGCTCATGCCTGTAATCCCAGCACTTTGGGAGGTCGAGGCAGGTGGATCACCTGAGGTCAGGAGTTGGAGACCAGCCTGACCAGGGTGGAAAAACCCCATTTCTATTAAAAATACAAAAATTATCCTGGTGTGTTGGTGCATGCCTGTAATCTCAGCTACTTGGGAAGCTGAGGCAGGAGATTCACTTTAAGCCAGGAAGCAGAGGTTGCGGTAAGCTGAGATTGTGCCATTGTACTCCATTCTGGGCAACAAGAGTGAAACTGTCTCAAAAAAAAAAATATGTTATTAATAAACATACACTAGATTCTAACTGAAGATAATTAGGGAATAAGTACAGTTCTTATTTTTAGAGACTTTTAAATTTTACTTTAATAGGAATTGTTGCTAATTCATCCAGTTTTGTATAAAAGCTAGTTTTATAATGTATGTAATTTTGATTGATTGCATTTTCATTATGAACATGTATTTTTATAGGCATAAAATAGTTATGTATCAGATATCAATACATATGTATATATAAAATATATATGCATGTACATATGTATATGCACTCACATAAATACAACATTATGAAAAAATAGGAATGGTAAACTGCAATAACCCTACCCTTCAGGTTTAGATTATTCTTGGCTAGTCTGAACCTTTTTTTTTTTTAACACCGTCATTTACCTTTTAAAAATCGTGAGAAAGAAAACTTAAACCCAGCATATCTACCAACATATTCTACAATGGGCTTTTTTGAGTAGATATTCACTGATGCTCTTCAGAAAGACACAAGATAAAAACCTACCTTGGGACAGAATAATATACCTTCAACTTTGTTAAAGTCCATTAAGATAACCTTTTTTCAATAACTGTTACATGTAGGCTTTTTAAACTCAGATGTTTTGGATGTGGTAAGCCATGAAATGCGTAGCCTCATGCTAGGATTGTTGCAGTGATTAGATACCTAGAGATCCCCACCTCACACTCTCGGAGTTGCCACCAGTTGTCACTGGTTGCAATACGGCCCCTTTCCTGCAAGCTTAGGGCCCACAGTAATAGCCACAGTTGGAATGCTTGTTAATGGCACTCCCTGGAAACAGCAACACTGAGGAATGTGCTAATAAAAATGTATCATGCTTAGAAAGAGGTTGTAGAAGACTTGGTTTCATTGGAATACTATTTTCTCAGTTATTTAATGTTTTGCTGAGCCAAGTACATTTGAATCAATCCTGGCAGGAGAGAGGATTTGACTGTTCTCTAAAGGGACAATATTCTTTCATCATCAGTGAAGATCTGGAAACTTAGCTGTCATACCTAGTAGGAGACCACTCGTTGGATTCAATCACTAATAAGCAGAAGAATTGCCTCTGCAATACAAAATGACAAAAGGTGTCTTGCCATCAATGCTAAAATTCTATTTCTCTACAAATTTCAATATCTGTACACACAGAATTATATTTTCATGTGACCAAAACCAATGCTGATTTTGTTTACATAAAAATTTGGATATGGTTTGGCATCACTTGACATCATAGCAATGGAGAAACGGACCATTATTGTTTATTGAATACCTACTATATGCCAGGTCTTCGAGGGAAATAATTCCATTTAATTTGCAACAACCATAGGAGGCATGATATTTTCTCTCTTTTGGAAAAAGGGGATATAAAAATGTGGACGTCATCTGTCCTCAAAGCCCATGCTCCTCCTAGTCTATGTGTAGTTATAGTAATTAAAGTGGCCACATGGGCAGATGTCTTACTTGAGGCTCTCAGATGCCCCACAGGTGAAGAAACAAAGCCACCACAAGTTTCAGTGACTTGCCTCAGGTTATGCAGTTACAATGTGAAGAGCAGTTGCTGGAATCCAGGTTTCATATTTGTCCTCCAGTACTGACCCCCACCAAGTGAAAATAACCCTTTTGCCTTAGAGAAGCAGCTGCAATGCAACTTAGCCCGTGGCTTTGCGGTCCATTTTATGACATGTGCATGGAGAACAGTTCTTAGAGTTCAATTGGTAAGGAGAGAACAGAGAACATGGTTGTGCTGAGCAGGACTCCTTCTTGTGAGTGAGACTTAGACACCCGATGCATTAGTCCCTGTCACCACATGTGTCCTTGAGCATCTTCACAGAGGAGCTCAGGGGCCAGGCTGTGCCCTCTGGATGCTGTGCTCGCTGCAGCTGCCGCTTTGTTCATGACATCTCCCGTCTCTGAAATGTCCTCCCCCTTTCTGCCAAGTCAGCGCTCCTACCTCAGGTTATGATAGATCGTCTCTTATACACATAAGCCCTTTTCCCTTCTGAAACTATTTTGAGGTTAGAAACCATATAACTCATTTTATTTTTCTCAGTTGATTAGGAGACAGTTGTGTATAGAAATTTCCTCAAATTTTCAATGTTTGGATATAATAAACAGGCTAATTGTGAAACTTGAACCAATGCTATTTTGAGAAGTACTGCTTGATTGTTAAATTTGTTATGACAATTTTTAACAGGTGTCATGTTTTGGGGATAAAGCAATTGGAAACTGTCTCCTGAAGAATGCAAAAGTAGGGATAGTGTTATTTCTGTAGACGTATGAAGAATGATTGCCTTTAAATGGAAACTAAAAGGTTTGAAATGAAGCTGAAGTGTGTTACCAAATAATATAAAAGTTTATAAAGTGGAAGATGTTAATGAGGAGTACTTATTTATTTATTTTGAGGCAGATTCTTACTCTGCCCCTCAGGCTGAAGTTCAGTAGTACAATCATAGCTCACTGCAACTACTGGCATGTGCCACCATATCTGGCTAATTTAAAAAGAAAACAAACCAAAAAAAAAAAAAAAACACCTTTTTTTTAGAGATTGGGTCTTGCTAGGTTGTCCTAGCTGGTCTGGGACTACTGGCTTCAAGCCATTCTCCCACCTTGGCTTCTCAAACTGCTGAGATTACATACATGAGCCACTGCACCCAGCCAGGAGTACTTCATTCTGAGGGAGTTTGGGGAATTTTCTTCTGAGTTGTTATATGGGTGATGAGACAATGTATGGGAAAGAAAATTAGAAAGTCTATAGAAATGCAAGAGGAAATTCCTATGTCTGTGAGCTACATATATACTTTCAGAAGTTTTAGTTATCACATTAATAAAAATGAGAGAAATTAATTTTAATGATATATTTAACATAAATGCAAAATATCATTTCAACGTGTAATCCATATTTTATATTCTCTCGTTAGTAGTAGTCTTAGAAACCCTGTGTGTATTTTACACTTACAACACATCTCAGTGTGGCCTAGTCTCATTTCAAGTGCTCTGTCCGCCATGTGGCTGGTGCTTATCATATTGGCAAGGCAGATCCAGGCTGTCAATCTAGGAATGAGCTAAGAAGTGTGTGTCTAGTGTGAACTGCAGAATATTCTACAAAGGTTTCAAGCACAAGACCCCTAGACCCCACGCCTAGAGGTTTTGGCTTGGCAAATCTTAGTGGGAGGCCCTCACATCTGTGTTTATGAAGCTCTTCAGGTGACCTGGAGGTGACTCTGAGATTCAGTTTCACACTAGTCTCTGGAGTGTGGGCTTAGGACTTATGCCCCTGCAACCTGGGAAGGAACATCAGGAAATCTGGGGGCCTTCTCTTACTCTTACCTTCTCCAATTCAAGTTGCTCTGCTCTTCAGAAGGTAACTCAGTATGAAACGTATTTATAGCAGTGAGGAATTGGCACTTAAGTTGATGCCTAGGTGTTATGTTCTACTGGGTACCAGCTGGCTTATTCTCTCCATTTAAGCTTTGGTTGTGGGATGGTGATGGTGATGTTTATTAGAATGTGGGTGATCATGTACTGGGTTGAAATTGTTCCTCCTCTTTTCACAAAGGTGAGCGTTAGGTAATTTATCTTCACCCTTGGTTTTTTGCCTTGCCCAAATGCACATTGCTTGTGAAATCTCAGTGTAGAAATGAAGTCAGTAAAAAGGTAGAGATCTGGGAAGGTTTCACTTCAGCTCCTGCCTAAAGACATTACTCTCTTAGCTATCCTTTCAGCTTCTTAGAGATTCTGTTTACCCAGCCACAAGATGTGGTAAATTCTGATGCGTATACCCTCCAAGACCCCCAGGTTAAAACACTGCTGTGCTCAGTGCACCTTGTCACCTTCAGATTGTGGTAAGCCCCACAGCATGCCCATAAGTTAAGTGTTGATAGAAATATGAACAAAGCTGTATTTTAGATGGTCAAATTGACTTGCTCTAGGACAATGCATTTCTTAAGCATCCTGATTCTCCTCCCTCAGAACCAACTGACTTTCTCCTATTCACACTGTCATCCTCTGGCGCCTTTTCTGCCAGCTCTACCCTGCTCTGCCCTTCAGAGAGAATATATTGGCAGGCTTTGAATTTGTATGAGTTTGTTTTTGATTAAGTAATGTTGGCCTCTCTTTTTTTAATTGGACATAAATAATTATACATATTTATAGGATACATAGTTACGTCTCGATAAAATAGTGGTCAGACTAGAGTTTAACCCTCTGAGTCAGAAGAAACCTGAAAAACTTCTGGTTTAGGCACTAACATGACTTTTGTACGTCTTTTGTAATAGCCTGACATGTAACCCTCCATGTAATACCATCAATGACAGAAATTTAACCAACAGCAGAGGCAGCCCATTTCATGTTTAAACAGCTCATTTTCTCCTTTAATGTAACCAAAAGATGTATCCCTGTAAATCCTACCCTTGAAACTACATAGTATACCTAGACATAAGAACTCAAGTGTTTGACACTAAAAGGTGGATTCTTCCCAACTCCATCAATGTATTCCACTGCTTTTTCTTCCTTAGGCTGAATAAGTCTGAGTTCTTTCGAATGTTCCTCATAAAACATGGTTCCAGGTAGCCTTATGTCCTTTGAATGGAATTCATAGACTATATGTTAATTATACTACATTAAATATAATTTGATTAGTGCAGATTCATAAAAAATAGAGAATAGGGAAAATAAAGATGTAAATAAACTTCTGTAAAGGTTTTCTTTTCTCTTCTGAATAATCATTAGCGTTTGTGATTTAGAAAATCATCATCATGACAACATTTGTATCATGAAGATGAAACCAAGTCAGAGGAAAGTAGATATTTTTGCTCTGCTAAACATAACATTCTAGTAATAAACTAGGGTAATTATTTTGAGGTCAATTTAATGTAATCAGTAAAATATCCTGCAGTTGTTTTATGGAGACATCCCTTTGTATTTCTTGAAGTCATCTATATTTTATTTGTATAGTTACCAGACTTAAAACTATTAAAAAGGTGATATTTTTGACTTAAGAGTTTTGTTGCACCCACAAGCTCCTTTTTAATGTTAGAAATTAAACAGCAGGGAGATTGAGGCTGAATGTTCCAGGACCATTATAGTTAGCTACACCTCTGAGATGCATTTAGCTTTGCAGAGCTAACAGAGTATTTAATCCACATCATTTCTTGGACTCTAGAGTGAGCACCCAGTGGAAGGCATTTATTTAGCAAATTAAAAGCATGGTGAGTAAAAGCCAAGGTATTATTTAAGCACATTTGTTGACTCCTATTTTGCAACTATTTACTAAATTTCTTGGTGATGGAAGATGATGAACGGGTTGATTTTTGCAATCACTTGGCTCTCCTAAAGGTAAAATATATCTTTCTTGATTTATTCCCCTTGAATTGACCAAACAGCGTGTGTGTGTGTGTGTGTGTGTGTGTGTGTGTGTGTGTGTGCGCGCTTTAGGTTCTGGGGTACATGTGCTGATCGTGCAGGATTGTTGCATAGGTACATACTTAGCAAGGAGGTTTGCTTCCTCCATCCCTCCATCACCTATAACTGGCGTTTCTCCCCATGTTATACCTCCCAGTCTCCCCACCCACCCCCAATGTCCCTCCCTTAGCTCCACCACCATCGAAACCAGTATGCAATGCTCCCCTCCGTGTCTGTGCGTTCTTGTGTTCTCATTGTTCAACACCCACCTATAAGTGAGAAGATGCGGTGTTCGGTTTTTGACCAAACAGCTTTTGACAGCAGTAGAGAATTTCCAGCTCTAGTTCAGTATAATATGCAGAATTCAGCATTCCCTGCAACCAACACTTGGAATTATTCTGTTACAGGCTTCACTAAGCTTTTTACACAGGGGGCCAGTTCACTGTCCCTGAGACAGTTGGAGGGCTGCCACATACTGTGCTCCTCTCACTGAACACCAGTGAAAGAGGTGCCCCTTCCTGAAGTGCGGTGGGGGGCCGGATAAATGGCCTCAGGGGGCTGCAGTTTGGGGACACCTGTTCTGTTAGGTCTGTCAGGTAAAATTTCTTAATAAGGAGATGCCGACCCATGCTTGGAACTCAAGGCCAGCTGTCACCTCTGCTCAACAAATTTTCTCCTTTCTCTTCTGAATGCTCACATGCACATAGTGAGTACACATGTGCATAGACAGTTGAGTGCTGGTCCTCACAAACCCACCTGGGGCTATCTTGGGTGGCATCTTGCTAGATGGGAAAACGAGTTCAAGGATTTTTAGACTGCTGTGGTATGAAATTCTACTTACTGAATTGCCTTTATTAGTGAATTCCCCATGTGTTTTAGCAGGATGGATGACAAACATGATATCTTTGTCCATCAGCAGGCCTGAAGAAACAAAGGGATTAGCACTGTTTTTAGAAGAATGAGTAAGGATATTAGATATAGATGATGAAATGTTGATAAAATAACAAGTTGTTTATCACAGACTATTTCAGTTATGACCTTTCCTGTTCTGTGATCATGGTAGGAGTCTCCTGTAATCCCTGTCCTTTCTTATATGAATACACTGATCAGACTAGAATAATTCATTCTTGGTTCTCTTTAACAATTTTGTCCTCACTCAAAATCCTCAATGTGAAATCAGTGCGATCAAAAGAAAATTTACTCTGGAAAGCTCATTATAAATTACAAGCTTCTGGGATATATTTCTTTCCTGCTGATAAAACTTTGTAAGCCACTGTATCAGAGCAGTGCATGTAAAACTGCATGTAAAACTCACTGATGCAGCAGGACTGGTGGCTGTATCATAAAGACCTGGTTTACAAACACTTGCAATAACAAAGCCTTTGGTTCAAAAGAAATAGTCCATGGAAGCCCAATATTTGATAAAGATAAAGGAAGTGCCACCCAAACTGAACTGTAGATGGATAATCAGCATTCCAAAGCTTTAATAGGCTAAGAACCTTGCTCACATAGCATTTCCTGAATTCATGGAAACAAATCTGACACTCAAGGGTATATTAGGTCGTGTTTTTAACTCTACTTTCTTTTTCTGAGACAAGATCTCACTCTGTAACCCAGGCTGGAGTGCACAGTGGCATCATCTCAGCTCAAGCCAACCTCTGCCTCTCAGGGCTTAAGCAGTCTTCCCACCTCAGCTTTCTAAGTAGTTGAGGTTACAGGTGCATGCCACCATGCCTCGATAATTTGTGTTTTTGTTTTGTTTTGTTTTGTTTGACAGTGTTTTGCCATGTTGCCCATGATGGTCTCGAACACCTGGGCTTAAGCAGTCCTCCTGTCTCAGCCTCCCAAAGTGCTGAGATTATAGATATGAGCCACTGCCTCTGAGCCGACTCTTTCTTCTTGCAGAATAAATGGATTGTGCTCCTCCTTGGCTCTCTTCTGCTCCACTGAAAACACATTTTCTCTTGCACAGCATTAAGAACCCTATGCTGACGTTTGGAGGCTGTGATACACATGCACACCCCGACCTCCCCATAAACTTTTGTTGGATATCCATGTTTCACAATGGGTACCTGAGATTACAAAATTGGTGTTGAACCTTTGACCAGCAAGGACTTACCCATTAAGGCTTTCTAATATCACTTGACGGGAGCCAAAGCAAAGGAAAAAAAAAAAAAGTCTGTGGTACTGACAGCTCAGATATGAAAACACCACCAACCATCCCTCACTGAAGAGAGAGTGACTGTCTTCATAACCATGTTCACTATTTGTGAAAGACTTTACTGACTTTATTTAAATAAACAATTACTGAAAAACAAGTAGGCAATTCACAAAGAAATCTAATATGTTAATTGACTAGTCGTTGAGAAAATGGGAGATGTGACTAAGTTGGATTAAATCATTTTTTTAAAAGCCTTCGCCCCAGTTTGCTGGTTAAATGGAAAATATGGTAGCTACATCCATAAAAATGAGATACGTTTGCTATTTTATGCTTCATTTACATTGTATAGAACATATCATGGTTAACTGTCAGAATGAAAATAGACTTTTTTTTTTTTTTAATCTGCAGTCATCTTCATTTTATCCCTTTCTTCTTTGATAATGAAGAACTGAGGAGCCATAGGAGTTAGTCTCTTTAGGAGATCAGGAAGTGTTGTGCTAGAGATTCTGAGCTATAGGTTTTCATAGAGAGAGCAATGAACTGAGATTATGAATTAATTAGATTCTCTCTATGAAACCTGTTTTTTTTTTTTGTTTTTTTTTTTTTTTTTCCTGTATCAACATTTCAGTGAATAGTCAGATCACCAGTAACTTTGTTTTCTGTGTATTCAGGACTTATGTGGGTTTGTTCAGCTCAAATTGTTACTTACAATGCCATTCTTGAGATTTTAGATACTGATGCCAGAGCAAAAATATACAAACTTGTTTTGTATTTTATTATGTCATTAATTTTATTATTTAGCCATTAAGGTTAAAACTATTACTAGAGGAAATGAGTTTCTTAAGCTTTCTCTACAAGGTGTAAAGTAACACTTTCTTCTGTGTTACCAGTCTTATAACAGTGCAGTTTATGTGTGATAAACTAAATCAATTTAAAGAATATTCTTTGAGGTTTGACTCCGCCACATTTGAGATAGAGAACATGTTTATCACCTCTAAAAGTTTCTTAGGATCCTTTGTGATTTCTTCCTACCCTCGTCCCAGTCCTGTAATAATCACTGATCTTTTTTTGTCGCTATAGAGGCTGACATTTTGTTTTCATTTGCCCTAAAACCGTTTTCTCAAATTTCAAGACTGTTTTTGCATTTGACTAACAACTATATTTCCTCTTTACCCTTAGTATCTCTATAAATTTTGACTATTGTGAAATACATATTTGGTCTTTGTCCCAGTGTCACAAAATATAACTGCTATAATACCCTTGGAATTTCCAAGGTGATGTCTTTTGTGTGCTAATAAGTTGACAGAGGGGCTGGTAGCTCCTAAATAGCTCCAGGATGGTGGCTGGTCACTAAAGAGAACATGATTTGACTGGAGGGTTGGGACTTTCTGCCTCCTCAACCTCTGAGGAGAGAGGAGCTTAAGGTTAAGCTGATCACCAATGGCCAATAGTTTAATCCATCATGTTTACTTAATAAAGCTTCCATAAAACCCCAAATTACTGGGTTAAGAGCTACCAGATAGCCAAACATCTGGATGTTCCTGGAGGCTGGCTTACCCTGAGAGGGCATGGAAGCTCCACGCCCTTTTCCCATGTGTTGCTCTGTGCCTCTCTTTATCTGTATTCTTTGTAGCATACTTTATAATAAATTGGTAAACATAAGTGCTTCCCTGAGTTCTGTGAGCCTCTGTGTCATATCAGTTAAACCCAAGAAGGGGGTCACCAGAAACTCTACAGCCAGTTGATCAGAAGCACAAGTAAAACAACCTAGGGATTGTGATTGGCATCTGAAATGGAGGACAGTCTTATGTGACTAAGCCCTCATCCTGGGGCATCTGATGCTATCTTCATGTAGATAGTGTTGAAATTGAATTGAATTAGAGGATGCCAGTTGTGTTCTCTGCAGAACTGATTGCTTGCTTGGTGGGCAGGGGGAAAAGCCTCCACATATATATGCTCACAGAAGTATTCTGTGTTGTGTGAAAACATAGGAAAAATATTTTTGCTACTGAGAACAAATCTTTTCGGATTTGTTCTCAGAGTTTTAAGATTTACCTCAAAGCCCAGAGTAAGAGTGCAGAGTGACAGATGCTGGAAAAAGCACCTTAGTGACAAATGCTAAATCACATACACATGCACCAACACACCACTTAAGGGCTGTCATAGAATGTTGAACATTGTGATGGACACGTGGCATGGAAAAGTTTGAGAAAGTATATTATTATTAATTACCTCTGTGATCTTGGGCCAGTCATTTAACTTGCTCAGTTATCTATAAACTTTAACATTAAATGATAATAAATAATAGTTAACAAATTGCTATAAACTGTTGATAAGATAAACCAGGAATCTTTATTGACATCTGCTTCAGTTTCCATTTACAGTAATTGGTAAATAGTTGTTTAAATATTTGCCTGTAAAAGAAAGACCATAAGTGTAAAAAGTTACCGTGATGGTTAGCTGTCATGAGAATGATGCCCATAACTTAGTTATGCATGATAACTGTTACTTAGTTTATTACTTATGTGAACATCACCACCTGCATTGGTCATTTGGAAGAATGCATAATTTTACATGGAATTTATGCTTAATCTTGTATTATTTATCATGTGCCTAAAATAATAAATTAGGACTATTGGAGATTATAATGTAAACATTTATCTCAAGATATATTTATCATATTTTCAAGGCTCCTTAAGTAAACAAAAAATGTTTCTTAGACTTCAAATGGTAGAAAGAAAAATACAGTTACATTCCATCTGGCTTTTCATTGAGGAAAGTATAAAAACTCTGCAAATACAATAGGTTATTTATGGAGAAGAGCTTGAAAATAACACTGTAACACTTCTTTTATTTAGAAATAAAAACATAAATATTATATATATCAACATGTTTTATGAACAAAGTACAATAATTTTAAACATCAGATAATGAAATTAGTTTGGTGTTATTTTTGATTCCACAGTACATAATTTTCAGTCCATATTTTTGTGTTTTCTTTCCAAACCTAATACAGTGTAATATTTAATATAAAAGTAATTTATAAATTATGCTTTCATTCAAATAATAAATAATTCTTAAATTAAGCAGAATGAGCCATTTGTTAAATGGAAGAAAGTAAACAGTTTTCTTCATAAATTGCAGTTAACTTTAAACAGAATATTAAAATGAATTGTAGGACATAATCCTTAAGAGCATATTGATTTTAATTTAAACTTTTTTATTAAGTCACAAAGTAATGGTTAAGAGCATGGTCTCTGGAGTCAGTATACCTGGGCTGGAATCCTGGATCTGTAATATACTAGTTCTGTGACCTTAGGTAAGTTATTTAATCTATCTATTTATACAATATGGAAAGTAATGCCATGTATATCATAATATCACCATAAGAATCAAACAGCTTTAGTTGGGGAAAATATTTAAAATAGCGTTTGTCACTTAGAAAAACCTCTATTGTTGTTGTTGTTATTAACCCATCCTGAAATAGTTTTTTTTAATTCTTAGATTTTTGTTGTTTTTTATTCTTGTTTCCTTTTTTTTTTTTTTTTTTTTTTTTTTGAGGCAGTCTTGCTCCAGCGCCCGGAGCCCAGCTGGAGTGCAGTGGCGTGATCTCAGCTCACTGCAACCTCCACCTCCTGGGTTCAAGCAATTCTCCTGCCTCAGCCTCCCGAGTAGCTGGGACTACAGGCATGTGCCACCACGTCCAGCTAACTTTTGTATTTTTTAGTAGAGACAGGATTTCACCATTTTGGCCAGGATGGTCTCAATCTCTTGACCTCGTGTTCCACCGGCCTTGGCCTCCCAAAGTGCTGGGATTACGGGCGCGAGCCACCGCGCCTGGCCCTTTTCTCAGTTTTAATGAGACAACAATATTATTATGATAGTTTTATAAATCAGAAAATTTTGGGAAGTACTTAACTGGAAGATCTTAAATTTTTTTTTCTCTTGTTTTACAAAGTAAGTCTTTCCATGCTGACTGCTGGTGCTGTCCAATGTGCTGAAAAGCCCTATACCCGCTTCACTGTATCCACTTCACTCTTACCAATAAGCTTTATACTAAATATTTTAACTCTAACTAGAATCACTTGTGTTAGAACAACTTGGGGTTAGCTCATAGTTCTATGCAACTAATGTTTTATGCTTGGTAATGGAAAAGCAGGAGGAAAATGATTGGTGGTGGAATGAGCTGGAAAAATGTGTCCCTCATCAGTGAAATAATAAACCGTCTTACTTGCACGGATATAATATTTGTGTATTTTTCATCTTTGCAAGAGAAGAAAGGTTTTAGTTTTCCAATTCAGTTCACCAAATAGTTGGCTGTCTTGCCTGAGTACTTTTATCTGCCATCACTTTCAAGGCCAAGGCAGCTTTGTCTGGTGCCAAGAACAATTAATTTCCTTGAGACTCCTATAAAGAATATTTCATCCTGTTACACAGGTAAACAGCAATGAACAAACAAACACAAAGCATATTTACAGATTAACTATGAAATTTTTGGAGGTGAGGGACCATGTCTGAAACATCATTATATCATTAACTAATCAGGTGTTGGCATTACTTTTTAATGAATTTGAATTGAATGCTTAATTTATTTCTGATGTTCTATGTGAAAGCTAATACATTTATTTTCATTGACCATGTTTTCATGAAGACTTGCATGATGAATTTCTGTTGGTATGTCAAATTTATCTAAAAAGAACAAGAATCAAATTGTAGTTGGATGACCTAATAAAATAGTGAGGTCTCAAGAGAGATCTACCTGGCACTTACAAGCACTTTGGAATCTCTTCTTTCATCTCAAAATGTTTATTTACTTGCTCCATTTGTTAAGGATATATTGAGTCACAAATCGTTTAAAATGTTCTCTTTCTGATTTTCTAAAATTTCCTTGTTAGTTTATAATAGCGTATGATAGGAAAAACTGATAGACTCACTAAAGAAAGAAATGGTAACTGACACAAGTTTACATGGATTAATTTCTATCGACTCTTCCCTACAAAAAATTCATAAAAATTTACTTAATTTGGTTATGAAAAGACTCCTATTAAAAATGGTTGCATATTTTATTAGCATAGAATATGAACATAAATGAATAGAATAGTCATGAACACTAAATTTGCATTTAATTCTTATATATTTTTAATTGGTTTATGAACCATCAGTACTCAAAGGCCTTAAGAATAAAGAAAATGCATTTGTAAAATATTGTAATGTAAAATAATTCTTGGCTTCATGTTAATGAAGTAGAACATTTTCACTAGCAGTCACACCATATTCTAATTTACCAGTGGAACTTTATTAAATTATGATCTTTACCAATTTTTTTTACTCCTACTGTTTTATGACATAGGTTTGCAGTGTTTTCTTTGATTCTCACCTTATTTATGCAATAATTTATTTTAAAACCAGCATTATTTTTAGATATTAAAAAGTCAGAATATGTAACATAGTAATAAGCCTTGGTATAAAGCATTAAAATCTGTTGTTTGATTTGGGAAAGTATGAATTTTAAGCTTAATTGAAAAACCTGGTGAAATCTATGAAGTGTTAGCACAAAATTGACAGTAAATTAAATCTAATCAATTTCATGTGGATTTTATGTATTAGCTCATGTATAAAACTAAAGAAGATATAAATTTGGTAACATCTTAATGAAAATGTAGGAAGTTCCACTAATGACAGTCAACTATTCCATCTTAGATGTTAAAAATATCAATTGTTGTCTTAGAATTGCTCCAAAATGAGAATTTTTATTTGAGGGGGGTGTTTTGGAAATTAAAGGAAGTAATTTTAAAATTACTTTCGTTTTAAGTAATAGCTATGTAACAGAAGTAATCTGTTTTTAAACTTCTCACCCGAAAATATACAATATATGTTTTCAGTTTTCTTACACAATATTGTTTTTTTTTTTTTTTTTTTTTTTTTTTTTTTTGGTAAGAAACTGTTCTCCAGAACAAATTAACTTTTCTTCCACTTCAACTTTCTCTCCTCTTTCCTAAATAATTGTCATTCTCTTACTATAAATCAAGATACAAATCTTGTGGCACTAATACAGTCCCACAATTTAATTTAGAAGTGATTTTCAGATATTCTTTAGGAAGCATATATTTTTATTGATATACCAAAATTTAAAAGCAAGTTAGTAGCGTGAAAACTTACATGATAGTTCTTTCCTAGATCAAATTGTATTAAAAGCAAACAAAAAGCATACAGCTTATGTAGTAAGTATAAAATATTTTCTCTGGCAAATGCTAGACCTAAAGTGGTGATGCTGTCAGTTATTAATGAAAAGATATGAACCAGTCCTTGGTCTGCTATTCAAATTGTATGTAGGATGTGTGTGTGTGTGTGTGTGTGTGTGTGTGTGTGTGTGTGTGTGTGTGTTTTAGTCAGTCCATATCTTCATCTGTGTACTTCATGAATCCTTCTACATTAACTGCTGCTAAACTTAAAAAAAAAAAAAAAAAAAAAAAGTTGATGATTTTAAACCTGGAAAAACTATGAAGTATGGCTTTTTCTGAAGAGAGTTCACTGATAATTTGGAATTTAAAAAAAATCTTTGTTTATGTAGGGGTTTATTAAAATTATGATATCTATTTTACATATAACTACCAATATGGTAAATTCTTAGTTTTGTTTTGAAATATATTAAACATTATAAACAGATTAATCCAAGTACACTTGAAAGATTAAATATGATTCACATCTTAATGTAGGCTTTTAAGACTGCATTTCATTTTTGTATTAACAGAGGATAGGTTATAACTTTACAACAGTAGCAAAATGTTCTCTGTCTTCACCCCTACATTTCTTTCATGCATTTCTGGAGAAAACTGGCAAAAGAAATATGCTGGCTAAAATATGACTAACTTGGTAGTACAGGAGTACTATAGTTTCTAAGAACTGGAAATTACTGGTGGAATGACACTGGAAGTTATATCCAGATAGTGCAATAGAGCTATGTGTGATAACAATCCAATTGGCCATCATTTTAATATTTCTAAGCATATGAAACAATGTAAGAATTCATACAAAAAATGTAAAGCTTTTTTGGGAGATAAAATGAAAATAATTCAAAGGGCCAAAGAAGAAAATAAATGTAATCAACTGATGCGTCTAAATTATTTGTGGGTGGGGAGATGAACTGTAAACCTTGGATTTCAACTGTTGGGCACTGTCTCCTCTGGGTCATGGAATCATTGACATGGAAGCTATAAATAGTGTTCAAAGTTTCCTCCAAGGGTAGCTGTCAAAGGCAGTCAACCTCTTTGTTTGAATTCTGGTCATTTTCCAAGCTGCAGAATACTGAGAAATCAACACCCAAAATTATGTTGCAGGGTTACATTATGGATTTGAAATGATTATTTTCTTGGAAATAGGCATTTATCAAACTCTTAGAAAGTTTTAGCATGAAGAATAGAAGATACAGTTTTATTAATGTTTATATTAAAAGGGATTCTTAAATATTTGTACTTATGAATATTTGGACTATTGAAAAAATTATGTGACTTCAATTTGAAATTTTTAATTTGAATGATTAAGTTATAACTGTTAAGTCGGAACTTAGCAAGCTTGTAAACATTAGAGCACATGATTTGTAGATGTTGCATTTCTTCACATTATAGTTTTAATGTATTTGATTCTAGCAGAAATTTGATTATACACTGGGGTTTATCAGTGAGACTGTTGAAGTCTTCAGAAATATTAAATATTAAAGCTGTTTAAAATGTTTGAATATGTTTAAATTTATAACAAAAACAAGCATTAGTCAAAGAATGCTTAAAATAGTATTTATCACACTTACAGGATAAGATTCACTAAGCTACTTAATTTAAGAAAGAGTTATATTTTGGGGCTTATAAGTCTTTTAAAATTAGTATTACAGAAGCTAAACAAAAGCCCTGAACTGAATCATTTTCTGCACTCCAAAACTGCTCTTGAGGATGCCAAAAACTGTGTATTTAGCTGAGAAACTTTTGGTATTTTCAACAGTGTCATTCAGTTGGGTCAGTTGATGTCCTATGGAAGTTTTTAGTACTATATTGTGTATCTTCATATAAATACTAACCAAAAACTCTATTCTGTCATAATAGGAGAGATTGGGAAAGTGGAGACTGGAAGACAAAAATTTCTTATAACACACAAATGTTTAAGGGACTGTATACCCTAAAATGATGAATACTGAGATTCATAATTCCTACTGTGTTTCAGTTAAGAAACAAACCAAAAAAATGACGAACACATATACACACATATAAAAAGCCTAGAGATTGTTTAAAATGAAATATTTAGTACCAATTACTGGGTCATGGAATCATTGACATGGAAGCTATAAATAGTGTTCAAAGTTTCCTCTAAAGGTAGCTGTCAAAGGCAGTCAACCTCTGTGAAATATTTAGTATCAACTGCTATATGATTCTATATCTGGGAGGAAAAAAAAGTATCTAGAAACTATTTTAAATATGTTTAATAGCAATACTTGAATCTTATTCCATTTATTACTGTCATTTACTATATAGGAACTTCATTTTAAAAATCTCATTTTCATATTTAGTCATTTTTTTTTCCTTTGGGACAGGATCTCACCATGTTTGTTTCCCAGGCTAGTCTTGAATCGCTGGGCATAAGAAATTTCATGCCCCAGCTTCATGAGTAGCTGGGATTACAAGTATATGTCACTGTGCCTGGTTCATATTTAGTTATTCTAAGGGATAAAGTATGCCCTCATATCCTTAGAATGGATATTGCATTTATCATTCTCATTATAAAAATGTAAACGTATGCCATGACTCTAGGTGTTTTCCTGAAAACCATCATATTATGGACTTCTTGATTTTTCAGTGTGTTACATTTCCTTTCCAGCATGGAATGAGTAGATGTCACATCTGTAATATAAAACTGCAGTGAGGAAAAAAAAAATAGTCCTTTTGGTCCATGTAGAATGGTCAACAAAGCTCTTTTCTGGCAGCAGATAAACAAGTCTTCCTCATATCATTGTGCAGCTGAAGGAAATCTCATCTATGGATGGGTATCTGATGAATACCTATTCAATACTCTAAACCGGGCGTCCCCAAACTTTTTACACAGGGGGCCAGTTCACTGTCCCTCAGACCATTGGAGGGCCACCACATACTGTGCTCCTCTCACTGGCCACCAATGAAAGAGGTGCCCCTTCCTGAAGTGTGGCGGGGGGCCGGATAAATGGCCTCAGGGGGCCTCATGTGGCCTACGGGCCCGTAGTTTGGGGATGCCTGCTCTAAACCATTTAATGTGCTAATATCCATCCCAGAATCAAGCCCAATCAATATTTATATATACGAATTTTATTGGCTTCCTGTAAAATCGGTCTTTCTCCTCCATCCTCCAACACCTACTCACGGAGTCTTCTGAATTATGGTTTGGAGTGGTGCCATTAGCTGATATCTAAGAAGGCTATAGAAAAGAGACCTATAAAAACTTACGGGGTCTTACATAAAGATGTCATTATGATCTTTGTCATTGGATTACAGTATCCCTTTTGTGAGTACCCTTTCTGTGAGAAGTGGTTTGCTGCTTTGTGAACTTAGTAACAGGAGCAATTGGGTTCCTTCTGAGAAGTTTACTTTTTTTTTCTCTTACTGATATTTGGTTTGAAAACTGGCTTTCTCTCATGAGAAGTCAGAATATTGAATCTTATGGTAAGTAATCTGATATTACTATTACACCTGAATCAGTTTTAACTCTGTACTTTGTTTTTCAGCATTCTTATTTCCATTTTTTCAAATTTGTTATATTAGTATGTTTTAAGTCTATTTGGGAGTCAGCCTTCATCCATTTTGGAAGAAGAAAAAAAAAAAGACATTTGTTGAGAAAGCCTCATAGAAGGCAGTATGATACAGTGAGGAGACTGACTCCAGACAGATGTGGCTTTGAATTTTTTCTCCATTTAGTAATAATGGGATTTTGAATTAAATATTTTGACCTTTCTGATTTTCACCTAACTCATTTGAATAATGGGAATAAAATTAGCTATATTTTTAAATGTGAAAATTTGTAGAGTGTCTTCGTGGTGCTGCCTCGGTGCACAGGATTAGGATAACTTTGAAATTTATTATTCAAACTCAGGTGGCTTGGAGAGTTTAATGGGGTACTATTAGAAATTACATTAGGACAATCAGCTTTAAAATCAGATCTGTTCTAAGCAAAGATGCATGGGCATCTTGTATATAGGAAATTATAAATGTCTTTATGCTCACATTCACTATCAAGGATCACCTTATTTATGTGAGTATATACGTATTTTTCTCTGCAGAGACTAACATAAGACAAACTACCTTTAGTGGGAGATGTATATTGATGCTGGCTTTTGCATCAATTTGATTTGACAAAGCCTACAGCAGGAAGCAAGGCTCAAAGTATAAGGTTGGAGTTAGGTGAAAACACTAGTAAATGATCAAGAATGTGTAACGCAAGACCTAGAGCTAGAGATTTTAGGATTATCAACTTATCCAAGAGCAGGGAACATTTATCAGAGGCCCATTTAGCAGAATTAGGACATGAGGTTATAGTCTAATATCAGGGAATTCTGAGGTCAGGTCTGGCTTAAGAGACAGCAAGACTAAGCATATAAGTGGAGTTAAAAGGACCCCTGTTTTGGGAGAGATGGATGCAGGGGCCAGAATTCTGACCTGATGAATTAGACAGCTCTGGTTCATACATTGACTTTTTTTTTTTTTTTTCCTAAGCTGAATGTGACTTTGGGCAGATTATTTAAACTATCTTAGTCCCTAATTGCAGATCTTGAAATGCAGATAATACCTATGTCACAGATTGCCTTGTAGACTTAAAAGTACTTAAAACAATGCCTGGTACACAGTAGGCTGTCAGTAATCACCATTGTCTTTGTGGTCATCATTGTCGACATTGTCGTCATGTCTGTATATGATGCTGCATTCTGCAAGCAACTTCAGTGTATGTCACTGTTAGGAAAAATGACATGAGAGAAGCTTCTTAATTTGCAGGAATCCTAAATTTGTTTGGGATATTCTCCATTGACAGTTTCTCTGATATCAACGTTTTTCCCTTTGGTGTTTGCTGCTGCTTGTCGGCCAGTGGGTGGCAACAGATGACAAAAGAAATGAATGAGCTGTGTAAATACTTCATGCCATTCTTCCCAAATCAACCCATTCCAAGTACTAACTACTTGGGCAAGTTTAAGAACCAATGTCTGATTTAGAACACTGCATTGGTGACATCATGGATTCTGGTTTTAGCAGAAGTCTCTTGAAGCTATGGAAAAGCAATACCGTAATTCCTCAGGCTTCGTTTTCTCCACCTGCCAAAGCCATGGGGTAGGCTAAGATATGTCTGAGTTCCCTGTCATTCCCAAGAAGGGTGGTATCTTCTAAATTTGGAAAGTCATTTTTCCTAGGACACTGTGCTATGTGTCTATACCTTTGCTGAATTCCTGACTCCACCGAAGTGTCAAAAATCTCTCAGCTTGGCATATTTCACTTTTAAAGGTAACCCGAAGGAGGTAGCAAAATTATTTTCAGTTGGAAGAAAGTATGTCTGATTGCACTATATAGAGATAAAAAGGTCACAAAATAAGTATTTTCAGAATCGGTGCTTTCTCCCCCATAACCCACCCTCTACAATGTTTTCTTACCACGCTGTCCTCAAGTTCAACTCTGTCACTCTGGTGACCTGTATTGGCAGACAGTAGCAATGGGTCCCTGAGGGCTCTAACTAACTCCATTCTTTATTGTAGAGAAATGTTTCTTCATAGGTAAGAAACTAAGCGTGTCCATCTGGGCTTAGCTGAGATCCTAAAAGCCCTCTGAATGCGTGTCGATGGTCTCATTTTAAAATCCCTAGTGTATCATGGGAGCACATCACAGGAACACAGATCACTGTTAGCAATTGCATTCTTCCAAACTCAGCCCAGATCTCTCAGAAAATTCAGACACTTCTGGCTGCTTTTCATGAAGACTGCTTTATGAGAAAATAATCAAAAACTGAATTTTAAGGCTTTTTTTAAAAAAATTCTGTTGTGATTTCTTTGAAACTTTGAGCTTATTATATTCAGCCAGACAAATAACCCAGTATCTGCTTCTGTTGGCATCTTCCTGATGAATGTATTAAACTAGCACCGTTAAACAAGTTAAGTACCTAACTAGCAAGCTAAATTAAATAACTAATTTAGAAGCAAATCTTTGCATCCCACCTCCTCCCCAAAGCCGTCCTGGGCTACCCTTGCTGTTTATTTTAGACACGAATATTAATGCACATGGAAGAGCTGTGCAAATGTGAGCTGCTGTTGCCAATTTTTATCTTCCCTGGACAACTCTGCCACGTAAAACATTTGTCACAGATGAATTTGTAAATGTTCATTGATTGATGAGTGCTATTTTTGTCTTCCTAATTTTGTTCCTGATTCATGTGTTTTCATATATACTGATCAGCAATTCAAACATGGTAATCTTAAATCCATGAAAGACTGTACATGTTCTGACAGGAGGGTAGGGACCAGACTGTATCCACTCTTTCGAGAAAGGTTTACTAAGAGTCTGCAATTTAGATGTTTTCTAAAACTTTGGCTGCTGGAAGGTTGCAGATCTTTGGGACAGGCAGTCTTCCATTGGTGTGACTCCCTCTTGGCCTTGAACATTTGGTTTTCTTATGCCAGTAGAACTTGACCTAAAATTTCATAAGTCTGGATCCAGGGATTTATAGTTGCTCTTCACAATTGCAGTTTCAAAGGTAGCCAGAAAGGAGCGAAACTCAGAACATACTCCTCGTCGATCCATATTTTCTCTTTCCTAGCTGTCGATTTCCTGCATTCAACTGCAGTCCAAAAATAGGTGAGTAGATCACAGTAAAGATTGTGAGAAACCACATTTAAATAGCTTTTATTACAGTATTATAATTGTTCTATTTTATTATTATCATTGATCTCTTACTGTGCCTAATTTATAAATCAAAATTTATCATAGTTATGTATGTATAGGAAAAAACCTAGTATAGATCGAGTTTGTTACTGTCCACAGTTTCAGGCATTCACAGAGGGCCTTGGAATGTCCCCCCTGCAAATTAAACTGACTACTGTACTTGAGTTTCCTCCACCTCCTTTTCCTGGTAGTGTCTTGAATTATGAACTTCATAGTATATGAGAACAGAAGTAGGCCTAAATGTTAGTTAAGAAACTGAGTATGTTAGACATGGGTCACTGGCTTTCAAAGTGATTGCTAACAATTGACATTTCTTTGATTTTGGTATAATGAAACTGAGGTATAAAATAGGGTGCCCATTTGGGCTATGATGCGTCATAGAGTAAGTCAATGAGAATATGCTGGCTGAAGAGGCTATACTAGATCTTACTCGGGAGGAATGAAGGAGAATCAGTGCCATTCTATATGTAATAGGATCCTTTGACTGACCATTATGTATCTAATATGAAGAAGTGGAGCAATGAACAAGAAGCAGAAATTCTATAAAGGGTTTGATGAAGGACGCTGTCTTGTGCCAATAGAATTATGATTCCAGGACCTGTTTGATTTGTAGAATGATTTAAAGTATTTTTTAACACCATCTTTATTCCATGTACCTCATAGCACATGTTGTCCTAACAAAACCCTGTACGTCCTGCATAGCCCATGTTTCTTTGCAAAGCTTAAAATTACTTTCATTTTATTTTTCTTCTTGTTTATTAAAAATTAAACACATTTGGCTATGCAAGATTATTAGACTTTCTTATTGGTAGTTTTTATTCTGTTTTTTAATAGCAGGGACCTACAGTTACTGAAGATAGGTAAGTTATATGTGTCTTCCTTTATAACCTTGCTGCCAGAATCCAAAGATTTTGGACCAAATCTTGCTACACATAAATATATGTATTTATATGTATTAGAAGGAAAGTATATAGTTATATAAAAGTTAGGTAAACAGTGACATCCAGATTCCCTTCAAGGGTTCTGCCCTCAGCACAATTTGATTGTGGCAAACACAACAGTTATTCTAGAGGCATGAAGTATTTAATTTTATAATATCAACGTTGGTAACCAGAATCTTCTGAAATAGTGGTTGGATTTGAGACTCTAAAAACCAAAGCTCAAGTCCCACCTCAGAGGTCCAGTCTTTGTATAACTTGTTCATAGAATAGTATATTTCATAGTTTGAATAAGATTTACAGTCAATCCAAGGAATTTGAGTACCACAAAATTCACCAATTAAAATCCATATGAAAAATCTGTTTTATGTTAATTAATGAAACTTCTGTTCCCAAGTAGAGATAAAGATAGCTGAAGTGATTGTTGTAGCTATTATAATGCTTAGATTATATGAGAACAAACAAAATTCAGACAAGTAATTACCTTGGGTTGATTGTAAATTAAAAGTATTTCTTACACCATCTCTTTTTGTTTTCTTCTCTCTCTCTCTCTCTCTCTCTCTCTCTCTCTCTCACACACACACACACACACACACACACCCCACTGTGATTAAGTATTTGACAGTAAATTATAGACATCAAAATACCATTTTATAGGTGAAGACCATTAGACTCGGGGAACTTCCTCTGGATTTACAACCAGTACTTGAAAGAGGAGAGGAATGTGACCTCATGGCTTTGGACATGTTTTTATGTGTTCTTTATACTATGTCATGTATCCGGAGCTTATTCTCTCTCAGGGTGCTAAAACCAAGGAACTCTATTTACAGAGAACACTGTACTATGTTTTACCAAGGAGGATATACTGAGAACTTCTGTATAATATGTACCTACTGTGTTTGCTGTCTTGGGGCATACAGAGACTTCTCTGCTGGTGAGTCGGTTTGCTCTTTGTGGCAATGAGGGAGGATCTGGGGAAAGGCATGGAGATGATCTTGTGGAGTCATAGACTCAACAGAATGCTGAACTGAGGGGCAGGCAGCCACCAAAGCTGGCATGGTTAGGCTGGAAAAAAAAAGTGAAAAAGTAAGAGGAGATGGGAGTATAAAGCACACAGCTGAAACTTGAACAGAAGAGGCATGTTATGGCGTCATCTTCTCCAGCTTGGTCTAAGTGATGGTGGGTTTAGTTCTTTGGTAATTTGCAAAAGAAAGATTACAAATCTCCATAGGAATCTGGAATATTTAGTTGTAGTTCAGAAGGAGGGCACTGTATTATTTCTGTTTCAGAACGTTGCCTGCCAATAGTAATGGCTTCACACGAGAACAACTTTTTTTTTTTTTTTTTTTTTTTTTTTTGAGACGGAGTTTCACTCTTGTTACCCAGGCTGGAGTGCAATGGCACGATCTTGGCTCACCGCAACCTCCGCCTCCTGGGTTCAGGCAATTCTCCTGCCTCAGCCTCCTGAGTAGCTGGGATTACAGGCACGCACCACCACGCCCAGCTAGTTTTTTGTATTTTTAGTAGAGACGGGGTTTCACCATGTTGACCAGGATGGTCTTGATCTCTCGACCTCGTAATCCACCCGCCTCGGCCTCCCAAAGTGCTGGGATTACAGGCTTGAGCCACCGCGCCCGGCCGAGAACAACTTTTTTTTAAATTACAGTTGCAAGTATCAGATTATTTTGTAAATGAACTTTCCTAACTTATTTTCTTGACATCTGATTGTTGTCATAAATACTTGGGATATAACATATAATGATATTTGCATATACAGCTTTCCATGGAAATGTATCAAAAGGTTATATATTAGACAGAAATAGCTGAACATCTTTTGTAATGAGAATAGAATCAAACTGTATGCTATTTAAGTCCTCTTACATGACATAAGAAATGGTCACTTTTCTCAATGCTTTTAATATAGAAATATGTATTTATTGTAAGCTTTTTCACTCATTCTTTAAACACAAACTTTTGCTGAGAAAAATTAGTTGATCCTAACAAAATCATTTGATTTGGTAGTCTTTCTTATCTAATGTTCAAAGGTATTTGGGGAACCTTTTTTTCCCACCCGTCTCTGAATGTTCATCCTCCGTACAGAGGGTGACTGAATTTGCAGTCATGACTGAGAGAAACATCAAATTTCACATTCTCCATTCTGCCCCACCCAAGTATGGATATGTTTCAGTACTTGGTTTCATACTCTTTAAACATTCTGCTAGCTCTGTTTACTGACCTGACTGATAAGCTCTTTGGGGGACTTGGCTAATTTCAGTTTATAAGCACGTTCAATCTGAGATTGCTCTAAACATTTATAGAATGTTTATCTCCTGGAAAGTAATCAACCTATTGCAGATTTCTCTTCTTTTTTTCAGCCTTTATGGAAGGGCCTGATTAATTTTCTTTTTCTTTTTCAAGTAACACATAGAATGAGTGAGTGTGTGTGTGTGTGTGTGTGTGTGTGTGTGTGTGTGTGTCTGTATACATGCATACACATACTTGAATGTGCCATATGTATACAAACACACACTTCCTCTCTTTTACAAAATTCATTCATCTTCAGAAATCAAAATAAGAAGATGAAAAACTAATGTCTTAATTAACCCTAGCCTTTGGAAGATCAGTGGCAACAGACATGAGAGTATATGTGGATCCAGAATGGAAAATTCTGGCCTGGTTCACTGTCCATCCTGAATTGAAGACTTGACTCCTAGATTTCTATTATTTCAACTACACTTATGCTTCCTCTGAAGACATCAGCAGTCCAAAACCCCATAGTAATACAAACCTCATAAGAATTATTTTTGCTGATAAAGGAAAAGAATAACAAATTTTTATTTAGTAATTTTGATATTTTAAAAGGTGGAAGCTACAGATAGTATCATTTTTGCCTTTTAACCCATTGTAATTGTTGACAATCAATTACTCCTTCTGTTTACTTTTAAAGTGTCTGAGTTTAGAAGATAAACTATAGTGTCACCCTAGCTGTGAAACATGGCGTTTTCATCCTAGAGTCATAGTTTCACTATTTAAATGTAGATAATCGTTCTTGACCAAGTGACGTGTATCAGCCCTTATCCATTCTTCTGTTGGCATCAGAGTGTAGCCCCAGCTTCCTCTCTCCCTGTCTCTCACACCAGCACCCAGTACCTCCACTCTGTCCACTCCTCGTCCTTCAGTAAACACATACTTCTTTTCAAGATTCCGAAAGATGCAGTGGCAAGCAACTACAAAGGAATTGAAAAGGAGTTAATGAAATAAAAACCATGAATAAGTTTTAAAATGTGGTAGAAATCTTAAAAACTATTACTTGATTTTTTGGTGAAATACGAACAATGCTAGATTTTCATTCTCACTAAAATAATACATTTAGCATTTACTATGTCATAAGTGCTCTTCTGAGTTCCTTGTAAATGTTAATTTATTTAAACTACGTGACAGTTTTAAGGGGTTGGTACTATTATGTGGCATTTTTATTTTCACTTTACAAATGAAGAAACTAAAGCTCGGAAGATAATTTACCCATTAAAAACAAGTGTTGAAGGTGAGATTTAAACTTGATAATCTGGCTCAGAAGTCTATGATCCTACCTATAATCCAGTAGTTGAAAATGTGGTCCCTCCAGTATGGGAACAACAGCATCACCTGGGAATCTGTTGCATCAGAAGCTTCGGGTGGGACCCATCAGCAAACTCTAGAGGTGATGCTCATTAATGTTTGAGAAATGCACATCTTTCAGTTCTTTTTACTTATGTTAAAAAAAGGTGATGTATACATCTGTAGTATTTATTTATAAGTGATCAAGATTTACTTCAGAAAATTTAGAAAAATATATAAATTTGAAACTGAAAACTGAATTGGTGCCCAATATGATGATTTCAATTTTATAATTTGCTTGTATTTGCTTAATGTATTGTAAAAGCATTTTTAGTCATTGACTATTTTTTCTTAAATTTTTTATTTCTGTAGGTTTTTGGGTAACAGGTGGTATTTGGTTACCTAAGTTTTTCAGTTGTGATTTGTGAGGTTCTGGTGCACCCATCACCCAAGCAGTGTACACTGAACCCAATTTGTAGCCTTTTATTACTCACCCTTTCTCACTCTTTCCTCCCAGGTCTCCAAAGTCTATTGTCTCATTCTTAAGGCATTGAAAACTTTAAAATATCGTCATAAATGACTCCCTGCATACAGGTGTTTTATTTATATGTGGGATTTATCTTTTAAAGTTTTTAAAATTTTAATTGCAGTGTAACTCAGGTACCATATTATACTGTCTCTATGCCCAAAAGAATCTGCAACTGGAGATGAGAAGAAAATTCACTTATATTTTCTTGTAATTACTTCATGCATTTGATCTTTACATTTAATTCATTAACCTCTATAGCAGTTGATTTATTGTGATATTTAGATGTAGATCTAATTTTTAAAAACTAAAAGTAAACAGTAACTATATTACCCTAGTGTCAGTAATTGACTAATTCATTCCTTTTAATTCTTTTAAAAAGCCTAGCAAAATAATTAGGTATGGTTTAACAAATATTTGTTAAATAAATGAGTTGCATTAAACATCTCTGAATCGCAGAAGTTTCCTGTTTCAATGAAGGTTTTAGTTTCCTCACCCCATTTTCTAATTTTGTAAATTCTGAGGTGGAGCATTAGTTAGTTGCCCTTGGGTCTGTAGGTCTTTTACCTCATAGAGGAAACCCAGTTTGTTCCCCGTACCCACTCCTTGTCTAACACAATGACTCTGATGGCCCATTCTGCGAGGATTACTTCTTCCCTAACAGAATCTCAGTTGCGTGTGAGCTTCACCTTGAGGGAAGGTGGTACACCTGTGCTGTTCTGCAGTTTGTACTTTCACAAGCATGGATGCCGTCTTCACAGGGAAATCCAGAGGTGGTTGGAGCAGATATGAATTAATACCACTTAGCATAGTGACTCATCCATCACCACCACCACTAGCATCATTGCCGTTATCCTCAGAGTTGAGAGTGAGCATTTTGGTGTGACTACTTAATGCCATGTGGCTTTATGTATTCCTCCTGTAATACCTTGTCTAATTTGTATAAAAACTCGTTTTCACAGTGGCACAGAGGTGGAAAAAGTTGGCTAACCTCACACAGCAAGGAAGTAGAAAATATCAATATTTTGTAGGTGTACAATCTAGTTAATGCTTACCAGTAAATCTAAATACATACTAAAATGCTTATTGAATTGGTATCATTTAACTTTATTTATAAGGCATATGGCATTTGGGGGTTAATTAATTTGTCCAAGGACAAACGGCTAGCTATTTTGTAAGAGAGCTGCAGCTAAACTCAGAAGTTTGGATTATAAATTTTTTTTATTGACTTCAAAAAGTAATTGGCCTATGGGAGAATAGCACGGAGAGTCCACATTTGAAACTAGCATCCAGTCCTTCTATTGACATGTATTGCCTTTTTGTCCTTCAATTCATTCAAATTTTCTTAGCCTGTTTCTGCAGCTATAAAGTGGAGAGAATATTAATGTCTTTTTAGGAGACATTGTGAGGCTAAAGTAACATTTAAAGTGCTTAAAAGTCTGCCTGCAGTCAATAGTGCCCCAAAAATACCAATGAATCAATAAATTCTATCAAAACAGTAGATGGTTTGGACGAACAAACTTGTGGATCTCATATGGGTACTGACATTGCAAGGAGAGGAAAAATTACTTTAACACATTTATTGTTCATCCTCTACCTCCATCAAGTGATAGAGATTTGCAGAAAATCTGACTTTTTAGGAACGAATTTGGAAACTTTCAGACAGAGGACTATTCCAGTATTCTTCCAAACCTCCCAGCCTACCACCACCCGCCCCCCTTTCCCGCCTTTAGGTTAGTTGCCGAATTTTTTAGCTACAGCAGCAACATATTTTATCATTAGTTCAAAATTAATCTTTTTAAAGGAACTGGCTCAACTTGAGTTAATATACGTGCAGATAGATAGATAGATAACAGCTAGTGCTCGACTTACCACCACGGTCGGGCCCGCGGAACAGTCGTAACACGATTTGGTCGTAAGTTGAGTAGGCTGTATGTACAGTTGAAATGGTGCACGCGGAGATGGTAGTGCTGCCGGAAGCTGGTCCACACTGTCGTATGCCCAGCTGGGCAACATTTGCACTGCCAGACGTGGAGCAGTCGTGGCTAGCGATTGTGGTCGTAAAGTCAAATGGTCGTAAGTTGTGTAGGTCGTAAGTCGATGAATACCTGTAGATAGATAGATAGATAGATAGTTGTTGTTGTTGTTGGAGTTTTGCTCTTGTCCAGGCTGGAGTGCAATGGCATGATCTTGGCTCACTGCAACTTCTGCCTCCTGGGTTCAAGGATTCTCCTGCCTCAGCCTCCCAAGTCGCTGGGATTACAGACATGCACCACCACACCTGGCTAATTTTGTATTTTTGTAGAAACAGTTTCTCCATGTTGGTCAGACTGGTATCAAACTCCTAACCTCAGGTGATCCGCCTGCCTTGGCCTCCCAAAATGCTTGGATTACAGGCATGAGCCACCGCACCCAGCTGAGTTAAAAAATCATATATATTCTATTCATATTTCTGTCACCCTCACCATATGCCTATCCCTGAAGGATTTCAGGCTGGTGGTTGTGCCATATGCTTTTGACCAGTGGAGTTTGGGGGCTCCAGTCTGCTAGTTATCACATTTTTAAGACATTTAAAGGTGTTTTTGAGACAGTTTTGAGGCAAGGAGTTAAATGAGGGTTTATTTCAAAATTGCTTTAAAGTTGATGTCGCTGGTTGCATCATCATCTTTAAAGCAATAAGAAAAATCATTTATTTTTTAGTAAATGTTTTTTCCTGATTTAAATAATTTCCAATATAGGTATAACTTGACTCAAACTCTTTGGTCTTTAAGTTTCTTTTGGTCAGTGCTATTTAAAAGCCAGGCAGCATCAGCAGCACCTGGGAGTGTTTAGAATTTCAGATTCTTGGCCCTACTCTGCACTTTCTCAGCAGAAATGGGGTGCAGGAATCAGTGACTTGATAATTTCTCATATTTCTATTTATTTGCAAAATTTAGAAAATGAAAATGCAGTTTTGTTACATGGATTTATTGTATAGTGTTGAAATCTGGGTTTTTACTATAACCATCCTGGAATATGTTCATTGTATCCATTATGTTCTCATCTCTCACCCCTCTCCCACCTTTTCACCCTTCCAAATCTTAATATCTATTATTTTATACTTTATGCCCATGGGTACACATGTTTAGCTCCCACTTATAAGTAAGAACATGTGATATTTGACTTTGTTTTTTAATTGTTTCAATTAAGATAATGGCGTCCAGTTCTAACCATGTTGCTACAAAAGATAGGATGTTATTCTTTTTCACTTCTGAGTAGTATTTTACGGTATCTGAGGGCAAGAACCAAACCCATTGTGCTTATTGTTTTGGCAAAGTAGATGTTCATTAAATACTTGTTTAATTAGTGAGCACCAAAGCAACATTTAGAAAGATCAGTCTTTTGTGGATGGACACTTACACTGATGACATATCTTTGATATTGTGAGGCGTATTGGGATAAACATGCAAGTACAGGTAGCTGTTTGATATGATTTCTTAATGATCACCAATAGGATGAAGACTCGCAAAGCTTTCTTCTTTCTAGGTTGGTGCCTATTGAGTTGAACTGCTCACCATTCTTCTCCCAAACCCTGTGTTTCTCCTCCCTTCTTTTGCTCCCTCCCCATGAGACCTTTCCTCTGGCACCTTCCGTGTCCTCTGTTATTGAACTTCTCCTCATGGACTCTGACTCAATGAAGATGTCAGCTCATTCAGGAAGCATTTCTTGAGTCTCAGTCTTCCCCTCCACTCTACCGAACTGCCCTGCCCCGTGCATTTAGCATATTTCTTAGTGCTTTGGGGTTCATTCGTTAAATATTCATCGGAAATCTGCTGTTCAGTACAATGAGCCAAAACAATAAGCATAACAGATTTCTTTCTTGCCTCCACGGAGCTTTTATTTTATGTGCTTGGGGACTGGAATTCGCTTATGTATGCCATTCTGTTGTCATTATTCTTGCCCATTTTTTGTCTCACACCATATCAAAAGCTCCATGAGATCATCGTATCCTCTCCTCTAGCCTCCCATCTCTGTCACCTGGCCTATTGTTTGCACATGGTAGCCATGTAATATATTTTAGACTCACACAGGCTCCTCTCCATTGTAAGTAACTGATCTCTGGCATTAATTACTATGTGGCAGCTTCTAGTCTTTGGCCTTTGGGCTTCCATGGTAATCTATTCAGCATGATCTGCCCCTCTTTTGCAGCTGTTCAAGGGATTCCTTTCCTTCAAGAATCCATTCCCATTTATCTTCCTTACCCAGAAAGCCTTTTCAGATTGTTTTGATACATGCTGATCTCTTTCCACACTCTAGTCTGAATATTGCTTTGTATTATCCTGGAACTATTCAGTGATATGTTTGTTAGGTTCATGTTACACAAGTCACTGTCCCTCTGAGTTTTAAGCTGCCTGAGGACAAAAAATGAAAATGGAACTTGTTTAGCACTTAGTAGGGTGTCTTGTCTATAAGTGCTGGATAAATCTGGATGAGGAAATTCACACTAATTCACACGCTAGTGACTCACCAAAACACCATCTTTGCCACTTTTATAGAACATGGATCACATGTCCTGTCTCTTGCTCAGAGTGAGTTACTGGTCTTCTCCCAATACAGAGAATAATCCTCAAAAAAACCACTGTATGCTCACCGAGGTTTTCTATTCTGGGAACCAGATCCTTTACATTTATCTATTCATAATATATATATATATATATATTATATACATTACATATATTTAATATACATAATATAAATATATAAAAATATAAAAGGCAGCTTAAAACTCAGCAGCATTATATATATATATATATATATATATATATATATATATATATAAAATCAATACTTTTTTTTTTAGCTTAGAAATTTAGGAAGCCAAAAATGCTTTTTGACTGTATCTAATAAATAATAATTTTCCTGCATCTATGGTAAGGTATTATTGCTGCCTGTATTCTCCAAAGAAAGCTACATATTGATTATAAAACATTTTAAACAAATGAAGATAAACTTAAGTATTGTTTCTGAAGGTGGTCTGCATCTTCCTCAGTAAGAAACAACAGATTGTCCCTGACTTACAATGATCCAATTTATAATTATTTTAACTTTATAGTGGTGTGAAGATGATATGTTTTCCATAGAAACCATAATTTGAGTACCCATACACCTATTCTGTTTTTCACTTTCAGTGCAATATTCAAAAAATTATTAAAGATATTCAGTACTTAGATAGGATTTTGGTTGAATGATTTTGTCTAAGTATAGGCAAAAGTAAGTGCTCTGAGCACCTTTAAGGTAGGTTAGGCTAAGTTAAGATATTCGGTAGTTCCGTATTTTTGATTTAGTTTATTGGGATGTAACACCATCATAAATTGAGGATCAGGCTAGAGTGCAATGGCATGATCTTGGCTCACTGCAACCTCTGCCCTCTTGAGTTCCAGTGATTTTCCTTCCTCAGCCTCTCAAGTAGCTGGGATTACAGGCATGTGCCACCCTGCTCGGCTAATTTTCTATTTTTAGTAGAGGTGGATTTTCTCCATGTTGGTCAGATTGGTCTTGAACTCCCAACCTCAGGTGATCTGCTCACCTCAGCCTCCCAAAATGCTGGGATTACAGGCATGAGCCACCGCTCCTGACCCTGTAGTAATAACCTTTTATAAAAGTTTACTAGATGGCAAATGAACAGTTCATTTAATTAGCACATCCTCATAAAACACTATGTACTAGGCATGATTTAAAGGTCTTTACATTTATGAAGACATCGAGACTACAATGGTTCAAAGTGGTGGCCATTGTTATCTCAGTTTTGCAAATGATGAAACAGAGGCACAGAAAAGTGAGATGACTTGCCCAAGGTCACAGAGCAGTAGGTGGCTGAGCTAAGGTTCCAGATGTAGAAGAATTGCTCTACAGTTTTAATCTCTTTATACTCTTAAGCAATATGCTATGTTTATCTCCGGCTCTTCTGTATTCCTGTGTGTGTATCCCAAAGGGTCTTGGCCCTATTGTAATGCTTTCCTCTGACTACTGCATGTAGGGCATTTTTAGTTTGAACTTGTTGCTGAATGTCTCTAAGTTTATCATGTTTTAGTTACGTGCCTTCAGTCTTCCTGATTGTTCTCAAATTCATGTTGTTCTGTACGGTGTGACATTGAGAGATTAAATTTCAAGTTTCTTTGATGAGAAAGCCTTGAAAAGAGGGAGGCAAACTTAAAGTAGATCTTTCTTTTGTGAAGACCCTACCTAACACTTCCTCTGAAATTCCTTCTTTCATTCCCATGCCTAGGCAATAAGCAACAGTTTAGCGCATTTGTTTAATTAAAAGGTTGGATGTGTTACTTCTTCCTATAGTGGTAGCTCTATATGAATAAGGCAGTACCATACCTGTCCATGTCACAATGCAGTGCTCAGTGTCTGGCACACAGTAACCACTTAATACGTATTTGATGAATTAGTATATGATTCAATATTGTGAGTCTCAAGTGAACCATACGATTTATTAATTCCTTTGAATTTCAGTGAGTTTGTACACGTGTATGTGTGCAGAAAAGAAAATTCTAATATCATCAACAAATTTTACCAACCACCCAGGCACGCATAAAGGTATCTTAGTTACCACCCCGTTAGGTAAAAAGACATGGTAGTAGCTTTTGTTGAATTCCTTCTGATTTAAAGCACAAAAACAGTGTTGCTGATAAATTTGCACAAGACATACAGAGAAAGAAGGACATTACATAGAAAAATAAATGGGCATTACCTACTACTGTTCTGTGAGCCACAGGTATTTACTGTCCAAATGGACTTACCTGAAAGGGTTCTAATGGAAAGATAACAGACTTACGGCCTCTTCAGATAGAGGCATTAGTATTCTGATCCAAGAGCTTCAGGAGGCATTAGTTTACTTTGAATATTTTTATATCTTTTTACTACTGGGGCCTTTAGTATTGGAACAAATTGATGTCTAGAGTCCAAAAAAGCTGTTTAGTGTGTGATAGTGGAAAATTAACTAATGCATTTGTCCTGCAGGCTTCTGGCTTTTACACTTATGCAAAATCAGTAGAATACCCACCGCCTCTTTTTTGAATGCCCAGTATCTTCATTGGAAAGTAGAGAAATCTATTTAATTCCTGACCTCAAATAAATGGCATAAAGATTAATTTACATTTTTTATATTTAAATTTCTGTTCCTGTCTCCAGTAGCATTTTCTAGGACTCAGAAGAGTGAATGATGATCCCAGAATTCCAGAGTTATTTTTTTAGCCATGACCAATGTGACCATCTGTGTACCATCTCTATCAAAATGGAGATTTACGATTTATGAAGCAAATATATTGTACTGTGAGGGTCTTGAAAAATGGGTGTGCTAAAAAGGAAATCCAAGGCCAAAGTTAACTTGGAAGTCTGTGGCATTGCATATGAAGGTTCAAATTTCTGGAAATCCCTGGTCACATCAATCTAAATGATTATAATTTCAGGCATATAGTAAGGCCACCTTGACCACAGAGTCTTAAAAGAGATGAGCAAATCCAATAATAGGGTAAGTTTGTTTCTTTAACATTTAGTTTTAAATTTGTATCAGGGGAACGGGAAACGAGGGAAGAAAGTACTCTGGTTTTTTCTCAGTTAATTTCTTCTCTAATTGCTGTTTGGCCTAGTTCTTTTTTTGTCTGTGTTCATTCCTTGCAGGCCTCTTGGCTGCTTTTGCATCTCAAGGGGGTAGCATATTCGGGACTCTACTTTCAAACATGTGTTTCTAAAAGGCAGAGTAAGACATCTGCCACCCACCCACTCTCCTGCCTACCAGGACATTCCTCATCTTCCTTTAGCTGGAGTATAAAATTAACCTCCTGCCCACACTCAGTGGAAGGGGCTGGATGTATTTTTTCTAAGCAGTCTTTTTCTTTCCTTCCCTCACCCCCTGCCATTTTTCCTAATGGTAGAAAACTATAGAATCAGAGATAGGTGATGGTATAAAAGAAAAATATTAATACAAGACCTGTTTTCTTTTAATTGCATGGCAAATATAGTTACCCATTATACTTGGGTCTTGGAGTCCTGGTTTTGGGATCTAACATGAACACTAGCAACCTGACAGACTTTCCTTCTTTTGCCTCAGTGACTTCATGTTATATAGAACAGAAATGGAATGGGAAAGATAATGCTCATAATGGTTGCAATAAGGGTTCTCAAACCTCTCTGCCTGGCAGAGGGTAAATTCCAGGTTTTAGAAGAGGTGACGCACAGGAACATACCAGAAGAGACCCATCCAACAGGGATATATATTTTTTTCACCTCACACAGAGATGCAGAACTTAACTAGTGAAAGGAATCAGAATATACCATTTACAAAATGTCACTTTGATACAAGGATTATTTTGAGATAAAGGCAATGGATGAAAAGCAAACACAGGAAGAGCTGCTCACCCTTCCCACTTGCCTAAAAACAGGGCATATATTTCCCTTTGTGAAGGTTTCCTCCTCCACTTCCCTGTATCAGGAGGAGAACAACCCTCATCAGCAGAGACAAAGTAGGTTCTGAGTCTGCACAAAGAAACATTATTAAAAGATTCTTATCTTCTATTAGTTTTCTCATATATATACCTCCCCACATTTTGTGTTCCTACAAGCCCACACCCCTTTTTCTTTATTTACTTTCTTCCCCACAATTTATTACCCTTTGTTAAAATGATATATTTCTTTTCTGTGTAGCCCCTATGCACATAAAAATTTAAAACACCAGTGAAATTTATATGCCTTTCTCCTGTTAATCTGCTTTTTTTTTTTTTTTTTTTTTTTTGAGACGGAGTTTCGCTCTTGTTACCCAGGCTGGAGTGCAATGGCGTGATCTCGGCTCACCGCTACCTCTGCCTCCTGGGTTCAGGCAATTCTGCCTCAGCCTTCTGAGTAGCTGGGATTATAGGCACGCGCCACCATGCCCAGCTATTTTCAGTTTTATTCACAGACATTCACAGAACCTGAGGGTAAAGGGGAAAAAAAAATTTCCTATCTACCGTATACTGGTGAGGAATTGCCATTTGGCAGCTTCCCTTTCCTGACTCAGGCAATTCTCTAGACATCATTTAGAAGTCTGAGTCTCAAATGAAATTTAACCCTTGTTATGGAGTTTACTCTTTTACTCAACACACATTTACTGAGCACCCTCATAATAAGGCTTACTTCTTATACTTACGTAGTTGACAATCTAGTAGATGGAAATTTGTAGGGTCCATAGAGACTTTAGATTTGTTCCACTAAAAATCACTATACAAACAGAAAATATTATGTCATCCATCAACCTGTCATCTGTCCGTGTATCTGCTTTGTAGAATGCTATGTTTGGACATAAAGTGACCCCATTTTATAAAGTACTAATAAATGTTTGACCTTCCTGATCATAATATTTTTCTATAAAATAAAGTTTTGAAGCTAGGAATGGATTTTTTCTTTTTTGAAATGGAGTCTTACTCTGTCACCCAGGCTGGAGTACAGTGGTACAATCCCAGCTTACTACAGCCTCTGCCTTCTGAGTCCAAATGATTCTCCTGCCTTGGCCTCCCAAGGATCTGGGAATTCTGGCACATACCACCATGCCCAGCTAATTTTTTTGTGTGTTTTTAGTAGAGACAGGGTTTCACCCTATTGGCTAGGCTGGTCTTGAACTTCTGACCTCAGGTGATCCACTGGCCTTGGCCTCCCAAAGTGCTGGGATTACAGGTGGGAGTCAACACACCTGGCCAAAGCTAAGAATGGATATTCTACTATCTTCTCGTATCCATGTTTTTATGCTACTGATAAAGACATACCTGAGACTGGGTAATTTATAAAGAAAGCGAGGTTTAATGGACTCACAGTTTTACATGGCTAGTGAGACCTCACAATCATGGCAGAAGGTGAAAGTCACCTCTTACATGGTGGCAGGCAAGAGAATGAGAACCAAGTGAAAGGTAAAACCCCTTATAAAACCGTCAGATCTTGTGAGACTTACTACCACAGGAACAGTATGGGGGAAATGTCCCTATGATTTGATTATCTCCTGCTGCTTCCCTCCCACAACACATGAGAATTATGCTACAATTCAAGATGAGATTTTGATGGGGACGCAGCCAAACTATATTACTTGTAAAAAAAAAAAAAAAGCTCAGGGTGGCAGTTGTAAAACGAATATACAAAACAAACATATATATAGGGACTCTACTTCCTAGCAATTAAGTTAGAACTACCTGACCTGCCTAACTCAAATAATTTTTAAGGAGGAGAATCCATTTATCAAAAGAGGCAAATATGTCTTTGATTCTCTGGAGTTTGATTAGAGCATTATCTAGCATTATCATTCAATGGAGTTTCTGATTCTTCCCCTCCAGTTTCCAATCCAGATTACTAGACCATTGTTTTCTTTTGGCCAGTGCTGGTCAAATCTGAATGTGTATTAAAATTACCTGGAGGGCTTGTGAAAACACAGATTGCTGGCTCCTAGTCCCAGAGTTTCTGATAGGTTAGGAATGGAGCTAAAATTTTACATGTCTGGGTGATGCTAATGCTGCTGATTAAGGGACCACACTTTGAGATCCACTAGTGAAGATTACAACAAGCCCCAACAAGGATAAGTTTGGATACAATTAGCTCCTGTTTGTGGATGCCTGAGCAGTTTAGCATTCATTTGCAGATCTCCACTTCTACCTAACATTGGGCTCCATGTCCTTAAAGAGTTGTGAGAATTGATGGGGAGTGCTCTCCCAGAAATATTTTATTTCAGTGTGACTTCTCAAAGCATCACTTTGCCTAAAGTACAGACGTTTTAAGTGAGTCAAGACTCACTTGACCATAATGGGCAATGGGAGAAGTTATTGATGTTATTGACCTTGTCTGTCAGCATATTTGTTAGAAGTCAGGAGTTGTTAAATCTAATAGTGCCTCACTGCATTACATGGGAATCTGGGCCTTAATGCTGTATTCCTTAGTGATGTTCTTTGGCTTGTTAGGAAAGGGCAATAGTAAACATGCTTTATGCGTTAGTTATTCGACCATTTTAGGAGGATGGCACCCACTAAACATGCATCTCCCTTTTAACTTAGTAGCTGTAATCTATATGATGCATGAAATGCCTCTCCCTATGTTACTTGTGGTGCATTTTCTCAAGGTTTTGAGTCTTCACTCAAATTTATTGTATGTCCTTGAGCAAGTTTCTTATTGTCTCCAACTGGGCTTCATTTTCCTTCTCTGTTAAAGAGATAATAATACCTGCCATTAATTAGAGTTGATTTGAAAATGAAATCAGATAGCCTATAAAATGACTGGTAGGTAACATACTTAATTCTTTCCTTTCTCTTTTTATGTCATTTGCTTAACATTAAAACAAAATGAAATTTAATTGACATTTCCTGATTTCAAATATAATTGGAAAGATTCTTTGGTGTCATGATATTTCAAAGTTTTTTCAAGTTTCAGACTGGAGGCTCTCCTAGTTTAAAGATGTAAACTGTAAATTCTGATTCCTTACTCTCTTTCACACTTTCTGCTCCATCTCAACAGAATGACAATGGCCAGGGTCTGTCTACAACTACCACAGATTTTTATCGTACCATTTATCATTCTCAAGGTAGCAAGTTTGAAGGTGCCTTTATGGTTCTGATAGGTACTGCTAACTTACCAGGTTCCATTGTGATAAAACCAAGTGTTCACCTTGTTAATTGTTCAAGCTGTTTGGCATATGTCCTTCTCTTTGGTGTGGCTGCTACCTGGGGCAGGAATATGGAGACTGAGTCTAATTGGGTGAGTTGGGAAAGGATTTGATGCCCCGAATCTATAAGAAAGGGATATGACTGAGGAAAGTTCTCTGCTGCGTTGTAAGTTTTCGAGACATTTATTTGCTGAGTCCCTTGGGAACCCAATGGGAAGCATCTGCTTGAGGACACTAGGTCTTACTTACCTTCATATTCCCAGTGGTTAGCCCAGTGTCCACACAGTAAAGGCTCAATGGTTATTTTTGAATAAAAAGCTTATGAAAATAGCACACTGGTCTTGGAATTTTTACACAGTCCCAAATGATCCAAGAATCTCATGAAAGGCTAACAATTTTTTCGAAGACCTCTTCAAATTTGCCGTAAAGCATGGAACATCCTATGAAGACCAAGAGGCCTTATGGAGTTTAGAAGTTGATCAGCTCTGCAGTGGACTGAGAATCTGCCCTTATAGCGGTTACTGGAGAGCACTGCTGCCTGCTCTGCCCTGTAGTAACATGGTTGCTGAAGAGCCCCCATTCTTTTGAAACAGTGTTAGGGCAGGACCTTAGGGGTTGCCCAGGGCAATGTCCTCATTGTACAGAGGAGGAAACTCAGTTTCCTTGTGCGTAGACTGTGTTTTCAGGCACAGAAATTCCTCCGGGTACCTTTTCCTACCTTGTAATGAACTCAGTCATGAATTCCCCAGTTTAGTACAAATTATCATTAGGACCACAGAGGGGACTGTTAATGGTAGTTCTTGACCCTGACAGTTGCTTGCTGCTGAAGCTCGCCATGATTAGCAGTTGGGATAGTGCTCCCATTTCCTGAAGCCACCAGCACTGACCTGTCGGCCATGGGATTCTTTCCCTTTTCCCTTTAAATAGGAAATCTTTAATAGCATCTAAAAGAAAGCAAGAGAAAGGAAAGCCTTTACTCTTGCCACTAAGGAAAACCAAGAAGCTGATCTGAAATAATGAGACACTTCTAGTTAGATGAAAAAAGGTATGCTAAGAGCAGAACCCAGGGATACTGAAAGTGGTTGGTACACATTCAGTGTCAGAGAGCTGCTCCAAATGGATATCAATGAAACAAAACCACGCAAGTAACCTTTTTAAGGCCATTGTGCCTTAGGTAAGCTCCGGATTTTACTGTTTTCCTGTTGTTTCTTATTATCAGAATTTGTATGCAATCCAAAATGATCCAAGAATCTCATGAAAGGCTGGTAAACAATTTTGTTTGAAGTCCTTTTGAAATTGGCAATAAAGCATGGAGAATCCTATAAAGACCAAGACCTTGTGGAGTTGATTAGTTGATCAGCTCTGTAGTGGATGAAGTAGCATTTTAATTAAGCATAAAAACAACCTTTTTCCTCCCTGTGTTTTGTGCCTCCTTTATTTACCTCTTGACCTCCACTCCCATACATGTATGGGAAAAAACTTTTCAGAATGTCCATGAGCTGGTAAGTTATCTCCATTGAAGTCATTGGTTGATATATTAATAACTCATTTTTCTTTTTTCTGGCTCTTTTGCAGGGTGTGGTATAAGGCGAAGAAGGGTATTGTGGGACCGGCTAATTGATCTGATTTCATAAATAATTCTGGCTCCTTAAGAGTAAAAACTTTGTTTTCTTAGTGCAGGCAAGAGACTTTTGCATTTACTCATTTGGGGTATCTTGGTCAGTTAGTTGAGGCTGGAGAATTTCAAATAGCCATCCCAAGCCTGTAACCAGAAATGATACTGTTGCTAATAACAAGGAAAAGCAGGCTAAGAGCATTTCAATTTTTAAATTTTTGGTCCCATTTTTCTTTCATGGTGAAATGTTATTGAAGTATAACTGCTTGTTGAACACACATTAATCCTGGAAGTGGTGTTGAATCCAATCACACATAGCTGAATTTGCTGGGCTGACTGCATGAGCCTTTTGACATTTGAGGCCAAATGTTCAAATCACAAAGCTGAAGGTCGTGATGTGTATTAGATAGGGAAGAATTAAGAAGATGCGTAGCCTCTGCAATTTCTAGCACAGTCTTTACAAACCTGTCACCATCACCAATGCATTATTCATCAGATTAGGTGAAGGAAATATTCGTTTGTTTGTTTGTTTTTAAATCATACTTCATTATGGAGAATGGTGGAGTCAACTTGTATTGTCAAATGGGAAAGCATCTTATTTCAAACTTGGGCCTTTTCTGTTTCACTAATGAGCCTGTGTTTTGATTTCTAACATATTGTCACATGTATTTTTAGCATGATTTTATGCCATCGGACAATCCTATAACTGAAAAACCATTGCATGAACATGGCTCATTAGGTATTTTTAGATCTCCCGTGGCCTTTAGACAAGTGTAACTAAACTGGAGGAGTCTAACCATCCAAGATTCAGCTCCACGATTCTACATCATCACTGAAAGTGATTAGAGCAACTAGTGTCTGTTATCCAGCCCACCTGAGAAAAAGAGCCACTCTCTAAATGATTTGGAAGTTTGGAGTGAAGGGAAAGACACAATAAGCTTACTTTTACATGCACAGACTCCAAGTGTGCCAACTTGGATCTTCACTTTGTATTTACTCACAGAAAAATTAAAGATGTCTTAACTGGGCAGTGTGATGCCAGATATTAGTTCTGCTGCTTGCTTGCTGAGTAACTGTGGGGAAGCATTCAGTGTTCAAAACATTCCTAAGGCTTGCTCTCCCTAGAAGAGGTTATAAACTCCCTGGGGGAGGCTTTCTTGACAGCTTGAGAGACACCAGAGTGGAGCCAACTCAGGAATCCTGATGGAAATGTAGGTTAGAACAAACTCCACATCAGGAAATATTCCAGATGCTGCAACATAAAATGTAAAACCTGAACTTGTTAACTGGAAATTACACCAGGACCACAAAACCTCATGAATGTGGCTTCAAGTTATTCGAAATCCCCTGGGTAAGGTAAAGTTTAAACCAAGGAAATGCAATAGCTACAGTGCTAAACCACAATGCCAATTAATTTTTATTCATTGATTTTTGAGAGTATGTTTTATTTATCACTCCTGCATCTTTTATTCCTTTTGTTTAGAGCATGATGCAGATTTCTTTAAAGATCTGCAAGCTGCTTGAAGCCTTTGCACACATAGTAGAGACAGTTTTTCCTTATCCATCTCTATCTGGCTGGGTTTTGTTGTTGTTTGTTTTCCTTGCTGTCTTCTGGGCATATGCCCTTCAGAGTAATTTCAATCACCCTGCCCTTTACTTCAGCACATTTAGAAGGCTCATTTGTCCCCAACATTAACAACAGTGAATCACTCTATTTACATTTTTCTAACTTCCTCCACCCAGTGGTTTATTTGGAAAGCAAAACAGGACATGTGATCAGGGCAATCGTATTTGTTGAACAGACCTGTACCTTTTTATTATTTCATGTTTGCATTTAGGCAAATGAAGATTTAATTGTTCTCAGAGTTGTTGTACTTGACATTATGTTTTGAGCATAAAATTTGGTGGCTGTGTGGAATTTGGTACCTGGGTAGCTAGCAGAAAATGATGGTGCTCGTAGTCTTTCCCAGGAGGGTTATAGGTGAATTGGTTAGGAAATGGACACCTGATGAAGTTTATTTGTTGAAAAGTTCATATCCATTGTTTCTGTAGATGAGCTGGGGGCCTTTTTATGCTTGAGCTTCCTGTCCGACTTTATATCTTATGAGGCTGCATTGCTTATGTTCAGAATCTCCTACTTCTATGCTATACTCATGTGAAAAGTGGAATACTCAGGGTTGCACCTGGGAAGGGTCCATGATCAGAAGTACAGTGGAGCTGTGTTTGGTGGTAGAGAGCCCATTCTTCACCTGGAGGAAGTGAAAAAAAATCTGTATACAGCATCATTAATGGATCATAACACATAATAGTAGCAATTCCATTCTAGCTGGAGAAGACATACATCTATCCCACTCTTTGAACCATGTTCACATGTACGTTTTAGCATTGTCGAAGTGAATGAGAACAGAAAACTCTTCAAAACACATCTTGTGGGAATGCAGTTTATAAACACGGCTTCATTTGTGCTCATAGCTCCCCGTTGAGCGGCTGCTAGAGACTATGCTTTTTCAGGAGAGGGCAGGTTACAGTAAGGAGAAGGCAGATAACAGTGCTTGGAAAATAATTTGCTTAAGATCATAACTGTAGATCTGTAATAAGAATTAAAATGAGATCTGGTTGCCCTATATAAAAGACTGAAAATATGACCAACATTGAATAAACTATAATAACAAACTGCTTAGCAGGTGAGGCATGGCCTTCAGATGTTTAGAACTGGAAGGGGTTTTAGAGTTTCTTTAATTCAGGCCTTTCATAATGAGGAAACCAACATCCTGGAAGGTTTCATGGTAACTGTGAGTTTTTGGTGTCCTTAAAATTTGCTCTAGTGCTTAGAAAAAAAAATTATTCAAGGGTTACTTTTATTTTGAATATTAATATTCAATTTATTAAAATTACAAATTCAAAAACCCAATTTTCTCTTAAGTCCTTAAATTCAATTTACAAATCTAATTATTCTTTTACTGAATCTAGCAACTTTAGCAATCCCTTTTTTTTTTTTACAACTTAGTTAATTAAATTGCTCAAATGTTTTAAACTGCACTTAAAATTTATTTTCTGTTTAAGTACTTAAATTGTCTAACAAATAGACTTACCCACGTGGTTAACACACATATATTTCATAAATTAAGTATGGTAGATCTTAATTCTTCTGTATGGTACAATATTATTTAAGAATTTAGAAAAAATTTCTCCTACTGACTTGAAATTAGTTTAAAAGGTTATTATTACATCACTTTAAACTTGAATCATAGAGATGATATCTAAGATACTTTGTTAAATTCTGTTTAAACAGTATGAATGGTATAAATAAAATACCAACTATCAAAATATTTTTAAATCTAACAAAAAAATAATGTTGTGGTACTAATTTACTTATTTCTGTACTTTATTCTAAATTTCCCAGGGATTAAATAAAACATTTTAACTGGACAGAAAAAAGAAAGTCGTATCAAAGAAAATGGGATCTCTTTTCTAGCATGGGTGAGTTATGGACCCAAAGGCGGAGGAGCCAACTACTTCATTCTTGCCAAAGTCACTGCCCTGATGATGGGGATAATCAAGTAGAGACTCCAGAATTTATAAGGAGGGTTGGTCTCACATCTCCACCCCCAGATTGAAGTAAGACAGCAACTGAGTTTCTTGATCTCTCCTTACAAAGATATAACCATTTAGGGCACATAGTTAAAAGTAGATTGTTTTTCATGGCGCTTTCTTAAGACATGAGATCTTCTCTGGACCAACACACACTTAGGTAATCCTTCCCATCCTCTTTGGATTGGATAGAGGCTGAGTCTGTATTCTTGACAAGTGCTTCCTGTCTGGCAGGACTACAACATGCATAGTTATTAAAAGCATTTCCAATTGGATTTGTGTCTGTTGCAGCCTTGGATGTGTTCCCACAAACTAAAATCATGTCCCATTCCTACCCACAGAGCACACCCTCTCCTCTCTACTGAGTGATGCATCCCAGTATCTGTTTTCTTTATTGGTGTAGCTATCAGACTTTCAAAAAATGAGTTACGAGACAGATAAGACAAACAGAAGCATTTATGCAAATATGAAGTCTCTAAAGTGAATATAGAAATACAACAGTTTTAAACAGTCTATTTATCACTTTTTTCTGGGTAGGGATTACATTGTGAAAGGCAGTACCTGCCAAGGTTTTTGTGAAGCCAGGCTACTTGAGCTTGTCCCTCGCTCCACCTGTTAGTGCTGTGTGTTCTTACAGAAATCGGTGATACCTGCTCCATCTGTAAAACAATGATAAGACTTGCATTATAGTACTATTGTTTGAATTAAATTACTAGAATTGAATCTTCATAAAGACAATTTTAAACAAAGCAAGACCCTATCTCTATTTAAAAAAAAAAAAATTAAGCTAGCCAGGTGTGGTGGCACACACCTGTAGTCCCAGCTACTTGAGAGGCTAAGGGGTGAGGATCACTTGATCCCAAGAGTTGGAGGCTGCAGTGAGCTCTGATTGTGCCACTGCACTGCACTCCAGCCTGGGCATTAGAGGAAAAAAAAAAAAACAGTTTTGTCGGTTTGGTTATTGCTACATTCATTCATAGCGTGTAGAGTAGTGCCTTGATATTATATATTCTCTGAAACCCTTTGCTCATTTAGCTAAATATAAGTGCTTGTCCAATAAAAGTTGGTTTTCTATTATGCTTTGGTGACCACCTGCCCATAGTCACTTGCAATTTTCTAATCTTACACAGGTGCTTATTTATTAGAAAACAGTTGACTAAGGATTCTCATGCCAGATTTCCAAACTTGTATTCTTATTTGTGATAAGTGGTCTTACCACCTGGAGAAGAACCTTGGGAAAGCCAACACTTGGGTGCCCAGGTTACTTGTAGTTTTCTGGGATTGCATGCCATCTTTGCTGTACTGCTCAGCCAATCTGCAGCTTTCATTTTTCACTAATTTTTCTTTTTTTCCTTAAGCTTTCTTGTTCTTAGTCTTCTTGATTCTCTTAGCCATTTTTCTGTTTCTTTTTTTCTTCAACTTTTACATGGAGGCAGTCTTTGATGGTCAGTCCTAAGCTGCTTATTTTTATATTTCATCTAGCCTTTCTGGACCATTTTATTGATTCCTGTAGCTTTACGTAAACCTACTGTATCCCTATCCCTGACTATCTCTCAAGTCATAGGCTGTTATGTTCCCGTGCATAATAGCATAATTTTTTTCTCACACATTTGAAATATGAGTGATTTTAAAATCCTTTTCTTCCCTCTCCAGAGCCCTGAGAACAGTCACAACCTTGTCCGTTCTGCCTTTACAGTGATTTTCATGTCTGCCGTTTCCTTCATGCAATCCTTATACGAGTTCTGGCACTTACTACTTGGTTTTTCACCTTGGGGAGATACCTCCTCCAATCTACCATACATATCACTGCCAGGATTATATCCTTTATGACAAGGTCAAATATTTTTTGGCTGGGCTCAGTGGCTCATGCCTGTAATCCCAGTACTTTGGGAGGCAGAGATGGGCAGATCTCTTGAATCCAGGAGTCGCAGACCAGCATGGGCAACATGGTGAAACCCTGTCTCTGCAGAAAGTACAGAAAATTAGCTGGATATGGTGGCATGCACCTGTTGTCCCAGCTACGTGGGAGATTGAGGTGGGAGGATCACCTGAGCCTGGGAGGTCAAGGCAGTGAGTCGAAATTATGCCACTGTACTCCAACCTGGGCAACAGAGCAAGATCCAACCTCAAAAAAAAAAAAAAAAAAAAAAGCCACATAAGAGTCTCAGTCCTTTCATTTTCAGTTGTATCTCTCCTTACATCTTTTTTGTGTGTCTTTGTTTCTTTATGTGAAACTCAGTCTACTTATCATTCTCTTAATATTGTCTTCTTCCACTGTTGTAAACAGAATAATGGTCTCCCAGAGATGGCCTAATCTCTGAAACCTGTGAATATGTTATGTTAGATGCAATTAAAGATGCTACTCAGCTAACCTTAAAATAGGAATAGGATCTAGATTTCTCATGTGGGCCCAATGAAATCCCAGGGGTTCTTAAAAGCAGAAGATGAAAGAGGAGAGGAGTTAGCGAGGGATGTTACTGTGGAAGATGATGGAAATAACTCCATCCATTGTTGCTCATTTTGAAGGCAGAGGAAGGGACTATGAGCCAAGGTATGTGGACAGCTTCTAGAAGCTGGAAGAGGAAAGGAAGCAGGGTTTTTTTCCTAGAGTATCCAAAAAGGAACACAGCCTACTGACACCTGATTTTGCGCAGTGCTACCTATATTAGACTTTTAACCTTCAGAACTATAAGATGATGAATTTGTGTTGTAAGGCAACAAGCTTGTAGTAGATTATTTGTTATAGCAGCAGGAAGAAACTGATACACCTTCCTTCGTGCTTTTACTCATGCTGATCATAACATTGGGAATAATCTTCCTTTTTACAAGGACTTAAGGAAGTCTAATAAAGACGTCAAAATCCAGTGCTAATCTCACCTGCTCCAAGACTTCAATTTCTTGCAGTCAGAATTCATCTGTCACTGTCTCCTGAACATAACTAAAACCTTACGTACTGCATCAGCACTTTCTTTCTTATTAGATACCTGTGTATGCAGGTGTGCGTAACCTTGGATTTGAGTGTCCAAGAAGTAGAATAAATATATAATTTATCTTTGCATCCTTCTATGTTATCTAATTCATAAAGCTTTACATTTAAGCCAGTGCTTTTGGAATCAGATTGTAAAAATGCAACACATTGGAAATGGTATTGAGCATTAGAGTCCTAAATGCCCACAAGATGGTGATATTTCCTTTAAAAAGTCATTTTTATTATCCCATGAGATTACTTCTCATGGACACCATTCAAAAATGGAAATTGAGGTTTTAGTTGAAAATGAGAAAAATTTGGATTTCAACAATACTGTACTTGTCATTATAATTTAGTTTTTTTTCATATTTTATATAATGAGAATTCCATTGATCATAAAAAAGGTTGATATGCACATACATTGAAATAAAAACAATATCTTTGGCTCCAAGGACTTCCGTAGACAGCACAACTGCATGCTCCCAAGTGCAGTATAGGCCAATGGTGGCTTGTGTTTCTCTGAGCATGGTTGTATTACGTAGTACATTTTTGGAATTTCTTTCAGCATGAAGTGAGGAGAAAATGGGGACGCCTGTTGCTGCACTTAATTTTACCTTTTCTACTGGAATAAAAACTATTAAAGTCAAGGATTCTGACTTCTAGAGACTCTTTGATAAGGGGTGAAATTCCAGGTCATGTGAACATGCATGGCAAACAACCATAAAATGAGCGGGCGAACACATTTGGGATGCCTTGTGAGGTTTTCTCAGACAAGTAGGTTTTGAGTGTGTAAGTTCAGAAATTCGTATTCCCTCACCAGTTTTTTCTTAAGATAAATTCCTTAAAACATGCTGTAACTCAAGTACTAGTTGTCTTTACAATAAGCACTGAATGGATAGTTTGTAATTTCCAACGTCCTTTCCAGAGAACTCAGCTGAGGTTACCTGTTCTCTTTCTCAATGCTGAATTCATCGTGAAACTGTGTTCTGGGAAGATGAGGAAGTGGGAAGCGTGTGGACACACCAAATTAGCTGGTTTCAAAGCAGTAGTGGATTGACAGTTTGAAAGCACAAGTTAAGCTATGAAGGTGGGGGGAAGATAATTTAAATTCAGCTGCAGTACATGAGGTTGTTTGATTCATCCTCTTATGTATGCAGCATTAATGTTCAGACTAATTCAGAACATTATATTTGAAATCTTCCATGCCATAATGAAACTATGACAGGCAAAAAAAAAAAATCAGACTTGTTTGAGTAAGCTATCAGTAACTGTCTCAAAATATTTAAAGAACTTTCAGATAGTGAAGGGAGCTGTTCTCATTCATTCAGTGTCTATTATAGGGCAAAACTAGAACCTCTGGACAGATGCTGGGGTAGGGTGGAGGGAATAGCATTCATTCAAGATTACCAAGCAATATCTTCCAACAAGAGCCGTGTAATCATGGAATGTGTCTCTGATAACAAAAAGCCTTCATCAGATGGCCAGATGATCACTTTTTAGTGGAAGATTGTTTGAAAGTAGTATTAGATGACCATTGTGATATTTTTTCTACCAAATCTAAAATTCTGTGATCTTATCAAAAGGATGTATGAACAATCCCTTTACAAATTCTTTAAGTTTCTCTCAAAGAAATTCAGAAATATGTCAACTTTTTTCTTAAGGATAACACACAAAGTTTAAAATTATTAAAGCAGATATTTACCTGCTTTTACCGTGAATTAGATAAATTTCTCAACATCAAAACCAAGATAGGATTCAGAATGCAATAGTTGAAACTAAGCCCAGAATGAGTTTGTCATGTAGAGATTGCCCTAAACTAGAGTAGTGAATAACTATTGAGAGCATGTGACATGAAGACGCAGATAAATGGGGATAGGCAAGTGCTTTTGACCGTTCCCACAGACGGATCACTAGCTCTCCTTTACCATTTACAGGGTTTTCTTTGTTTGCCTACACTCTTTGAGGAAATCAAAATCATCCGTCCCGTTAGGTAAAATTAGTGAGTGCGTTGTTGTAACAGTTGGATTTCAGTCCTGACTGTTCCTATACAGGAGAAATGAGTTGTCAAATGTGGATATTCTGTTCTCAGCTATCTATTGTATGAGTTGAAATGAGTTGTCAAGTTTGAATATTCAGTCCCTAGCTATCTCAATTATGTAGAGCCATGGTTTCCCCCTGTTGGTAGTGTTATTGTCTGTGTCCTCTGTCTCCTTGAGTTATTACATTCATGTGTAAACATGGTGGACAGAATTCTTTGTTTTTTAAAGTTATGTCATGACTTGGAATGGTTTCCAGCACTAACTGCTTTATCGGCTGGCCAGTGGCAGCAAATTGCCCTGGGACATTTAATCTTGCAAAGTGATTGGAGTCACATTTTATCATCATTCCTGATTAACAACACATGGTGTCATTGAAGACACCTCCTGGCAAAGAAGGTGTGATTTCCATGGGACAGTGCTGATGACTTTTTAATTAAGATTCGTGTCTTCAGCCTGCTACCTTACCAGGTGAGTTAGGAGAAAACTGAGGGTGTGGATGTGCTTGGGAAAAAGAAGAGCCCTTGCTAATTGGAGTTAGAAATAGGAAAAAAGTGGCCAGCAAAGCCTCTGCAGAGAGAAAATAAATATTCGTGCCGTGTGGAGGTGGGAGTTGGAGAGGGTGGTAGCTGATATGAAATAATCTATTATTGCACCTTCCTCACTAAGCTAATGGGGTTTTCGTGAGTTTATAACAGGATGCATCAACCTATTCTTGTCAAAGAGAAAGCAAGTTTTTATGAACAGCATTCATTTTTCAGACCTGTATAGGTAAAAGCTTCTCCTTATCAGGAGAAAGTATACTAATTAGTTAATACTTGAAGTCAGATAGATTGATTTAAACTTCGATGGCCCATTTATGTTCTATGATTATCGTGTTCTTTATTTTAAAGTAGGGTGATAATATTTGCCTAATAGCATTGCCTTGCAATTTAAAGTAAGTGGAATAATGCATGAAAAGTCTTAGCCTAATATTCTTCGTATAGGGAGTAATGAGTAAGTAGGAGTCAACAGGATCTTCAGAACCAAAGCTAAGGAGCCCGTAGATTGCCAAAAACATTGTAATCATTTACTGGAACAGCCCATGTTGAGTGTCTATATTTGAGGGGAAAGGGACTGTATAGCTTTGATTTAATAACTTTCTTTGGTGTGGAATACCCACTTAAAGTACTGTCTGTGCCTTAATTTATTTACTTTCCAGAAGCACAATAACACCAACTCCTCAATTAGCTTTCAGAGAAGTAAAAAAAAAAAAAGGTAGAGATTATAAATTCACGTAATATTTGCATTTGACCAAAGAAGGACATTTAAGGAAAACTACAGTGCATTTCCCCAGAAAGACCTGAATGACCAGTATGAGGTTTTCAGCTCAAAATGAGATTTCATGACTTCATTATTGTAATTGTGTCTAACATCAATCATAATTTTTGTACCTTATGAGAGGAACAAATACCAAAATATGTTACAGCTTTAGTTATATGTTAGAGGCGCTTTTTTGGTTGTATGGGAACAAAGGAAAGGACCCTGGAACTTCTTGTTCTTCTTCATTGCATGCTACACAATTATTAAACCACTCCTCATCTTTCAAGCACAATTGATGAAGGATGTTGTAAACATAGTGCTGGGCAAATCACTGGTCTCAGTACATACTTTTTAATTTTGATTTTGAATCTAGGTTAATATTAAGTAGAATTATGAATAAACATTCAGCCAGGAGCTAAGAACAAAAAGTAAATAAATCGAGTAATTTTGGGAGAAAAACATGTATTTAAATAATTGTAGTCCATTATGGCAGGTACTAATGTAGGTCTGTGTGAAATGGCTTGTAAGCAATGCAGGATGGTGTTGGGGACATTAGAGAAAGACTCTTTTAAATATGGTTTTGAGACTGTAACATAAAATTCTAGGTAATTTTTCATTAACACAACAAACATTTATTGAGCATCTCTTCTGCAGGCCATGACACTTTGCTGACCCAGGGGAATTAGCAATGGATCCTGATACTGAGATGATGGTCTAGCAGGGGAAGGAAGATGTATGCATGTGTACTTGGTGTAAAGAATGAGCATAGGCCAGGTGTGGTGGCTCTTGTGTGTAATCCCAGCACTTCTAGGCAGGGAGGCTGAGGCAAGAAGATCCCCTAAGTCTAAGAGATCAAGACCAGCTTGGGCAACATGGTGAAACCCTGTATCTACAAAAAATGCAAAAATTACTTAGGCATGGTGGTGCATGCCTGTAGGCCTATACTCTGAAGGCTGAGGTGGGAAGATCACTCGAGTCCAGAATGTTGAGGCTGCAGTGAGCTGAGATCACACCACTGCACTCCAGCCTGGGTAACAGAGCAAGACTGTCTCAAAAAATAAATAAAAAGAATGAACCATGGTGGTATGACACTGACTTGTGAAGCACGACTTGGTAGCATTGGGTAAGAACGTCACCTCCAAGGCCTTACTTACATTTGTGTTGTGTGTGTATCACTCAGGCATTGCAACAGCTGTTTGGGGTGAGTTTCCATTCTGTAACTATAAACACAAACTTAAAGAGATTTAAATGTTAGTCTTAACTTCCCACAGGAAGTTATTAGAGATCACAGCGCTTGAACCTGACTTCTCAATTCTAGTACCACAGGGGCAATTCCTCCATTACTGCTGTCTGTTCACGCTTTCCCCCCAGTACTGAGCTGTTGCTTGGGAAGGAATCTTCTGTGACCTTGCTCTGCAGCTAAAGGTGACAGAAACTGTTTAGCCACTAACAACCTTTTCATCTCACTTTTATTTCAAGCTCCTAAGGTCCAAGGAATGACTATACCAGAAGATTCCTTGAGCAAATGATTATCTCTGTTGGCTTATTTATATCACAGAAGGTTTGGTTAAAAGATTTCACAGGAATAGGGAATTCAGGAATTAGGCAGTGCACATCCTCCTCAGCAAATGGAAGGCACTGCATGAAGCTAGTAATACTTTAACGAAGCATTCAGTGAGGTTTTTGTGTAGTTAAAATGAATTATACCTTGCAAACCAATGTATAACATTGGGGAAAAAAACATGACTTTTTTCTGTATCAAGTTCCCCAGTGGACTTTACATAAATTAATACCAAAAGAAAAATAGCAGAAGCATCTAAATTTTGCTGTAGCATATTCTATTACTTTACATCTTTCTCTTGTTAGTCTTTCCTTGTATTTTCATTTTTGCTCCTTCTTGGTTAAGAAAATTAATATTCTAAGATCTAGCAACGCTATTGTGGATGCAGTAGACCACAACCACTTCTTCGTTCCCCTTAATGAATTACACAAACACATTCCGGTAAAGATATCTTTTGCCTGGTGGCTATTGTAGAATGTGATGTTTGGTGAGTGTTTAAAGATCCATGGAGTTATTAAGAAAGGAAGCTGCCATTACATTGAGATATACTGATGCCTTATTGTGGTTTATTGCCAACCATGTAATGACTAAATAAATTAAACCAAACAAAATAAGCAGACATATCAGTGTTTTCTTTGTGAATCAGTACCAGACAGGTAAAGCTGTTAAATGTTGTTAGTTCCTATAAGAAGTTAAGATGATAAGAGCAAAATGAAAGTAAGATAAATAAGTATACACAGAGTACATGTATATAATGTTTAAATGAAGTTACTACTAATGTAGAAATAAAAGATCAAATCTATTGTAAGAAGGCAAAAGAATCCTGATTTGAATGTTTAGATAAGGCTATCTCACCAGAACACTTAATATTCCCATAGGTAGGAAAATTGTAATGGTGAAGGAGATTTGTGTGGGGGGGTGGGCACAGGCAGGAAACCTCCACTCACAAGAGGAGGTTTGGTGAGCATCAGCTTAGGAGAACAGCCCCCAGTAAGTGTGTGATGAGTGATTTCTGGAGATGGGAGTGGTTTGGCAGGATGCATAGAAAATTGACAAATGGTCTTAACCTGAGATGAATGTTGGAGTGGGAGGAAGGTAAAAAAAAAAAAAACCTATTCGGAAAAACTGAGAAAAATGTGAGGCTCTGGATCTTGCTTTGGATCTTGATGCAGAGTGCCCTGGTAAGCAACCAGGTGAACTATAACCTTGTGTTTTTTTGGGGAAATCAAGACCATCTGACAAGAATGATAGCACACTTATGCAAAGGGATATGGGAAATAGAGACCATTCTAGGGAAAGAAAATAAAATAGAGCATGCTGTTTCCATCACCATAAAGCCCCAAGATAAAGAGAGAAAACACTCTTTGTTTAGAAACCCTGAACAGAGAATCCTCTTAAAGCTCAGAAGAGTAAAAGTGACTTGCTTAAAGTCTAGAAATATTTAGTTGCCAGAATGCAGAGAATGCAGGTTTCCTCTCATCCTGGACATTGCCATGTGTTACTTGTCCTGACATGAAGGGGAGTGAGTACAGAGTAGGAAAGAATGAAAGGTGGAAAATAAAGATCCCAGGATGAAGGCATTGCATAAAGGTGTTATGTTGGATTTTCCACAGGTGGTCAATAACACCAGGTGGAAATAACAAATACAAGTCACAGAGGTAGACAGAATTGGTCTTACCAGGATGCCTGAGCAGTAAACTAAGTAAAATAGAAGGTGAAAATAGTATTCAAGTGGTCAATTATAGAATGAAGTGTTTCTTTAAATATGATTGTCCTGATGATAGATGACAAAACTTCCAAGAAGCAAGAGAGCCAATGACCTGGATTACAGGGAATATGCCAACTTCAGTGGATAATGCATGAGGAATGAGAGATGGTGTAGTATTTGGAAACATATCTAGGGAGGTCATCTGGGGATGACCCAGAGGATGGGGAAGGGAGAAGAATAACAACACTGAAGGAAAGAACCAGTTAGAAAAGGCTATTGCAAGTTAGTGAACACAGATTTATTCTAGAAGGTAAGTTCTATGAGGACAGGAATTTTTGTAAATATTCACTGCCATATGCACAGCTTTAAGAATAGTGGCTGGCACATGATACGTATCCAATAAATATTTGGTAGATGGAATGGTGTGCAAATCCCTCACATATTTTTTTCTCAACCATTGCACATTAATTGACACTCATTATTAAAAGATACGTTCTTCATATATTTTTATGTTGAAAGAATTCCCTTTACAAAGTTAAGGGCTCCCTGCAGCTCCAAGAATTATGTGAAGCACATCTAATCATTCGCCTTATTAAGTCAGTGTTCTCGACTGAGGGCACAGAATGATAGAAGGTGGAACCACCAGGATAATTACATCATTATATTCCATTTGTTTGAGGCATTAAGTAAAAAATCTAACGTATGTGCACACAATTAACAGTGTCTCCGTGATATTTTTGGCTATTTATGGTGTGTGTGCAGATGTGTTTGTCTTTGTTTGTGTTGCTATAACAGAATCCCTGAGACTGGGTAATTTATGTACTGAAATATATTAACAGAAACTTATTGGCTCTGAGTTCAAGAGGTTGGCATCTTGTGAGGGTCTTCTTGCTGTGTCTTCCCATGGCAGAAGGGCAAAGAAAGCAAGAGAGCAAGATGGGGATAAGCTGATAAGGAACCCACTCCTGGAGTGACAGCATTAAACTATGCATGGGGACAGCGCCTTCATGATGCAAACACCTCCCATTAAGTTTGCCTCCCAACACCACTGCATTGGAGATCAAGTTTTCAATACAGGACCCTTGGAGGACACATTTCACACCACAGCAGGGTGCACATGCACTATAGGATATTATATCCAGATGCAGATCCATGCAATGTGTTCATCAGAGATGTTACCGATTGTAATTTTTCCCTTTATATTGTACTCACCCCTTTCCTAGTTGTTTACCACAGTTCGTTCTTAACCATGTCTACTTGCTGATTCTTCATATATGCAAAGACAGAAGAATTATTCCTCTTTGTTTGATATTGCTTTTGTTTTTAATGATTTTTCTATTTAGGTAGCTACCTCAGCAGAACATCAGAAGATAACGCTTTCTACCACCCCAAACAGATAATAGCTGTTGAGAGGTAGACTGTAGAAATATGAGGGAAAGACCATTCCAGATATGGTGTATATAATATGCATATAATACATGTAAGTTATAATTGCTATTGAGTTTGTACACATTAAGTATTCCATAAACTTTGCCATTTTTACTGGCTTATCCTGCAGTGAGGGTGAAGCTGTGGGACTAGTTTGGGCTATTGGACAGAAGTGTGATTTGTTAGCTCTGTGTGGAGGTAGTTAAAATTATTGTATGTAAGTTATAATTGGGTGGAGGTAGTTAGAATTATTACATGTAAGTTATAATTGCTATTGTACTTGAGTTTGTATACAATATTTCACAAAATTCCCTATTTTTCCTCACCTATCCTACAATATGGGACTAGTTTGATCCATTGGAAGGGAGTGTTATTTGTTACTTTTGGGTGGAGGTAGTTAAACGCCCCTGCCATGTCTTTTGTCTCTTTCTCTGCATCATCAACTTTGGAGGCCCCACGTGGCAATTGGCACCATCACAGGATGGCAGGATTGGGGGTCCTGGAGTTCTGTATGGAGGAGGGTCCCTCTTCTGCTTAGAACTGTGTGTGAGCAGGAAATAACCTCTCATTGCACGAGGCCACTGAAATTTCATTGTTTGTTGCAGTAGCTAAGATAATAAATTATGTTGACTAATAAAACTCTATAAGGCTTTAGTGAACTCAACCACTTCACAATGGTGGAAAAGAGGCTCACCAGGGGAGTGAATCATGCACATCCCCTTAGGTGGGGCATTGATAGTCTGAGTGCCAATAGGTGGGTGAGGTCGTTCATTACGTAAATCACTTAAATCCTGTGAGGGTCCATTGTGAAAAGGAAATGGGTGTTGTTTGGGTGGTTCTTCGTGGAGGAGTCTGGAAGGCTTTATCTTTAGTATGTTAAAAAAAAAATGGCAGTAAAATACTCAGGGATAAGGGAAAGAGTGTTTCTGTTTGTGTGGTTTAGGTTTTGTGTTGCTTGCTTTTATTTTTCCTTAAACTTGAAGAAAAGTATTAAATGAGTAGGAAGTGACTGTGGGAGTCCAGACTTGGTACTGTGGGTGTCAGTCAAATGGAGGGGACCCCAGTGAGACAGCGGGATGAAGGCAGGAGAGCCAAGGCAGTGTCTGTTGAATATCCATTTTTCTCCACATTCTGCCCTTTTTTTTGCTAGGCATGCCTACACAGCAGTCACGTGGAGGCCCAGAAGGGGGCCTGAAAACAGCCACCAAGGCCGCCCAGAGCCTTGCCACATGCTTGCCTGGCTTTGTCTGGGGACTTGAACTTTGGGCTTCTCTGAACTTGTGTACCTGGTGTGTGTGAACTCCCACCTTCTACAGTCCTCAGGCTTATCTTGTGCCTGTAGCCTTTCCCAGTGATTTCCCAAAGGAGCCCAACTATAGCTGCTTTTGCCTGTACTGGCTTCTCTCAACGGGCTTGTGGGAAGAGAAGGGGGTGGGAGGTATATGTCAACACCTTTTTTCCAGAATTATCCATCCTGAAAATCATCTTACTGCTTTGCATTGTGTTTTAACAAGGGGGTGAGGACAAATTGGTTTGGATCCAAATTTTCTGAGTGTTTAAGAAATTGCAGCATAGAAGCTTCCTATCAAGATTTTACTGATGACCATAATGACCGATCCCCTTTTCTATTCTGTGCATCTGTGGGAAGTTTACAACTGGTATTATACTTGGAGTCGAATCATTTCTTTCTACTATGGAACATCTGTGAATTACCAGCTGGCAGGGACTAGCCCCATCATTTTCAACTAATGCTTACTGAATGCCCACTGGATTCTTGGTCTGAAATAAGCAGTGAAGTTACTAGATTGAAAGCCTTTTGAGGACAGTTTTTTCGTCAGTGACTCTATCATCTGGTAGTATCTTGCAAACAAAAAGACCTCAGTTAACAACATCTGCTCTGGATTTAAGGCAGTTGTGCTATGTGAAGGCTGGAATAATTCTAGTTCAAGATTGTTTGCTGTCTTCTGCTTTTGGGTTAGGGCCATTATTTCTGCAGTTGCCCTTTAACAAGTGAGCCTTCAGATGACTCTACTACAAACAAAAGTGTGGGAACTGAGTTGGGCAATGGGCCTTTGCAAGCAGAGGCAAAATACCACTCTCGACACCTGAGTTCTAATCTTGGCTATGCTGTGAGGTCAACTAAACACTTCCCCTCTTTAGGTATTAGTCCATTCGTCTAACTATAAAGATGTATAAAAATGCTTACGAAGTTTTCTTCTCTAATATTTGATGAATCTCTTTCACAGCATTTTCCCAAGGAAGTATTTTACGGTGTTGTGTGTGATATGCCGATAAGGAGAAAGGAGATGTGTTTCTTCTGTGATTTACAACATGAACACTCTCTGGCCAGGACTCTGAATCTCACCCCTACAGGGTCAGAACTGTAGCATCTGCTGTTCTCTCCACTACCAATGACAAGTGTCCTTCCTTTGTTTATTGCAGAGCCAAGTTTTCCTACTTTATCTCCCACCCTGCCTTCTGAAAGGCTACTGTCCTAGATTAGCCTCCAGTGACATTCAGATTTCTCCTGAAAATTAAGGCAGCTTACCATCTCTAGCAATTCAGTCCTGTTTATTTTATTTTTCTTCTCAAAGCTCAGGCTGGATAATAAATGAAGGATTTTGCATATACATATTTTTTCACTTATTTCAAGCTTCGCAGCCCAGGGCTTGGACATTGTGTTGTTATGCTTTGATAACCCGTTCTAGCATTAATATTGATTTCCATTCTGCTTTGCCCCGCCTGCTGTGCTCCTGGACTTAGGTCCTTCTCTGCAATCTTGGCATCTTATTCTTCTGTGATCATTATAGCAGGGCATTCATTTGAATGTTTAGCATCATCTGTCCATTTCATTTACTAGGCAACCCCTTGTGGGTCCTTCTGGTCTGATGTGCTGTACTTGAAAAGATACTCCTCATCTTCTTAAGTAATTTTCTTTGTGCCTTAAAAGTCATTTGCCTGCTTTCTGTGAGTCATTTCACTTAATTTTAAAATTAGTCCATGGCCTAATTTTAATGTGTTCAAGCCTTAGAATGTAGCCCTTTTCCCTTTGATTAGTTTAAGAATTTCCTTTTCATTTCTCGTAATAACTTGTAGTTTGAGTGTTGCTTCCATAAGGCTGAGACTCATAGTATTTTATTTTTCTCTCTGGTCTTTTTTTTTTTTAAGTCTTTTTTATTCATTACATGACATTTGGATATTTACTGGCATAGTTTTAAAATCTGCATCACATCATTGAAAATCAACCTCTGGTTTCTTTTTTCACAGAATGATTTTTATGATGCTCACTATTTGAAGATGCAATTGCTGATTATGCTAATTTTGGTACAGAAAGAAATATTCTTGAATTGGTATGTGGAGAAAATGTGGATGGATTTATGAACAGGCTATTCTGACACCCAATCAAAGCCAATCGTGTGGCTACTAAGCAACATGAAAAAGGGAAAAAAAATGTTTAAAAGACAACTGAAAAATAAAAATTCTTACAGCATCTCATAGCCCCAAAACTTAATATTGCATTTTTATGCTATAATTTTTGCAAAATAACCACTAATTAACACTTGATAGTAATATTAGATACATAGTGCAACTTAGAAAAAGTCAGTAGGATGTCTTGAATGCTTGCTGGTGATCACAAGAAACAAAAGCAATTACTACTCTTCCTGAGTTTCTAATTGTATTTTTATTCCCAAAGCCACTGGTTTCAGTAGGAAGATATTTTTTTGGCATTATTATTGGTAAATAAAAGTAAATATTTAGAAGGGGTTTTGAATCCTGTGCTAGGAAGTTGATGCCACTAATGGAGATGAAGAGAAGGGCTTATATTAATCAAGAATTTGATTTTAAGCTAGAAAATTGTGCACAGATTTATAATTCACACACTGACCGATTCTCTTCCTTCCCATTGTCTTTAGATATTGACAGATCTTAGGTCAATATTCAGAATCTCTATTTCAAAATCAGATAAAAATTAAGATTAGTCAACACAGATGGGTTTACCTCTTCAAACATTTTTAAATTTTTAAAGTATTCCACAATTTGAAAAGAAAATCATATATGAGCCCACATGACAACGTCAACACAGCGGTTTTCTTTTAAATATTGATAAGACTGACTTTGTTCTTTCAGGTTGGTAACTAAGCAACCTTTAACTTGATAACAGAAGTTCCATTAAATTAGATGCACATATGTGAAATCCCTTTGGCCCTCAGCAGCTTATAGAAAAAATGACTTCTCTTTATAAAAAGTTGTGACATTGTACATTAATATCCTAGATGAAAACATGTAAGCAATTTTAGCTTTAAATATATATTCTCAATAGGATTCTTATTTCAAAATGCTATGCTCCCTCAGCTCTTGCTGACTTGGTGCTAAAGTTATTTATTCCTATGAGAACAAAATTTCAAGCATAAGACCATGCTTTACTTATGGAAATATAGCTGTCTCTTAAAGGAGAAATCAGCATTGAGTCCTGATCTTTAATTTGGGTTTTATTTTAAATGCTTTTGAATATCAGATCTGAAACTGACGGCATTGAAATGTGTTAATAACATTAAACATTCTGTGCTTTTTGATCAAGTGTGAGGTATCTGAGGAAGCAAAAAGTACAACATTCTTTAACCTGTTTTTAATTATATCATTAGGGATTTTAGGCTCTATTGGTTGAATTACATTGTAGCTCCTCATTCTTAGCTATTGAGTTTATTTAAATTACTTTTCAAACTAGGCATTGTAGAAGAGGATTTTAGAAAATTTTCTGAGTAAAATAAAGGGCAAATCTTTGGAGAGCATGATGTCTTTTTGGAATGACAGACTGAGAGAAATTTTGTCTTTGGAGCTCAGAAATATCAATGCAGTTTACAAAAACATCTTAAGTATCGGATTGCAGAATTTTTCTTTTCTAGCTGTTAAAAGTTCATACAGGCTTTGGAGAGCTTTATCCCTGCCATTTGGTGACGTGGACAAACATAGAACCAGTGAGCCTACTATACCTCAAGCCTAAAGCAGAAAGTTACCTGGAATTTCTAATAAATCATTAGCCATTAGGAGTCTTTGATTCCTTATGAAGGCAATTTTCTTCTAGTAGAGAAGGAAAACAAAGGAATCAGAAATCAAGATTGCTGATCTCCATATCTGATTAGTGGGGGAAAAAGTGTCAATCCCATGACTGTGGAGCCCACTACTAACAAAATGTACTGTATATAAAGTTTTCTCAACTTAAAATAAATTTGTCCCAGCATCCCACTACTGCATATATGCCCCCCACCAAAATAGTTTTACCAAAAGACATCCACACATGTGTTTATTGCAGCAGTGTTCACAATAGCAGCAGCATGGGATCAGCCAACATGCCCATCAACAGTAGACCCGATAAGGAAAATGTGGTACATATACAACATGGAATAGTATGCAGCCATAGGAAAGAATGAAATCATGTTTTGTGCAAAAACATGGATGTAACTGGAGGCCATTGTTTTAAGTGAAATAATATAGGAACAGAAAACAAAATACCATATTTCCTCACTTATAAGTGAGAGCTAAACATTGAATACATATGGGAACAATAGACACGAGGGACTGCTTGGTCAGGGAAGGGAACATGGGTTGGAAGGCTACCCATCAGGTACCATGTTCACTACGTTGTTGACAGTATCATTTGTACACCAAGCCTCAGTGACACACAATTTAACCATGTAGCAAGCCTGCACATCTAGCTCCTGAACCTAAAATGAAAATAGTAAAAGAAAAGTACTTCAAAATGTGGTGATCTAGCACTCTGTTCTGTGGAATGCACTACTAATGGACTTCTGTGTGCTTCCAATGGCAATCCCTAACAAATTACTCTGAGTTATCAGTGAAGTGCCAAAAATATATTCAAGATAATTTTAGTCTCCAGTATTTTATTGTGTTGCATTTCAGTAGTAAACTAGTAATTTAGATACAGAATATTGAGCATATCATCCTTCTAGAACATAAATTCCCCTAGATTTACTCTGAACAATAAATATATGGTTCCACTGCAAAACACTATACTTCTGAAGAAAAAATAAGCTAAAGTCATATACAGCAATCTATGTATTGCCACTTACAAGATAAATGAAAACTCTACTAAGTTCAAGTTTAAACTGAACAAAGCAACCATAATACAATCTGGACTATTTTGAAGAAAGGCTTTGTTTTGTTGCAAGAGTGGTCAGTGAGAATGAAAATTCATGCTGGATTTTGAGGATTGTCTTGGTGTTAGAGTAACTTTAATCTTTTTTCCTTGGTGATGTTCCTGAGGAGTCCTTATGAGTTTTCCTGGAAGAAAGAGAAGATACTATGTTTTTTCATTGTTCATTCCTAGTTTTTATTGCAAACCAAACAATAATCATTATTGAATAACATTTTTTTAATTGTCTACTATATGTGAGAGTCTGTTCTATGCTCCTAGGATACATCTACAATAAGAATTGAGAAAAGTTTTTTCTTTCGAGGCTTACATTCTAGCAAGTATGGGGTAGAAAATCCATAATAACTGAGCAAATTATAGAGGTGATAAGTGCTATGGGACAAACAAATAGGGGACAATAAAGGAGATCAGGAAAGGTTACTGTTCATGTGGAATACTAACTCCAGACCCTTGGTCTGACTACCTACAAGGATAAAGTTTCCCTTCACTGAGATGAGGAGGAGTTTGGTAGAGTTTGTCTGGGTAGAGGTGGTGGGTAAGAAGTTCATTTTTGGATATGGATGGTTTAAGGTGACAAGTAGATCTCCAAGTGGAGAAATACCAAGTGGAGATGCAGAGGAATATCTAAACATCTGCAGTTTGTGAACTGAGAACCTGAGATGTCAATAGATTCCTGCAAAGTGTCTTCTGTGGCAAAATCTTTTAGTTGATTCTGTGGAGATATAATCTTGGTTGAAGCCAATTGACTTTATTTGCTTTCTAACACATAAAGCTGAGCACATATTTTACTGGACAAACATATCCTACCAGAAGAGGGGATTGACCTTTTAACATTGAATAAAGTGCTGACTGCCCATCTGATGAGGCAGAGAATTTAGAGAGCAGAAGGCACAGTGGTAATGTCATCATCCCTGTTCTTATCAGAGCTGAGGCAGTGTGTATTAGTACAATGTGAAATGTTGCGAGTGAGCTATGATCGCACCACTGCACTCTAGCCTGATGGTAGAGTAAGACCCTGTCTCAAAAAAGGGGGGTTGGGGAGTGGGGGGAAGAAAACGAAAATGACCACAAAAACAAAAAACAAAAACTCAACCTTATAGAGTGGATTTGTATCAGGTCTTCAGTCCCTGCATGCCTAACACAACATTTTCACTGACTTTCTATATTTTGTAGTATTAAACTTTAGGATAAATATTCTCAGTACTTTCCTAGCTGTTACATCTTTGTCAACCTTTGAGTTCAGGTGTTAAGTAGAGTTTACTCTTTTAAAAAGCGTAAAAGTGAAAAAGGGTTAAAACAACAGATATTGAAGACTGAAGTCTATCATCTCGTTAATCAGTTGCTTCCATTAAACAGTTATTTTATTATTAGTGTCCATATGCATATTTCCTAAGTGGACTTTGCAATGTGGATGGAATTTTATGTTCTTGATTTTTATTTAACTTTGTGCCAGAGTTTTCACTGGGTGGGTTTTTTTCTGTTTGTTTCAGTTTTTAATATCCCACTCTTCAATACCCTCTGCTTTTCAAGATCACTAACAGTCTGATGATTTAGCTATCCAGAAATTTATGTACTGTGGTAGGTATATATTAAAGAGAGAGTCAAAAAGATTTTGTGAAAAATTGCATGTGAAGTAAGAGAGGGAAAGAGAGAGAGAGAGGGAGGTAGATAGATGATAGATAATATGCACTTGGAAGATGATAGATAATATGCACTTTGATATGTAATTTGTATTTCTCTGTGAACTTTCTTGAAGTAGGGTCAAACTATATAAATTTCTTGTAGTTAGGCTGAATAGTGAACGTCTCTCCAGGTCTATAAGCTCAGAGGTAATCCTTGTTTTTAATGCCTATATCGTATTTCTTGTAATTAATTTACCATTATTTTCTAAATTGTTCCTTTTTGGATGGATTTGTCCTTTTTCCTCCTGACTGTAGTGCTCATAAAGCATCTTATACGATATCCGACACAAAGTAAGCACACAAAAAATGCTAGCTATTATTATTGACAAACTGGACTAAGCAGAAAAGCACTAGAAGCCTACACGCTAACGTTGTTGTAACTCTCCTCCTTCCTCTGCTCTTCCTCAGCTCCCTTTCTTCCTACTCCTCTTTTTCTAACAGTCACATCGCCACACTTTCTAGTCACTTTGCCACACTTGATGAACTACTGAAAATCCTCTTATATGGACCTTTGAATTGAAATCAATTGTCTAAATGAGGCCTGATAAATAACATTTCATTAATTTGACCAATATTTAAGTATTTACTTTGGCCTAGATTCAGTAATAAATGTCAGGAAATAGACACAGTTGCTGACCTCATGGAACTTAGAGAACACAAATCAAATATTAACAAATCTAAAAATGAATCTAATTTGCAAGGTAACTACCATTACTTATTATCAGTGTGCCATTAAAGAGATCCTTCCATTGTTTTGCTGTTCAATCTCACATCAGTTAGAGAGACATTGGGCATTGGGAGTTTCCAATCTTGGTGGGCAGGCCTCCAAATCTCAGATTTCTGTGGTTACAGCACAAAGTGATACAGAACCTGCTCTGAGCATTGTGAACAAGTCTGTTTCTGAAAAACTCTTTCTTGCTAGTGCACAGAGACATCTGAAATAAACTAGTGCTGTCTAGTGATGGTGACTAAATTTTACAAATTTGCATATCTAAGTTAACTTGCCATGAATAGTTCAGAATAGTTTATCTTTTTACCTCTGCAGTCACCAGCAGGAGGTGTGTGTGAGAGAGAGATCACATTCTCCATATTTCATACCTTGCTAGCAAGGCTAGTCTTCCAGATCATACTTTAGAATAGTTCATTCATTATGACTGCTTTCGTTAAAGAAATTTAGCTTGAAAGATGGAAACTAATCTCAGGACATAGAACATTTTAACGTGTTTGACCACTTCTACATAGCAATATGATTCTTTCTCCAAAACTGTACTCTCTACTAATAGAGCAATCCAAGAACTTGTATCTCTCAATTTATTATAACAGATAAGTGGAAAGCACAAAGGAAAAGCAGGGTTTTTCTCTACCCACCCCCGATCTCCATGGGGCTAAGAGAGTATTGATTTTAAAATACCATTCATAGGAGCAATGGTCGAATCAATATATTAGCTTAGGTTGAGTCTCAATAACAGATAAAAACATTGTAATTATGTTTTTATTCAGGCAGTCGCTTAGGCTGCTTTTCTGACATTAGAAACTCAGAATGTGGTTAACACAAGGCTGCTGGAATGAAGATTCTAAGCAGGAAATTTGTGCTGCATCCAATTGTGGGGAGATGAGGGGTTTGTGAACTGGCAGATCAATTGGCTGCCTCCAGAGACCTAGATCAATTGACAATATAATCATATCTGGATGATGACCCTTAAGGGAAGGCTGAGGTCCCTTATCTCTGCCTGTAGCGAATTAAGCATATTTATATTCAATCACCAAGACATCAATGCCAAGCTCCTTGTCCAAAGCCCATTAAGGACAAAAAAGCGAAGAAAAACATTATGAAGGGAAAACAACATCAGCAGCAGCCCTACATAACCTCTCGATTGTACTTTTGTCAGAAACTTCCTACGCAGCCAAAGCCTGATGTTGGCAGTGTTGACTGTCCAGGTTTCCACCAAGGCCAGCTGGGCAGCTACTCAAGCCAGAATCTCTAGTTATTGTCATTTTCTTCTGCTCATCCCATACCAACCTGTCTATCAGTCTTATTACTTATCCTACCATATACCTCTATTTCCTTTATTATCCCCATTCCCATCATCAGTCCCTTCTGCAAGGCACCACTTCATCATTCCTGTCACTGCCGCAGCTGCCTGACCCGTCTCCTCACTCCCCCATGACAGCATTGGAGGCCCTTATTTGCCTAATGTAAAAGTGATCTTCTTATAAGATAAAGAGTGTCACACCACTCCTCTGCTAAAACCCTTCCATGGCTTCCCACTGACGTGTTACGAAAATTGCAGATACTAGGATGAAATACCAAGTAAAATAGGTATTTTACAGACCAAGACATAGCACGACTTGGGCAAAGGATCCTGGTGCTCTTTAAGACTCTTCGACTTAATATCATGGATCCTATCATTCCAACAATAAAATCTAAAATGAGTAGAGTGCATACTATCTGCAGCCAGTATACCAAGGACTTCACATCTCTTGCTTGATGCTTGTAACAGCCCTGTGGAGAGGGTATTATTATCACCATCTTCAACGGAGGAGCTTAGAATGAATGACAAAGTCTAGACAACTTACTCAATGTTGATGTAGCAAGCAGAGCAGAGATTCTAACCCAGGAAGTCTAGTGCCAGTTCTCAATATTTCAACAGCACTAATAAATATATTTGCCTTAAATATTAGCTTTCCTCTAAAAATTGTTTTATTTTTACTGAGGCAGGGGTTGTATGGTAGCAACACTCTAAGTCTCTGGCATAATACTTTATATAATTTCATTGGATCACCCTCCCCTACAATGGGAGGAATTCATGAGCTCAGGAGAGGCAAACCCTTAGAAGCAGAACACAAAGCATGACAGGCATGATTAAAGACCTATGCCATCTACATCAGTATTTGGCCCCAAGTTCATTCTGGTGCTGAAGATCATACTGATAATAATTGTTCCTATATCAGCAGTACTAAGCTAATATTTGTTTCTAGAATACTGTCAGGATAACATTTCTGAGAGATGGACAAGATGACTGTCATATATTTCCCTTAAATATGTTCATAGTTTAGGATTCCAGGATGTTAGGAAGAACCCTGGCTTATATCCTTAGTATGTGTTACATAGGAGTATCTCATGTAATCTCCATAACATATTTAGATGTGTAATTATTATTCCATGCTATGGTAGTAAAAACTGAAGCATAGACGGATTTATATAATATTAAATCCCAGAGGCCTTATGAATATCCAGTGTGTTAAAATACCTTGCTGCTTTGTGGTACAACTCACCAAAATACCCATAGTACCCCAGTAGCATGAGCAGTGTGGGGCAGTGAAAATGACACAGGCTTTGAAGTCAGACTTGACTTGTCAATCCTGACTCCCCCTTTTGCTGGCAGTGAGACCCTGAGCAAAGTGTGTCAATTTTCCTAAGTTTAGTTTCTTAATCTATAAAATGGAAAGGATTGGAAGCTAAGAGCTGTCCTAAGAATGGAATGAAATAACATATGTAAAGGCATGGTGGACCTAAGGGAGATGATCGAAGAATGTTTCTTCTAGATGGTCCCCATTGTTTGCACGGGTGTCACAGGTACGAGTGGAACAGGACCTCCCAGGCCCTGGCCTCTCCTGCAGATCACACCTTTGATTTTCTGCAGCCTGAGGATCGCTCCGGGGACTAGCTGACCATTTCCCAATGCTTTAAATGTCACACTCCTTTTTTGTCTAGGTAGTAATTTACCTCTGACGGTGATGGATTATTATTCCGCTTTGATTCATATCAGCGTTCTCATATAAGGAGAGAGTGGCATATTAATGAGGAGTGCTGCTGTTTTAAGTATGGGAAATATTTTCAGTATTTCCTAATTAGCATGAGTAGATATAAAAGCCATTTTTCGGGGCTCTGTGAGGAGCACATTCTAATTCCTGTTATGCATACGTATGACTAAATTCCCTTTGCAGTGGCGATGCATCTAACACATGCTGTCTAATAGGATCCATCCCTTAAACACATAATCAGGTGCCCAGAGTGATGACATTAACCTCAATGAAGTTCAATACTAATACTGATGCTGATGAAGAGGGGCCCAAGGAAGCATTCAGTCTGAGCCTTTTCTTCTGAAAAAATGTTCAAATAATCTTTGATCTGTTCTACTCCATAAGAAACTTATGAGGATTTGAACCTTTAAAAACCGAAACCTAGAGTAAGTCATAATTTTAAAAATTAGTATTATTATTAACTAGATTTTATTTAAATCCTTATGTCTGACTGGTTTGGTCCATGAGATCAAAGCTAGTGCTAGCCAGACTGCCTGTAATTTGTCACGGGGGAACCAGGTAAGGATATATGATTAAATAATATGTCTATCTTAACTAGGAAAAAATGCAAAGTGAGTACATACTTCCATGGATTAAGTATTGTTATTGCCCATATGAAAAGTATCACACATTTCTATTTTCTTCTTAAGGAAGAGTTCTTTGGAGTGGCTACTCTGTGTATTAGTATTTTAGAAATCGAAGAATCCTTTTCTTCTAATGCATCCTCTGAACTGTTAAGGAAACCCAGACAAGGAGATGAGAATGGACTTTTCCAGGGTCATACAACTAAACTGCATGTGAGGTGGGATTCTCAGTTTTAAGGCTCCCAGAGCAGGACTCAGAGTAAACAGTGACAGAATCCGAGGCCATACTATCCAACCCCCCAGGTCACTGAGGAATAACTAAGTTTTGCTAGATAACATTTGGTGTGCTCAAAGCCTAAGCAATTTAGTCTAGTTACTCTTCTTGGAAGGCAAAAATCATCAGTCCTTGGAACCTCACCGTGGCTGCTGATCTTGTAATGGGTCATAGCACTCCTGATGAATGCCTTATGAAATTGAAATGATACTGCATAATGGTTAATTCTTTGTGTCAATGTGGCTGATACACAATGCCCAGCTATTTGGTCAGACATCATTCTAGGTGTTTCTGTGAAGGTATGGTTTTGGCTGAGATTAACATTTAAATCTGTGGACTCTGAGTAGAGATTATTCTTCATAATATGAGTGGACATCATCCAATCAGTTGGAATAAAAACTGACCTCCTTTCAGCAAGCAGGAATTCTTCCAGCTGACTTCCTCTGGGCTAAGAGGAAAGCTCTTCTCTGGCTCCCCAGCCTGCCTGTCATCCTTGCAGATTTTAGACATAGCTAGCCATCCACAAGTACATGAGCCAGTTCCTTAAAATCAGTCTTTATCTCTCTCTCCTTACACACACACACACACACAGTTCTAGTTCTCTGGAGAAGTCTGCTCAACAAATTTTAGTACTAATTGGATCCTGCTGTAACAAATACCCAAAAATATGGAGTGGATTTGGAACTGAGTGATGGATATAGGCTGAAAGCATTTTGAGGTACATACCAGATAAAACTTGCATTACCTTGAAGAGACTGTTGGTAGAAATGTGAACATAAAAGCAGGTTCTGGTGACAACTCAGATGGAAATGAGGAACATCGTAGTGAACATGGAGTAGAGGTGATCCTTGTTATTAAACAGTAAAGGACTTGACTGAAACAGTAAAGGACTTGACTGACTTGTTTTCTAGTGGTTTGTGGAAGGTACAATTTGTAAGTGATAAAAACTTAGATATTTGTTTAAAATAAGATGTCCAAGCAAAGTATTTAAGGTGTGGTCTGGTTTCTCCTTACTGCTTATAAGTAAAATATGGAAGGTGAATTATAAATGAGGAATTGATAAGCAAAAATAAAGCAGAACATGAAGATTCAGAAATTTCTCAGCCTATCTAGATTGCAAAAATTGAGATAGTGTATACTGGAGAACACACCAAAGGTAATGCTGAGCAACCATTTGATGAAGAGATTGTGGATGTAACCCATGGATACAGTCAAAGAGATGGGCTACACCAGCAGAAACAGTGATACCTGGTACTAAAGATTAGAGATGTGATGAAATAAAGAGAGGCTGGAAGATTTCTCAGATTCTAAAGGATGGGACAATAGAGCTATCCAGCTGTGAACAGGGATTATCTTAAAGAAAAGGACAGAATAACCCAGAAGGTGATTTCAAAATCAGCAGGGGTGCCACTGCTTCGATGAGCTCAGAGGTCACAAGTTTGGAGGTGGAGGATGTCTCCTCCTTGGTTTTAACAGGCCAGGTTGCCTCCTAGGTCTTTGGGAACTGGGCTGCTTTCCAGGGTTGCAAGCATAATACTTCTATCCCAAGGGGCCCAAAAGGCAGGGTTGTCACCTGGTAGACCCAAAGAGTGTAACATTAAACCAAGGAGGACGATCCTTAACATTGAATTGTATTTTCTCTGCTGTGTTTCAGACTTGCTTTATGCGATGATATTCTTATTTCCTGTTGGGCTTTCATGAAATAAGGTCTGTCTTATGCCTGTCCTACCACTGTATTTTGGAAGCAGATAACTTACCTGGTTTCTCAGATTCACAATGGGACAAGGAATTTGTCTCAGGATGAATCACACTTCAGTTTTCAACCACACTTGATTTAGATGATATTTAGAGATTTGACATTTAGAGCTGAGGATGGAATAGGTTTGGGTTACTAAGCTGGAGGTGCATGGAGTTTGCATGTGACAGGAACGTGAGTTTGGGTGCGGAGCATAGGGCAGAGTACTATGGGCTGAATTATCTCCTACCAATTTTTATCTTACTCAGGTTTTTTTTTTTTTTTTTTTTTTTTTTTTTTTTTTTTTTTTTTTTTTAAAGAGGGAGTCTCACTCTGTCACCTAGGCTGGAGTGCAGCGGTGCGATCTCAGTTCACTGCAGCCTCTGCCTCCCGGGTTCAAGTGATTCTCTTGCCTAAGCCTCCTAAGTAGCTGGTACTACAGGCGTGCGGTGCCATATCCCGGCTAATTTTTGTATTTTTAGTAGAGATGGGGTTTCAAGATTTTGGCTTGGCTGGTCTCAATTCCTGACCTCAGGTGGTCCACCTGTGTTGAGCTCTGAAAGTGCTGGGATTACAGGCGGCATGAGCCACTGTGCCCAGCCACTCCCGAAGTTCTAACACTGTAACACCCGGCCACCCCCAAATTCATATGTCGAAGTTCTAAAACCCAGTGTCTCAGACTGTGATTACATTTTTAGATAGGACATTTAGAAAGGTGATTAAATTAACATGACTCCACCAAGGTGGTTGTCCTTAATCTGTCCTGAATCTAATCTGGCTGGTGTTCTTATAGAAAGTAGAAATTTGGATGCACAGAGAAGCACTAGGGATGTGCAGACACAGAGGAAAAGCCAGGTGAGGACATGCAGAAAAAACAAATTTGCCAATAACTTGATCTTGGACATTCAGCCTCCAGAACTGTGAGAAACTAAGTATCTGTTGTTTAAGCCACCCAGTCTGTGGTATCATGTTATGTCAACCCTGGCAAACTAATACACTTGGCATAATCTTCCAGTGATATTATTCCGAAATGTTGACTTATTAAAGAGCCTGTTGTATTGGTGCTGTCTACTTCTACAAACATGTAGCTTTGATTTATTGCAAACGTTTAAACATTATAGCCTAGGGTATTCCATCTACTTTGAAATAATGAGACATGATCTGAGACAAGCCCATCAAAGATTTATGTTCAGTTACAATAACATTCAACATTAGTAGATTTTGTGTTATTTATTTTTTGGTTGAAGATGATTTTTAGATTCTATGCTTAGAAAATATCTGCTAAAAACAAAGAGATCACTACTCATTTACAAACCTTGATTTATATTTATACATAGCCCAGAGGAAAGGATACATTATAAAGATAATATATTTGTTATGATATTTTACGAATAAAATTGTCGGTTGTTTTTGTAACCAGGGACTTCCTTATTTAGCAATTCCCTTTCCTCTTTTGGTAGTCACCAGAAACAAAAGTACAGAAATGTCTTGTTTTGGTTTATTAACAATTTTGTAGTGGGGCACTGTGGTCTATTCCTATAATCTCAGCACTTTGGGAGGGTGAGGCAGAAGGATTGCTTGAGGCCAGGAATATGAGACCAGCCTGGGCAACATAGCGAGTCTCTGCCTCTACAAAAAAAAAAAAAAAAAAAAAAAAAAGTATTTTTAAATTATCCATGTCTACAGTTTTTTTTTTTTTTTTTTTTAATTAGCCATATGTGGTGGTCCATGCTTGTAGTCTCAGCCACTTCAGAGGCTGATCACTTAAGCCCAGGAGTTTAAGGCTACAGTGAGCTGTGACTGAGCCACTGTACTCCAGCCTGGGTGACAGAGTGAGACCCTATCTCTTATAAGAAAAATTAAAATAAGAATTTTGGGCCTCCAATGAAGAAAACTTTCTATATAGCTTTTATGTATCAAATCTAAAACACCTGAAGAATCTTTGATGGCAATGTCTTTAAGCATACTTTTTAATGCCTTAGATTGGTCTGTCAGATACAGTAGACGTGCATTAAATGTTTTAGGTGTTTTAGAGGCTTCATCTTGAACATTATTATTCTATAGGCCTCTGGAAGAGCCAGCACTGTCAAAAGCGGCTAGAGGCTTTGGAGCTGTTTGTTATTTCATCAAATGGCTGCAGATTTTCATTTGATTTGACTTATCAGGAATAGTTTTATAATTTTTATTTTTAATTTTTTACCAACATTTTCTTTAACTATTTCTGGCTTTTTCTTCATCTACTCACCTGTGGAATTCCTTTTCCTCATTCCTATTTTGCTTTGCTTTTTTTTTTTTTTTTTTTTTCCCCCTCCACTGTGTACTTAATCAAATTGGCAAAAATTGGTTGCAAAGTAAGCATCGATAATCTTGGGTTACATTACTAGTTTTTACTACCTGAACTTCGCTTCTTTAATATTACTTATTAAGGGTTTACCAATGTTTTTTGTTTGCTTGTTTATATTCAGATAGTTAAGGCTGATGAGTGGATTGCAAAAGTATTTCTGAAATAGGTATCAAAAAAGGACATCTTTCCAGGAGGTATATCTTCATGATCTTTGATGACTTTGTGATCATGAAATAAAAATGCTCTGTCTTAGAGGGTGTGTGATCATTTATTCACCATGTATTTTTTTTTTTAAATAAGCATAGACTGAACTAGGGAGATACTGGCAATTAACAAAGATTTACATGATAGATTTGGCTTTAAACAATAGGCCCATGTGATAGATTATACCTGGCTTACACAAGAGATACCATTATTTAAAGAAATTCCAATGCTAGAATATTACATCACCATTCTTTCATATTAACTAATTTTTTAAACTGAAATTGTTATATGGCCATTAACGTAAGATGAGAGACTTCAGCATTATTATCCTTGGTAGTTAGCAATGTAACATACTCAAAAATATACTACAAGGAGTAGGCAACGTGTGTTTGTGTGTGTGTGTGTGTGTGTGTGTGTGTGTGTGTGTGTGTGTGTGTAGAGATCCACAGCTAGAAATACTTGTAACTGGTTTGCAGCATCTAGGAGGAGTGTTCTTTACATATTGATAGAGTGGTACTTTGTTATACATGTATCCTTTGCTTTGATTAATTTTCCTCCTAGTATGCCATGTCCTGCATCTTGTATTTTCAACTGCATTTTCTTATTTATTCTACACTTTAGTTGCCAGAAACCGACCAGCCATCACATATGTTAAATATTATGTAATTAGCTTATGTGAGAATAGTTAGAGTCCCTTCTTCCTTAGGTTTTCCTTTTACCCATTTTCTTCTCATCCCTTGTGTAACCACATAAAAGGAAAGATATATCTGACTCATTTTTGAAAGGTGGCTTTGCATGGAGCAGTTCTCCTTCAGTGATAATCTCAAATGTTTCACTTACTAATTTTATTTACCTTCCATTGTTTCCAGAACATCACCTTTTTTTTTTTCCCTGCCTTTCCTAGGATCCAAATATGAGTCTATATCAGTGCCATTATTTCCTTAAGAAAGAATGAACTCCAAGTTTATGTCAAATGCAACAGATAGCTATTCTATTATTCTGCCCTCAGAGCTTAGTGATTTCTTTCTCTTATCTTTCATCTGTTTTATTTTAACTGTGTCATGATGTAAGTCAGAAGAATGATTTTTGTCAGTAGGATATGCTGCATCTGTCAGAGCATTTTGAGATGGAAAATATATAAAGAGGGAAATGTAAAGTTACTACTCGCATTTTCATCCTTAATGAGGAAAAGCTAAAGTTGGCCATCAGTGATTGAGAACTTGAGTTCTCCCAAACTGTTGTATGTATGACATACGTGTAGGGGCAAGAAGGATTTTTCCTCCTTCACTGAGTTTTTAGTCTGCTGTTATTAACTGACAATAGAAAGATTAACAGGATAAAAAACATGTAAATTAATTAATGTACCTAAGCACAGGAACCATACAAAATATGTGACTCGAAGAAGGGCCAGATGGTTGAGGCTTAAATGGCCTTTTCATGAGGAGAAGGAAATGAAGGTAAGCAATTGCGAGGGGTAGTGAATGATTTTCAGGGGAAATAAATGGGCCCAAGGAGAAGGTACAAGTGTGTAAATGATTCTCTTAGGAAACCAGCTGCAACTGGCAAGTTACAGGAAGGTGAGGGCAGAACTAAACTGCAAACAAAGTTTGTCTTATTATGCGAGCAAAGTCTCCTAGGTAATCTTGCAGAGCTGCTTTCAAAAGAATAGATTGGAAGTCTGGGTGTGGTGAAGGCTTTGTCTCTTGTCTTCTCCTTTTAATCTTGGTTATCCCATGAAATTCCTAGGGAGGGGGATCTTAAGAAAATTGCATTTCTTTTGGAGGAGGTTTTTCTCAGTCCGATAAGGGAACTTGCAGAGAGAGCTCTGCTTGTGCTTTGAGAGGAAGAATAATAGATTAAAAAGTCCTTACTTTGAGGCAGCTTCTGAAACCTTCCAGTTTTCTTTAATTCAATAGTTCTCAGTATGCCAAAGCACTTTAAGGCAGCATTCTTTGCACCCCAATAACAATTTAAATATGCTCTTATTCATACTTTGATTTCACTAACAATTAAGAAATGCTTCAATAAAGTCTGTGTCCAAAAAAAAACCTAAAAAACAAAAAACCATAACAGTTTGCCTTGCAGTCAAGCATCTGTTCCTCGTCTTGAAAATAGGAAATGTGTTATCCATCTCACTGTGAGGAAGTGTCTGGGTTGTGTATGTTACAAAATGTTGTGTCAAAGTGGATCTGGAAGCCAGTTGCTTTAAAACTTGATAGCATTTTCTTATGTTGTTGGTCTTGTCTTTGTAATTAATAAACTTGCCTTTCTAGCTGGCAATTAATTTAAAGGTGGCTTTAGGTTGTTTCTGTCTCAAAGCAAGACAAAAAAACAAACAAATGTATGGTCCCAAATGGAATTTAACCAGAAAGAGTTGTTGCTGTTACAAATATAAATAATAATATTGAATATTTAGGGCTTTTAAAATTAAAGAGAATATTATTGTGTTTTTTCTATACTAAGTTTGCTTTGTAGAATGTTTTAAAATGAGTTTCAATGGAGACTTTTCTTTCTTTAATGCACAATTCTCCGTATTTCCATGAATAAGACCCTGCATTGTTAGGTTATACTAGAATATACCATGGGCAAAGTAACAAAAATTAATAGGTAAATTTTTTGGTAAGCAAAGAAAACATATGTAAAAATATTTCATAGTTAATTTGATTTTTAGTTATTTTGTTTTAAAATAACCAATATCTGGATACACTGGGGGAGGATTTAAGCCACCTTCCACCAGTAGATGGTTCAACTGAAAAGTGAAGCTCTCAAGATGACCTTTCTTATCCTCCCTATCTTTTTTGTCTCTTCTGAATTTTTATTGTTTCACTTTAGCTGTCTCTTTCTCAAACTCTAAACAAATGCACAAACTACCTTTTTCTGTGAAATAATTAGCACTTAGTATTATAAAGTTGAAAATGATGCTGTTTCTGTTAATAAATGTCTGATTAAGTATTTGGTATCTCTTCAGAAATGTTCCTTAGACTGTAATCCAAAATGTTTGTAAAGAAAAGAAAATAATGTATTAAGCACAATGTTCTCTAATAATATTTTGTATTATAATGAATTTTTATTTACATGTATTACATAAGGGTTATTTCCCTTGATAACAGAATGTATCTCATTCCTAGCACTTCCAGAAACTTTACTTGTACAATATTTTTTGTTACTCTTAAAAAAAAAACCTATAAGAATGCCAAGTAGTATTATATTCATTTTACAGAGAGAAAATCAATAATCTCTAGAAAGAATTGATTTCCTAAGACTTACAAATAGTGACCATGATGAAAAGCAGCACTCTCCATTCAACTACTTACTATTCAAATCATTTGTATACCCTGGCAGGATTCTAATTCTGAAAGCTCCGCCTTGCATAAGTTGAGTCAGTGTTTAGAATATTTATTCAGATACAATTGTCTAGAATAATTCTGACAGCCCCATCTATAACATTAAAATATATTTGTTATTTTTTTATGTCATTTTAGTTCTTTCTTTCCAAGGATATTTTATTTCTATTATGTAAAAAGGGACTTTTATTTGCCCTGCTTTAATTATTCTTTTGTTTGTTTTTTAATCATTTCATTGTAAGAGTCTTTAATAGGAGATCCTTTAGAACATGACTCTGGCATTTGTTCTAGCCTATAATTCAGATTTCTTTCTTCACAGGGTAGTCTCTGTGGGCTTTGGATTTTGGATTAAGAAATTTTACTCAGGGAATAGACAAGTTCTCTCCCAGGGGACTGATCCAGTGAGTGTCAGGATTCTGCTGAGGGAAAGAAAAGTAGTGACTGCGTTGAGACTGAGAGCTTGATGCCATGGTGCTGCCAAGCCATGGTTGGAAGCATATTTTTAATCACAGGGCAAAGAGAGAGTGAGGACTCTCTACTTGCCATGGGTGCTGTCATACTTCAGAACAGCACTGGAATGAGACAAAGAAAAGATGTCAAAATATCTTTTTCCTAGCAAAATTTTGGAGTGTAAGCATTTGCATGTGATGGGAAGAGGTATTTTTATACCAAATAGGAAGAGAGATTTGATTTAGAGCAGGGGTGTCCAATCTTTTGGCTTTTCTAGGCCACATTAGAAGAAGAAGGATTGTCTTGGGTGACACATAAAATACACTAATAAAAGTTGATGAACTAAAAAAATAAAATTGCAAAAGAAATCTCATAATGCATTAAGAAGTTCACAAATTTGTGTTGGGCCACATTCACTGTTGTTCTGCAGGTTGCAGATTGGACAAGCTTGATTTAGACATCGGCCTTAAAGTTAATTTCTGCCTGACTTACAGGAAGTTGAAGGTTTACCATATTTCCATTCTGGAGCCCCTCTCTGTGCCTCTCAGAGATGAGTCTTCCATTTACCTGGGTTCAACAGCAATAAAGACAGCAGAAATCTAATTTCACAAGTGTGTGCAAAAATTTTATTGAAATACTAAGTAACAGCAGTAAAAACCTATTTTTTTTGACTCTCCTATCAAAGAAGAGATTTCTTATTCGTTAATAAAAAGTGTTACTATTTCACCACCACTAATAGAAATTATTCTTTAAATAATTATTTAAGGTCAAGGACCAGTGTAAGTCCTGAAGATACAATGCTGAACAAAGGGGTCAAAGGATATGCATTCCCTTCTTTCAGGCAACTTTAATGGTGGCAAAAGGGGCAGATATTAACCCACATCATCACAGTGTGGAATGCTAGATTGCAAACTCTAATTAGGTTTTAGAAGCAAGAATTGTGGTTCTTTGAAAACAATAACCAATAAGGCTGAGTTAGACTGAAGTTTCAGTCTAAACTACTTTGGGTAGCTTTCCCCATGGTCATTCTTCAGCTGCAACCTAAAAGAGGAGTAGAAACTGAGCACGTGAGTTCGGGGTAGAAGAGGTTGCACACAGAGATACGTAAGTATCTGTGAGGTAGGGGAGAGGGGAAGACTGGAAAGAGGAGCTAGAGTCATGCTGAATTGCTGAGGTCAGTTTAAGGAATGTGGTCTTCATCTGAGGACTTTTGGAAGCTAGTAAAGTGTTTGTAAGTAGAAAAGATCTTTCTGGCTGTAGTATAGAGAACAGTTTGTTGTGGGTGTCAGAACTGATGGGACAGACCGTTGAAAACTCTATCGCAGTACTCAGGGAAAAGAGAATGCTAATTTACATCAAAGTGGAGCAAGATGGAAAGATGAATAACTCAAGAAATAGTTGGTTAGGCTAACGGCCGAACTCAGGAATGGGACAGTAATGGAGGGTTAGGAGAAAAGGGAGGGAGTCACGCGTCACTCCTACTTACATAATTTTTAAGAACAGTTTTATTAAGATACCACTTATATGCCATAAGATTTCCCACTTTTAAGTGTACAACTCAATAAATTTTGGTATATTTTTAGAACTGTACTGCCATCACCACAGTCTAATTTTAAAACATTTTCAACACCCTAGAAAGAAATCCTATGCTCATTTGCAGCCACTCCCCATTCCCATCCCTAGCCCTACAAAGCAGCTATTCTACAGACTTGCCTTTTCTGGACATTTCATATAAATGGAATCATATAATATGTGAGGTTTTTAAAAAAATCTGGGTTCTTTCATGCAGCATGATGTTTGAGGTGCACGTGTAGGGGAGAAAAAGGTCTTTCCCTTACGCATTTTACATTCATGACTGAGGCCCCTATAGCAAAGATAGATTAACAAGAAAAGCATACACATTTAATATACACTTTATATGACTCGGAAGCACTACAGGGAATGGAGACCCCAATAAGTTCTTAAATTTGTGTATTTTTATGCTAGGTTTGATGAAGAAGTAAATAGTCATGGAGAAATGGAATTGGAAAAAGAGGATGATCCAATGGTCATACACTAGGGGATACTTAGCAAGGTCCATTTGCTCAAGATTTTATCTGGGTCACTCCCTGTGTCTTCAGAAATTAAGATGTTCCTTTCTTCTGGATATAGGGAAGGCACCTCTGGAATGAGGGTCTTATGACCCTCAGAAGGTCAGAAAATCTTTTCTAGGTTATTATGATATGCTTCAGGGGGCTAGAGTGGGTGAAAGTGAGGTAACCTTCCTACTGCTGTTTTCTATATTGCCAGGGCAGCATGTCATGACTCCCGTCACATCCATTCTATGGCCCTCTCTCCAATTAGAAACCTGGTGTTTCCTTTATTTTAGAGGAGTAGCACCAGCAGAGAAACAGGGTTGGCAACAGCAAGGGAGAGATGATGAGTTAGATTTTGGACATGTCAAGTGTGAGATGCCTTTTTGACAGCCTGTGGAAATATCTAAGTTTAATAGATGGTAATGGAAGCCTGGAGCATGGATAAAAAGAAGGGGGAAGAATTGTGGTCTAGGACTGGGCTTTGTAGAACTCAGAACATCTTAATGGTTGTTTAAAGGGTAAACTGGAAGGAAACCAAGAAAACGTTGTCCATTTAGATAAGAGAAAAATCGCAGCAAAGTGAAGATACTATTTCAAGGAAATAGGAATCGTTAAATGATATCTGTCAAACGATACTGATATGTCTACTAAGTCAGGGGCTGAAAGTTCCCTTTGATAGTATCATCTTGGATGCTGTTTTTGACCTGGGTGGGAGCTGTGTTGCTTGGAGTATGTCAGTTAGAGTAGATCAGAGTAAATTAAAGAGTGGGTGACAAACCCAGTGAAAAGGTGCAAAACCATCCTTCGGTGAAGAAGAAAGATATGTGGAATGTAAATCTGAATGATGTTTTTAAAATCATGGTAGCAATTTGACCATAGCTGAATGCTGACTGGAAGGATCAGTACAGGAAACATGGAAAGTTAGATGTAAGAGAGAGATGGCACACATGACGGTTAAGCATACCAGAGGAGTGGGATCAAAGGCTTACTTGGAGAATAGGAAGCTGGATGCTCCTCCAGTATCCTGGGAAGGAAAATGCAGGGCTGGGTGGAGATATGGGTAAATTTATGTTTGGTTTTAGAACTTGCTATAAAACCTATTGATTCATTTGCATGGATGTGGCTGTAAGTTGGCTGAATTTAGTCATCAGACCTCAGCACAGAGCCATGGTGATTGTGTATAGAGGATCCACACACCAGGCTTTCCTGGCTCAGAACTACAATCACTAAAGGAAGTGTGTGATTAACAACACAGTTGGCAACATTTTTATTTTTCAGAAATTTCCCTCTGTATTTTTATTACTTTTATTCTTATGTTCTTTCTCTATTGGATCCTGCTCCCCAATACTTACTTCCAAGCATTCAGCAATGCTTTATAAACATTTCTTGCTTGAAAAGAGGAACCCAAACAGTTGAGTACAAAGCAGAATGTGAAGAACACTGCAGTAAGCACCTCTACCATTTGAATCAGCACTTGGCTCCTTCACACCCCTTAACTTTAATCATGACAATTGATCTGCAAATCAAGTTGAGGGAAGAGCTTGGGGATTGGTTCAGATGAATAGCTTCAATAAATGAAATGTTTCTCTAGCTAAGAATAAACATGACACCACAGGGGCAATTTTGATCAGGGCAAGATTCAGTTTTATTTTTTACTCTCCTCCTGCCAGTTTGCAAGTCCATGCATTAGCAAACATTTCAGACCTAAGGGCTGGTAGGCATCTATGTTAAGTCAATAATTATACTTCAGAGGAAACTCAACTTTAGATATCCTTTGTGGAAGATTGAGTATTAGCCTTGCTATCATTTAGTTCTCCCTCTTGGTTGTTTATCTCTTTGATTCATCATAACTTAACTGACCAAATGACAGAAATTTCCTCAACCAACAAACCACATGTGATTCAGTGACTGTACTGAGAGTACGAAGATCATTTGTTGGGGAAACTTTGTTCTCTGGAGTGTACACTTTTAAACAAATGTGGTAAATATATTTTAATTATATCTGTGCTGGCACCATTTAGCCAGAGGAGATGTTTTTTTGAGGAGCCATTTAATCCCTTTGAAAGTTTTGGTTTTAATGTAGAAAAGCAGCTTGGAGGAAGGAATGGAGCCAGGGACAAGCTACAGGAGCACTACAAGCTGTTTATAAGCAGCATGGAGCAGGAGTGTCTTTATTCTCAAGCAGGACATTAATAACATGGAACAGTTAAATCCCTCTATTGCGTCTCAGCTATTGCTCATTAGTTGGAGCATTGCACGATATTGAAAAAATCCGTGAATCATGTAGACACAAACGTTTCATTTTCTCATCCCCCACCTTTGCAATGTTTTATTAATGCTTACACTGGAAATGCAAAATATCTGATACTCTAATTGGATTCTGTGCAAGTGAAAATATCAAATTGGGAATAGCAAACATCTTGCACCACTCAAACCCTAAACAGTATTGAACAATAACAAAAGCCAATTGTCACCCTCACCTTTCATTTTAAATAATTGATTTCATGTTTGAATGACATTAAGCCATGTATTCTGATAGTATTGATTAGTGTTTAAGGAGATAGGTCTTTGCCTCTTAGTCTACTTTCTGAATAAAGAAGATAAATGTATTTCTTATCGTTTTGGAGACTGGGAAGTCCAAGAGCATAGTGCTAGCATCTGGTGATGTCCTTCCTACCGTATCAAAATGTGGTGGAGGGCATTATATGGTGAGAGGGAGGGAGCCAGAGAGAGCTTGCTTCATGGCAAAACCACTTTGATGATAAGGAACCCACTGTCCTGGTAGTGACACTAATCCGTGCATGAGGGCAGAGAGATCATGCGTTTTAACACATCTTTTAGGGGCTGCATTTAACCCATAATGCCTTTTATTGACTATGTTAGTCCTATAAGATGTTAAGTACTTATTTTTAAACCTTCATGTTCCTATTCAATTACATATTTATGTGACCCAATTAATTAAATATTTTCTTTTCTGTAGAAGTCATCCCTGACATCTCTTTTCTGAACTTGTCACAACCCTGTCTGTAAACCATATTTATGCCACTCATCACATTATATTTTAACCCACTAAGGTTTTTGACCTTGCTTACTAGGCTGTGGGCATCTTGGGCTAGTTATTATCCTCATATGTAGCGCAGGGCCTTGTATACCACGGCTGCCTGATAAATGATTGGTGATGGACCGAATGCAGGTGTATGAATGAATGACGTAAAACAAAATATCAGGCTAAATTCATTGCTTATTTTCCAAATTTAAGGGCATGGGGAGGGCCGGGCATGGTGGCTCACACCTGTAATCCCAGCACTTTGGGAGGCCGAGGCAGGTAGATCACAAGGGCAGGAGATCGAAACCATCCTGGTCAACATGGTGAAACCCCGTCTCTGCTGAGGCAGGAGAATTGCCTGAACCCACGAGGCGGAGGTTGCGGTGAGCCAAGATCGCGCCATTGCACTCCAGCCTGGGTGACAAGAGCGAAACTCCGTCTCAGAAAAAAAAAAAAAAAAGGGGGGGTGGCAAGGGGAATGACAAGTATGACATTTTAAAATGTGTTAGCAGTAAAATCCAAAACCTTTCTAACAGGAGTTTGGAAATGCTTAAAATTCAAAGAAAATAGGGGGAAAGTAGCATTTAGAATACCATGATTCTCAGTACTGCACCTCTGGGTGTTTTTTATGAGCTCTGAGGTCAGGGGACATGCCTGACTTGGTTGCCAGTAGTTAGCACAGCACTTGTTAAACAGTAGTTGCTCAATAAGTCTGATGTCTGACCAAAGTCTGTCTGCCCAGAGAGTCAGCCATGAAATTACTCTGTGGAAAAGCTGACACAGTTCAGAAAATATGATTACCAAGGCATTCAAAATAATGTCATCTATTTAGAAAGGCTTAGTGTCAGAAATAAATTTTCCTGAGACCTCTGTCACTTTCATGTGCTGCTTGACCAAGGTTAAAAGCAAAGAGTCCCCACCAGCTGGCCTAACACATGTTTGTCACCTAGTTGTAGCTTTTGTGCTGATGGTGGCTTTCCTTTATGTTTTTATACTTGAAGGCATAAGGCTGGGGGAGAGGAGTGGGGAGGGGGAACGTTTTCAAATTCAGATGGGCAGAGCCCCTTAGTGGAGCAGTGGTGCTCTGTGAGGGAGATAGATATAATCTCCTCTTGGAGGGAAATGCCTCTCAAGTCACCTACAGCCAAAGCCTAGCTGAAGATGTGTCTGTTTTGGAAATCTCTGAGCAAGGGCAGAAGGCAAATGTTATAAATATGTCAGAAAGCCTCCAACATTCTGAGTAGTTTGTATCTTTTCAAAAAAGAAGAAACAAACATTTAAAATACATTCAGAATTGATAGTACATTCTTACCATCATTACAATGTACTTCATAAATACAGAATTCCCATGAGCCTTACAAACTTCCTGCTCTGGTAGTTTACCTCTGAGCAAATACTATTTTGTGCTTTATTTGATGTGTTAACAAATAAAACTTTCTGTGTGTTGAAGAAAGTGATCTGTGTTAATTGAATATGTTTTCCCCTAACTTTGGCGTTAAACAAATGTGGGAGAGATGATTATTTGTGATAACTTGCCCTCCGCTTAATATTTAAAGTTCGAGTGTTTTTTAAATGTACATAAATAAAATATGAATTAATAAGACAGGAGGCTACAAAAGGGATGATGCATTCTTTTCAGCTGGCAAGAGAGACTGCTACTACCAGTGTTTTATGAGCATATTAATCCTCATTGGTACATATAATATGTTGGTCTCCCATAGCCAATTATAAACATGTTTTATGGGAAGTTATCCCTCAATTTCTGCAGAGTCTCACTAAGGTAAGCATATCGTGGCAGAGGCTATAGAAAACAGAGGACTGGATAAACAGTCCAAGGGTGGGTGAACTTAGAGATGAGGGCTGCCCGTAACGTTTATCCTTCCTATATGCCAAAGCTCGTTTTCTATAAAGAATAGGTGCTATTTAGATCTAAGCAGAGTTATCATGTGTGTGTGGCAGGGTCAAATTTCAGGACTGCCGTTACCATCCTGGTTATCCCAGATGACGGTGGAAGCTCCCTGACCATCAGTCCTGCTAATACTTCCTACCTAAAATCATTTTACATATAATATCTCAAGTGGATTTGAATGCTTTCTAAGGCTGTGTAATAAAGATTTTATATGGATTCTCTCATTTCATTCTCACAAAAAGGATGATCGGGTCATTTTTATTTTCATTAATAAACAAGGAAACTGCTCAAGTTCCTTGCTACTCAAAGTGTGGCCCATAGACCAGGAGCATCCGTGTCACTTTGGAATTTGTTAAAAATGCAAAATCAGTTGTAGAAATACCAATCAGTTATCCCCAGAACAACTGATTGAAAACCTGAGTTTTTACCAGATTCCCAGGTGACCTGTAGCCTTGCCTAATTTCTCTCAGCTATAAGAGCATGGCAGAGCAGGGACTCAAAGGGTATGGCTGGTACCAAAAATCTGACTTGGGACAGTGAGCTCTCAGAGATCACGTAGTTGATGTATTAGTTCATGTTCACACTGCTGATAAAGACATACCTCAGACTGGGTAATTTGTTAAGAAAGAGAGGTTTAATGGACTCACAGTTCCACATGAATGTGGAACATGGTGGCAGTCATGGTGGCAGGCAAGAGAGAATGAGAGCCAAGCAAAAAAAAGAAAAAAAAGAAACCTTCTAAAGCTATCAGGCCTCATGAGACTTATTCACTATCTCGAGAACAGTATGGGGGAACCACCTCCGTGATTCAATTATCTCCCACCAGTTTCCCTCCCATGATACATAGGAATTGTGGGAGCTACAATTCAAGATGAGATTTGGGTGGGGCACAGCCAAATCGTATCAGGTGACAAGTGTCCGAGATAGGACTTGACCCTGTGCTCAGAACTGTGACTATTTCACTCCATTATATTTGCATTCTCTCAGGAAGCATTGGAGGGTAATTAGTAATGTAAGTTTTTGTTAATTAAAATGGTTAAACACTGTGCTGGTGGTTTTCTTAATAGAGAGGGAGTTAGAATTTTAATTCCCACTCCTGGTGTTGCTCCCTCTGAATCATCATTATTGAAGAGTGTGTACTAAAAAAGCCTCCCTGTGTCTGGTGCTGCCTTAAGAGCTAAAGAAAGAGAATGGGACAGTCAGAAGAACATTAAATATAGCTACCTGCTCAACATGCTAGCGGAGTGCCCGGCACAGTGCTTATTAGCATTTAAAATATATGACTTAAATTTTCAGAAACAACCCTATAAAGCAGAAAGTATTATCTCTCATGCTTTTAACTCTTGAAGTGGTTGCCAGGTTTGGCTGACCTTTAGCTGTAGGCCTGGAAGGATGGGTGAGAGGCAAAAGGATTATGAAGATGTGTTATTTTATGTAGGAGAAAGTATGAGGAAAATGTTTAGAAGGACACAGTGTCACATACTCATGGGGGTTTGATGACAGTGAAGCAAAAACCATGATGACTTCTCACATAATTCTGGCATCTGGCACCAGCTGGATACCTGGTCAAATGCTGGATCAGCCCTGACCTGCCGGGTGACCTTGGATAAGCTGTTTAGGCTCTCTGTTTTGATCTTTGTAATTGGAAAAAATGACAGCCCCATAGCTTTGTGAGGCTAATTGAAAGAGTTAATATCTCTGAGTGCTTTGTCATGGCCTCTCACTGGTGCTATGCAATTGTCAGCTCTTATTTTTAAGGCTCATTGGGAACATTAAGAGGTATTAGATATAGCCTTCCTAAAACCTTCAAGCTAGTAACCAGCTTGTGAATGGTGGAGAGGTCCTGAGGTGGGAAGTGATGAATGCACTGTAGAAGAGTAAAGGAAGCGAAATTAAGGAAGGCTACGGTTTTACCACCAGGCTTAATCACCTTATCAAGGTACTTAGACTCCATTCAAAGCCTCTACTCTGTTGGCTCCTTTGTTCTTTCTGGCAACTACAATAGAGTCTGAGATGTTTGTGAGCATCAGAATTACTGAGGAATGGTGTACAGTGCATCTTCCTGAGCCTTTTTCTTAAATGTTTAATGTGAAGTCTGTTGTAGGATTCAGACATCTGAATTCTGTTGAGCTCCTCATCCACTAATGTTCTAGATGATGATTCTTCTCTCTTGGTGAAACAGAATCTACCCTCACCTCTTACCACACGGCTCCCTGTGTTCACTTTCAAGTTTCCTCTGCAGATGAATAGGAAACTGTGCTGAACACCCATGTGTAGTCCCCCAAAACAGCCATTGTTCTAGACAGGGTAAAGTATTCATGTAAACTTTGGATGACTTGAATCAAATTACTTGCAAACACTGAAAGAGTATAATTGAATTATTTCAAACACAAAGGATAAGTATGGGAGGTAATGTATACCCCACACCCTAATGTGATTGTTATATATCACAAGCCTGTATCAAAATATCTCATGTAACCAAGAAATATATACACCTATTCTGTACCCACAAAAATAAAAAAAAATAAGGAAAAACACTTGTAAATGATGATGACCTGTTTTTTTAATTTTCTACATTTTCATAATTTGAGATAAATTTATTTTGAGATAAATGGGGCAAAGGTTAAAATTCCCCAAATTATTCCAAAATAAATGATCTCCCAAATTATGGGATTACTTTGGAGATAAGAAAAAGGAACTGGATCTTAGTTCAATCCAATGGCCACTCCGCTTGGCTGGCTTGAAGAAACTAAATCAGTTCTTTTAAAAATAGCTTGAGGCTCATGCAGCTTTGGAAACTCCTGACAGTACAAAGGCTAGCACTGAGTGTCAGATGTGAGGGGAATTAATTTGAAACCAGGTCTGTGGTAGGAGTGTAGACAATTCAGATAGGATTGAGAGGTTTGCGGTGAGGGTTAATACAAATAATAAACTCAAAGATGTGGATACTAGGAGGGTTAGCAGAAGCAATTGCAGTGAGTGGGGAGACATTTGATATTGCAGGAAGCAGATGGAAAATATCAGCATTACTGCAAAATTACTAGTATATTTGAATCCCTCTAACTTTTTATTAGGGGCTGCCGAGGTGGTTTTATTTTTAAACCAAAGCCTGTTTCCCTCATTTGAGATAGAGTATGTAGGGAAAGTGATTTTGCACAGTGGTTGGCTCCAGAGCCAGACTTTGGTCAGACTCCAGATTTCCTGCTCCCTACTCGGTGAATCAAGCAGGTTGCTTAACCTCTCTGTGCTGTTCCCTAACAAACTCAGAGGGCTGTTGTGATAATGAAATAATATACCGAAATGTTTCACATTGTACTTGACACTGAGAAATTTCTTGATGAGTGTTTAGCTATTGTCATTATTTTTCAATTATTATTTTTTCTTTCAAGCTTCAAGTGGTGGGAAAAAGCCCTGATTCAGATGACCTAGATGATATTTATTATTTGATGAAAGGTAGGTTATTAATTCTGTAGTTTCGTGAGGTTATTAGAAGTCCAGTTACTTTCAATCTTAATACTCTGTGATCTTCAGTGTGTTGATTACATGCACAAGCTGGTTCCACTCATGGAAGCAGGATAGCTGCAGTAGCTCCTGTCTGTATTCAGAAGAGGAAAAGAAAAGCTTTTCTTCTTGGGTACATCTTTTTAAGTCCCAAGGTTCCCCTGTCATGCACATTTCAATGGTCAAAATGGTTTCTTCTACTTGTTACTTATATGGCAAATGGAATTATCCTGACTGGCATATGGAATTCTGGGGCCTTGATAAAGAATGTACTAGGTAAAGTGGCTCCCTTCAAAAGGTGGAAGAAGTTCAGCAACAGTAGCATTCCCTAGAGGACCAAGTATAATCGCTCATTGTCAGAGACAAAGAATCTGAGGATTGAAGATTTAAATTGTTAGTCTGAGGTCACAGAGTTAGGAAATGATGAGACAGTGTTTGAACTCAAGTGTTTCAGATTCTAAAGTCATAATTTAAGGACTACACCTTCCAACATGATTCATGGACTTTTTGCTTTGGATTAGGACATGTATCTATTTAGGAGTCTGATTGTATAATCTTAGGGAATATAATGGAAAGGTTCAGAACAGGCCAGCTGTGTCCGGCATTTTCCAGTGATGGTGTAGGCATCTAAGGACTGTGCAGGAAAAAGCCCTGTGAATCTCAAGTGGGACAGATGTGAGTCTGTGGGTCAAGATTTTTGAAAAAGGGCCAAAGGGCTGTCAACCTCCAGGAGCAAACAATACAGGCCATGTTGCTTTAATGATTTATTTAATATTGTTCTGGCTTAGAGGTAAGTCCTTTGTGCACACTTCATTAGGGCTTTTCTTATCAATCCCTGTACATAAACCACACTATGGCTGAAATACTGTGGCTATTGGTGCCATTAGAGGCAGTTTGTCTTCACCCTGTAAGAAAGAATCACTTCATGACAAAGGTCCTAGAGGCCATAACAACACAGCCTGGGGAACAGAGAAATTTTCATGGGCCTTGGTTATTGATAAAAGGAGAGGAAACAGGTGAACCCATGGAAATAGGCAGTAGAAGGATGGTTACCAAAGGTTCGGAAGAGTAGTGGGGTGGTGGGAGAGGTGAGGGGAAGGTAGGGATGATTAATGGGTACAAAAAATAGAATGTATGAATAAGGCCCAGTATTTTATAGCACAACAGTGACTATAGTCAATAATTTAATTGTACATTTTAAAATAACTAAAAGAGTATAATTGGATTATTTATACCACAAAGGAAGAATGCATGAGGGGATAGATACCCCATTTTCCATGATGTGATCATCACACAGTACATTCCTGTATCAAAACACTTCATGTTCTCTGTAAGTGTACCTATGTACTATATACCACAAAAATGAAAAATTAATTGTTTTAACAAATGAAGAGGAAAAAAGCATACCAAGAAGCCTTGCTTTTGGAGCTGAGCAGGTTGCAAGGGCTGTGATTTAGTTGGGCTCATGGTGGAGCTTGAGTTGGAAGGCCTCTCACTGTCACTCATTGGTCCTCTCATGACAGTCATGACACTTACATTTTCTTGTTCAGGAAAATGAATTTAATAACGACAATCCCAAGATAGTTGCGAGCAATGAAAGGGAGAATACATGTGGAAGTGCTTTGAAAGTCCAAAAGCTCCCTCCAGGAGCTTCTCGGCACTCTGATACTCTGTTTCCTCACTGTTTGGATTTCAGTGCATTCTTCATACAGTGATCTTGGTGGTGGTGGGGGGGCGAGGTGGGGTGCTTTTGTGACTTCTGTTTAAAGTTTATGATTATTTTCAGATAGAGCTGGGAAGAAAAGTGAAATTTTTGATCTAGGTCTGGATCATTTTAATGTCCTAAATTATCATCATCTGCTGAGGGCCTGACATATTGACTTGGTGTTCTCTTTATCAGAGAACACCGAGAGTTTCCTAACGCAAAAGACTGTGTTTCTCTTCAGAGACTAGTGAGAGACAAAGGCAGGGATCACTTGCACCAGGCTACCACCTTTGAATCTTCTCTCACAATGGCTAAATGGCCAAGTCCAGAGTGAGGCCTCTAAAAAGACAGATTGTACATTTTTTGAAGCACTGCTGAGAGGTAGAAAGTGGTCTCGTATCTCTTCCAGCTTTCTCTTCAAAAAAATTCCAGAGACTGAAGTGGCAGGATGGCAGAAAATAAATTTGGATAGATTGGTAGGTGGCATCAGGGCAGGGGCTATGCCTCTTGGAATGCCAGCTAAACACTAAGCCCTGTACTTACACACATGGGTGATAAGCTTGGCAGAGCTGAGAGGAACAGCACTGGAAAACAAAGAGGTAGAACTTTGTTTGCAGTCTAGAAATGAACTGGCGGTATTCGGCAGAATTCTAGCATCTTTAGAAAATGAAATGGAGCAGTATGAATGCCTCAGGTTTGATTTAGTGCGTATTTTGTCAAAACTTAAATAGTTTGCATTTATGATTAATAGCTAAGATCTAATGTAAATGAAAAATTATTTATTTTCTGTGATTCTTGCTACGACTCTTCAAGATGGATATTGTAAACTTTATCTTAATAGATAAGGAGGACAGGGAGTCTTCTGGGGTGGGGGGCGGTGGGGCGGAGGGGGCCTGGGAGCTAAGGAACTTTAATTGTGTGCCTGGCAGCCAAGTGTTCTCTTTCCCTAGTATTTTCTACTATGCCATAGAATAAAGGTTTGTATGCAGAAATTGTGTAGAATAGTACATGGTGGGGAGCAGGGTCAGAGAAGCAGAATCACAGGAACAGCACGAGTTATTCATTTCCCGTGCGCCAATCGAGGAAAATGGGTTTATTATTGCAGCAGAGTAGTAGAGATAAGGGCAAGAGGTCTGGCTTCAGCCCTCCATGGAATGCAGAGGTATGTACAAGGACCAAGAAGCAGCAAGGGAGGTCTAAGGAAGGGTACAAATAGCTAGAGCCCTGCAGTCAAGAAGAGAATACAGGGTCAAACACAGAGCTCTGTAAAAGTTTTTAGCTTGTCTGCCTTGCTGGGAGAACAGGAAGTTTCCTCTCCCCTCTTTTCTCCTCCTCCTCCTTTTCCCTCCCCTTCTTTTCCCCTCCCCTCCTCTCCTCTCTTCTTCTCTTCCTTTTTCTTTCTGAGACCCTGGATCATACTACATGCTGACCTTCTTCCTCTGTACTGGGTACTTTTCCCATCCTTTCTCACTGTGAGCATACAGGAAAAATAAATGTGGGGTCCTCCTATTCTCTTCTTAACACAATACAAAATATTTTTTGTGACCTCACACCAAATAATTTTCTGGCAGATTCTCCAGCGGACACCACTTGGCTGTCAGATCCCAAGGGCTGAGGACTTAGTCCCGTACAATTGTCTACATTTCAGATGCCAACTGAAAGCCTGACTATAAACTGGGGTTTCCAGGACCCCCTCCTCGAGTTTGACTAATTTGCTAGGATGAATCACAGAGCTTAAGAGCACACTTACATAAAGGCTGTTAGAAATGATACAGGTGAATGCCAGATTGCCATGATGCAGGGGAGGAAGTGCAGAGCTTTTATGCCCTCTTTGAGTGTACCATCGTTCAAGCACCTCCAGTGTCCAGCAGCCTTCAAGCTCCCAGAATCTAGTCCTTTGGGGGTTTAATGGAAATGTCATTACTAGGCATTTTTCATTACATCCGTGGCTAATGGTGATCCACTCAACTTTCATTCTCTCTCCTTTCCCCGCTACGTGAAGTTCAGGAGGTGGAGCTGAAAGTCACAACATTCTATTGAAACCTTGGCCTTGGTCTTTCCAGTGACCAGCCCCCATCCTGGAGCTACCTAGGGGTTATGAGCTACAAATCTTTTTCTTTTTTTTTTTTTTAAACCTACAAAAAAAATAAAATCTCTTTAAAGATTCCCAGGGTATTAGGATATTGTTGCCCAAGAAAAGGGGACAAAGACCAAGTATATATTTGTATATATTTCATGTATCACACACGTCATTGACTGTGTTGAAATAGATATTATCCATTGTTGCATGCATGTTTTTGCACCTGTGATTAGTTATCAACTGCTGCCTCTGACTTTGAGCAACAATAAGGCTTCATTGCTGAGGTTGTGATAAATAGCCTCTTGAAATTCTGCCTCATGAGTTGGCCCTGAGACCAAGAAACATTTGATCCCACCATATCCTCACCAGTTAGCTCAGGATCCACCAGGAAGCTCAGTACAGATAAACAGGCTTGTTCAACATCTCAGCTTGGCCAGACCAGTAGGGCTTGCTGTCTGTAAGTTGGAATCAGTCCACATGATTTTCTTATTTATTTTACTTTATTTTTTTTTTAAGTTGTACTTTAGGTTCTGGGGTACATGTATAGATCATGCAGGATTGTTGCATAGATATACACATGGCAATGTGGTTTGCTGCCTCCATCCACCCATCACCTACATCTGGCATTTCTCCCCATGTTATCCCCCCACCCTCCCCTGCTGTCCCTCCCTTGGGCCCCACAAATAGATCCCAATGTGTGATGCTCCCGTCCCTGTGCCCCTGTGTTCTCATTGTTCAACACCTGCCTATAAGTGAGAATATGCAGTGTTTGATTTTCTGTTATTGAGTCAGTTTCCTGAGAATGATGGTTTCCAGATTTATCTGTGTCTCTATGAAGGCCATGAATTCATCATTTTTTATGGCTGCATAGTATTCCATGATGTATATGTGCCACCTTTTCCCTGTCCAGTCTATCTTTGATGGGTATTTGGGTTGGTTCCAGGTCTTTGATATTGTAAACAGTGCCGCTATGAAGATATGTGTGCATGTGTCTTTGTAATAGAACAATTTACAATCCTTTGGGTATATTTCCAGTAATGGGATTGCTGGGTCAAATGGAATTTCTATTTCTAGGTCCTTGAGGAATTGCCACACTGTCTTCTGCAATGGTTGAACTAATTTACACTCCCATGAACAGTGTAAAGTTGTTCCTATTTCTCCACATACTCTCCAGCATCTGTTGTTTCCAGATTTTTTAATGATTGCCATTCTAACTGGCATGAGGTGGTATCTCAATGTGGTTTTGATTTGCATTTCTCTAATGGCTAGATGAGCTTTTTTTCATGTTTGTTGGCCTCATATATGTCTTTTTTTGAAAAGTGTCTGTTCATATCCTTTGCCCATGTTTGGATGGGTTAGTTTGTTTGTTTCTTGTAAATCTGTTTTAGTTCTTTGTAGATTCTGGATATTAGTCCTTTCTCAGGTGGGTAGATTGCAAAAATTTTTTCCCATTCTGTTGGTTGCTGGTTCACTCTAATGATTGTTTCTTTGGCTGCACAGAAGCTCTGGAATTTAATTAGGTCCCATTTGTCCATTTTGGCTTTTATTGCCAGTGCTTTTGGTGTTTTAGTCATGAAGTCCTTGCCTACACCAACATCCTGAATGATATTGCCTAGGTTTTCTTCTAGGGTTTTTATGGTCTTAGATCTTATGTTTAAGTCTTTAATCTGTCTGGAGTTAATTTTAGTGTAAGATGTCAGGAAGGGGTCCAGTTTCTGCTTTCTGCACACTGCTAGCCAGTTTTCCTAACACTATTTATTAAATAGGAAATTCATTCCCCATTGCTCATTTTTGTCAGGTTTGTCAAAGATCAGACGGTTGTAGATGTGTGGCATTACCTCCAAGGCCTCTGTTCTGTTTCCTTGGTTTATATCTCTGTTTTGGCACCAGTACCATCCTGTTTTGATTACTGTAGCCTTGTAGTATAGTTTGAAATCAGGTAGCGTGATGCCTCTCACTTTGTTCTTTTAGCTTAAAATTGTCTTGGCTATGGGGGCTCCCTTTATTCCATGTGAAGTTTAAGGTGTTTTTTTTTTCTTTTTTTCCATTTCTGTGAAGAAGGTCATCGGTAGCTTGATGGGCATAGAGTTGAATCTATAAATTCTTTGGGCGGTATGGCCATTTTTATGATACGGATTCTATCTAACCATGAGCATGGAATGTTTCTCCATCTCTTTGTGTCCTCTCTTATTTCCTTGAGCAGTGGTTTGTAGTTCTCCTTGAAGAGGTCCTTTATATCCTTTGTTAGTTGTATTCCTAGGTATTTTATTCTTTGTAGCAATTGCGAATAGGAGTTCACTCCTGATTTGGCTGTTAGTCTGCTATTGGTGTATAGAAATGCTTATGATTTCTGCACATTGAGGTTGTATCCTGAGACTTTGCTGAAGTTGCTTATCAGTTTCAGGACATTTTGGGCTGAGACAATGGTGTCTTCTAAATATACAATCATGTCGCCTGTGAATGGAGACAATTTGACTTCCTCCTTTCCTATTTGAATACTCTTTCTTCCTTTCCTTTCCTTTTCCTTTCCTTTTCCCTTCCTTTTCCCTTCCTTTTCCCTTCCTTTTCCCTTCCTTTTCCCTTCCTTTCTTTCTTTTTCCTGATTGTTCTGGCTAGAACTTCAATACTATGTTGAATAGGAGTGGTGAGAGAGGGCATCCTTGTCTAGTGCCTGATTTCAAAGGGAATGCTTCCAGTTTTTGCCCATTCAGTATGACATTGGATGTGGGTTTGTCATAGATAGCTTTTATTATTTTGAGATATGTTCCTGTTATACCTAGTTTATTGAGAGTTTTTAGCATAAAAGTTGTTGAATTTTATTCGAAGACCTTCTCTGCATCTATTGAGATAATCATGTGGTTTTCGTCTTTGGTTCTGTTTCTGTGGTGGATTATGTTTATAGACTTGCATATGTTGAACCAGTCTTGAATCCCTGGAAGGAAGCCTACTTGATCATGATGGATAAGCTTTTTGATGTGCTTTTGCAATTGGTTTACCAGTATTTTATTGAAGACTTTTGCATCTATGTTCATCATGGATATTGGCCTGAAGTTTTATTTTTTTGCTGAGTCTCTGCCAGGTTTTGGTATCAGGATGATGTTTGTCTCATAAAATGATTTGTGAAGGATTCCCACTTTTTGTGTTGTTTGGAGTAGTTTCAGAAGGAATAGTACCAGCTTCTCTTTGTGCGTCTGGTAGGATTCAGCTGTGAATCTGTTAGGACCTGGACTATTTTTGGTTGGTAGGCTATTAATTGCTTCCTCAACTTCACTCCTTGTTATTGGTCTATTCAGGGTTTCCATTTCTTCCTGGTTTAGCCTTGGGAGGATGCAAATGTCCAGGAATCTATCCATTTCTTCCAGGTTTACTGGTTTATGTGCATAGAGCTGTTTGTAGTAATCTGTAATGGTAGTTTGTATTTCTGAGGAATTGGTGGTGATATCCCTGTTTTCATTTTTTATTGCATCTATATGATTCTTCTCCCTTTTCCTTTTTATTAATCTGACTAGCTGTCTGTCTATTTTGTTGATCTTTTCAGAAAACCAGCTCCTGGATTTATTGATTTTTTTAAAGGGTTTTTTGTATCTCTATCTCCTTCATTTCTGCTCTGATCTTAGTTATTTGTCTTCTGCTAGCTTTTGAGTTTTTTTGATCTTGTTCCTCTAGCTCTTTCAATTTTGTAGATAGGATGTCGATTTTAGATTTTTCCTCACTTCTCTGGTGGACATTTATTGCTATAAATTTCCCTCTTGACACTGCTTTAAATGTGTCCCAGAGATTCTGGTACACTGTGTCTTCATTCTTGTTGGTTTCAAAGAACATCTTTATACCTGCCTTCATTTCATTGTTTATCCAGTCAACATTCAGGAGCAGGTTGTTCAGTTTCCATGAAGTTCTGAGTTAGTTTCTTAATTCTGAATTCTAATTTGATTGCCCTGTGATCTGAGAGACTATTTGTTATGATTTCTGTTCTTTTGCATTTGCTGAGGAGTGATTTACTTCCAATTATGTGGTTAATTTTAGAGTAGGTGCAATGCAGTGCTGAGAAGAATGTATATTCTGTGATTTGGGATGGAGATTTCTGTAGACGTCTATTAGGTCTGCTTGGTCCAGATCTGAGTTCAAGTCCTGGATATCCTTGTTAATTTTCTGTCCCATTGATCTGCCTAATATTGACAGTAGAGTGTTGAAGTTTCCCAGTATTATTGTGTGGGAGTCTAAGTCTCTTTGTAGATCGTTAAGAACTTGCTTTATGTATCTGGGTGCTCCTGTATTGGGTGAGTTTATATTTAGGATCTTTAGCTTTTCTTCATGCCTTGGTTCTTTTACCATTATATAATGCCCTTCTTTGTCTCTTTTGATCTTTGTTGGTTTAAAGTCCATTTTATCAGAGACTAGGATTGCAACTCCTGCTTTTTTTGCTCTCCATTTGCTTGATAAATCTTCCCCCATCCCTTTCTTTTTAGCCTATATGTGACCTTGCATGTGAGATGGGTTTCCTGAATACAGTACATCAATGAGTCTTGACTTTTAATGAATTTGCCAGTCTGTGACTTTTGATTGGGGCATTTAGCCCATTTACATTTAAGGTTAGTATTAATTATGTGTGAATTTGATCCTGCCATCTTGATGGTAGCTGAATGTTTTGCCCATTAGTTGATGCATTTTCTTTATTGTATTGATGGTCTTTACCATTTGGTACATTTTTGGAGTGGCTGGTACTGGTTGTTCCTTTCTTTGTTTAGTACTTCTTTCAGGAGCTCTTGTAAGGCAGTTCTGGTGATGACAAAATATCTCAGCACTTGCTTGTCTGTAAAGGATTTTATTTCTCCTTTGCATATAAAGCTTAGTTTGGCTGGATATGAAATTCAAGGTTGAAAGTTCTTTTCTTTAAGGATGTTGAATATTGACCCCCACTCTCTTCTGGCTTGTAGGGTTTCTGCAGAGAGATCCGCCGGGAGTCTGATGGGCTTCCCTTTGTGGGTAATCTGATCTTTCTCTCTAGCTGCTCTTAGCATTCTTTCCTTCATTTCAACCCTGATGAATCTAATGATTTTGTGCCTTGGGGTTGCTCTTCTTGAGGAATATCTTTGTGAGGATCTCCATATTTCCTGGACTTGAATGTTGGCTTGCTTTGCTAGGTTGGGGAAGCTCTCCTGGATAATATCCTGAAGTTTGTTTTTCAGCTTGGATTCATTCTCTCCATCACATTCAGGTACACCTATCAAACGTAGATTAGGTCTTTTCACATAATCCCATATTTCTCGGAGGCTTTGTTCATTTATTTTCACTCTTTTTTCTCTATTGTTGGCCTTCTCCATTTATTTCATTGAGTTAACCTTCAGTCTCTGATATCCTTTCTTCTGCTTGGTTGATTTGGCTATTGAAACTTGTGTATGCTTCATGAAGTTCTCGTACTGTGTTTTTCAGCTCCATCAAGTCCTTAATATTCTTCCTTAAGCTGTTTATTATAGTTAGCATCTCATCAAACCTATTTTCTAGGTTCTTAGTTTCTTTGCATTGGGTTAGCACATGTTCTTTTAGCTCTGAGCAGTTTATTATCCACCTTCTGAAGCCTGTTTCTGTCAATTCACCAGATTCATTCTCCATCCATCTTTGATCCCTAGCTGGTGAGGAGTTGTGATCCCTTGGAGAAGGAGAAGCATTCTGGTTTTTGGTGTTTTCATCCTTTTTGCACTGGTTTCTTCCCATCTTAGTGGCTTTGTATACCTGTGGTCTTTGTAGTTGGTGACTTTTGGATGGAGTCTCTGAGTGGACGTCTTTTTTATTGATGTTGAAGCTATTTCTTTGTTTCTTAGTTTTCCTTCTAACAGGCCTCTCTGCTGAAGGTCTGCTGGGGGTCCACTCCAGATCCTGTTTTTCTGGGGATCACCTGTGGCGACTGCAGAACAGCAAGGGTTGCTGCGGTTTATTCTTCTGTTATCTTTGTCCCAGAAGGGTACCTGCCAGATGTTGGCCTGAGCTCTCCTTTATGAGGTATCTCTTTGGGTGTACGGGGTTTGGGGAGCTGCTTGAGGAGACAGTGTGCCCCTTATAGGAGCTCAAGTGCTGTGCTGGGAGCTCCATTGTTCTGTGCAGAGCTGTTGGGCAGGTACCTTTAAGTCTGCTGTAGCGGAACTTATAACCGCTTCTTTTCCCAGGTGCTCTGACCTAGAAAGTTCAGCATTATTTATAAGTTCCTGTCATGCTGCTGCCCTTTTTCAGATATGCCCTGCTCCACACAGAGTAGTCTAGTCACAGTCTGCCAGCAGAGGCATTGCTGAGCTGCTTCAGGCTCTTCCCAGCTGTTGTGTGAACTGCCTTGGTAGTGGTGGACTGCCTTGGTAGTGGCAGACACCCTTCGCCTCATGGAACTGGACAATCCTGGGTCCAGCTGCTCTTGCTGCAAAACTCTCAATCCGGAGCATTTCAGATTGCTTGTTTTGTGGGGTAGTACCTGCCGAGCCAGATCACCTGCCTCCCTGTCTCAGTCCCCTCCCTTTCAGTTGAATGGGCAGCTCTGTCTCCCAGGCATTCCAGGTGCTAGTTGAAATGGCCACCCAGATATGTGTGAGTTTCTGTGCGCCAACCTGCAGCACCAGCTGTGCTGAAAACTTGTGACACTTTTCGGCCTGGGAATCTCCTTATCTGTGGGCAGTGAAAACATATTTGGGAATGCAGTCAGCACTCACCCTCTGTGTTGTTCTTTCTGGGAACTGCCCTCCAGAGCTATTCCTATTTGGCCATCTTGGATCCTCCCTCAATCCACTTGATTTTCTGAGGAGGAAGCTTTCCACATTTTTTTGTCCTGAGTGGTATACAAAAGTGAAGCAAAATCTCCTGACACCACTGTCTGCTACCTTCACTTGCCACTGTCAAGGGATTGCCAGGAAAATGGATGTTTTCAGAGATGACACATATAAATCAATGTCTGCTATTTATTTAATGTCACACCTAAATTATTAATTCACTCTTGACAGGAACAAATGTACAGTAAAATTTACTAATTTGGAGTAATTGAGGGAAAGGCCAATTACATAGCAAAGCCTGCATTAATTGGCCTCCAACTAAGAGGACTTCAATTAATCACTTTTTTGTTGTTGTTGGTCTTCCATCAAGTATAAGAGATTTGTTATCTCTTGGGAAAATCAAGCTTTCAGAGACTTTCTTTTTCAAAAATGGTTTCTAGATTATACCTTAAGGTCTGTGTACGAGTAGCTTTTCTTTCGCTGATCTTCCCATACCTCACACAATGATGGGCTGCAAAATCCTGAGATGCCAAAAAAATACTGAAATGACGCCTTGTGTAAATACAGTGAACATGATTTCTGGCTAAACTGTGGTAGTTTAGGACCAGTGTGTAAAATCATGTTAATAATCCTGTGTGCACCGGATACTGAAATAAGCATTTGATGTGATTTAGGTCATTTTTATAGCTGGTTCAGTGGTATGTGTCTATGGTCCCAGCCACTTGGTAGGCCTGGGTGGGGGGATTGCTTGAGCCCAGGAATTCAAGGCCATCCTGACCATCGTAGTAAGATCCCATCTCTAAGTTTAAAAAAAAAAAAAAAGTCTCAATTTTTGCAGTCCCCTTCCAGGAAGGAAGTTGTATGTCTATTCCTATGTTAAATAGAAGAATACAAAGGTTTAGAGCAGTTAAGCAAATTGCTGAAGTTCTCACAGTAATAAGTGGTAGGAAGGATCTAAACCAGAAGTATTTAATCTTTTGGCTTTTCTGGGCCACGTTGAAAGAATTGTCTTCGGTCACACAGAAAATACATTAATAATAGGCGATAAGCTTAAAAAAATCACAAAACAAAATCTCATAATGTTTTAAGAAAGTTTATAAATTTCTGTTGGGCTACATTCAAAGCCATCCTTGGCTACATGCAGCCACAGATCATAGATTGGACATGCTTGATCTAAACTCAAGATGTCTGACTCTGTAACTGATATACTTAACCTTGACGAGGACTTTCTGAGTGTCTGACTATTCAAAGGAGGAGATGGTCTTGGCAGACAGTGGTTGCCACCACATCAGATATGGTCTAGCAGAAGATGGGTGACATGTTGATAGGATTCAAAAATTGAAATGATGTTGAGGTGTTTAAATTTCATTCCAGCTCTAAGATTCTGAGATACTGTGGTTCTAACCAGAATACATTCCAGATCAAAACACCTCACCTTATTAGAATATCAACTAATGGAGGTTATACTACAGTAAAACACATTGAAGTATAAGTTTATATTAAAAGTATAAGTTCAAAAGTTTACTTTTCCATTTCATATACTCATGCAAATAAGGTTAAGGGCTATCTGAGTTGGAAGCAGTGGCTCATGCCTGTAATCACAGCCCTTTGGGAGGTAGAGGCAGGAGGATTGCTTGAGGCCAGGAGTTCAAGACTAGCCTGAGCAAGATGGTGAGACCCTGTCTTTATAAAACATCATATAATTAGCCAGGCATGTGGTTATATAGTCTGTTACTCAGGAAGCTGAGGCAAGAGGCTCGCTTGAGCCTGGAAGTTCAAGGCTAACAGTGACCCATGATCACACCACTGCATTCCAACGTAGGGTGACAGAATAAGACCCTGCCTCAAAAAAATACAGTGTCTTCTGAATAGATTACTAAATGGAGATCCTTGGCTACCATGTAGAATGGAGGTGTCTGACATCCTTTGCAAACAGAGGTCTTTATCTGGCTTTGACAGTCTGCTCCTTCCCTGGTCTTGTGTACATTTTAAATTTACTTGGGCCGGGTGCGGTAGCTCAAGCTTGTAATCCCAGCACTTTGGGAGGCCGAGGTGGGTGGATCACGAGGTCAAGAGATCGAGACCATCCTGGTCAACATGGTGAAACCCCATCTCTACTAAAAATACAAAACATTAGCTGGGCATGGTGGTGCGTGCCTGTAATCCCAGCTACTCAGGAGGCTGAGGCAGGAGAATTGCCTGAACCCAGGGGACGGAGGTTGTGGTGAGCTGAGATCGCGCCATTGCACTCTAGCCTGGGCAACAAGAGCGAAACTCCGTCTCAAAAAAAAAAAAAAAAAAAAAAAAAAAAAAAAAAAAAAATTTACTTGGTGAACTTTCCTTTTGTAAAAAATACAGAGATCTATCATTCTAAGGTGTTATAATATCTAATTAGTAGGTGTATATTAAGGTATATAGGTCTTGCTATAGAAATGTATGTATCTATTAAATTACGGAGACGAAGTACAGATGTGTTTGTGGGGTATAGTATAGTGCCCCACAAACAGGGTCTTACTATGTTACTTAGACTGGCCTTGACCCCTTGACCTAAAGCAATCTGCCCACCTCAGCCTCCCAGCGTGCTGGGATTGCAGACGTGAGACACCATGCCCAGCCTGACTCCTTTAATCTCATCTCTTCCTCTTCTCTGTAGCTTCCTACCAGTCCTCTCCTGCCTTCCCTCCTCATTTCCTTGCTCCACACTTGCTTTCTTTTTTTTTTTTTTTCTTGTATTCCAGACATGCTCCCACCTCTGGGACTTCGCACTTGCTATTTCCTGGCCTTGACATGTTCTTCCCAAAATATCCATGTGCATTGCTTCCCCATCTCCTTTGTCCTTTGACTTATTGTACCCTCTTATGTTTATTTATTTATTTATTTATTTTCTGAGACAGAGTTTCTCTCTGTCGCCCAGGCTGGAGTGCAATGGCACAATCTTGGCTTACTGCAACTTCTGCCTCCCAGGTTCAAGCAATTCTCCTGCCTTAGCCTCTCAAGTAGCTGGGATTACAGGTGTATGCCACCATGCCAAGCTGATTTTTTTTTGTATTTAGTAGAGAAGGGTTTTCACTGTGTGGGTCAGTCTGGTCTCAAACCCCTAACCTCAGGTGATCCACTCACCTTGCCTCGGCCTCCCGAAGTGCTGGGATTACAGGCGTGAGGCACTGCGACCTGCGGGGTCCTTCCTTACCAAGCTATTCTAAGTTACAGTTCTCTCTCATCCGACATCCCTAGTTCTTCTCCCCTGCTTTATTTTTCCTACAGCACTTACTTGTCATCTAACATACTATATGCTTGTTAAAAATCAGTGCCTTGTTCCTTCCAAGAATGTCAGCTACTTGAGGGGCAAGAATTGTGTCTCCTTTTATTGCTGAATATTTCAAACTCTGATCACAGAGCCTTGTACACAGAAAGCACCAAAGATATTGCTGAATGTGAATGGTGGGTGTATAATATTTGTTTACCTGTTAAATAGGTTTTCTAAAAATCCATGAAGAGTTTGCCTTCTGAAACCAAATGATGCAGTAAACTGGAAATTTGTTTACATCTCTTATTTGTTTACCATTTTTAAGCTATTGCAAACATACACTTCACCAATGGATTTTCCAGAATTCCAGCTAACTAAATTGTAATCAATTGGCGATCATTATGTACACAAGCTATGGAAGAAAATCATTGACAGAAAGGATGGAAAAGTCCTCAAATGAAAGAAAGATTTAATGAAATTGTTCAAAGTGGCATTGTAAGAGCAGAATCCATCTTTCTGGCCTTTCCCTCAGCTGAGTCCATTTTGCATCTCTGTAGCCACGTGAACACCTGCCAGGCAGAATCCATACACAGGAAAGCAGAGTTGAGCAGTTCATGTATAACATGGCAGACCCAGATTGCTAGTATGCAATCTTCTCTCCCTCATTAACTTGTTGCAAACCCTGTCAGCCTCCCATGCCATCACGTACATGTCTGCCAGACTTACACAGCTAGGGAGTGAGCACATGAGGGCTTTTGAGAGAAACCTTTAAAAGAACATTATCAGGAATGCCAACTGATCTATCCCTGCATGGGAGAGCAGATGGAAGTTGCTTCAACCAACTAGGAAGAGTCAAAGCCCGACGCATTTCTAGGCTGGCTTGTGTACAGCCTTCCAATCAAAGCAGATGATCTCGCAATTGCTGGAAATTAGGTAACCGTAGAAAATGGCCTTTTGGTCTTTATATCCTGACCCAAGAAATGCTACTAACCAAGTGTTGCTTTCAACATTGCTTTACGTTGTTTGAATTTAGCATTTCTCTGGCTTTTTATGTTTGACAATATTTTCTCGTTCCTTAGTGGCAATTCAAACATAAAGAGAAATCAACATTTTAAAATTCAGATAAGCAGGAGTTAGTTTACAGTTGGAGATTTTGAGCACGCTGCTTTTGTGTGATAATATTTGAAATTTATTTCCACAAGTTATTGCACATTCATTTCTGGAGTTTTCATTGCAGAAAATTGCCAGAAGGAATGGATTTTGTCTTCTTCAGCTGGCAGAACAATTTTCCACCTGTCGCCCAAATATTTGATGAGAAGGATTATGTTGCCGGCTCTGAAAGTTTATACTGTGGATCCTGTGAAAGTGAAAGGGTCTAATGAAACTACTACATGATATCAGAGTCCAGCTTGCTAAAGTGTCTGTGAAACTGTGGATGGATTTCCGGTGGTTAGGGCAATTTCTTAAAGACTAGCTTCAATGACACAAACATACTCACATAGTTCTGAACCTGCAGCATGGCAAATGATGCTTTTCATCTTTTATGTTGTAACTGTTTCCTTGTATTCAGCAAAACTCTTGTGGCCTTGCCAAAGATCTGAATTAATTGCGCCTGAAATTATTGTTGTTCATCTTCTTGGTAAATGGAACCAAAAAACAGCGCTGGTGCATGGGTATACATGAAATTGCCATTTGATTTCAGGTTCAACTGATTTACTGTCTTCGCTGAGTTTGTTTAGTTACATAGACAGCATAGTAAGTACAATTAACCAAGTAACAGATTTAGGACCAGGTGCGGAGGCTCATACTTGTAATCCTAGCACTTTGGGAGGCTGAGGCAGGCTGATCACTTGAGGTCAGGAGTTCAAGACTAGCCTGACCAACATGGTGAAACCCTGTCTCTACTAAAAATATAAAAATTAGCTGGACGTGGTGGTGCGTGCCTGTAATCCCCAGGTATTTGGGAGGCTGAGACAGGAGAATTGCTTGAACCTGGGAGGTGGAGGTTACAGTGAGCCGAGATCATGCCACTGTACTCCAGCCTGGATGACAAAGCGAGACTCCATCTCAGAAAACACACAGACAAACAAAACACATTTTTAAAGTCCATGAATAAGGACAGCAGCCTTTTAAACTGTCAGAATAAATATAAAACTGCTTTTTCCCTTATTTCTTTGAATGCTTTATGGACATTATAAGTAATAATAATATTGCTGCTGTCGAAAGAATTTTTCTGAAGTGCAGACTTTACCATGTCATATCAAGACCCCTTCAGCTGACTCAGAGAAGAGGCTAAAATTCTTAAACTGACGTTCATGTCCCTGGACAATGACACTCTGACTTAACTTTTGTGCCTTAGTTTTCCCTATCCCATCTTCTGTTCAAGCCCATCAAACTAAACTATTGTCTCCTTCAGGTTCCTGTCAAATTACCTAATTTCTATGTTTTTTTTTAAATGTCATTTATCATCCTACTTATTTATCAAACTTAAATATTGCCTACCCCTTGTGAGCCAGCTCAAATTCCACTTTCTTGAAAAAGCCTTTCATGATATATGCAGCAAGAAATAATGTCTTCTTTTCTGGTCTTGGACCACTTCATAGATATTGTTTATGGAATTTTTCATGTTATGGTTTTGATTCCCATCGGTTGCATGCAAATCTGGAATAAGACAGATGTGATCGTGAAGAGCATTTTGTTGTATTGTTGTCAATATGGAAATAACAGCCTTGCTCCAAACTAAATTGCTTATTTTTCTCCCGAAAATCTGTTCTGGTTTGTAACAGACGTTTGTACTTCCTGCGCCTCGTATAAGTGTCACCTGGCTTGTCATTTGGTGGTGGTCCACCACTAGCAGAGCCATGCAGTATGTTGAAGGCTTCAATAATCTGCTAGAAGCCACCGTGTTGATCATAATCTTTCCTAGACCATGCCATCAATAGAGGGAAGCCAAGCAGTCTTTATACTAGATACACTCAAGATGTAGAATGGAAGCTAGGTGTGGTGGCTCACACCTGTAATCCCAGCACTTTGGGAGGCCAAGGCGGGTGGATCACAGGGTTGGAAGTTCAAGACCAGCCTGGCCAATCTGGTGAAAACCCTGTCTCTACTAAAGATATAATAGTTAGCCAGCCGTGATGGCAGGCACCTGTAATCCCAGCTCTCAGGAGGCCGAGGCAGAGAATTGCTTGAACCTGGGAGGCAGATGTTGCAGTGAGTCAAGATCATGCCACTGCACTCCAGCCTGGGTGACAGCAAGACTCCATCTCAAAAAAAAAAAAAAATATATATATATATAAATATATATATATATATATATATATATATATATAAATACATATATATATATGTGTGTGTGTGTGTATATATATATATATATGTGTGTGTGTATATATATGTGTATATATATGTGTATATATGTGTATATATATGTGTATATGTATATATGTGTGTATATGTATATATGTGTGTATATGTATATATGTGTATATATTTGTATATATGTGTATATATATGTATATATGTGTATATATGTGTATATATATGTGTGTGTGTGTATATATATATATGTATACATACATATATATGTGTGTATATATATATATATATATATATATATGGAGAATGGGAAACCTGACAGTAAACTCCTCAACTTTCTTCCTAACACTTTTTCTACTCTCTCTCCCAATTTCATCTACCCAGATCTTCCCCTTCAACCTCAGTCTCTGGGTTCCTCCTTTCTTCCTGTATCCAGCACAAGCCCTGCAGATATCTTTGTTTGCTTATTTTGTGCTTCCCAAGAAGAGCTGTACCATTCTAGGTAATTGACAGTGTACAAGTGGATGAGGAATCCCAGGATGAACATGCCACATCTTATTAATTTTACCTCAGTGTTATTTTTACTTGAAAATACAGCTTTTTTTTTTATTTTTGTTAACTAGATATATCATAAAGCAAAAATCTAAAATTGCCTGAACTTTTAAGTTGCAATGGATGATAAGACAAACATCTTATATGAGGGCATGCTGTTTTCCTCACTGATATTCTTGAAAATCTGCATTCATTCATTTCTGCTGTTACAATCATTTCGGCATAAGAGTTTTTAAAGCACTGATTGAAGATTTTTATCTTGTCCAGCCTTTTGGTAATTGAGAGTTTCTTCCCTCTCTGTCTTTCTTTCCAAGATCCTTCCTTTATGCCTCCTCTCCCCAATGCCACGTAGATTGCCCCATTTTCAGACGTGTGCCTCTCATTAACTTTTTTAAGACGTCTGGAATTTGTATAGAGTACATAAACTGCCATTCAGTCATGTTGAAAGAATTTGGGAACCAGGCGTATGGGTGGAAAAACTAGACAGTAGGAGCCAATTATCCTTGCTGGTGGGATGACCATTCTGAAACAAAGCAAATCTTAACATGAAGATCAATTGACAATAGGCAACATTTTTGTCACAGTTTCCTTTTGCTCTTAAAGGAAGGAGAGGGAGACTGGGGATGGACCTACAATTAGGAGCGCATAGTTTACTTCTTAGTGTGTAGACTTACGCTGTTCTGGAGCCAAAAAGGAGAGGCCACTACGCAGCAGTACATGCAGCAGACAAAACCTCTCCACCACCAAACTGAGAAAGGAAGTGGCTTTTTATTCAGCTGGGAGTTGCGGCAGGCTCATGCCTTCACCAAACTCTCTGAAAAGCAGCTTCTTTCTCTTTTTTTTTTTTTTTTTTTTTTTTTTTTTTTTTCTCTTGAGACGGAGTTTCACTCTTGTTACCCAGGCTGGAGTGCAATGGCGCGATCTCGGCTCACCGCAACCTCCGCCTCCTGGGTTCAGGCAATTCTCCTGCCTCAGCCTCCTGAGTAGCTGGGATTACAGGCACGCGCCACCATGCCCAGCTAATTTTCTGTATTTTTAGTAGAGACGGGGTTTCACCATGTTGACCAGGATGGTCTCGATCTCTTGACCTCCACCCGCCTCAGCCTCCCAAAGTGCTGGGATTACAGGCTTGAGCCACCGCACCCGGCCTTCTTTCCCTTTTTATAGGCTTACAACTCTAAAGGAGAAACTGAGGTGAAACTGTGTCCTTGCCCATTGGCCGGACAGTTGACCTCACAGTCTTTGGCTTCATTGATTTGTTAGTTCATATGCGGCACACACAGAAATAGGCAGGGGACGGGGCTTACAGAGATAAGACAGGCAGTAAATCATTGTTGGCAGATGTATTTCCAGGAAGGGGTCTGGGTTGTGTAAATGTGGAGGATGTGACCCAGTGCCGGGCTCTGGCTGGTAGGGATAACATTCTTTGCAACACTTCGAGGTTTATAGATAGTATCGATGCTGGGAACCAAAAACGGAGTTATCTTCCCAGTCCTTGGGCCTCATTATGGACTGGTCAGTGGCATCAGCAAGTCGCCTGAGCATGGAGTCCAGTTCTTCAGGATGTGATTTCTCTTTACCTTCCTTCTCATCTGGATGGTGGAGATGGAGGCCTGTGAGGAGAGAGTCGGGGGGCGGGCTCCTTTCTCAACTATCCCCTTGATGTTAGTGTGGGATCTTAGATGTCGTGGGCTTGCAGAACAGTTGAGGTGAGTGCCCAGTTTTCAGAGTTTCATAAAGCATAATGCAAAGTGTGAATTGCTCACAATGCATTTATTTGACTTGTGGCTGGAGCTTTTTAAGTTCAGCAGGGCTATACTGGTAATGATGGATGTCTGAGTTTGTTCAGGGCTGCCACAACAAAGTACTGTGGACTGGGTAGCTTACAAACAATAGAAATTTATTTCTTATAGTTCCGGAGCTTGGGAATTCCAAGCTCGAAGTGCTAGCAGTTTCAGTTTCTAGGGCAGGACCACTTCCTCATAAATAGCCGTCTTCTCACTGTAACATCAGGTAGTGGAAGGAACAAGGGATCTTGCAGGTACCCCTTTCATAAGGGCACTAATCTCATTCATGAAGGCAGAGCACTTCTCAGAGGTTTCACTCTGTTGCCCAGTCTAGAGTGCAGTGGCACAGTCTGGGTTGACTGCAACCTCTGCCTCCCAGGTTCAAGTGATTCTCATGCCTCTGCCTTCCAAGTAGCTAGGATTACGGATGCCTGCCACAATGTATTTTGTATTTTTAGTAGAGACAGGGTTTCACCATGTCAGCCAAGCTGATCTCAAACTCCTGACCTCACGTAATCCACCCACCTCGGCCTCCCAAAGTGCTGGGATTACAGGCATAAGCCACCATGACCAGCCCATCTCCTCATATTACCTTTGGGGTTAATATTTCAACATGAATTTTTGTGATCATAAACATTGTTGGTTGCAATGGATTAATCAGAATTGGAAAACTTTTTGCCTAAGAACTTCTAAAAATACCAAAACAAACAAACAAAACCCAAACAAACACTTATGTATCTGTAACCTTGACAACAATTATGTATTATCAAGTAGGATTGTTTTACATATCCACTAATGTATTTTTTAACAAGAGAAATAAGCATTATTGATACCAATAAAGTGCCTTTTCTTTCACATTTGTTTCCGCTTTCTTTCCCTTCCCCATCTTTAAAGCAGTTCCTCTCAGTAATTTAATATCTTTGCATTTTATCTTTATATTTTAGCATACATCTATGTACTTGTGAGTAATACATATTGCATTGCTTTATGACTATGATTTATCAAAATTTACAAAAATAGAACCCTACAGAATATATCCTTCTGCATTTTATGCAACATAAATTGAATTTACATATGTTGGTAGATAGATCGATGGTCCCTTCTTACTGCAGTATAGTATTCTATTCTGTGAATATGTCATCTTTGATTTATTAGATTTACTATTGGTAGACAGGTATATTGATTGTAATTTTTCTCTGGAAAACATGCAGAACATATTTATGCATGTTTTCTTTGGCTCATGTTCTGGTAGAAATTTCTACATGTCTCCAATTATTAAAAGCTTTAGGGAGAACGATTATTTAAATAATGCTATTTGGCAAGCAGAATCCTTTACAACATGGACTCCCTAGGAAGACATGGTCAAAGGAATTGGATGTCATTGATGTAGTGCACCTCTCTGCCTCTGAACAGGGCTAAATTTAACTCATCTTAGAAATTCTCTCTACCTTTAGAAAGAATACTAGAGTAGGAGTCCACAAATCCCTTTGGTTACATATTTGTGTCTCAGAACACAAGAGGTGGGAAATTTTTAACAACATTTGACCTAAAATCCTACTTCTATAATTGAAGCCTCATTCCATCTTGCTTTCTCCAGAAGTAATGATGAACATCTACAAGCTTGCTTCCACTCTTAAAATAACTTCTTCTAATCCCATACACTGATTTAAAGTACTTTTTTTCCTTTAGCCTGCATGAGCCTAGTCTCTTTAGCATTTTTTCTATGGTTGCCTCCTTTTGGTCACTTGTATAGTTCTAATCAACTCTTTTTCAGCTGTATCTATATTTTATTTTGTTTTTAGGGCTTAAAACTATAATGATATGATCTTATAATGGCCTTCCTTGTATGGGGCTGACATGATTACCTTCCAGTTTTTACATATGACTTTCTGTACTTATGCTTAGGCATACATATGTATATATCTATCCCTTTATTCAGGAAATATATATTGTGTTCCATCTGCTTAACAGGCCTCATACATTTATAACTTACCCACATGTGCACAAGCAGTACTGAGTGGCTGGTTTATATTTAGTGTGTGGCCCACTAGTAGGGACAGTTATGCCTCTTGATATGTTGTACAAAGGCATTTTTTTTTATATAGGTATTTATTAGAATGATAATGAGTGGGGAGGGGGAGGGGATTATTTAAAGTATATCAAAAGGTATATCAAAAATGTTCATAGCACAATTGTTTCAAATAGCAAAACAAAGCAAACACCCAAATGTCCATCGACAGATTGAATAAGTAAATCATGTTATTTTCACATAATAGAATACTATAATGAAAATGCAAAAACTCCAAATACATGCATGGATAAAGGTGAACTGAAAAAACAACACTGAGTTCAAAAAAGCAATCAGAAGAATATGAATGGCTAAGAAACATGGAAAAAAAGTTCAACATCCTTAGCCTTTAGGGAAATCAAAACCGTACTGAGATACCACTTCACACCCGCTAGGATGGCTATAATAAAAAAGACAGATGATAACAAATGTTTGCAAGGATGTGGAGAAAATTGAACCCTCACACATTGCTGGTGAAAGTGTAGAATGGTACAGGCACTTTGGAAGACATTTTGGCCCTTCTTCAAAGTTAAGCCGAGTTGCCATTTGACCTCCCAATTTTACACCTAGGTTATATGCTACCCAAGAGAAATGAAAACACATATTCACTTAAAATATCATTCACGTGAGTCATAACAGAGTTACCCCTAATAGTTAAAATGTCCCGAATGCCTATCAACTGATGAATGAAAAAACAAGCAGTAGTATAGCCACACAGGTAATATTACTTATTATGAAATGAAGCTTCAAGATATACTACAAAACAGATGAACCTTGAAAATTCTATGCCAAGTGAGGAAGGACAGTCACAAGTGGTCACATTTTATGATTCCATTTATATGGAATACCCAAAGTAGGCAAATCCATAGACACAGAAAATAGACTGATGGTTGCCAAGGACTGGAATAGGGAAGGGTGGGGAACAACTGTTAATGGGTTCAGGATTTCTTTTTGAGGCGATGAAGATGTTCTACTTTTAGATTGTGGTGATAGTTGTACAGCTCTGTGACTATATTAAAACTGTTGAATTGGCCAGGTGTGGTGGCTCACGTCTGTAATCCCAGCACTTTGGGAGGCGGAGGTGGGCTAATCCTGAGGTCAGGAGATCAAGACCATCCTGGTCATGACTAAAATACAAAAAATTATCCAGGTGTGTTGAGGCACGCCTGTAGTCCCAGCTACTCAAGAGGCTGAGGCAGGGGAGTCACTTGAACCTAGGAGACAAGTTGCAGTGAGCCAAGATCATGCCACTGCACTCCAGCCTGGCAACAGAGCAAGACTCTGTCTCAAAAACAAAATGAAAACTGTTGAATTGTACACTTTAAATCAGTGAATTATATGGTATGTGGGTTATATATCAAATATTTCTATAAGATGCAATCAGAAGAACGCATGTATTCTGCTGCAGGTTATATAAAGTTCAAGTCCGATCAACTCAACAGTATGTTGTCTAGGCTTCCATGTATACCCATGTGATAAAACCATGAACATATAAAGGAGGGAGAGCTCTGGAAAAAAAAAAAAAATCCAGCCCAAAGTGGTGGTCATTACCATCGAGTTTCACATGAGGTTCATTGCGGAGCCACTGTGCTGGAAAAGTCCCATTTTCTGAGACTGAGTGACGGGTTTACTGTCCTGTTTTGTTTCTAATATTTATAATACATATCTTGTTTTAATAGATGCTTATTACTAAAAGTTTTGTTTGTATAAACTACTTCATAATGAAATTCAACACAGCCTTCTCTATTTTTTGAAGGAGATAGAGCAATTGACATTAGTGGAACAGTAGATGTTTCTATTGTTCCTTTTTCATTCAGGAGACTGCTAGGGAGAGGCAGAGGATGATGTGAAGAGATTGCTCATTGCTTGCTTAGCCCAGTACATTAACAAGTCTTTGGATGTATAAATATGAAGTGTTTTGGATCAGAAAATGGAATGCATTTTTTTTTCCTAAAACAACAAGGTTTTTAAAAACTTTTTTGAGAGGGAGGAGGCAGAGGAGGAGTGGATGAGTGTGAGAGGTGAGAGAAAATAACAAGAAAATGAGTGGGCATATTACTTTTATGAAAATGAAAATCTGATACTCAGTGTAAATTATGTGTCTACCACTTAAATGCCTTCCAATACTAAGGATGTTAAATTAATCCTGCTATTCAACAAAGACTTTGTGTAATCAGTAAGTCGGGGCATTTTAATTTTTATATTTTTAGGAAATCATGAAAAGGATCATGTTCTAAGACTGGCTGATGTATGACAGAGAAACAGTGTCTCAAATAACATAAGAGATAATTGATTTTTGTAGAAGTGCCTAAGTTCAACAGAAACAAAACAGGAGTCCTCAAAATGCTCAGGCCTCTAGGCTTCTGCCTTGTTAGGCCCCCTGTTGAGGTGACAAGCAGTTAGTTGAACCTAATGCTGTAATCTCCAGCCCTTTGATGGATTGTTTGGTAGGAATTTCAATTGAATTTTAAAAGATCATAAGATCCTGGGTTAGAAGATTATTCTTCCATCCAAAGTGTTCCTAGTGACCTCTTTTATTTGTTTTTCTATTTTTAGATACCCACTTTTCCAAACTGTTAAAAGGTTACATGATATTTTAAGTAGCTGCTCTAAGGTTGTTACGTGCTTAGCTAAATCGGTTCTCATCAGCATTAGCACCTTAATGAACAAATTCTCTATAGCCCAGCCTTAATCAGAACATTTTTATAAATTAGAGCAGTGATCAGCTATCAGGCTTTATGTGCCTCCCTCAGATACTGAACTTAAGATCCCTGGAGGAACAGCCCAAACCACATGGTTGGTTGTGCATCCAAACTCTTAGGTTTCTTAACACCATGCTTCCCATCAAAAAAATTGATACACAACCCCTGTTCATCCTACCATTTTTGTAAAATATCTAGTGATTCTAAAATTAACATTTAATTTTTTTTTAATTTTGCTCAGTATTTTTTGGATAATTTCTGTTACCGTGGCTTAGATAACTGGTGTTGTCCTTGGATGTCTAAAAGCTGATTTGGGGAATCACTTTTCTAATCAGTTCTTCACCTACTTAGCAGTAATCTGATCTAAACTCAATTCTCCTGGTCTTTGATGAGCTCTCATGTGAAGCCAAATCTAAATTCCCTCAAAGATATATGTTTCATTTGCCCTTTTTCTGATCAGAGGAGCCCTCACAGAACTCTAGGAGTTTATGAAAATGATTACAGTGAGCTTGTGATTTCAACCAATTGCCAAAATGCCTTGGGATATTTTTACTTTGTGAACTATCTTTGCAAAGAGAGGACATTTCATCTAGAAGAAAACATTTAAGGCAACTTTGGGTTTAAATGTCAGATGTTTTTCACTCGAATCTCTATTACTATATGATAGGAAGAATTCTTAGAGCTGTGTTCCTAGAACCTTTACCTCCATTGTGCTATTAACTACTTCAGTGAACCTAGACAAATTACTAAGTATCTAAGAAGATAGTCTTCTTGTTTATAAAATATGAAATTGGAGGATCTCTACTATCTCTTCTAGCCTTAATAGGCAATGATTCCGAAAATAGATTTGGACCACTCTGTTCCTTTCTGCATTTTCCATAATGAAGACATCCCTAATATTCATCTATAGTTTTTCCTTAAGCACTTTTTTTAACCCATAATATAATATTGATTTGTACCCTTGCTCTGAAAACTTGCTTGAATAAGCCTGATTAACATTGTTTGCCAATCAATAATTATCTTTGATATCTAACAATATAATAAAGTCTATTACATGGATCTAGATGTATTTCTTCAACAGTTTTTGTGATTTAGGAACTACTTTTTAAAAATTACAATTGTACCATTGTATTAGGTTTGTTTTTTTTTTGTTTTTTTTTTTTTTTTTTTTTTTTTTGAGACAGGCCCACACTGAGTGCAGTGGTACTATCTTGGCTCACTGCAGACTCGATATTTAGGACCAAAGTGATCTTCCTAACTCAGCCTCCCAAGTAGCTAGAGCTGCATGTTTCCACTGCCACTTTTAGATACCCACTTTTCCAAATTGTTAAAAGTTTACATGATATTTTAAGTAGCTGCTCTAAGGTTGTTATGTACTTAGATAAATCAGTTCTCATCAGCATTAGCACATTAATGAACAAATTTTTATTTGTTCACTAACTTTTTATTGTTTGTGGGAATGGGGGTCTTACTACGTTGCTGCCCAAGTTGGTCTTGAATTTCTGGACACAAGCAATCTTCCCACCTCAGCCTCCCAAAGTGCTAGGATTACAGGCATGAGCCACCATCCCTGACCTGTTGTATTAGTTAACCTACAACATTAATTCACAATTTGAAAAAGCAGCTATACAGAGATACCCTGGTGTAAGTAGAACATTTTCAAGAAACGATAGACCTGATTATTCCTCTGAAGGTCATGAGGATAAAATCTAGTTGAAGTTTCAGAGCAATCAAAAATTCCAATTGTATCATCTGAAATCAGGAATGTGCTCCTTTAACTTTTTTTAATTGTGCAGAAAAGCCATGTGTTACTTCAACAGCATTTAGTCATAGTAAAATCCAGTTCAGCTGTTAAAAAAGAAAATCATCTTTTCTCTCCCTGCCCTGGAGTGTTGATAAAGAATCTACAAATATGGTCCCTTATTTCGTGTGTGTCCCAAATATAACTGGCATAATTATCTTCGTATTTGGCTCATTAAGCATTACATTCTTCTGTGATTCACTGTAGTGTGACACTGGCCCAGCAGTGAAATCATTCTCTGTGACACAAAGGGAAAAAACATGATTCTGTTCTACTAGTTTTACTGTTAAGTCTATGGTTACCAATTGAGAACATTACTTTGATGTATAATTAATCTCACTGAAGGATGGCATTTTCTACTTTCTAGTAGAAAACTAGTCATCTGCATTTGCAACAGGCCCAGACCGTCAACCAAACCCAGGGTCCACATTTATCTTGAAGGCTTGCCTTGTTCTCTGCAGTCATGGGGAGAGCTGCACATTCTTCAGAAAGTGGCTCCATGAGTCCTTGGACACTGCAGCTGTAATAATAGCAGGAACTCACCTCATCCATCTCACCTGTTCTGCACATGGTCACTGCCTCCAAAGCATTTTGTACCTTGAAAGCTAAGCAGATTCCTAGATCAGTGGCCTCTTCCACCTGAGTTGCTGTTGTAGCTGTCATAATCATTTTATCTGGGATTAGTGTGGGGTAGAGGTAGGGACCACATTCTCAGGGTAAAATAGAAGAGTGAATTGTTTCTTTTCTTCTTTTTTCCAATGGTAACATTTTAATTTCTCCAGAATTATTTGCAAGCATTAAGCATTTTAAATATTGAGAGATAAAGAGTTGATTGTTTTCCCCATCTGGAAAAAAAAAAAAACAAAAAACAAAAAAAAAAAACTGTTTTCTGCCATCTAAGGAAAGGAGATTAATTAACCAGGAGGGATACATGTTTATCTCATATATATGAGTTTCCTCTGAGTATCCAAATGCCTTCCACCATTTAAAAAAATGGCATATAAATGCCCCATGTGCTTCAGTAAGTGTCATCTATTGATAGATCTGATCGTTGGGTACCATCCCTGACTGCATCTGCTGCAGGCACAGGGCCTTCCTCCTTGACCCTCTTTATAATGAATGTGTAAATGACTATTTGTATTCATCATAGGTCAAAACTTTGTGTGCCTTTACTTCTGCTCTCGTCACATTTTATAATGGGGTTCTCTCTGTAATGCACTATCAGTCAGAAAAAAGATTAAAAAGAAAATTAACACCTATCACTTATATTCCAACACATTGAATGGTAAGAATTGCAGGCTGACTTTTTGGTTACATTTTTTTTTCTTCTTTGTTCCAAATTGAGACTTTTATGATTTTCCCTAATTTCTTTATGTTCAAGTACTTCCAGAGCAATTTCCTTGTCTGGCCAGTGCGGTATACAGCAGGTGATCCCATAGGGATTGTTTTTATTTGAATTATTTGTATGTGATAGTCATTGTATTCCAGAGCTCCTTCCTGAAAGAGGCATATCTGTCATGATCAGTTCAGACCAGTATAGAAAAATTCTGTAGACTAGGTAGCTTAAACAAGAGAAACTCATTGCTTGAAGTTCTTGGGACTGAGAAGTGCAAGATAAAGGTACTGGAAAATTTCTTTTTTTTTTTTTTTTTTTTTTTTTTTTTTTGTTTGTTTGTTTCTGTTTTGAGACTCTTACTTTGTCGCCTAGGCTGGAGTATGGTGGCTTGATCTCGACACACTGCTATCTCTGCCTGCAGTGTTCAAGCCTTTCTCCTGACTCTGCCTCCTGAGTAGCTAGGACTACAGGTGCATGCCACCACGTGCAGTTAATTTTTATATTTTTAGTAGAGACAGGGTTTCACCGTATTTGCCAGGCTGGTCTTAAACTCCTGGCCTCAGGTGATCTGCCTGCCTCTACTTCTCAAAGTGCTGAGATAACAGGTGTGAGCCATCACTTCTAGTCTCTCCTGTTTCTTCTAAGTTTACTGATTCTGTTCATATGGTCACTATTCTCATGACCTAATTGATTTATAAGGGGCCCACCTCCTAACGCCAGCACATTGGGCATCAGATTTTCAACATTTTAATTTGGTGATGAGAAGTGGGAGGATTCAACATTTAATCCTTAACAATGCCCAGTTAAGTTTATCATGAATTCTAGAAACAACTGGCTATTTTCATAGTTGATTTCATATATCATCATTTATCAATGGACAAAAGTAATTTCTAGGCCTCAGTTTTCTTTTATAGTTTTTGATCGCAGGAATTATAGGGAGGAAATGGTAATGTAGCATATATCTAGAGATTTTTACGATGAGCAAGTCATAATGCTGTTGGTCAGCTTTCCCTGACACTGTTGTGCCATAGCTTGAATCATACTGTCAACTTTAAACACTGTCTAAACATGGATTTTAATGTCTTTTAATGACATTATATTGTCTTCATAAGTGGGTACCAAGTGTGCTTATTTCTAATTTGCAGTTATAATGTTAAATTCTAACCCTATTGCATCATCAGCTATAAACACTTTCACTGGTCTCCTGTTTGAGAAACTACCTGTTGATGGTTCTAGATGTACTTAAAGATAAAGTCAAAATAAGTTACATTTACTTTGGTCTTCTGCTAGAGAAATACTGTGTTGATGGTTCTAGATTTACTTCACGATCAATTCAAAGTAACTGTTTACTCATTTATATAAAATAGTATCCAAAAAATGTTCAGGGCCATTTTTAAGTAAAGGTATCACAAAATAGGTTCTTCCTGGGATATACAATGTCCTTTCTCTAATTTAATATTTGAAATCCTCAAAGATACTATATATGATCAGGAAAGGCCTGTAGTCAAACTTGTTTTAATATATATTTGGGCTATAAAAAAATAAAAGATTGAGAGATAGGAAAATATTTATATATGTATATGTATGTGTGTGTGTGTATGTGTGTGTGTGTGTGTGTGTATATATATATATATATATATATATATATATATATATAGTGTAATGATATCAATATCCATTCTTTTCTTTCCCTTTCTATGCCTACTTACCTAACAAGAAAATTTTGAAACTCTCTGAACTCTTACATATTTGCTCTGGAAATTACCTCTAAATGTTAGGGAATGACTCATTCCTCTTAGGGCACACTGACCCCCTTTGATTGATGGTTTAATATCTTCCCTCAAAGTACCAAGTAATGTTGGTTGTTTCTTTTAATTTCAAAACCTGTGCAGTAATAATACAGGTCATTACCGGTCTCTTGACCCAGACCTTGGGTGCCAACAAAATTAAGTTCTTGCTATAAGCCATAGACACCTGCAAGCTCTCAACCTACTGATGATAAATAGCAAACTATAATGGCCTAGCAATATGCACATGATTGTGTGATTCCTTTTCATTTGTTCATGGAGGTAGGGTGCTGAGATCACTAAATAATTAAATCACATAATGCAATTAGACTTACTCCATTAGGGTGCTCTTCACCCCGCCATTCTTCTTGCTGACAGTATGCATACCAGATTTCACTTCAGTGCTATTAAGCTGATTAGGTAATACTAAGCTGCTCAAATATGTAGCAGGTTTTTGTTGTTGTTGTTGGTTTAAGCTCCATAAGTCAAAGGCCAAATTCTTGAGATACAACAGCAGGTCTTCAAGTGATGTACATAAAGCTCTTTACCCAACACATTATGGCAAAGTCAAGTAGTCTTAACCCTTCAAGAGCATCCAGTTCCCCAGAATTGGTTACTAGGTTATAACATCAGATATTGTGTTGTAAGGAAAAAATATGTAAATTACTCATGCATTTCCTGGAGTGCTGCTGAGCTGACTGGGCTCTTGCTCTAGCATCCATAGGATGCAACGCTATTTCTGTTCTATCCTTCACCATCCATCCATCCCTTAATTTTTCCTTAATTAATATGTTAACAATATCCTATTATAGACTGAGTACCTATTATATGCCATGCAATATCCAAGATTATTTGCATGTAGCTGTTGAATGCACACAATAGCCTTGTGGTTCGATATTCTCTATCTGGGAGAATACAGAAGCTAAGGTAGGTTAGCTATCTTGCCTAAGATCACACAGCTAATTAGAAAGCCTGGACTTGAATCTAGCTCTGTCTTAACTCCAAAGTCCACATTTGTTTCCCTGTAGCAGGTTGCCTCTTGATAAAAAATAACAGGAGGAACAATATTTTGCGCTTCAAATACAACTTGGTATAAATCTGTTTCTGACATTGTTTAGCTTCTTCTCCAAGGAGGACAAGGGAACCAAGCCCCCTCTGTTGTAAAAGTTTCACATCTCAGATAACTGTCAAATCAGGGCATGGCTTCTGTTGCTGGACACTAGTACCATGTGGCTTATTGTCAATCTTAACTAAATACGACATCACAGCAGGCTCAACTAAATCTGTGTATTAGGAAAAATAACAAAGGAATTAAAAGATTTCATCTTTGCATCAGTGTCTTAGGCGATTTCCAGAAGAAGGACTTCGTTGTGAAAAGGTCATCTCATTAAGAAACAGAAAACAAATCCCGTTTCTTTTATGAATTATCCATATAAAGCATTAATTTCTATTTTTATTTTTTAAAGATGTATGTTATTCCCTGCACGAGACCTTTTGTCTAGAGGTACCCATTCTGATCAAAATTCTGTTGCATTTGGAATAGTGAAACTCATCTCTTGATTGCTGTAACCCAAAATTCTTTTAAAAAATATGGTCAAAAATGAATTAATGAATTGGAAGAAATAACACAAAAAGCAAGGTGTTATTGGTATCATTTAAGACCTTGATGCTAAGACAATGGAATATATACATTCAAATTATGTTCTACTTCTTTTTAGATATTATACAGCTACATTCTTCTTAAAACTGTGTAAAACATGAATGTTAAATCAAAATATGAACAAACAATTCAGAAGGTAAACAAAAATAGTTGATAATATGACTTAATATTTAATTTTGCTAGTAATCAGAAAATGTATATTAAGCAATTAATACTTTTATCCATTAACAAATATGTCAAAAATATATTCAAATCTGGTGAGGTGAGAAAACATGGTCAACTTCTGTAATGCTGGTGCCTGCATCAATTTGCATTGTCCTTTTGAAAATAAATTTAGGGCTGGATATGGTGGCTCATACCTATAATTCTAACATTTTGGGAGGCTGAGGTGAGAGGATCACTTGACACCAGGAGTTCAAGACCATTTTGGGAAACAGAAAGACCATGTTTCTATAAAAAGTGAAAATAATTCGCTGGTCATGGTGTAACACATCCATAGTACCAGCTACTAAGGAGGCTGGGGTGTGAAGACCACATGACCCAAGAATTCCAGGCTACGGTGAGCTACAATGGCACTACTGCAATCAAGCCTGGAAAAGATCTTGTCTTAAATAAATAAAAAGTAAAATAAATAAAATTTCAAAAAGACACCTGATAATGCATCATTTTCACTCAGTACATATTATTGCATAGATGATGGTCACAATGTTTTTTCATAGCTTCATTTTTTTTTTTTAAATGTATTCGACAAACACATGTAGAGTCGCAGAGTTATTTAGCCATTGGGGAAATAAATAGTAAAGGGTCTCATATCCTTTTCTCTCATGGAACCTATAGTCTAGATATACATGATATTCATGAATAGTTACATACATGAGTAGTTGGGCATTGGTATACATGAATAGTTGTTTAGTAGTGCAAAGTATTCTGGAAGGGCAAAAAAGAGGAATGTAACCAATCTAGGATTTGGGGGACTCTGGTAGCCTTAAATAAGATGTGTCAACTAAGCTGAACCTAAAGGAGAAGAACTGGCTAAAGCAAAAGAGGGGGGAATGTTTGTATCATAGGGCAGAAGGAAAAACAGATGTGTGAGCTCCAGGTGAAGAGCACTTAGATCCCTAAAATATTTGAGTGGCAGTCCCTGTAGCTTCCAGGTGGTGAAGTGATTAGGCATTGAAGCTAAGGATAAATTCAGGGATCTCATCATGAAAGGCCTGGTCAATCATGCTAGAAAAAAATATATATAAGAAATTTTATTGACAAGGCTGAATAATTTTATCCAAAGGATTAAGAACTTCAAGACAGAATGACATGTTTGAATTTGCATTTTGGAAAGAGCATTCTGCTTTGCAGTGTGTAGGAAGGATGAAAGGAGGGCGGGCAGGAACAAAGGCAGAAGAGAAAAAGGATCCATTCTAGTCATGTAAGGGAATAATGGTGGTGACTCAGACAAGCATAGGAAGAATGAAGATGAAGAGCAATTGCTGAATTTGAAGGATATTTAGAGGGGGAGGAATCAATAGGGTTTAGTGATGAATTGGATATAGGGGCTGAATGGGAGAGAAGTAAGTGATATGTAGGTTCTAGCTTGAGGGAACCCAGTGATGCTTCAGAGAAAGAATGTTACTTAAGACATAAATTTGGATAGGATGTCAATAAGTGGAGAATTATAGTATCAATATAATGCTAAAGTTTGGATATAACTAAATGTTAAATAGCAAAGAAGTAGATCAACACTGACACATCTGCCATCATTTGAATTAGTTTTACAAGGAGATAATATGAAAAAATGAGATCACATATTACAAATATATTTGTGTATTCTATGTATACACAACCTAAATATTAAGTATACATCTGAAACAGATACTGTATTAAATTATATCAAATTATTAATAGTATTGGTCTTTGGGAATTTGGTGACAATGGGTAGAAATATTTTTAACATGTATATGTATTTTACTATAATGTCGTAGAAACTGTAATTTTCTCTATAAAATATACAACGTTAAAAACTATATTTTCAGTTTCACTATGTTGAACTATAGTATGTTTACAAGTTACAAGATCACCATAAAAGATACTTTCCAAGATTTTGGAAGGCAAAATTTCTCAACAGGTAATAACGCAAAGTTCAGCTGTCAATGTAATATTTTGTGTTCCATCAAACATTTCAGCATAATGAAACATTGCTGTTCTGAATGTCATTGCAAAGAGGTTTTTATCCTGAGCCTGTGACTTAGAACTTGTTGGCAAGTTGTTGAGCCTCTGAGAAGGAGCCTGGATGACTGCTGAGAGAGGAGAGTCAGTTTGGATTTTCTCTAAAGTGATCTTCCACCCTATTTTGCCTGTGTACACATCACACACAAAAAATTCCATCAAACCACGTTTCAGTCAAATCAGCCTATGTTTACATTTTGAGATATGCAGCTAAATAGCCACAGTCTGAGATTATATGTGACCTGACATCTAATAGGAGTGTATTTCTTTCAAAGAGAATTTAATGTTTGTTCCTTACACTTTTGTTTTCCCTCTTTTATTCTTTTTGTCATAAAAAGATTGAAAATCCTCGCTGTTAGTGTGCAGAACATAAAACATAAAGCTCTTCCTGAAAGGTAATTTTCCAAGAATGAAAAATATGAGAATGGCATTTGATTGTTTGGTTTTCTGTCATTCAATGTTGCATTAAAACAACCATTTTTCCATAACTATGAATGGCCTTACTCTTGAAAACTGTCAGTTACAAATGAAATCGATAATAATTTGAAAGCAAAACCTTTCCTAAATTCCTCTAGGTTTTCAGATGAATTTGAAAATTAGTTAGTGGTACATATTCATATACAAATGTATCCATTGTTGGGGAAGAAATTAAATAATTTATAAACTCCATCTCCATATTCTCAGCAAAATATTCTTTTTTACATCTTAAAATGAACAATTGTTATAAATCTTATCCTACTCTTTTTCTTTTTTTCCTGAGGACATTTATATTTTGTTTTTCCCTGATATGTGGATTTTAATATACTAAAGTTACATACCATGAAGTGAAACCTAGAATTGCCATAGTTTATGAAGCCTTTTATATTATTTCACTAAAACAGGTGTGTGTGTGTGTGTGTGTGTGTGTGTGTGTGTGTGTGTGTGTGTGTTTGTGTTTGTTTCTTGGTTATGTGTTGATTCTAGAAACCTGAAAAGAGAAAAAGCATAAAAACTTAATATAATTTCCAACATTGAACAACCCAGAGGAAAACACCTGGATTAAATTTGACATCTTACTTCGAAATCTCTTTGGATAAACTCTTAATGGGAACAAGTGACTCAGGTTAAATCACTGTATGTTTCCATTAAGGGATGAAACTCTACCTGTCATCGTAACTAGACTCTGGCTTAGACCTAATTTGAGAGGCCAGTCTTGGAGATTACTTAAGTGAAAGCTAAAATGATGGTTTCAAACTAAATTAACAATCAGAAAAACAAAACTTTTCCTTGTTGCCCTCTTGGGGAAATTAGTCAACTGTGCTAGTGTGGCTGAAAGAGTAACTGTCCTGTGTATTAGGACCAGCATGGATTCTCCTGCATTCAAAGTATGCACAGCTAAACTGGTCTTAGGGCTCATGCTGTAAGCCAAGACAGCTTTCTTTCTGTAATCTGATGGTTGCTCTGTGTCTGAATCTCTAAAAGTTCCTAGTTCAAGGCATGCAGAAAAGAGAGATGTTAGAATTCCTTAAAGAAAAACTTTAAGCAAATTAAATTTAAGTGAGTTTAATTGAGCAAAGAACTGTTTGTGAATCAGGCAGTCCTTGAACCAAAATAGGTTTAGAGAGACTCCAGGCTGCCACATGGTCAAAGAAGATTTATGGACAGAAAAGGAAAGTGACGTTTAGAAAACGGAAGTGAAGTTTAGAAACAGCCAGATCAGTTACAGCTCAGTGTTTATCTTATTTGAACACGATGTGAACCGTTGGCTTTAGGCATAATTTAAAATATGTGAGGAGGCAGCTTTAGTCTAAACTTAATTTAACAGACCCACATAAGACCAATGGTTTAATAAGATCTCAAACTCTTTAAAATGTGCATTCTAATGAAGATGATATTTAGCTCTACCTAACTTTTCAAATGCCTTTTCATGCACTCATAGCATGTAATGTTTCAGCCATCCCACACTTCCTACAGTTTCTCTCTTACCTTTTTATCTCTGCATGTGGCATGCCCGCTGTTGGAACACCTTCTCCAGCTTGCCCAGTTGGTCATGACATATATCCAGACTGTGTTGAGGGGTAATCTTCCCTGTGATGCCTGCCATAAACTCTCCCAGGGACAGATAGTCTCTCTCCTCTGTACTTCATGGCACTTGGCACTTGGCATATATTTCCAATTTACTGTAAGCATGCTAGTCATAGGTTTGTTATTATTTATCTCTATTTTTAGTCTGTGAGCTCCTGGCAGAAAGTAACTATGCCTTAGTCATCTTTGAATCCCTAGTACCTAGAACATTGTCTAATCGTAGTAGGTGTGCACACATGTCTGTTTAAAAAAAAAAAAGCCTTTGCGCAGTGGCAGTATCATAGCCAGTGAGTTTCATCCGAGGCGCGATTATTGCTAATAGAAAACTTTTCCTGATACCTCACCATGCCGACTTGGATTATAGTCGGAACTGGCATTTTTTGACAGTCTCCACGGAGACTGAATAAAGAAAAAATTAAAAGTACAAAAAATATAAAATAATAAACATTAAATATATTAAACTGTAGTAAATTGGAGAATAATTACTATGCTTTTGTAGGGTCTACTGAAATTTGAAGTTCCTTGTTTAAAGAACTAAGAATGGCTATTTGATTTCTTTGTGTCTTAAGTGCTGTTTTCCATCTGTCACTCTGCACAATTTATGATCCGCTCGATGAAATAATGTCTAAGTATGGTAATATATAAGATTGGCACAGGTGAGGTGAACTATGCAAATGCATTGATATCAAACATTTCCATTTTTATTACAGGTTAGGAAGAAAGCATAAGAGTTTTCAAGTTAAAAAGAAACAAAAACTTATATTGGGGCCTAGGGAAAGAATCTGTGTTTCATAAATTGCATTAAATATTTGGTATGTAAAATTCCGGCTGCTGTTCTGTGTTAAATGGGTGAAATGCATCCCCTATCTAATTAAGTAACCATATGGAGACAAGTCACATTTACATAAACAAAAGCAGAGAGCCTGGCTCTATTGTATTCTCTTCTAGATTATATAACTTGGTTTCCGTGCTATGGCTTTCTGCTCTGACTTGCACATTGCCATGGACCAATACACTAACAGAAAATGAATGGAAGTTAAAGAGCTAATTCTAAAGAGCCTTACTCTATTTACATATTGCAGTGAGAAGGACTTTTGAATATTATGAAATCTCCTATGTTTACTAACTGCTTGCCTGTTAAAGCCAGTAGTGTTGGTATCTGGCCAACAGGAAACCCATTGTGTATTAGCCTGCTTTGCAAGATAGCCATGTGCCTGGTGTACGGTGTAACCATTTCCCTGCATGTTTATTGAATAAATGCTTCACAGCATGTGTTCAGAATTTTTGACCTAACAGAATTTTACTAATGTAGCTACAGGGGGCAAATGATAAGGAAGTGTTATAGGCAATGGTCCTTATCACTAAGGCTCTAAGATGAAAACAATAATAGCAATCAGAAAATCAAAACATAAATGTTAGGATAATATGTTGGAGAATGGTAATAATAGGGATGATAACTGTAATTCCTTCCTTTTTATACTGTACTTTGTCCACACAGGGATCTTGCTGGAGGTTGTGGTCATAGTGGCACATTATATGTATGTGACATTTAATCACTTTATTTTTACATATATTTTAACATCACAAAACACCAACAGATTTTAATCATCCATTTTTGTGAATGAGAAAAATGGAACCTCAGAGTTAAGTTACTCACCCAAGGTCACAGAGTTAATGCAGACCATGTCAGGTTATTTGATTCTCATGTAAAGTTCTTTAGTTTGAGCAGATTGAGTCTTTGCTTTTGGGTATGTTCCCTGTTCACAATTTGAAACAAATACCAGTGTAGTGAAAAGACAACCATACTTTGGAGACCAAAGAGGGGAAAGAAAGTGAAATGTATTTCAAAGTAATATCATCTCAAGAAAAAAGTATATGAATAATTTAGAAAGTCTCAAAACCTTTTGATACTCACCTTCACTTAAACAATAAGGATTTTATGAATCCCAATTCTGGATGACTGTGGTCCCCAGTGTGCCCGATTGCATTACATATACAACACATCAGATGATCAAATATAGGCAGTTTACTGTGGTTAACCCTGATAGAATGGCAGTGCCTTTGACCCAGTTATTTTACTTGCTGATGTTCACTGCCTCCTTATATATTAATTTGGTTTTTAATTGTTAAATATTCTTGCTTTAAAATAAACATTTGTTTCTCAATGAAACACAGAAAAATTCTTAATTTATTCTCAAACAATTATTCTTTGCCTTGCTTACCTCTAACTTTGGTGAGGATGTCTGGTCAGTTAAATACAGTTGTTAGAATACTTGTTCTCTCAAAAGTACTTATTTTCTCAAGACCTTCTCTGGGATGGGTTCCTAACACATCCATCCTGATCTGGAATCATCATCCAGCTGATAGGTTAACCAAATGGTCTTTAAGGTAAATGTCATATTTATTGTAAATAAAGAGGTGATACACAGACAATGTGTCTTTTGATATCATCTTTTGTTATCCTTTTGTTTGTTTGTTTTTGTTTTTTGAGATGGAGTCTTGCTCTGTTGCCAGCCTGGCATGCAGTGGCATGATCTCGGCTCACTGCAACCTCCACCTCCTGGGTTCAAGCTATTCTCCTGTCTCAGCCTCCTGAGTAGCTGGGACTACAGGTGTGCACCACCACGCCTGGCTAATTTTTGTAATTTAGTAGAAATGGAGCTTCACCACGTTAGCCAGGATGGTCTTGATCTTATGACCTCGTGATTCACCCACCTCAGCCTCCCAAAATACTGGGATTACAGTCTCGAGCCACGCCTTGTCTCATCTTTTGGTTTTATGAACTACATGCCATTACTCTACAACAGGCATTCACTAAATTAGAATATCAGACTTACAAGGGTCCATTCCTCTGAAACAGTGGAATCCTGAGGTGGTTGGAGTCACAGACCTGCGTTACTGTCACTGCAGCCTTAGACAAGGTGCATAATTAACACATATCCTCAGATACACAATGACACTCACCTTGGAGAGTTCGTGTCTCTTAAATGACCAAATCACTGTAGGAGGTTTATTACCATAATCTGTAGTTACTTAGTAAACAGCAGCTCTTATTTTGACTTTCTGCTAATGGAGGTTCCGTGTTTCTTAATCTACCAATGATCTTTCCTGAACAGCTGATGGCATTAGAATTTAATTAAGTGAAGCTTGGAGTGCTTGCTTTGTGTAAGATGGAAGATGCAGCTGTATCAGTGAGGAATGTTTTCTGCCACAAATAACAGAAAATCTCTCAGTAGCTTTAAGTAGGGATTTTTTTTTAAACTGTAATGTATTATCTGGGAGTGGATGACTCCTGGTGTTAGTTAAAGCTCTCGGTGATATCTGTGCTGGGACTTCTGTGTTCCTGTTGGACTTTGCTTCCTGAACTCCAATTGAGGCAGGAATAGGAGAAAGGACAGTACCAGCCACACCTATTTTTATTTATTTATTTTTTGAGACAGTCTTGCTTGGTCACTCAGGCTGGAGTGCAGTCGCGCCATCTTGGCTCACTGCAACCTCCGCCTCCCAGATTCAAGTAATTCTCCAGCCTCAGCCTCCTGAGTAGCTGGGATCACAGGTAGGTACGCACCACTACACCTGGCTAATTTTTGTATTTTTAGTAGAGACGGGATTTCACCATGTTGGCCAGGCTGGTCTCAAACTCCTGACATCTGTTGATCTGCTGACCTCTCCCTCTCAAAGTGTTGGGATTACAGAAGTGAGCCACCAACACTGGTCACATCTACTGTGTTTTATCAGGGAAATACAAGCTTTCACAGAAGCTTCTGTTCATGACTCACATGCTAAACCAGTGTTACCTGACCATGCTGACCTGCAAGAAGGTCATCGAGTGTGTGACTTTTCTAGCCTCTGCTGTGAATGTGGTGTGGAAGGAGGCAGATGGCTTGATCAGTCACCAGCCATTTGTCCTACCACAATTTCAGACTTCTCTCTGAATTATACAGTGGAGTTGTGGCATATGTGTTGAGATTATAAATAAATTTATCTTGAAGGAAGAAAGGCGTTCATGCAGTCTTGCATAAAACTATTTATTAAAGTAAGTGACCTCTTCTCACCCTGTCCCAAAGAATAGAATCTGTCAGCAATGTATAAGCCCCTTAAAAGTTTCCACTTCAGTTCTTGTTCCTCTTCCTTGCCTACCCTTCCTTTTTACTGAAAGAATTGACAATCTCCTGAAGAATTCAATTCTAAACTACTGAGCAGGGCTAAGCATGGTTGGCAGGTGTGTGGTGAGGGAGGTGACTCCTTGCCCTTTGGGATGAGGAAGGGGTGTCCTGGAGAGGCAGCCTGCTGAGGGGATTCAGCCTTCTTGCTGGAAGGAAGCCACCTGCCGGGCAGGGCTTTGCTGCACCAGGAATGAGAACTTGACCCAGTGTGGAACTTGGGGTGTGGGAAGGTGGGGCCAGGTATAGAGATAGGCATTAACCACTCCCAGCACTTCACTATACAAAGCAAAAAAAAAAAAAAAAAAAAAAAAGCAAATATATTATTATTTTCACCTACCTTATTTGTTAGAAGGGTACAAATAAACAGTGATGTGCATACAAATATATACATACAATCAATCCCTCAACTTCTCAATGCCACTCTAACAAATCATTCTCCTTTGTTTCTTACTTTCATGGGTCCCAGCCCTTTTTGTATTTATGCAATAATAAAAATGTAATGTTGCATTCTACCATTTTTGTCCTTCTCTGAACATTAACATTAACTGATACTTTTTTATTTCTGAAAAAGGATCTCCCTCCCTCCCTCCCTTCCCCCTTCCTTCCACCCCCCCTTCCTCCCTCCCCTCTTCCTTCCTCCCTCCCCTCCTCCCCACTTCCTCCGTTCTTCCTTTCCTCCCTCCCTCCCCTCCTTTCCTCTTCCCCCTTCCTCCCCTCATCCCCTCTCCCCCCTTCCTCCCTTTCTCCCCCCTCCCTTCCTCCTCCCCTCCCTTCCTCCTCCCCTCCCTTCCTCCTCCCCTCCCTCCCTTCCTCCCCCTCCCTCCCTCCTCCCCTTCTTTCCTCTTCCCCACCCTCCCTCCTCCACCCCCATCCCCAGGCTTGAGTGCCAGTGGTGTGATTTCAATTCACTGCAGCCCCTACCTCTGAACTCAACCAATCTTCCCACCTCAACCTCCCAAGTAACTGGGACTACAGGCATGCACCCAGTGAAATTTTTTATTTTTAATTTTTTTGTAGAAAGAGGGTCTCACTATGTTGCCCAGGCTGTTCTCAAACTCCTGGACTCAAGTGATCCTCCTACCTTTGCTTTCCAAAGTGCTGGGATTACAGGTTAGAGCTACTGTGCCTGGTCTAAGATTAACTGATCGTTAAGGGGGATCCTTGGGTACTTTGGACAGTTACCCTTCGGCTTTTCCATTCTACTCTTCTGCTCTGTTTGCTGGCTGAGCATGCTGCTTTATCTAAAGGATATTTATTACAATGGGAGGACGGGAACCTAATTGCTTTTAGATATCTCTGTGTTTTGTGAGTTGAATGGTTAAAACTTGATCTATTATATGATCTGGCGCCTTTTTTTGTTTGGCATTTATGTATGCCGGATAAATAGACATGTTCATGCCTTATTACTAGTTAAGCAAAAATGCATCATTCAAATTGCACGTCTGAACCTGTCTGCTCAGCCTACCACTATATGTTTATGTTTTATCAAGTGACCCTTTTAGGGAACAATGAATCGGACAGAACTAAAGCCCCTGATGGGAGTATAAGCAGTTGATGCTCATATAAAATCTTTTAATACTTTTGTCATTTCCTTTAATGTATGGATTTACTAAAGCTTGCAGGGACTTGGTATTTGTTGAAGATAGAAATTGGCATAAGCATTCAGTAACAAAACAAATTAATATGTGATTTATGAAATTCATTTAAATATAATTTAAAATATTTTTTTAAAACCACATCTGAGATTCTACCCTGAAACCCCTCTTACTCCCTGTGACATATACACATTTTATTTTCTGACTTTATTGTACTTTTGACATAAACTGTTTGCCCTTTTTAGAATACTTGCTTTACAATTTTTTGATGCTGACTGACAATTACTTACATGAATTAGCTTTTTCATTCCAAATACATTTCAAGGCTTATAGTATCTTAAACTCTTTGTTATGTGAGGCTGTTTTTTCTCCCCTTAAGCCGATGTATTTAATGGGGAAAAAAATCTTATTTGGAAGAATCAAGTTACAGTTACATTTAATTTGTTGCAGTGGCAAACTGTGTATGTGTGTTCTCAGTCATTAGGAGCTGTTTACTAAGTCTCGTTTTATTTTCTTCCTCTTGAAGTCTGAGCCTTTGTACCTCTATTTACGTTTGAAAATTCCTCCTAGAGTTCTTAAATAGAACATTACTTTTTTTTTTTTTTTTTTTTTTTTTTTTTTTTTTTTTTAAATTGAGACAGAGTCTCACTCTGTCACCCAGGCTGGAGGGCAGTGACATGATCTTGGCTCACTGCAACCTCTGCCTCCCAGGTTCAAGCAAGTCTCCTGCCTCAGCCTCCCGAGTAGCTGGGATTACAGGGGTGTACCACCACACCTGCATAGTATTTTTATTTTTAGTGGAGATGGGTTTTTTCCATGTTGGCCAGCCTGGTCTCATACTCCTGACCTCAAGTGATCTGCCTGCCTAGCGCCTCTCAAAGTGTTGAGATTACACGTGTGAGCCACTAATCTCAACACTTTAAAAGGCCTAGGCAGAAAATTAAGTCAGAAAATTACTCCTATTTTTAATGAATTAGGTTTACCATTGACAGTGCTTCCTTATTTGGGTTGTTGATGACTTAAGCATGAATAGTAGGAGGCTCTGGTCAAAGCTGCATGAATGGCATGCAGAAAGCCAGGTTAGGTGACAAGATGCACCCTTTTTCCCAGACTCTCTCAGGAGAGCTGGATCTGATGTGTGAGTGCATTAGTCAGGTTGCTGTAGAGGGGCAGGGTGCTCTAGAGAGCTTTAAAGAATAAGCTCTCACACATCAGACTATAGAATATATATATATATATATATATATATATATATATATATATATATAAAGGATATAGATACATATATAAAGAATATAGAACAGATGCATATATATGTAAAGAATATAAAATAGATGTATATATAAAGGAGAGTTTATTAGGGAGTATTGACTCCCAGTCACAAGGTGAGGTCCCACAATAGGCCATCTGCAAGCTCAGAGGAGCAAGGAAGCCAGTCCAAGTCCCAAAACTGAAGAACTTGAAGTCCAATGTTTAAGAGCAGGAAGCATCCAGCACAAAAGAAAGATGTAGGCCAGAAGTCTCAACCAATCTAGTCTTTCCGTGTTTTTCTGCCTGCTTTTATTCTGGCCACGCTGGCAGCTGATTACATGGTACCCATCCAGATTGAGGGTGTGTCTGCTTTTCCCAGTCCACCTACTCAAGTGTTATTCTCCCTTGACAACACCTTGACAGACACACCCAGGAACAGTACTTTGCATGCTTCCATACGTTTAAGTTGACACGCCTTGTTAACCATCACAGTGAGAATGTTCTTCCAGTCATTCACTAGGTTGTTGTCCTCCACTTCATCCTAAAGACTGACTTGGTCTCAATGGGAACACCCATTTCTAGGGCAGAGTTAATCTTGGTTTGGAAATGTTTGCTTTCTTTGGTCTTACAGTCGAATGGCCTTTGGAGGGTACAAGATGCCGCTCCCCCTTGTCCTCTTCCCTGTGCTCAGCAATCAGACCCTGCTGCCTTTGATTTTGTGGCAGTTTACTGGGACTTAAGTGTTTGCTGACTGCATGAAGAAACAAGGAGGTACAGTTTTGCCTCCTGCTCTTCCCTTCTTATATTGCTTCCTCAGTTTCCTGAGATTAGGAGAGAGTACAATTTGTTCTTTTCATTTGAAATGTAATTATAGCTACTGGCTATAGGATCAGAGCTATTAGTGATTTTAGTTCTCACCCTTGGTAGTGCAGTCCATCGTATATGGTGGAAGGTTGCTGGGGGCAGAGGGTGAGCTGAAGGCAAGCAGAATGGAATCACATCCCCTTTGAAGGGGCAGTGAGCTGGTGAGTTATCCAAGATCCAAGATGGATTACCAGTCAATCTCCACAGTTTCATAGGTAAAGAAAGCAGACCATTTGGAATCTTTTGACCATATTTTATGGCTGAGTATCCTCTATGATCTTCCCTGTCATCATTCACATACATGCGTGGGAGAACAACATCTATTCTCACCTTTTTTTTTTTTTTCAAAATATTGAAGAAGGTTGGGGTTGTTAGTGACCCTTTAATGTAGCCATTCACCAGAGTCTCTCACCTCACAGATGCAAAGACGCTCAGATTCAAAATGGAAACTTGAGTGATGTATTCATTCTTATGCTTTGACCAATAACGCTGAAGCCGTGCCTAGCTGGAGGCGCCATATCCTCTTAGTTCAGCTTCTAGAAGATAATTCACTTACATAGGTTCTACAAGCATGCTTTATTAATACAGTAGAAAGTTCTCCATCACAGATTCTTAACACTGATGTGGGTTTGCCATTGTGTCCTGATGTATGTGCTGTCAACATAGGCTGTGTTCTGATGTACTCTTTGATTTCACAGGAACTGACAACAGCGAAGTCCTTCCTGAATCCATCCCATCTGCCCCCGGGACACTGCCTCATTTCATAGAGGAGCCAGATGATGCTTATATTATTAAGAGCAACCCTATTGCACTCAGGTGCAAAGCAAGGCCAGCCATGCAGATATTCTTCAAATGCAACGGCGAGTGGGTCCATCAGAATGAGCACGTCTCTGAGGAGAGTCTGGATGAGAGCTCAGGTAGGAGCATGCAGCATTCAGAAGCAGCCATAGCAACTCTTCAAATTCTCCAGTGATTATGTGTCTGGGAAAGACTAGAAATCACCCCTCATCGCCTAGTGTAAATGCGGTCATAGTTAAATCACTCTTGGCATATAAGATGTGATCCTTTCTTCAAACGACTTCACAGTTGCCTTTCTAGTCTCTTCCAATAAAATGCAGAGGCATTTTCTTCCGGCTATATATAACTTTAAACATTGCATTTTGTATGGAAGTTGATACTCTTATAGTCACTGTTTTCATTTGCAGAATTGTGAATATTTTTGAGGACAAATATTGACTCTTGCATCAAACCCCTTGTTAAGCAGCATGATTTGAGTTTTGATAATCTTTCATAGATTTTTATTCTTTGCACTTTATTCTCCACCGTTGGTGGTTTTTTGAGTCCTCTTTTAGTTTTTTTGACTGTGGCTATAGTGGCAGATCCCAAATTAGGTTACCATATTCTAGCAGGATCTCGAATATGAAAGAATTGTGGGACCACGTTTACGTTATTAGTTTGGTGAATTTGGCTGATAAGTGGTGATCATGGACATTATGATTATACTAGCTACAGCATGTTGAGCACTCACTTGTAAAACAGGCTTTATCTAAGCATTTGACATGCATTGTTATCTGGCTCAGTTTTTACAACGGCCCTCTGCAGTAGGTAATGCTATTACCTTATAGACGAAGAAACTAAGGCTCAAAGAGATTAAGTAAACTAAGTGCTTGCTCTGGATGTCAAAGTGAGATAATTTGACTCAAAACCTTCAAAATGTATATACCCTTTTATATTTTAATGTTGACAGAAACAATCTATGCTTTTGAACTTTGTTTTCTCAGAAAATATTTAATCTGTTCACATGTTAGATTATTGATTTTTTTTTTTTTTTTTTTTTTTTTTTTTTTTTTTTTTTTAGTTGGTCAACTATTTGACTTGGTCAGCTCACTAGATCTCAGATTTTTAAATAAGTCAGAAAACATCAGTATAACTGAAGTTTCAAGTTAGCTTAATTTATTAACTATATAGCAGTGATATTCTGTATAACAAGGTAGGCCTTTCAGAGTGTTCAGAGACAGGTAAGATAATAGCCCATATAGGTGGGCTTTACACATAATGATAGAGATAAGATAAATATACCCATAAATACAGTGCAGATGAAGTTAAGATAAATATCTGGAGACAAGACTCTGGTGCTATGGAAGATTTGGACTATCAGTAAAGGTATTGTGGACTCAATAGAGGTTGAAAAGAACATTGATGTATATGTAACTCAAATGGGCATAATAGATGCTATACTATGTGGGGGAGAGAGGAGTTTTAGTGGTCTGAAGGTAACAAATATTAGTAAATGAAGAAAGCTTAGTATATTTCCAGCAAAATATTTGGTTTTGTTGAAATATAAAATTTATCTACAAAAATAACAGCCAGTAGCTAGAAAACTCAGTTTAATCAGTAGCATGAAAGGCCTCGAATAAGAGTGTAGAGTACTTTTCATAGTTTTATCGATATTTTGGTTGTGGTGATGGATCATATTGATGTACGGCTGGAGCTCTGCTTTAAAGAATGAATCTGGCAGAAAAGTTGGTAGGCAGAAACCAGAACAAGGAAGCTAAGAGACTTGGGTAATTCAGATGAGAGAAGATAAGAACTGGTTCAAGAATTGGGGGGTGTGAGGGCACAGAAATAAAACCAGAATATAAGTAATTGTATTAACAAGGAGAAGAATCTGAGATCACAGTTTTCACAAGCTAAATTTCAAGTGCTTATGGTATATAATGAAGAGATGTAGATTTGGAACTTGGGATAATTAGAGGTAGAAGAGTAGATTTGGGGAACATTAGGAAAGAATGAAGCCATGTAGATGGAAGAATTGTTAGAGGGGAAGGGGCAATATGGAAAGGAAGTAGACCTGGAAATATAGACCTCTTCAGAAGACAGGAACAGGAGTGTCAGCCTCCAGCAAAGAAGGAAAGAGCATGCTGTGTTCTAAAGCAAAAGGAGAAAATTATCTCAAAAAGATCTGTGGGTAAAACTCTGTGAATAAAGAAAAAAGCCAAAAATTAAACATTTTATTTATATGTATAGAAAGAGCACTAATCATTACACAGTTCTCAGCTACTGTTGGATTGCACTGTAAATTCAAAACACCAAAAGTAGAGAAACACCTAAAACCCTATCATAATTCCCTATTCATTCCAAATTGGAATTAGGAGGAGGAAGAAGAAGCAAAGTGCCCCATTTAGAGATTTTGTTCTTCAGACCAAAGCATGCTTAGAATCCTAGAATCTAAATGTAAGAACTGGACAGCTCTTAGTGATAAAGTAGCCCTGTTTTATACTTTAAAAATCTTAAGAGTCAAGAGACATAATTAGGCTGGGCACAATCCAGCACTTTAGGAGGTTGAGGCAGGTGGATCATGAGGTCAGGAGTATGAGATCAGCCTGGGCAACATGGTGAAACTCCATCTCTACTAAAAATACAAAAATTAGCCAGGTGTCATGGTGGGTGCCTGTAATCCCAACTACTCGGGAGGCTGAGGCAGGAGAATCACTTGAACCTGGGACACGGAGGTTGTAGTGTGCCAATTCCACACCATTGAACTCCAGCCTGGGTAACAGAGCGAGGCACTGTTTCAAAAAAAAAAAAAAAAAAAAAAAAAAAAAAAAAAAAAAGAGATACAATTGGTTCATGGCATAGCTGTTTCGGAACCAGATCTCCTGATTGCTCCTTCAGGTGAATTTCTTCAACAACATCAGCCACCTTTGCTTACAAATTTATATACTTTTCTCCCAAATCAAAATATTGACAAGTTTTCTTGTTGACATAAGGAAGGATTGAAGTACACGTACATGGCTCATCATTTTCCATTATGAATCTATTTAGGGTTTTAGTCACTCAAGTGTATAATCCTATACATACATCATTAGGATTTCTTTATTGCTGACCATTTCTTCCATCTTTGTAAAAGATGGGTCATGTTTCTGGTACTGTTAGACGAAAATTTAGAGAAAGCAATGATAGATATTTCCAGGATGGCCGATACTGTTTACTTTTTGAAGGAAGGATTTGGCATTTTGATGGGAAAAGGAGAGAACAAATTGAATCTTGATTGCAGGAACATTTCCAATCTTGCACTCCCAAGGCTGGGATCCAGGAGAGACCTAGATGGATAGGCCTGGTGCTGGGAGAGATTGAGTCAGAGACAACAGCAGTCTTCCTTACGTTGGCATTAAAAATTCAAAGGAAGACACTGGAGTTTGGGAGAGGGCAACCATGAGAATGACATCTACCATATAAGCAGAAGCCTGCAAAACAATGACAGAATATGAAATGCTCATGTGTCTTTTGCTCAATTAGTACCACTGAAAAGGACTCAAATACCAGTGGCTCACTGGGGCTGTACGTTATCATTAGATATCTCTGTCCTAGATTTTGCCCAGCAATGAACTCAAAATAGCAGAATCCCATTGGGTAAACACTTCCAAATGAAAGATAGAACATTGAAAAAAGATCAGCCATTTCTCTTACCACTGCTAGAAAAATCTTATATCCTTTCTCATATAAAGACCTCTTTAAGTATTGCAAGCCAATTCAACAGTGCACCCTCTTGTAATTTCACTACATTCTGTTTTGTTATTGCTTCCCCCTTTTTATTCCCCTAGCATTGCTAGGCAACTCCATGTCATGTGGATAGTGTTGTTGATTACATTTTCTACTTCCATGTAGAAATCTCCTCTTCACTTTGATTAAAAAAAAAAAGCCAATAAAGGACACATACTTCGAAAATTCATAAATGATAAAATCTAAAGAGATTATATACCAATTTTTTTAAATATGCTATTGAGAAAGAATTTAAATTTTAGCAGTTACCTTTTTGAAAAGGACTTAATAAGCACAACCTTTCCTTCCAAGTCATTTTGATCGAATCAATGCGAAGAAAATGCCTCTCCCTAAACTGTTTTCTTCTGTGTAGTTAATGAAAATCAGTATGTACCACACACTGCAATTATGTTTCCTAAGCTCTGTATTAATAGTAGAATTGTGGAAACAAGAGCAAGATGAGTGGAGATACTATACCCTGAACCAATACATAAGTGCAATTTAAGTTGGAAACAAAATGGCCTCAGGTATTGAACCATAGATGCATTACCTCCCTTGGGTTCTCCAAGGCAGAGCTGGGGAACAGGACTTGACTACCTTTACAGACTTAATGGCTTTTGACTAGATCCATAAAATAATCCCTCCCAGCCTAATAGGAGTAAATGACACTGAGAAGCCAAGGACAATGGGACCACATTTGACCAAAGAGAGAGAGTACTGTCCATATTTTTTAAGTCCTGTCAAAAGTAACTTCTATGTCTCTTTGGACAATATATTCTCCATTTCTGAAATTCTAGAGAAATTTGATATATTTTTTTTTTTTATTTACAGGCATTTTGGCTTCAGAACTCATAGGAAATGCATAGGACCTGGTAGTGTTTGGAGTAGACACAGAATCTTTTGTGTTCCTAAATTGGAAGCAATAAGTCCTTTCAGTTGTTAAAGGCTGCAAACTGCCTTTGGTCTTTCTGGTAATTTGGCCCTGTCATCTAACAGTTCAAATAAGAAGAAAATGGATTGGGTGTTTTCATGCAGTTTAGCTTGGAAAACCCAGAGCTAGAGTTCTTTCCTGCAAAAAGTACAATTTATTTGACATGAGTTACTGTGTTTGCACAGACAAGGCTATACCTCTTAGTAATGTACACTTGCAGTTCCCTGCACTAGCCAAGAGATCCTCTTTCATTTGTTCTGCCTCATTTCATTTGGAAATATGGGAACTCATCTTCCTTGTGTTGTTCTTCTGTTAACATCTGGAAGCTTAGAGTTGAGAAGTAATCTCAATCCAAGAGCCATGTGTGCCCCTGTGAAAGGATGAAGTATGCAGTAACACCAAAATTAAGAGCTTTAATCTAACAGGCAGACACACGTATATCATACACACAATAGTAAACAACAACAAACCACATGTATCTCGGCAATCAAGATTATGTGGCCTGTGGGGAGCTTGAGTTATCGATAAGCTAAACCACTTCTTTATTGTTCAATAAAAGCAGGAATTCTCTTAACAACACACTGTGGCTCTTATCTTATTCCACCTCAGAGATATTGAATTCTAATGAGTGAAATAATGTGTATTCCAATGTGTTATGGGAAAAGTCTCAACTCTGGTAAACTAATATTTTTCTTCTTAAAGAATTTCATTTCAGGGACCTCATTGTGTGTGATTTCCTTTTTAAACAACTGGTGTCACTCTCTGGGGATAAAAGGTTAATGGATTGTATTGAGAAAAGGGAGAAGAATAGAAATAAAAATGTATTAAATCTTAAAAGTTTATATCTTAGAATGTTGCTATGCTGGTGATGAGGATTTGAATATAGTATCTTCCAGAAAACCATTAATTTGAAGGTATCTTGAATGACTCACAAATCACCAAGGTACATTTGGGAAGCATATATTTTAGACCGCATAACATAGAAATAATCTCTTAAGTGTTTCATTGACAGTTTGTGGATTTAAAACTCACTTTGATAGAAGCCTTCTCCCTCCCCACCTTAGATTTCATCTTGTGTATCACTCTACTTCTCAGAGAAGACTGACATATTCTTAAAAGGTTTTCAGGAAACTATTATGAATTCCCTACATAAACTATGGCAGAATATGAAAGCTTTTTTTCTTGTAGCTAATTTAACTTTTCTTACAAAAGGGAAATAAAAAGGAGATTATTTATTTTCATTGCACCCTTAGCAGTGATAGAAGTGACCTAATCATTTCATATAATTTAATAAATTCTGATACCGATCAGACCTTTGTCTTAAAGCCTAAATTCTTGACCAGTCTCTTCGGTGCACACATTAAGAAGTGTCAGATATAGGTGTTGGGGATGAAGGCAGCAAATCACACTGTGATGTGTGTACCTATGCAACAATCTTGCATGTTCTTCACATGTACCCCCAAACCTAAAATGCAATTAAAAATTTTTTAAGTGTGTATATTGATTTAAAATACCAATTATAAAGATCTATAAAAAAAATGCAGAGAGAGAAACCTGAGGTTAGTCTAATGGTTAAGAACATGGATTTTGGTATGGAGAAAGCAATGTTTGAATTCAGGCTTTCCATTTACAAACTTTTTCAGGTAGCTATGAAATTGAGCTTCCTTTCTCCTTGGTTCCTCCATATGTGAAATGGCAGTGAAAATTGTATCCACTGTCACATAGCACCTAATATATGTGACACGCTTAGCCTAGGTCTTCGTGTGCAGAAAATGCTTGGTCAAATGCTTGGTCAAGACTAGCCCTCAAAATAATGAATATAAAATAGCTATTTTCTTCTATTTTTTTTGAGACAGAGTCTCACTCTGTCACCCAGGCTGGAGTGCAGTGGCACTATCTTGGCTCACTGAAACCTCTGACTCTCAGATTCTAGCAATTCCCTGCCTCAGACTCCCAAGTACCTAGGAGTACAGGCACCCACCACCACGCCTGACCAGTTTTTGTTTGTTTGTTTGTTTGTTTTTTAGTAGAGAAGGCATTTCACCATCTTGGCCAGATCTTGGCCAGGCTGGTCTTGAACTCCTGACTTCATGACCCACCCAGCTCAGCCTTCCAAACTGCTGGCATTACAGGTGTGAGCCACCACACCTGTCATTTATTTTTGAATGAGACAAGTGGCTGATGATTATGATTCAAAAAACAAATATATAATTGTAGCATTTTGCATTCCAAGGAGATAACAGGGCTAATATTATTGACAGATAAATATTTGCTCTTCCTAGGGTAACATTGCCTTATTTGCATGTGATTCAACCATTCAGGTCACTTTGTTTCTTTATGTTACTCTGAGTCCATGGGAGTTTTACAGGAAAAGGGTCTCAATCCAGACCCCAAAAGAGTGTTCTTGGATCTTGTGCAAGAAATTCAGGGCAAGTCTGCAGTGCAAAGTAAAAGCAAATTTATTTAAAAAGTACTGAAAGTACAGCTACTCCATAGACAGAGCATGACATTCCTGAAAGTAAGAGGAGGAAGGCGTCCACCCTAGGTACAATGCTTGTATATATGGGAGATCTGCTCTGCTTGAAGGGTTTGCAATAACAGATTAATTTTCTTAATTATTATATTTTGCAATAAATGATATTATCTTTAAAGCAAATTAGGAATGCCTTTGTTCTCCAGATATCAGGATATCTGTACTCTCCCAAGTCTGGGTCTGTTTGTTAAACATTATTAATTTGTTCCCTTAACTATCAACATCTAGAGGCTAGGGATGCATAACTTTCTGAGAATATAGCCCAGGAAGCCCCAGCCTCATTTTCTTAGCCCTCACTCAAAATAGAGTTGCTCTGATTTGAATGCCTCTGATAGTAGCACTGTGGGGCTTACAAGTAGTACAATATATGCCCTAACCTGAGGTCATAAGCCACTAGCAGGAGGTGATTTCAATGACTGCGGGAATGGAAAATCATTGATTGAAGGAACAGGATTGGAAATCATGACCGTGTTGCCTATCATGTTGTGAGTAAGACATGGAAGTGAGTCATGCACGGGATGCTGTCTTCTAAACAACCCTTCTGTGTCCACTTCTGCCTCAAGTTTCTTTTCTTACTGTTTTCAGACAACACTATTAAATTAATTTGCTTTCCTTTGCCAGACACCTGAGCTGATTAATTCTAATCTCTGGTGTGGAAGAAACTGGAGAGCTTGGGTGTGTTCTTTGTTTCTGTACTTAATTCTGAACTGATGCTGCTTCTGAGGAATACGTGGAGGGCTTATTATCCTGGGAAAACTGAAGACTATTCATTAGGCATAGCGCATATGCACATTCAAAGGATAACCATTTATTTTTGGTCAAGATACATTTTTATCTTGTTGCTAGGATGAAGTGATAAAAGACATTTAGCCCTAATTAATTATCTGCTAGTAAAATGGACCATTGTTCTGCCTTTTCATTTCTGTATTTAATGTACTACTTACAGTAGTATGTTGGCCTAAAGACGTCTAAGCTCTCTTAAGATATGGAGGTACAGTTCCATGACATTTCTTCCCTGTCAGTTTTGAAACTTGAAATGTGTGTGAGATACATGTGTCCTTACAAGAGTCCCCAGAGCCATGTTCTAGAAGCCAGGCTATTTATTGAATAAGGATAGAGCTTTCAAATCATAGGTAGAATGGCACCCAGCCTCTGCTTCTGGTGCCATGGCTGTTGTCACAATGGGTACTGCCGAGGCAGATTAAAATGTCTCCCCCTCCAGCATAGAAGCTCCTTGAGAGTAGGGATCTTGAGAATTTGCTTATCAATGTGTCCTCAGCACCTAACATAGTGACAGGCACATACAGGGTACTCAATAATTGTCTTTCTAATGAAATATGTCATAAACCTTATGACATCTTTGATCTATTGCTTATGGTAGGAGACCAGTGGCAAAATAGTAATACTAAAAAATAGTAGTAATAAGATGTTAAAAGACCAAAATGTATATGACGGTATTAGTGAAAGTAAAGGGCCATGCAAATATTATATAAGCAACTAATAATAATATAATATGTTACTCAAAATCTGAGTGGGAGTCTCATTGTTGAAGCATATTTTTCAATGCTCTGAACCTGAAGCAGTGAGACAAATGGAAAACATTCCTTATGTATGTGGAAGACTCACTTTTTCCAGCTGAAAGGGCTTTCTGTCTGCTCAAGAGACATCAGTAAGACAGGATACCTCACCCAAATGCGGGCATCAAAGGGGCTGAGAAACCTTGGAAGTTCATGATTCTTTCAAGAAAACTCTTGAATATAAGAGAATATTGCTTTTCAGGTGGGGTACAGTGGCTCACACCTGTAATCCAAGCACTTTGGGAGACTAAGCTGGGTGGATCCCATGAGGCCAAGAGTTCTAAACCAACCTGGCCATCAAGGTGAAACCTCAGCTCTACCAAAAATGCAAAAATTAGGTGGGTCTGATGGCACATTCTTGTAGTCCCAGCTACTTGGGAGACTGAGGCACAAAAATTTCTTGAACTTGGAAGGTGGAGGCTGTAGTGAGCCAAGATTGCAGCACTGCACTCTGCCCTGGGCAACAGATACTATTGCTTTTCTTTCTTTTCTTCTCTTTCTTTCTTTCTTTCAACAGAGTCTTGCTCTGTTGCCGAGGCTTGCATGTAACAGCGCGATCTCAGCTCCTTGCAACCTCTGCCTCTTGGGTTCAAGCGATTCTTCCTGCCTCAGCCTCCTGAGTAGCTGGGATTACAGGCACCTGCCACCATGACAAGCTAATTTTTTAATTTTTAGTAGAGACAGGATTTCGCCATGTTGACCAGGCTGGTCTTGAACTCCTGACCTCAGGTATTTACCCACCTCTGCCTCCCAAAGTGCTGGGATTACAAGGGTGAGCCACTGCGCTTGGCCCTGTTGGGATCCAGCTCAACCCTGTACGTGGGTGCTCCAAGTCCCGTTGGTGACAAGGGAGTAAGAAAAGAAATGAGACAAAGACAAGAGTAGGAGTTCACAGTGGGTCCAGTGGGCCAACTCACTCTCGCGTGCGGTGAATCGCATTGGCACTGGGCTCTGGGCTCCACACTTTTATTAGGTGCATTGTCTTATTAATCTGTCCACTGTTGGAAGGGGAGGTAAGAAGGAAGATGGCTGGGTGGGCATGGGGCGGGGTGGGCAGGACAGTGTGTGTCTCGCAGCATTCAATAGGAAATGTGGTTCTTCTAATTTGGATTGTCTGTCTAGGTGCATCTGCAAAGAGGCACAGCAGATAAGGCGCCATAAGGTCTGACCACATACAGTGCATCAAGGGGCTTTTATCTACCGAGCATTGCAGACACAGCAATCAAAATTACTCCATATTCTGAGAGCATAGGCAGAGCCTGTGGTGTTCTGGTTACCTCAGCCTTGTAAGGCTTTCCAGCCTCACAAGCTCCTATCTGCAAAGACCCTCCCGAGTCTTGTGAGGAGAGGTTGCATTCCTTCTCAGAGTTCTTGCACAAGCCCTCTTTATGAGATCCTTATGCAGACCCTATGTTGGGAAGAGATCGCGGGACAAAAGCAGTCTTTGCCGCCTTGCAACCACACTGCAGCTTTCCCCGGTTATAAAGCGCTCTCAGATGGTGTTTAGTGTAGGCCTCCTGTTACCGATTGATCTCTGCTTTTATTTTACTGAACCAAAGTTTGGAGTTTTCTTAATTCAATATTTGATCCATGGCACAAATCTCCGTGTATAAAAAGTAAAGCAAGCTTGTAATAATTTAACCGTGAGTAACACAGGTCTGCCCTGGACATCTTGACCTACATGGCCCATTATTGCTTTTCAAGGGAATTTGATTGCTTTGTTTTTCTCCCAGAGAACTGAGCAAGGTCCTACATCACTCATGAAGTTGTACTGGAATAATTCTTTGGGACTTTGTCTACGAAGAATGGAACACTCATTGTCTCAGCCCTGATCATGAAGCGCTAAAATGGGGACAGTAAGGCACAAAGAAAGTGAAATAGTGAAATGAAAAGGCCCCAGAAAACAGGCACCAAGCCTGGGATGAGAAAACCATTCTACCAAAACCTAGATGGCTGGTCATTTACTGCTTCTGTATGATTGGGGGTATGAGAAACATCTTACAGGGGAGGGATTCTCACTTCTTTCTTGACTCTAATGATTCCAGTTGGTAAGCTGAGCATCCTGCTACAGAGAACTTCCGAATGATTGAAGTAGTAAGGCTGAGTGGGGAGGCAAGTATTTGAGAACTGTGTCAAATTCCTCCCCAATTGCCCGTCACCAGGTGTGTCTGAGAACCGGCTGGAAATGGTAGCCACAGCAGGATACTGCTGTCGGGCTTTGTGTCAGTGCGATAATGAGCGCTGGATGAAAAGCTCAGAGCCAGCTGTTGGTAGGCACCAGGCTGCGGTTGGCATAGTACTGAATGTTAAATACTATTCCAGAATTCTCTGTTTTGTCCAGAGGAAGTTAGGATCTTAGGCTGTGACTGTTGCCCTTTTATTAAAAGTTGACCAGAAATAAAGCATTTTATTTCTTTACCACTCTCCATTTCTTTCCTTCTCTCGTTTGCATTTCTCTTCCTTGCACAGTGAAGCATATACCTTCAATTAGTTTGAAAATCCTCTAACTTTTAGTCTCCCAATAGGATTAGACCTGCTAAGAGTAACTAGTGTTTTCTATCTGATAAATAAGGGGATTATAGCAGTAACTGCTGTCAGCATTTTTCTCATTTAAACAAATAAAGCTGACAAATGATGAAGTTCTGTGCTGCTCTGTTATGTTTAGTACAGGCAGAGCAATTATTCATCTGCTGCCAACATTAGTCTATCTACAGCTAAACCATCTAACGGCATAGAAAGCTTATTAGCATATCAGTACCATAGTCATATTTGTGTATTCTTTAAGAGTCCATAACAAAGGCTGATGGTTATAATTTGCACAATAATTTAAAAGGTTGGACTTTTCTATGCTTATTAGAGTTATGCAAGTTATCAGGTACAATGCTACTCTTATTGATGACATGTCATTTCTTATTTGCCTGGAACTTCTGCTCCCCTGTAGTATTTTCTATGAACCAACTTCCATCTCCGGAGATATAGAAGTAGATCTCTGTTTTTGCATGAATACTGATAGATGAAATTCAGTGGAGGAAGAGATAGGGAAGAGCAATTTTCTTAAAGCCACATCCGTTGAATATTTCTCATGTGTGAATATATCATGTATATGTATGCATATATATGTATACACACATATACTCATGTGTATATGGGTATGTATATATACATGTATACTGTATGTAAAGGTATACATATATATATGTGTGTGTGTGTGTGTATATATATATATCATTGATCAGTGATGAGTTGAGAACTAATATATTTAAAAATTGTTTCTTATTCAATAGTTTCTTGTTATGGTAGGGAAAAATATAATAGATACAAAGAATCCATGATTTGCCAAGGCTTCTTTTAGAGGGGATAGTTCGATAAAACTGAAGACCTCATGTTAGAAGAAGGCCTAATCTAGAGAGATAATATAGCTTTTGTGGGATGGCAGTGACACTTGCGGCCTTTTAAAGAAGCCTGCCACTCTGATGCTATTGGCTGGGAAAATACTGTGTTTGGGAGCAGTTGTTTTATAGGCACTTTGCTCTGCTGATCACATGGGGAGCCTCTGCTGGTAACTGTGCCATTCTAATATTGAAACCATGACTTCAGCATTTTCCTCCCAGCTGTGGTTTGCCTGAATGAGGGGTTACAAAACCTCCTGACAAGAATGGCCTAAGACCAGATACAATCTTCATAGTGGGGTGCTCTGGTCCCTTATATATGCTTTCTAAAGCACAGTGTGCAGCTGTTTATGCGGCCATATTTTCTAATAGGGGCCTTGCTGACCCTGTAGGGACTGCCCTGCCCAGGACTGGCTAATTCCTAGAGAGAGAAAGCAACTTGCCTGTGAGTTTACCTTTCATATGTAAACCAAGCAATCCAGAGGCCACACCCCTAACCACCATTTCTATGAAGTTCTTCTACTCCAGACCACTGTTCCACTGCCCTAACCCCAGGACTAGGTACCAGACAACTGGGTAGTCATGATGCCCCAGAGCCCATCACTATTATGCAAACTAGCCAATCCCAGCATATTCTGTTTCTTCTCATGCAGACCATAGTAGAAAGCCCCTTTCCACCTGTTCCCCCATCCCCACTGCCTCCTGAAAGACCCTGATGCTTCCCCATGTGGCTCTATATGGCTTGCTGTGCCTCCTGTCTCTAGGTATCTGTGAGTGTCAGCTTCTTCCTTCTTGAAAGTCACTGCCATGTCTAAATGTCTTACAACACATTATTGAAAAAAATCCTGGGTGCTCTTCAAACACTATAGTGCTAAGATTAAATCACAGTGAGTTTTGTGATTTGGATTTGGACATTTCCTACCTTATAAACATGATAACCCTGAACCATTTCAGGATGGTGCTTGTCTTCATTTCCAAGCTGAAAAAAATCGATAGCTAGATATTCTTATAAGACGGGAAAGTGAAAACATGAAAGTGCTTCCCATTAGCTTAAACCTATTTCTTCTTTTTAATTGATACATATAAATTTACATATTTTGGGCATGTGTGATATTTTGATACATTCATATAATGATTAATAATTAAATCAAGATAATAGGAATATCCCTCCCCTCAAACATTTATCTTTATGCTGGGAATATTCAAATTCCTCTTTTCTAGCTATTTTGAAATATGCAACAGATTATTGTTAACTATAGTCACTCTACTGAGCTATCATACAGTGGACTTTAGTTCTTCTACTTAACTGTCTTTTATTGCCCATTCATCAACCTGTCTTCATCTCTTTATTGCCCTTCTTGACCTCTGGTAGCCACAGTCTACTGTCTATCTTCATGAGATCTACTTTTTCAATTCTCACATATGAGTAAGAACGTGTGATATTTGTGTCTCTGTGCTTGGCCTATTGCACTTAACATATGACCTCCAATTTCATTTATGTTGCTACAAATGACAAGATATCTTTTCTTTTTATGGTTGAATATTTCATTATACACACACACACACACCCCAAATTTTCTTCATTGCTTTATTGATGGATACACAGATTGATTCCATATTTTGACTATTGTGGATAGTGTGATAAACATGGGGCTGCACATACCTCTTTGATATATTAATTTCCTTTTGGGGGAGATATATATGCCTAGTAATGGGATTTCTGAATCATATGGAATATATATTTTAGTCATATATGGCCTTTATACTGTCTTCTATAGTAACTATATTAATTTACATGCCCCAAATGGTATATGAGGGTTATCTGTCTCCATATTCTCTCTAGTACCTATTGTTTGTCTTTTTGACAAAAATCATTTTAACTAGGGTGAGATGTGGTTTTGATTTGCATTTCCCTGATGATGATTAGAGATGCTGGCTGTTTTAAAATATATTTTTTGGCCATTTGTATGTCTTTTGGTAAATTTCTATTCAGGTCTTGATTCTTTGCCCATTCATAAATCTTTGGTTCTGTTTTTTGCTATTGAGTGATTTGGGCTCCTCATATATTCTGGTTATTAATACCTTGTCAGATAGATAGTTTGCAAATATTTTCTCATATTCTGTGAATTGTCTCTTAGGTGCTTATTTACTTTCCAGTGCAGAAGCTTTTTAGCTTGATGTAATCCTGTTTTTCTATTTTTACATTGGTTACCTGTGCTTTTCAGATCTTAGCAAATAAATTTTTAGCTCAACCAGTGTCCTGGAGAGTTTTCTCAGTGTCTTCTTTTAGTGATTGCATAGTTTCATGTCTTAGATTTGTTTTTTTTTTTTTTTTTTGTTTTTTTTTTTGAGATGGAGTTTCGCTCTTGTTACCCAGGCTGGAGTGCAATGGCGCGATCTCGGCTCACCGCAACCTCCGCCTCCTGAGTTCAGGCAATTCTCCTGCCTCAGCCTCCTGAGTAGCTGGGATTATAGGCACGCGCCACCATGCCCAGCTAATTTTTTGTATTTTTAGTAGAGACGGGGTTTTACCGTGTTGACCAGGATGGTCTCGATCTGTTGACCTCGTGATCCACCCGCCTCGGCCTCCCAAAGTGCTGGGATTACAGGCTTGAGCCACCGCGCCCGGCAGATTTGTTTTTATTTTGATCTGATTTTCTTATATGGTGAGAGATAAGGGTACAATTTCATTTTTCTGTATGTGAATGTCCAGTTTCCCCAGAACCATTTATTGAAGATACTACCCTTTTGTCAATGTTGTTCTTGGTTCCTTTGGTCTTGGCTATTCAGGGTTTTTTGTGGCTTCATACAAATTTTAGGATTACTTTTTCCATGTTTGGGAAAGATGTCATCAGTATTTTAATAAGGAGTGTCTTGAATTTGTACATTGCTTTGCATAGTATTGGCATTTTAATACCATTAATTCTTGCAATCCATGAATGTGGAGTATCTTTACTTTTGTGTGTGTATGTCCTCTTCAATGTCTTTCATCAGAGTTTCATCATTTTCTTTGCAGAGATCTTTCATGTCTTTGGTGAAGTTTATTCCGAGGTTTGTTTTTTTTTTGGGGGGGGGTGGGGAGGGGACGGGGGGCGGGGGCTATTGTAAATGAGATTGCTTACTTGATTTATTTTTCAGATTATTCACCACTAACGTATTTAATTGCTACTGATATTTGTACATTGATTTTGTATCCTGCAACTATACAGAATTTGTTTACCAATTCCAACATTTCTTAGTGGAATCTTTACATATTTCTAAATATAAGATCAAGTCATCTACAAACGAGGCTAATTTGACTTCTTTCTTTCCATATGAATGCCTCTTACTTGTTTCTCTTGCCTGATTGCTCTGGCTAGGACTTCAGTACTACGCTCAATAAAAATGTAAAAGCGGACACCCTTGTTGTGTTTCAGATTTAGGGGAAACACTTTCAGTGTTCCTCTGTTCAGTAAACTGTTAGCTGTAGGTTTGTCAGATACGGACTTTATTGTTTGAGGTATGTTCTTTATATGTATAGTTATTTGAGGTTTTTATCATGAAGGGATGTTGAATTTCATCAAATGCTTTTTCAGCATCTATTTAAAGGATCACTTTTTTCTTTTTTTTTCGTTCTGTTAATATGGTATGTCATGTTTATTGATTTGCTTATGTTGAAGTGTCCTCACCCTCTGAGATCAATCCTGCTTGATTATGGTGAATGATTCTTTTAATGTGTTACTGAATTTGATTTGCTAGTATTTCATTGAATATCTTTGCATCTGTATTCATCAAGTATATTGGCGTGTAGTTTTGTTTTTATTGTGTCTTTGTGTGGTTTTGGTATCAGAATAATGCTGCTCTCACAGAATGAGTTTGGAAGTATCCTCTCTTCTTCAGTTTCTTCTTTAATTTTTTGAGGCTTGTTTTATGACCTATCCTATGGTCCATCCTGGAGAATATGTTATGTGCTAAAGAGATGAATGTGTCTTCTGCAGCAGCTGGGTAAAATGCTTGAACACATTTCTTACCTTAAAAGTTATTAAGTGCTTCTTTGGTGAGACTCCACTTCTCAACGTGTGGGTATATTCTGCTTTAATAGGTCTCCCTGTTCTGTAATATAGGAGCTCTGGCATATTAAAGTCACTCTAACTCCTCCTACCTGTGTGCATTGATGGATGTTCTCTCTCCTCCGTTGTCTCTCTTCTGCCGAGATCATCGACCATTTGGCCAGATAGGAAAACATAAAGCAAGCCCTCTTCTCCAGAGCCTACTGCCTCTGTCTTACCTGCTCAACTTTACTTTCTAATATGCATTTTCTACTCCAGTCTGCTTTCTGTCCTGATAAGCTTAAAAAAATAATAATGGCTTTAGAGGTACAAGTGGTTTTTGGTTACATGGATGAATTGTATATTGGCAAAGTCTGGGCTTTTAACATACCTGACACCCAAATAGTGTACATTGTACCCTATAAGTAGTTTTATATCCCTCACTCTGTTTAATCCTCCCTGCTTCTGAGACTCCAGTGTCCATTATACCACTCTGTATTTCCCTGCATACCTATGGTTTGGCTCCCAATCAGATGTGAAAACATGCAGTATTTGGTTTCCTATTCCTGAGTTACTTCATTTAGGAGAATGGTCTCCAGGTCCATCCAAGTTAATGCAAAATACATGATTTTATTCTTTTTTTATGGCTGAGTGGCATTTCCTGATATATTTTCATTATCCGTTCATTGGCTGATGGGCCTTTTGCTTGATTCAGTTTCTTTGTAATTGTGTATTGTGGTATGATATACGAGTGCAGGTATATTCTTGATATAATGACTTATTTTCCTTTGAGTAGATACCCAGTAGTGAGATTATTGGATCAAGCAGCAGATCTACTTGTAGTACTTTGAGAAATATCCATATTGTTTTCAGCAGAGGTTTTACTGATTTATGCTTCCACCAACTATAAGTATTCCCTTTTCACTACATCCATGCCAACAACTATTGTAGTTAGACTTTTTAGTAATGGTCATTTTGACTGGGGTAAGGTGGTGGCTTATGGTGGTATTAATTTGCATTTTCTTATGATTAGTAATGTTGAGCATTTTTCTATGTTTGTTGGACCCGTGTATATCTTTTTTTGAAAAATCTGTTCATGATGTTTGCCTACTTTTTATTGGGATTATTTGTCTTTTCTTCCTGACTTGCTTGAGTCCTCTGTAGATTTTGAATATTATTTCTTTGTGAAATACATAGTTTGCTAATATTTTTCTCCTGTTCTGTAGGTTGGCTATTTACTCTCATTTCTTTTGTTGTGCTTTTCAGTTTAAGTCTCATTTATTTTTGTTTTTAATGCATTTGCTTTTGGTTCTTAGTCATAAATTATTTGCCTAGGCCAGTGTCCAGTAGACTTTTTCTAGGTTTTCTCCGCAGACTTTTTCTAGATTTTCTTCTAGAATTTTTATGGTTTAAGGTCCTGCATTCAAGTCTTTAATCCATTTTTAGTTAATTGTTGTATATGGTGAGATAGATCCGGTTTCATTCTTCTGCATTGGAGATCCAGTTTACCCAGCACCATTTATTGAATTAGGGTGTCCTTTCCCCAGTGTATATTTTTGTCTGCTTGTAACCATTTCTTAACACCTTCCTTTATTTCCACTTTCTGTGATAATCTTTCCTGTCACCTTTGCCTGCCAACTCCACCTTCTCCTAGACTTTGTCTGCCCACTCATATTTCTTATTTCATTAAAGTGCAAAGAAAGAAAAAACAAAGCAGCAGGAACAACATCATCACCTCTAAGGCTCCTTTTCTCCTATTTGATTTAGGAGTTAGCTTTCAGGACCCTTAGTCTCTGACAGGGAAAAAAAAAAAACATGGTACTTTTGTACTTTTCACAAACAGGAAGAAATGTGAGTTATCAACTGTCATCAAGATGATTTTCTGTTATGTGGGTTCCTCCTACAAATTTAGGAAATATACCTCACACTGCACATGGTGACTTATGTGGCCACAACCATGTCTCACTACACACTATAAATAACATGTTATTGATTGGGTAGAAGGGAACGTTTCCTCTGTCTGACTAATCCTATCCTTCATTCTTGTTTTTTAAATCCTGCAACCAAGATATAATCATGATCCACCTCCTCCATCGAGAGTTTTGAACTCCTTTTGATTATAGTGATGATCCTATCCCCTGAATTTCTTTTAGACTTAAAGGGAAAAGCATAGTTATGTACTTAATTTAAAAAATAGTTCCATGTATTAATCTTATTGCCGTAATTAAGTGTAAGTACCTAAAATAAAGGGATAGAATTGAATCATTGAGAGGTACCTAAACATACACTGGTTTTGGTGTAAGACCACCAGTCTCAAACTTTGGACTCTTCATTTACAGACTCTGTGACTGTGGACAAATGGCATAGCCTCTATGAGTCATAGTTCTTTCCTCTGCAAAGTAGGGACACAATAACATGCATTGCCACAGAGTACTGTGGAAATGTAAGGAGCAAATTGGTTCAAGGTTTATCATGATTATAAGGCAGTTAGGTGGAATGCAATAAGCATTGCCTCTTCTTCTCCCACACTGTCTATCCCAGAGCAAGGCACAACCTCACAGAATGTGTGCTGGATGGAGAGGACATGCTGGCTGTAAAGGCTGCCTCCCTGTTTGTGATGAGCTAACTGGTAAGGCAAGTGAGGTGCCCCCTCCATCCTTGGCACAGAGCAACTGTTATTCTCAAGGAGAGAACGGTTGGTAGTCCGTGGTCAAAGGTGGAGAAGAAGCTCACACTCTCCAGTTAGAAGCACCAAACAATTTCTTTAATTTTAGAAGGATGACTGTAAAGTGACAAAAAGTTAAAAGATTATGGTCATAACAGCTCCATCTCAGTTTTTTTGCTGTGCCCTTAGCTACTCTCTCTATAAAAACCCATCTTTCTTCAAATCCTCATACCATTACTGTGGGGGCCTCCCTCGGTTCTCCTCTCAGGACTTTTAAGACTAACCTGGTTTATGTGTACTATGATATATTGTTTAAAAATACGGAAAGGCAAAAAATAAATATTTTAAGTGATAGATATCCTACTTACTCTGATTTGATCATTACGTATTGTATACATGTATCAAAATATCACATGTAGCTGGGCACAGTGGCTCACACCTAAATTCCCAGCATTTTGGAAGGCCAAAATGGGAGGATTACTTGAGGCCAGGAGTTTGAGATCAGCCTGGTCAACATAGAGAGACCCCCATTGCTAAAAGAAAAATACTTATTTCAATTTGTCTCCTCTTTGTGCTCATTCCTTCTTGTGGTCCCACTGGTTTTGTTGTCCTGAGCCTTGATGCCGGTGCCTTGGTCCTTCCTCGGATTTTCAGCCTGGTCACCCCATCTGCACATGTTCACTGCCTCCTTTCTTCTAAGCAATACTGTTACAATGACCCTCCCCAGCTGCCAAACCCAGAAGTAGGGGCCTTAGAACAACCTGGAACTGTGTCCCTGGCATTGGTGTGTAGAGACCTCTTTGGCTTGTCGTATCCCACCAATTAACATTGTGCAAAATCTAGTAGATCCCACCAATTAACATTGTACAAAATCTTTGAGTAAGGTAGTACCAAAGAAAGACAAACAGTACTGTGTCAAGGTATTGCGAGAACTGTTCTACTGCACCGGAGCCACAATTGGTTGGTAATACTTTACACATGTGCTTTCCAGCCTACTCAGCTATTGAAATTTAATTAGCAGTAATATGTTATTGTCAAAGTAATTAAAACCTTGCCTTGATTAAAAACAGGATTGTTTAATTAAAAAGAAAAGGTTCGGCTAACCTGAACTTTCTGTTTGAGAAATACGACAGTGTCAGCTGATTTTTCTCTCTCTCTCCCACCATCAGGCTTGAAGGTCCGCGAGGTGTTCATCAATGTTACCAGGCAACAGGTGGAGGACTTCCATGGGCCCGAGGACTACTGGTGCCAGTGTGTGGCGTGGAGCCACCTGGGTACCTCCAAGAGCAGGAAGGCCTCTGTGCGCATAGCCTGTGAGTACATTCTGGGTGACCTTGTCTTGTAAGAACACAAATGAGAGTTAAATAGAGCTGAAGAGAAGCTTTAGAGATGTCAGATGCTTCTGGAGAATGTAGATGAGATGACTTAAATTTACTCTTTCAAGATGGCATTTTAAAATGTCTGATAATTTCTGGCCAGACGTGGTATAGTCGTTCACGACTGTAATCCTAGCACTTTGGGAGGCCGAGGTGGGATGATCACTTGAGATCAGGAGGTAGAGACAAGCCTGGCCAACATGGTGAAACCTCGTCTCTGCTGAAAATACAAAAATTAGCCAGGCATAGTGGTGTGCATCTGTCACAGCTACTGCGGAGGCTGAGACAGGAGAATCACTTGAACCCAGGAGGTAGAAGTTGCAGGGAGCTGAGATCTTTCCACTGCACTTCTGCCCGGGTGAAAGAAGGAAAGAGACTCCTTCTCAAAAAATAAATAAGTTTGATAATTTCCTCCAGAGTACAATCAGCAAATCAGTTTGGCTAAGAGAGTCTGCCTAGACGGTCAGAGTGCAGGCGTCTCAACAATGCCAGGAAGAACCCGTTCCTGAGAGAATGAAATTCACACCAATGGATTCTGCTGTTTGCCGTCAATGACAAAGTTCAAGGGACACTTATGGGAAAAGTTGAGCAATGACTGTTTACTTTCCAGCAGATCTGCAAAAATGCTACATTAAAGACATTAAGGGATTTTTATAGCCTACTGTTCAATCTCTTCTCTCTGAATCTTAAAACATGGAAATGAGTTTTAAAACTGCATTAGTTTGACCCAGGTAGGATGAAAAAAATATACACACTTGAAAAATAATATGGAAGAAAGAAAATTGCTTTTCAGGAGAGTCCAAGATTTCTTTATCATATTTCTCAGTGTTTTTATAATTTTTAAAAAGGTTCATAAATACACAAACTTCTTTTCTCCTTCTTGAAAATGTCTTCAGCCCTCCCACTTCTATTATTCCGCCTCCATGGATCCCCAGAAGACCTCCTTTGTGTGCCCAGGACTGTAAAAACCCCTCCAGAAAGAATCAGGAGATGGGGAAAGAGATGGTTATTGTTGTTTTATTCAAATATTGCCTTTTGAGAGCGTCATAAAAAAATACAGGACGAGAGAGATTTATTTGAGGACTCAAGTAATTCTTCATAGCAGATGCTGATGGTTTAGGGATTAAGAATAGGAGTGAATTGCTATTTGTAGAGGCATTTATGTTTCCTGGGAAATGAAATCTTCCTCTTGAAATATGCATTTCACCTTCATTCTACTAGTGATTTGGGGTGGCCCTTTCCTGGGTGAGGCCCGAGTTCTAATAGGCCAGGGAGAAGATATCACCTCATAAGCCGTGTTCTTGATTTGAGAGTCATGGGAAATATTTTTCTATAGTTATTTAGTTAATTAACTTTACCCAACAATTATTTCATGACTTTAAAGTAGCAGATAACTGAGAGAGGGAATATGTTTGCATTTAATCCAGGCGTCCCCAAACTACGGCCCGCGGGCTGTATGCGGCCCCCGAGGTCATTTATCCGGCCCCCCGCCATGCTTCAGGAAGGGGCACCTCTTTCATTGGTCGTCAGTGAGAGGAACACAGTATGTGGCGGCCCTCCAACGGTCTGAGGGACAGTGAACTGGCCCCCTGTGTAACAAGTTTGGGGATGCCTGAATTTCTTCTTGACAATTTCACATCTGTGCTCCCAGTGTGGTCTCAATCAGGCCAGCCAGGGCATCTGACTTGAGTCAACCTAAAGTAGGTAATTTCAAGGCTCTTGCTGCCAAACAGCAGAGGGGATTTCAACGTAAGCCCCCTCAGGTTTTTCTGCTCACCCTCACTTTTCCTTTCCTGTTCACTTCTCTGAGGCCCACATGACCTATACTCTGAACTGCTGTAAATAGCATCTCCCTGATCTCTGCACATGCTCATCCTTCCCATCTTCATCTTCCTTGCTCCCTTAATTTTACATTGCCACTTGCTGCTAGAAACTTCCAGGGGTTTTGTCCAAGGAAAAGCTTTCTTTTTGCTTAAAAAATGTTGCAAAAAATGGCTCAAATATACCTTTGTTGATTTCCCATTGCCATCATGGGTACAGTATTCTTTGTCCTTTCAAACACTTTGCACTTCTGTGTGTCACCCTCACGTGTCTCACTTGTGCCTTCACTCCTGCAGTTTCTACTTTCATACGTGCATGGCATGGGGAGGAAACCAGACTCAGACTCCTATCGGTTTCCAGCTTCAGTTCCACTATTGAGTTTTGTGATGGTAGGCAAATTATTTTGTCTCTCTCTGTCTTAATGTTTACATTGATAAAAGGGTGCCTAGTTCATAGAATTATTTTGATAGAGGTAAACTATATCTAAAACTGTGCCTGGCACTGATAAGCATTTATCAATCATCAAGTGTTATTTTATGATATATTTGATTCTCCATAGCACCAGCATCTTTCACTTGCAGATGTGTTAATCCTTATCGAAACTAATTGAATTAAAACTTTAGTAACATTAATTTTCATGTAAATTATGGACATATATGGATATGTTTGTGTGTGTGTGTATATATATATACACATATACATATACATATTTGTGTGTGTGTATATAATATATACATATATACATATACATATTTGCATGTGTATATATACATATATACATATACATATTTGCATGTGTGTATATATATATATGTATATACACACACACAAACATATCCATATATGTCCATAATTTATATGAAAATTGTTACTAAAGTTTTAATTCAATTAGTTTCGATAAGGATTAACACATCTGCAAGTGAAAGATGCTGGTGCTATGGAGAATCAAATATATCATAAAATAATAGCTGATGATTGATAAATGCATATATATATATATATATATATATATATATATATATACACACACACACAGAGAGAGAGAGAAGTGGGGAAGGGAGAAAGAGAGAGAGTGAGAGAGACAAAGATGGGGTCTTGCTATGTTGCCCAGGCTGCTTGAATTCCTGGCCTCCCAAAGTGCTGGGATGACAGGCACAAACCACTGAGCCTGTCCCCAGAAAACACTTTTCTGTCATTTCCCACCTTTTTAGAATCATAAAATATGTTTTGTGCTAATAATCTCACAAGTCACCTTAGAGATTAAAAAAAATATTTTGTCATTCTTTTGTATCGTTATCAAAGATGTGATAAGGATGTGATTTTTTTTTTAATTGCATTTTAGGTTTTGGGGTACATGTGAACATGCAAGATTGTTGCATAGGTACACACATGGCAGTGTGGTTTTCTGCCTTCTGTTCCCTCACCTGTATCTGTCCTTTCTCCCCATGCTATCTCTTCCCACCTCCTCACCCCCCGTCCCTCCCCCATTTCCCCCCAACAGATGTGATTTTTAAATAAAAGTATGTCTGAATATTATTAAAGCCTATATTACCAGTTTACTTAATATAATATCTAATATTTGCAAGATATATTTAGTTTCTTCTCATGTAGCGAGAGGGTTTTTAATTTATTTAAAATTATTTATGCAAGTCAAGACATGATTTGTCATTAAATATTGCATTTGACTTGGGGACCAGTGTACATTAAAATGTAAATTGAAATTTAACTAGTGTAATGGCATCAAAAGTCAGGGAGTGGGGGAATTGCCTTTATACCTTACTTGGAATTCTTTTGATTTGCTTGCAGGGAAAAGAAAAAATCCACTTTAGAAAAGAAAAAAAAAAAAAGTCTTTCATGTTATATGGGGATACGAATAATTTCTGGCTGCTATTTGTAAACACTTTCCTGCAAGTGATACACTGTGCGTGAGGATAGTCTTTATTCCCAATAAATGAAAAGCTAAATTGGGTATAATTCACTATGTTTCTTCTTTTTAAGATTGGTTTTTGAAGTACTAGAGACATCTTAATGTGCTAAATGAGGATTTTGATAGATGAATGTAGCTTATGAATCTGATGACAATCATCTTGAGGGGGCTTTGCAAAATTAGTATCATTTTAATATTGTTCATTAAATTGTTGGAGTTCACCATCAGAGCCCCTTATATTTCCTGCATTTAACCAATTATCCAGCAAGAATTACTAATTTTAAAACTGCCGTGGGCTGGGCTCAGTGGCTCATGCCTATAATTCCAGCACTTTGGGAGGCTGAGGTAGGCGATTGCTTGAGCCCAGGGGTCTGAGACCAGCCTGGCCAAGATGTCAAAACCCCATTTCTAGAAAAAAAAAATCCAAAAATTAGATGGGCATAATGGCATGTGCCTGTGGTGGCAGCTACTTGGGAGGCTGAAGTGGGAGGATTATTTGAGACCAGGAAGTGAAGGTTGCAGTGAGCCAAGATTGTGCCACTGCACTCCAGCCTTGTCGACAGAGTGAGACTCTCTCAAAACAACAACAACAAAAACACAAACCAAACAAACAATAAAACTGAAAAAACTGTATGGGCTAAACCTCTGTAGTGTCTGGGACAATTCAGCAGAGTAATGCATTGACCCGTAGGGTCTTGACATGATCACCTTAACCAGTGTTTACAGAAACACCAGAAAGCTCAATAGAATGATATCACTTAGAGATCATTTGATTTTAAAGGGAAATTAATAAACAAAACTAATTAATTTATATAATGCATATATTTACTGAACTACATTCAGTTAAATACTCAGAGTCCTAGCTTTCACCCCAGGCTTTTAGGTTGAGACTGGAGAAAGGACCTAGAAAGGCATGTTTGTATCCAGTGGTATCCAGGTGATTATATGATCACCTTGGGGATGTCTTCCCCAGAAGCAGTGTTTCTCAAACTTTAATATGCATGCAGAAATCAACTAGGCTCTTATTAAAATGCTGGTGATTCAGTTAAAATGATTTGGTATGGCTGGTATGAGGTCTGCAATTTTATATTTCTAATGAAGTCCCTGGATATGTATGGATGATGCCATTTGGTCTGTAGACCATACTTTTAGTAATAAGACCCTAAGATATGTTTCTGAAGCAACTATTTGGAAAATGTTGATTTAAACATTCATCTAAATTCCTCACTTAACAGCTGGGAAAGTGACGTTTCAAAAGGCAATAGTTAGGTGAGCTGGATATGTTGGTGCATGCCTGTAGTCATGGCAACTCAGGAAGCAAAGGTGGGAGGGTCACTTGAGCCCAGGAGTTCAGGGCTGTTGTGTACTCTGATCACACCTGTGAATAGCCACTGCACCCCAGCCTGGGATACACAGCAAGAACCCATCTCTTAGGAAAGAAAAAAAAAAAAAGAAAGAAAAAAAGTTAGGTGACTAAAAGTCACCCAGCTAATACCAGATATGGTTCCAGGTCCTGTATCTTTCACCCTGTCTTCCTGAGTTCTGTTGTCACTAAGGTATGTTAATTCTTTTCTGTTACATGGAAGTTTAAAAATCATAATAGAAAAAAGTTCATGTGCCTTTGAGTGTTTGCTTGAGGAAAGCAGTAATAGCTTTCCTTTCGTATTCTATTTATGAGTGAATTTCATTTCTCCTCATCTAGTTATAGTGTGTGTGTGTCTGTGAGTGTACACATGCATGCACACACACATTTGGTTTTAGGAGCCAAAGTGCCTGTTATCTTAAACTATTGTTTTTTTCCTTAATAATTCCTCACTGTGTCAGGAAGATGTTGGCCGCCATCCAACTGCCTGGGGCTGGAAATTGTGGAGGCCTAGTTTCAAAAGTGATTTTATAGAGGTAAAAATAAATAAATAAAGTCAACCTACATTTACCCCACAAAACTGGCAGAAGTCCGTCTCTAGGGAACAACTCCCACGGGCCTCCTCTCGTTTGTCTGGTTCAATAGAGCCGGAGATAGACGGGCATGCCATAGCATCTGTTACTTCTGGTGCTGGATGGTTGTCAAAGCTAGGAATATTCAATTATTTGTTGTTGTTTATTTTCATGTGTGCACATTTGGCTGCCTAGCCCTTTATTTTCTTCCCTGTTTTTCTCCTTCTTCTTCATCTGCTTATAGAATGTTGGGCCCGTATCACTAACCCTTGGCCAGGCAAACCCTTCTTAACACTTGGACCCTTTCTCCAATGTGGTCATTGGTATTGGAGAAGAAAGGAAATGTTTGCCCATTTTAGTGAAGCCTGTTATAGCGAGTTAGCCACTTGAAAGTAAACACAGCAGAAAACCACTATTTTGTTTGTTTGTTTTTTCATAGATAAAATGTGATACATCCTGAATATAATTTAAATATGCTGCCGATTTAAGACACCCCTAAAATATCTATGCAATTGTGCCAAGAAGGAGTGAAGAAATTAGAAGAGAATTTCACTCAAAAGCTTTGAAAGTCCCATAGTCAAAGCAGTATTATTTTCATTTCCTTTTTGAAGAGTAAAAATTTTTTGAAAATGATGGAAGAGAGACATCAAATGAAACCTCAGTTATAGATCTTGGCTTCATGGCTTCGATAAATAATTTCTTACCCACTAAAAACTGTTAATTGCCCTCTGCTACCCACAAATTTGAATATATAAAGAAATAAATCTATACACATCTTCCTGGCTTACAGATTCAGCTTTCCTGTACATTTCTGTTCTTACCTCCAGTGATATCCCTACAAGTGTGCTTTGTCTACTTGAGTGGCATGACCTAGATGCTTACAGTCTGGGATATGGGATTCTCTTTTTTCCTCCTTGACTTCTTTGTCTCTTTTTTTCCTCCTTGGAACATATTCTGTGGCCCATCTCACACTCCTATCTCTCCCTAAATCCGAGGGCCATCTTTCTTGCTGTTTCCTTCACAAAACCTAGTTTACCAAATTGCCTATAACTTGTTGATTCCAGCAGCCTCACATACCAACTAAGTCATTGAACGGAATGCTCTCTGGCATCCCCAGCGTCAACATTTCATAAATTCTAAATGTCTAAAACTCTGAGTTTTCAAAGCATCTATTTAGTACTTCTACCACACTATGTAAAATACTCTGAATGATAGTTGTTTTGAAGGTATTTGTGGATTTATATCCCTAGTTAGCTCTAACTGCTTAAAGATTCAACCTGCATTACCCTTTTTTGCTTGACTCCCTAGTCTACTACAGAACCATACATATTACCTTTGTTTTATAAATGTGTTTGGCTTGAAAAGCAACTATATTAATGTAGGATATAGCTCTAGGAAAAGGCCTTTGTTAGCTGTATGTTGTGATTGCACCATGGAGCCAGCATGACATCTGACTTTTTAGTGAATTCATAGCTTACATGGACAGATAAAGATCATCGTTGTCCTTCCTCGTTTGTTTATTCTTAACAGTACTGCAATGAAGCCATTCTAAAATGGGAACGGAAGGTAGGACACATGAGAATCACTAAGTCTGTGTCCTTCAGTATACAGCTCTGGAAGAGCCCTAAGCTGCCAACAATACCTCCAATGTTCCCTTCCTATCTGTTCAGAATGTGAATATATTCCCATGGTATGGAACATAATGTTAAGACTGATGCTCAACATTTTGTATAAATCATACAAAAGCTTGAAACTCTCCTTTCTCTCCCATGAAAAAAGTGTCCAAAGCCAAGAGACAGTATTATTCTACTCTGTCAATGCTCAGTCCTTCTTCATAGACTGAAATTAAGGTATAGGAATACTACTGCAGGGTATGAAAGTCTGGACTTCCAAATAAAATTGTGCATCTAACCAAGTAACAGCATGTAGCCAAGTAAAAAGATGAGTGTTGAGCTGCAGCTCCTGTACTTCAGGTGGATGCAATCACATTCCGGAGTATGCATTAGCTAGCTGAGATACACACTCTAGGATATGATTTCATCCACTTGAAGGAAGAAGAGGCTAATTTTTCTGGGCACGTAGGTAAGGTACTGTTTTCTTGCCAGGCCTTATACCTATGGGTATCCAGTTTATGTAAAGGTACCACATAGACTTTCTGCAGCAGGACTGGTTACCTAATTTGCAGGACCCAGTGTGAAATGAAAATGCAGAGCCCTTTTTTCAAAAATGATTAAGAGTTTTAAACCATCAACAGCAAGAGCATGAAATCAAGTGTGGCGCTCTGTGTAACAGCATGGGTCCCACATCCATGAAGTTGGTTTTGAGTGGCAGTAATGGTGATGGTTCAAGAAATCATTTCAGATATACAATTATTATATAAAAAGCAAATAATTGGCCTAGAAAAGGTAGGCATGCTTTCAAACTGATGTAGAATTGGGACAGGGTAATTCTGTTTTGGTCAAAAGCCAGAGGCAGCATCACATGAGCTGAGTTTTAAGGTGGTGTATGTGGGGTTGAATTAACAACTAGAAATGCTCACTGATGAGACGGGAAAACTGCTTGAAAAGCAACTGTATTAATGTAGGCTATAGCTCTAGGAAAAGGCCTTTGTTAGCTGTATGTTGTGATTGCACCATATGATTGCACCAGGAAGACTGTCTCATCAGTGGGCATGTCTCAACTCCCCATAGACTGTACATAGACAGGCAAGGAATACATATCTGGCAGTGATACTGGGGAAGGAATTACTGCATTCAATGAGTAGGTGAGGTATGGACTAAAAGAGTTTTTAAAAAAGTGACATAATTGGAGACTTTCAGGAAAGTTGCAGTATATACAAAGAATTCCCTTAAGCACTTAACTGAGAATCTTCAAACATTAATATTTTGCTAAGTTAGCATGATCTCTTTCTGTGTTTATCTACATGTCTATTTATATAGAGAAAATTAAACTTTTTTCAGAACTGTTTGAGATTAAGGTGCAGATATGACACACTTTTGTTCATAAATACTTTGTAGTGTATGGTTTTTTTTAAATCAAGGACATTTTCTGACATAACTAGTATAAGTATCAATAATTTGACAAAACACTCTTACCTATTCTAGAGGCCTTATTGTAGTTTATTAATTGTGCAATAATGTCCTTTAGTAACAAATTCCTAAATCCTATGTTGCATTCAGTTGTGAGGTCAGTTTAGCCTTCTTTAATCTGGATAGGTCTCTGGTCTCTCTTCGCCTTCGATAATGTTGAGTTTTTGGAGAGTGAAGGTCCATTGTTCTTCATACTGCCCCTCCATTCGAACATGGTAAAAGGAAGCAGCATCCCGAGGGGGCTCCCACTCACCAAATCTGAGGCAACTTGAACATGAAAATAAATGATAGCAAAGATAGATAAGAATCCATGAATCTACACTGATGATAATTTAAAAGATGAATGAATGAATTAACATGTAAGTAAATGGCACAAAGGAGAGCTCTTTCCTATTGTAGAATAAAGACATCTTTTAAAATACAAATTGATTTAGACAAGCATCAGCATGGAGGCTAAAACTGTGGGTGAAAGTTTCAGGAAAACTGGATATTTACATTTTCTGGATATGTCACTTCATAAGATACTTATTATAAAGAGGTAACTAGTTTAATAGCATTTCAAAGGAAAATTCTGTAATACACCACTCTGATCAAGTAATCAATGTTAACATCACCAGAAATGGGGCAAATCAACAGTATGTGTCTCCTGATGTGATAGACCCAGGAGACTGTATCACTTCAATGATATTCTTAGAAAATTGTGGCTGGGCACAGTGGTTCACGCCTGTAATCCTAGTACTTTGGGAGGCCAAGGCAGACAGACGAATCACCTGAGGTCAGAAGTTGGAGACCAGCCTGGCCAACATGGTGAAACCCCAACTCTACTAAACATACAAAAATTAGCAAGGTATGGTGGCACCTGCCTATAATCCCAGCTTCTTGGGAGGCTGAGGCAGGTGAATCACTTGAACTTGGGAGGAGGAGGTTGCAGTGAGCCAAGATCATGCCATTGCACTCCCCTGGGGAACAAGAGTGAAACTCCATCTCAAAAAAAAAAAAAAAAAAGGTGTAATCTGTGTTTAACCATGGGAATACATTAAGGCATTACACAAACGTGTGTTGAGGAATTTTTAAAATACTGGTTCATTTCTTTATGTTTCTCAAAATGTTGTCTACATGTGGGATACTGCTTGGTGTTCTGGGAATATGAGAAGCCATGAGATAGACATAGCACATCTTTCTAAAGTATCAATTGTATTCCCTTTAGATCTGTGAAAATAAAACATGGATATGGTATGGAGAAATGCAAAAACTTGCATGAATCTTGAAGATTTAATTTGAAACTTCAAAGTTACTTTGTGCCTGCCACATCTTTTTAGGTTCCACCCACAGATGGTATGGGGTTAATCAATTTTTCTCCTTTTTTAGTAGAAACATTTTAATAGTGTGAGCAACATTGAACTGTAAGAGACTGTGGTTCTAGGAACAGAGAATGACTCGTGTGTGATTGATATAAGTTATGCTACTTTCGCTTAATTAACACATGCACAGTGATGAACACCAAGATGGAACCACTAAGGCAAACGCATATTCCCCTGCATCTTACTGTGGATGGTGAAAAAGACAATTTCCCCAAATAGTATTCTTTCATGCTATTTATTGCCAACCATTATTTTACCAAGAAGAATTTGCAGAAATATAGCCATTACCTTTGAAGGAAATCACAGCTTAATTCAGTCTGCCATTCTTATGGTGAAATTCACCTTAAAAGTTCCTAGAAGACAGCTATTTCTATAAAAACCTCAGTAAAGGTTTATCAGAGGAGAGGAGATAGATTTTATTTCAATTCAACTCTCATTTTCTCCACTAAAGGAATCTCCTGACAGATAATATGAACAGCTGATAGGCAAAACAAACAAAAATCTTATCTTAGTTTATCTTTGAGGAATCTTTGAGCCTAGGAACGTCTTAGATTATTTCACATTTTTCCACCAGGTAGGTAAGAATCAGAAGGTGCATTCCAGAAATTTGCCAAGTGGTAAAATAATACTAACTAAGATCTAAGAGTATCAGGCATCCATGAATAATTATCTGGCTGTTCTAGACAGCACAGTAATTAATACAATATTGTCTCTTTCTCTGAAGAGTTTATAATCTAATAAGGGAGGTATAAACAAGTGTTTTTGTGGAATGTGGCTTGTGGTAGGTTAAGTGTATTTTGGGAGCCAACAAGAGTGACTATTTGCTGATCCTTGAAGCATAAGATACACTTCCTGATCAACGTGTGAGCTAAATTCTGAGGAAAAAGGAGGAGTAACCAGTCAGCGAGTGCATTCCAAGTAAAGAAAGAGTTTCAGTACAGACATAAAATGGCACAGCATGCGACCTATGTGGGAAAGTAAGCAACATGGTACTTGTAATGAATGAATTGCAAGGTAGCTGAAGATGGGGCTACCAAAAAGAAGTGGACAGGTCAAATTATGGAGGGTGTCTGAATTCTCCACTAAGTGTTTAGATTTGTCCAGAATGTAGTTTGGGGTCATTGAAATGCCATAGGCAAGGCAATGATGTGATCATACTTTCCAAACTCTTAACCCTCCCATTCACTGCTGTCAGAGATTTAAGGGGAGCAAGAGTCAAGGCAAGGAAGTTTTGCGCCAATCCATGAGAGTGTTGACGGGGCCTGAACTTCTGCGGCCATAGTGTGGGTTGAAGAGGAAGTGAGCGTTCAGGAATGTAAAATTAGCTAGAGTTTATGGCTGCTTAGATGTGGGGAAGTAAGAGAGGAGTTTGGGGACTCGCTCAAGTTTGGGACTCACGAGGTTTCTGGCTCAAGTGACTCCATTAAGTGGGTTACAAGTAGAGTAAACCATTTTGGAGAATGAGATATTGGTTTTACTTTCTGATCATGTCACTTGTGAACTACCCATGAACTATTCAATGGACTGCTTTCATCATGTGGCTGTATTTATGAGACTGAACCTCAAGGATACAAGAGCAGGATCAAAAATACTGAATTGAGAGTCACTGGCAAGTAGGTGGTAGTTGGGTGAGTAGACCTCTGTCAGGGAGATAGAAGGAGCAGACTGTTATGAGAAATACCTACATTTTTTTCTGTACTGCACAATCTCCACCTTAGTCCTAGGTTCTCAAATTACCGATGAGGAAAAAAAGAAACCAAAACAAACAAAACCAGCAGACCATACGTGAAAATCTGTATATGGTAAAGGGGTGAACATGAGAGAAGGAGCCTATGAATAAGACTGAGAGAGAAAAAAAAGTAGAATAGGCACTAGGAGACCCAAGAGGGAGGAGAGAAAGATTTATGGAGGAAGGAATGGTCAGTGGTGTCAGTGGGATCTAACGATCGGAGTAAGAAGTGAGAAGTGTTCATTACATTTGATGTGAAGGCCTCCATTGACTTGGAAAAAACAATGTAATGAGCCAGGGTCATGGGAGATTAGCGTGGATGTAGGAATGTATAGGAGGGGAGAATGCAGAGATGGTAACAGACAACACCTTCCCAACATTTGACTAAAGAGAGAACAGCTGGAGCAATAGCTGGTGTTAATCATTTGGGGAATAGATGGGAATTTAATATCAGCATGAAGATGAAATGGCTTGTATTTAAAATGTGTAGAGAGGGAATAGGAGTGACAGAGTGAGGAAGTAGAGGTCAGAAGAGCTGGGTTCGAGTTCTGGGAACAGCTAACTGGTTCCGTGCACTTTCAGAGTGACTCCTGATACCGGCCACACATGAGAATCACGTGGGGAAGTCTGAAAAATTAAGATTCCTGGATCTCACTCAAGACCTTTAGAATAATCTCTGGAAGGAGGGCTTGATTTTGCTGTCTTCTGGTTTTCCTTCTCCTCACTCACCACAGTTGAATTTTCAGTCAAGATTCTTTCTCTTCCCACCTCTAAATGTTGTAATATTCTAGATCTCATCTGGCGGCCTCTTCCCTCCATAATCCATAGTCCCTCTTTCAGTGAAATCTTTCACTCCAGGGCTTTGTACATGTCTATATTCTGATCATGCCCAGCCTTAACATGGCACCTTGTCTACCAGATTCTTCGTCTGCTGTCTACCTGTTACATCCACTTGGATGTCTAGTAACTGGCTATGTCCTAAAAAGTACCCTTTGATTTTCACCCCATCAATATTGCTTTAGGGTGGTAGTGGAGGAAGTGAGGGGTAGTTAATGGATTCAAAAATGTAGTTAAAGAATGAATAAGATCTAGTATTCGATAGCATAACAGGGTGAACTATCGTTGAGCAGTACTTTATATTTTAAGATAACTGAAAGAATGGAATTGGAATGTTCTTAACACAAATAATAAATGCTTGAGGTGATGGGTATCCCAATAAGCTGAGGGGATTCTTACACATTTTAAGCCTGTATCAAAACATCAATTATACTCCATAAACACATGTACCTCTTATGTACCCATAGTAATTTTAAAAAGCGAAAAATTATTTTTGTAAATTTGTGTTTACTTCCCAGTGTTTCCTGTTTCTGTAAAGGCACCACAGGGGCTCCTGACAAGACCCTGGAGTCATCCTGAACTTTTCTTTCCTTCAGTCACTTCCTGTTCACCGAAAAGTCCAGCCACCTCTGCCTCCAAACTGTCTCCTGAATGTGTCCTCATCTCTCCACCTGGTACAAACATTATTTCTCTCCTCTAATCATCTCTTTGCTGCTTCCACCCTTGTTGCCTTGAAATGCATTCTGCACACAGCAACAAGAATGATCAGTCTTTTGAAGAAAAATACAAACCAGATCATGCTGTTCCCATGGTTGCACTTCCAATGACTCCCCAAACGTGGAATGTTTGGCCTCAAAGGCATGAACCCCCATGTCTCTCTGACCTTCCCTGGCTCTGCTGTGCTTCTGGTCTCTGTTGCAGCCACAAGGATTTCTTTTCTGTCTCAGATCCCTATGATAGGTCCTATTTCACAGCTGTTGAACATTCACTTTTCCTGTAAAGCATCCTCTGGGTGCAGCGGTTATCTTTCTTCTCATAGTTTCATCTGCATTCTGCTGGGTCATTTTATTTAAAAATACATGGATTTTCCTACCCAAAGGTGAACAACTTCGAGCCAAAGTGGCTCCTTAGATCTTCCTGTTTCTGGCAAGACTGGCTTAAGGAAAGCAAAATGCAGCTCTCTTTTTTTCCACTCAGTTGCTCTGTGGGGCCACGCTGAAAGCCGAGGTGCTAGATACTTGGCGGCATATCCATGTTTAAATGCCCACGACACTGGCCACATCTTGTCCTGATTGACCCTCCAGGCCTCATAGAGACATGGGTGAGAGAAGAACCAAAAAACTAAAAATGTGGTTAAATTGTTTTTCTTGCTGCTGGGTTGGCTTTTTCTGTTTGATTCTTTTCTCTTCTTTTGTTTTCTTTCATCCCACTCCAGGTCTGGTAGGGAATTACAATGAAGTAAGTGAGTATTGAAAGCTTAAGGTTATTTTTAGGTCATTTCTTCTTACACTTGTTGCTAGTTCACATCTCTCTAATTTCCTGTAGAAGACTCAGAGGTCACTCAGGAAGGTCAGGCACGGTTCTCCATGTCCACGTGATGTTTAAAATTTTATTTCTTCGACCATGGAGTTCATTTTGCATTCGAGTACCCAGCCAGATGCTGAGCTGCAGATAAGCTCTATTGCTGCTTATAGGAGATGTAGACATTAAGCTGTCTCAGGGAAGGGATGCTTGACAACAGGATGAACTGCACAGCTGGGTACAGTGGTTCATGCCTGTTATTTCAGCATTTTGGGAGGTTATAGCAGGAAGATCACTTGAGGTCTGGAGTTGGAGAACAGCCTGGGCAACATAGTGAGATCCCATCTCTAAAAAAAAAAAAAAAAAAAATTAAAAATTAGCCAGGCATGATGGCATGTGCCTGTAGTTCTAGCTACTTGGGAGGCCAAGGCAGGAGGATTGCTTGAGCCCAGGAGTTTTAGGCTGTGGTGAACTATGATTGCACCACTGCACTCCAACCTGGGTGACGGAGTGAGTCCCAGTCTCTAAAACGGGTGGGTGGGTGGATGGATGGATGGACAGATAGATGAGCAACATAGACTTTCCATATCCTACTTGAGAACTGAGCAGCCCAGGTGCAGTCAGTGCTTCCAGGCACTGCTCCTTTGGTTTTTGTTTTCCATCAAAAGCACTTTGATTGGTGGCTGTTTCTGCATTCACCTAGGACTCGATTTTTCCCATTAGCACAGCAAGTAGAACAGCAGTCCTCTCGAATGTACAGAATGTGGAACTCACAGATATTTTGTCCCCACAGCTTTTGGTGGATTGTGATGTAAAGATAGAAAATAAAAGTTAACGGCATATTTTCACTTGGTTTAAGGCCTTAAAAACAAGACAGAAGAGAATTTCTGTATTTTCAGTTAATGACTTTTCCTGTTGAAGATTGTTAACATCTCCTATTTAGGTTAAGCTTCAGCTGACCTTTACGTATTGACACAGCCAAATCAATGCAGTCAATATGCAGAAAGTGCCTTCTATGGAACTTGGAGACAAAGCAAACAGTAATCCTTTCTACAGGCATGATTTCCTCGTGTGGGGTTCTTCCCATTATTTTCTTGCCAAGGGAATTGGTGCTGAGTGGCTTCATAGGCAGGGTTGGTCATTCTGGTGCCACATGTGCCCACTGATGTGTCCTTGGGGCCAAGAATCTACCACCAGGCAGGAATGACACATGAATTGACTCAGGGTAGATTCACTTGAGAAGAATTGAAGTGATTATGGTCTTGTAGATTTTTACTGTTCTGAGTATAACCTCATCCTGAAAGAGAATCAGCAGTTGGTAGTGACAACTGAAGGTAGAAGGCACAAAATAAGAGAAGCAGGTGGCAGTCGCCCTGAGACACCAGAACTCATGAGTGAATGCAATCAATAGAGAAGACCATTAGGGCAATAGAAAGGTGATTGGTTAGGAAGGGCAGAAGTGACATGGCCGTAACGGCCATATATGTGCTAAGAGGGGCAGAGGATGGTGAAATTACACCAAGCCTCTGTGTGTGTGTGTGTGTGTGTGTGTGTGTGTGTGTGTGTGTCTTGAGACAGAACATCACTCTGTTTCCCAGACTGGAGTGAAGTGGCATGATTATAGTTTACTGTGGCCTCCAACTCCTGAGCACAAGCAATTCTCCTGCCTCATCCTCCCAAGTAGCTGGGACTACAGGCATGCAGCACCAAGCCTGACTATTTTTGTTGTTGTTGTTTGTTTTATTTTCTTTCTTTCTTTTTTATTTTGGGAGCAGGGGTCTTACTATGTTGCCCAGGCTGGTCCCAAACTCCTGGCCTGAAGTGATCTTCCCTCCTTGGCTTCCCCAAATGCTGGGATTACAGGCAAGAGGCACTGTGCGTGGCCCTAACTGGATCTCTTTATCTCCTTGTTTGGCTGTGTTACAGCCTCTTTAAGACACAGTTGTATTTTGTTTCTTGTTCTTCACACCTGGTCTTTCTTGGTTTCCAGTCAGTCTTAAACTCAACGTTAAGATTTTTATCTTCCTAATTTTCAGTAAATTCTCAATTTCTTCTTGGAATATGAATGATCTTGCTTTTATAAACAATGCTGAACACAATATATTTTACTGTGTTGGGAGTATCGCAGTAGAAAACAGGTTAAATTAGTTCTCAAAGCATTTTGGAAAACTACAACTGTCTCCACCCAGCATAATGTGTCCCTACAGCAGGCACAACCACTGCTACTCCCTTGGCAGCCCCGCTGTTACCTGACAAGCTACACTACTTGTGAACACAGGATAATGATACGCAGTGCTAGTTATAAAATGCTTTATTGATAATAGCAATTTACCAGCAGAGGGATTACAGAGTACAAGGGATCTCACAAAGGCCCAAAGTTATTTTATGGTCCTGGAAATAGCCTTGAGGAGGCTCAGCATGGCAAGACCTTTTGCATCAGCCAAACACCTTGCTGTCTCAGTACACAGAGTCTGCTCAGTGCCCAGCGTTAAGAGAAGAGTGCATGGAGAGTTGTAGGGTGATCCAATGGTGGCCAAAGGTGGCCCGTCTTCATTATTGCTGCAAGATTTACTGATCAGGAGTTATGGTTGCAATATTCAGGAATTTCACGAAGATGTCATTCATATATATACATATATATATATATATATATGTGTGTATATATATGTATGTATGTTATATATTATTGCAACCATAGCTTGCTCGCACTCTCTCTCTCTCTCTCTCTCTCTCTCTCTCTCTGTGTGTGTGTGTATGTGTGTGTGTGTATGTATATATATATATATATATATGTGTGTGTGTGTGTGTGTATATATATATTTTTTTTTTCCAGAAATATGGAAATAAACAGAACCAATGAAAAGGTTTGTGCTATGTGCAGATTCCTATGACTAAGATGCAATTAAAGAAGAAAATTTTAGAATTTGTGATTCACTAAAGTTTGAAGGATATGGCCTTTCTCACTTCCTTCTTTGATGGATATTGTAGCAGTGAAACTTGATACAATAAAATGAATATAATACATAGTGCTGAGGAATATATATGATGTCTAGGAATCTGTGTGTGGCATTGTCCTTTAATGCCAGTTATCACTCAAGGAGACACAGCTGAAATAAGAACTGGAAGATCCAACACAAAGACATGAAATGAAAGGTGGCAACAGCCTAATATCAATATGGTCTTTAGGTCAAGAAATGTGCAAAATCTGCTGGTCGCGGTGGCTCACTCCTGTAATCCCAGCACTTTGGGAGGCTGAGATGGGTGGATCACTTCAGATCAGGAGTTGGAGACCAGCCCGGCCAACATGGCAAAACCCCATTTCTACTAAAAATACATAAGTTAGCCAGGCATGGTAGCATGTGTCTATAATCCCACCTATTCAGGAGGCTGAGACAGGAGAATCATTTGAACCCAGGAAACAAAGGTTACAGTGAGCTGAGATCACACCACTGGACTCCATTATAGGCAACAAAACGAGATTCTAAGTCTCAAAAATAAAAGGGAATGCACAGAATCCATAGATCTAAGCAAGGTAGAGGTTTTAAGCCAGGCTTGCGGGAGGAGCAAAGAAAACGTGTCAAATTCAAGAGTATCACAATGAGGAAAAAATTGACCTAACAGGAAGCCTTTTATGTGCTTTCCCTTGGGAACTGGAGTCAGTAGCTGATTTCTCAGGTCATAACCACTCAGGGCGGAGGATTGAGGCAGAACCACGCAGAAGCACCAGGCCTTGACTTCGCTGGCGTGCACCTGTCCTGCCTGTGAATTAGCCCTTTTATTATAATAAATGATCTGTATTTGAGTAAGTTACAAATTCCTTTTGTGTAAGACAAATGGGATTTGTTGTTTCTTCAGCAAAATATGGGTGGAAAAGATTCAAAGCTGATTTGAATACAGTGTAGTTGGGCACTAATAGGACATCAGACCATCCTCCTGGAATCTTAACAAATGGCTTTGACTATGACTATTAAAAAGATGACTATGATTTTTCACTGGCTGATTTGGTTTGAATGAGTAAATTATTTTTATTTCATTGCATTAACTGCCAGAACATTGAATGAGCCGATAACTCCCTGGTGTTGCTGAGCTGCAAAGAACTATTATTTGGAATTGAATTTTTATTGATTTTCTTGTGCTACAATGACTTTTCTAACATAGTAGCATGAAAGGAAAATGAGAAAAAGGCCAAATAGGGCATGGGGTGAGGAAGGGAGGCTGCTGCTTCCCAAGGTCTAGCCCCAGATGTACTACTTATTGGCAGGTACTGCTGACTCTAGATGATCCTGTTGCTGGTCATATGATTTACAGGTTAGCCAAGTACCTGGCTTCATCACCTCTCTTCCTTTCCGCTGTCTTTGATTCTAGGCGTTGTGGACCTTGTTGGCATTCTACTGTGGAACTGAACAGGGTGAAGGGGTGAAGAAGAAACAGTGCTGCTCCAAATTGATCTGTGCTGATGATTGTTCATACTATTCAAGTACACACACACACACACACACACACACACACACAGTGTGTGTGTAAAGATGACAGTGAATGAGTGTGTTATTTTAGCATCATTGCAGTGCCTATTGTACGTACCTGTTCATGGTTTTGTTTGTCCTAGTCATCTTAACTGCCAGAGACTTAGTTGCACATTAGCTCATAGTCATCATTCAGATGAGTTGAAGTCGGAACTCATTTGCTCATTCATTCATTCATTCATTCAACAAATATGTATTAAGCCACTATCTTCCAGCTGCCAGAAATCTGTCAATAAAGAGAACCAATGAAAAGTTTGGTCTTCATGTGCAGATTCCCATGACTAAAATAAAATTAGAGAAGGGTATTTCAGAATTTGCAATTCTGAAAAGTTTGAGGGATATGATCTTCCTTGCTTCCTTCTTTGATAGACATCGTAGGAGTGAAACTTGGTACAATAAAATGAAACAAAATGTACTTCTCTCCTGGCTTCTGATACAGTTTGGTCTAGTACAGAGATGCTTGACAACTCATAGAAGAAAGGGATCTTTTTTTGGATGTGATTTTTGGTGGCTATAAAAGTAATCCATATTCATTACAGAAATTTTGGAAAATGAAGAAACAGATAAAGGAGATAATTAATATACAAAATTTCATCCAGTGGAAAATCTTTAAAATGTTTAGTAGTTTCTTTTTAGGGTTTTTCCTATAACTATAATAATATAGATACTAATCCCACACCAGTTGCTATTTTCAGATGGTAAGATTTTATATTTTTAAACCACATTTAAAAATCTATCTTTATGCGTATGTATGCAACTTGGTTCAGTTCCCTTATACAGAACAATGTGACAGTGACTGCTTTTCTTCTTCCCATAGACCATGTGCACACGATTATGAGTGAGATCAGAGGGTGGAAATCTATTTATGCCCCACCCTCTCAATATACATGAATAGAAGACAAGTCTAATAAAAGAGTGTCCTCATGTGATGTGAAAACTTGTGGAAAGAGAGGTAACTAGGCAAGCATTTTGCAGGGACTCGCAAGAAAAAAAGTGAGAGCATATGTATAAATGTTTAAAAGGAAAGAGATATGGTGGTTATGCCTTAAGCCAGTGCAAGAAACTTCTCTGCCTCAGTTTAGATATAAATCTCAGAGAAACTTTTCTGCAATCACTAGATTTATGTGGGCCCCACTGTGCTACATTTACAGGGTACTTCCCACTGCTCCATCTCATCACTCAGACATATACCTCTTAAGTGCTTGTTTAATAGCTAGTTGCCCTGCTAGAGCATATGCTATGGGAAGGCCAGGGCAGTCTGTGGCATGTTCGGTCAGGTCCTCCACTGCCTGGCACCATGTCCAGCCCATGGGCAACAGTGTGAGTGAGTGAAGAAGGCTATTGCACTTCTACAGAACACCTGAAGGCAAATTAAGAAAGATTACCTACCGGCTGGGTGCAGTGGCTAATGCCTGTCATCCCAGCACTTTGGGACTCTGAGGCAGGTGGCATACATGAGGTCAGGAGTTCAAGACCAGTATGGCCAACAAAGCAAAACCCCGTCTGTACTAAAAGTACAAAAAATTAGCCAGACATGGTGGCACACACCTCTAATCTCAGCTACTCAGGAGGCTGAGGTAGGAGAATCGCTTAAACCTGGGAGGTGGAGGTTGCAGTGAGCTGAGATTGCACCATTGCACTTCAGCTTAGGTGACAAGAGTAAGATTCCATCTCCAAAAAAAAAAAAAAAAAAGGATTATGTACCAAAACAGGTGTTTCATGCAGGTGTACCTACTTTTATTTGGAAGTAGATGCATTTAATAACAATACAATTACTACATTTGGGAGAGAATATTGTTTACTAATATGCATATGATAGAGATCATGCTCTCCACTCTATTTAATATAATCTGAATATTTACCTATTATTTTAAATATTTTGAGCTTATGATTTTTAATGGTTGCATAGTGTTCCATTGTATGACACACCAAAAAATTAACCATCCCTATATTATTAAATGTTTAGGTTATTAGAAAGTGTTCATAATTATAAATGATTATTTGATCAATGCCACTATGCATTTTTCTGTGGAGCTCTCTAATCATATTTTAAGAAAACTTTAGAAATGGAATTATGGAATCATATGAATGATTTTTAATAACTATATTGAAATATCCACATGCCATGCAATTTACCTATTTAAAGTGTACAATTTGGTAGTTTTTAGTCTACTCAGAGAGTTGCATAACCATTACCAGGGTCAATTATAGAATATTTCTGTCACACTATAAAAATCCACCAAAACTATTTATCTTAGCTGTCCTTCTACTTCTCACTCAACTGCAGCCCTAGGTAACCATTCATCTATTTTCTATCTCTATGGATTTACCTATCCTGTATATTTCACATAAATGAATTATAGAATAGGTGCCCTTTTATGAATGGCTTCTTTCCCTTAGCATAGCATTTTTAAGATTCATCCAGGTTGTAACATGCATCAATACTTCTTTCTTTTTTTTTATTTTTTTAAATTGCATTTTAGGTTTTGGGGTATATGTGAAGAACATGCAAGATTGTTGCATAGGTATACATGTGGCAGTGTGATTTGCTGCCTTTCTTCCCCTCACCTATATCTGGCATTTCTCCCCATGCCATCCCCCCCAACTCTCCACCTCCCACTGTCCTTCCCCTATTTCCCCCCAACAGACCCCAGTGTGTAGTGCTCCCCTCCCTGTGTCCATGTGTTCTCATTGTTCAACACCCGCCATCATTCTCAGCAAACTGACACAGGAGCAGAAAATCAAACACCGCATGTTCTCACTTCTTTCTTTTTTATTGGGAAAAGAATCCGTACTGTTAATCTATGAACTTTTGAAGTAATTTTGGTACACATTACAGCTCTCTATATATGCTCATTTTTACTTGTAGCAATGTTTAGGACTGCTTAGTTTCTTATATGCTTGCTCACCTTGGGCACTATTTCATGAAGAAACAAAACTAAGCTTTTTTGGAAGAGGAAGGAGATTTATTGATGGTTTAGAATTCATATTCCTTTAGTAATTAGTGATTTGGCCCTTTTAGATATTTTTATTAGCCACTTGTATCTCTTCTTGTGTAAATTTTATTTCACATCCCTTTGCCATTTTATATGATGGTATTGTTTTCATTTTGTTTCATAAGAGCTCTTTACATATTAAGGTTGTTAACCCTTTGCCCCTGATGTTGCTTATAATGTTTTAGATAAAAACAATTTTTTAATTTTGACAAAACACTATCTACCAATCATTTCCTTGAACGTCAAGTCTGGAAAGGCCTTCCTCTTCCTAAGAGCCAATAAATATTTTATTACTGCTGTAGTTTTATGTAAAAATATTTCTTATAAATATGGAATTTATTTTGGTATAAAGGCATCAATGTAATTTTATTTTCTTCTCCATAATGGCAATTAGTCATCTTAATACCTTTTCCCACTTAATTTATGTATCATTTTTATCTTATACTGCATTATTCTTTTTGAGCATCTCTGAAAAATAAACTGGTTTATAGTTACTTTGTCTGACTTACGACAAAGCTACCCTATTTTAATCATCATGGCTTTAAAATAGGATCTAGTAACATACGGGACCTCTGTGAATGAAGCTCTGTTAAGAAACCAGTGCTCTTAAACGAACTTCACATATATTAGCATTTAGTCCTTAACAAAATATATGTGAATTATTATCCTCATACCACTGATGAGGAAGCTGAAGCAGAGAGATTAAAGATACTGAATCAAGGTGCTTATAAGTAGTGGTTCCCAAATTCAAACAAAAACAGGCTCCAGCCTCCACCTTCCTCACCAGTGGCCACTCCTGCCTGGTGGGGTCCTGAGATCTAGGACCCAGCAGTTTTCAGCACATATCATTCATTATCATGCATATGTATGATAGATCATGCATCTTTCTTCTCTGATCCTTTGGATATTTATCTGAATATTTTTAGTTATAAAAAGTATTTAGGTTTAAAACTTTTAAGTGTTTTTTATTGCCCATTGCCAGGTTTTTAAAAAACCACAGCTTCCAAATAGTGAAATTAGTGCATTGAGTTGTATTTTCATTGGTTAGTTTATTTCACAAGGTAATGTTTTCAGGAAGAGTATGTGGCTTCTTACAATGTCATGGCCTTATCATGTCTGAGACTACATTATTGTTAGGTTACTCATGAATACTAACTTGTTTGGGAATAAATTAGCGCCTATGGTTTTTACCAAGAAAAAAAAAAGCCAAAAATAAAGAATTTGATTAATTATACTCTGATATACAAAAAAAATGGGAAATAAATTCCATATTCTTGTTCCATTATTCTTTTTACTTGTTTTCTGCAAAAATACATATAAATTTATTTTTGCATTTTATTAGTTTTGTTAACAGTTTCATCTAAGATCTATCTAGGGTTGTTTCTTTTTAAAACTATTTTGCCTCATTTCCAGTGAGTCATTTTGCAAACCCAAGTCCTTATTTAGCTTAGAGAACTATTATTATTAAATTGATTGTTTCCTTCAGCTTATTGTGTCCTTTTAAAATTCCTATTAGAAGTAATATTGTATTCCTCTTTCTCCACTTTGTCATTTATTTCATTCTTTCTCAGACAAATTCGTTGTCACTTTATCACTTTCCCCTTACTTCATTTGCTCACCAGGTATTTATTAAGAATCTGCCCTGTATCAGATATTATAATAGGCGCTGGGAATAGAGGGGTGAAAGTCTCGGACAGAGAACCTTTTGTAGAACTGATTATTGAACAGGGAAAACAGATGAACCATAGAGAACAAGTCACCATAAGCAAAATAACACATAAGCAAGTCGCCAATAAGCAGCAGATGCACCAAACAGAACAAGTCACCATAAGCACCGTACTAGAGGACATTTCTTACACTGTTACCAGCACAACAGTCTCTCATGTCTATACCAACTGATCTATCTATAAATTAAGCAGAAGGGAACGGGGCTCCTTTGCCAGGCCCAGGCTCCCTGTAATGTTTCTGTGGTTCCCCCTTTGCCTACTTAGTCCTTCCATTTTATTAATATTTTCTGTTAAACTAACTGATGTACTTGCCATTTTTCTGATACATCCTGACTGATATGCCTGTCTTGTTGTTCAGTGTTCTGCAATATTCGATATGCTATTTACAGTCTCCATATTTATTTATATATTTCTAAATCAGCAGTTATGTTTTTTCTTCATAGTGGCAGTTTCTTGATCTCAGATGTTATCCTATTTATAACTCTCTACTCTAGATTCTCAGTTGCTATTTCCTTTTGACTTTAAAGAACTAAAATTAGAAATTATCTAAAAATATGCCTCTTGCTTCATGTCTTTTTAGAGGAAGAAATCTATTTTCAGTTCTGTGGTTTGTTTCCTTGTAGTATATTTCTTGTTATATGGCTAAGGATGTTTTCCGTACTATTAGAAGTCGGATCAGTTCCTGTCTGTTTCTTTCAAGCCTTGGAGCTCATATACGTGATTAATGTGTTCAGATTGCCTAGTCAGAAAGAAATTAGACTGGGTGCCCTATGGTGAGAATCATAGCTATACCACTGTGTCTAAAAAGTTTATTTCCATAATTTCTACTATATCTGCTAGCTAACTGAAATTTTTTGGTGAGTTTACCCTCCTTAGGATTCAGAAGTTTCCCCTCCTTAGTAGTCAGTGTCTTGGTACCAGTATCAGCTATAAGCCAGAACTAGGACTCCATGATACTTGGGTTTCTCACTTGGTGTAATGATACCTGATCATTACAGGTCCCTAACAGGTCAGTGGCCTGTTACCACTGTTGAATCCAGATATATATAGTGCCCTGTTATTCCCTGTCCTTCAACCACTACCTTTCATTGTCATTCTTTTTATGTATACATTTGGGAGGGAAATGTGTGTCTCACTAGGACTCTTCCAATGATTTCAAATGTCATTTGGAAACAGCAGCAGTTTGGATTGGTCTTTCTTCTACCCCATCTTGGCTTTGTGAGATCTATTAGAAGTTCCTCAAAGTTTCTAGTTTATGGACAATACCCTTTCCTATGTCCCACTGTCAATACAGTTCACACACATGCACACTCACACACACACACACACGTGTAAATTATATATACATGTGTGTATATATGTATGTATTTACCTATTTTACTAAGAGGCTGGAATGGGGAGAAAAAAATCACATATAAACAAACAAACGAAATAAGCTATAACAAAAACCACAACTTCTAGCCAGGCACAGTGGCTCATGCCTGTAATCCAAGCACTTTGGGAGGCCAAGATAGGAGGATCACTTGAGCCCAGGGGTTGGAGACCAGACTGGGCAGCAAAGCAAGAAGTGAGACCCTGACCATTTCTACAGAAAATTTGTTTAAAAATCCACTGGGTGTGATGTCACAAACCTGTAGTTCTAGCTACTTGGAAGCTGAGGTGGGAGGATAGCTTGAGTTTGGGAAGGTCAAGGTTGCAATGAGCTAAATACCACGGCACTCCTGCACTCCAGCCTGGGTGATGGAGTGAGGCCTTATCTCTAAAACAAAACAAAACAAAACAGCTCCTTCATCAGCAAACTGACACCTCATACGTTAAAGTCACTCTCACTCCGTGATAGACTAATTGTGATATAGTTCTGATAAATAACCAAGTCATATGGAGGAGAGATTTTTGACCCAAAGATCCCTTGTGAGACAGCAGAGGAGAATTTTGCGGGAAACGTGAGATTTTTCATTCTGGATTTATTCACAATAACTTCACAGTTTTGTTGTCAGCTATGTGACCTTCATCATACTTGGAGTCAAAAGTCCTGAATCAAATGGGCTGTGGCAATTTACGGTTCCCGGATAGAGGGAAACTGGCTTTAAAACTCAGGGGACGGCAGAGAAATGAGAGAACGGATCTTGTCACCCACCTGCAGTTTGAGCCGTTTTAAGATCTTTTGCCTTATATATAATCATGAAGACCTCCAAATATGTAGCACTGCTACTAACAAAAGACATTGGTTGCCTCTGGGAGGGAAAGCATTAAGAGTAGAATGCAGAGGAAAGTGAATACATGGCTTGCTGTGCTTGTTATTCATTGAGTGTTTTTGACTTGCTAAAAGCAAGTTTAATGTATTTATACAATTTATAAAGATGTAACCGATTCTGGAGCTCTCCTCCTTACAGGGAACATATTTCATGTTATTGTAAGCACTGAAGAAAATTAAATCAATAAATTCACAGCCCATAATTTGAGATACTCAATTTGAAGAAAAATGTATTGTCAGGGAGGGAGAGCAAAATCTTTTGTGTTGAGGAAGACTTGTAAACAACCTGTCTTTGCCCTACTATCCTGTGCTTCCAAGTGACAGCAAGAATTACCCTCGTGCTGCAAGATTATCAAAGAGTTGTCATGACACCTCCAGAGAAGTAAAGGCCAACTCCCCACCTTTTTTTTTTTTTTTTTTTTTTTTTTTTTTTATGCAGCTTGTGCTCAAGTGGAAAGCAATGCAATTGACCCTTTCTGCACTGTCCATCTATGTCCTTTTCCCTGAGAAGGCTTTGCTGGTTAGCACTCAGCCAGGGTGTCAGGGAGCTCAGTGTACTGTTCCCCATCACTGGCACCGATGCTCTCTGTGACCACTGGCAAGCCAATTAACCTCTACAAGTGTCATTCTTCCGTATGTAAAAGGTTAATAGTACAGCTTGTTTGCAAAGTGCCTGGAGTCTTCCATGAAGGGCATTAACCAAATAGCCAGCATTGCTGTCTGACTGGAGGGCATTGTGTTTTATAATTATATGTTTGGTTGGATAGGTTATAGATTTCGCTGTGGTTGAATGTTGCCCCTTCTCCCTGGTTACAAATAAAAAGACTAATAGGTAATCTCACCCTATTAGCATCTTCTAGAGCCCCCCAGAGGGCTAAGGGAATGGCAGAGGTTACAGATTAATAATGTATCCTTTAGTTAATAGAAAAAAAACATGTGCATCTCAACTGCATAATAGCTGTGGATGGCAATTTATTAGGCCAAGTGTTTCATCAGATGCTCAGCAGATAATGCTGGCAAAGACTCATGAAACAATGAGGTTGTTCTGTTTTGTTTTGTTTTCTACTTTCCTAGTTATTTCTTTCATCCTTCATATTAATATAGAACATCAGAGACTGTTTTGTCCAGGTTATTTCACATGCATTTATAACTATTTGGAAAAATGATTCTTTTATTCTGGAATTTCTGAAGCAAGTGACTTATATGGGTGTGTCTTCATTGTGACATTAAGCTTTTTTTTTTTTTTTGTACTTGGACCAAATTTGAATAACACTGGACTTGAGGCAAAGTATCACCTATCTCATGCTTGCTTTTTTTTTTTTTTTTGCAGATTTACGGAAAAACTTTGAACAAGACCCACAAGGAAGGGAGGTTCCCATTGAAGGCATGATTGTGCTGCACTGTCGCCCGCCAGAGGGAGTCCCTGCGGCTGAGGTAAGACAGGCTCCTGGGAACCCATGTCTGGGATTCTTGTTGCCTGGGCTCAGTTGCTAAAGATAATGAAGACATTGTCAAGGAAATAAGCTAGGAAGAAACTTGTCTCCCGTTCACTTCTGTGTTTGCACAAGGCCCTTGTAGGCAGCCTGGGTAGGATTTAATCTGTGTTCTTGGCTCTGGGGACCTTGAATCATGCAGATGCCATTCGTTCTGTCTTCAGTCAGGATCCTCTGACATGCACATTGGCTTAGGAGCAAATCTGAGCTTTAACAGGCAAACATGCATGAAAAAGCCCATAAGAAAGGTCAGAAGTCCTCAGTCCCAGTGTCACTAGTGTTTGTTCATTCTTGACTTTTTTGTGGAACAAGCATTAATTTATCGAGTGTTTGTTACATTCTCTGCACTGTACAGGCATCAGGGATATAAAACCTGATGAAGCCACGGGTCTCTGCCCTGATATCCTTCCTTCACAGCGAGGTGTCCAGAATCCAGAGTCACCATATTTTTTGCTTCTTGAATGTTTTCTAGAACATCTACCACACTATTTGAATATAATATTCCCTGGTGTTACACTATGGTTATAGGAAAAGCTTTCTAAATTTTTTATTCACAATGAAAAGATGGCCCTGATAGACAAGTAATATAGCTATTATTGGAGGAAAAACACTAAGAAGTATAAGGCATGCTTAGTATAATGAAAAGTTTATGGACTTAGTCCTGTGAACCCCGAAGATCTGAAACAGATCTTAGTTAATTTAGAAAGTTTATTTTGGTCCTTGAGGAATCGCCACACTGTCTTCCACAATGGTTGAATTAATTTACATTCCCACCAACAGTGTAAAAGTGTTCCTATTTCTCCACATCCTCTCCAGCATCTGTTGTTTCCCAATTTTTTAATGATCGCCATTCTTACTGGTGTGAGATGGTATCTCAATGTGGTTTTGATTTGCATTTCTCTGATGACCAGTGATGATGAGCATTTTTTCATATGTTTGTTGGCCTCCTGTATGTCTTCTTTTGTAAAGTATCTGTTCATATCCTTCGCCCATTTTTGAATGGGCTTGTTTGTTTTTTTCTTGTAAATCTGCTTTAGTTCTTTGTAAATTCTGGATATCAGTCCCTTGTCAGATGGGTAGGCTGCAAAAATTTTTTCCCATTCTGTTGGTTGCCGATTCACTCTACTGATTTGTAGGGACATGGATGAACCTGGAAACCATCATTCTCAGCAAACTGACACAAGAGCAGAAAATCAAACACCGTATATTCTCACTCATAGGTGGGTGTTGAACAATGAGAACACATGGACACAGGGAGGGGAGCACTACACACTGGGGTCCGTTGGGGGGAAATGGGGGAGGGACGGGGGGTGGGGAGGTGGGAAGAGATAGCATGGGGAGAAATGACAGATACAGGTGAGGGGACGGAAGGCAGCAAAGCACACTGCCATGTGTGTACCTATGCAACAATCTTGCATGTTCATCACATGTACCCCAAAACCTAAAATGCAATAAAAAAAAAAAAAGAAAGTTTATTTTGGCAAGGTTGAGGACACGCACCCATGACACAACCTCAGGAGGTCCTGATGACATGTGACCATTGTGGTCAGAGCACAGTTAGGTTTTACACATTTTAGGAAGACATGAGACATCAATAAACATGTAAGATGAACATTGGTTCGGGTCTGGGAAAAGCCGGACAACTGAAAGCAAAGGTGGGAGAAGAACTCTGGAATCAAGGAGGGGGCTTCTAGGTCACAGGTAGATAAGTGACAAATGGTTGCATTCTTTCGAGTTTCTGATTAGACTTTCCAAAGGAGGCAATCAGTTATGCATTTATCTCAGTGAGCAGAGGGGTGACTTTGAATAGAATGGGAGGCATGTGGCCCTAAACAGTTCCCAGCTTGACTTTTCTCTTTAGCTTAGTGATTTGGGGGCCGCACGGTTTATTTTTCTTTCACAGGCCTGAGTTCAGCGGCACGCGGTGCAGGTTTGATTCTTCTGTAGGAAGCTAGGGCACTGCTTGGAGCTATTGTTGATTCACTGAGAAGCAGATATACAAAGAAAAAGAAAAAAAAACCAGGAGCCTTTGCCTCATATTTTAGTAAAATTGGGATTTTGTAATTGGAAGGACAAAAAAGGAGAGAAAATAAAAGGGAATGAAAAAACACACATACTTCCATATTTAGAGAGCGGGCTGGATGGACACTATTCAAAGCTCAAATGGCTCACAGAAATGAAGTAAACGGACTTGAAAATTAAAGTGAACCCTCCATGCATGATAAAAAATGATTAGAAAGGAAAACGCTTATTTAAAACAAAAACAATATTGATCTCTTCCTTTTGCTGCCCTCTTGTTTCCTGCAAACAGTGTGCCCTCCTTTCCTGAGCAGGGCATTAAATGTCAGGGAAGGGAATGTGTCCCTCTCATTTAGGAGGTCGCATGTGTTCCTGGGAGCCCAGCAGTGGTATCAGCAGTTCTCTACATTCACTGTCCATCTTTCAAAAACCCAAGTTTACAAATGTTTTATGCATTCAAGTGTCCAGCCTCTGTCATGCCAGCTGTGTGGGAGTCCCCTGGTACACCCGTGTTTCCTTCTGGTTCTGTTCAGGGTCACTACCCTCAACTTTGGCAGCAGCGGAGAGGGGTGCTAATGTTTTCAAGAGCTATCAGTCTATAGGAACCTAGCATACTCCAGATCTCTAGTAATCTGTTTTTATTTCAGATGGATGATAACTTAGATATTTATTGGCATAACTTTTGCATTTTTGAAGCAGAGAAGCTGATGCTTATATCAGTGACCTACCAAAGTTCTTGCAGTCATTCTAGGGCTCTGTTCAAAATTCTTCAAACTCCAAAGCACTCCAGGTAAAAGTCTATGTTCTTTTAGTGCTTTATAAGATTCAACATGATCTGGCCTGGTGTGACCTTATTTATTTATTTATTTTAACTCTGTACCTGACCCCACTACAGCCACCCTGCCCCTTCAGTCTCTCTCAGATGCACCAGCCATGCTCCCACCTCAGGGCTTTTGCACGTGCTGGCCTTGGCTGGAGGGCTCTTCCCCAGCTGTCACACTGCTTTGTCCCCTCTTTCTTCAGGGCTTACTCAGGTATCACCTGCTCAGTAAGGCCTGCTCTGTACACTCTACAAATGTTACCAATATCTGCTTCCCCCACTCTACCTTTCCCTCCTGTTTCCCAGCAATTTGTCTTAGTAGGTATATACTTTCTTTTTACCTCTTATCACAAGCATACTATATTCACATTATTTATTTCTCTCTACCCCACTGGAACTTAAGTGTAGTGAGGGAAATTTGTGTTTACTCCTCTTCATTGCTGTATCCTCAGAACATGAAACAGGGTTTCTCCATGTTGGTCAGGCTGGTCTCAAACTCCCAACTTCAGGTGATCTGCCCTCCTCGGCCTCCCAAAGTGCTGGAATTGCAAGGCATGAGCCACTGTGCCCAACCAAAAAAATAAATTTTAAAAGCATGCTTCTCACATCCAGTTGTTCAATAAATATTTGTTGAATATGAATGGAAATTAGTCTGCTAATTATATTGATGAATATTTAAGTTTATACCAGGATTAGCCCTAGACAAAATGTAAAATACATTAGACAACATTTTGACTTTGTTTTATTTTGTCTTATGATTGGGTACTAACAAGTAAAGAAAACATTCCCCACCTGCTTTTTTCATATATGCAAAAATAAATTTATTGGCTCAATCACTAGTCCTACAACTAAAGAAATAAAGATATATTTTCACTTCAAGTCTGATTCGCTTTTAATATTAAAGAACACCTCAATGCAATATTTAGACATTTGGCTGATTGTTAAACATTAACTAAAATGGAGCTTTTGCTGAGAGAGTGTTGCCATGTTTTTAAATTAATAGACATTTTGTGAAACCATTTTGAATTAACATAAAAGTTGAAGTAGTACTACAGAAGGTTATCATGTACTGTTCCCCCTCTGCTTCCTTTTTTAAATTTTTTTCTTTTTTGAGATGGAGTGTCACTGTGTCACCCAGGCTGGAGTACAGTGGTGTGATCTTGGCTCACTGCAACCTCTGCCTCCTGGGTTCAAGTAATTCTCCTACCTTAGCCTTCCGAGTAGCAGGCACCTTTAGTGCCTGCCACCACACCTAGCAGATTTTTGTACGTTTAGTAGAGATGGGGTTTCACCATGTCGGTCAGGCTGGTCTTGAACTCCTAACCTTGTGATCCACCCTCCCAAAGTGTTGGGATTACAAGCATGAGCCACTGGGCCTGGCCCAGTTTCCTTTTTTGTAATCACACCTTACATGAGTGTGGTATATCCCTTACAATGGCCAAATCAATACTGATATGTTGTTATTAAGGAGAGCCTAGAGCAGGCGTCCCCAAACTTTTTACACAGGGGGCCAGTTCACTGTCCCTCAGACCGTGGGAGGGCCGCCACATACTGTGCTCCTCTCACTGACCACCAAGGAAAGAGGTGCTCCTTCCTGAAGTGCGGCGGGGGGCCGGATAAATGGCCTCAGGGGGCCGCATGCGGCCCACGGGCCCCGTAGTTTGGGGACGCCTGGCCTAGAGTTTGCATTAAGGTTCACCCTGTGCTGTTGTCTGTGGCTTTCTTTAAATTTTGTTTCAAATTCAGGAGTAGGTGTGCAGGTTTATTACAAAGGTAAATTTCATGTCACCAGAGTTTGGTGTACTGACAGGTTACTTTCTCACCCAGGTGATACACAGTACCCCACAGGTAGCTTTTTGAGCGTGCTCCTCCTCCCACCCTCTCCCTTCAAGTAGAATGCGGTGTCTGTTGTTCCCTTCTGTGTGTCCACGTGTTCTCAGTGTTCAGCTCCCACTTTCTGCCCCCACTGCTTGTTGAAGACATAAATTTAGAAAAAAAAAAAAAAAAAAAAAAAAAAGAACAAAAGAGAGAAGAATAAAAGATGTACAGTCTGGTAAGATGGTAGCCAAAAGCAAAAATATATTTTGGTCCATAAATGCACACATGAGCGTACATACGCAGCCACTCACACTGAAGTATCTTTCAAGAGAATGCAGGGGACTTATGAATTAAAGGAACTCTGTGGCTGTTCAGGACTGAGATTGGGAGGGGATTCCTATGAGAGGACAGACTGGCTCCTAGGAGGTGAGCGGCAACCCCATCTGCTCAGTTATTTAGAGGCTGAACTCCACCGAATCCTTGGAAGCAGCTCTTTACACATCCCTCCCTCTTCCTTGCCCCAGCGCCCTACGCATGAAGGCAAATGAGCTCTATAGATTGGCTCAGCCCCTTTTCTTTCTTCATTTGCTTCTGAGGGTGCTTTTCAGCTGTAGCCACAAGGAGGAGAGCAAGATATGAAAAATTTTCACTGGCAGCACAGTCCCATGTCAGTGAAAAAAATATTTGGGAGAGCTGTGGAATGAGGGAACACAATATAGACATATCAGAAAGTATATTTCCTTTTCTGGTATCTGCCTTTCTGACACATTTCCAAATTGTAGTTATTCACTTGCTATATTAGTTTCCTAGGGCTGCTGTAATAAATTACTACCACTGAGGAGGCTTGAAACAGCAGAAGTTTATTTTCCAACAGTTCTGTATGTAGAAGTCTGAAATCCAACAGCATTAATTCCTTCTGAGGGCTCTGAAAGAGAAACTGTTCCATACTTTTCCCCTAGATGCTGGTGGTTATTGGCAATCTTTGGTGTCCCGTGGCTTTGTACACTGATATGGTTACACTTCGTGTCCTCGCCTAAATCTCATCTTGAATTGTAATCCTACACAATCCCCATGTATGAGGGAGAGACCAGGTGGAGGTAATTGAATCATGGGGACAGTTTCCCACAGACTGTTCTCATGATAGTGCCTGAGTTCTCAGGAGATTTAATGGTTTTTAATGGCTTTCCTCTCTTTGATCAGCATGTCTCCCTCCTGCCGTATTCTGAAGAAGGGACCTTGCTTCCCTTCTTCCCTCCCCAGCCATGGGGAACTGTGAGTCAATTAAACTTCTTTCCTTTATAAATTACTCAGTCTCAGGTAGTTCTTTCTAGCAGTATGCAAATGGACTACTACCTAGATACATCACTCAGTCTCTGCCTCCATCGATCGCATCTTCACATGGTGTTCTCCTCTTTGTGTCTCTGTGTGCCTGAATTTCCTTGTTTTTATAAGAACAGCAGCCCTGCATGGCCTCATACTGTACATTCTGTTTCACAAAACATCTGCAAAGACCCAATTTCCAAATAAGGTAAAGTTCCTAGGTTCCGGATCGAATTATGGGGGACTGCCATTCAGCCCAGTACTCTTCCCATTATACCTCTGGCATCATGTCACTCTTTTATCTTAATAAATACAGAAGAAAATTGAGAAAAAAAATTATATGCTTTTAGGAATAAATTTCAGACCAGGCCAGATGAAATTAAATAGAAACTAATTGCAAGGAGCAGCTGGGGCTTTATGGTGGTTTAAAACAGACATTCTGAGCTGAGAAGGGGGGAAAGCTTTGTTTTATAAATTTTGTATTATAGACGACTATGGAAAATATTTCTGCTGCATTAAGGGTTAACTAGACTATTGATGCCTTAGCAAACATTTATTTTAAGAAATCTTATCTGTATAAATTTATGGGGTGCAAGTGTAATTTCGTTACGTGCACAGGTTGCATAATGGTGAAGATGGGGCTTTTAGTGTGTTCACCCAAATAACAAGTAATTTCTCATCATCCATCCCCTCCTCTTCCTGGTCCCCACTGCCTATTGTTCTATACTCTTTGTCCCCCTTACCCTGCCTCATCTCCACTGTTTATCATTTCAAACTCTATGTGCACATTTAGCTCCAGCTTACATGTGAGAACACATGGTATTTGTCTTTCTGTATCTGAGTCGTTTCATTAACATATTGCCTCTGGTTCCATTCATGTTGTTTCAAAAGACATGATTTCATTTTTTTAGAGCTCACTGGGATTTCATTACATTTTTTTATCCAAATTATTTGATGGACACTTAGATTTGTTTCATATGTTTGCTATTGTACATAGTAGTACAAAAAATATGTGAGTACATTTATCTGTTTAATGATTTCTTTTTTGGTGGGTAGATACTCAGTAGTGAGATTGCAGGACCTAATGGTAATTCTGTTTTTAGTTCTTCAAGAAATACCCAAACTATTTTTCATAGATTTTGTACTAATACACATTCCTACCAACAGTATGTAAGAGTTGCTTTTTCTCCATATCATTTCCAATATTACTTTTTTTAAAATTTTTTAATAATAGCCATTATGATTGGTATAACACTATGGTATCTCATAGTGGCTTTAATTTACATTTCTTAATGATTAGTAATGTTGAGCATTTATTCATTTTTCTTGGCCATTTTTATGTCTTCTTGTGAAACATGTCTATTCATATCCTTTGCCTACTCTTTAACAGGGTTATTTATGTATCACATCATCTTAATGTGGGACAGTAACCTAGTCCCAGACACATTATTTTGGAATTGTATTTCTCCATGATTTGGATACTGCCATTATCTGTGCACCAATATCTGGAGCTCTTTTACGTTCAGCAGTAGCTTGCACAGTAAGTCAGTGCTATTGACATCTGTGTTTTTGCTGAAAACAATGCAGAATGAAAGAAGAAAGCTAAGAAATGATAATGATGGAGAAGAAAAGTGAAAATCTTCATAACCTTCCACAGTCGTGGTGTTCCTTAGTGTAGAGATGTCCACCAATGTCTGTTACGTGGTCAGGTCACTGAGAGTGTATCATTCTGCCTATTAACTTCATAGCGATATAAGTATATTATATATAGGTAATGACTCTCCAGTATGGCAATAATTGGGTACTATGTTTAGACATCGGTCAGTCATGTAGTCATCACTGTGAAATACTATCACTCAACATCATCTTCCCTGGGCAGGTCATGTTCTGCCCTCTTCATGCCACCACTTCGTTCCCTTTCTGCCCACCTTCTGTGGGACACATGGGGTAACCACTGGAAAAGCATGTAGCTGGTGGGGTCCCCAGTCCATCAGCTGGCTTTGTTTCTCTGAGGAATAGACAGTTTCCTACTTGACACGTTGAAAGTCACATTGAGGGACATGTCCAAATTCTGTTTTCACAAGACATATACAATAGACTTCTCTCTGCAAGACAGAACTTTCTTGGCAGCTAACTCATTTGTCCAAACAGGAAAGTGTTGTGAATAATAAAAAGAGAAAGAGCTACCATTTTTGAAATGTTCTCATGTACCAAGTACTATAGTAGGTGGTTTATCTTCTGCTATTTCAATTAATTGGGAGACAAAATGCTATGAGACGCTGAAAAGCTCTATGAGTTTCCAGGTGTGTCCCACAGCCACTTGTCTAAGCTCTCTGGACACTAGGAAGCACCAAAAGACAAATTTAAAGCTCAGATCTGTCCTTTCTCTAATTGTTTTTGCTTTTGTTTTTAATTGGACTAAGCCTTCTTGAAGGTTGGCAACTGCCAGGCCAACGATAATCTGTCTGCTGTGCTACCATTATCCCACCCTTAGAATTGAAGGTGTTGGGATTCAATTATCTTCCAGTGAATATTCTAAGCTCAGATTTGCTATGTATTCTGTGCCTCTTTATTTCAAATATGTAATCTGATAATAAAACTAAGAACAGAGTGCTGAGAGTGTAGAAGTTTTGGAGGCCAAGGGGATAAGGAGCCTGGGGCAGGACATCACTGTGTCCTTTGAAGGGCAAGGAGCCCAGCTTTGATGCTATCCTAGAAGATAGGATGCTTAGAGTTACATAGAGGGGTCCATGTAGAAGAAAAAGGGGAACATGAAAAGGGAAGCCAGGAAACCAAGTGCCATCTCTACCCTCATTACAATTTTCTCTACGTTTGGCCATTGCTCTGACAGATCACATTGTCAAAAAGGTCCCCAAATTTACTCTGATAAATGTGAACTTGTGTCTGCATCACAGTGTTATTTTACCTAGTATACATCAGTGGGGTATGGAAATGGTAGAAATAGAATCAAGGATTGTCAGGGTGGCACAATGGGAAAAGTATGAACTTTGAAGCCAACAGACCCTGGCTAGTAACTTTGTAATGCAATTAATTAGCCAATCTGACCCTCAGTCTCCTCTTCTAAAAATGAGAAAAATGTTTTCATTGTAGGATTGCTATGAGACAAAGAAGAAAAAAAAAAGTACAAAACACTTAACAGTTTCTAATACTAAATAAATAGTAAAGATTATCTTGATTTCTGTTGTTTTCTTCTTCCTTCATTTTCAAAGTTTTAAGAAAGTTTGATTCTCTCATAAAGATGTAAAGACTCATTATGTTTGGGGAACCAGATTAAAACAGAAAATTCTTGCAATGTCTAGCATGTTTTTAGCCTTTGAAGAAGTAGACAGCTGCTAAGACCAGCCCACCCCCCCGGAGCGCCACCTCCCCCAACCATTGCCCTCTCTTCTTGTCCTTCAAGGTCAAGAAAGACAAAGACACTTATCAAAAAGCTTCCTGGCCCCTTCTCTTGTAATCTATCACTTGGAAGAATTAAATAATTATTGACAAAGGCTGGTGACCACCAATGTTTGTTCACCTTACCACCATTGAAGTGTTTTATGAATGATATTATGGTTATTAAAACACTTATGAAAATGTTATGTGAACTGGAAGTTTCTCATTACACTTAGCCACTGGCTTAGATAACATATAATAGGTCATGTGCGTTTTTAAAAAACAGGTCACACACATTGCTTTACAAAACACCTGAAATATGAATGGATGATAACTCAAACGTTTCTAAACTTCATGAGCTCATCTTAATAGCTGGATGTATTAGAACATATTTGTCACTGCACTTAATTTTAGCCTTACTTTGGGGGCAGTTCTAACTAAAGATAGCAACTTTAGTGTTTGACCCTTGTTGTTTAGCTAAAACCAATTTGCTCTTCTCAAAACAATTCATTATCCCACACAGCACTTTTTTATATTCCCTAATTAAATGGAAAATCTATCTTTCATAAAAGTTAGAAATTATGTCCAATGAAAATCCAACATTTTAATGGTTTTCCACAGATTAAAATTGTAGAGTTCTCAATAAACCCTGATTTACTGATGTTGGCTGTAAAATGGTTATTGCTGTTAATAAAGCCTGTAAATCTTAACAGGTTATATTTGCCTTGGACAATAAAACTTGCCATAAAGGCTCAGTGTCTAAGGCTAATTCTGCTCACATCAAGGTAAACAGCCTACTCAAAATAATTCAATGTCTTTGAGAATTCAGGCCTTAAAGCTAAGCAACAGACAGATTCCAGCCTTGAGGCATTGCATGCCAGGCACTGTTCCTGTTTTTAATCTCACCAAGGAGTCAAGATGATGCTAGAATTAGAAAAATTCTGGAAGGTCAAGGGCTTTTGTCATTTCAGTATGGATAAGGAGAAAGTTCTCTGCTTCTTCCTCAGCCCCGAATCAGCTTTGTCATTGGGTGATCACTAGCAGCGGAATGAAAGAATGTATTTTTTGTATGATAAAGTGTGTTGAAGTTACACAAGTGTTAGGAGCCAAATTTGGGGGTGATGGGGCGGGGTGGGCAGTTATGAAAAGGAGATCATTTTCCTTATTTGACTTCCAAATGGCTACCTGGAAATGAAGGACGTTTTGAGAAGCCCTGTTAATCTTGGGACACATAGATATTTGTCATGTTTTCCAATATTTAGGGAATTTCTTTTTAAGTTTCACTTACCTAAGATAGAAGCCCAACAAATGGCTTTTCTAGTCATCTTTGCAGTTAGGTTCCCTGCAGTCAGCTGGTCTTTTACAAGGTGTGTTGGGCAGGTGAATGCTGTGGGTTTGTGGAAACCCTCTGCAGAGGATGGTGGCAGAGGTACCCTGCTCTTCAAGGCAGCTAGAACAACCAGCATCTCTCCCAGGTCTCACAGTGGTGAGCTGTGTATTTTCTTTGAGATTCCCAGACTGAAGTGCAGTGGTATGATCACATTTCAGTTTACTGCAACCTCTGCCCCCCAGGCTTAAAGCAATTTTCCTGCCTTAGCCTCCTGAGTAGCTAGGACTACTATGCCAGCTAATTTTTGTGTTTTGTGTAGAGAAGATGTTTCATCATACTGCCCAGGCTGGTCTTGAATATCTGGTCTCCAGCGATCTGCCTGCCCTGGCCTCCTCAAGTCCTGGGATTACAGGCCTGAGCCACTGCTTCCAGCTTCTGTCGTGGTTTTTTTTCACACTGCAGGAGTGTTGTTGAGTGCACTTTTCCCTGTGGTGTGTTTCAACATTATTTCTGGCCAGTTAGCAGTCTTGCCTGGCTCTTTTGCCCACTTGGTTGTTCTGAGCACTACTAATACTCTTTAATAAATTTATTTTTCACATAAATCAGCCAGAGCAGAGTTTATTGTTTGCAATGAAGAAACCTGGCCAGGCATGGTGGCTCATGCCTGTAATCCCAGCACTTTGGGAGGCCAAATTGGTTGGGTCACTTGAAGCCAGGAGTTTGAGACCATCATGGACAAAATAGCAAAACCTCATCTATACCAAAAATACAAATATTAGCCAAGCATGGTGGCATGTGCCTGTAATCCCAGCTACTTGGGTGGCTGAGGCACAAGAATCCCTTGAACCTGGGAGGCAGAGGTTGCAGTCAGCTGACATAGTGCCACTACGCTCCAGCCTGGGTGACAGAGCAAAACTGCCTCAAACAAAAACAAAAACCGTGCACATATTAGTATCTATGCCATCTCTTACTGCTTTCAGAATGTCTTTGACAAATATTTGAAAGTTCCATTGGAACAAAGCAAGTCACCGTGTGCTAGACAGTGTGCGGAGTGTTAATCTTTCTTCATCTATAGAATAAAGAGGGGGGACCCCAAAGTCCCTTTATATCTCTAATTATTTCTGATGCATTAACAGTAGACTCTGTACACTGTCTATGACTTGCCCGCTGTTTTAATAATTCTGCCCAGACTGGTGCCAGACAGTTTTCAAGTGAGAAGCTCTTTACCCTTCTCCCCTGTGAGGGTATTCTTAATGAAAGGTTCATTTGTTTCAAATGTGCTCATTGGCATAATACCCAGGAGAGAGTCTTATGACATTGGACTGTTTAATACAGGAATCGCTAGACTATTGTGTTTAACCTCAATCAAACAGACTATGAAATGAGGATTTTATTTTAAAAATAAGACTCTTAATAATTCACTAGAGAAATGTTAAGTGGGGTGCCCATGTGCTGAAGCAGTAGGCCTCAGGTATAAATAATTAACGTAATTTGGTGCAGCCAAAGCAGAGAGAATGTCTAATAGTCCAGATAAATTTTGCTTTAAGTAGACTGACAATGAGAACCTTTGCAGAAAGCCACGTTTGATTAGAATGTATGTTACAATAGAAACCTAATATACTTACAAAAAACAGTGACTTTTGAATTGGTTAAACCATAGTAATTAAAGGCTAGTAAATGAGTTCTCTGAATACATTTCCACAAAAAAAAAATTTGCTATGGTAAAAGACATGAGAAAATGAGGTTAATAGAAGTTATTTAAAAAGTGCATGTCTGCATCACAAATACTCTCATCATTAATACTGATCCTTAAATAAGTTCTATTAATGGACTGACTTTTGCCCACATTCTTAGCTAGAAAGCTCTAGTTCCTTACTGAAAGAGAAGGAAAGAAGATATCTAAAGCTCCTAATTGATTATTTTCCTTTTCCCTCTTGTTCTGTATTTCTGGAAGGCCTGAAGAATATATGTTAGAATTACAATTTTCAGCTGGGTGAGATGGCTCATGCCTGTAATCCCAGCACTTTGGGAAGCCAAAGTAAGAGGATCGCTTGAGGCCAGCAGTTCAAGACCAGCCTGGGCAACATAGCAAGACCCCCATCTCCACAAAACTAAAAAAAATAATAATAATAATTAGCTGGCATGGTGGCACGCACATGTAGTCCCAGCTACTTGGGAGGGTGAGACAGGAGGACTGCTTGAGCCCAGGAGGTTGAGGTTGCAGTGAGGCGTGGTTGTTCCATGGCACTTTAGCTTGGGGCCAGAGATAACACTACAGAGCTTTCCTAGGTGTGTGCCTTTGCCTCCTCTTTTCTTTGTGCCTGTCAGCTCTACACAATCAGCCCTCTTTCTTTCTAAGAACCACTCTCTGACAATGTTATTTCTAGACCTGTTCTCCATGTCCTTGTCATTTCTCCTTGCTTGGAATGTCCTTGCCCTCATCCATCTGTCTGTGGTTTACACAGCCTAGGAGAATTTGCTCTAACCCAGCCAGTCTCTGAGTTCTTCCCTGCCCATCCCAGGTGACATTGATCTCTCTTTTCCATAAATCCTAATTTAACTGGCATGAACTGCTCAAGTAAAGACAGCATTTTTTTCCCTCCTAAAGGCTTTGATAGCATATTGCTTTTTTGTTTTTAAATTTTTCTCTTATATTTAATTTTTCATGCCTGTGTCATATTTTCTAGTTTCTTTCAGGATAGGAAATGAACAGGATGTTTTTCAGTATCCTCTCCCATCACTCTCAGTAGATAACATAAAGACATCTAAAAATAAAGTAGATATTTGGGGAGCATATGTGACTCAGTGGATGAATATTTGCACAACCGCTGTGGGCTGCATATAGTAATAAGCTCTTAAAGATGAATATCACTTTATAATTTACAAAGATTCTCACATTCATGAGCTCATCTGATCCTTAAAGCTACCAAATTTCGATAGGTAAATATATCAATATCCCTGATACAAAGATAGACTCGTTGAATATATACATTCATTGAGAAACTGCTATATAGCTAACAGTGGTACATGTGCACTCAATGCCAGCCACTGTTCACTGAATCTTCCCACCTCTCTGAAGCACCTAGATGCCAGTTTTATAAATAAGCAAACTGAGGCACAGAGAAGCCAAGCAGCTTATTCAAGGCCATAGATACCGAATGACTTGAGCCAATATTTGTACCAGACAGCCTAATTTCAGAGCCTGGTCTGTTAAACTTGACCTGATAACGCTGCTTTATGTGTCAGACATTGTGTGCAGAGTCGGATAGCTTGCCTGTCTCACTAGTTCACCATCTGATTTAATTGCTTGCAAAGCTAAGCAGAAGGCAAGAGAAAGGCATTTATGAGTGTGTGTGTGTGTGTGTGTGTGTGCGCGCGCGCGCGCGCGCGCATAAACACGTGTAAGCCCACTGTTTTTCCTCCATTTTGCTGGGCATGTCTGTGATTCCAGGCTGGAGTTTTACTGCTCCCCACTTGCAGTTAACTCTCCAGATTTGATGGCATTGGACTCTGCACTACGTTCAGTTTCTAGAGATGGTTTGGCAAGGTTGCTTAATGCCGGTGACAACTTTGAGCAGGCTTTGATGGGACGGGAGAAACACTGTTGACAAAACCTGTCTTTATCCTCCTCCCTCTCCTTTCCAGTTTTTTCCCCCCCTTGCAGGAAATAACATCCTTTATCCTGTACCAACATAGGGTTTTTCAAAAATATAAAATTTGCAAGTTGTGCTTAAGGTTTTTCCGATGGAAAGAAGCAGCAAATGGATCAGAGGGAAGGCAGTTTGGAAGAAAGATCCAAAGGCCAGCAGTCAATTGGTAGTAAGCATTTTAAAAGAAACCTCATATAAGAAAGGGAAATGTATGATTTCTAAATTAACATAATGAAAGCGTAGAGCTATTTCTCTGTCCTGTGCCTTCTTATCCAGTTTAGCGGCAATAAACAGTCTTTATATCTTGAATTATGCAGAAGTAAAAGCAGTCTCGGATGCTGCCACATAAGGAGCTATAAGGAGCTGCAGATCTGTAATTCAGCAGTAATCTTCCATGGGCATGAATCAAGAACTCATCCCAATCCTGCTGAGGCAGCATGGATTTTAATGTTTCCATGAAGCGCACCACACACCGCCCTGATTCACTTAGCAATTGTAGACCGCCTTTGTTTCTTAGGCAGAGCTTATTAAAACAGATAAACAATGGCTACCTCCGCCACAGCCGCAGCTTCTGCTGGTGATCCTTTGCTGTGATCCCTGCATCCTAATTACTCTGTGTATCATCTGTTTAGGAAGAAATGCCACCTTCTGTGATGCCTTTCCTATTTAGCTGATTTGGGTGACTAGAAGGTACACTAGCCCCCACCCTGGAGAGTTTTCTGCATAACTGCTAGTGAAATAGAGCATGCCCATTTCTCCTTCATGGGTAGTTTAGAGACCTGCAGAATAAGCACCTGCCTGTAGGTACTATTGAGATACACCTAGCTGATCTTACTGCAGTTGAGCTTCAGTTCTAGAATGTGTAACTGCTACAAGAATCCTAATGGCCTCTTTCATTGCATTGCACAGCTCTTAAGCTTCTCCACCCTGTAAAATCTTAAGGAGCTGTGATCTTCCCTCAGAGCTACCTTAGATTCAGCACACTGAGTACACAGAGTGAATGAATGACTTACTGAAACTCCCAGAGCTTTGATTTGTGCAAATTGCAGTGGCTTCCATGGCACCGATTACAGGCACACCGCCCCAGCTTAGCAGCTGCACCGTTCCCTCCTCACGTAACTCAGATTCACTTGGTTCTATCAGTTAAGTTTCCAAGAAAAACATCCAACATTCAGAACTGAACAGCTGAGAATCCCCTGCTGTGGTGAATTTTGATTTAAATATAACTGAGTCTCTCTTGGCTCTGGCTTAACTGAATTGGAACTGTTCTTTTAATTGTTGATTCAGTATTGGCTTCCAGATCTGACTGTCAATCCTCTCAACAGATTCTCTCTATAGATGTATTTATTAATCATGTGCAATATTTCTCATCCTCCGTGAGCTGCCAGCACTGGCCCCTGTGAGTTACAAGTGATGGCTTAAACCTTAATTTCTGTATGCAGGAAGTATCAGGCTGACGATTCATATACTGGCTCAACAGCATCATTTGGAGATCACCTTCTAGAGGCAGCTCTGGCATGCCACTGCAGGGAAACAAAAAACAGATCTGCATAATACCACTGGGACTTGACAAGAGCACTCACTCTAGTGCATCAGTCATCTGTGGGCTTAGGCAATCTGTTTCATCTCTTTTTTTTTTTTTTTTTTAACACTGTCATCTAGGTAACACTGGAAATGCTGTAGTTACAGTATCTGGGTATTTTTAGAAGGATTAGTAAATGTTAATGCAATTGTACATTGATCTGGGAAAGTCTGTCTTCTTAGAGCTTCCATTCTCAGTTTTAATTAACTCATTAAACTAATAGGCAATGTGAATTGGTGCTATAGATTGCTGATGGTCATGATAGATTTGCAAAAAGGGTTAATAAAAGCTAAATGGAGAGAAAAGACTTCAAAGTAGAGATGGGAGCTACCAAATACTAAATGTTGTTTATATGGCATGTCGTTGAATTGTGAAAACTGCCGAAATGACAGAATCCTTTTTACTTATCATCATCGTTAGTTTCCATACATAGAGAAGCACATGCCATGCTTTCTCCTAGGTATTTATGCCGTTCTGTTGTGTTCTTTCGGCTGAGTTAGGTTACTTTATTCTTTTTTATTGTACAGATGTGGTCATTGAAGCTTAGATTAAATAACTTCCCCAAAGTTTGTCAGATGGTAAGAGCCTTGTTCTCTTTGGTTTCAAAGCCTAAATCTTGTCCCTTCCTGACACTTTTTGTTAATTACTACATAGTGTGAAGTTGGTGAATGAGGAAATAGATATTACAGCAGGGCTGTGTCTTTCCTGTCTATTGTATCACATTGCTCCCTGCCCCTCCACACCCCCAGTGGTGCTGGGTCAACTTTATTGTACTTGAAATCAGAGCATGGTTCAAAGACAATTCATGGACAGCGTCTTGCTTGGTCTGCTACAGCTTTAATCTCTTACTACAGATTTCAATTTATTTAATAAATGGTTTCTTCACCTCGAAGGATACAGTAATAAATGAGACATGGTTTCTGTTCTTGACAAGTTCAACCATCCAATAAATGAAATAAATATGTAAATAAGTGTCTAAAATAGAATGTGTTACCTGTAATAATAACAACAGCAAAAAAATAGAAGGGACGTGATAGCTTCTCTTGGCCAGTGTGGTCAACCAAGACATTGCAGAATATCATTCCCATACAGGGTTTTGAAGGACAAATGAGCTCATTGTGGTGAGAGGTTGTACAGAACACTCAAGAAGCAGGATGGGCATGGCCAAAAGCATGCAGGTATGAAATGGCATGGTTGCCCAGGAAGCACAGTTAGTTTGATTTTGAGAGTGCCTAAGACACAAGTGGGAGAATCACTGAAGCAGAGACTAGAAAATATTCAGGCATTGGATTGCAGAGTGTCTTGTCTTCCATCCTGTAAAAACTGGATTTTTTCACTTGTAGGTGGTAGGGAGCCATTGAGGGACTTCCTTCTCAAGGTTTATGTATCTGTCTGTCTGTTTCAGTGTCCATATCATTTGTTATTTCAAGGACCTGGTAATCTAATTGAAACTGGGAAGCTGGTAGGAAGTTTCAGATAGGTGTGATTTGTCTTTATATCATTGTTGGAACTAACTTTTTACAAACTGCTTGTAAATGATTTCGGACTTGAATGCAATCTTAAGAATAAGAAATTCATAGCGGATGCCGCCTTTTACTATTGCCCTGCCAGGTGCTGTGACCACTGTCTCTGGTCACCTTAGCTTCAGCAAGCCCAGGTCTGTCTTTTCAAGCTCTCGTGTTCTTTCTGCTGCGCCTGTTGCATGGAGCCTGTGAGAGACAGTGTAGAAAGTGCAGATGCTTTGTATTGCTGATGTGGAGCAGTGGGGCTCCGCCCTAGCCTTGCTCTGCAGCCTGTAAGCATGACTGCCTCAATTTAGCTCCATTCATTCAGCATAGCTCATCTAATGGGTGCTCTTGCTCTTCCCTCATTCAGAATAAAAGCAGCAACTAAAGAGGGGGTCAAAGATCTTCATGTCATTAGATGTCCCTGCACCATCCCTTCACCTCTGTATTCAGCATGGAACTTCCAGAACTATTTGACAAATCTTTGAAGATTTCCTTTACCTCCTTTGTACTTGATCCACATTCTCCCTGAAACATTTACCAGTGACTTTGATCCCATTAGAGGCAGGTAGGAAACTCTGGTTTCTCGGGCTGTACCAAGTTGATACAGCATTTCACCGAAGCCGGCATTAAGGGCAGACAAAGGACAGCAGAGTGTTGCCCTCATTGTCTCCATAAGGCAGGATCTTTTCATCCATCGAGTGCAGATAGCCTGTCAAAGGTTCTTTGGTCCCGCAATCGAAGGGGGCTTTTGTGTTCTCCTGGATCACTTCTGCGACTCATCATGTGCAGTGAGTTTCTCCCCACATCAGACCCTTCTCCCCACTGTCCCGATTACCCTTTACATCTGCTTTTACCCTGTGTGCCTGTGTGCAGTTGGGCTTATTCAACCAAGTCTCACTCAGGCAATTATGGTTTACCTTATTTCCCGCATTTAAAGTGCCGGAACCATTTTAAGTGCTGAAACCATTCTTTCTTTCATCTGCCTGCTTTAAAATCTAAAAGTTAGCTCTCATTTACTTATGCACTTAGGCCTAATCATGCTCTTATTATTGGGCTTTCATCCCTGAGTTTCCTAGTTTCTGTTGTCTTCTTGGCTCCCAAAAGCAGTTGTGGATTCCTAAGGCAATTAAGGACGGCTTCTATCAAAGACAGTCTTCTTTCCACATTGCAGTCGCTAGTCATTCAACAATGAAGACTTGTTCAGACTTTAAGGAGCCTAAGATAGCAAAGATTCTCAACCTTAACACTGTTGATGTTTGGGGTCGGATAATCCTTTATTATGGGGAGTTTTCCTGTTCGGGGTAGAATGTTTAGCTACATGCCTCTCCCCATTCGATACTAGTAGACCATCCATTCCCCCGTGAGTCGCATCCAGTTGTGACAACCAAAATGTCAGCAGGCATTGCCAAATGTCATTCCTGGCTGAGAATCCCCAAGACAGTCTTTGCTCTCAGGGAGCTTAGAATCTCAGTAATATGCTCTCCATAGCACCTCATACATTGGCTGTCATATAGCAGGTGCTTAATTTTTGGTTGAATTGAGTCCAGCATCAACAGGTAGTTGTCAACGTGTGCCTGTTAGCCTGGGATCACATTGCAGGGAGTGAGTATCATGCCTCATCTCTCTCTCTCTCTCTCTCTCTCTCTCTCTCTCTCTCTCTCTCTCTCCCAGCATCCCACAGCAGAGTACCTAGCATGTAATAGGTACTCAGAAAATATATGTTGAAGGAATACCTAATTGAAAAGACTAGGCAAAAAGCTCAAATATAATGATTATGGTAGGTTTGCTGATGAGTCAGGGAGTTACATGTATTGGGTCATTGTGAGCTAGAATTCGAGGGATGAGATGGATCCATATAAGAAGAGATGAATAAAAAGGAAGAAAGTGAAGGAAATATGGTGAAGGCATAAGTTGTAGATCCTGCACCAAGGTCATTGTCTACCCTCTGCCACTGAATTCTCATATATATATATATATGTATGTACACAGACACACACACACACGCAGAGCTGTGGCTAACTGCATCCCTGCCCTTGAACTGGTAGGTCAAAAACACACACCATGGATGAATCACATCAGGCCACCACCCTGCAAAGAAACTCACCTCAAAGTAGAGGCCTGCTGAAGCATGTCAGATTCCAGAAGGTGCAGCGTGGAAAGTGCTGCATATTCCTGGAGCATGTGCCTGAGCCTCCTTATCTCCCGCATTAACCTTGTCTCCTGCAGTAGGGTGGTTTCTTCAAAACTCAAGATGAACACACGTACCCATGGCTCCACTTAGCATGTCTGAAGAGGAAATCGGACATGTCAAAGACAGACCTGGCTGGGTGTGGTGGCTCACACCTGTGATCCCAGCACTTTGCAGGTCCAAGGCGAGTAGATCATGAGGTCAGGAGATTGAGATGATCCTGGCCAATATGGTGAAACCCCATCTCTACTAAAAATACAAAAATTAGACAGGTGTGGTGGTGGGTGCCTGTAGTCCCAGCTACTCAGGAGGCTGAGGCAGGAGAATCACTTGAGCCCAGGAGGCGGGGCCTGTAGTGAGCAGAGATTGCACCACAACATTGCAGCCTGGGTGACAGAGTAAGACTCTGTCTCAAAAAAAAAAAAAAAAAAAAAAAAAAAAGAAAGAAAGAAAGAAAATAACAGGAGACGTGTGTTGTAAACTCCCTCCACCTCAGAGCAAGGAAAGTGTGCAATCTTTTGGGTTTTCTTAACTGGAGATACTACCTTTCCTATTTGAAAGGCAATGGGCTTGCAAAACACAGTTGTGTGAGGGCCCCTTAAAATCCTGAAAGGGAGGCATTATTTATTAAAAGAGTATTGTTTAAGACCATGGATCTTGACACCATGAGTCAGGTAGGGGAGGGGTGCAGTCTAAGCTTCTCCTCTTAGCTGTGTGTTATTAGGCTAATTCTATAACTTCTCTGAACATAAGGATCTTCATATGAAAAAAACAGAATAAAATGCCTTTAAGGATGCTTTGGAGATTAATTTAAATAAGATAATGTCTTTTTAACATTTACCTTGGTTCTGGGTGCATTAAACGTTTATCGTTATGAGATAGATAATAAAATCTAATAAGACTTTATTTCTGTATGTTATTGTTTGCCCACAGCATTCCACTTGAGTGTTTGGGGACATAGTTCTGCCTTCGTGTTTATTCTTACCTTGTAATATGTTGTTGAAGTAAGATCATGTTGAAATGTAAACTTATTATTCTCTCTTCCTGCAATAATTGGGTCCAACTTCACACCTGTCCTACTTAGCCTGTAATAGCTCATCCTATTCCAGTCAGGGCTAATGCCTTCTTTCTGAATGATCATGATCTCTCTGTTTTAGCCATGTAGCCACTGTTGGACTCGTGTTTTCTCAGTGACAAAGCCATTTACTTTCACAGTAAAACAATGAAGAATGTGAACAACTTGATTTTGTCATTGGAAGTGCTCTGTACCAGTCAAGGTGGAATGTCTAGAATCAATATGACTAATGGATCCCAACTCCAAGTGATAGAGTCAGCGAAAGGGATAAATTATCACTGCCCCTCTGTCTCTCGGATGGTAATTTCTTTTCACTATCCGATCTGATAGCCATCCTTGTGCTCTCCGCCACGGCTATCAGACCATTCCCACGCCAAGCCGGGGAATGACTTGGTCAATACATCTGGTGTGTCAAGCTTCGAGCCATTTTTATGTTTGTTTGTTCTCCTTATTACTTTCTTTGGCTGAGTAAAATCTCTATTACTTTGGGCTCAGGAATAGAGAATGTGCTAGGAATACCCAAGGCATATATTTTGTTTTGCTTTTATTATTTTTTGTGATGACTTCATTATTCCCTGTTGCCAAAGTTTTTGTCAAAATTATTTTTCTCCCTTCCTCTTTTCTCAGCATCCTCTTCTCTGGCATCTCTGTTTATTTATCGCAGCCACACAGAAGTCAGCCTTTCCATTGCACAGCCTCTCTTCTCAAAGCCTCCAGTGGCTCCTAGACTTCTGGGTTTCACGAACCAGTAAAATGTCCCCTCTTCCCCTTCCCTAAGAGAAGGGATTAGACAAGTGTTGCCAACTTTTAATAATTGTTTTTCAGGGAAGGATTTTAATATATAATAACAGCCATGTTTTTATAACCATTATTTTATTTAGAAACAGACATTTAACAACATGCCATCTGATTTACACATTTTTTAAGTTAATTTTTAAAAAAAATTCATTTGGTCTCATTTTTTCCTCTTTCTCTACAAAGCTAAAACAGTCATCACAGATCATGAATGTTGTGAATGAATGATATATGGCATTAATTTTAAAGATTAGTCATCTTCACTCACGTAACACTAATGGATTACAGATAAGAAGAGTGCTGGCCGGGCATGGTGGCTCACGCCTGTAATCCCAGCACTTTGGGAGGCTGAGGCGAGCAGATCACCTGAGGTGAGGAGTTCGAGACTGGCCTGCCCAACCCAACATGGTGAAACCCTGTCTCTACTAAAAACACAAAAAATTAGCCAGGCGTGGTGGTGGACGCCTGTAATCCCAGCTGCTCAGGAGGCTGAGGCAGCAGAATCACTTGAGCCCTTGAGGCGTAGGTTGCAGTGAGTCGAGAATGTGCCACTGCACTCCATCCTAGCAACAGATTGAGACTCTGTCTCAGAAAAAAAAAAAAAAAAAGAGTGCCGTGTGGCATCTATAGTGGAAGCCTCAGTCTGTTTAGTCCTTTAATCAAAACCTATGCAATATTCTAATATTTAGCAATACCTTTCCTCACACTTAGTGTGTTTGCAGTGATAAACACTAGTGTTGCACAGATGGAGATGATTGGTGTTTAAAACGGATATTTATTCTTCATTCCCAACATGCATGACCTGTGATGATTGTTTATAATAGTCCTGTATTTGTCTTGCACATTCATGCACAAAAGGCCTGAACTTTGGAATCAACAGAAACTAATTCAAACTCTGCTTCTGACAATCGTTGACTGAGTGACCTTGGACAAGTTCTGCCTCACAAGCTGATATCCTCATTTATAGAAATTTAAGTAATAATAATGCCCATCCCTCTGGCTTGTCCTAAGATTTAAAAGAAAGGTCTTTAAGAATGACTGGCAGACTACTTGACACATCATAGTAAGGGATACAGATACCTTTCCATATTCCTTTCTCCTTAACTACAATTTCTTTTTTTCTTTTTTGAGACAGAGTCTCGCTCTGTTGCCAGGCTGCAGGACAGTGGCTCGATCTCAACTCACTGCAACCTCCACCTCCCGGGTTCAAGTGATTTTCCTGCCTCAGCCTCCTGAGTACCTGGGACTACAGGGGCACGCTACCAGAACTCACTAATTTTTTTTGTGTTTTTAGTAGAGACGAGGTTTCACCATGTTGGCCAGGATGGTCTTAATCTCTTGACCTCGTGATCCGCCCACCTTGGCCTCGCAAAGTGCTGGGATTACAGGCATGAGCCATCGTGCCTGACCTACAATTTCTTTCTTTTTCTTTTTTTGTTCATGTTTTTGTTTTGTCTTTAGATACTTTTATTTTTTACTACAGTTTACAATTTCATTTTTTAAGGGGAGACTTGCGTGGGGTTATCTCAGAGCAATCCACAGCGTCTCTCTGAATTAAGAAATTGCTGCAGTTCTTCCCTCTCCACAGTCAGCCAACTGCAGAGAGTCACATTTCATGTATATATGTAACCACATAAACCTCCTTGTTAATTCTTTAAAATAGAGCCTTTTCAATTACGGACTGTTAATTATTATTAATCACCCCTTAAGTATTGTAATCTACTTCCTGCTTATTTTGAATGTACATATGCGTGTGCATGGGTGTGTGTGAATCTGAGCCCAGCAGTCTATGAACTTCCGCGACCTGGTAGCCTTTCATCTGTTTCCTGATATCACCATTTCATTTTCGACCCTGACAGGGCATTCTGTTGTGATGAGCTGTACAGCTGCTTTATTGACAAACATAAACTTCCCTTGATTTTTGAGTGTTCTGCAGAGGTTGGTACAGTATTATAAAATATCTTTAAAACTCTATCACTTGAAAAAAAATGTGAGGAATGTGCCTGATAGGTGCTCCTTTATCAAATGTTTAACACAGGGTTTGGCACTTTAATGGGTTCCCCCTCAATGTTCTGGTGGATATCTACATAAACTCTGATGGTTTATTTACTACTGTAGCTTTTAATGGAAATGTAAAATAATTTCTCTTCTGGGCAGTACTGATTTCATTGCAAACACATCAACAAAATGTGAAATTCACATAAAACGCAAAGTTGCAAGTATCACTAAAGCTGGGAGAGCCATTGCTGCATATTTTAGATGGACTAGTGTATTTATGGTTCTTGTACACATACTGTAAAATGTAATGTGGCAGGATTGCTATATTGTAATAAAACAATGTGCTGCTTGCTGAAGAAAAAAAAAAGGATGGTGAATTATTGCAGTCATTGTACCTTGTTTCCCGTTACTGAAAATGGAGTATGATTATTAAATGCATGCCGTGTGCATTTTACACACTTAGTTATAGATCTTGGTTTTTATGTGTGCCTAGAATATCAATATTTGCTTTACTTTTAAGGAACATTAGTTACAAATACAATAAGTGTGCTTCATTTTTCATTGAAGACTTACTGGCTTCAGTTCTAAAGTCAGAGTGAGCAATATATGTCTCAATGATTATTGATCTAAAAACCCTGTTGAAAGTAAGCAAGGCTGGTTTTGCAATAAGCAAACATTGTGCTGCTGCTGCTGCTGCTCTCTGAAACCCATGAAACTGGAGTGAGAAGCAATAAATAAGAGTTTAATTAAATTGCTCCTTGGCAGATAGCAGGGCTGTCTTTCAGCTTTGGTTTAGAACCCGTGGGGTCTTTTTTCCCTCTTGATGTATGTGTAGCATTCTCATTAATGCTAATGGGAGCCGTATGCAGTAAAGGGGCAGCTGACCTCATGTAACAGTGTGTCTGCAAAATGCCACATGGATTTCTCTCCCTGGGGCCACACAGACTTTTTTTTTTTTTTTTTTTTTTTTTAATGCAAGGAAAAGAAATCGACATCTAAGGAAGTCTCAATGTATAAACCCTATGTATTAGAGTATCTTACATATGCTAAAATCATAGTCAAAATATTCTGAAAACCCATAAATATCCATATGTATTTTGTATATGACTTAGTTTCAAATTGTAATTATAACCAAAAGATTAAAATATAGCCTCCCTTTGGAATTTAACTCTCTGATTAGCCATATGCATATATGAGATTATGGTGCTGGGTAAACCATGGAAACCATGCTCCTAGGCTAGAATGGAATGAAAATGATTAATTAGATTCTGTAAGGTGTTGCATTTATAGCAGGGCACACGTAGCCTTCAGCTCATTTGGGTTCAAAGCTGTCTGCAAGATATGAGTGCTTGAAAATGATTAAAGCAGAGCTAGCAAGGTACAATTTCCACTTGCTGTGTTGCTATTACTTTCCCTAGAGCACAGGCTGGGAATATGTATCATCCAGGCATTCTCATGCTCTTGCAAAAGAGATATTTCATTATGACTTTGTAAGAGTTCAAACATTTTCCAGATAATACTATCAGGCAAACCTATATATACATGTAGGGCCTAGTCTATATATGAAAACACCTTGCTGATATTATTTTTGCTTTCTCCCAGATATCTGACTTGTTGGTACTGGAGATCTATTCACTTACTAAAAATCTGTAAACTGGCTCATGCTATTGTCAACGTGAGAAGTAGCTGCTGACTCAAAGCAGAATAGTTTCTTTAGCACTTTGGTAAATATTCAGTACTGATAACCTAGTAAATGCTCACTCTTCATTCATAGAAACCAATTCCACCAACACCCATCTACTAAGAAATGGTTAAAAAGGCAACAGTTTCATTAATCTTGTTAAATTAAGCATAGATGTAAACAAAATATATTCAGGCATTTTAAAATTAAAACAGGGATAAGAAAAAGCTTTCCATAGATTCCATTTATAGTAACCTCTTCCCTGATTCTTAACAACTTGAGACACACCCTCTAGAGTAAAATCCACTGACCTTTAAGGCAGAGCTCTAAGTTCCAAACAATAACATTCAGATATAATCACCTGGCTTAATTAATCTCCTAATGTCTGCCCTGATTTGTTTGATTTGTCATCATGCAGTGATGGAGGAGCGGGGGAGCTGCAGATTCTTAACATACTCAGGGCATCTTTATTATATTAATTTGTCATCATTTCTTTCATAGCAGTCATGCAGCCTTTGGCCCTGGTAAATAAGTTACAGTATGTGGGTCGTCTTCTCGCATTCTGTCTGAGAATGCAACCATTTTTACTTAGTAAAATCCAGTCTTTTTGTTTCTATAGAAAATGACCCTAGACTTTAAAATATTCATCATTATAAGAAATTCCAAATGCCATTCCCCAGTTGACAGTGCCGTATTTAAAAAGAGTAAAACTCCACTGGGCGTGGTATCTCACATCTGTAATCCCAGCACTCTGGGAGGCTGAGGAGGAAGGTTCACTTGAGCCCAGGAGCTTGAGACCAGCAGCCTAGGCAACATAGTAGACCCTGTCTCCCCCTCCCCCCACACACAAAAAAAGCAAATCGGCTAGGAATGGTGGCACATGCCGATAGTTGCAGCTACTCGGAAGGCTGAGGCGGGAAAATTGCTTGAGTCCAGGAGGTTGAGGCTGCACTGAGCTGTGGTTGTACTACTGCACTGCTCTCTCTGGATGACAGAGTAAGAATCTGTCTCCACAGAGAAGAAAACTCTTGTTGTATTTATTCATCTGTTGGTTTATTTTTTTATTTATTTTTTGGTGTGGAAGGGGTGCTTTGCGGGGGAGGGCATGCATTATTTTGTATGTGATGGATAATACCATGTTTCATGGACTTAATTATAAGAATTATTGTTTTATATACTCCTTTAAGAAGGCCATTTTTTAAAAAAAATATACTTACTTGACTTACTTACTTAATTACTTACTTTTTTGAGACCTAGTCTCACCCTGTTGCCCAGGCAGGAGTGCAATGACATGATGTCAGCTCACTACAACCTCTACCTCCCAGGTTCAAGAGATTTTTATGCCTCAGTCTCCCAAGTAGCTGGGATTACAGGTGCCAGCCATCACAACTGTCTAATTTTTGTATTTTTATTGCAGACGGGGTTTTACCATGTTGGTCAGGCTTGTACTGAACTTCTTATCTTCTCGAGTCATCCACCCACCTTGGCCTCCCAAAGTTCTGGGATTACAGATGTGAGCCACCATGCCTGGCCAGAAAGCCCTTTGCTCTTTTTTTTTTTTTTTTTTTTTTTCAGACCGAGTCTAGAGTGCAGTGGTGTGATCTTGGTCCACTGCAATGTCCACCTCCCAAGTTCAAGCGATTCTCCTGCCTCAGCCTCCTGAGTAGCTGAGATTACAGGCATTTGCCACCATGCCTAACTAATTTTTGTATTTTTAGTAGAGACGGAGTTTCACCCTGTTGGCCAGGATGATCTTGATCTCCTGACCTCATGATCCATCCACCTCTGCCTCCCAAAGTGCTGGGATTACAGGTGTGAGCCACCATGCCCAGCCCAGAAAGCCCTTTTTAATGTTAAGATGTCATCAACTAAAAACACATCCTGCTTTTAAAGATGTTCATAAGCAAAGTGTGCATGAATTTTCAGAACCAGAGAAACATGTATTGTTTCTATTCTTCCTTGACTTTTCTTCCTTTCCTTTTCTTAGTATTGAACCTTAAAAGTTTTCAACTAGTCTGAAATGAATGTTTTCAGAAATGGATTAGGAATTAAGTAACTAGGTACCACATAACCCTAGGTAAGTTTTATAGGTCCAAAAGGAAGGCAGGTTTCTGAAAGGTATAAAGCAAAGCTTGTTAGCATAGACACTCTGAGGAGTTAGCTTACTGCCTATCATGGTATGAGACTTACTCTCAGTGATATACTAATTAGAGATTTCCAACAATGTGGACCCTTCTAGAAAATTTCTGTGTATCTGATAGAATTAGTGATTGTCAAATCTGGATAAAATTATAATAATTATATAAGCTTATCCAACCCTCTGATTATACAAATGAGGAAAATCAATCTCAAAATGAAAACAGTCAAATTCCTCTCTGATGCTGTTTCCTCTGTGAGTATCTTTGATGCAGAGGAGGGGAGGGGCCCATAGAACAGTTTTATATGCAGAGTTTCTAATTCTTTGCCTTTATGGTTTGCCATTATTCTCTCAAACTCTCAATACTGTTTCAGTAGCAAACCTTTTTCTCTCCACCTAAATAATGGCAGCAATGCCTTGTGCTTTAAGTCCAAGAGTAGAAAGCTACTTAAACACAGACACTGTACTACATTTTAAATTGCTCATAACACCACCCTGACTGGTGTAAAATGATATCTCATTATGGCCTTAATTTGCATTTCTCCGATAATTAGTGATGTTGAGCATTTTTCTATGTCTTTGTTGGCCATTTGCATTTCTTTTTTTGAAAAATGTCAGTTCATGTTGTTTGCCCAGTTTTTAATGGGGTGTGTTTTTTTTTTTTTTTTTTCTTGTTCAGTTGCACCTTAAGTGAACAAATTTAGCAACAGAAAATCAAATACTGTATTTTCTCACTGTGGTCACTTATAAGTTGGAGCTAAACATAAGGTATTCATGGACATAAAAATGGAAATAATAGACACTAGGACTCCAAAAGGGGGGGTAGGGGAGAGGAGGGAGTGTTGCAAAATAATTGATTCAGTATTGTGTTCAATATTTGGGTGATGGGTAGATTAAAAGCCCAATCCCCAACATTACACAACATACCTACATAGCAAGCATGTACATGTATCTCCCAAATCTATAATTTAAAAAACATAGATGAATTAAGTCATTCTGTAATTAGGGATATGTTTTAGTTTCACAAAAACACAGTTTCTAACACATATCTGTAGCCTCTGTATTCTAATGGTTTATCTATTTAATCACAATCTTAAGTCATCCCCCCACCCGAGTTGTAAAAGTATTGAGATCATTATAAGTGAGTTAATAGTTACAGAGTTGTATTGTAACTGAGGGGTAATCCTAAGATTTCATTTCCCCTGCTTTTCCATTTCCCTTTATATTGAATTATTCCTTTAGAATTCTTTCTTTCATGGAAATCTTCTATTTTATCTTAATAATTATTTTATTGATATTTACATGTGAAAAAGACTTTGTTTTGCAAGTCTTTTATTGACTGGACTGATGAAATTGCTTAATCCGATGAAATAAGTTTAATAAGTTGCTTCTTCCACAACAGATGAACTCTGGCCTTTTTCATACTGAACTTTACTTCTTGTAAGAAATACTATGATGATACTGGAATTAGTTGGCAAAGATTATATTTCAGCAATGTCGACCATATATACTCTTCTATCCATTGATCTACAACATTTTTTCCTGTTTGCAATTGTTTTTTTTTTTTTTTTTTTATGATTAGGTATTATAAAGGATTATTAGCCATTCATTTGAATTCTAACCAGCCCTGATCTCAGAAAATAAGTCTTACTTCATGGATAGCTTACTTTTCCTGTGACATTGCCTGAGTTGTCCAGACTAGCTATACCTGGAATACAGGAAAATGCAAAGCTAAGGCTGGTTGGCACCTCAGCAGTGGTGTCTTTCTCTCCCTGTGTGTGATATCAAGCCAAGGATATCGTCACAGGGAAGTGTGTCTGACCCTGTTCTGGTTCTCTAGGGCCACATTGCAAATTCTTGTCTTGGGTAAATTCTCATGATTTTCTAAAGAATTTTAGGATCGTTCATACCCTCTGATCAAATTTTCTTTGCTCATTTAGTGATTCCTAAGGAGGGAGAAAGGCTACTTAAATCTCCCACATCGACTTTGGTTAACTGGTTACAATGCCACCAAAGTCATTAATTCAGAGCCAGAATAATGTACTGAGGCAAGGGAGAATCAGCTAGAAGTTAGTTTGCAAACTTCATCCCTAATTTAAGCCAAGCTTCTCCCTAGGGCACAATTTCGGGGTCCCAAGGTTTCAAGATAGCAGGTGGATGTCTTTGGACTCAGTGATCATCATTTGGGAATGAGAGCAGTTTCTCTGGACAGTGGGACTAGGGTTTCTCCTTTGTGGAAATACAGAATGTTTGAGCTGGAAGGAGTCTTAAAAATCATTTGGCCTGGGCCTGGCGCAGTGGCTCCTGCCTGTAATCCTAGCACTTTGGGAGGCCAAGGCGGGCAGATTGCCTGAGCTCAGGAATTTGAGACTAGCCTGGGCAACATGATGAAATCCCATCTCTACTAAAATATAAATAATTATCTGGGCATAGCAGCATGCCCCTGTAGTCCCAGCTACTCGGGAGGCTGAGGCAGAAGAATTGCTTCAACCCAGGAGGTGGAGGTTTCGGTGAGCCAACATGGCACCACTACACTCCAACCTGGGCGACAGAGCAAGTCTTAAAAAATAATAATAATAATAACAATAATAATAATAATAATAATAATTTGGCCTGACTGTTTTATACAGGATGTTAAATGAGACCCAGAGAGGCCTGATGATTCACCCAGAGTCACACAGCTTAACATAGCTCTGCAGACGCCTGGTCAAATGGCTCTTTAACTGCACTATGCACTGCTGGGCAGCTTCAACTAACTGTCCATTGTTAGAAAGCTGTTGACCCAATTCTCTCAAATCAGTGGATGTCAAACCTCATTTGTCTTTGTCACCACAGTCCATGCATGGACTTGGGAAATTAGAGTTTATTGAAGCAGAAAAGGGCCAAAGTTGCTCACTTCTCCAGCAAGTAGTCCGAACTTATTCTGATCTTACTTACAGCTCTTCCGCAATACAGTTTACTCCCTGGAACTCACTTTCTTCACCTGTAATATAAGGATATTGACCATGAGAATCCTTAGGTGGTCTGCTTTATATGAGTACAATATAGGGATTATTGAGAGTAGTTACAGAGCTTTGAAATCTGCAGAGATTTGCTCTTACCCTTTCTTCAAAGCCTGTTTTAACATTACCTTGACTTGTTTTCTTATTTAGTATGTTTTTATATTAGCCAGAACAATGAAGTGTTAGGCATCATTTATCGATCAGACAGTTTCTCTCTGAGACACATGTAGGCATTTGCCTCTGCATGCATCTGGTCTTGTCCAGTGTCCATCAGGCTCATCACAATCCTCACTGGTCTACCTCAGCTCAAGCACAGAAAGCTATCGCATTTCCACAGAGCAATCCAAGCCTTCTTGCACTTGAGACTAAGAAAAGATGAAGCCAGGGTCAAATCTGTAACTCTGCTGTCACTGGATATGCATTCATTTGGTACAGAAAAGTTCCCATTATTTTTTCTATTTGGGGTGAAATTCCGGTATCTTAGCCACTCGTGCTTACTTGTTGAGACATGAGTGAGGAAACTCTGCATTCTTTAGAAAAGTCATCTTTAGCACACCATTGATACCCTGCATAACCTGGAACTCCAAGACTAGCTACTTTCATTTTGTATGTTCTGTGGAATGAAATACAAATCTCTTATTTGTGATCTGATCACAATGATCACCATGGTTATGGAGGCCAAGGAAGGGGGCATGAGCATTTCTGAAGCTTGAGTGTCATTTGACCTCGAGCCTACCTGATGGTCCTCCAACATAGGTCACCTCTTTTTCAAAGGAATAAAAGAACATTCAGCCCACCGGGGCCTCATCCCTGTGCTATTGCTGCTGCATGCAGAAGTAAGAGGAGAAAGGGGATTTTCCTCTGAAGAGTATGTTCCTAAAGCCAGGGCATACCCTTCTGTTCTCTTTTGTTCGCTGTAGAGCAGTGCACATGGTCAGGCCAATGGCACACTTCTACCTCCAGTGTACCTAGACCTGCCGGCATTGTGCTCATCCAGATGTTACCACCTTACAGGCCAGAAGGGCTCAGGCAAGGAGAGGAGTCCAGGCTGGCTCACCAGGGTGTGTGGTCTAGCTTACTCGTCAGCCATCTCTTTTTCTCAGCTACTTGCTGCAATTTCTTTGGTGCCCCTTTCCTGATCCAAAACTACTCTTCACCTCTCTCATTTCTGCCAACAACCTGCCCACAGGTTATCACTTCCTTTGGGCTTTACCTTTAACAATCAGCTCCCTCTTACAGAAGAGAGGTTGGTTGTCAGGCACCAACTTGCAGCTCTAGTAGTGTACGTCCCAGGTAATTTCCTCTATGTCAGTGTGTGGGGGGTTGCCTCTGTAAGGCTCTCTGCCTCCCCAATAGCACCACTGACAGTATGTAGCCTGCAGCCATTCCACCTGCAAATGTCAGGGCTCCTCGACATCCTGAGCTCCCTTAGGATAGGACTTCTTGTGTAAAAGGTTGGAAACACAACTTACAATGCTTAAGTAAATCAGCAGCGTATCTTTACATGGCTTGTTCACTTGCTGCCAGATCACAACTTAAATACTCCCTTGGAGGTATTCCGCTGTGTCTCATCTTTTTCTGATTTACAATGACCTTTTCTAAACCACAGCCAATAATTTTATAACCACATATACCTTCCAGTCTAATACTGAGCAATTTCTTTTAGCCTCTTTTGGTTATGTGAGATTTTTTTAAAAAAAAATCCTTTTCTGTACAGGGCACAGTGGCTTGCACCTGTAATCCTAGCACTTTAGGAAGTCGAGGTGGGAGGATCTCTGGAGACCAGGAGTTCAAGACAAACCCGGGCAACATAGTGAGACTGTGACTTTACCAAAAAATAAATAAATAAAATAAAATAAAATTTTATATATATATATATATATATATATATATATATATATATATATATATATGTATATATATATATATGTATAAGTATATGTATATATATATGTATATGTATATGTATATATATATATATATATATATATATATATATGTATTTTTTGAACTAGCCAGACATGGTGGTACATGCCTATAATCCTAGCTACTTGGGAGGTTGAGGCAGAAAGATTGCTTGAGCCTCAGAGTTTGAGGTTGTGGTGAGCTGTGATTGTACCATTGCACACAGACTTGGTTCTCAGGTACAGCTTATAATATTCCTGTTCAAAATGGCCAGGTCTGCAGTTTCTAGGACCCGATACAAACTTAGAGAATCATGGAGGATGAAGGAGTGTGCCAATGCAGAGAAGTGATATCACAGAGCCTGGGCCAGGCGTAAGGTGGAAAGTCACTTACCCAAGAGTCATGATCTATAGAGCTAAGAAAGAAATGTGAAAGATACAATCTTGACAAGAATCCGAATCAAAGCCTAGTCATTAGTTCAAACCAATCATCCATTAGAATTTACAGAGAACACAAGCTTTGTAAAACCCAATAAAAAATACTGGCATTTGATTTTAACTTTATCATGCACTAGCCTGTGTGATCTTTAGGTTTCTACATCTTAGTCAAGATAGTATCTAGCTCCCTAGGGTATTGTTAACATTTAACATCAGAATTATTTGGGAAATGGTTTGTAAACTCCAAAGTGAGATGAAAACCTTAGGCATTTTGTTTGCATTGCACTCTTAAGCATTTTTCCAGAATCACACAGAATTTCCACCCGATCAAGGCAAGTTAGCACGGCATGCATTTTCCCTGAGAAGCAGGTGGCTTGCACATTTTTACTTCTGTGTTAAACTGTAAACTAAACAAGGCAATGCACAAAGGACTAGCAAAGGTTGCAGAATAGAAGCACTATAGCAATACACGTCCCTACTAATGGGAGAGCTAAAATGAGAACGATTTGCATCCTAAGGTCCTCTGGTTCCAACTAGATAGCTCCTGTTAGAGCTTTGTGAATTCATTTCCTAGGCTGACAGTGACCTAAATGGATCTATTTGATAGAATTACGAGCACTTAGAAGAAGCATAGTGAATTCCAGCGTACAGAGAGACAAGTTATTTAGTTTTGAAAGGTTGCAAATACTGATGTAGGGAAAAAACAGATGATGGGATGGCGCATATTGATTCTGAAGTGCTTTTTGTGCAATTATAAGGTAAATAAGGAAATAGTTCTTACAGTTGTTTTTCTCCCTCTGGATTTTTCTAAAAAGTTACACAAATTAGACACTGACTTCTTACTGCACTATTTTTCTTCTCTCTCTATCCTTCAGCACCATAATATACAACGTGTTTTGGGAAGAATGTATCCCCTATTCTCTTCTTTCCTTGACTCCCCCTTTCCTCCTCCATCTCAGGTATCTCATTTTGATATTTGCACAAAGGCATTTCCTTTGGGGTACAGTGATACTCCTATATATTAATACCTCTCTTGCTGTCACTCAACATCAGCCAGTATATTCAGATATGACACAATCTTCTGACTTTGAAAGGAATGCATGTTTTGTCTTAACCCATTAAATGTTTGTCATCTGCTTTTCCTGTCACTTGTCCAAGGTCTACTCACCTATCCAGGAAACCAGCTCTGGCTTTGAAGCAGTTCAGCTCTTAATAAGAAGTTGAGCAGAAGTTATAATAACTCATTGCCTTGCCTGCTTGGAAAACATGATAATGCTTCTTCGTTGTAAGAAATCATTTTAACAGCGCTGACTGGTGGCAGTTCATTGATGAAGGCTATGTGAAACCTGCTATAAATAGCACATGCTGCATGTAGTAAAGGGTTCTTCTGTGTGGCATTTATTTATTTGTAATTTATATGCTGCCTGCTCTCACAAAAGGACTTGAGCAGGCTAACAATAAAAGACACATATGCAATAGGGTTGTTAGGTATGTAGAAACTAAAGATCAAAAATCATATGGAAAGGAGAAGGAAAAAGAGTTATGTGTGTAGTTTTTTCTTCCTCATCAATGCAATAGGAGAAGATTATGTTTTCAGCCTTCTTTCTCTCTCTCAGACGCACTGAGGTGTGCTGAAAAAGAGCAAGCACTTCATCCCTCATAGAAACCAAATAAGTAAAATTATGGTGGACATAGGGGAGGAAACTATAGGAAGAAGGAAACAAATCTTGGGAGATCTTATTTTTGGCTGAGAGGAGGTATAGAAGGAAGGCCATACAGTAGCACAACCTCAGAGTGACTATATTCTTGCTCATCATTAAGAGTTCTGATTATCTGTTGCCGAATTCTATATTGCACATGCTTGTGATTATGCAGGAGACATTGATTTTCTTCTGCACTCATTAGTATAAATCAATTTCATAGAGCAAGGGAAAAAAGCAAATGGGGTCTAACAATGGGTTTTGTACATACCAGTAATAGTTTCTAGTAACTAAGCATCTGTCATAAAGGAAATGGTCAATGGCCTAGAATTAAATAAAGCAAGGATACTTTCCTTTAAATTAGGTCAGGTTTTCTCAATCTCAGCATTTGGTGCCTGGTAATTCTTTGTCCTGGGGGCTATCCTGTGAACTGTGGGTGTTTGGTGGCATCCCTGAGCTGTACCCACTGGGTGTCTGTAGAACTCCCTGATGCCCTCTCAGTTGTGCCCCTAACATGGAGACACCATTGCTGCCCAGTATAGCTACTGATTTAAGTACAGAGTCTAAAAACTTGCCTCTACACAGACTGCCTCCCAGAGCAGGAGACTCCACAGATCCTTCTTGGCCCTGTCTTCCCCAGTGAGGGATCCATCACTCCCGAAAAGTGCTGGGGATGGGGCAGGGAGGACTCCCCCATCAGGCCTCCACAGGCGCATCTTCCTTTCTGTTCTCAAAGGAATAGTTGTGTATCGTGCCCATCCAAACATGTTGGAGAATCTGGCTGCATTTCTGCTAACTCAGCAGATATAAGTAACCCCAGTTACATTCAAAATAATCCCAGCAATGTTCCTGTGTGTTTGCTCTGGCAGTGGGTAAGTCAAAAGTCAGTTTTATAGGCTATTGCCTAGTGAGACCTGGCCTTCAAGTTTTCCTGAAGTCTGTTCCTGCAGACATTCTGACTGCCTGTCAAATAACTCTAATAAACCCTTTCTCATTTCTCACTTCCAATGAAGGTGAAGTGTTTGCAGCACAGAAAGCTTAATTTCCTTGTCATCATGCCCAAGCATATAGTACAAGTTATTGCTATTAGTTTTCCAAGTAGAGGTGCAATCACTTGTTTCTTAAAGTGGTTCCTAATTATTAGCATACATTGTTTCTATGTAAAGCCCATAAACAGGTTTGTACCTTTTTTGTCTTATTTTTCCGCTTTTTTTTTTTTTTAAGTAATCACACTTTTCCTTTGTAACAGGTCACAAAGAGACTCTAGCAGAACTAGGATAGATTGTCATACCAATCAAAAATATTAATTTAGGTTTCATGTGGAAGCTAAGCTTCTCAGGTGCATAAGTTATATTCATTTATAGGTAGTTTTACTTCACCTCCCACCTAAAATCTCCAAAATACTTGTGGAACAGCTTTTTTGTCTTTATAATTCACCTGTAAAATGGAGAGGAAAGCCAGTGATCATTAGCCCATTTGAGGGATGGGTATGAAAGATAGAATTAGAGTTTACATGTTCATGAGGCCTCTCTAATTGGTATGAGGGTAGTCTTGAGTATGGAAAGTATTCATATAGTAAATTGGCGAAATGAACACATGGTCATCATATATTAACCAAAGAATTAAACACAGGTCATCATATCTTAACAGGGGAATTCAGCCTGCGCTGCTTGCATTCACAAACATTAGCATCAACATTCACATCTTGATGCTAATGGGAATTTTTCACATGTTTAAATCAAAAGGAAAAATAAAATGGGATGCTCCGTTTCCAAAGAAAGGACTTCTCCATTCTTGCATGATAATGAGGATGCTTTCAAGAGACACTCAGCCTCTGATATTATTCAACAGCTGTTTTTTGAACTGCGAGTTTTGCTGACCTTGCTCTTCAGTCCCCATGCACCAACCAATGTACAACATGATAGATCAGGTCAATCTATTATGTTTCTGATTCTGGACCAGCTGCCACTCTCGGCCCTATGTATCTTAAGAAGGATAGCAAGGGAAAAATGAAAAAGCCTGTGATGTGTTCTTTTATGGAATCTTTTATTCATATATTTTATTTAAATATCTACATATGCTTGGATTAGAGATTTTCATACTTTTTCCATCTTTAAGAAAAGGCAATTATTTGCTTTATAAATTCACAATAGTGAAAGAAGACATGTCATCTACACTTCCTGTACATATTTTTTTGAGAACAAACACTTGTCTCATAGTGATGAAATCATGCATAGTAACTTAAATACTGTGCTTTCAGAAAGATGGTAATGGGAATCAACTAAAATTGGAGCAGTGTTTGGCAGGTGAAGACTGGTTTAAATACAGTAAGAATTTCCTGAATGAGAACTTAATGCCTGCAAAAGTATCTGGCACCTAATGAATATTCATTTTGCCTAAATGAAAGACAACTGGAAGAATGGACTGTATCATCTATATTTTTCAATTTTTAAATTTTTATGTGTAGTTGTTTGTCCTCTAACAAGATAAGTATTAAGATTTAGGCTGGGTGCAGTGGCTCACACCTTTAATGTCAACACTTTGGGAGGCCAAGCAGGCAGATCACAAGGTCAAGAGATCGAGAACATCCTGGCTAACATGGTGAAACCCAGTCTCTACTAAAAATACAAAATGTTAGCCAGGTATGGTGTCATGCGCCTGTAGTTCCAGATACCCAGGAGGCTGAGACATGAGAGTCTCTTGAACCAGGGAAGTAGAGGCTGCAGTGAGCCAAGATTGCATCACTGTACTCTAGCCTGGGTAACAGAGGGAGACTCCATTTAAAAAAAAAAAAAATAGATTTAACGTAATTGGCAAGGCTTGGTGGCTCACACCTCTAATCCTAGTGCTTTAGGAAGCCAGGGAGGGAGGATCGCTTGAGGCCAGGAATCTGAGCCAGCCTGGGCAACATACTGAGACCTCATCTCTATTACAAAGTTAAAAAATTAGAGGGCATGATGGCATACACCTATGTAGTCCTGGCTACTCAGGAAGCTGAGCTGAGCTGGGAGGATACCTTAAGCCCAGATGTTGGAAGTGACAGTGAGCTGTGATCCAGCCTGGGTGATAAAGCAACACCTTGTCTCTTAAAAAAATAAAGTAACATAATTTATCCTGAGACTAGCCTCAGCCACGGTATGAAGAGTAGATAAAAAGAACTAAAATAAACTCTTTATTCATGTGGAAACTTAGTTAAGATCTTGGTAAAAGCAATCGAAGCCAAGTAAGTTAAACTTACTTGGTTCATTTCATTTTTCTAACATTTGTTGAGTCTTCCATAGGCCAGATTCAGGAAAGATGCTACAGATACTATAGTAAGTATACTCTTCCCACACTGAATTGTATACCCAAAGCGAACCTCAACAGTAAGGGAAAATGAACATTGTTCAAATATGATTGGATTCAGCCTAGGAGATAAATCAATGGAGACCAAAGAATGATGGTGAATGAGATCCCAGGACCATGTCCACCAAAGGCTGTGCATAGCCCTGTGTGGAACTAAGGGGCAGGGAGACCAGGAAAGCACACCTCAAGGAAGAAAGTGGAACTGACAGGTTGCCAAATTTATTTGCTCATATTGAGTGGTTTACAGTTCTTTAGGATATTTGGTATAAAAATTGCCTTCACCAAAAATTAATGCAATTATTAACTATGGGGAAAAACGTCAAGATAGAAAAGTAATCATAGCATATTGCTTTCATAATTTGAAAGCAACCAATGGCAAATAGTCATAATACAATTAATTTAATCAAATATGTAATATATTTATTACATTGGCAGGACGGTTATAAAAAATGTGTTTCTGAGGGGTATTGTAATATTAAATCTTAATCCTTAATATGGGAAAGAGATAATTACTAATATCTGAAAGGCAATTAATAACTGTAAACACATATTGCCTTTATTTTAAAATATTGATATCAATTCTGGAAGATAAAACTCAAGAGTAAGGAACAGTGGGAGAAAAAAACTTCTGATTTTCATTAGAAGTTATATGAAATATTTTGCCTTTTTTTTTCTTAAGACCAGGTCTTGCTCTGTCATCCAGGCTGAAGAGCAGTGGTATGATCTCAGCTCACTGCAACCTTTACCTCTTTGGCTCAAGCAATCCTTTCACCTTAGACTCCTGAGTAGCTGGGACTACAGGCATGCACGTACATGCCTGGCTAACTTTTTAATTTTCTGTAGTGATGAGGTCTCACTTTATTGCCCTGTCTGGGTCTTAAACTCCAGCCCTCAAATGATCCTCCTGCTGTGACTCCGCCGCCCCCCCCCCCCCCCAGAGTATTGGGATTACAGGTATGAGCCACTGTGCCTGGCCTATTTTGACTTTTTAAATAATGTACATATGGTCTATTTAATGTATTTGGAAAATATTTAAGATGTATCCTATATGTCTTCATATAATTTTATTTTTTTAATGAAAGCAAAAAGAGGGATTTCTGCTAATTACAAAACCCCAGTTTCTGCTTACACTTTAATTCCTACTTTGTATGTAGCAAAGTTAAACCCAAGCTAAGCCAAATATTTTCTTGCTCTCATTGTTTCATGGTTGCACAAAATGAAGGGTTTATTCATGCCCTGACCTTGAACTTTTCATATCCTGATCAGACTGTGATTCGTCCACTCAGGATTGTGTAGTGAAAGTAAACAGCCCTTCAAGAATCATGTACCCAAAATAATGCAACTCAAAATAATGTAGCTTATGGTCAAAACTACTTTTTGCTTTTTTGATATAATGTTACATGGACTGGGTAGCTTTTTTGATATAATGTTACATGGACTGGGTAGCTTACAGTCAGATTCTGGAGTTTGAATTGATGGCATAAAGCTGTCTTGAGTAACTCCACATGAGCAAAATGCTTTGATGTTATGAATCACAGATATCTCTCATTATTACGGTCCTGTCTTGAGAAAGCTAATGTAGCAGGATGATGCAGTGAAAGACTAAGGTAAAAATTCTGCACTGATTTCATATCATAATTATATTTTCCAAAATCTAAATTCCCTGAAAACTCAGAGATGTTTTCCACAGTTGCAATTTTAAGTGTCATGTCTTTTGAATTCTGATCTAATTACAGTGTCTATGAGTGGACTATGATTTTTAAAATATGGCCAAGTCCAGATATAGAAATAAAAAAATGTTTTCTTTGAAATAGATTTTTAGAAAATTTTTATTAGTTTTCTTCAGTCATTTAGACATAATTCTCTGTCCTCTTCCTCTTCTGCTGTCTCTCTTTAATAGTTCTCTGAAATGTAACTGTAGCCCATTAGAGCACATCCTTTCTTTCTTTTCTTTTAGTTTCATTCTATTTATAAGATAGCTTTTTTTGAGATAAGAAATTCGATTAGATTTGGGCCCAGTCAAAGCCTAGAACTACAAGTTGTTTAATAGAAACATTCACAAAACATAGATTAGGATTAAGAAAGTTTCTCAAAGGCACAAGGATCCCACATTTCTTGAAACTGTGTGTGTGTGTGTGTGTGTGTGTGTGTGTGTGTGTATGTGTGTGTGCATGTGTGTGTATGAGTAATGAGCAAATTTTTTCCTGTGTTGATACTCATCTGATTTAATACAAAGGTGAAGTCTACTAAGCATTATTTTATAGCTGCCAAAAGCTTCTAATCATTAAATCTCTTCAATTTTAGGGCAGCAGAATTGTGAATGTATGATATATCTTACTGCCACACAAGGAAAAAAAAAGACACTAAAAACCCAGCATCTATAACATTTGAGAACTCATACGTCACTGGGATGGAGTGCCGGATCAGATCTTTGCAAACTGTTTCTTAAGTGGAGGGCCTGCAGGGACATAATTATCTTTCTCTTAGTGAGAACACATATAGCCTTCATTAGAGATTAAATCATATTCTACAATTTGTAATATTTTATGACAGTCATCAAGTATGACTATGCTAGCCATCAGTCATAAAATATGAAATAATACCTATTCTGTATCATTTCATGGATACAAAGAAAAGGACACATTGAGCCTCAAATTCCTGGGCTCTGTTCATAGCTCCTGTGCAGAAATACCGCTATTTCAGAGTAGCTCCGGAAAATAAAAGTGTAGGACCTCTTAGAAGGTTGACCCTGAAACGATATGTTTACTTCATACTCCGGGTTCAAAGATCCTAATTGCGAATGCTGTTTTAAGATTTTAATAAACCTATGTAAAAAGGGTTGGCACAATTAGAGCTCCTTATATCTCTAGGTTCTTCCTTAGGTATGGATGGTGGCACCATCTCACTGTTAAATACCCTGAAAATTGTCTCAAACACTCCAAGACATGGTTATGAATAGGGAGCTAAAATCTCTCTTAAAACACATTGCCATTTGTTATTACTTTGTAGAGTGAAAGTAAACAGCCCTTCGAGAAATCATGTACATAAAATAAACTCAGAATAATGTAACCCAAAATAATGTAGCTTGTGGTCAAGACAGTATGAGACTTAGAACCTCCCCTGCCTCTCTGACCTCAGGAATAACTTCTCCCCTGTGAGAGATTTTGGACCTCCTCCTAGAGTTTATCTTATACTTGCTGATCTTTGAAAGCAGCAAATCTTATTCCAGTATTCTCACATTCATGTGTTCAGAATTAACTGGAGTGCTGCTGCCCGTCACCTCATTTTATAGCAGTGAAATGAGCCACATTATCTCTGGGACAAGGGTGTTAATGAAAGCAGTGGCTCAATCCCAGGCCCTGGGATCAAGAGCTCTTTCATCTTTTACAGTACCATTTTTCTTTACCTGTATTGTACTAACATCATATCTGGTATTATATTCTTGAGTTTTTCAGGACTCTGATTATAAACAAATAGAAACAACCTGATACTTTTTTTTTTTGAGAGTTTTTTCTGTCCTCTCTCTTACACAAGTCTGAAAACAGACAAATCATAGTTGTATGTCTCAGTTTACACTCAGGGTTTAAGTAGGCGGTTTATTTCTTCTCTGATAAACCAAGTTGCACTGGCCATGGGTGCTCTTCTGAAGCCTGTGTGATCCAAATCAGTGCAGCCTACCCTTCAAATCAATCTGCAGAGGGGGCAGATCAGCAGATTGCTTTCCTAGCTGGGTTCCAGGCTAATCTTAAGGCTTTTGCTAAATTTAATTAGCACATACTGCAAAGATTACTAGGAAGTATTGTTTTGTGGCCAGTACAGATTTAATTTTGATGAGATTTTAAGCTCCTAGAAGACATTTTAATGATGTCCTAAGCACCTACAAGATGCAATTTTGCGATAATTACAAAATACATTTTCCCCTCTTTTTAGTTACAAGATTGTTTTCCCCTTCTCCCCAATCTTCTTCAGATCAAGTAAAGCACACAGGTCTTATGTTGAACAGTGTTAATGCTCACTGAGCAGGCTTAGAGTCATGCTGGGAAGACATCCTTAACAAAAGGACAGGCCAGCTTCTGGTCACTGTGCTGTTTCTTGTCTATAGGAGAAGTGAGAGTTATTCTCCCTGATTCATGGCTTCTCAGCCTCGGCACTGTTGGCATTTTGGTCCAGAGAAGTCTTTGTTGTGGGAGCTGCCCTGTGCATGGGAGATGTTTAGTAGGACCCCTGACCTCTACCCAATAGGTGCCACTGAGTACCAGCTTCCAATTGTGACAGACAAAAATGTCTCCAGACATTGCCAAATGTCCCCTGGAGGAAAAAATCACCCTCGGTTGAGAACCACCACCCTAATTCTATCCTGATCTCATGTCTCCTCCTTTTTGCAGCCCATCTCTGTTTCTCTGTTTTAAAAGCTCTGCAATTGAGTTTTTTTTTTTTTTGGAGGCAGAGTCTTACTCTGTCACCCAGGCTGAAATGCAGTGGCACCATCTCGGATCACTGCATCCTCTGCCTCCCGGGTTCAAGCATTGCTCCTGTCTCAGCCTTCCAAGTAGCTGAGACTATAGGCACATGTCACCACGCCCAGCTAATTTTTTTTTATTTTTTATCTTTAGTAGGGACGGGGTTTCACCATATTGGGCAGGCTGATCTGGAACTCCTGACCTCAAGTGATCCACCCACCTCACCTCTCAAAGTGCTGGGATTACAGGCATGAGCCACCGTACCTGGCCTGCAATTGAGATTTAAAAATCAGATCAGTCCTTGAGTGAGTTCAAAGTCACTTAGTAGCTTCTAAGTGTCTAAAAATGTTTTAGGACGCTAATGGTTCAAGAAGAATGGAGCAGGAAATGAAATCTGGAGAGGTTGTTTTAGCCTGTTTAATTAAGCTCTATGAACAAGACTAGAGGTATGATTAAAAAATAAATGCCTGCTCTTCATTAGTCTCAGGTCCTGAGAGCTTCATTATTCTCCAAGCTGAAATGAAGCCCCCCATTTTCCCCATAATATTTATACCTACATAAAACAAGTAGAGAACAATCAAGCTCTTGGAGGTACTGAGCCATCGGCTGTGTTTCTAACTGCTTAATTCTTCACTGCTGCCCGCAGTTTCACTATGCACATTTCACATTTGTCCTACAAAATTCTAAATCATCATGTATTGTGGACATTTGTAACTGCTAACAAATATTAATAGTCAAAAGTCCAGGCTCTACTGGGTTGAAATTAAAGTTTATATAGAGTTAGGGTTTTTGATCTCCTGATTCTTTTTCAGTAAGAGTGGGAAGAGTCGGATAATGATTGAGACAGAAGTGGTTAACAGAGAAATGGGAAACAGGAATCCAGTGGGACAATTGTATACCTGTTGGTGGCTATGCTTTGAGCGTTTAAAGAAAGCCCTACTTCTTTTTAACACAGCCTATGTCACTAGTCTATCCACAGGGGACCAAGATGTTTGTCTTTGCTGTAGCTTAGTTGATTTCTGCTGATTTACCATTTTCCCTGTCCTCCCATTTCTCCAGTTATTTGTAAGACCCTGAGAATTAAAGTTCATTATAATCCCAGAATGAAAAACTTCTCATCACCCTCAGTTCCTGAATCCACAATCTAGCACTGTTTTGATCAGTTTTAAAGATCTGTGGGCTTACTGTATCAGACTGAAAATAACTGAGTCAACACTCAGAATACTCACTTTGTGACCTCATGCAGGTTGTCTGCAGCTCACAAGCCTGTTTCTTGCCTTCATTGATAGAGAGCATCTCAGATTATATTTTTAAAATGTATAACGTTTTCTTCTTTCATGTGAAAGTTCTTTTCTGGTCATCTAAAGGGTGTGGCTCATCATATCTGTGCCCAGTGAATAGGGAGACCACATGAAATCACTGAAAGAGTTAGATATTTGTGTATAGAATTTTCATTGACATAGATACATATCAGAACATGAGACTTCGATTAGTCGGATAATGGTGGTGTTCTGATATTTAGTCTCTTACAATACAGCTGATATAATCGTGTCTAGGGACTCTAAATAAAGGTGTTTGTCTTTCTATACCACTGATCTGATTTGAGCAATCTAACAATACAGACAATTGTTGTGACTTTTGATCAGGGCAGTTGCAATGTCCCCTAGCTGTACTTAATGCTTTCTGCTTCTGGCACAGTGAGAGTTTGCACACACACACACACACACACACACATTGCAACATGTCCATCTACCCACTTCGTGTTTCTGCACAGGCCAGATTTAGCTGTCTTAATATGTGTCTCTTTCAGGTACCTTGGAAACCTCGAACAAGCTTCCCTGAACTAGATGCATAGGGAAATTTCCTTTGCATGGGTGACAGAGTCCTAATTTGGGCATTATTTACTGTTTTGGAAGAAGCTGAAGCAGCAACCCAGTTGCTCTAATTAATTAATTATTGAATCCACTGGGCATGCATTGTGTTCTATTAGAAAGATGCAGGCAAGCTGCCCAGCTTGCAATTTTAAGCCTTTGGAAAATCTTTTAACAAAACGATGCAGGAAAACTAAAGAAAATAATGCATACAAATCCTAAGGTTACTTTAACAACCTACTTGGAACATTTCTCTGTCATATGTCTATGTATACATGTATACGTATATATGTAAATGTGTGTATAGATGTATGTGTGTGTGCATATATATATATATATATATATATATATATATATATATATGAATTCTTTCTTGTTTCTAGTACTCTCACCCTTCTTTCCAGCATATGAAATCTAAGTGAAGTGCTTTTCCTGAGTGGAAAACTTGGAACCTCACTTCCCTGCTGGAGCGTTATGCAAAGGTCTTTGAACTCGGCTGCTTTCAAGTAGATATAGGTGTTTTTCAGAGAATATAAAATGGCAAAGCAAAGGAATTACACTGTTTTCTTGAGGTTATTGTTCACTTTCCTAACATTCTAGACACTTGCTGGTCAAGGTCAAGATGGACAAAACATATATGTCAAAGAACGGTAAAATGATAAGACCTAGACCTTGCACCCTTTGTCTGAGCCCCCTGGTCCTTGATAAGAATGAAGTCTGTGTGTGCCTTTAGATTATACACACACACACACACACACACACACACACACACACACACATACACACACACACACACACACATACACACACACACACACACACACACACACACCCACCACTTAAAAATTATGCAAAGGATTCCCACATTACATTAATATTTCTATCTGTTGAGTTTGGCAGCTACTGTCAACCCAGGAAGTAATGTAAATGATTCGAAAATAACCAATAAAAAAATTGGATTTGAATAATACCAATTAAGCAATGTTTTTGTATAATGTAGTGCATTGGCATGCAATTGAGTAGATTTAACATTTTGTGAGCACTTACTATGTTGTCATTTTGCCAGGTTGGAGAAAGGCAGAGAAAACAGTCTCTGCTTTCAGCTTGCAGATTACTAGGTGAAAGGTGAAGTGGAATCAAAGGAGAAACACACTACATGTTTTTTTTGTTTGTTTGTTTGTTTTTTTCTACAACATTAAAACATTCTTCATGAAAGTGATGAGATGTCAGAAGTTGTTTGACTCAAGAAAGATGTTTATGGAATAAAGCACAGGGAGAACATTGAAGAACATTCGAAGGTAGTCAGGAGCTGGTTAAAATCAGCTTATTTTTGCCTGTCCCTATTTCTTTCTGATTTCATCTTTAGTTTGGAGGTCATTGCCAGTACACTGCCTCAACCCGGTCCTGAAATACCTAGGATTATAGAAACATGAGCTCCTGTGTCATGGTTGATTTTGTCAGTAATGCTCTAAGAAATAGAAGCAATTTAAATGACAGATGATTTATAACACTTAAAGTTTAATACTTTTATGTGTACAAATACCTCTCCCTCTGCTCTAGACATGGGTACATATAAAGGTACATCTGTAATAAAAAATATAGCTAGATTCCAAAATTATAAAAATGGTTATCCCTAAATGAGATCATTATCATTTATTCTTTATTTTGTCTTTTTTTTTTTTTTTTTTTTCTCCAGCCATGCCAGTGGGAATCTCAGCTGTGACAGGAGGGCCTATTTGTCCTGGTTTCATGGTTGGTTTTGTTTTGTTTTGAGACCCTGTTCTATCCAGCTCTGTTGTTTTTCTTTCTTTCTTTCTTCCTTTTTTTGATTTTTTGTACTTTAGGTTCTGGGGTACATGTGCAGATCATGCAGTATTGCCGCATAGGTACATACATGGCAAGGTGGTTTGCTGCCTCCATCCCCCTGTCACCTATATCTGGCATTTCTCCCCATGTTATCCCTCTCCAGCCTCCCCACCACCCCGCTGTCCCTCCCCTAGCCTCCCCCTAACAGACTCCAGTGCGTGATGCTCCCCTCCCTGTGTCCATGTGCTCTCATTGTTCAACACCTGCCTGAGTGAGAACATGTGGTGTTTGATTTTCTGTTCTGTGTCAGTTTGCTGAGAATGATGGTTTCTAAATTCATCTATGTCCCTACAAAGGACATGAACTCATCCTTTTTTATGGCTGCATAGTATTCCATAGTGTATATGTGCCACATTTTCCTTGTCTAGTTGATTACCGATGGGCATTTTTGCACATTTTAATCATAAACATGTTTCCGTGAAAAAGAGCAGTATTAATTTTAAAAGAATTTTAAAAGAATAAATTTGACAACATGTTTAATGTGTATTTGCTTAGGTGAAAATGGGATATGTCACCATTGATGTACTGTGTTATTCTAGCCTACCACACTTGATGCTTACTTGCTTGTAGTTAGCATTCAGTGAACCTTACCAACTAAATGTAACACGTTTGTTAACCAATAGTTGTATTTCTTCAAATATAGATATAGCTTTGAGTTCAAACACTTATTTCTAGTGCAAATAGGAGGATGATTCATTAGCAGATCTTAATGATGTTTCTATTCGTTTGACTTCACCTGCATCTTATAAACAAACCAAAACAAATGTATTCTTTGAAAGAAACTGTTTATCAAGAGAAAATGTCTTGTAGCTGAGCCTTCCTGGTTAGCTGTAACTCTGAACATAATCACATCTAGTCTTCATTACTTTTACACATAGTGCAGAGCTATTCGAGTTGCTGCTGTAATCAAAAATAAGGACCAGATGAGCCAGCAGTGGAAAACAGTTTATTTCTTTAGGCCATAGTATATTTATCAAGATGCTTTGTTATTTAAAAATCCCAATGTTGAGCTCCTGTGTGTGTGTGTGTGTGTGTGTGTGTGTGTGAGAGAGAGAGAGAGAGAGAGAGAGAGAGAGATGCTTATGTGTTTATGTACAATTATGTGTGTTTAGAACACCCAGAATTATACAAGCATTACATTTATTTTTTCAATTTACTCAGTCTTTTTAATGCTTAGTCATCATGTTGGGGAATAGGAACTATTCAAGGAGGAGTTTACTGGTTTATAGCATTAATTTTCTATGATTATTGTGTAGATTCTAATCTCTGAAATGACTGCTATATAGACAAATGCTCTCAGCAGATTATATAAAAATACAGTCACCTGTATTCTTATCTACAATGGTCCTTTGTGTGGTTTTTCTACTGGCAACATGCAGGCACTTCTTGGTTAATTATAAATGAAGACATACTAGAAATAAGTATAGGCAATGGTTTTGGGCCTCTTTTATCTTTTAATCTAGATTCAAGAAATTTGCTTACATAAGCATGGTAGAAAGCAAGCCTGGGTGTTTCTCTACATTTTTTATTCCCAAGTTAGCAAGATAAAGTAGATTCCAAAGACAACTCAGATAATTTGCTGTTCTCATTCTCATGAACTACAGTCAAGGGATTAAGAGTTTTGACAATGGTCAGGTCATTTATTTCTTACTAGAAAATAATTGAAGTTAACTGATGGCTATCCTGTGTGCCACGTAAAAGTGTACCGCATATGCCTACCGGACAATCTGGAGTCCTCTGCAAACAGCAAATCATAATACAGCACCTACAGGAAGGAAAACATGAGTGGGTGTTTTGAATAAAACCACAAATTAAAAGCCAAATATGCAACTCATCTCTACAGAACGTGATCTTTCATCTCCCATTATACTTACCTTTCAAGTACAAAATTACTGTGAAATTATGTGGCCTGAATCTAGAAAGAACCCTTTACCTTGCAATAGTGTTCACTTCATGATTGTTAACATCATTAGCAAATGGGACAGAGGTACCTGGTCCCACAATATCCTCAAAGGCCTGAATGCTCAAAGAAATTAAAGCATTATCTCCGGCAGGGTGTGGTGGTTCAGGCCTCTAATCTCAGCATTTTGGGAGGCCAAGTGGGGCTGATCACCTGAGGTCAGGAGTTTGTTATTAGCTGGGCCAACGTGGTAAAACACCATCTCTACTAAAAATACAACAATTAGCCAGGTGTGGTTGCAGGCGCCTGTAATCCCAGCTACTTGGGACACTGCGGTTGGCGAATCACTTAAACTTCAGAGGCAGAGGTTGCAGTGAGCTGAGGTCGTGCCACTGAACTCCAGCATGGGTGACAGAAAAATAAAAAAGATTTACAGCTCTTTCTAAAGAAGTCAGTACTGAGCGAGGTTGCAAGGAACAAAATTTAAAGTGACAACTCTTAACAATGTACAAGTTGGGGGTCTGAGAATGCAATCATATGATTAACAAATGGCATTCATTACACCATCATATGATATTGTGTCAAGGAAGTCCTTGGACAAAGTCAATACTGACTGTAGAGCTAATAGATTATAATCTGAAATACCTAACACTGATTTAGGCATCCTTAAAAAGTAAAAGCACCTGTATAGGGTCTAGTAAGGCAAATATAATGTTGAGAACAAAAATAGTTAGAATGAGATGATACTGCACTTTTATTACATACAAAGATTTAGCTGATTTTGAGATCATGTTCTTAGAAAAAGAAAAAAATAAAAGATTCCTGTCACATTTCCATGGTCCCATTTGTAACATCAGATTTCTAGAATCGTCAGAGGAGAGGACTTCTAGAATAGAGGAAATTTCTTAAAATAATATGGAGGGACTATTATATGGACTAGGCAAGAGAAATTGCATACCTTCCACTCAGACCATGAAGACTGAGATTGAGAAAAGCAGGCAGGAGTGGCATTGGTTGGCAGCTAGAGTCCTACCCAGTGACCCTCTCTGTTGAAGCCCTGTATGAAGCTCAGACTCTGGCCGGCACACTGGACTGTGAGATGGTCTGGCTGCAGCCAGCACTGCACAGAGAGTATGTTCACACTGATGACCTTGAAGATGATCCAATGAGAATTTTACTTGACCTTCATATAGAGGTCTGGACTCTATGATTACTTTGAATGAGTTAGTCTGCCTGTGATTGCTGAACTTACTGGCTCCTTTCCAATCACCACTATGAAGATGGAAACATACATAATAAGTTTACAGTGGAGAAACCTGGAAAACACCACCTGAACCAAGTGACCAAGGTTAACATCACCAGTGGTATCGTGTTAATTACATGAACTCCCTGATACAATAGCACATGATGATATGAGACATTCTTCTAAACATCTGTAAACTCAGTCTAGTCATGGAAAAACACCAGACAAACTCAATGTTAGATATTTTCTAGGAAATACCGGACCAGTGCTTTTTAAGTCTGCCAAGGTTATGAAAACAATAGGAAATACTTAGAAACAGACATAAAACAGAAAAGCCTGGGGAAACCAATGACTGAATCTACCATAGTATTCTGGTCTCCATTCTGGAACAGAAAAGAAGATATTGGTGTTACAAATGGTGAAATACGAATGAAGCCTGCAGTTTATTTAATAATCATGGGTCAGATGTTAATGTAACATGTTAACATCAGTGGAAACTGGATGGGCATATGAGTGTAGTGTATTGTCTTTGAAACTGTTCCACAAATCCAATTTTATTTCAAAATAAAAATGTACATTAAAACTGCAAAATTAGCCGGGCGCGGTGGCTCAAGCCTGTAATCCCAGCACTTTGGGAGGCCGAGGCGGGTGGATCACGAGGTCGAGAGATCGAGACCATCCTGGTCAACATGGTGAAACCCCGTCTCTACTAAAAGTGCAAAAAATTAGCTGGGCATGGTGGCACGTGCCTGTAATCCCAGCTACTCAGGAGGCTGAGGCAGGAGAATTGCCTGAGCCCAGGAGGCGGAGGTTGCGGTGAGCCGAGATCGCGCCATTGCACTCCAGCCTGGGTAACAAGGGCGAAACTCCGTCTCAAAAAAAAAAAAAAAAAAAAAACTGCAAAATTAAATAAACTACCCCACAACCACTTAACCTGTATCAGAAAAATAATTCCATAGCACCAGGAACATAGAACAGAGAATGGGTGATGACTCTGCTCTGTCATTGATTTGGTGTGAGCCTGGTGGGTGTCATCTTCCTGCTATTCTTATTTCTTCCTCTCTGTGGTCATATACTGTGGGTCTCAGGAGCCTCCCTTATCCCTGATAAGCAGTTTCTAATATGATAGATTCTACTGAGAGGGAGTATTTTACTCTTCCTTGATGATCACTACCTTGGATTACAAAATGTGAAACTGCAGAAAGAAACTGCTGTCTTTTGGTTTTGTTTTTTATTTTTGTATTTTGAGTTTCACTCTTGTTGCCCAGGCTAGAATGCAGTGGTGCGATCTCGGCTCACTGCAACCTTTGCCTCCCAGGTTCAAGCAATTCTCCTGCCTCAGCCTCCAGAGAAGCTGGGATTACAGGTACGTGCCACTATGCCCAGCTAATCTTTTTTTTTTATTATTTTATTTTTAGTGGAGTTGGGGTTTTGCCATGTTGGCCAGGCTGGTCTTGAACTCCTGATCTTATGCAATATGCCTGCCTTGGCCTCCCAAAGTGCTGGAATCACAGGTGTGAGCCACCATGCCCAGCCGAGAACTGCTGTCTTTTTGATACAGTATTGGGCCAGCAGTTACAACAGAGAAGGCAGGGAGTAAAAATTTGCATTCCTGTTACTCAGGAGCATCTTTGCAAATCCTCATGGTTTTCAATAAGAATGAGATACCTTGGTAAGAAATGGGTATGTCTTATCTGTCCCTTGAAGTCTCTTCAAAGTCTGGTAGTCTCATTAGCCTGACAGATGTTTGGTTCTGTGGTCATGTGACAGGCTCACCACATAGAATATTCCTTGTCTGTCAGGGATAATGGGACATTCATGGGACCTGGCCACCGTTATATTGCATGACATAACTGAGTTGACGTTGTTGAAAGGAGACAGCCCTGGGTGGGGAGTAAATATGGGCAGAATTTATTTTTCTGGTGTCTATATATTAACTAAGCCAATCTGGGTGGGATGTATTCCTTAAAAGCAGTGTATCTGAATACTGCGGGAATTCCTTGGGGCCAATCCAGATTGAAAGGCTGTGTGTAAATATAAGGAACTAAAGAAAAAGAAGAAAAAGAGTGGCTCAAGGGAACCAAGATTAGAAGCTAAGAATCACCATGAAAGATGAAAGATGAAGGGAATGATGTAAGGAGTAAATGAATAAAAAGAGAAGTGAACACAGTTGAGAAAACAGAACTAGGAGCAAAGTGACAGAAGCTGAGATCAGACAATTTGCAAAATCGTACATTGTAAATGGGTGGCCTGAACCAGATTGTACTTTAATGGGGAATACAAAAGAGTATATGTAATTTGTATTTTCAGTTTTAGAAAGAATGACAATTTACCAAACAATTTAAGAAATAAAACCCTGCTGTGTGACTTCCTGCTCCTGCAACCTCTCTCTTCCCCAACTAGAGATCACTTCCATTTTAAAATGATTCCTTCACTTTGCTGTAGTATATATTTTTTAACATTTTGCTATATATAATATACCCCTAGTTAGTTTTGTCTAGTTTTGAATTTTGTATAGGTGAAACTGCACACTTAAGTATCTTGCTTATTTCATGCACTTTTGTTGTTTGAGATTCATTTAAGTTAGTATGTATAATTCTAGTTCATTCATGCTCACTGCTGTTTACTTTGCTATGTGAGTAGGTCACAGCATATGAAGTCATTCTGCTCCGTAGGAAATGTATCCAGGTTTCAGATACATACAAATGGTGCTGCTCTTTCCTTTCATGTGCACCCATCATGGGCCAACGTATAGATATTTCTCTAGGCTACAGCCTAACGAATAAGCCACATTCCAAAGCTTGGACATATCCTTCCTTGCCTTGCCATGCCAAGTTTGTCTTATAAAAGTGGTTATATAATACGAGCTCTCACCAGCTGTGACTGATCCTTATAGACTCACACACACAATAATGCTTTTGTTTTCAAACTTCCAACTTTGACAGTGAGCCAGAAGACAAAGTGTTATTTTATGAAGGTTAAACATAGTTGAATTTAGAGTCAACTAGTTCAAGAAAGCTGGCTGAAAAAATAAAAACATTAGTGGCTTTTTAAAGTCATCTACTACTTATTTTAGTAATTTTAAAAATATGTCCATCCCTGCCTCAATTGCTGTCTTGATTTTGCAAACTGAGACATTACTTACCATATTACTCATAGAAAATGAGGGTTTACCTACTGTCATTTCATATGCATGAACTTCCCAGCCTCCCATGTTCCCAATACAGTTATAGTGAAATTCTTTAGGTACTACATGATATTTATATTAGCATGAGTATACAAAAGCTATTCACAGATGAGTAAAGCATAGCATGATTACTTTTATTACACAATATTTTATTTTCCCAAGAGAGTAATTATAGTTTGTTTTTTTTTTTGTTTGTTTGTTTGTTTGTTTTTTCTCTTAGTTGTTTTGTATGGTTATCACTCAACCTCTGAAATTTTTGCCAAGTGTGAAAATCTTCTCTTTATATAATCAAACATATTAGATATCAAGTGTTGAATGTACATTATCATCTGGAAGAAATACTGCCTCTGACTCTCTTACCTGCTTTTGTTTGGACTTCTTTCTCTCTCTCCGGGAGGCTGCATTCTTTTGATCTCGTATGACTCTAACTTGAACTTCTTCTCTGACTTTGAAGATCATCTTGTCTTTGGTGTTTTTCATTTTCACTGCAAGTGAGAATATCTTTTTATTTATTCACTTGAGATTCATTGACCTTCCTCAGTCTGAGGATTGGTATCATTAATTATAATAAATTTCAATTATTTTTCAATACTACAATATTTTATATATCCTGTATGAAAACTCAGATTAGAGATATATTTGAGCCATGCTTCTCAATACCTGGGCTAACAAAAAGTAATCTAAAGGGCTTCCTATAGCACAAATTTCTATAGCATGGTATGTCCACATGTCCTCAGAAAATGCTGATGCCAACGCTGTTAGATTGTGGACCACCATGCTGTGCTAGACCTTCTCATTCTATTTTCACATGCCTACTAGCTAGTTGCTCCTGTGCACCATCTTTTTTTTCTTTTTCTCTCAGTGCTACTTTTCATGTAATTTCTTAATATTTATGTGTCAATTCACAAACTCCAAACTGTGTCAAATATTGAGGTTTCAAAGTGGAAGATAGACTAAATTACTGAATATACATTTGAGTTTTAAATTTGGTTACTTTTCATTTATGTAAGTTCTATTTTAGTCTTTTCCAGTCAATTTTAATAGACTAATTTTAATGTGTTATACCATTATACATTCTTTTATTTAAGTATATTGAAACTTATACTCTGTACTTGTTAATTATAATATCAGTCTTTGCAAATCTGATACTTTGTTGTTTCTGCACATTCTTATTCATAAGACTTGTTTCCTCATGTACTTAGCTACATCTTTTAATAATAAGCTCATGCTTAACTGAAATTCATCTGCAGTAATTCATCAGCAGAAATTCTAGGCCTGTGTTTAGAATATGTAAATTGTTTCTGCCAGGTACTTACGGACACTTCTTATTTGATAACCACTTTAAATTCTTCCCTGATATGTTTCCTATTATATGAATTTCTTTTTTTTTTTTTAATTTCAATTGCTTTTGGAGTATAAGTAAGTTTAGGTTACATGGATAAATTTTATAATGGTAAATTCTGAGATTTTAGTGCATCTATCAGTGAATTCTGACTTCACTTTTTAGAAAATAGGCTTTAGGTGAAGAACTCTTGAAAGAGTCATTTGTTTTTCCCTGCCCCACTTTCAACACCAAGAAAAGGTAAGTTTTCTGTGAACAGGGTGTCTTCTAGTTCATGCTCTGTAAGTTACTGCTCTTTGTTGATACCTGCTTTGTGCCAGGCTCCCTAATCTGATATTCTTCTCTACCTGAGTGTCAGTCTTTGTCCCCTGTCTATATAGGTGACTCACTACACTGGGGTTTGGAGTGCATAGCAGTGGAAAACTCCTGCTCTTGGGCTCACCCACCCAGATCACTCCTTGAGAAGACTGGCTTTATCACCAGCCTAGTGAGCTTAGTGATGCTTTTCAAAGTTTTCTTTTCCTTTTTTTTTTTTTTTTTTTTTTTTTTTTTTAATGACATGCTTTATCTAACATTTTTAGTTATTCTGTTCTAGTAAGATTTGTTTGCACATTGATTCTATCATGTTTTCAGAACCCAAATTCTTAGCTATTTCTTTCTGTTTTGGGGGAGGAATGGGTGGATTTTGACATACTTTCCATGATTTCAGTGGCTAACTTCAGTTAATAGACTAGATCGGGCCGGGCGCGGTGGCTCACGCCTGTAATCCCAGCACTTTGGGAAGCCGAGGCGGGTGGATCACGAGGTCAAGAGATCGAGACCATCCTGGTCAACATAGTGAAACCCCGTCTCTACTAAAAATACAAAAAGTTAGCTGGGCATGGTGGTGCGTGCCTGTAATCCCAGCTACTCAGGAGGCTGAGGCAGGAGACTTGCCTGAACCCAGGAGGTGGAGGTTGCAGTGAGCCGAGATCGCGCCATTGCACTCCAGCCTGGGTAACAAGAGTGAAACTCCGTCTCAAAAAAAAAAAAAAAATAGACTAGATCAGAAATTACACATTGTGTGATTTGAAGTAACTTGTATCATTCTGCCCCTGGTTTTCTCAGATCAAAAGTAAGGGGACTGAGCTAGATGGAGACCCTTCTCTGAAGTCCTGTGACGTGAGGGTGGTGAAAATGATGCATAGAACCTAGTTGGTCAAGTAGAAGACAGATTGGACTACAGAATGTACCAGGACATTGAACAGATATAAGTGGCTTTGGATAATACACTTGTGCATAAAATTCAGCCATTCAGTGTTTCTCTTTTCTAATATGAAAAATAGTAACAATATTATAGAATTTTCTTCCAACCTCTTTGTGTAGGAAACTTTAAGGGTTTATTGGATTATAAATTGTTTTACATGCATCTTAAACATGCTTAAGCTATCATTCTCTGTAATTAAGTTTTTCATAGTCATCTGGTTTTAGCAAATTATCACATGGGTATTAGCCAAAAATATTGTCATCTTCTCTTATTAGATGAAAGTCTCCTAGTTATATAACAAGTATTTGCATACATTGTCTTCTCAACTGGTGACACTAGATGGATGCCATTGCTTTAGGGAATTTAATTGCGATCTAAGGAGTTATACATAGAGGTAATGGGCTTTATAACTAGCTCTCTAACTCCTTTTGTATTTCAGCTGCTCTATTAGAATGATATTGATCCTTTCTTCATTTATTCATAAGAAAAAGCAATCTTATCATCATCGTAATCATAAACATTTCATAATAAACCCAGTTAGATATCAGAGATTCCCAAAGATAGATTTCATTCCTTCAGTAACTTTCCAATTTAATTCAGGAGAGAGGACTTATGAAAAAGTGGTTCATAATATAAGATTGACGATGCTAAGTCCTAGGTATGTGGTAGAGACAATAAGTGTTTTAGAAATATTGAGCAGGATGATAGAATAGTCAGATGGAGAAGAATCATCATAAGAAGCGCAGTCGTTTTAGACAGTATGGTGTAGACGAGAGAAGGACGGATGCCCACAGCCAAATTATAATAAACAGCTACAGTGCGTCGGGTTTTGTCTAGAATTGGCCAATTGTACTAGATGTAACTTCGTAGTCTCAATTTAAGCAGTGCAAAGCTGGGCCAAATGTTAGTCATGTACTTACATAAAAATCTATTTGAATTTGCAAGGGAATAATAGTCAACTTGGGCACTATTAATATTAAATCCTTCTTTGTTCAGCAGAAAGAAAATGTTAGTTTTTAATTATGCTTATGTAATCCGAGTCTTAGCCTCCTTCCCTCAAGAGTTACCCTTTTCTTCTTCATTTGGGGGAGAGAGGATCGGTCTCACATCCACTCCGGAGTCATCTGCCTCTCTGCTGATAGGAAAGTGCCAAGCATTCCTTGTACAAACTACTGCTTACTTTGCTCCTGGCCTCCTGAGATTTCCACAGTAAATTTAGTGCAAGGGCCTGTGTTCAACAAAACACACTTTATTTTATTGCCTCCAAGCAACTTCAGTGCAAAGGGCATGTGTTCAGTAGGGCACACTTTGTGTATTGCCTGCCACCTTTATTCCATCCCACTATAACCAGACAATGCCGTATGGTATATCAGTTTTTTTTTTTTTTTTTTTTTTTCTGATAAGTTGACAGTTAATGAAAAGAGAATTTTAGCATAGAAAGCAAACACTTCAATTCTGTAGATTAAATATGATTTCCCCCATCATCCAAGGGAAAAGCATTAAGAGATAAACACTTCACAGTGTTGCCTTTATTGAACAAACTGTACTTTATATCTTTCCTGTTATTCTTTCTTCTTAATTCTCAAATCATAGCATAGGGAGAGTCACTTCTATTGAACCTCCGTAATGCAAACCTGAACCCTCTTTGGGAAGCTGCACCTGCCCAGACTGGTCTCAAACTCCTGGCCTCAAACATCTTCCAACCTCGGCCTCCAAAGTGCTAGCATTATAGGCATGATGCACCACATTGAGCTTATATGTATGTATGTGTATGATTATATATGTATGTATACATACACTACTGTATATATACATATACATATATACATACACATATATACATATATTCATATATATACCAATATACATGTATATTCACACACACACACACACACACACATGAACCAGTTGCTTTTTGATGACCATTCTATCTAAACAAAGTCCCAGCTAAAAGTTTAAAATTGCTAGAGATTTTGTTGTTGTTATTGTTTGTTAGTTTTACCTTGGGCCAAATCATGTTCTTAGGTCAGCGTATATTTACACTAATTTCCATTTGTAGAAAGGGGGTGATATGAAACTTTTTGACCTATATGGCCAAAAAGTATGAAGTACTAATTACCAATTATAACTTACAGTTCTTGGGTGTTACCAGTGTTTTGCCTGATATAATATTGTGATCATTATTTATGTATTTTTTTTTTTTAGAGGTAGGATCTTGCTCCCTCAGACTGCAGTGCAGTGGTAGGATCAAAGCTCACTGTAACCTTGTACTCCAGGCTCAAATGATCCTCCCACCTCAGCTGCCTGAGTAGCTGAGAGTGCAAGCATGTGCCACCATGCCTGACTAAAGTTTAAATTTTGTTTGTAAAGATGAAATCTTGTTATATTGCCTAAGCTGGTCTTGAACTCGTGGCCTCAAGTGATCTTCCTACCTTGGACTCCCAAAGTGCTGAAACTGTAGGCATAAGTCACCATGTCTAGTTGTGGTTATTTTCATAACAATTTAATACTAGCAAATCATCTGTAAATTTGACATCTAGAGAAGGGAATTTTTAGTCTGAAGCATTATTGGATTATGTACACTATTTTTTTTTTTTTTAAGATGGAGTCTCGCTCTGTTGCCCAGGCTGGAGTACAGTGGTGCAATCTCAGCTCTCTGCAGTCTCCTCCTGGGTTCAAGTGATTCTCCTGCCTCAGCCTCCTGAGTAGCTGGGACTACAGGCATCCACCCCCACACCTAGCCAATCTCTGTATTTTTAGTAGTGATAGGGTTTCACTGTGTTGGCCAGGCTGGTCTTAAACTACTGACCTTGTGATCTTTCTGTCTTGGCCTGCCAAAGTGCTGCAATTACAGGTGTAAGCCACCATGCCTGGCCACCTACATGTAGGTAATCTATCTACAGACAGGCTGTGGTCTGCAAGTACCCAGTACACAATTATAACTTGCTAAGTAAGATTTAAATTTAAATGAAGCTTGGAAAAGACAAATAGAAAGATAAAGGTTTTAAAGAATATGCTCTATAACATGTTACCACCAAAGACATAATGACTACATACATGTTATATGGGAAGGCATCATAATATTACTAGTAAGCTAACAGATATATTTTTAATATCTGTCTAATCCCTAACAGAATTTATATTTTCCTAGGTTTTGTTCCCCTTTGAGATTGAAACTCTTATTAATGACTTCAATAAACTAATGATCCTGGAAAGGTAAAAATGTTACAAAATAGAGAAACAGCTTGTTTTGTCTCTGCAATAAACTGTTTGCAATCTTTTAATATTTTAAGTAGAAATATATTGTGTCAGCAAATAGGTGTTTCACGAGTGGTGTCTATTTATTATAGATACGTCAGCATGTACATCCATACTGAGAAAACCTCTTTAGTTGGGATTAAAAATTAGAGTATTTTTTTCCCTACCTGTATTGTACCATCTTTGAAGCCACAGTATATGTCCACTAGTCTCTTCCATCCCATTTAAGACTGGACAAAGTATAAGACATGTTGTAGGTGTACTATCAATAGACAGGCTGATGGTCTGTAAGTACACAGGTACTGCATAATGATGTATAAATGATAGATGTTGCATGATGATACAAAAATAAAGAACAGCTGATGTGATTAAGTGGAGAAAAGGTAGGAAGTAACCTTAAAGGGAACAATTCGTCAGTGACATATGTTTTAAAAGTCTGCATAGAAAAATGGAGTCAGCATGATAGTACCTGTGGTACTATCATGGAAGTAGGATACATCAACAATAAGAATAGAAAATGGAGTGGCATTTCTGAGTGGTTGAGACAATGGTATGCTCTACATTTTTATCACACATTGTTGTAGTTCCTCCTTTTGGGCTGTAGGAATAGAAGTCGAAGCTGATTTATGAGTTGAGAGTTGGTGTGGAGTATCAGATTCATCTAATGAAATTATATATTAAATCTAATGAAGGGAAAATATGCTTACCCAAACCAAATGACACCACGGTGATTAAACATCTCAAGATCCCTCTCTGGATTTGTTTAGACAATATAGCAGGTAAAGTGACCTCCTTTTCTGTTAGGTTTGAGATCAATTTTGTGAAATGAAGACTTATATGTCTTTTGGTATTACCGTGACATAACGATATGATCATAAAAACAAACAGGAACAAGGCAGAACTAGTAAACTAAGTGATGTGTTGTGGGTATGGTGGAGGTTTGTTTAATCACTTGTTGTTACAAGTTTATGATGACTGCCGACTTCTCACAGCAATTCAGTTCTCTTCCTCTGTTTACTGTTTAACTTGAACCTTTAAGGTTCATTTGTGTAAGCACACATATGTATGTACACATACACACCCACACACATGCATCTATGTAGAGGTATGGGCTCATGCTGCATAGTGAATGTGATGGTGATTTAAATGGGTCTCGTCTCCACAGCAAGTGTGTTCCGTGAGAATAGCTTCTAATTGGTGCTTCTGTATTGCTGATGTCATTGCTGAAACAATGGAGAGAGTGTTATGAAAAGCATGAACAGTAATCACACTTTTGCAGAATCAACACCTGAAAGGCTTGATACACCTAAGCTATAGGGAATCCCACTTCCCCAGGCCACCATTTCCCATTCTTGGAAGGAAAAAGAATAGACCAAGTAGCAGTCAGCCCCAAGGACAAGAACTGGCATGAATGAAGAAAACCATTTAAGGGATATGATTTAAGGAAGAGTTCACGTCCCAAAACTTCCATCCATTTCTACATAGCCTTCATTTTCCCATTTTTGCCTGAAGTTTCACTATTGGAAAGTTGTCATTCCTTACATTAAACCTTTTGTCCCAATTAAAATACAAATATCCAGGGCCTATGCCATTTATGTATTCTCCTAATAATTATATTCCGATCCTACCTCTGTAGGAAGAACACGATAGAAATAGAATGATTAAGGAGCATAGGGAGAAGAGAGAAATGGTAAAACATGAATCTAGAAGAAAAGGTTTATCTATTACAGTTTTGCCTAGAGCTGGTCGTATAAAAGGAAGTAAACTGGGTGAATGTGGTTTTCTCTTAGTAGCTTCTTCCACTCACTGTTAGTTGCTTTGCAGCTATTTTCTTCTTTAATATTCATGCATTTAAGGTCTGTAATCTGTAACCATGACTTCATGGTATTTAATGTTGCCACATGGAGATACTTTTAAAAACTACTCCATTAAAGATTGTTTTCCCTTGGAGCATTCTGTACTCTCTGGTGGTGTTTATCACTCAGCATTTAGTTTTGATCCCTGTTGTGTATGCAAAGCCAAAGGCACTCCTTCATCACTCTGATTCTGCTGGGAGTTAGCTTACATTGTAAAACAAGAGAAACAGGAAAGAAGAGAACCAGCGATGAGCAGACTTTCATCTATATATAATCCATCTAGATAAAATAATGCCATGGGGCTAATCAACTAGGGAGGAGGTGTGGGACTAGGTAAAGTCCCTCCCCTTGGTGCTGTCTGTTTACGGCAGTCTGGCTGACAACTACCTACTGCCCAATGCCCAACTCTACTGGGTTCTAATTGCTCTTAGTCCATGAAGTGAGCTTAGAGCAAGCCACTGCACTCCCTCTCCCACAAATCCCCAGACCTAAGATGTGTGTTTAGAAGTTTCAGTCACTAGCTGAGGGTCCTAGATAAATGTGGACAATTTAAAAATGACTTCTATGCCAGTCATGGTGGTTCACACCTATAATCCCAGCACTTTGGGGAGCCTAGCTGGAAGGATTGCCTGAAGCCAGGAGATCGAGACCAGCCTGAAGTGAGACCCCATCTCTACCAAAAAAAAAAAAAAAAAAAAAAAAAAAAAATTATTTAAATAACTAGCCAGGCATGGTGGCTGCTGCCTATGGGAGGTTGAGGTGGGAGGATAGGTTGAGCCCAGGACTTCAAGGCTGCAGTGAGCGATGATCATGCTACTGTAATCCAGTCTGTGTGACAGAGAGAGACCCTGTTAGGTTAAAAAAAAAGTTTTGTAGATTCCTCTGGTAATTATTTCAGGTAAAATGCTGCAAGAACAGTGGAATAAACATAGAGATGCCTCAAACAAGAAATGTCTATGGGATTCATTGGTGCAGATGTAGAGAGGCATGTTTTGGAAAGGGACTGGCATCCTGGATGCATTACCCGTTTCTAACGGTTGAAATAATGAGACCTCCTTTGCTGAGAAGAGAGAAAACAACATGATCTTTACTCCATGTCTTGGAGTAGGCGGATTGGTTCTAATGTCCTCTTTGTTCCTGGCTTCCTTTTAGGTTGGTATTCTTAGGAGAGATTTTGTGGGGAATGGCTCCTGTCTCCAGAGGGTTCAATACAAAGAAACCATGACAAAAGAGAAATCTACTACTTTAACACTGATATCTGCAATGATTAGCTTTTCTTCCTGGCCTTGTCCTACTCTAGACTTAATGCTGGTTTCCTTAGCCACCTCTTCTACGTTGATCCTTGTGTCAGATTCCAGAACCAACCCCCTGCACTGCTTGGAAAGTTGAGAAGTCCTGGGCCAGCCTGTTCATCTTGCATAGCACATGAGACTTCTTGTCAGCTTGGCGAAAAATTTCTACCTAGTTATCTACCTGTCTTATAACATTTTACCACTTTTTTTGTAACCATTCTCAGTAACAGGTAAAGTATGTGCTATTTGATAAATAAACTAAGAAATGTGTCTATTTAGTTAAAGATGTTCTCACTGCACAGGCTTCCTTTCTGGAATTCCTGATGGGCTTCATCAGTGAAACCTGGAACTGTCCTGACCAAGAGGTTACATTCCACTTACTCCCTGATTCTCGGTGCTTCTCCTCCCGCCACTCCACATGCTGGAGCTAAGGACCTAGCATCATCTTGCCAACATTATCTTCTCACAGGAAAAATTGCAACGGGTTGCAAAAATACATTTTTCTGATGCCAGGACTGATTACTCTCATAAATGTGTATCCATTCCAGCATTTTCCCTTATGAAATGCCTAGGAAGTAAATCCCTTTGTATCTCTTATGTTTAGCAGAGTCCAAAAGGAACTAGATAAAAGCTTTCAAAAACAACAGCAACTGTGCATAGTGGTTTAGACTGATTTAAATGAAATCTCGTTCTATGATAAGACGTGGTCTGACAGCCCCATCTGTAGTTAGACTCACAGACTAGACAGGTATTGTAAAGCCAGACCTATGCTTTATTGAAGTTGCAGTAGTTCATAAAGCAGATGATGCCCTCAGGTGATATTGCGTTACTACCAAGGTTGATAGAGATTGCAGGTGTGTGGATGAGAAGGTGAAGTACTGCACTTAGCTCTGATTTGTGCAAAAAAAAAATGTGAGCTTTAATAGATGAGTCTTGGTCTAAAGCAAAAATAAACACTGGCAGGGAAAAAAAAAAAAAAAAAAGGTTGTATAGTTCCAATGTCATGATGGGGACAGAAAGATGCACAGCCCGGAGCAGGAAACACTAAGTCCTCCCTGCATAAATGTATCGCACCCCACTAACATCTTTCCACGAGCAAATCTGGGCTAAAAATGCATAGCTCACAGCTCTAAAAAGGAAAGTCATAAATGGTCAGTCTGCAGTCACAAGTTTGTTAGGGAGGTGAGGCTTTTTCCGCGTAGTTCCTGTAGAGCAGGGGTCCCCAATCCCTACCACAGACCAGTATCAGTATGTGGTCAGTTAGGAACTGGGCCCAACAGCAGGAAGTGAGCAGCAGGTGGGGGAGCATTACCACCTGAGCTCTGCGTCATGTGAGATCAGCAGCAACATTAGATGCTCATAGGGGCACAGACTCTATTGTGAACTGCGCACATGAGGGACCCAGGTTGTACACTCATACAAGAATCTATCTAATGCCTGATAATCTGAGACAGAGCAGTTTCATCCCAAAACCATCCTCCACTTCCCCTACCCACAGTCCATGGAAAAATTATCTTTCACAAAACCGGTCCATGTTACCAAAAAGGTTGGGGACCGCTGCTTTAGAGCATCATGAAGGGGGTTTACTTATTACCAGCCAGTGTATACAGATACACCAATGATTGGATTGACTTGAGGAGCTACTGATGCATGCCAGATGCACTGCTGAGAGCAGAGAACAGTCAACGCATTCCTGTTCTGTAGGTGGCCAAAAGCCTACTAGAAGATGATTAGCTGATCTTTGTAGTCCTTCTTGGCTAAGCATCCTTTCTGTCCTTATTCCAATTCAGGGTACTCTAGAAAAAGATTCAAACATTTCTTCTGGTCTTAAACACCTAACAGAGTGACAACATCGATAGCAGTAGCAACTGTGGTATTTGACAGCTTGAGCCTTCTGGCTTAAAGGTAATATGTGAGTGTTCATGTCCAGCTAAAACTCTGCAGGAAAATAAAGTGTTCTTTGTCAGTAACCATATCTGTGAGTCTGTCTGGCGTGCTCTGATGCTGGTGGTGACGGGAGGCGTATGCAGTGGTGATATATGTATGTAGCCTATGCAGCAGTGATGTATGTATGTAGTGGTTATGGTGTTTACATGTAAATGTGGGAGAGAAAGAGATAAAGACAGAGAATGGTTTATAAAATGGGAGAAAGATTTTGATGGTAATTATTTCCTGTAAAATGCCCCCATATCTATGCTAGGTCCTGTGCACTTGGTAAAATGATTAAAGGAAATATGTAATGGTGGTTTATTTTGATGTGCCCTACTTACAGTAGAAAGTGCAGATGAGAGGTGGTTGATTTGAAAATATGAGATAAAGAGTCTCCTACAAACTTTTATTTTTAAAAAAGAGTGTGCCTTATAAACTGAAAAGAACAGGCTATTAGCAAATGAATTGTGACCAGCAGCCAGATGTTGCACTTTTGTATATTAAAAACTTGTCACAGTACTTACTGTCTTACATCCAGAAGCCACTGATTGCTCTCTTTGAGGAGTGCTGACATTCCAGATGTGATACTTCTGATGTTTGTGTATTTCACTTATTGACCACAATCAAAAGTCAGACATATTTAAAGGGCAGAAAAGCCTCATCTTAACTCAGGAACTGCAGTTATTTTGTAGTTTTGCCTGTAAAATTATCACTGCCAACCTGAAGCCCACAAAGAAGCACTGTTTTCATTGATGAGGATTCTACAGATCTTGGGATAAAATGTGCTTTATTCTCAAATCAGAAAGAGTTTGCTGCATGTTACTTGGATGTCTGTTTTAACTGGATTGAATCCAATTGCCTAAGTCAATGATTGGTTTTTGTTTGTTTGAGACAGTCTCTCACTGTGTTGCCCAGGCTGGAGTGCAGTGGTGTGATCTCGGCTCCCTGTAACCTCTGCCTTCTGGGTTCAAGTGATTCTCCTGCCTCAGCCTCCCAAGTAGCTGGAATTGCAGCCACGTGCCACCATGCCCAGATACCTTTTGTATTTTTAGTAGAGACAGGGTTTCGCCATGTTGGCCAGGCTTATCTTTGAACTCCTGATCTCGAGGAATCCACCCACCTCAACCTCCCAAAGTGCTGAGATTACAAGCATGAGCCACCATGCCTGGCCCAATGATAGGTTCATAAAATGTCCCATACTACCTCAACAAAGACATGTACGAAAAGACATTTGACCTTGAAGATCTGGACCCATTAATCAAGTTGCCAAAGCTAGAAACTTTTGAGTCATTTTTAGGATTCTTTCACTCATCTATTCTCTCAATATATTTTATTTTCTTTTTATTTATTTACTCAGACATGGGTCTTCCCCTATCATCCAGGCTGGAATGCGGTGATTTGATCATAACTCGAACTCCTGGGCTGAAGTCATCCTTCCACTGCAGCCTCCCAAGTAGCTGGAACTACAGGTGTGCACCACCATGCCCAGCTAATGTGTTATGTTTTTGTAGAGACAGGGTCTTGCTTTGTTGCCCAGGCTGGTCTTAAACTCCAGGTCTCAAGCCATCCTCCCACCTTGACCTCCCAAAGGACTGGGATTACAGATATGAGTTGCTATGCCCAGGCTTTATTGTCGCTAGTTGTCGATGCTGTTTTATGTATTGTGTCTTCTCCAGCTGAACCACGTTGTGCTATTCAAGCTCTCATCCTTTATCCCCCTTAATGGAATTATGACTTTCTTCCTGGCTTCTCATTCCCCAGTGTCACCTATCGCCATCTGTGTTGCTGTCAGAATAATAAGTTTTCTTTTTTTTTAATTTATTATACTTTAAGCTCTGGGGTACATGTGCAGATCATGCAGGTTTGTTACATAGATGTACACATGCCATGGTGGTGGCCTGCTGCATCCATTCTCCCCACCATCTCCACCATCTTCTACATTAGGTATTTCTCCTAATGCTATCCCTCCCCACTTCCCCACTTCCTCAACCCCCTGCTCTTCCTTCCCTAGCCCCCACCCCCAGGCCCCAGTGTGTGATGTTCCCCTCCCTGTGTCTGTGTGTTCTCATTGTTCAACACTCACTTATGAGTGAGAACATGTAATGTTTGGTTTTCTGTTCCTGTGTCAGTTTGCTAAGAGTGACGGTTTCCAGTTTCATCCATGTCCCTGCCAAGGACGTGAACTCATCCTTTTTTGTGGGTGCATAGTATTCCATGGTGTATATGTGCCACATTTTGTTTATCCAGTCTATCATTTATGTAGCCAACAAAAATATGAATAATGAGCTTTCTTAAGTAGAACTCCTTTGGTTCCTCCTTTCAGTGGCTCCTCAGCATCTTCAAAGTTGAGTGTAAGCCCCTTGAGTGGTGTGTAGGATCCAGGACAAGCTGCTGCTGTTCTGGCCTCAGTCTCTTTGAACTATTGATGTTACATCCAAATGAAACCATGGGTTTTGGAAACCTGCTACCAGATTATTTTAATTTATTGCTTTCTACTTTTACAAAAAGCTGTCTTCTACAGTTTCATTTTCAACATCCCAAAAGCCCATGAGGTAGGAGAGAGAAGGTACTATTTTTTATTATTATTATTTTGCAGAGGAAGATTAGGGTTTGACCTCACAGGGACTAGATAAGTACTGCACAGAAGTAACTCTCAATAATGTTGATGTAAATTATCGAACTGATGAATTATCTGTGATCATATAGAATGTATACATTTATGTTCTAGCATATTACTGCTTCTTACCCTACATTTGGTTAATTATAAACTGTATGTTTCATATGTACATTAATATGTTCATATGTACATTTTTCATTAATCAAATATTTAATTTCAAACTTAATCGTACTTTCTTTTTTGACAGTTTTGACTATGGTTTTCCTTCTTTGAATGGATTATTAGGGATTGACTCTCCAGGTACCCTGAGATAAATCTATGACCACTTCCTCTTTCAAACAATATTTTATGGTGGAATGAGGGTTGCATGGAAATTTAATTTTTTTTGAAAATGTATGCCTAGGAAGAAATAAGTAATATGGAAAGGTGGACTTTTTAAGGCAAGTGAATTGCTAACTATTTTATCTATATAGGCATCAGTAAGGTCAAATAACAATGAAGGATTGGAGTGAGGAGAATTGTAGACTAATCACTATATTGCGTTGGAAAGAAGTGTCTTCCCTAGCGATATTAATAGAATATTGTAAACTCATTTTAGTAGCAAAATTTAAATTAAAAATGAAGGAGGGGGCTGTAGAATGGAGGCTGTTGAAAAATCTCATTTTCAGCAAGTTTAAAAAAATAGTCACAAAGGCAATTTAGTTTATTTTTTAAACATTCCCTGTAGTGTTGTGAAGCCCAAACCACAGCTCTGAGCTAGTTCATAAAAACCAGAATGCAAAGAGGTGGTGGATAAACTGGATAGAAACAAATAGAACACTGTCCAATTTAATTGACCAGGTTGATTAAGATGAGAAACGTAAACACCCTCCCCAAATGAGAAAATGTTGGATGTGCAAAGCTACTTCTTTTTAGATTCCTCTTGGAATGCTTGTAACTCATGAAACTACCTGTGTTATTTAAAAAATAAAAACAGGAATGAAAACTCAATTTGGTTAGTGAAATTGCATGGTCAACTGAAGTACCTATGACATGTAAAGGCAATGTAATTTCATTTAAATTTCCCTCTGTGAATTTAGAGCCTAGAGTTTTGACACAGTGGTTTATTATCCATGATCCACACTGTGTAAGATTATGTAAAAATAAAATATTTGTCTAAAATAACTAGGTGAAGATAGCCAGAAAGGTAAAATGTAGTATGAGACAAACACAGCCCACTAGCCATCGAGAAATAGATTGGCTTCTAGTTAATATATTAGTTTATAGAACTAAAAGAAAAACAATATAAGAGAATTTGTTTACTTCTTAAAGACCTGGAGCTCTAGACATTTTTTTTCCAAACTTGGAACATGTATTTGTTTAATGAAAATAGCTTTTTCCCCCTGCTTATAAACATAATATAGATTGCAGAAAATAGGATAGTCTAATTATGATAAAGTAGCAAACAACTTAGAAATCTCAGCGGCTTAACACAAGAAAGATTTATTTTTTTCTTATGCTATAAAGCCATTACATATCAGCTGGGTGCTGTATGTTTCATGACACATAGCTGTGCGTTTCAAGGCTGATGGAGTAGCCATTTTCCAAAACATTGTTAGCTAGTTGTTGTGGCAGAGGGAGACAGAGAAAAGTCTGGAGATATCAATACAGGAAACTGACTACTTTGTCCTGGAACTAACAAGTTTCTTCTACTGACAACTCACTGGCCAGAACTAGACACGTAATCCTGCCAAACTACAAAGCAGCCAGGAAATACAATCTATCTGTAAAACAGAGAGCCAGAAATATTTAATGAATAGCTCAGACAGAAAATTATAGCAATCTAGGAACCTGTAAGGTAAAACTACCAATCACCAAATAACATTTGTTGACCTACCTTTCAGGTATTTATCTGTTTCTTTGAATGTAGATATAATAACAAGACAATTTGTTGATCTGCTTTTTGTGCTCAAGAATGTTTCATGGAGATATTTCCCATTCTATTATAAAAGAAATGCATACTTTTTGATGGTTCTATATTATTTCATTGAATAAATCTGCCATAATTGATTTAATCGAGCGAAGAACATTTGAGTTGTTTCCAATTTTTTTATTACTATAAAAAAGTTGTGATTAAAGTTACTCTTAGCCCATATCTCTTGATCTTTTACTAATGATTATTCTCCTGGAATCAGTAGAATTTTACATTAAATTATACAAACATTTTAATTTTTGATAAAAGTAAGATTCTCCTATGAGGAATGTACTAATTTAGATTTGCGAGAAGTGCATAAAAACTTCTGTTTCTATACTTCTGCAAACCTTAGATTCAATATTTGGCTTGGCAACAGGCTAATAGTAATATTTCATTTTCATATTCATTATTGGTAAGGATGAACAACTTTTCATAGGTAACTTCATTTGTATTTTTCCTCCTTTACATCATCTATTCAAGTACTTAGATCGTCTTTCTGTTGGAGTTTTATTTCCTATTGATTTTTGGGTGCTCTTTGTATATTAAAGACCAGGCAGTATATACAGGTTCAACATACTAACCAGCTTCTGTTCTTATTGAATGTGAAATATATTTAGTATCATCCTTTATATTGGTATAACAACACTTTGTCATGCTGCAAACATTTCTAAAACTTTTTTTCTTTATTCACCCTTTTGCTATATAAAACTTACATTTTAATAATCAGTCTTTATGGCTTCTGGTTTTCATACCATGCAGTAACTCCTTCCTTATCCTTATATTACAAGAATATTTAAAGATGCTTTTTTTACAGTACTTTTGTGGTTGCACTTATTATATTTTAATATTTTATGTGTCTAGGGTTGATTTTGCAGTTGTGAGTGAATTAGAGATGCCACTTTATTTTTTAAGAGAACAGTTGACTCTGGACAAGTTTTACTGAATATTGAGAAAAAGTAGCAGAGTGGGAAAGTATAGTTTATTGTCATTATTTGCATTAAAATAACAAAGACAAAGGTGGAATCCTTTAAACTGATTTTAGTTAACATACTGTGGAAGGATCTTCCGGTAGAAATGGAGCCTGGGACTTTACCCAGACTCACTTTTTACTCCAGTGAAAATTTTCAGTACTTAAAATGTTTTTTTTTTTTTTTTTCTTGGTGTTCATGATTCATGAATTTCTGATTTGTCTCTTACCTATGATCAGCATATTTCTGCATTCTCCTCTTCCTTTCCTTGATCTTAAAATGTTGCTTTGCTGTAGGGTTGTATCCGAACTCAGACTCCTCTCCATCCCCGCTTCTTTCCCTTGTACACTTTTTGCATGATTTCAATCAGTCCATAGTTTCTGATAGAATGTATGCTGAAGGCTTGAATAAATATGTTCCAAAGTCATTGACTTGGTCTGGAGCTCATGACATATCTGTGTTGAAAATATTTATTTCAGTGTCTTACGTGCATTTCAAACTTAAGTATAAGCATCACTGAATTAACTAGTTACATCTTTAGCCTATTTTTCTATTGTTGTGTTTAATTTCATCTTTCTTGCTCTTTTTTTCTTTCTTCATTTAACTCTATTGATTTTCAGGGGGCTCTTTGTGTATTAGAGACCAAGGTGATAGTCAGTACCTACAAGTACAGCATGCAAAAAATACCTTTCCACCTGGTGTTCCCTGTATCACTTGTCTAAGTCGAAAATAGGGGTGCCAACTTTTGATTCCCTTCTCCTTAAACCGAATAGCAAGTCAGTTGCAAATTTTTCCAGTCTAATTTACCCCCTAATTCCTTTTCAATATTCTTTACTATATACACATCATAAACCTTCCATTCAAGCCACTGTAATTCCTCCCTGGCCTTGTTATGGTTTCCCAGTGACCTCTCTGTTGTGAGCTGTGCCTGCCCCTCCCCATCTCACATGTTCTATACATTATCAAAAGTGATGTTTTTAATGTAATATTATTGGCACCTACTCTTTAAATGTTTTCGGTGAATATGTCTCAGATGATAAGTTTCAAATATTTTAATGTCAGACAGGTAAGGAAATAATCTCTCCCTTTCTTATTTATGTAGAAAACAATAAATCCAAGCTCAGTTTGACATGTTGAGCTGAAAGTACCTTTGAAGCACACAGAAGTAGACACTGAGTAGTAAATCTCTGTATCTTAGAGTCTGTAGCCCAGGAGGTTCAGTGAACTGAGGATGTCAATCTGGGAATGTTCAGTGTATGACCATGCATGACATGAGTCTGGGTATAATCATGTGGGGAGAGGTTTTGTAGTGAGATGTGAAACGGGGCCTAAACCTGAGACTTGAAGAAATACAACACTGGGCCAGGCATGGTGGTTCACGCCTGTAATCCCAGCACTTTGGGAGGCAGAGGGGGGTGGATCACAAAGTCAGGAGTTTGAGACTAGCCTAAGGAACATGGCAAAACCCCATCTCTGCTAAAAATACAAAAATTAGCCAGATGTGGTGATATGTGCCTGGAATCCCAGCTACTCAGTAGACTTAGGCAGGAGAATAGCTTGAACCCAGGAGATGGAGTTTGTAGTGAGCTGAGATTGCACCACTGCACTCCAGCCTGGACTACAGAACTAGACTCCATCTCACAAAAAAAAAAAAAAAAAAGAAAAGAAAGAAAAACACAGCACTGAATGTTTCAATAGAGAAGGAATGACCAGAGTGGGAGGAGGAAAGACTATACGGTATTATAAAAACAGGTGAAAGAACAAATTCAAGAATGGCCATCATTACCCTTAACAGTAAAATAAGAATACAGATCAATGTACACCAAATGTAACAGCTTGAAAATCCTTAGTGATCTTAGCGAGAGCCATTTCAAAGATTTGATAAAATGGATATGATGGCAAGAGGTGAATATTTGATAAAGAATTCAACATAGATTGACCATGAAGGGAAAAGAGGATTTTGTTTGTTTACTTATCTTTTAAGATGGCAGAATTTTGATTCTGTTTATTGCAGCACTATTTACAATAGCAAAGACATGGAACCAACCCAAATGTCCACATGTGGTAGACTAGATAAAGAAAATGTGGTGCATATGTACCACGGAATACCATGCAGCCCTGAAAAGGAATGAGGTCATGTCCTTTGCGGGGACATGGATGGAGCTGGAAGCCATCATCCTCAGCAAACTAACACAGGAACAGAAAACCAAACACCACACGTTGTCACTCATAAGTGGGAATCGTACAATGAGAACACATGGATACAGGGATGGGAATAATACACACTAGGCTCTTTTAGGGGTGGGGAGCAAGTGCTAATGTATGCAGGACTTAAAACCTTGATGACAGGTTGATAGGTACAGCAACTCACCATGGCACATGTATATCTATGTAACAAACCTGCATGTTCTGCACATGTATCCATTTTGTATGTATTTCTGTATTTATTTTACTTAAATGTATTGATGGTAAAATTTTGAACATGTTGGCATATTTAAGCTCTTTGATGCTCAGTTATTTTTAGATGATGAAAACATATCATAGTTAATGATGTCTAACTCACCAAGTGGTTCAAGATGAGAAAGAACCTAGAATATTATCTGTCACATCTAACACATTTTGGATCATCAATATGTGTAAAATGTGTCTCCCTTCTGTCCCTTCTCTTCTCCTCCCCTGTTCCTTGCCCCACCTCCACTGAATCAGCCACCCTTCGTAATAGTAAAACCATTGTGCTGAATTACAATGGAAATGCGATTTTGTCTCTTATTAATGTGTGATCTCATGTCTCTCTTACATTCGTTTCCTTCATTGGTAGGCATATTCTAATACGGATGTATAATCTTAGCTCATTAAATGGAATTGCATTTTCAGCTCTACAATTTGGAGACCAAATCTATTGAATCCTTCTCAAAATATGTTTGACTTGACTTTGCTCTTTCCAGGTTAGCAATGGTTAACACAGCAACAGGTTACATGTATAACGGAAAGCCAAATGAAAACAAATAATATAAGCAGCAGTGGGTATGCCTTTGTATTATAATAAAATAGCACTTGATTTCTGCATAAAGATCTTTTGTTTGGAGCAGGTAATGACAGAATTAATCTCAGTTTTATTCCTAATTAGTATTTTGGAGAGAGCTCAAGAGGTAATGTGAATTCCTGTCTAAAATTTAAAAGCACTGTCTGAACCACTGATGTAGACAAAGTATAGATACAAGACATTAGAGTTTGAATTTGGTTGTTTTGCAGTTGTTTTATTATATTAAGCATGACTTTTAAAATGTTTTTCTGCCTCCATGGTGACTTTGTGTCTGTCAGCTGAAGGGAAACTTGGATAGAGTATTTAGTAATCAAAGGAATGGAAGATAAATAAGTGTAGGGTCTTTTTTTTTTCCTTAAGCACAATTAACTCAATGGCATCTACCTGGAATATAGATGCACTTCGCTGTTTTAATTTTGAAATGCTGTAAGCTGGTCTCCAACAATTACCTTCTGTAATTGGAACAAATTTATAATTATGCTAATGCCTTCTTAGCCACCCAATATATGGAATCCAAGCTCATTCATATGTGTGCCTGAATTTTTGTTGGCGATCATTCCATTATTAGCCTTTGCTCACTGACAAAAATATTTTTATTCTTTGTCGATTTGATTTCTCCAGTGATGCATGTACCTGCATGTGTGATATGTGTATGTATATCATTATCTAATTGTACGGAACTCTGGCATCAGCTTTTAACACTCACTTACGTATGAACATTCGGAATCTTTAGTGGTTTAATGAGGTATTTTCTCGGCACTTGAGGATATATTACATGGTAACAAGGAACAAGAAAAAGAAAATTAATATTCCCTCATCACCACTTACAACATTATTTACATACCTCGGATAATGGAGGGAGGGGGTAAATGTGAACGCAGAAGCAGTTTTCAGTGTCTCTGAAAGCCAGCTCCTTATAATCTGTCTTAGAGAGTCTCCCAGCCAAGTGAAAGATCACTTCACAGTATGTTTTAGAGCGCCCTGGATATCAGGCTTTGACAGCATCTTCTAGGCGGTGCTTCACCAGAGATTCGAAAGCAGATCGTTTCCCCCTTTGCAGCTGAGAAAAAGCAAAAGTAGAAACAGCAAAGAGCAAGATCTGTCCTACTATGGAAAGCACAGCTGAAAAGCAAGTGGCAACATGTAACTTCCCTTACAAGCCGCCTTTTGATTACACCTCTCTCCTCTCTTTCCATTCTTCTATTTATGTTTCTTCTGTTTAATGTTCTTTTCCTCCGATCATCCTTCTTGCATACTCTTTACATGAAAGTAAACATGTTTCAGTCTTCACTCATGACAGTGTTACAGTTTCAGTAAACAGTGGTTGGGGATGATCAATTTCCCAGAGACTATTTACTTGTCATAATGAATAATAATAATAATAAATAGTATGAGACTGCACCTGACTTTCACAACTGAAACGGGGGAAGTAAAGGACAGCACTGTCTGACAAGAGACACACAATGTCAGAACACAAAGTTCCATAATCAGTATTCAGGTTTCTGCAGAGGTACTGATGTCTGTCATTTCATTCAGCATCAGTGAGTGTGATTCTGTCTGTGATCATGAGGTTTTTTATCATTTGCATGGTTCTGCTGCAATGGCTTCACAATTAAGCTAAGTTTCTGCTTCCTTTTGTGATGCATAATCAGATAAGTGGAGCTAAATTGAAGAAACTGCAGTGTAGGTGGCTTTAAAATCAATCTGTAGAGCCTGCAAAGAAAAGCAAGTCAAAAGGGGAAACATGGTAGTACTGTCATAAATAACTTGAAAGAAATATTATCAAGGAGAGAGGAGAGGACAGGTGACATCTAATCTGAAAGTGACAAAGCAAATAATGGCCGAAACTAACATTGGGCAAGAATATGCCCCATTGTGAGTAAAGAAGTGTCACTGTGTAATGGCTCAGTCCCAGTGGAGACTTATTAGACAATGCCAAGTCAAATTAGGCAAATATTAAGGAGCAGCCTTTCATGTCATCAGTAAGAAGCCTAAGAAAATGGGTAATGGCCTTGTGGTAGAAAAAACATATTTATTTGAAGGCTACTAATTCTAGTTCTACCATTTCCCAAGCATATAGCCTTAAGCAAATCATGTAATCGGTAAAATGGGAAGAGTAAAATTTTCTTTGCCTATCTTGGGGTTGCTGTGAGTATCAAATAAGATAATGTGTTGAATAGCAATGTGTTCAATTGTGAGTGTAAAGACAGTGGCCGACAGCCCTGTGGTTCTCTTTGCCTTTTCCTCATGATCCCAAAATGGCTGCAATGTCATTAAAATCAGGTTCATGTCCAATACAGTCACAAGAACAGAAATACCAGTCCCTTTTCTCAGAAAAGCAAATGCATTCTTCTAAGTTTCCCAGCTGACTTCGATGCAGTCAGTCTTAAACGTTTTAATACATTAGGATGTATCACCACAGCAGGACTTCATGGGTGTATGCTACACTCATTTCTGTGCAGTGCCAAAAGCAAAATGAGACCTTAGATAACATTGAGCGGGCTAGCCTGACTTCTCATGACCTACCCGTGGACAGATACTGAGCTGGAGTAATTTTTGGATGTCAGAATAATTCAGGTCACATTCTGAATATCTGACAGTAATGATATAACTGGAGTGTGTGCATTCAACTGAGAGTTGTCCTTTAAATCACCCACCTGGGAGACAATACCCTTGTTTTAAAATGTTGCAATTGCCAAAAAAAATTGTTTTCAATTCTTCCTTCAGAATGATCATAAAAGCCCAAAATATGTTTTCAGAATTTCCTTTAATGGTGACAAGTCTCTGTATTTCAGTGTAATTTTGCAAAGAGCCAATGGTCTTTCCACCCAAATCTAGCAAATGATAGAATGACCAAGCCTAGTGGATAAAAGCAAGACTTAAATTTAGACTTGGAATCAAATTATGTCTCTGTGTGTGTGTGTGTGTGTGTGTGTGTGTGTGTGTGTGTGTGTGTGTTTGTATGCATGTGTATATGGTTTGGACAAGGTAGTTAACATCTGTGTTTCTTTGTCTATAAAATGGGGGTGATAAAAGTGGTATTTACCCCATAAAGATGTTTTAAGGATTAATTTAACACACATATAATATCTAAAAGAGTATATGGCACATGGTAAGTGTTCATGAAATGCTAGCTAGATATTATTGTTAGGTGGGGAAATAATCCATTTGATCAAAACTCACACTAGCATTTAAAGCAAATGAGAAATGTATGGGTTAGACCAGTGTGTATGAGTCTAGAGGCATTTCTGGTGGTTCTTGGAATCCTCTCTTTACCTCTGCTGTCCCTGCCTCATGTCCTCAAGTGCCAACTCAGTTCAGCCCCTCAGCAGCTGGAATGCAGAGCTCATCCTTCTCCATGTTTTCTCACAAAAACACAATCAGACTTGCTTTTTGTAAGATGCTACCTTTACAAAAGCTTTGAGTTTATGTAGGGAGTGATCATACTGGGAACTTCTGTGGGCTTCTGGCTTTTCCCTGGCTCTACCCCTTATACATTTGCCCTCTCTACCCTGTCTCACTGAATATGGTTGTCTTTCCAAGACATTTTTTTTATTATAATGTGAAAATAATATTTATTACTCCAATATAACTCATAAATCTTAAGTGGATATGTGAAATTTGGTATGAAAAATGTGTAGCCATCATGAAATATTAGTGGCTCCCAGAATATGTTGAAGAACAGCTCTATCAGCAGACTCACTCTTCTAGGTCATTTCTATGCTCAACTCTGGGAACTAAAGCAAAGAATAATGGACCTCTCCCTTGCCCCTACCCATAAAATATAGTTTGAAGTTTTCTCATATGTGTGCATGTATGTATATTGCACCAACCTCTAAATCTGCATGGACAGCAATTTGGGCTAGCACATTTATTCAGCAGGTGCCATTGAACACCCTTAGATGGGAGATTTGAAATATTGCTCATGTTCTTAAGGAGCTTGCTGGCAAGTATAGTGAAAAGGAAATGATAAGAGGCAATGAGATGAATTGAGACACTTCAGAAGTTATAAAGCTGAGGTCATATCTATAGTGTATATTAACAACTCGATTTGAAATTGAATCTACCAAATCCCAAGAGATAGGGCTAGGAATGAAGTGTAGGGGCACGTGGTACATGGTATCAATTAATGACCCCAATATGCAGTTTCTATGGGATAGGAGGGTAGATTTTCAGGTTGGTCCCATCTAGAATTCAAAGGTCAAGGGACTTGGGGTCCTGCATGTTAAGAGATCTCTATTTTAAAGTACCTTTCTCATCTTTCTAGACTGGTTTTTGGGTTTTTGTTGTTACTGTTGTTGTTTTTCATTTCTAAAGCATACACCACTCTCCTTCTCATTCTTTTATAGAACATTAAGAACAAGAACAGGAGCATGAAAATTCTCACCTATTGTCTGGTGAAAATAAACATTTAGGTGTAAGGTTTACGTATATACATACTAGATGTCTTTAATAAAAGGTCAGAGTAAGTGATATATTAGGACTCATGCAGACATATTCATATGCAAGCCAGGTGTCAGGTAACATAATCTCTCACAATGCATCAATCCACTTCCTTTCCAGTGAAGGGTCCCCGGCAATCTGATTATATCATGCTGCCTATTGGTGAGAAAACTAGAAGCTCATCAGTTGCATACCTTCTGTCCCCAGCTAAACAGAATGACTGATCAGGAACCTGCTGTCTGGCATGAAATCTAATTGTCTTTGATGTTCTGCTTTTCCAGATTTGTTTATAAACTGGAAAAAAAAATCTACAAATTGCAGACCATCTGTATATAACACTATGCTAATGAATGCCGGCATTCTGCAAATCCATAAGCTCATTACCTCTAAGTAACTAGTTTCTTTGCATGTTCTGAACTGGGATTATCAATCTGAACCAAGTAAGTAGAAACCAGATGAAGAATTGTTTGTCCGAGGGGTGAATGCCTTCAACAACCTTCAGGAATGTTAAGCCTCTCTGTCAAAAGGATGACCTCTTAGCAGGAGGTCGTGTGGATAAGTGATACCAATGTCTGTTAGCCTCAAGGTGGTCAATTTATTGATCCCATAATGCTAATTTGAAAATCTGTATTGCTTTTGTTACGAGCTTAATTAGGGGTTTACAGTGTAGGCAATTTATTATAAAATAAGTTCTGAACTCAGTATACATGCAAACCCTTATCATATCTGTAGAATATTGGATATAGGTTCAAAAGTTATTTGGTTGTCAGTCATTTCCATGAGAAAGCCATGAGAGTGGGCAGTAACGCATATGCACTATAACATTCATGGATGGTTGGGGAAGATGATTTAGTGAAAGGGAATTAAATCCAGTGAAGAGCATTGAGCTTCTCTTTGCGATAACATTCACCAGGGGTCGGAAGCCTGATTTATTGTGGTTTTTGTGGAGAAGGGGGGCAAATCTACGTAACACTCATGAATATATTTTGTTTAGTCCTCATAATACATTTTGTAATATATGGGCCATCGTGTAAGAATAAAACAATATTACATTGAAATAAACATCTCTGGCTTTTCATGAAAAGTTGTACACCAAACGTAATGCTTTCAATTCATGTAGATTTTTTTTTATTACATCGAAGTAGAGACCTGGCCACACTGTGCTTGTGTTATCTCATGGTAATGATAATCTGACCCTAACTAGTGGCTACACTTTTACACAGGTCTTGTAGTCTACATTTTGCCACAGTCATCACTTTCCTATAATTACTGATGCTAAAACTAAATACTCTATAAATTAAGGACCACTGTGACATATGAAAAGCAAAAGAGATTCTTAAGCAAAAATGAGTTCATTGTCATTTTTCACTGCACTATCATTTAAAAAAAAATACCCATGCCTCTGTCTAAAAAGAAGACAGAAAATGCCACATTTTTTAAGAAAAATGAGTGTGAGCTCATCCCTCTGTGGAAATGAAGAACGGTCCCTTGTCTTTAATATGCAAGCAATGCACGTGGAAGTCTCATACCCAGCACCAGTTCACTAATTTATGTTGCCTCCCTGGCCCCCAGGAACAGTTTAGTTTGTAACTGCTGGTGTAGATAATTTTTTTTCTATTTTATTTATTAAACTGTTCTACATTAGGAGCACTTAGCTCATCAAAAATGTTTTAAAGTTTCTCTAAGTGACAAAAACATAAATCCAAGTGCAATTTGTCACTTTTATAAGCCCAGAAAATACCAAACTGATTTCCTCATAAAGATCCTGCCATCAGTTAAATGGATAAACTATTAGGTTACAAATAAAAAACAGTTCCACAGTTAAGTGTCTACTACTGTGTTGATTGTTTATAGACATAATTGGATTGATAGACCCCAGTCATAACACCATAAACATCAAGTACACCAGCATATACATATATGCTGATATGTTGGGATCTGTATATATGTAAAAAGCTGTTTGATGCTTACCTGTCATTTCCATGAGAAAACCATGAGAGCAGGTTTCCACGAAAGGGTGCGTATATTTGTGTGTGTATATATATGTGTGTCTGTGTATATATGTGTGCATATGTGTATATATGTGTGTGTCTGTGTATAGTTACACACACCTATGAGATCTCATTTATATATTCATATATATATATATATATATATATATATATATATATGTTTTTTGTTTTTTGTTTGTTTGTTTGTTTGTTTTTGAGATGGAGTCTTGCTCTGTCGCCCAGGCTAGAATTCAGTGGCACAATTTCGGTTCACTGCAACCTCCTCCTCTGGGTTCTAGCAATTATCTGCCTCAGCCTCCCTAGTAGCTGGGATTACAGGCTCCTGACACCATACAGCTACATTTTTTAAAAATTGTTTTTAATAGACACAGAGTTTCACCATCTTGGCCAGGCTGGTCTTGAACTCCTGACCTCGTGATCCACCCACCTTGGCCTCCCAAAGTGATGGGATTATAAGCATGAGCCACCATGCCCAGGCTATCCTATACATATTCTTCAAATTCTGATTTTGGAAGACCCAGAAGCAGACTACAGTATATGTCTATAGGGCCTGTGAGTGATTAGGGGTAGACTGCAGGCAGTGCCAGCTCATATGACAGTACAGGTTGTGCACCAAACATCTCTAGTAAGCATCATTTACATAGACAAGGGAGGATGTGAATCATCTCTTGCAGAGCTGTGCAAACAGTAGGCCTGGCACGACCAAGTTTATGCATCTTAGGATCCCTCAACGTCTGCAGCTCAAAGACCTCACTTCTGCAACAGTCATATTATCTTCCCTTTTTTAATCCTCGTTTTCATTTTGGGTTTCAGATAAGCTTTGAATTGGAAAAACATTCTGTAGCTAAATATAAACTTGAAAATCACTGTGCTACATAATAAGTAAAAGATTTTTTAAAAGCTAATTTGTTTTTAGATTATGAAAGATTTTACCTTGAATTTGCCATAATTAACTACCAGGAAAAAAAAAAAAAAAAAAAAACTATTACCCCAGTTAAGACTTCTATAAACACTGCATTCTCTTCCAATGTTTACTTTAAGCATATATATGTTTATGATTGTTTTTGTTTTATACATTTATGATAATACACATAATTTTATCTATTGACTCTTTCATGTATTATGAACACTTTTTTGTGTTTTTACTAGTTGAAACCAGAACCTTTAATGTTTACATAATATTAAATTAACAGATGATTTTAGCCCCCTTCCCCCCCAAAAAAGCTTCATTATTTGACATGTTCCTATAGCATGCTTTTTCTCTTTCCTCCTTTCATCCTCTTTTTTCCTCTTTATTTTTCTCTCTCTTCATCAAAAATAATTTATTGTTGTTAAATTTTCACTTGCACCCTTAATATTTTCTTTTGGTAAATTCCTAAACCTATAATGATAAGTACAAATGATAAACCTATCTTTAAGACTATCAAATGGAACCAGACACCGTGATTCATGCCAGTAATGTCCACACTTTACGAGGCCGAGGTAGATTGCTTGAGCCCAAGAGTTCAAGACCAGCCTGAGCAACATAGTAAAATCCTGTCTCTACAAAAAACAGAAATAAAGTTAACTGAGTGTGGTGGTGTGCCTGTAGTCCCAGCTAGTCAGGAGGCTGAGACGGGAGGATTGCTTGCGCCTGGGAGGGCAAGACTATGGTGAGCTCTGATTGCACTGCTGTGATCCAGCAGTCTCAAGGAAAAAAGGACTAGCAAATGGAGGTAAGCGTTAGGAAAACAATCAAAGCAGGAAGGGAGGAAGGAGAGTGGCTTACTATGTTTGAAAGGTTAAGTAAGGCCACTGTGAGGAAATAACAGTTGACTGAGATTTAAATGCAAAGTAGGATTAAGCCATGGGGCCACCTATGGGAAAGTTCTTCGGGGCAGAGGAATCAGTGGGTGTGGAGGCTCTGAGGCTGGAACTTGTTTTCAGCTTTCTGTGGCAGCAAGGAGTACAGCAGGGCTAAGGCGAGTGAGCTTGAGGCTCTGAGGCAGGTAACCGACGGGGTGCTAGACCCCATAGAAGGATTTTGTTAGCCTAGGGGTAACAAATCTAAGTAAGATTCGGAGCCATTGAAGGATTTCAAGCTAGAAAGTGGCATGTTCTTATCCCTTTGTAGAAAATCAGCTGTAGAGGCAAGAATAGAAGCCACAGGCAGACCAGTTTAAGAAAGCACTGCAAAGGTCCCACAGAGAAGATCATGGTAGGGCAGTGTCTTAGGTCATTTCTTGTTGCTCATAACAAAATACCCAAAACAGGGTAATTTTTCAGGGAAAGAAATGTCTTACAGTTCTGGAGGCTGAGAAATCCAAGGTGGGGGAGCTGTGTCTGTTGAGAGCCTTCTTGCTGGTGGGGACTTTCTGCAGAGTCCAGAGGCGGCACAAGACATGACATCACATGGCAATGGGGCTGAGCACTCACATGTTCCAGGTCAGGTCTCTCATCTTCTTGTGAAGCCACCAGTTTCTCTCCCGTGATAAACCATTAATTCATTAATCCACTCATTCATAATTTCATGAGGGGAGAGTCCTCATGATCTAATCACCTCTTAAAGGCTCCATCTTGCAATCTTGCCACATTGGAGGTTAAATTTCAACATGAATTTTGGAAGGGACAAATAGTCAATCCACAGCGTGGTATCACATAATAGTTGAAATGTTCTCTGGTATGCACTCTCAACAACAAACAAACAAACAAACAAACAAACAAACGAAATCCCTAAAATAAAAGCTCCATGTGTTTGAGAGAGAGATTTTGATCTTTGCTATTTTGGTAGGAAACATATTGCTCTACCTTCTAGCTTATTAATCATTAGACTTTATAGTTCTACAAAATATTTATTCAATTGTTTGTCATGTGTTTTGTGGATTTTTTTTCATGTGCTGTATATTCATCTTTACGCCAGATTTATTGAAATGAGTTTTTATTATCAACTTAAAGCTTGAGAATTCATATTATTTTTACTCATACCATTCATATTAACCTTTTGTCTATCAAAATTATGCCAAATATTTTCCTAGTTTATTGGCCTAGTTTTTTCGTGTAAGATTTTATTTTTCTTTAAGTTTTCAATTTGAGGCCAAGCCTCTTCTTGATAGTTGTACCTTTAATTTTCTTCTGAGACAAGATTCCTTTAGGACAGCTGTTCTTGATTTCCAGGTGCTAGGGCTTCTTTAGTTTCAATCTTCAGGAGCACTGGCCACAGGGCTCTCTCTGGCTGTCTACTTACTGTGAATAATTTATTTATGGGTCAGTGCCAGACTTTCTCTACTTCTTGACCAACTGTTAGAGGAGAAGTATGAAAGAAGAGGCTGGCTGAGCTGGAGACATAGAAGTGCTTGTTAGATGCTATAAATAGCAAGTATATGGAATTAATCAGAAAGCAGGCAATTTCCACCTGAATTTCTGACCTAGAAGGTGAGTAGGGGTGGAGCAAAAGTTCCCAGACCTGCTTTAAGCTAACCACTTCCTTGCAGTGACATAGTAGTGATGGGAATTTAAAGACCTAATTCCATTGACTTTACAGTAAGTGTTACACCCTAAAATCAACTGTTGAGGTAAGAATAGAAGCCGCAGGCAGACCAGTTAAAAAGTTAGTTAAGAAGCCACTGTAAAAAAAATCCCAGAAAGCAGATCATAGCAGGATGGTGTCTTAATCCACTTCTTATTCCTTATAACAAAATATCCAAAACTGGGTAATTTTCAAGGGAAAGGAATTTATTTCTTATAATCATTGTTGTGAGACAATGTGACTCTCAAGTATTATGTTTTGGTGAGAATGTAGATATACTTATTTTTATCTTACCAAGAAGACACCATCTGGGTTTTGTTCGCCTAGTTTTATCCAGCTCTCCGTATAATTTCTAAACAAATGTTTAGATATTTGTCAAATGAACAAATGGAGGACTCTGAATTAAGCCATGGTAGTAGTGAATGGAAGACATTGTATCACAGGCTGGTAGTCAGATGTGTTATAAAATTGGTTCCAATGCCCTACTTGGTAAAAGAGAGCAGTGCTTTTTGGCTTTGATCATTGTTAGTACCTACACTTCCAAACTGGTGCCATCAGGAACCTCAGGATTTGGTAGTAAGATTTGCTTTTTGACTTCATTGTCTGGTACCACTCAGCTCTGGCAGTTTTTCTTTGTTTTACTGTAGTTCTCAGATCTCTTCTTTGTGCTAGTTGGTATCATTTTCCTTCAAATTAACTTCTTCTAAAGTAAGTTTTGGATGGTGATGATTTGGGGTATTTAAGCTCTCATTCACGGGGTAGTACTTGGGGTAAGTATGGAAGTATCGTTATATGCTTTTCCCTGGTAAATAAATCCCTTTTTACAGAGATGAACAAATCATTATTAAACCAAATGATTATAGAACAGATGATGCTTTTTATTGGTGATAAATTAGAATTCTTTAGACTGAAGAAATCAAATGAGGTATCTTATTCTAAAACCAGCTTTCAATGAGCATTCATCAGAGTATGATGAAATGCCCCTGACGTGTATGCTTCTGTGTGACTTCTCTTTGATGTCATCACTGTCATTGCTTTCTGTGATAAAGTTTAGTTTTGATGCGTCTGTTATATTACTGTGTTTTCCCTATGCTGTAACTAGAGCTGAATGTTTGTTGCTAAACAAGAGATATGTCTAGTCCTACCAAGGGGCACTAGAAAGTAGAGAGGTTGCTTAGGTATAGAAGCAGAGAGCCAATAAGGAAATAACACAGTTAGATCAGAGGAAACTGGCATGTGATAAAATAGAGGGGCTTAGGGTGGTATATCTCCACTTGGAGTAAATTGAGGATCCAGGGAGCAGAAGGCGTCCATCTGTGTCTTCCTTATGTGTTCAAGGAAAGAGAAGTTTGGACCAAGGATAAGACTAAGATAAAACTGGGAGGAATAAAATAGGTTCTTCAGCATCTAGAAGAAGACACATCAGAAATGGGAATAGCCTGTGCTCAGAGGATAGCGAAGGTGAGCTTCTCCAGAAGAGGGACTGGGCAGCTACCTAACTGTGTCAGCTACATAACCCCAGGCCTAAATGTCTCTCTGCTCGCTGGAGGAGTAACATAAATGATCACCAAATAGACTTATCTCAAAATCTACAGAGCACTGAGCTTTAAATTTATCTGCTTATGATTTCTCAAATCTTTATTACTATAGCCCTGGTACAATCCCAAACCTTTATCAAAACTTGTTTAAATTCAAGCATCTTGACTTAAAACCTTGTCTTATAATGTAATATCCTCTCAACACAAAATATAAGTTCTACATTTATATGTTGATTTTTCTGAGCTCTACTTTGGACCGATTATTGAAATATTATCATCATCATGAATGTTGTAATGAAATGAAATGGCCTAATTGCAGTCACCTCTTTTCTGTCTTCCACTGCGTTTTTAGAAAATGGGTACGGTATTTGTGTTCTTTTCCTGCTTCCAGTTTGTTAGCTTGAGTCTCCATCTCCTGAATAAAACCAAATTTACTAAATAAAAGGAACAGACGATGGGATAAAGAAACAAGTCATTACTCTTGCTCTGTATTTTAGATACATCTCTCTTCCACACTTGAATCTGCTCGCCTCGCAATTCCAGGAAAGAGTTCTGATTTTTTAGTGACTTGTAAACATTCTTTTCTTCCTGTAGGTGGAATGGCTGAAAAATGAGGAGCCCATTGACTCTGAACAAGATGAGAACATTGACACCAGGGCTGACCATAACCTGATCATCAGGCAGGCACGGCTCTCAGACTCAGGAAATTATACCTGCATGGCAGCCAACATCGTGGCTAAACGGAGGAGCCTGTCAGCCACTGTTGTGGTCTATGGTAAGACCAGCCCAAAGGCCAGGAGTGGATAGGGAGGGCAGAAAGCAGAGAGGTAGAGGGATGTGTGTTTTATCAAAACTTTGAATATAGAGAGCTGCAAAGACCTTGGGGTTCATTCACTGCAGTACTCTATCCTGCCTCCCCCATCTGGCAGGTGAAAAAAATCACGATTTCTATTAATGTGTTTGCTGTTCCATCTAATATTGCACTTCCTTGTGACAGTCAGCGACATTTCCAATCTCTCTTTTAAAAATAATAAAAAGGTGTTTATTTTCTTCTATTATGTTTATATTTGAAAAGAATTGAGATGGGCTACTTCTGCTCCCCATGCCTCTCAAACCCAACACACACCCCAGTTTTTCCTAGACCTGCTGTCAGATAGTCTCTCCCCTGGTATGTGAAATCCTCCAAAAATAAACAATACTATTTGCTGAATATCTCAGGTATTGTATAAAAGAAGTTCCCAGCTATTTAAGTAAAGGCATTCCCTTCCACAATAGAAGAGCCCTGGGATTTATTTTTGAAGCACTTAAAGTCGTAGATATTCAAAGGCTGATATTTTCTTCTTATACTCTGGATATTCAAGTGCTTTAGAGATTTATTGATCACTTCTTTCTATTTCTTATAATTTCCCTGCAAGGCAAATTCTGTGTCCCTCCTATATCAGATGAATAGGCTGAGGACTGGATGAGGTGACCCCACTGTTGTCTCATGATGGAGCAGCCAGTGGGGCTGCACAGCCTCTCGGTCCCCGGATGCCTGACTCACAGCACCTGGCACAGTGGCTTGCACATAGTAGGCAATCAGTAAAAACCTCTCTCCTTTTTTTCTCCCCTCCCCATTTTTCTCTCTCAGTGAATGGAGGCTGGTCTTCCTGGACAGAGTGGTCAGCCTGCAATGTTCGCTGTGGTAGAGGATGGCAGAAACGTTCCCGGACCTGCACCAACCCAGCTCCTCTCAATGGTGGGGCCTTTTGTGAGGGAATGTCAGTGCAGAAAATAACCTGCACTTCTCTTTGTCCTGGTGAGATATATGCAGATTCCCTTTTTCCCTTCTGATCCACCAACACTATTAAGCTGGTGTGAAGCAATCAGTGTTACCTTCTTTTCCAAAGTCACCCTCTCCCAAGTTCTTAGCATAGAACCTTTATCCAAGGTGTGAATGTAGAGCTCATTGTCACGGCAGGAATATGGGTGAAATACCTCTGTGCAATGTTTTGGGGCATATTTTTAAATACTCAGATGACACTGAACATTCACCATCAATAAGCCAATTGCTACGAAGTCTTGTTATACTGTCAGTGTTTGGTGGGGCTAAGCCATCGCCTTCTCTCCTTGGGTTCTCCCATCTTGTGGCCTGTATTTGTATAACAGCAGGGATTCGATAAAGTGTCTTAAAGCACAAAAGAACGGGTAACAAATGTTTGACTCTTTATCATTAGTCAATCATAACACTTTATCAGTTCTAGCTTTGTATTGATTTACAAGACAATTGATAGAAACTGGACACCGTCACAGCAGTCTATGTTTTATATTTGGCCTATGCTTACCTTTCTTTCTGTAAAAAGAGATACTTCATTTACCAAGTATGGCTTTTATAAATTCCTTTGTCTCTTACTGGCTGTAACCCAATTTATACAAACAAGAAATAGATGAGATGGAAGATGACTTTATGGAACGCATATCCTCCCACTGAGAAATAAATTGATCCTGGGTCTCACATTCACTACAGAACGTTAACTCCAAGGACACCAGACTAGGGCCTCGTGTCTTTATAATAAAATTGCAAATTTAGTTGCAATCAAAGTTAAGGTGGGGCTCTTCCCAGCAGCATATTCTTGGAGTTTCATTTTGGATTTACGTTCAATAAGCATTTATTGAGTGCTTACTATGTGCCAGGTACTGTGCAGGATACTTTTACATACATAATGTCTTTTACTCCTGTGTTGTGAGTTTTATTATCCCTAGTTGGCAGACACGGTAAAGTGAGGCTAAGTAACTCACCCAGGGTTGCCTAGGGGATAAGTTGACAGATCCAAGACAAGGACACAGACATTTTGCTTCAAGTTCAGTATTTTCTTATATTACCCTATTCTTGTCTAATTGCTTTAAATCAAAAAATTGCAATATCTTAAATAACCCACATAAGCATGGTTGGACTATTCCTAGGAGGTAAAGGGCAATTGCCTCAGACATCTGCCGTGATCTCTAGGGTCGCTTTTTAGTGGAACTAAATTCAGTTTGTTCATTTCTACATACAGCAGCAGTCCATGACCCAAGAAATTCTATTTATATAAGTCCTGGTGTCTTGAGGGTTTGACTGACCTGTTTTAGTTTAATACTATCAATATATTTGGGTTTAACTTTGTATTGTTTAGGGGTTGCTAGGGGTTAAAGGTAATTCATTCTATGCTGTTCTAAATGATCAACCCCTAAGAAAGTGGCTGATTATCAGTGGTTACTGCACACAGTTTATCTGTCCACTTAAGATGTATTTAGGCATGAAAGACTGGGAAAGAATGGGTCATGACAAATTTTTAGCAAACCCAGTGGTGCTGAAAATATGAATGCTTGCCTAAATTTGGTAATTGGTCTTATCCTGAAATAGCAGGAGTATTATACCACTGCTTTTGTAAGCCTGTCTCTTCAGGAAAGAAACCATAGAGAGAAGATAAGTAGATATGTTCTTTTGTTTCTGTTTGGTGGTTATTTCCTTAAAATCCAGCTCTAGAACAACAGCAGTCCTGGGGTGAGTCTCCTGATAGCTACTTGATTCAATCTAATGATAGCTTCTTTTGTTTCCCTTTGAAGTGGACGGGAGCTGGGAAGTGTGGAGTGAATGGTCCGTCTGCAGTCCAGAGTGTGAACATTTGCGGATCCGGGAGTGCACAGCACCAGCCCCGAGAAATGGGGGAAAATTCTGTGAAGGTCTAAGCCAGGAATCCGAAAACTGCACAGATGGTCTTTGCATCCTAGGTAACACCTTCGGTTTAGCGTCTTCAGTGTTTGTTCATAATACCAGTTACGCATCTCAAGAAAGGAAGCTACAGCCATTAATGTGGTTAAATGAGTTAGCAGAAAGCCAAGTTGCTAAGGGCAAAAAGATATTAGGTAAAAAGTGCAGAAAGGCAGACAAATGCATTTTAATAGAGATAGTATAAATGCATATATTTTTTCACTGTGTATTCTGTATATGTGTATTAATTTAATTCAATAACATCTTAGAAAATACTTAAGAAAATATTTTACATTTTTAGAAGCTACCATTTTTAATTTTGGCAAAATTCTTATACTGATCACTCTATGCTTATATTTCCCCCCAAGAATTTTGCAGCACAGTAAAGCATTTAATAAATCTTTACAGACCATGGGTTCTGTGTCAGGGAACATGTGTTATGACTGTTATCTTAAAAATGATGGGGGAGGCCGGGCACGGTGGCTCACGCCTGTAATCTTAGCACTTTGGGAGGCCAAGGCAGGCAGATCACAAGGTCACGAGTTTGCGACCAGCCTGACCAATATGGTGAAACACAGTCTCTACTAAAAATACCAAAAAAAAAAAAAAAAAAAAAAAAAAAAAAAAAAAAAAAAAAAATTAGCTGGGTGTGGTGGTGCATGTCTATAATCCCAACTACTCAGGAGGGTGGATCAGGAGAATTGCTTGAACCTGGGACTTTATGGAGATTGCAGTGAGCTGAGATTGCACCACTGCACTCCAGCCTGGGCAACATGGCAAGACTTGATCTCATATTAAAAAAAAAAAAAAAAAAAAAAAAATCGGGGAAAGGAGAGTGATACCTGAGGAAGTGGGTGGCTTTATATCACATTAATCTGACCGAGTAACAAGTAGAATGTTTGTTTCAGAATTCTCAAGCCTTTGCTTTATTGCTGAAATTACATTATTACCGTCACCAAGGGACTATCTGCTTGGGTTACAAGACATGGTTGGATCAAGTAGAGTCAAAGAGAAATAGTTTTAATTTGGTGCTCTTCCTTATTTACTTTGTTGTCTTTGGGCAAGTTGCTTAACCTCTTAACTTCTCTGACTATAATTACCAATTATGATACCCACATTTTAATATTATCAAGGCTAAATGATAACCTATTTGAATGTTGTATGGCACAGAGTAGGAACACAACTGATATGGATCTCTTCTTCACTCACCCACTCAGATGAGCCAAGGTGTATTGATTTTGCTGGGTCTTTAAAAAACACCAGAGTGAGCACTTATTTCTCTGGAACTATTTGCCTTCTTAGAAAATTCCTTGGGAAATACCCAGCAAAAAATACCATCGCTTACTAGTTTGTGATCTTAGGAAGATGCATCACCTTTGCTTTGGGAAGATGTCAGTATGGAGGAAATATCTAAGTTGGTTTTATTTTTCTGCCTTGGTATGACTGAGTGTCCTTGAAGGCAGGCACCTGCTACTTGTATTTTCAACCTAAATCTGTATGATTCATACATTGGTTAAAATAATTAGTACATTGAAATGAGCACTACCTCATAGCCTGCAGTGCCTTTATTTGCTAGTGTAAGCACTGATGATCCTGCATGCATCAGATAAAATACGGGAGGTTATAATGGAAGACCACCTACCCACCAGTTGTAGTTTGGGTATGCTCTCCAAGCCTTCCCCCTTCCTAAATGTAAGGAAATTGAACACAAGCTCAATAGAAGGATGTTTAAAGAAATGTGCTTCTCACCTCTCTTGAATACCACCAGATTTTTCTAAAACATACACTTGCAGTATGACTGTTTTTATTTTGATTACAGGAAAATACAAACAGAACACTTAGAAAACCACTCACATGTCACTAAAACTACACAGGGACAACGTCTATGGGAAGAGTTCATTTAGTAAGCCAATGAACTGCTTAAAGCAACTGTATGTGCCTGAACTATGGCCATGAGTGGCTTTAAGGAAAGAACTAAGCTTTTTGAATTTTCCAAGTACATATACATCTGGTTAATTTTATGTGTCAACCTGACTGAGCCATGGATGCCCATGTTTTTAAGTTAGGATACTTGGGCTGTGAACTTCATGTCTTCTAAAGAACCATGAAGATATAACTATTTGACCACTGGTTGTATTTTTTATGGTCATAGTAATAACCTTCACTTATCAACCACAGATTGGACTTGCACTTGGGGAAAATTTATGGATATCAGCCTTCAATCTTAATTGACTAAGACTTAATCTTACAATTACTGATTGGAAACAGATAATGGTTAGCTCTTAATATAACAAAGAATTGTTATCCAACACACAAATATTTATTTTTGCATTTGCATTGTAATAGCTTGTCACTTATCAGTTGAATTAAGAGTTCTGTTTAAGGCTGAAAGGACTTATCAGCACTGAAAATGTACTGGCAAGCCTCAATCCTAACTCTGACATCTATCTGAGATGCTATATGAGTCAGGGTTCTCCAGAGAAACAGAACTAATAGGATATGCACACACATAGAGAAAGAGTGCAATGGAGAGATATTGAAAGATATTTATTATGAAAATTGGCTCATGTGAGTCTGAAGCCCAGCAAATTCAAAATCGGCAAAGCCAGCGTCCCAGTTCAGGTCCAAAGGTTAGTGGGCTGCTGTGGAACCAGGAACATCTGGCAAGGAGCATTCTCTCATATTCAGGGGAGAGTGGGTCTTTTGTTCTGTTTAGGTCTTCAACTAATTGAATGAAGCCCTCCCACACTATGGAGGGGCATCTGCTTTATTGAGTCTATGAATTTAAACATTAATCCCATCTAAAAACACTCTCACATAACCACCTAGAATAATATATGACTAGATATCTGGGTACCCCATAGCCCACTCAAGTCAATGCAAAATTAACCATCACAGATGCATATCTTACTTTTATGAAATTAAAACAGCTTAATCCTTTCCTATAGTGGAAATAAAACAGCTAGGAAGATAGGCTTGGAATGTGTAAAAAGATCTCTGTTAAATCCCCCATGAGTTGAAAATGCTATATAAGCCTTTTCTTTCTATTCAGTCTATTATTAATTTCTTCCATTTCCTTTTTCACTTCAGCATATTTTTCTAGCCTTCATTGTATGCATATTTGTATATTTGTCAAATGATAAGATACTTTTGATGGCTATAGTGACTAAGATTTTTGAAGGAAAAAGGGTGAAGTCTATGAGATTATTGATGTAATGGAAATATATTTGCATATCAGTAGGAAAGGGATGGGTTCATAAGAGCCCAACACCAGGATGTAGTCTTTTTAGATAGAAAGTGGCTACCAGTATCAGTAAAAATGAATAATATCAGGCATAGTGGCTCACACCTGTAATCCCGATGCTTTGGAAGGCCAGGGCAGGAGGATCACTTGAGACCAAAAGTTCAAGGCCAGCTTGGGCAACATAGCCAGACCCTGTCTCTACAAAAAATAAAAATTAAAAAAATGTAAGTCAGCTAGGCACAGTGGCTCATGCCTGTAATCCCAGCACTTTGGGAAGCAGAGGTGGGCAGATCACCTGAGGTTGGGAGTTTGAGACCAGCCTGACCAACACTGAGAAACCCTCTTTCTACTAATAATACAAAATTAGCCAGGTGTGGTGGTGCATGCCTATAATCTTAGCTACTCGGGAGGCTGAGGCAGGAGAATCGCTTGAACCAGAGAGACGTAGGTTGCATTGAGCTGAGATCATGCCATTGTACTCCAGCCTGGGCAACAAGAGTGAAACTCTGTCTCAAACAAACAAACAGATAAATAAATAAACATCAGCCAGGCATGGTGGCTTGTGCCTGTAGTTCCAGCTGTTCTGGAAGCTGACTGTGAGGATTGCCTAAGCCCAGGAGGCTGAAGCTGCAATGAGCCATGATCATGCTATTGCAACCTAGTCAAGGCAACAGAGTGAGAGCCTGTCTCAAAAAAATAATAAAACAAAAATAACACTTCACTGTCTCTTCAGGAAGCAATGAACAGCAATCCAGTTAAATGATGCCAACATCACTCTGAGCTTCTCACTGGTACTCTGTCGGAGTTCTCTTGGTGAAAATAGCTGTGCTCTGAGGATTGAGCTCCAGTGAATGCTGGCTTTGATTAAAATAGCATTTGGCAACAGCTTTATGGAGCAGTAACTTTGTTGAAAGATCTAAGTCATATTACAATTTGGGAATTTTCTTCATCCCGATTTTATTCCTTGACATTCAACATGATCCTAAAGCAATTCCTCAATTTCCACCTTCTCTTGGAGTTTTCACAATGGCATTTCTTGGCTGTCAAATGACCCACAAGTCTTTGATTTTACTCAGCCTTCAACAAAATATCTGGTTTTTCTTTGTTGTCTCTGAGGGCTGCATTTCTCTTAAAGATGAAGCTCCCAGCGCTGAATGATCACTTTAATATCTGAGTAGTATTATTGCTTGTTTAGTTGTGACTGGAACAGAGAACCTTTAATGCTACACTGTCAAAGATGGCCACACCTAGATACTCTCAACAAGAAAATAAATACTGCTGGCACACAGCAGCTTATGCCTGTTATCCTAGCATTTGGGAGACCCAGGATGGAGGATCACTTGAGGCTAAGGGTTCAAGACTAGCCTGAGTAACATAGCAAGACCCTGGTCTCTACTAAGGAAAAATGGAAAAGTAGCCAAGTGTGGTGGTACATGCCTGTAGTCCCAGCCATTCAGGAGGCTGAGGCAGGAGGATCACTTGAACCCAGGAGATCGAGGCTGCAGTGAGCTATGATTTCACCATTGCACTCCAACCTGGGTGACACATGGGGACTCTGTCACTTAAAAATTAAAAATTAAGTAAATGTCCCAAGACTGGTAAGAAGCAGATTAGGAAATTTTTGTCAATAACAGTGACTCCACAAATCTAAATTGCAAGCATAAACATGCAGCCTTTATACCAGAGTACTGCGTTTCCAGAGGAAAAAGGTAATTATGTGGTATGACTGTCAGGAAACGACATCTTGTAGAACCGTATTTTCTGTGCTTGAACACCAGCATCAGGTAGCTCCCTGACCATTGGTCCTTCTCCTTGCTGAACAGAGCAGCCTCTGTGCTCACAGACCGCAGCCAGAGGGAAATAACCTGTGTATGCCTCATTGACAGGAAAAGAATGGTGAAAATGACGGGGTGTTTAGTTTGATCCTGAGGAATAAGAGAAGCCAGCTCCCTCTCTCTTCTCTCCATCAGCTATAAAACTAAGGGCATTGGCTTGAGAAGATTAAATGGGTATGCTTCAAAAGGCATTAGCACCTAGATGGCAGTGAGACTAAAGCTAGAGAAATGCCACAGGGGCCTGTAAGACAGAGGAGGTTTTCAAGGCTTAGCTTACCTAATGGCTAATCTCTTCCTCTGGTCAAGATATAACGTGGGTCAGTTCAACATTGACAGTTAAAAAACTGAAATATCACTAAAAAACTGTGGTTTGTTTCCATTTCTGATGGCTACAGTGATAAGGAAAGTTTGAGTTGATGGTTAGGAAACTCCATCAAGGATAAAGACATCTACAGAATAGCAGGTTCAAATAAACATCCCTGAGCTACATCCAGTAATGTAACCACATTGTCTATTAAATGATCTACTTAAATAACCTAGAGGAAGCACTTGAAAAAGTGAAACTGTAATCACAGGAAAGCCTTGTTTTCTTTGTTAAGCATTTTCTCTTGGACCATTCCAAACATCATTGTTATCCATTACAGTAATTACCTGAGTTTCCTCCCTGTGTTTCCTAGGGCATTGAATCAGATAAATTTCATCCTGGAGATAGCTCTGGACATCTAAAACAACTTACTTCTGTGCTAGTGGTTTCATGAAATACCTCTTTTGTATATAGGATTATAACAGATGAGTGTCCCTTTACCAAAACAAAACCTATTGATTCCTTTCTTTAGTGAGAGTCAGAAATCATACTTGACTCAATCTTAAACTTTTTGTTGGACAAGTGCATATTTCAGAACCAGCTGAACCAGCTGCACTGAACAAGTGCTTAATTATAGCATAGTTAAACTCTCTAAAGCCAAGAAATGGAAACGGCCTTAGCGAGACAACATACCAACACAGTACATTTTTATGTGGCCATGAAGCATCCTACTGCTTGCTAATTCTCCCAAGTGCTTTTAATTTATATGACATAGTAGGTGCTCCATATTACATAAAGACTTTTTCCTAGAAATACTCAATAGTTTGCCTTTCTGCATAACAGTTGATTAATTCAGAATTTGCTTTCATGTATACTGCATAGCAAATGCGGATATAATATTGCAGACCCACAGGAGTAGTAAGAATGTAGATTTGGGCACATATGTTGTCATTAGCAGCTTAGCAACAATCCCTTCCCCATGCCCCAATAAACACTTTCCCATTATGGGACCCAACATGAAGACCAGTGAGGAACAAGCTTTAACAAGACAGAGTGGAGTGGCTCAGGACTGAAGTTTCCATTATGCTTAATTAAAAAGAAAATAAAGCAGAGATGGTGCAATATCCATGTGTCTTAGTGAAGGCTTTAAAAACAATTTTTTTACAAAGCTAGAACTGTCATTATTGTGCCTCTCGATGGGCATTTGCACTCAAGTGCCATATCCTGAGTGGATTGACATCAACAAGATCAAGAATAAAATACATGCAACAAATTACCATAATGCTTCTCCCTTTGTTACCCACCCACTATTGACTTTTCTATGTTTATGCCTCCTTAATGAAAAGAAAAAGACATCTGATTGTTTTTTTGAACGTGATCTCCCTTTTCAATGAAAACTGGCCCTCATCCATTGGTTTATGATTGATGTGTATTTCATAAGCTATTAAAAATCTGTGGCCTTTCTTACCAACCAGGTCTGAAACACTTAAGATACCTTTTGTCATCCAGGACACTTTTTCTGTTGTCACCATCTTCTCTTTATTTTGTCATGGATCTATGCTACAGGTACATAGCCAGGACTGAGGAGCCTAGGTAAAAGATGCTTTCTCAGCTAATAGAAATGAAGGCAGTTATTCTGCTTGTCTTTCTCTTCCTCTCCTTCTACCTACTTTTTCCATTGCTACCCACTCCCCCTACCCTGCCCCGGCCCACACCATATTTCAATATGTACTTTTCCACTATACTTGCATTCTTTTGGTGAAATTAGACAAGAAGTGCTATGTAGCACTTCAGAAAGACAGTCTCTGGAAGGTTGTTTCTCTCAAGCACATCTTGTTAACTTTGTTCATTTTATGAAAGAAATCGAAATAAAACACCTCCACTGTAAGTAAGGGCTCTAAAACTGAATTTGGGCAGCTGGAGAGCAGGATGTATGTACCTCCAGATCATATTACTTAGAGAGCGAGGAAAAAGACAGCAAAGCAAAGTAAAACAAACACAAACCCAAGAAAACTAAACAAGCAGGTAAAAACAAGTCCCTGTGATGCTGTAAACCAGAGACAAAGCCATTAGGAAGCTTAAAAATATTTCCTAAATTATAATCTTAGAACCAGATCATCGGTAAGCGTGCACATCCGTAACAAAGAAGACCTTTATAGATGACAGCCCCGAGAAACACTGAACTGGGGACTGTTGGAAGGTACAGACGTCGAGCTTCAGGGAGGCTGGCCCAGGTTGGGCCTGCATTGATCTGGCATTGAGAACACAGGCTAAATAACCGTCAGAGCTCCTCTGTGACTGAGTTGAAACCAGCTATTCTCTTTTGGAGGTACTCAAAATGGACAGGAACCTAGAATTGGAAGAAATGAATGAACTTCTCATAAGTAGCTGAATGAACTACTCTCCATTGGCTATCCTTTCTCTGCTCAGCTGGTAGGATTTGGTCTGAGAAGGTGATAGACCAGGAGAGCTATAAGGTCTCAACAATTTCTAAAATTGTGTGATTATAACGAACAGTTAAAAACAGCTCAAAGTCATACACTGTTGTCATCTATATAGCCCCAGCTATTCTAGAGGCTGAGGCAGGAGGATCACTTGAGGCCTATAATTCAAGGCCCTATAGATTCAAGGCTATAGAGTGTTATGATAGCCCACTGCACTTCAACCTGGGCAACACAGCAATACTCTGTCTCTTAAAAGTAAAGTAAAAAAAATCTCTCAAGAGAAACTCGGGAAAGGAAAAGAACAGCTGAACCACAGGTAAGAAAATCATTTCTCACCATACTGAGAGCAGAATATACCAGCTTCTGTCCTCACCATGTTGAGAGTAGGAGATATATACAAGCTTCTGTCATTCATAAGAAATACATTTATTCTGACAACCTGAGCAGAAAATACTTTTTATATTTTTCCTTATTTATTTGAGACAGAGTCTTGCTCTGTCATATGGGCTGGAGTGCGGTGGCACAGTCTCAGCTCACTGCAACCTCTGCCTCCTGGGTTCAAGCGATTCTTCCATCTCGGCCTGCTGAGTATCTGGGATTATAGGCGCCTGCCACCATTCCTAGCTAATGTTTATATTTTTAATAGAGATGGGGTTTTGCCATGTTGGCCAAGCTGGTCTCGAACTCCTGATCTCAGGTGATCTGTCCACCTTGGCCTCCCAAAGTGCTGAGATTACAGGTGGTAGAAAATATTTTTTATAAAGCAAATCCTAATTTGTCAACCCAAATTCAAAAAATTTTTTTAATGGAGTCCGGAGAAACAAAACCCAACAACATATACACTACTGGAGTGTATTGCAATCTATAGATTCCAGAATTGCCATTCTGTTATGAACCAGTTCTAGAACAGTGATTTGTTACATGCCTGGTACTCTCTTATTCCATATTCCCAGATTCCAAAATTAGCAATCTTGCCATATTTATTATCAATATTTAATTTATTTTTTTATTTTTATTTATTTATTTATTTTTTTTTTTTTGCTTTTAGTAATGATTGATATCCAAGGTCCCTTTTAGTCAGGATGTTTCCAAAATTTTGGCTTTCTGTCATATAAAGCAAACTCTCCTCATTTCATTAGTTCTGTAAATTATAAATTTTACATTTGCAGTATAATTTATCAGGATTCAACAACAGAAAACCCTGGGCAAGAAATATTAGTCTGGACTAGAGAAAGATTTAATGTCTGAGATCATAGAGTGGTTTGGCTATAAAAGAAGTGGCAAGAACCCAATCAGGGCAGTGATTTAAAACTGAGTAATCTACTGTTGTAAGAAACCCAGTGGCCTCTGGGGTGTGCTGAACAAAGCAAATTAATAGAGATAAAGGAAATCTCTTTGTTTTGATGCCACCTTTTCTCTTTAAATTACAAACTAAATACACGGCTCTTCAAGACCATTATGAAAGGTGATAAATAGCATAAAGATAACGATATTGTCTATTGATGATGTTAGTATCAACTCCATTAACCCTGCCCTTCCCCTTTCTCCAGAGCTTCAGTGCTATGAATAAGAAAAGACCTGGCCTTGCTTACATATGTTTAGTACAGGACAATGCTAGTGTTCAGCGGAATGGAAAATTGCCATGATCATTTAGAAAGTTATCACAGGGTACTAAAAAGAGCTCTAAACAAGGAGTCAGGAGTCCTAGTTCCCAGTTCAGATCTTTTGTTAACTAGTGTGTTAACTTGGGAAAATCTTATAATCTTGCATCTTGTGTCTGTAACTGTAAAATGAGTAAATTTGGCAAGAAGATCACTAAGTTTTATTTTAGCTTAAAAACTTGAGATAGATACACACATCTCTCTGTCTCTCTATATATACATATACACACACACTACATAAACACATTAAAATATACATGTAAAACATGAACATAATACATTGCAGCCATATATTTACCAGATTCCAGATACACACACACACACACACACACACACACACACATTATATAATATGAAAATAATACCACTGACATTTCAGTGACTTCAGATTATCTGTTTTTAATGAGTTTTGAGGAGAAGTTTATCCTAATTCATTTGCACCTAAAATCAGCCATTTGAGTCATTGGGTCATGAAGTGAGTTGGGTAACTTTTAGATGTGAAACAAATTGCCATACGCCAACAAAACCAGTTGCTGGCCTCAGCCAGGGACTGACTTTTCAAATCCAACCTCTTTAGCATTGTACTCCAAACTCCTCATCAAGAAGCCACAACGTCCTACGAATTCATGTAGGACATAGGAAATTGATGAATCTCAACTTTGTAATATTTGTGATTGAAACTATATACACTGTATAAGGCTTAACAGTTCCCATTCATCTGATAGATATTTATTGAGTACCAACTATATTATATTTATTGTTCTAGGTACTGGAAATAGGTAAACAAAACAGATGTAGACCCTGTGTACAGTTAGTTTGGTCTGCAATGTTAGATAAATGTTTGGGCTAGCGTGAGAACTAATGAAGCTGAAAAACAATTTGAAAGTTGAGGGTCCTCAATTTATAATTTCCCTTTAAGCATTTTTTAATGAGTCAGGACTGATAGCCTCATATCAGTTAAGTATTTTCTTAGCCATCATAATAAACTCTCCCAAATCTCAACCCCCACCATCTTCCCTCTCCAAACTTACCTACCTCCCTCCTGAGCAATTTAAGGAACAACCCTTGACACAGCAGGAAGCCACTGTGACCCTCTGGGCAAGGCTGGCACTTACAAATAGGATTCCTTTTTTATAACTGTATTGAGCTATAGTTGACAGTTAAAAATTGTATACATTTAATTTGCACAGTTTGATGATCTGATCTGTACGCTTGTACAGTACTTGCCACATCAAGCTAATTAGCATATCTATCACCTCACATAGCTCGTTTTTTTTTGTTTTTTTTTTACTGCACGTGTGGTGAGAACATTTAAGTCTTGCCCTCTTAGCAGATTTCAAGTACACAGTACAATATTGTTAGCAGTAGTCACATTGTTTCACATTAGATTTCTAGGACTTCTTTATCTTGCCTAATTAAACTTTATACCCCTTGACCAATCTCTCTCCACATCCTCCATCCCAGCCTCAGCCTTTGGCAACCACCATGCTACTCTCTGTTTCTATGAGTTTGATATTTTTAGATTCCTCATATAAGTGAGATCATACACTATCTTTCTGCATCTGGCTTGTTTTACTTACTATATTCTCCAGGTTAATCAGTGTTGTTGAAAGTGGCAGGATGGCCTTCTCTTTTAAGGTGAATTATATTTCATTGTGTGTATATACTACATTTTCTTTATCCATTTATTTATCAACAAGCATTTAGGCTGTTTCCATATCTTTACTATTTTAAATCACATGGCAGTAAACATGGGAATGTGGATAGCTCTTCAATATATTAATTTCATTTTGATATTTTTAAATGATTTTAACTATTTGAATATTACTCTTTCCTCAGTGATCATCATGACATTAACCAATACATGACTCTCTTAAGCTTAAATTATAGAATCTGGACATTTTTTGTTCTGTTTTGAATATATACATATATATTTCTATTAAATGGAAGGTAGAGGATCAAAGCAAAAGAATTCATAGGCTAGAAAAAGGACTTCATTATGCATCTTCCCTTGGAGCAGAAGCAGAGTTGGAAGCATTGCATTTTATCACTTTGAGGCTAATTATTGATAAGAATGTATTATAGATATGGGCTTAAAAGTGTTCACAGTGGTCCAAGAGATATTTTTCTCTGCATATTCATCACAAAAACCAACTAACACACATGGAATCAGTAGGAATGGATAGAAATCACAATGAAGTTGGTATCAATTTAGAATTTTCAATGATTGAGCTCAAAAGTAAAATATGCAAATTCATTAAGGACACTTATTTGTCGAGGCCCCCCCTAGTTTGAAAGAAAAAAGGGGGAAGACTACATCACCTAAATGCACATTAATTATACGCTTTAACTAAGGGCAGTTCTGGAAGGTCATTGTCATCAGAAGTGACAGCCATGAGCCATCTGTTTTGGTACCCTCCTGACTTCATCTAATTAACATGATGGGATCTTGAACAATGCATAGGTAGAAGATGTCAGTAAAACAGTTTTTCATTTACTAATGTGCATCTCAACTCATAGGACTTGTTATTTAGGAGGGTATTTTTGCCATTCAGCCCTGGAATCCCACTAATTACTCAGATTTCTCTGGGGAAACCAATGATTTCTCTAACAGACATCACCAATTGGAAAACTCCGGGAGGAATCTCTAAAAAGTTAATATTCTCTGTGCTTGTCCTCCATGAGTATGCTCAGATTGCATTTTAAAAGGGGTAATAGATCTTGTGATGTCTATACAGGCTGGGAAGCTATAGGGAGTGGGGTTGGAGTGAGAAAGCAAGTACTGAACTAACCCAGTAATAAGTAGAATAAATATGGCCTCTGAGGAGTCATTGCTGAGCAAGATCTTTAAAAATGAACTGAAAAGAAAAGTGCGATAAGGTAACTAAAAAGTGTCAAAGCTAGAGATGTGTTATATTTTATGCTCTTTTGATATTTCTGCATTTTTAATCACTGAAATAGTTTTAGGATGTACACAAGAGCTAGAGGTTGTTTTCCTGCATGTTCTACTACCTAAATGAACTTTGAACACTCAGAGGAGAACAGAATCCCCACTTGTCATTGTCTCCCTGACAGATTCCAGCATAGCGCTGTTGCCAATGCAAAGCAGGCCTCATGTTTGTCTAATTATCCTTCGCTGCTAATACAAGGTCTATCTGCCAGGCCCTGGGATTTCCTGCAGGCTTGGATAGCATTCAGAGGGTATAGCACCAGCTCTTAATTATTTCTAGTTATGGAGAGAGAGGAAAAGCATCAATACATGAAATACACTGATAATCAATAACCTCAATCTCTTTTCCACCAGTCAGCAAATAATCAAGCAAATAGCTCTTAATTTCATTCCCCCTTCTCTTTTTCTTGCTGTGACTCTGTGGTCGCAGTGACACACAAATAAGCATTTAAATATGATTTACATGTTAGAGACCCATAACTGACAATGATTTTTAAAGTATAAAATATATAAAATGAACATTTGTGGTATAAATTTTTGGAAAAAGACACATCGTGTTTTTGTGACTGTAAGTAAGACAAACTGTCAAGAGAGGGACGCAATGCCTGGAAATGGAGTAATCTCCAGAGATTTCGGGAAATAATCAAATTGATCTTTGCCATGGAGTGAGGAAACATTTCTGGAAGGGCTTCCCAAGGTGAGGCAACAGCCTGGATAAAAGCTTTGAGTTGACCCTGGAGAGAGTCAATAGATTGATCAGACTAGTGCATAGATTGTACTGAGGTACTCCAGAAATTAAGTCATTTCTGGCACGATGGGACCAGTAGTGCAAGATCATAAAGGTAGGCAGAGCAGCTGGCCATGACACAGAAGCAATGTGGAGTGATGGTAGATTCTTGCACACGAACACTAGAGAATTATTGCAACACATAAGGAAATAAGCCAGAGAATAGATAGAAAAAGCAGACTATTCTGCAGACGATTCCACAGACTTCAGAGTCAACTCCTAAATCATTTAAGAGTACAACATATGTGGAGGGTAAATTAAAATACAAAACAGTTAGCAAATATGTTTTTGGGGGGTGGCAAAGGTTTCAAACATATGATTAATGAAAATTTAAAAAAAAACTGGTCTTTGGAAGTAAAACTATGGGATATGACTAGTCTAGTAAAATAAAAGAAAGGTAAACATTGACTTTCATGATGTATTTGAAATGCTACTGGGAAAAGAGTTGCTGTCCCACTGGGTATTTAGTCTACATTTAAGCAACCCTACTAACTGAATCTTGAAAATGACATAGACCCAGGTATCAGGCATATCTGTGCAGTATTCAAAACCAGTAAGAGCAGATTTCAAGTAATCACCATCTACAAATTTTGAGGAGCAGCCCTCTGTCTGAAACCCTCAGTCTATGGTTGGAGATGAACCCATCTGTCCACAAGTGCCATCTCCCCCAGGCCTGCTCTCTGCAGTCCCAGGGATGTGGGCTGCATGCAGCTGACCACATTTGTTCTCTAGTAGAGGCTGGATGTGGGTGGATGGGTAGGGATGAGGATATAAATAGCTCCTAAGAACAATGGATACCATGGAAATGCTTCAGAAGCATGGAATATAAAAAAGGAAGCAAGAAATTAAAGGTGAAAAAGAAATGAATCATCACCAAAAATGAAAAATAGTTTGTTCTCTCTGTCCATCATATAGATATATACCTCCCTCTCTCATATACACACAGGCAGACACAAAGCAATGTCTGCCTTACAGTACTAAGTGACAAAAGCAGATTACAGAATATATAAAAGACAATTCCACGTTTTTGTAGGTAAAAATGACAAATCACTAGAAATTTTATGTAGTTTTGTATCTATAAAATCACAGGGGATAAAGACGTAGGTTTGTATATATAAATTAACCTTAACAGTGGTTATCCCTTGGTGCTGGAATTATTCCTTTTTTCCCTTTGTGATTATCTATATATGTATTTTTTGTTTTGGATGCAGCAACTGCCTTGTAACTGTATAAGTTATAAAAATGAAGTAAAATGAAAAAGGTAAAATGTGACAATTTAAAACACTTAAAAATGTTTGCATTTTAACTTGTAAATACACAAAAAGATGGTGAGACTGAGTTATAATTTATCATCAATTTCCATTTACTCAGAAGGTTCCAATCAGTATATGTTAGGCCCTGGGAAAACTGCTATGATTTTTTTTTTCCCCCAAACTATAGCTCAGCTTCCACTGGCTCAAAACTGCAACATCTCGCACCTGCAAGATATAGGAGAGACACTTCTGAGACCATTTGTGTACCATAGCTAGCTACCTCAAGGCCTCTTAGGGAGGCAGAGACTAAAACTGACCACACAGATCCCAGATGTGTTGCCTGGAAGTGATCGTAATCACAAAAACTCAAACCTCAAATAATCAAGATCTCTTTGAGTAGGGCCCAGGTAGGAGTATTTGTTTAAAAATCTCCCCAGGTGATTCTAAATATGCAGCCAACATTAAGAACCATGACCCTAATGGATTAATCTACTAAGGGTCATTTGAACTTGTCCTTTGGAGAGAGGTAAAATTAAAGCAGTGTCTCACCCTGAGCGTTGTGAGAAGCTGATTATGCAAACAGAATAAAAATCATAGCACACAGAGTGGGTACTTCTTGCAAAGTTAGTGAAGTCAGTGGGTAGCCCTCTCTTGTGCTTACTGTAGGACAATCTCGATCAGATATTTCTTGGGAAAATGCTCTATGTTAGCAGATTCCTGTCAAGGTACCATTATTTTACAAAACACAGCAGAATCAAATTTTGATGCTAATGCCAGAAAACTAAAGGTCTCTTGGACATCAGAGGTTTCCATCCATTTCCATAGGAGGATACACATTGATACAAGACATGCTAGACCGTAGCATAACAAGTCCCACTGTAGAGTAGTGGCCATTTGAGTAATTTTTACTCTACTTTAGGACATCATTGTGAATGGATTCTTGTAGAATGTGAAGGCAAGGGAGCCTGCATTCTGGCCCCTGCCCTACTTTTTAACATATCAGAAAACTGAACTTTTGCTTTACATTGGTCTCATAATAGCAGAGGCTGGGACTACATACAGTTTTAATGTGCATTCAAGAATCCCCCAATTTCACTAGAATTTCTTATTTAGAGTTGTGACTTCTCTCCAAGCAGCAGCAATGCAAACAGGCATTTTTTTCTTTTCTTTTCTTTTTTTTTTCTTTTTTTTTTTTTTTTTTTTTTTTTTTTAACTCTGGTGATCATGATAATCCTAACAGGTTGAAATTGTGTCATTAGCTATCGTTTATTACATTTATTGATGACAAACATGAGCTAACCCTATGCCGCATGGATTTCCAGTTATCATGCATAATCATCAGTAGCAACCTTTAATGGGAAGTTTTATTCGCATTTTACTGTGAGAACACTGAGGTTACACAGACAGAACGTAGACAACTGAAGGTTTAAATCCAGTTCTGATCCTGAGTCTACTAATTCTATCAAGCCACAATGCCAATAACAGTGACTCCAGAGCTAGGTTAGAGGGGGAAATGCCTCACTCATGCCCCATGTGCCCTTGCCGCCCTTGATTTCTGTGTCTCAAGTCCAAGTCCACAGCCCTGGGCTTTTCAGCTACAGTCATCCATTCATTCTTTCAGAGATATACCTGATAGAACTCTACTACTCCAGTTTTTTCATAGCCTGGCTATATTAGATTTATTTTTCTGGGGCATAGTTATATATCTCACCCTGTTTTTAATGGAGTTTCATTTTGCTCTCCAGCGTAATCTCTTCCTGTGGTTTAGAAGAAAGAAAATACTGTTAAGCTCAGTCAGAGTTCTAAACAGATGTTCTACATGTCTCCTTGTGTAGTCGTGGCAATGTATCACTTTCAGACATCTCAGCCTTGTCCTGCCAGCCTCACTCTGCCCCATGCCAAATGCTTTCAAATACCGTGCAATAAGCAAAAACTGAGGTTAGCTTAAAACCACCAGTCATTTTATTCTGATTCTTGAATGCATTAGCATCTGGACTTTGGGAGGGACCACCTGCTCTCAGGAAAACTAGTGCTGTCACATCTGTTCAGCAAGGGAAATGCAAGTGTTCTCTGTTTTAAGAGCTCTGACTGTAAAAAAAAAAAAAAAAAAAAAAAAAAAAAAAAAAAAAAAAAAAAAAAAAAAAATCTGACTACGATCATATCAAAATAAACAAGTCATTACTTTTATGAGGACTTTTCTTTTTAAAGAAAGATTTGGCAGAAATTACCTTTTACCATCTCACTTTGCTTTTTCTATTTTAAAAAACAGTGGCCCAGGCTAGGTGTGGTGACTCACGCCTGTAATCCCAGCACATTAGGAGGCAGAGGTGGGTGGATCACCTGATGTCGGGAGTTCTAAACCAGCCTGACCAACATGGTGAAACCTCATCTCTACTAAAAATACAAAATTAGCTGGGCATGGTGGCACATGCCTGTAATACCAGCTACTCGGGAGACAAGGCAGGAGAATCGCTTGAACCCAGGAGGTAGAGGTGGCAGTGAGCCAAGATCACACCATTGCACTCCAACCTGGGCAACAAGAACGCAAAACTCCATCTCAAAAAAAAAAAAAAAAAATAGTGGCCCATTTGCAGGAGTGTGATTTGCACACATCTTGTGAAAGTTACTTCTAAGACAAATCAGATGGCAAAACACATTGGAGCTGCATTTATAGCACACTGCATTCACATAATACAAGAGCACTCTGCAGAAACCATGTTAAGTGCAGCAATGAGTTAGAGTGGGAAAGAGTCTATGGAGAACTCAAGAGAGCTGTGTTGATCTGCCTGGGAGGGGTGATGGTGCAGTCAGTCAGATAATATATAAGTTTTCAAATGTGTACTGTGCCAGATTTGCTTCAGTTAAAAACATAATCCAAAATGACAGTCTCAACTCACGCAGCTCACCTTCAGGTAAACAGAGATGGGGATTGCGTGGGGTCCCCCTACCACTGTGTGAATGTGTGAATAATTAGCAACACCCTGGATCCCTGTCTACCTCATCTGATTAGACAGTGCCTGACTAGACAGTGCCTCATCTGAACCCTAAAAAGGGACTCATGAGAAGGCAGAAACACCATGCAGATCTTCTGGAATCTTGGCATAGCGTCTGAAGGGCAGTCACCTTGAGTTCCTGCACTGTCGTGGAGTTGTGTGACCAGGTCGGGGGAATGGGGAGAAGAGGGACTGTGGTGTGACACAGAATAAGCCACAGAGGCCCAGTCTCAAAGTGACCCGCAAGATTAGATCATTTTACTGATGGGAGATGGGACAGGAGACAGTGACTGGGGGACACTGGGGGCACTGAGAACATTCCTCAGCTGAGCTCTGACTCCTTTGGCCCTGCTGAATGCCATTTTATCTACCTCATCTGATGGGTGCACTGCTAAATCTGTGATTATAAAATGATACCTTTTCCATCGAGAGAGATGGAACAGATTTTAGCAGATAATGGAGGTGCAAAACAAAAAAGAGTGATTTTTTTTTTCAAAACAAAGCTCTAACTTGTTCACTGTGCCACACCCATACCTAATAAGAATGGATAAACAGGCAGAGTTGGGGACTTTTTAATCCAGGCTATGATTACTGCAAACCAAGGCAGGATCCCTTTAAATATTTATTTGCTGGTTCATTTTTCTATCATCTAGAGTGAAACGGCATCCCTTACCTGAGCAGGCTTCTGGCTGTATATGATAGAGTGACAGGCTGAAAGCTCACTGCTCTCCTCATGCTGATAAGAATCTGGCACACACAACAGACAGAAATGCTAGTAAACCCACAGGAAAATAAATTTTTAAATGATGAAGTAATACCATTTTTTAAATTATTTTTCAAAAGAGAAATTAAAAAAATAGAATGAAAAAAACTATGGACAGTGCCATTCCTGTTGTCCATAAAAATGGAGAAAATGTTTTATTTATAGAGGTAGATACAAAGTGATACAGAAAATATATCTGCTCCATGTAAATTTATTAAATGCAACTTTCTTTTTCTCTTTCTTTCTTTTAGATAAAAAACCTCTTCATGAAATAAAACCCCAAAGTAAGTTATTTTTCCTCTTGTGCATATAATTTATTCTCATATTTGCTGCCTTGCTGTTGTATTTGTTTAGGAGCTAAGCAGAACTGAAGTTCCTATGAAAGATCCAGGGCTTTTGGGGCCTCTCCTCATTGAGTTCAGAGTCACATATCAGAGGTTTAAATCCAAAAGAAATATGCACACCCCTCTCCTCCCTCCCAGTAAAAGTAAATCTCTCCTCTTGATTCTTTCTGCCTCTAAGTCCATTTCTCTGCAAATGTCATCTAGGATTCTTATTTCTGAAGAGATTTATCACATCAAAATTAATAAATATTTGTCAGTACATGCTTTCTTAAAGCAGCCTTGGGCAAAAGCCTGACTACAGGTCTCTCCACCTAGCAGGAGGAGGGGGCTCACCTGAGAGCACAAACCCAATATCTTATATCCCGTGGAGTCCATGGCAACTGGGCAGATTAGGACCAAGAACTACATGGTGAAATAATTATGAGCTGAGGATTGGGGTGTTCGTACTGGCTTAGGCTCCTTGTCCAAGGCTTGCTTCCCAGAGAGGTCTTTGCATTCTCTTCATTTTATGCTTCCTGCAGAGTTGGAGACAGGAGATGGCTGGAATGGCTAGCAATATGGCATGTGACATTATGCTCTTTGGTATCACCTTTTAAACTTCTCAATTTCCAGGCTGTATCAAGAAAAATCAGAATTTAAGTTGGAGGGTCTTAGGACCCAGGAAGCTCTATTTTTCAGAGCTCCTCAGGTGATTCCAAGGTGCAGGTGAGGCTGAGAAGCATGGTCTTGGAAACATTTTTCTCAAAAGATAGATCAGAATCTACATGCATCAGAATCTCAGGGTGTGGCCAGAGCTTGTTAAATGAAATATGCACCACCTCAGGACAGAACAAGTAAATTTGAATTCCAGGTTGAGGAGCTTTTAAGAATCTATGTTTCCCAAATCATTCTCATACATCAGAAATATGTAAAGGATGCTAGGGAAAGTTCAAGATACTGGGGCAACATTAATACAGCTCTCATCAATAGGAGATTAAACACCAGTCTGGCTGGTTTGGTTTGCAAAGCTTGTGAAAGATGTTCTTGCCTAGCATCACTCATTCTAGTATAAACTGAATGACTTTTGATCTTTTAAATCCTAGGGTATTAAAATTCAAAGAGCTTGGAAGAGTTAATAGCTATTATGAGGTAACTTCTTTGAGAGAATTAAGACCCTGTGAGAACAGACAGAAATAGGTACCTTGGGACAGGGGTCACAAGACATGAGGGAAAAATCCAGTAAAGCCATTCTGTTCCTATTTCCTTATGTTGCTTCAGGAAGGCTGGAGATACAAAGGCATCATTACTTGTTGAGTCTGAGAATTTTGGAAAACAACAAAAATAAACATTTAAACTTTCCCTGCTATCTGCTGCCCACCCCCACCACCCTTACTTCTTAAGTGTTGGCCCTCGATACCGTGCTTGTTTGATACTGAATTTATGGGAAGACCGAGTTTGGGAGCACCTGCCTGTGTATATGTGTGTTCGTGTGTCTATGCATTGAGGGAGAGAGAAACAGGTCACTGAATATTTGGCTTGCACTTGTGTCAAGACTCTCAGGATGACAGGTGGAGTAAGGAGACTCTTAACTTTCTCGTGGCCGCATGGTGCATGCTGTTTACTGATTCTGTCATATAGCACAAAAAATATCATAGGTATCCACGTGGTGGCCAATGTGAGAGTTACTTAGAAATGCATGTGTGTGTGTGTTTTTAAAATTAATTTCATGCTTAGTTTGTGAGTCCTGTGCCATCCTAATTTGGTTACATCTGTACTGCCAGCCATAAACCCCACAGAAGCTATTCCCAGTCCTTAGGGACTTCAGCATTAGTCTTTGCTTGAGGTTCTCGCTCCTGAGCACCATGCTTAATTGCTGGATACTGCAATGGAATCGCTTAAACTGTTTTAATTTGTGATTTCTCTAAAAATAAGACCTTAGAGAATCAATGTGATTGCAAAAGGCTCCCAGAGGAATCCATTCGGGGTTCTGTAAGCTGCATGGTTAGGAGTGTATTATAGAAATTCAGGCTGCAGTTGTTCAGCAAAAGAGGGGCTTAGTCTGAGACTACATGAATCATCACTGATGCAAAATCAAAGTCAATTATGAAGATAATTGAGAAACAACCTGTGCCTATATATAGCTGTACGCATGATCTTCCATAAGGTCTGGCAGATAGAAAACATCACTCAGAGCTCTGCATAGAGTGCTCCATGAGCAGACAGGCAGAGGCATGAGCTTAGAGTTGTGGGGAGGTATAAAAAGAAAGAGAAGTCTTAAGATATCTGTTGGCAAATCCTAATGACAAACTGGGGGAAATAGGTGCACTGCATAGCTCGTGAAAGCACTTATTGTAAATGAGATAATTTAATCAATTACGTTTCCTAATGTACTAAACTGAATGTTTCATTTTCTGCTTCTGCACATCTTAAATTATCTTCAGGTGCTTTATGAGATTTAATCATAGTTAATAGAAACTTCATTACCATCAAATGTGCTTTCAATAAATGTTGTGTAACAATGTCAGGAGGTGCGGTAAAATGTAGTAGATTCTGAATGGCAAACACGCACCCCCAGAGTCAAACTGAAAAATGGTTGCGTTCAGACAATAAGACTCCTTGGAGGCTTGGAGTATGCCATTTTCTGAAAGGCTCTGAGCTTCTGAGTAGCGGCTGGTTTGGTAAGCTTACCTGAAGGGTTGAAAAGGATTTAGCTTTTCCCTGGAAAATAACTCATATTACACAGTCTCTTCATTCCTTTCCATGCAGTTGTGTGCCTAACAGAGATTAGACCTCAGCGTTAACTCAGTTAATAGTTCTAGAGCCGGCTACCTCCAAGACATTTTCAGTTGAATATGTACTAATAACCCTACTCTCAACTTTTTCAGAGTTGAATTTATCCTTCTCTCTCCCTGTCTTTAATCCATTCTTCTTCCTATCTTCTTTATTTCAGGGAACAGTATACCATCAACACAGTGTGTAGGGCAGAAACTTGGAAAGCCTCCTAGATTCCTCTTGGGGATCCAGGCAGGAAAAGGAAGATTTCCTTCATCTCCCTTTTCCTGCTTACTACCCAATAATTCATCACAATCTGGCTATTTTGCCACATACTAGATTTCAATTTCATCAGCTGATCTCCGTCTCCACTCTGCTCAAACCCATACCTTCCTTCCTTCAGCAACTTACTGAGTGCTGACCTTGTGGCTAGGAGGTGTTCTGGGTGGTGAAGAATCAACACTGAGCAAAACACATACAGTTTCTCTTTCTATCAAGCCCACAGTGTTAGGAAGGACAGGAATAAACAAACCAGAAAATGCATAGTGCTAAGTGGACTGGAGATGGTCGTAAGTGTTAGGAAGAGAAGCAGAACAGGGTGGGGGCTCAGATAGGGTCAGAGGGAGTGATACTTTTTGATGTGAAGAGTTCAGGTGTGTCTATAATAAAGTTAAGTTGTTGGGTGTGTTGGCTCACTCCTGTAATCCCAGCACTTTGGGAGGCCTAGACAGATGGGTCACTTGAGGCCAGGAGTTTGAGACCAGCCTGGCCAACATGGTGAAACCTCGCCTCTACTACAAATACTAAAATTATCCAGATGTGGTGGTGTGTACTTGTAATTCCAGCTACTTGGGAGGCTGAGGCAGTAGAAGCACTTGAACCCAAGAGGTGGAGGTTGCAGTGAGCCAAGATTGCAGTGAGCCAAGATTGTACCACGGCACTCCAGCCTGGGCAACAAGAGTGAGACTCTCTTATCTGAAAAATAAAGAAGTTGTGTTTGAGAAGAAACCTGAGGGGAGAAAAACAAGGAAACAAACATTCTGGGTAGCTGGAGGCTGAGCAGACAAGGCAAAGGGAACAGCAAGGCACAAATGCTATTAGGTGGGAGTTTGGTTGGAGTCTCTGAGGGATGGCAAGGAGAGCAGGATGTCCGCAACAGAATCACAGGTGAAAAATAGTAAGAGATCAAAGAAGCTGGGTGAAGGAAGAAAACTTCAGTTTATTATAGATCGCTGTAAGGACTTTGACCTTCACTCTGAGGATGTTGGGAAACTATTCAGGGTTTTTATTCAGAGTGACATGATCTAATATATTCACGGATAACCTCTTAACTAGTGGGTTGAGTGTAAACCTGCAGGGAACCAGAGCAGAAGCAAGATCTGTCAGTGACCTATTATAACGATAATCCTTTACAGTACCTGGGCTCTTAGAGTAATCTGGCTTTAAGATGATTGTTGTTTGAGCCAGCTGTACAGCGAGAGGAATTGTAAAAATGGGTCATATTCTGGATGTCTTTTGAAGGCAGAGACAAAAGGATTTTCTGATGTATTGGGTGTAGAGTACAAGAGAAAGAAAAATGTTATGGATGATTCCAAAATTTTGGCTATGCAGCTGGAAGAATGGAGTTGGCCATTATTGGTTTGGGAAAAACTTGGCGTAGCAAACCTAGAGGAAGAATTAGGAGTTCAGTGTTATAAACTGTGAGTTTAATAGACCTAGTAAACATCTAAATGGAGAGGTTCGGTAGAAGGTTGAGGTTGGCCAGAGAGTCTAGAAGTCAGTGGACTGTGTGGGCTGGTAATATAAATTTGGGGCTTGTCAATGTCCAGATGGTATTTAAAGCCCTTAGGTTGGATGAGGTCACTAGATAGTGAGTGTGAATACAGAAGAGGAAGGACCTGAGGACTGAACCCTAAAGGACATGAACATTTAGATACAGAGGAGGTTAAAAGTCACTGCAGAGAAGAAAGAAAAGTATTCAGTCCATGGAGCAAGAGAAAAACCAAATGTAAGGAAAATGGTGTCCCAGAAGAAAAGTCTAAAAATTCAGACCATCTTCACTCCCACACCAGGATTTCTAGAGTTGCCTCTTCATAGCCAGTCTTGCTCAGCATCAGTTTACCTAATCTAAAACAAGTCCTGACTACATCACATTCCTGTTTAAGCCTTTTCAGTAGCTCAGTGTTATTCTTAAGAGGAAGCCTAGAGCACTTAACATGCATGCATATGATCTGGTCCCAGCTTCTTGCTTGCTTTCTCTCTCTCTTTTTTTTTGAGACCAAGTCTTAGCTCTCTGTTGCCTGCGTTGAAGTACAGTGGCACAATCTTGGCTCACTGCAACCTCCGCCTCCCAGCTTCAAGTAATTCTCCTGCCTCAGACTCCCGAGTAGTGGGATTACAGGTGCCTGCCATGACACCTGGCTAATTTTTGTATTTTTAGTAGAGACAGGGTTTTGCCATGTTGGCTAGGCTGGTCTCGAACTCCTGACCTCAAGTGGTCCGCCCATCTCAGCCTCCCAAAGTACTGGGATTATAGACATGAGCCACGACACCCAGCCCCAGCTTTGCTTTCTTTTCTTAACCATCTTCACTATTAGGCATTCTCCTTCCTACCCTCTCACCATTGCTGTATTCTTCAGTGAAACAAAGCTGCTCATTTTGAATGCCTGGTGGCCATGTTGGCCCGTAGTGTCCCCTACGTGTTCTATTACTTCTCCCTATGTCTCTTTCCTTCTAACATTTAACCTGTTTTTAGCTTACTCTTCCTTCAGTTTCAGCTTAGATATCATGTCTGCAAGGCCTTCACCATCCCACCTCAAGTGTGAGTTAGTCGCTCTTGTAATTTGCCTCAGTATCACAGTGTCCCCTATTTTTCTGCTATATTTGTATTGCTTTTATTCTGGTCTGGATTCCCTGTCTGATAGACATAGTCCCTGCCATCTGTCATACAATATAGAGTCTTATTCATCATTACGCCCTTTGAATTTACCACAGAGCCTAGCATGTAGATACTCAATAAATATTTGTTGTGCTGTGATTTTCGTTCTTCCTCCTAACTTCTCACTGGACCTTTTGGTGTTAAAGTAAAAGAAAATCAAGATTTTGTTTCAATATAGTCAACTTTATTCATTCATGTAGAAGACATTTATTGTACAGTTGTCCTATACAAAGCTTGACTCAGTAAAACAAGAAATGTATCTTCCCCACAATTTTAATACAAGACAGAAAGAGGAAACGTGATTTGAGAAAAGAAGAAGTAAGGAAACTATTGGTAATGGTCATCTGCTTTGTGCCAGATGCTAGGTTAAAGCCCAAAATACATGCACGTAGAAATCATTTCCACCAAATGATGGCCTGAATGCACCCTTAAAGTCTGAAAAGTAGGTATGCTCTTCTCACTGAAGAAAACCTCATTCTGTACCTTTCCCCAAAAGACACTGGGTTCATTCGGAGTGAGATAATGTAGATCTATATTCTTTATGATCTTCACCAGGTACAGAATTCCGCAGAGGATGTGGGGGCTACATCGGCAACTTGGCATGTTCTTTTAGGCTATGGAGACTTGATGAGGATCTGGAACCCACAAAACCATCTGTATCTTTGGTCAGACTTTTCAATTCTCAAAAGACTTCTAGGCTCTCCTAAACTAACATTAAGCTATAGGCATTGATGCTGATCCTCTAACCACTCTCTCAAAATCTTTTTTTTCCCCCATTTTGTCCATTTTTCCTCATCTCCTGCTGGTTATTTTCAATTACATAAATACAGCACTTTCTGAAAATTGCCTGACTTGCTTCATCCTTCAGAATCATTCCTACTGTGAACCAATTCAGCCCATATAAATGTGTAACATTTGTACATTTTGTACTATTTTCTATTTTTTATGATCTAATTTTTATGCAATCATAAGTATGTCTTTTCTTACTACCATTTTCAACGATTTTGTAGACTCTGCCCTTAATGGACATGATGCAATTTTGTTAATTAAATATCTCAGACCTAAGCACAGACACGAGTAAGTGATAAACTATTAATAGTATGTTCTTGGCACCAGAATAACTTGGGTACTTGTTAAAAATGTGAATTTACAAGCCAAACCTCTCTACCTCTCAGTAACTAAAAATGTGTAGAGTTTATAACTTCTGTTTTCAGAATAACACTTAAAGTGAAGTAGTTTTCTCAAAAGCTGAAGTTCAAATTCTGTCCTTTTTGGCACTGTCTTCCATTTTGTCTCCCCATCTCATGGGCAAAAGCACAGTTCTTTCACAGTTCAAAGGTGGAAGTACCAGATAAAATAAAGGAACCTTCATTAAATTCAGATTTCAAGGAAACATCAAATAAATGTTTAGGATAAATATGTCCCACATATTGCATGGGAAATACTTATGCTAAAGCTACTCATTTTTTTGTCTGAAATTTAGATTCAACTGTGGGTCAAACTTCTATTTGTTCAATCTGGCAAACTTACTAAAAGGAGCTCTAAACATGTCTGAATAAGCACTATCAAAAAATATTTTATAAGACAGATGACCTTTGTTGCCAACCTTGTAAAGCTGGTTAGAATTGAAGCAGATATTGGAAGAGAGAGGCTCTGAGTAAGGGTAAAAAGTTGGAACCAAAAATAAAAGTCTGCAGAAGTACATGGTCTACTTGAAAAAATGAGTAGTAAGGTTTGAACAGAGAACAGGGTTCACATAGATGAGAGCTGGATAAACAGCATTGAAATGTAGTGTGAGCAGGGCAGAATTGTCTTGGGCAGTGAGAGAAGTCCACCAGGAGTGGACCCAGTCCATCCTGCAGAGTCATGAAAGATGTTAGGGTGCCCATACTAAACAAGGTTTGGGAAGAGTCATCCACAGGTAAAATGGTTCCGAGTAAGCAAAGACTATCAGTGTGGGTGGAGGGGACTGTCCCATGTGGGTGTTCACTGGATGTCTGCTTTTGAAATTGAGATGGCAGAGGCTCTGGAGACATAATCACTCAGACATGTGAGTGGTTTGAGGAGGGAGTCAGTGGAAACAGACTCAGAGATGACTCTTTGATCTTGAACCATGTCCCTGGTGGTGCCATTACTGGAAAATGGAGAATTCAAGAGAAGAAAATATGTGAAGAGGTAAGAATAAATGCTGATAATGATGAATCTGTAAATCAGATGACAAATGTGAGATGTGAGCATGAGATGCAGGTGGTTTTATCCAGCAAGCAGGAAGGAAATACAGCAACAGATCTTCAGAGAGAAGATGAGGCAGGAGATGTTAATCTGAGACTGTTCAGGATCAAGGAAATCATTGGCACTGTCTGTCTGTGAGTGATTATCCAATTAGATGAGAACAGAGAAAGGAAAAAGGGCCAAGAACTGAATTTTACAGCCTGTATTTAGAGCTAGGAGAATGAAGTGTAGTTACTAAGCAATCGGTAAAGAACAGGTCAGAGAAGCAAGAGAATCAAATTTAAGGGGCAGGCTTTTTTCTAAAAGGAAGTTTGCTCTTCTTGTCTATTGCTGCAGAGCAGTGGTAAAGAGTAAGATGAAGAACATTATAGTTGATGCAGTTGAAATGACCTTCAAGAGAGAACAGTGGTTTGGGCAAACACAGACTTTACAGGATATAGAAACAATCAAATGATGTAACAGTAGGGGAGTAGTTAAATAAATGATCATCCAGCCTGAGTGTGCGCTGGGCAAATGAAAAAGGAATCAAGTAGGTATATTATGTTCTGATAAGAAGTGACCAACAAGATAGTTTACATTTTTAAAGGATAGTAAAAGAAGTATAATATAGAGCCTTTAGTATAGGGAAACAGAAAGAAAAACAAATGGAGGACATTTACATACATTTTTTTTTTTTTTCCCTGAAAGGTCACATAAGGTACTATCAAGAGTGATTACTTTTGGAGAAGGGGTAGTTGGAGGGGAAGCTTTCTTTTTGCATGGTATATATACTATTATACTTTCTAGAACATTTTCTAATCTTACATATGTATTCTATTTGTTCCTTTTTCTGTTAACAGTATGAGGTTAACTGGTTGGGGAGATTACGGAACAAGTATTAAGAAATACTTAATACTAAAAAATGCTTAAGGTTCTTGTAGACAAAGAGCTAAGAATTCAGGAGATGTTTAAAAGGTGGCATCTTTGAGAAGTTTGTGAAAGAGTAAGTTGAGCAAAGGACTTGGGGAGAGGTGATTAGAGAGACTAGACTTTGTTTGTAGGCAGGGGGCAAGGCCCAGCTGTGGTAGAAAAATTTGAAGATGCAAGACCAAAAGAGAATAATGAATGAGGCCAGGTCCTCGTGGGGCAGCCCTTCAGGGAACAGAAAAAAAGAAAAAGAAAATTGGTTGAAGAAACAGGAATTTTGAGCTGCAGGGGAGTGAACTCACATGGGATAGTCTCCATTTTTTCAATAAGAAAGAGAGCAGGTGAGAAGTAGGAGTCTTGAAGAAAAGGAACAAAGTTCAGAGCAGCTGTTGTGATGAAAGGACTATGTGGCCGTAAAAGAATTATTCAGTTGCAAGGAAAGCTTGGGTGAGGTTACATAGCATCAGTTTTTTGATGATGCCAGTGCTGTAGTTAGTGACTTCCTTCAGCAGGGCAAGTTAACCGGGGTGCCAGTGTGGAAAAGACAGAGAGGAGATTCAAGGAAGAGACACTGTGTCATGGTTAAGCATCTTAGGTGTGAAGATAGACGTGTGTCCAAAGCCTGACTTTGGCATTTTCCAAGTTACCAACTTACTTGACACTGTGTCGTCGTCGTCATGAGTAAAATAAGATATGAATATATAAAACCTACCTCATAGATTTTATTTATGAGGATGACAATGCAATCATCTGTGTAGTTCTCAGAGCAAGAGAAGTCAGCATAGCTTAGTGCTCAGTTATTGAGTTACTGTGGTTCCTGAGAGGTTGTCACACAGTGTTCAGGAAGACAGGAGTCAACACCGGATAGAGAGGGATCAAAAAGCATTGATTCTGGAGCCAGACTGCATGGGATTGAGTCCCAACTCTGCTACTTACCGATCATGAGGCTTTGAACAAGGCAAGTAATTCTCTCACCTCAGTTTACACATCTCAATAAAGATATTTTTAGAAGGTTGTTGGAAGGATTAAAATGAGTTAATAAATGTAAAGTCCTAGAACAGTGCCTGCTAAGCGCTTTTTTAAGATATAGCTGCTATTGTCATTAATTACAATAGTAAAACAACTTCAATAGCAAAATGAAATTTTTGGGGTTGGGAAATTGGAAAGGCAGAAATGTTACAAGATTCTAAAAATTTTGCAAATATGATTGAAATGTCTTAGCATGGTTGGCCATGGCTAACCATTTAAAAGCTATTTTCTGATGCACTAAAAAAAGTTTACTTTTTGATGATGGCACATATCAACAACTTTAACAATGACTTCCATTTTATTGTATTTCAGCATGCAATTAAATATTTTGGCAGGGCACTTTGAATCAACACCACCTCGTATGCTGAGGGTACTTCCTATGGTGTCTGTTACCTGGCTTTCCATGGGATTCCATCTCCATGGCTGAATGCTTTGTTTTCTGTTTGTTCTACCCGTCTCAGGATGTGCTGTATTTATCATGTGAATTCCTTAGTAATTCACTGCCTCATATATGCCAATTCAAGTTTGTTTTTCTGAAATGGGAGCAATAGCATTCTGCAATATCCAGTAGGACATAAAAGAATATCATATGTTGGGAAAGGTATTTGCTATGCTCCTATATTGATTCTCAGTCACTTATCTGAATTCTGCAAAATAGATTCTAATCTGTAATATAGTTAAGGTCATAATATGAGAATTGAGTTAAATTTACATTAGTAAGTGGCTGGCATTAATACATCTTTTAGAGGGGAGTTATGTAAAGGAAGAGGAAAACCAACTAACAAGCCCTTCTATAGGGTCCTTTGGGCACACTGGTGACAATAAATGACTGGATATGATTATCATGCATAAAGCCATCAACCTCATTAATACCTATTCCCTGAACTGTGAAGTTCAAAGGGGCTTTGAAAGGTCATTTAGTACCTCTCCCCAGCTTTGACCAAAAAACTAAAATAACTGCAGAGTACTGTAAAATCGTGCTTTTTTTTAGAGACTTTCTGAAAGGAGATTTCACAGTCTCCCACAGAAATACAATCGGATTTTTAACAACCCTCATTGTAGAAAAGGTCATTGTAATATCTAACCAGAGTCCCAATTGCTATAATAAAAGGTCATGTCCTCTTTTTCAGCTCTTGTTAAAGATGGTGAAGAGTTGGTTACTAGCTTCATCATAAAGAATGGTCACTGAGCACCCACCCAGACCATAGGCCTCTTTTCTCCTCATAACAGCGCTTTATGTATTCAAGATCACCAGGAAGTCACTTTACAGCTCTCTTTTCTCCAGGCCAAATGAACCCATAAACATTTCCTCTCCAGGGTCCCAGTTTCCAAGCTCTCGATTAATCTTTGCAGCCCTCCCTGCAGATGTTCTGTGTCCCTTCCAGCAGTGAGCACATTCCTCAGTAGTTTCTAATTTGGAATACAAGAGAGTTTGCAGTCGGTTCTCTGCATTGTTTGTGGGGTTTGGGGGCTTTTTTTTTAATACCTGTAGATCGTACACAGTAATTTTTGCTGCCACCTGGTGAGTCCTCCTAAGCTTTGCCCGAAGCTTTTGTGACTCTGGGACAGAAGAAAATAGGGAAGAAGAAAACAGGAAAGAGATTTGTAACACATTGATATGTAAAGCTTCGTTTATGAAACAAAGTTGGGAAAGTATCCTGTGCCCACAAAGAGACAGAATAGCCTGCTCAGTTAGGGTTTTTGTTCAAAGTAACTTTGAGCAAACAAACGAGACACACTGTACTTGAAAGACTGGCTAGGTATAATCATATGTGTAAATGTAAATGAAAAGAGAATCCTGGCAGCAGGGGTTCTAAAATCAACCTAAGACTGTGGTTTCTTTGATATTTCTCTTCTTGCAGTTGGAGGCCAGGCAAGCAATCAATAAATAGCTGTTCGTGATGATTGGCAAGGTTCTCTGGGAAGTTATAGAGATATTGCAGCTTTTGAAGAGTTTAAGGCAGTTAGGGAGAACAAAGCACCTCACTGACATTTGGAAAATTAACAATCAAAAGTACAACCCCGAAATGAGATCTAGGAAGGACAAGTGATACCAGGAGTTCAGAAGACCACGGGGCAGCAGCACTGGCTGGATTGGCTAGGACAGATTCACCTTAATGGAAGAGAAGGACCTGGCACTGGGTACTGTGATTGATGGGTAGATGGAGAGGGCTAAGGTCTAGATGCCTAGGGGAGTTGGAGGAGTATATATTACACTAACCACTACATATGGCCTCTTGTTAGCAGGCATCCATCTAACAGAGATACCAATTACAATTTCACTTGGGATGAATGATAATGCAATAAAGGGCTGAAAGCCTGTGCACAGGAATGGTCATGGGAAAAGCTGCCAGTCCCTGGGAAGTGATTGCACCTTGCAGTCCTGTTGCTGGAGCAATTCTCCCAGAAAAGAGGGGCAGAAACTTCCAAGGTTCTTTAGGAGAAATGAGTGCATGCTTGTGTGCACATGTGTATGTGATGATCCTGCAGGGGCATTGCTCAACTGCACGTGTGCTTACACATACACACCCCTTTCTCCCTTCTCTCATGAAGCCAGAGTAAAAAAATCTAGAACTAAACTTTGGGACTAGTACTGGACAGATGAAGGAGAATCACTTCAACTTTTGTAAATACACAGAAATCCTTACAAAGAAAACCACTGTATACCCTTGGAAAGAAAGATCAGAAAACAGCGGGATGGGGGTATGGGTGGGAAGAGGAAAAAGAATGAGGTGAAGTATAAGCAGATGGATGGAAAAGAGAAGAGTAAAACAGAAAAGAAAGAAGCCCAGTGGCCCAACTGCAGAGGAATGCGACCTGTAGGTAAGGATGTCTGGTTCCATCCCCCGAGGTGTAAAATGTGGCTTTGAGGACTTGTATATACGTCTGTGGCTGCACTTGAAATAGCCAGATCCCATCACTACCCTGTCCTTACCACCTGTAGATAGGAAATGACAGAGAATATGGGCCATGTGTTAATTCATCTATGCATCCTCATTGCTGCTCCTCAATAAATGTTGAGTTAGTGAAGTATTATAAGCTGAACTTCGTAATTCCTAGGACAAACGGTTCTGTAAAATAGTTACCTCTTTGCTCACCTCTCCATAGACATCCCTTTCCTCTGCCACTTAGCTTATAGGTCATGCTGTCCCAGTGTTGAGGTGAGCGTTAGGGGAACCAGTGCTCGCCACAGAGGTTTCTGTCTTTTCTTTCCCTACCTTGTCTCTGATGTTCCTCTATTCATTTTTAAAATCATATAATTTAGTATTTTATTCCTTTAAGTCAAATGGATTCTACAAATGTTCCTGAGAGGAAATACACTGAGCCATATCAAACATTGATACTTGGGTCTGCAGGCAGGCAAAGGGTCATTCCTAAAGCAGGATATATATCTGGAGGTTACCTGGTTACCTAGTAGGTAGGGAGTGGAAACATAAAAGACAAAGTGGCAGCCGGACGCTGTGGCTCACACCTGTAATCCCAGCACTTTTGGAGGCCGAGGTGGGTAGATCACAAGATCAGGAGTGTGAGACCGGCCTGGCCAACATGGTGAAACCCCATCTATACTAAAAATACAAAAATTAGATGAGCATGGTGGCATGTGCCTGTAATGCTAGCACTTTGGGAGGCTGAGGCAGGTGGATCACAAGGTCAGTAGTTCAAGACCAGCCTGGCCAACATGGCGAAAACCCGCCTCTACTAAAAATACAAACATTATCCAGACATGGTTGTGGGCACCTTTAATACCAGATACTCGGAGGGGGCTGAGGCAGGAGAATCTCTTGAAGCCACAAGGTGGTGATTGCCATGGGCTGAGATCATGCCACTGCACTCATCCTGTGTGACAAGAATGAAACTCCATCTAAAAAAATAAAAAATAAAAAGACAAAATGGCAATCCAGGGGAACAAAGATAACTTGTTCCTGCTGCTTGGTTTTTTGTCTTAGCCGAAATCCATTTCCAGCCCAGGTGGTTTGCCCTGGTCATCCTCCCGGCTTCTGGTCTTCCTTATTTTAGTACCTGGAAAACTGAGATGTCTTTGTCTCTACTTCGTCAAATCAGCAACAAAGCAGCTGCGTTCTGCACACTGCCAGGCTGTTTCTCTGCATGTGCTCATTTGCTGAGCAGGTGTGTCCTCCCCAGATACACCTTTTAAGGTGAGAGTGTCATCAGTCAACAGTGCCCAAGGAACTGGGGGAAGAGAAGGGAAAATGCTGGTTGGTTTCAATCCAAAGTTCCCTCACTGCTTCCCATACTCTGGCATGATGCATTTTCTGTGTTCTGTATCCTATGTCTGCTCTGGGAATGATTATTCCCTCCAAGGCACTTAATTGAGTAGAGGGAAGATGGGAGCTTAAGAATGATAGTTGCCCTCCTTCTTCCCCACATGACACAGGCACATGTGGAAATTGAGGTTGACATTGATCATCACAGCCATGGTTCCGGGTGGTTGGAGCACTAGGCCCCATCCTTGTCTCTCTCAGATTTGAATCATCATGAAGCTGGAACGGAAGTCTAAATCACACCCGATTTCTCAGCAGCCACCAGGCTGTTATGGTTATTAAATGTATTTAATAAACCTCTGACCTTTCAGACGCTGTTCTTTTTTAATTTTCTGATGGTTGTGTTCTCCCTTGTGAATTACTTTTATGTGTTTATTGCCCTATTACTGAACTAGTTCTGCTTGATTTCCTTGTTCACCCTTTGATTTGGTAGCACCTTATTTTACAGTCCACTAACTTTGTTGAAAATAAATTCACTTTCCTTGTGTGGTTAGTTTACTCATTTGATAACATAAGTACCATATTAGGGTGCGGTGAATATATAGTAAGTGCTGCACAATTACAAGGTAAATATATGATGGGTTTATATTATGGTCTAAGCCCAACACGGGGTGACAGAGTAATTACTTTTGGACCCATTAAGTGTACTTGCCACATAATCTGTAGGAAGATTAACTATGTAGTTAGCAATTGCCACCTTCCATTTCCACACACCTTCTAAGATCACACCTCTTTTAGGATTACGTTATCTCACATAAATCTCATATGCTGTATTGCAGGAGGCACTATGGATCTGCTACAGGAATAACCATACCCAATGCACATCTAGAAGAAAGGGTGAAAAGCAGCTACAGCACATCTTGGGGGGTGGGGAGGCACCCACATTCTAAATTCAAACTAACGCTTTTATTTTTGCTTTGCCCATGCATTCAATAGGATGGAGTAGGAGAGGTATGGGAGAAACAGCATGTGCCGTCTTAGCGACCAGTCCTCTTCCACAATCAGTGATTAGAGTCTAGCATTTGATTGGTGTCAGAAAACATTTACCATGGACATAACAGCACCTGGGACCAAGACCTTCATATCCCACAATAAAATTTTCTCATAACGACTGTGTGCCCTAAACTGATGTTGCCAGTGTACTCTTAATCTGAATGATTTGTGCCAAAGCTAACATTCATATTTGTGAACTCTGGTCTTTCTCTCAACTCATAGACTGCGTTACCTCCTTGCCCCGGACTGCTCTCTGCAAACGCATGTGCCCCAGGTTTCATAAAAGCAGAGAAGATCACCCATATTTTATCATTGTGTGTGGGTCTGCCCTCGCTCTGGTAAAAGTAAAATGTAAAAAGCATTCTGCAGATAAACATGATGCCCTAAAATGTTAAAGAGGTGTTTGCTCTTACTAGAAAAATTTTTTTTCTTTGCAAAATTGACTCTCTTCAAGAGTCTATTACATGCTAAGCTACCTTAATGCGGTTAAGATGTTTGCCTAGCATCCCTTTGATTGATACAAGTCATTCTAGAAACACGATTATTGTGTGAAAGGGAGTACAACTTGAGTTCACTGTACATACGTCATTTCTCTGAGCAGTAGCTCCAAAACTCCAAGAGCATTTCCTTTTGTATCCCCGAGTGGGTCTTTGGCTTTGTGCCCATGCTGGTCACTGACCATTTCTCCTGTGTCTTTCAGGCATTGAGAGTGCCAGCGACATTGCTTTGTACTCGGGCTTGGGCGCTGCCGTGGTGGCCGTTGCAGTCCTGGTCATCGGCGTCACCCTTTATAGACGGAGCCAGAGTGACTATGGTGTGGACGTCATTGACTCGTCTGCATTGACAGGTGGCTTCCAGACCTTCAACTTCAAAACAGTCCGTCAAGGTCAGAGGCGTAGGTCCCTCCACACCTCGTCCTCATTACCACAGACTGCGCTCACACTGGACCCCAGCCTTCTCCTGGGCCCGGTGTGAAGGTAGCTCTTGGCACTGGGAGCCGCTACCAAATTGTCTTCCTACACAAACAGACCAGGCTGGGCGAAGTGGTCTCCTTAGGTCCTTATCTGTCACAAGGACACAAGGATCTCAGTTTATTATCAGCAACATTTTCAGTGAGGCATTTCCGTTTTTGATGTATGGTGAGCCTAATGAGGTATTTTATTTCAAATGATCCTTCTTTTTAAAAAGTCCCTTTGAGGATGTATATTTAATTTAGTTAACTAAAGTATTGATTATTTAAGACTGAGGACTAACACCTATATCACAACCTCCCAGTTATATTTATTATCCTATTTATGAAGTGGAGTGATTTTTGTTATTTCTATTTTAAATAAGTAAACAGACTTTAAGAGAATAGATGATGGGTCAGCTAGCCAGGGGAAAAAAAATGAAATTCCAGCCTAAATGATTCTCAGCTGTGGCCAAGTCCAAGCAATCTTTAGTTGTGGGGGAAGGAAAATCTATCATGTCAAACTGTAGCAATACTCATTTTCAAAACAGAGTCATTTAATTCTCTTATAGGAACCAAATCTATTCCTTATTGCCAGGTGGGGATGAAACATACACAGCTTTCATTTTGGAAAAAAAAATGAAACTGTTCCTCTTCAGAGGATGAAGTTTTCTACTTTGACCCTCATCGTCAATAGCATCACCTTTATTTCTGTTGATTGTGCATCAGTGGTGCCTGTAGCTCGGAACCAGGAGTCTCAGTGCAAGGCAGTGATTGAGTAGACAGGCTTCCGAAGTGGAAACACAGGCAGGCTGGAAAACATTGCGAGATGGCCAGAGAGATGAGTACTTCCCTCTTGCCATTTACTTCTGGGGACCTCAGAGTTAGACCTCAGAAGGGACACATCCCCTGCTTTTGGACATACAGTTTAGTATATGTAGTTAATTGAAAATAAATCCAAATATAGAACTGAATTTTTTTAAGTGGTGCTACCCAAGCTGGAGTGCAGTGGTGTAATCAGAGCTCATTGTAGCCTCTAACCAATGAGTTTAAGTGATCCTCCCACCTCAGCCTCCTGAGTAGCTAGGACTGCAGGCACCTGCCCCCACACCAAGTTTTTTTTAATTTTTATTTTTTTTTATATATGGACGGGGGTCTCACTATGTTGTGCAGGCTGGTGTCAAACTCCTGTCCTCAAGCAGTCCTCACACCTCAGCCTCTGAAAGTGCTGGGATTATAGGAATGAGCCACTCTGTCTGGACAAGAACTGATTTTTATGCTACATAAAAACTAGAAACATTTTCATCAAATAATAAAATACCAATATCTTAGACCATAACATTTGAAAACAGGAGCTATATTAGTGTGAGTGACAGTTTTGTGCATAAGTCCACCAGCTTTGAAGTTAGATTTTAGTCTAAAACTGCCATCAATTAGTCCATTATCCTCCTGAGTCTCAATTTTTACAGCTATAAAATGGGGTTAGTAACATTCACCTCAAAGTGTTCTTGTGAGGATGAAATTACCTGAAATAACATGGGTAAGCCCTTGGCATATGGAAAGTGCTCACAAATGCAGTGAAGAGAGTTCTAGAAGCTGGTTTCTTCCTCTCACCCTAGGACAGGATTCCAGTGGTTCCATGGAACACCAGGCAGCAGGTGAGAGGGGTGGATCCCTGGCTGACACTTGTCTGGGAAGTGCTGACTTGCTTACACTCAAAGACAACTTATGTGCATTGTGAATCTCTAACATAATATGTAGTCTTACCAAACTTATCTGACCGTTCTGTTTTATTTTTATTTTTGGCCAATATTATATCACAAAACTAATGATATAAACAAAAATCCTTTGGGAAGTGCAACTTGCCCTGTATTTACTATGGTGATCTGCCTCATGCTGATATCATGTGGTTTTCACCTCCACGGTCTTAGAGAGATCCATTCTTGAACAATACATTCAGTGCCCCAGCAAGGTGAACAGTGAGTAAATAGAATGCCATACAAAGAATAGACCAGGGACTTGAAAAAGGATTTTCAAAGAGAAGACTCGGGTGACCAGGGGTGGGTGGCCGGCGCTGGTCAGACTTCAGTCAAGCTGGCAGCCAATTTCCTCCAACTGTGAATACTATCATATGTACATATGTCCAGAATCAGGCATTTCCTGCTCAAGTGCTGTCTCACTCTAGGAAATATTTTTGCTTCCGTGTGTTGCTTAGACTAGGAGGATCTTCTAAGCATAGCCAAAAATTAAATTACAGAGGCTAGGACTTGAGATAAAAGAGCCAGGTGGGCCAGGCACAGTAGCTCACGCCTCTAATACCAGCACTTTCGGAGGCCAAGGAGGGTGGATCATGAGGTCGAGAGATCGAGACCACCCTGGCTAACATGGTAATCTCTAACAAAAATCTCTACTTTAAAGTGATCTCTGCTTTAGTAGAGACAACATGGTGACTCTACTAAAAATAAAAAAAATTAGCTGGGCATGGTGGCACACACCTGTAGTCCCAGGTAATCAGAAGGCTGAAGCAGGAGAATCGCTTGAATGCGGGAGGCAGAGGTTGCAGTGAGCTGAGGTCACTGCACTCCAGCCTAGAGACAGAGCAAGACTCCATCTCAGAGAAAAAAAAAAAAAAAAAATTAAAAAGCCAGCTGACTGAGGCAGATGGTCTCTGAGGTCTCTATGAAGGTGCCTGGGCCTTGGTACAACATGCCCATGCAAGGGGTGGGTGGGGGGTGGGGGAAGCATCAGCAAGGATCCTTTAGCTCTATAGCATTATTTATTTGATCCAATTTGTGTATGTATTTTTCTCTGATTCTGGATTCTTGGAGCATCCGAAGAAGAGGTGGAAAAAGTCAGGGTGATAGATTTCCTGCTGGCGTTGCTGCAAATTATGAAAATGGAAAAATAATAAAGGCTTATACAATATGGCCCAGAATTACAAAAAGATTTTCAAAAAAGATCGTACTTTAAACATTTTTGTCAGGCCCCAAAGGAAACTTGTTTAATATGGTTTGGGTTTCAGTTTGAGATGTCACATTGACGGACTGATATGGGTGGGAAGCTTGGGACTGAGGGTTATTTTGTTATTTACTAACAAATGAGATTACTTCATCACAAGAAAATATCACAGCATTTCTTTTTAATATTTGGCTTGGAAAAAATTGGTAGGCCCTAGCAGATGACAAAGCCCGATTTCTCATGTTTTTGCAAAGATGTTATATATTGTTTTCCCTTTATTTTGAGACAGAAAGGAAACCATTCTAAGCTGCTCCCCATGTAGAATCTAAGCCTCTCACTGTCTCTGGGTGGTGCATTCTTTCCCTCACAGGGTGACATATGAATTATTAGAGCAAATTGGCTACTCAGATGTGGTATGATTCATGAGGTGCCCTGACCCTTTTGCTCTGAGGACACATCATTTCCTCCCCAGCTCCAGAATCTGCCCAGAATTCCATATGAAATGCACTGGAACCGATGTAGCTTCGGTTATAAACAGCACTACCTAGTCACCATGCTGTGTCAACTCTTGCGATTTAAAATGAACAGATGTTATTTTTGCTCCAAACTGGACTACAAAACATCTTTCTTCCTTTTTTTTTTTTTTTAATTTTACCTTTTCTTTGCCAGTTAAAATTATCACATACACAGTAATACCTGAGTTCATTGCCTGATAGAGTGCCAGAAATAACTAGTTCTGAAAAGATAGCATGGAAAGATCTCTGGAAAGTGAAAGATTTGAGTCAGCGATATTTAGAGACTGGACTCAGAAAGCCAGGGCTCTTGATTCAAAAGTTCTGATCACGAGAGCCCAACCTGGCAGTGTGGGCCGGAAGAGCTAGCTTGGATTGGAACTGCTGGCACCCATGCAGGCTTGTCGTGCAGTTTGTAGAGGCAGAAGTACAGGGGTCACTGAGATGCCTTTTAGTTTCTGAGTGACAGATCAATTTTCTTTTACCAGGTAACTCCCTGCTCCTGAATTCCGCCATGCAGCCAGATCTGACAGTGAGCCGGACATACAGCGGACCCATCTGTTTGCAGGACCCTCTGGACAAGGAGCTCATGACAGAGTCCTCACTCTTTAACCCTTTGTCCGACATCAAAGTCAAAGTCCAGAGCTCATTCATGGTTTCCCTGGGAGTGTCTGAGAGAGCTGAGTACCACGGCAAGAATCATTCCAGAACTTTTCCCCACGGAAACAACCACAGCTTTAGTACAATGCATCCCAGAAACAAAATGCCCTACATCCAAAATCTGTCATCACTCCCCACAAGGACAGAACTGAGGACAACTGGTGTCTTTGGCCACTTAGGGGGGCGCTTAGTAATGCCAAATACAGGTAGGTGGGTGGTAAGTGTGTGTGTGTTTGTGTTTTCCAACATTTGTTTAAACAAACATTTTATTTTTACACAGTTACTTCCCATCAGATTCATTTTAAGATGTTTACTGTCCCCTTGTCAGACCTGCAAACACCGTGGCTCTACTAGTCCACTTGATTTACACAGCAAACCAGAACCAATGCTGAGATTAGATTTTGCAATCTTCATCTCACCATGGATTGAACGCTCCCTCTGATTCCCTGTTAGAGTTGATAACTATATTTTCCTGAAAGGTTTGTAGTCCCCATGCTTTAAGCCCCTTTGGAGTGTATTTCCCAGACATGATCAGAAAGCACTGAAAACATTATCTGACATGACAGATCAGGGCCATGTTTGTACCTAGACATGGTTTATGATAATTCAGATAATTTAGTGAAACAACATCTCATCAGTAACTGATCTAATGAACACTCCATAGCCCTCTCTATATAGTGTTACTTTCTGATAGATGTGGGGTCATTGTGGAGCTGCTGTTCTAAATTCAAGCTTCAGTTCCAGGGCTATGTCAGTATAATGAATTCTCACATTTTTTTCCCCTTCTTTTGGCTAGAAAGAGGAGATTGTCCTGATGTTTTGACATGATACTTAAGGTATCCAGCCCAGATCACTTTTAAAATGATGTCCTTTCTATGGAGTAGTTTTCAGACCTAAGTGGTTGGTAGAGAAGGTCAATTTCTGCTCGGATTTCTAAGCAACAAGAATTAGGTAGTGCACTGAAGCAGGTAGTAATCTGTTGGATCTGTAGGTGTTTGTCAAACAATGGGCCAGCATTGAGTCAGAGCAATTATAGTCTAGACAGATGTCTCTCTAGGGTGGAGCTAACCAACCTCTTGAATCAAGCATTTTATCCCATAAATAAAATCTGTAATAGGACTAGTCTGATTCTGCCATTCCAGCTAAACTGACCCCTCTAGTAGCTTAGTGACTTGAGACTGAAACTCATTTCTGGTTGATGAATGTTGTCTTGTTCTCACCCAGATCAATTACTTCCTTAAAATCTTCATTTTAATACATATTTTACTCATCAAAATAGCCCTCAATGGCAATCCTAATTGAAAGGTTTTGTTTTTTAAACTTCTAATTCCCTAAAGCTTCCTTGGTCAGTATTTTAAGACATGGCAAGGATCTTGGTTCAAATGCGTATGAGTATCAATGTGGAATGTCTATGCACGATTTAATTCTTCCAGTTGATGACTGGCCCATAGGAAATTCAAAGGACTACCAATTAACTTTTCCTTAAGAATCCATAGACTAGACATGTGAGTCCTGAGGAAAGAAAAAGAATACAACCCTTGCCCTCTCGAAAGGAACAGGACATATCAGAATTATATAAAGTTTGGCAGGGTGTGGTGGCATGCACCTGTAGTCCCAGCTACTCAGAAAGTTGAGGTGGAGAAATCGCTTGAGTCTAGGAATTCGAGACCAGTGAGGGCAACATAGCAAGATGCGGTCTCTTAAAAAATGCTATAAAAACAAACAATCATATAAAGCTGTGCATTTATCTTACCTCTTTATAGCTCATGCGTGGCACTTAGAAGGCTCTCGGTAGTTATTGGTTGATAAATTGCCCATTAATCCTTCTCCCTCTTTGCATCCTCCTTTCTTAGTGTGTGTGCCTTTCGTTTATGCATGTGTAGAGGGAGTGCCATGATGAACCTGTTCATTGGCTGTGTTTGCTGTTTATCAACAAAAGCGAAATGATATCACGATGAGTCAGATTTATCTTCACCTTTGAGAAGCACTCATGTTGAAAACTGAAAGTTCTCATAGCATTGTCAGTGATTCCCAAACAATTTCTCCCTAAAATGGGGCATTTTCAAAGCTCCTGACAAGGAGTGTTGGACAAGATTGAAGCTGTTCACTGGGAATGAGTTTGATGTAAAATAACTGTGGGGAAGTAAAACATATGCTCTGTTATTTGCAGGAAATAAATGCAAAATATGCCCTAGGGAGCTAAAGTGTAAAGAAAGCAAGGCACTGAAACTAGATTGCTCCAATGCCTTCCATCCTAAATTTGTTGTATGGTGCCTGACAATGTTTTCTCCAAAAGGTTAGGGTGGTCTCCACACACTCTATTTTTTTTTTTTCCAAATATAAAACAGGAAGCTCAGACTGGTGCTTCTGTGATCATATTAAATAAAAGGTTGTTAGGGTAGCAGGTAGAGTATGGGGGTATTATATTTTTCTTTAATCAGAGATAACTGGTGAGGGACATATTGAAATGAATTCCACTTTAGGGAATCACAGGCATAAAGTTGTCCCACCATGCCTCCCATTCTTCACGATCTGTTAAGTTGCCACTCCCCATGTGCCTTTGTGTGTACTATTTCAGACTCCACGTAGTATTTGCATGTTTGGAAAGGAGAAGCGGGTGAAGTATGTCTGAAAGATAATAACACCATTTCTGATTGAGGAAGAGAGAAAATCATTTAAAGCTCCAGTGATCATATAGATTCAGGTTGAATTTAGGAGTATTCTGAACAATGTTTCAATCAAAACACAGAATTAAACTGACTTGAAAGGAATAAGATGTGATCTACACAGACAGCTCTTTCTCAAATGTCCTCACACATCTTTCTTCTATTATAAGAGTTGGCCATCAGGCTATGATGATCTATAGAAGCTAACATGTCTCAGAGCCTGGCTTTTTTACTAAGAATTTTGAATTCTTTTGTTTATATCTTCATGATGGGTTTTTTGGCTTCCTCCTCAAGGGCTGGCTTTGTGATAAGTGTAATGGATTTAATATTATTATTATTGCTTGATGATAGCCTCCTGTACTTCTAGTCTAAAGAATACAGACTGCATGTGTCATCATAATGACCTAGACAGCCTGAAAGCGCAGCAGCAGAGAGGAAGTTTTAGGTCAAACTAAGAGAAAGAATGTCTAGGGCATGTATTCAGGTTGACTTCCAAGCACACTGGATGTCCTGTGTATTGCAGTTTGCCTTTAGCAGCAGGAAGGGTTGTAATGGAGGCCCCTTCATTTGGCAACTGCATTTAAGGAAGAGTAGACAATGAAGGGAAGAGCCAGAGTGGAGGTCTCTAAGTGTGGCAATTATGTTTCTATTGACATTAAGGTCCAGAATATAAATGGATCTCCCTGTTGCGAAGCTGTAACCAAGATTTAAATCTGCCTTATTCTTAGTGCTAGTGAAAGATACTGATGATAACTCGCATGTTACTGAATAATGCTCATAAATGTGAATCACAAATAACGTGTTTTGCAACGAGGCTTACATTTTTTGATTCTGTAGCTGCTAACAGGCACATAGAAGGAGATTAGGAAACCCTATCATCTCTAGATTTAAATTATCAGCAACCTGAAAGTTTTCTGAATGATTATATTAGCTCTAATGAAAGGAAGAAAAGATGAGAGCTGCCTTACTCAAAGAATAGGAGGAAGCTTTGGGATTTTATTTTCTAAGATCTTACTATGTCTCTAGTTCATTTCTTTTTATAAACAAAAAGCTACAGTGAACCCCTGCCTTCCTTAGACTCTTCTGTCTTGGCCAAGGTGCAATATTTTCTTCACAGCATTCAAGAGGAAAGAGAGGACGTTTAAGATGCAGTGAGATGTGGCTTCCTGTGCCTTCCCTGCATTGTATGATTTTATGAAAGTAAGGCTGTTAGTTTTTCAATCTGACATTGACATGACTCTGGTTAAGTAACCTTTCCTCTTAACCCTTTCTAGCTTCTGGTTGCTGGAAAGGGTCATCCTGGTTGTACAATCACCTGTAAGACTCCTAAGCACATCAGATGCTTTTTACTTTATCTTTTCCTTCACAAAATGCAATACCCTATTGAGTGCCACCTTCAACTTGCTTCCAGATGCACAATTGATAAGACAGTTTCATCCCAGGTTCTAGCATAGTATTAGATTGCTCACCCATCATTTCATATACTTTTTCACAAAACAATTAGTGACGAGATAGAAAAATACATTTTTAAATTTTGAAGCAGATTAAGTGATACATGGATAACCTCTTATGTTCTCTGATATGTTTAATATTGCCTGGTCATAGAATACTCAATCTTTTAAAAGAATTAGGAAATGCTGGGAAGACTTAAAAAAAAAAAAAAGACTAATTTCAGTACTCAGTTGAATAATATGCCCTTCTTTATGTCACCATTATAAAACAATGTTTTTCCTTTTATCATCCTGAACTTTAAATTTTCCAAGGATTGAGAGTTCATAAATTACCATGAGAAAGTAGCTCATTTTCCAGGTATCTGTATGGTGCTTAAGTGAGGGACTTCAAGATAATTGTAAAAATCTATGAATAATCTGTTGGCTTTTTTTGTTTTAGGAGTGAGCTTACTCATACCACATGGTGCCATCCCAGAGGAGAATTCGTGGGAGATTTATATGTCTATCAATCAAGGTGAACCCAGGTGAGAGACAGAGAATGACATAGTAAAGACAGTTTAGGCTGGGCACAGAGGCTCACGCCTGTAATTGGGAGGCTGAGGCGGACAGATCACTTGAGGGAAAGTGTTCAACACCAGCCTGGCCAACATGATGAAACCGTGCCTCTGTTAAAAATACAAAAAATATGTATATATAGTTGGGTGTGGTAGTGTATGCCTGTAATCCCAGCTACTCAGGAGGCTGGGGCTGGAGAATTACTTGAACCTGGAAGGCAGAGGTTGCAGTAAGCCGAGATCATGCCACTGTAATCCAGCTTGGGTGACAGACTGTCTAAAAAAAAAAAAAATAAAAAAAAAAAATAAGTATGGAATGGAACTTTTGTAGAAAATCTGAAACTATTAAGAGAATGAGACTTAGAGGTGTATAGATGAGATCATGGACTCTAGAAAGGACAAAAGTTGTTGCAAAACTGGCTGAAGTGAAAAAGTATATGACTCCACAGTTTCATAGTCACCAGTCTGTACATGGGAGACACCAAATGGAAAACAGTGAATTGTTAGACAGGTCAGTAGCAGGGCCACTCCATAAACCTTAACTGTCTCACGGAGTGTTCCTCTTAAAGGAAAATATCCCCAGAGGCACTCATTGGTCCTAAGTATGAGGTAAATACATACAATGATGGATTCCTAATTCTTTTAAGGTCAGAAGAAGACCTACTCTATATAGCCTAAGAGACAATTTCCTAGGCAATTTTTGGCAATGTAAAAATATGATCTGAAACTTCAATAGCTTTCAGGCTTGACAAATTTCAGCAGCACTAAATTCAATTACAGGAACAAATACAAATCTTGTCGCATTCTCTTTTAATGAAAGTAGTTGGTTATTTTCTTAGTGCAACTATAATATTTTTGGAAATGTTCTCTTCCTCCACATAAGATAAACCTAACTCCTCTTCAGAAAGCAATTTCTCTCATAAACTGGATCTGTACCTCTGGCACTTTTAGTCATAACATCTTGGTGATTTTAGAATAGATTTTTGTTGTTGTTAGCGGAGAACACATGAAAGAAAAACACTGGGAGGAAAAAAAGCCAGAGAAACAGATGGTTTCAACAGATTTTGATAGCTATTTCTATAAAAGTGTTTGTTGGTGCCCAGTGGTTTTAACTTTCTGCTGTACAGGGCTTGAGAGGCATGGAAGAAGAGGGTCGGCCAGTTGGTTGCTGGTGAGGCTGACTCTTAGAGGATGTGTGTGCAGGTTGTCCTATCTTGGAGTCTCATGTTACTATCTCAGTTGTCTAAAGCTAGATTCTTTCCTGATAGATCTGAAACAGTGCTGGTGTCTAAACATCTCCAATTGGCAAGTGGGGGAAACGGGGGATCAGAAAGTTTGGAGAGTTTACCCAAAACCTTAGGTTTGTCACTTAAGCAGACCTAATAATGGAGTACCCTGTAGGAAAGTCACCTCTTTTTTACTCATTGGGTTGATTTACTTAAGAAAGCAAACCTATTTGAATTTGTGGTTATGGCCTATTACATATATGCTTTAAAACATATCATGCTGCAAAAATCAAATAAGAGGTATAATTCAGTCTGCCTTCCCTGAATCACAGCTTCCTACACACTCCTAGTTATGCATCCCCCTCCCTTGGTTGTAGTTGATCCAGTGAGCCTGTATTGAGTTTATTCCTCTCAAGCCCAGCGTCTTCCACCTTATTACATGAGAGCCAACCTAGGGCAATGTCGCATTTTCCAAGGCACCTCATTTATAACTTACCTGCAATTTTAAAGAGAGAGGAATAGCTAAAAACTCGCAAGAGGCCAAAAATACCTCAAAAGACAGGTTGGCCTCACATGGTCACCCCTTGAATGCTTCAGAAGTTCCATGGTAACCAATTTGGTTTATCCTTCTGTGTCTTCTCCTGTCCAAGAAGGCAGACAAAGACAGAAGGATCTTATCTAAGACTTCAGATCTGTGAGGTCTGCATTTTTCTCTCTACTAAACTGTGGGGGAAAAAAACCCACAAAATTACAGGAAGCTGCACTTTCCTTTTCGGGTAGCTGAAACCTTCCCAGATGTTATCTCTAAGGAAATGACCTGTCTCCGGGCTACAGGCCATTTACCTTCCTTGGCAAGCCTCACTACTTTTTGACAACTCAAAACTACTTAGAAAAACACTGAAAATAGCAAATACCTTTTTACTACTTTTTTTTAAGCTGGGGTGAATTATTTCATCTCTGCAAGGAAACTGCTTGGGTCTGAGTTCTTCAGCTTTTAAACTTGTGATTAATCAGAAAAAGGTCATTGGGTCATCTTTTCTTTGTAATAGCCCTTGAAAACCCATTTTCATTTTGTACTGTATGTCTGCCATCCTGAACTTGTGCTGAGAACAAGGCCTGTTTTCCTCAAAGTTCATGGAGCTGGAACACACTGCTCAGTTCCTTTCATCTTTACCTCTACAGCCACTGCAATCCCCTCACTCTTAGTTCATTGGTGTGAGAACTGGATTTATGGACTCTCCGTGACCTCCACACACACACACAGAGCACAGTAGGGTCTTCCAAACCACGTCTTTATGCTGTATTGCAATTCAAGTCTGCTCCATTTTTCCTATTGACTATGCATTCCTGTTGCCGACGTCCGAGTTGCAGCCCCAATATGGCAGGGTGATGATTTAATGGAAGTGGAACTGATATGTTTAATCAGGGCTCTGAATCCATTCTAAGGACTGGGTTAAAGAGGGGTAGAGGGCCGGGCGCGGCGGCTCATGCCTGTAATCCCAGCACTTTGGGAGGCTGAGGCAGGTGGATCACGAGGTCAAGAGATCGAGACCATCCTGGTCAACATGGTGAAACCCCATCTCTACTAAAAATACAAAAAATTAGCTGGGCATGGTGGCATGTGCCTGTAATCCCGGCTACTCAGGAGGCTGAGGCAGGAGAATTGCCTGAACCCAGGAGGCAGAGGTTGCAATGAGCTGAGATCGTGCCATTGTACTCCAGCCTGGGCAACAAGAGCAAAACTGTGTCTCAAAAAAAAAAAAAAAAAAAAAAAGAGGGGTAGAGGGGGTGAGGGTGGCTTCCTGCAGATGTCACTAAACTGAGTCTTAAAAGATGAATAGGAATTTACCAGACAAAGGAATAAGGTCTATCACTCAATGATTTCCACCCTCCAGAATACATTTTCCTGTAGTTTTCAGTAGAGGTTTGAGGGATAGAGGAGTCTAAACCCATTGATTTTTTTCCCCCCTTTAAAGTGACCCTAAGGTCAGAACATTGCATTCAACAGCTTCCTTCCAACTGTAGCCCAGGTCTTGCCACAGACAGAACCGAGAGTTGGTTTAATGCATTGTCCCATTTATAATAGGACATTTAGTGACATCCTAGGAACAGGGACTGGAGTGCCTGACACAAAGGCCATGGCGTGAAATTGGAGCTGTCAGAATTAGCCTGTTGATGAGAAGTCCTGGGGCTGCTCCTGGCTCAAGGATCTGTAAACCCTCCATGCTAGATGTGGCCTCCTCCCTTCACAGGGCTTTACCCCTTGTGCAAGGGAGGAAACCAGCAGTAATCACTCAAAAAAAAAAAAAAGGGCTTTAATTTGAAAATTTTGGGGCATTTCTTTTTATACATTTTATTGGGAATGGTTTCGAGGCAGTGAAATTTTGTCCTACACACGTTAGATCTTTTTTTTTTTTTCCCCCTGAGATGCAGTCTTGCTGTGTTGCTCAGGCTGGAGTGCAGAGGTGCGATATCTGCTCACTGCAACCTCAGCCTCCCAAGTAACTGGGATTACAGGTGCCTGCCACCACACCCAGCTAATTTTTGTATTTTCAGTAGAGAGAGGGTTTCACCATGTTGGCCAGTCTGATCGTGAACGTCTGACATCAGGTGATACGCCAGCCTCGGTCTGCCAAAGTGCTGGGATTACAGGCATGAGCCAAAGGCTGTTTGTGGTGCCCAGCCTTTAGATCATTTTTATAAAATTATGGCATTCAAACAGGATTTAAAAAATCAACAATCTCATTTCAGAGGTTCTTGTCACCAATGTTACAATAAGAGAATGATACAGTTGTCACAGGAAGTTCCTACTACTCCTCTCCCAGCTCTCCTTTGGCAACCCTCCCCACCCCGTGGTTAAAGAGGAGAGAACTGGACCAGAAAATTATTATATGGGGCTTTCTTCTGAAAAGCAATAAAATGAAACCAAAGGCAAACATTCATTTATTTTTCCAATTACGCTGTCATGTGGATATTCCTGACCAAATTCTTAGACTAGCATCGAAAATGTTGTAAGTTGTGTTATTGAAGAATTTACAAAACGATACGCGTTTTTGAATTTGGGTTCAGCCCAGATGGAACATTTTAACAACTTCTATTTTGTCAGATGGTATGATCTGCCCAGTAGATACATTTGGGGGTAAGGATTGAGAAGGTAGAGATGGTGGTAATAGTAAACATTATCTTTTTTTAGGGTGCTTAGATGCTATAGTGGTTTTAATATCAAGGAATAAAATAAGAGCAAATACAAGGCTAGAAAGACAAAAAAAATCTAGCTCTGGAAAATAGGGAAGAAAAGATGGAACTTCATTCCCAGTAATGGGCTCACAAACACTGCAGTATAAGCTATTATTGTGGAGATGATTGTGTTTTTTCTTCCCTAGTATCAAAAATCACACACACGAAAACAAAATCATAAACGCACATATATACATACCTCATATTTCATGCAGACCTAAGCACTCAGAAATGTCCTTGGACTATTTGAGAGGACCTAATCTCCAGAAGGGTAAAAAGAGAGCAGGCATATATGTTTTATCAACGAGATTAAGAGATGGGTCAGCTGGCCATTCTCTTAATAAGAATGGAGTTTTTATGATACGAATCTGTTTGTAGTGAACTATTCTTTGTTATAGCAGACATTTGTGGCCATTCTAAACTACCCATCTCAGCAAAATATGAAACTGTATATGCTTTATTCTGGCACCTTTGAGGGCCTTGATTTTTCAGAAGGTAACACACCCCCTCCTGCTGCCAAGTCCAGGAGTTTGAGACCAGCCTGGGCAACAAGTGAGACTTTGTCTGTACAGAAAATAAAAATAATAAAACAAAATTAGTCGGGCATGGTGGTGAACGCCTGTAGTCCCAGGTACTCAGGAAGCTGGGGTGGGAGGGTGGGAGGATGGCTTGAGCCTGGGAGGTCAAGGCTGCAGTGAGCCAAGATTGTCACACTTCACCCCAGCCTGTGCTATAGAGCAAGACCCTGACTCAAACAACAATTTTTTTTTTTTAAAAAAAGAGTCTTAAAGACCAAATTACACTCTTTTGATAACTAGATGTTACTGAACAGTTATGTAATGGAATGTCTTCAAGGGACACTTACTATCGATGGTTTCACCAGGCATAATTGTTAACGATTACTAGAAAAACCAAAACCAAAGCTCACAAATTTCATACATAATAGGTTAAGCCCCATAAGCAAACCCAGTCCTTTAAACAAATGACCATATTGCAGTGTGGTATATATGGTGACCAGATCTAAAGGATGGGCTCTGTTTAAAGGCTCAGGGAAAGTTTCAGAGAAGTAACAGTTGTCTTATAAACTAAAACAGAGTAAAAGGGGTTCTACTCCAAGGGAGTGGTGTGTTCACAGGCACAGAGATGTAAATAGCATCACATATTTTGGAAACTAAGCAAAGCCGAACAAAACGTGAAAAGAAGGATGACCAGGAATGAGGCTGAAAAAAAATAGAGGCTAGATCATGTAGCAATGTTTGCCACCCAAAGACTACCCAGTTCTTCTGGTGGGTAGGGGTAAATGAGGCTTAAGATTTGGGAGACCTAGTCATGCTTTTATTTTAGATGGATTGCGTTTCATCTCCACCAATGCTGCCCAAGTTCAAATCTTCATTAGGTAAGCACCTTCCTTGAGAGCACAGTGAAACTGTTTTATTTTCCTTGGTACAGTTATTAATAGCGTTTCTTTTCCTCCTCAAAAGTATCTCAATTTGGGCAATAACTTATAGTCACTGTACTTTGGAGTGTCCTTGTCTCTAGTTTTTAATGTTTCTAAATCCGTCCTCTAATCCCCACCTTGCTCTCAGTGGGGAGTTTTTTGAGATAGACTTGGGGCAGAGCTTGGCAAGATCTGTTCTGTGTGTGTGTTTTAATGTGTGGTGAAGGAGTTGAAGATAAATCCCAGAATTCTGGCCCAGAAACTGATGATTAATTAGGAGAGAGAGGTTTGCCGACTGAAGGTCACTTGAGAGTTTGTGATAATAGTTGCTCTGGGAGCAACCTTGGATTTCTTTCCAGGGAATAAACATAGCTCTTTGACTTACAAGAGAAAGGGTAGGGGAAAAAAAAGACTGAAGAATAAAGAAAGGGAAAATAATATTTATAACTCAGAACAAAAATTGACTGCTGAATTGAAATCCCACATCAGCTTTTGACAGAGCACGGGACCATAATCTCATTTTACTAGTAAGATATCATGATATTAGGCATAATTATGCCTACCTGCTTCATTCAAGGCAAAATCTTCTGCCTTCATTTTCTTTGCCTTCCAAAATAAGAATATTTTGGAACTCATTGAAGTGAACTGATAACCTACATAACTTGTCAGGAAAATAAAGCAGACTTTGATGTTGACAATGCATAAGAATTAAAAGAATCTCAGAAATGACATAGCATGGTAGAGTGGAGAGGACATGGGAGTCTGGGGTTCCAAGCCCCTCTCAGCAGCAGCCTGCGTAACCTTGAGCAAATCATTCTCTTTCTCTAGGCCTCAGTTTTATCATCTGCCAATTTTATATATTAGTAACTTTGCTTTCACATTTTGGTGAGGATGATAAAATAACTTGATAGCTGAGAAGTCTGATACAAACTATGAAGTACTGTTTAAATGCTATATTTGGAAATCATCTTATACCTGGTCTTAATTTTTTTTTTTTTTTTTTTTTTTTTTTTTTTTTTTTTTTTTTGAGACAGAGTTTTGCTCTTGTTGCCCAGGCTAGAGGGCAAAGGCAGGATCTCAGCTCACTGCAACCTCCACCTCCCGGGTTCAAAGGATTCTCCTGCCTCAGCCTCCTGAGTAGCTAGGATTACAGACATGTGCCACCATACCTGGCTAATTTTGTATTTTTAGTAGAGACAGGGTTTCTCCATGTTGCTCAGGCTGGTCTTAAACTCCCAACCTCAGGTGATCCGCCTGCCTTGGCCTCCCAAAGTGCTGGGATTACAGGTGTGAGCCACCATGCCCGGCCTAGTCTTGTTTTGTTACATAGATGATAGAAATTCTCGGAAGTGCATGGAATTTGCTTTAGCTCTGTCCCAATGATGTAGAGTATATCTCTTTTTTTATTGCTAACACAGTGCTAGACTCAAAGGACAGATTAATTCAATTACAGCAAACATATTAATAGTTGGCTTTAAAATCAAAAGCCTCATGAAGATACAAATAACTCCCTGCATCAATTCCTCTGAATCTATCTCTATTTCTTATAACACTCTGGCATGTGATTTATATTTTAAGGGTATGTTGTATGAGCCTCTACACAGTAGACTCCACATGGGCTGGTGTGAAGATTAGGAAATCAGTGACCAGTCAAGCAGGGCAGGCCAGTCAAGCATATGCCACCTTGAACAAGATTTTTCCCTAACCATTTTGCCAGGCTTTTCTTGCTGGTGATGGATGAAAATGCTTGAATCATCCCTGTCATCATTTGTGTTCAGTGGTCAATCACAGATTTGAATCCGGTTTGTTGCTGTAAGTGGGATTTAGAAACTTGTCTTTTGTCTTGGAAGAATCCAATTGATGGCATATACCTATTTCTTCCAAGAGATTTGGCATTAATTAACTCTATACCAGGCATAGAGAATTACTGAGAAAAGATGCTTTCCAGGTATCAAAGGGGGCTTTTTCTGTTAGTGCCAGGGGAGTAAATTGCTGCCATTTGGGAAATACATTAATTCTTTCAGGCAACCAGTGCCATGCGGTGTAATAAAAAGGGCAATTTATCACATGGTATCTTAATGGCCTAGAAGGGTTAATGCATCTTTAGTTGAGGATTGTACTCTGTTCCCCAGTGAAATCATGATGATTTCTTCACAGAGTCATTTAGGTTAGAATATAATGCCATTAATCCCCCACCATCCACGCATTACCCGCCCCCCCAAAAAAATGAGCAGAGGAACAGATAGAAAAAGGAACAAAATTTTTTAAAATCACATTGTCATTTTAAGACCTGCTCTTTTTGGAAAGGAGCATTTCTCCATGCTATTCCTATCCACCTCACACTCCCAAGGTCCACAAGTAAACACATGTAAATGCAAACTGCCACCATTTTAATCAGAGTGCATTTGAAGCCCATGGGCACTCACAATGTGAAATGATTAGAGTGGCCCAGAGGAGTCTTTAATGAAAGATGCCATTGACAAGATAACAGTGGTTTTTGAATGTTGTTAATAGATCTGAATGGAAGTTGCACCTTAATTCAATAAGGGGAAAGTCACTGGTTCATGAGTTTGATTGCACATTGTAAAGGGGCACCACATACTGTAATTATTTTTATTTGTATGTGCCATCTCCTTTATTGTCCATGCTGGAAGTAGAAATAACCTGTCTTATTAAGATATTTAATATATATCATCCTTTCCACTTCACTTTGTTATAGCCTAATAAAAATGCCAGAAAACACCAGCCCACAAGGAGACAGCCCCCACACTTTCTAAGACAATCCACATAGCCCTTTGAAAATCTGGACAATCAACCTCCTATTTCTCACAGTTATAATCTTTAAAATAAACCATAATAACTTCCCAGGATTCCATACAGTCATATACAAATATAGAGCTTCGCTTTGCAAATTATGGTGGGGGTTCTGGAAACTGAAACAATGAAGATAGCCCTAAAGTGAATAGATACCTTGGTTGGATTGCATGGTGTGTGAGAGACAATAGTGGCTCAGGAGGCAGCCACAGGAGGTCTCAAGGCATGAAAAGCATGGCAGAAGGTAGAAAGCTGGCTCCCTAGAGATGTCATGTCTGTGAATCTACAACTGTGCAAAGGGGAATTTGCAGATGTAATTAAGATCAAAGACTTTGAGAAGCAGATTATCCTGGACTATCCAAGGAGACCTAACATAAGGGTCCTTAGGAGAGGAAGGTAGGAATATCAGAGTGAGAGATGGATTTGAAGGTGTCATGTTCCTGGCTTGAAGATGGAAGAAGGGGCCTTGAGCCAAGGAATACAGGTAGCCTCTAGAAACTGGATTCTCCTAGAACCTTCAGAAGGAGAACAAGCCTGCTGTCGGCAGTCTCATTAGCTTAATGAGACTTCTGACCTAGAGAACTGTGAGATAATTTGTGTTTTAAACCAGGAAATCTGTGCTATAGCAGTTGGGAAACTAATACAAGCCTCTGTTTTGACCCCTTTGTGTACCTCGGGGCCCTTCTTTCCTTGGGCTTTGTTTAGTAGTGTCTTTGAGTCCATTCTTAACAATTCCCGTGCCAACATTTTAATTTAAATTCCAGATGTGGAGATTATATTCCAGGGAACATATTCCTTCTTCCTTCCACTGCCTACCTACCATGTCCCCACTGAAGACACATGCCAATCACAAGAGAGCAGTAGACTGTGGTTCCAGCTCTACCTCGAAGTTGAGCTGTGACTTTGGATCACCCACCCCAGGCCATGCATCTGAATAAAGAAGGTGTTGGCCTCATAACTCCTGAGCCCCTCCCCAGCCTAAAATAAAAGGATTCCGTGAAATAGGTTTCAGTATAAATGGATAAACCACGTGGTGGCTATAAAAAAAAATGCCCCAGCAGCGTGACACATAGTCCCACTCTTCTCCCATCCTCTTCACTCTCATTCATTTTCAGGCATTTTCAATGAGCCATCCTCTCACTGTCTCCCTTCTTCTGAAAAGACAAGCTAAATGCAAGCCCGACACTGCATGAAAGATGAGGCTTAAAATTGTGTCTAGGAACTGGTGATTTACACATAATTTGTGATTCCTGCAGTATATTAATTGGTAAACATCTTAGGAATGTGTGTGTAAACTAAAGTCATTTAACATATGCAAACAGGGTAATCTCTCTGTGTGGTGTTGCTCAGATTTCAGCAAATTCAGATACTCATTGTGAATTGTGTATGTAATTCCCATCCCACCCCAACCCCATGCCATCTCTCTTTCTGTGATCCTATTTCAGATAATAGCATGTAGGTGACCCAGATCTTTAAGCCCTTTACTAGTAGATCCATATGCTTCTATTCTCAGTAAATTGTGCTTGTTGCTTTTAATAATCCACTGTTCTAACTGCTCCTTTTCCTGCCCCAATGAATGGAATATAATGGCTTGATGAGCTATAACATTACGAGTTACTGCTAATCAACCCCTCAACCTGACATCCTTGCTTATTAATTCACATGTTACTTAGAGAAATGGGATGTAGGAACAGTCCCTGTGTGGTTGGATTTTCCATCTTAGTAGTATCAGCCAGATTCTTAATATTCAGAATTTAAAATTGACCATCATCCAAATTCCACTTCAGAATGGAATGTCCTATATTTGATGGAGCACCAAGGCCCCAGGACATGAGGTCTTGTTTTGCATATTTTCTTAAGAATTATACAACTTTGTTCTCAAATGTTAGTGCTAGCACCACCTTGCATGTAGAAAATGCAGGTTCCTGGGCCCTATCCCTGAAATAACAAATCAGTGTCTTCATTGCTGGCATCCAGGAATATAATTTTAAATAAGCTTCCTAAGAAATTTTGAAAAAAAAAAATAACAGTTTCAGAACCACTTGAAGATTAAAACAGGAATCTGTTATAATAAAGAGATATTGCTGAATGTCACTTTTGTCCTCCATTCTGCCCCTGACTTCCTGTTCCCTCTCTCCAGAGTTTGTTTTCTTAAGTCACACATAGTGATTACCAGAAGTAGAGGACATAGCCACAGTGTTGGGATTGACTGATGGGGAAAGCTGGTTTTAAAGGGTCCATCTCTCTGGGAGATTCTATGATGTCATTTCCCTGGGGCTGATCTGAAATCTCTAGTCAGAGCAATTGAGAGAGAGATCTGACTGAGAGAGAGAGAGAGAGAGAGAGAGAGAGAGAGAGAGAGAGAGAGAAATAATAAGCCTTAAGACCTTAATGTTTATCCACAGCACTTTTAGCACCCCAGGTCAAAATCTGAGGATCTTAATGGAAAATGAATAACAAAACTATATGTCTTGTTGCTGGAAAACTCTAGGAGGCTGCTTTCTGAGCTTTTAAGACTGAGTACAGCTTTCATCTATCAGCCTTGATATCTTTTCCATTCAAATATGATTTAATTTTATATCGACCCAGGGTCTGACATAGTAAAACCATCATTACTCTCCTGCCTGGATTCCTGAGTGATACTCTGGGTAAAGATGATCAAATTGACATTAATATAGAATATAGACCATAAGGAGGAAAGGGGGAAACAGTAATTACTAAGCCCAGCATGGAAGACAACATCTACAGTAAAAACCTCATCTGGGACCTTGGAACTGGTTGGTAGCTTTCCTTAAAGAAAGTAAAGTGTTGCTGGTCTAACAGCATGTCAAGGAGTATTGAGCACAGAGGCAAAATGTCCATGATACACCTCCAGTGCTGCCGTGGTTATTAGCAGTTGCTGCCTTGTAGTTGACTTCCAGTATGACCTGCAGTTGGCAGTGGTGTGCAGTTGGGTGCTGCAGGATGTCAGGTACTACGTGGTGAGGTCTGGACCATCACCCTGTCGCTGCCAACTGTAGTGCCTTCATCATTCTCCACCATTGGTTTCATACATTAAGCAGTGGCCCTGCTGATTTCTTTTTAAATTATTTCAATAGTTTTGGGGAAACAGGTATTGTTTGGTTACATGAATGAGTTATTCAGTGGTGATTTCTGAGATTCTGGTACACCCACCACCCCAGTGGTGTATACTGTACCCAACCACTGACAGCACTAGATAGGTCATCAAGACAGAACGTCAACAAAGAAACAATGGACTTAAATTTTGCCTAGAACAAAATAGACTTAACAGATATTTATAAAATAGTCTGCCTGCCGATTTCTTTGTAAAAATTCTGGAAAAATTCTCCCTGGGCCTTTTATTTTCATGCATTCATTTTTTACTTTATTTTATTTTATTTTATTTTTTGAGACAGAGTCTCACTCTGTCGCCCAGGCTGGAGTGCACTAGGGTGATCTCAGCTCACTGCAACCTCCGCCTCCTGGGTTTGAGCAATTCTCTTGCCTTGGCCTCCTAACTGGGACTGCAAGTGCCACCATGCCTAAAATTTTTTTTTTGTATATCTATATATATATATGTGTATGTGTGTGTGTGTGTGTGTGTGTGTGCATATATATATATATATATATATATATATTCATTCAGTAGAGACAGGGTCTTATCATTTTGGCCAGCCTAGTCTTGAACTCTTGACCTCAAGTGATCCTCCCGCCTCAGCCTCCCAAAGTGCTGTGACTGCAGACATGAGCCGCCATGCCTGGCTGCATTCACTTTTTTTAAACAAATATTTTTTTTAATATTGACAGAATTTCAAACTCAAGTTGCCAGAATAGTATCAAGAATCCCTGTGTATCCTGCACTCAGATTCACAAATGTCAATATTTTACTAATTTTTTTGTATTTGTCTCTTTCTTCTCTCCTTCATTTCCATATACATACAAATGAATAAAATACATGTATATATACGTGCATGTATACATATATATGTATACGTATATATGTATTTTATTCATTTGTATGTATATAGAAATGAAGGAGGAAAGAGACAAATACAAAAAAATTAGTAAAATATTAACATTTTAACATTTGTTAATATTAACATTTTAACATATTAACATTTGTGGAAAAAAAAAATATATATATATATATATAATTTTTTTTTAAACCACAGTGAATAAGATGACGGATACTTCCATGTATATATCCCCCAAACAAGAAATTCTCGTATATAACCATAGCACAATTAACAGGGGAAATTAACATTAATACTCTTACTATGCTCAACACCTGATTTGTATTTCATTTGTTTTCTGAATAATGTTCTTGAGAGCAAATTAAAGTCCAAGTACCCTCATTGCATGCTCTTGTCCTGTGCCTCTGGTCTGCTTTCTTCTGGAACCATTCCTGAGACTGTATTTCATGACATTGACAGGTTTAAAAAGTGCAGATGAGTTATTTTGGAGAATACGCCTTTCTCTGAGCTTGTCTAATGTTTCCTTATGAGGAGATTCAGGCTGTGGACTTTTGGCACAAATGTCACAGAAGTGATGCTAGGTTCTCTTCATGGTGTCCTGTCAGGAAGGTATATTCTGTGGATCCATCCCATTCCTGGGAATTTTAACTTGGAAATTCATGTTAGGTGATGTCTGCTGGGAAAGTACTATTTTACCCTTGGTAATTAGTTAAGTACCTTGTGGGAAGATACTTTGAGAATGTGTAAATGGTTCTTTATTACTGTTTAAACTTTCACCCAATAGATTAACATCCATTTGATTCTCAACTGAACCAAGTATTCATGTAGTTGATTGGTAATTGATGGTTTTCTACATTTATTAGTTGGTTTTCTCTTGTGTGGAAGAGTTTTCCCTTCTTATTGATTGATTTCTATGTGAATTTTTATTTTGTGGATTCTTATAGTATTAATGAGTTATAATTCTTTACTGTCACAATTTAATGTAATGCTCAAAAGGTTCCAGATTTGATTAGTGAGAATCTCTTTAAGCTGGCTTCTGTGTCCTTTTCAACAAGTATTTTTGAGTGCTTACAGGATATATCAGGCACTGGGAATGCAATTAAGAGCTAATCAGAAAAAAAGAAAAAATCCCTGCAATCCTAGCTACACAAGAGGCTGAGGCAGGAGAATCACTTGAACCCAGGATATGGAGGCTGCAGTGAGCAAAGATGGTGCCACTGCACTTCAGCCAGGGCAAAAAGAGTGAAACGCTACTTCAAAAAAAAAAAAAAAAAAAAAAAAAAAAAAAAAGCACCCTGGCTTCAAGGAAATTATGCAGAGAAAAAATAATAAATAGGCAAATGGTGTGGCACACTAGAGGGCATTAAGTGTTGAGGAGAAAAAGCAAAACCAATATCTGCTTTTAGTCTTGGGAACATTTCGATTACCAAGTCCTGGTCAGAGAAAGCCTCATTAGTAAATGTCAGTTAAGCAAGGACCTGACACGCACAAGGTGGGTAAATCATGTGGATGTCTAGGGAAAAACTCTTCCAAGCAGCACCCAGCACCCCAGAGGAGGAGGAACTATAGCAGTTCCATGAGGTGAGAACACACTGGCATTTTTAGTAGGATGACTGAGGTGGCTGCATGGAGGACAGACTGTGAAAGGTAAGAATAAAAGCAAGGAGACCAGCATCATTTCCAAGGAGTCTGAAATGCCCATCATGCACATTCCTAAGGCATTGAGAATTTTAGTCAGAGTGTACATTGACGCAATGACAATATATGACAATTGCATGAATTAGTCATCTCAGAAAGAGGAGTTCCTACAGAAATAAGACCCATCTCTTAAATTATTAAACTTTTTGTATTGATACACAGCATTTAAACTACAAATATATATGCATGTATGTATATGTGAATATGTATGTACAGATAGAGAACAATGAAAAACATTATGTAGCAAAAGCTCTATGCAAAAAGGTTTTTCAGTCTACAGACCATACTAGGGTGTGTGATACATCAAGGTGATTGGTATTTTTATCTTAAAATTACCGCTGTTATTAGTTCACAGTTATTGGCTCACAGCAATTTTAGAAAAATGTGTTCCTTTTTTTCCCAGCAAGGACATGTATACTGCTTTGTTGTGGATTATGAAATATGGGAAAGCTTAAATGCCATCTATGCTTTCTTTAAGAAGGAGGTTCATTTTTGTCCACATCCAGTTAAAGGTTTCTCTCCCCAGCCCTCTGTCCTCAAATGTCCTGAATCTGTATCCATGATTACACTTGGACTATATTGCACCTTCTTCCCTGATCTTTCCTTGGAATGTCATAAGATCCAGCAATTTGGCCAGAAATTTCCTAATGGTAACAGAAAAGAAAAGTACAATCTGGTCACAGAGAGTGAGAAATTTTGGGTTATTTTCCTGCCATCACCTTGATTGACTCCTCTGTGACCTTATGCTGTTAACACCTGCCTCCACAGGTGTGTGAAGAGCTTTAATTAATATTTGTAAATCTCCCTTTTTGTCACAGATAGGAGGTAGCAGAAAAGGATGTGTTGTTATTAATCATGGGGAGAAAAACATGGAGAGATTTTTGTGAAGTTCTGGTGAACTTCCTTCACCAGAGACCTACACCCTACACCCATGGACACTATTTTCACAGGAGGAGAATTAAATATAAATCTTGATTTACTTACTTTGCACTTAAGGAAATGCCCAATGCCTATTTAGTGTAAAGCTCCTATTCGATACCCTGGCTCATATTCAATATGTGCTACCTCTGACTCTTAAGCCTGTTTAAGTTACCACTGTGAAAGGAGTCTTGCTATTCACAACGAGTGTGAGAGTTCATCTAATTAGCTGATTTCAGTTCATTTGGCCTTAAATAATTCCCCAAATTCCCATATGTTTGAACAATATGTTCAACAAGGGGGATGATTCTCTGAAAGCAATTAAATAGTTCTTTTAGGAGAGCTTGTCATCGGTCACTCACAAGCTTCCCTACTATTCCTGTCCATGATGAATGCAGGCGGTAATTACATGGAAAGTGCTTCACCCTCGCTGATGGCCGCTGGCAGGCACCCACATACAGGCTGCACATTGGAATTTTATATTTTTTTCAAACCTCAAGTATATTATTCTAGGCTTTCCATAGAGTGTTTGCTGTTGCTAATATACTGCTTTCCAATCCCTCCTCTCCTCGCGTGCCCTACTTAAAGGTAAATTAAGACATAATCATCTTAACCATGTTTTGTCCATATAGGGAGTATTATGCATTTTGGACTGTGGTTACCTTCGTGGAGGACTGAATTTTTTAAAGATATCTCCAGGGCTTCTTGGAGAGGAGAGGAGACAGTGTGGTAACATTACATCTACTGTTTTAGACACAGTAGACATAAGATGCTTCTCAATTATATGGCTTAGCTTTATTGCAGCAGCAAATGATAATGAGCTCAAGTATAACCATTACTAACTTGAGAGAATAGGAGATGTCAACATAAGCAATTCACCAATGAATAGCACATTAGATGAACTCAGAGAAAAACTCTTTGTTTATATAAGATCATGGGGAAGGTGGCATATTTTAGCACTAAATTTTATCTTTATTTTGCCCAAGGGGTTGCTTTTTTGGTCAAGGATGACAAATGTAAATGTCCTTCCTAGGTAGTATAAGTAAAAGCTTTGGTAATAATACCAATGCCAGCTCTCCCACTATCATTGCTCTATATTCAATATTATTATCTTTCTTACAAGTGAAAATACAGCCAACAAAAAAGAATCAAATAGCTTGCTGAAGAGCACATATGCCATTAGGGGAAAAATAAGCAGACTTCTGGGTTCTTCTCACTGATGACTGTTCCGTAAACTATTCCTCCTTACTGTTTGAGGCACAGATTAAAAACAAAAGCCAAAAAAATGAAAGAGGGAGGCATTCAGTTAGGTATTATTATTCCATTTTAGTTAACCGTCACTTTTTTTTATCTGTTCCATGACTCTGCATTCTCTCTGTAAATAATTCACAATTCAGAAAATCTGAACACCAGGTTTGGATGCAATAATTTTAAATTTAGATCTAAAATAGAAAATAGTTGGAAGTTATATATTTATGTATTATATTATCCACATTTGTAGCTGTCTACTATGCTATCGCTTTATAAGCTATGTATTTGTGCATTGGCAAAAAGTTTTCAAAGCAAGAATAGACACTCGTTCTTTATATTCAAAATACTGTTTGGCTTCATAATAATTTGCTTTATAATTTACCAACATTAAACATATTTTAGATAGTTTTTGTTTGCTCATTGGTAATGGCATCAACAAGAATAAAGATTTGGTAGCTGGTACGTGATCCACCAACCAGGTCTTTGCATTCTCCAATTCTGCCCCATATTTCTAAAGAAGCATTTGTCATTTTGTTAATTGGTTTGTCAAAACCTAGATTTGAAATCTAGATGTAAACTCCCTCCCTGTGTCTAAGAAGTTCAGGACAAATGCCTGTTCTCCAGACCAGTCCTTTGTAAAAGAAAATTCTGGAAAGGAATACTTACAAGCCTGAAGAAAACCCCAGTTCATTAACCAAGGTAATACGCCCCCTCCTCTACCTACTTCTCTCTTTTATCCTTTTCTCTGCTGTGAAGCCTTCAGTCAGATGGCTCTGAGGTGCTCCTGAGTCCTGAAGTCACCTGTGGTCCTCCAGACATGATCGTCACCACTCCCTTTGCATTGACTATCCCACACTGTGCAGATGTCAGTTCTGAGCACTGGAATATCCATTTAAAGAAGAGGACACAGCAAGGCAAATGGGAGGTGAGACCCTTTACTTTCTTTTTTAAACAATGGGATTTCGTTTCCACCTATGGAATAGATTTAACTTTAACATTAGAACACCACAAATCAGTATTTCTTTGTTTGGCAAATGGTTGGTGGCAAGTGTTTTATAATATCTTAAACGTATTGTTTAGTTTAGTTTTGTTTTGTTTTCCGTGATAACAGAAAAGAGAAGCAAGAGGTAATCCAAAGCTTTCTTGTTTGGTGTTAGAATATACTTGTAATTACCCACATAATCATCTCCGCTTACATACCTGCTCATTAACCCCCTTCACTTCCTCCTTCGCCTTGTCCCTGTCTGAATGGACATTATTCTGTGGCCTCTGTGGAGTTAAGGAGGAGGTTCAGGGCAGGCAGTCTGTGTTCAGAAAGGAAATAACTATTATCTATTTATTTTCCATCCTGGGGATGAGAAGGCATCTATGTTTAATCAGGAACACATTTAGTACTTAATATTTTTTTTTAGTTAACAAATGCATTAAAAATGATCATCAGTGTCTGTTTCCTCGTGTGTATGAAAGCATACAGAAGGGATAAGTATGAGACACGGAAAGAGAATGAGGACACGTAATAGGACATGAACAAGGGAGACAGTCACAGCAAAGACAGACTGTAGTTGAATTACTATTTTAAGTGAACGCTCTGATTTATCTGCCTGATAGTGCTTCCTTACGTCCATCTGAAGTCAGTTTGTATGAAAGCAGAATTATCTCGTTGGAACACAGTGACCTGTTCCAGACAGTTCTGGGGTCCTGCTTCCCAGGAGGTACTTCAGGCCAAATAAGTAAAAGGAAAATCCTGAGTGTTTTTTGTTTGTTTGTTTGTTTGTTTTTTGAGACGGAGTTTTGCTCTTGTTACCCAGGCTGGAGTGCAGTGGCTCGATCTCGACTCACCGCAACCTCCGCCTCCTGGGTTCAAGCAATTCTCCTGCCTCAGCCTCCTGAGTAGCTGGGATTACAGGCATGCGCCACCATGCCCAGCTACTTTTTTTGTATTTTTAGTAGAGACGAGGTTTCACCATGTTGACCAGAATCTCTTGACCTCGTGATCCACCTGCCTCGGCCTCCCAAAGTGCTGGGATTACAGGCGTGAGCCACTACACCCGGCCGAAAATCATGTTTATTTAGGAGAAGAAAATTCCCAGTTGCTGCAATGGATTATCTTTACCTTGCCAACTGGTATCTTCAAACTATTTTCTTTGTTCTGGAATGCATTCTGCTATTGAGTGAGTCCTAGTGCAACCACAAGTGGATTTCCTGGGACATGAAATTCTATCGGTTCATTTAAGGGCCATGTTTCAGTCCCCTTCCCATTATGTTTGGCGTTGCTTTGATTTTTGCCACTTTAGTTTTTCTTCTCAGCACTTCCTCACAATCTCTTATACACAGATGGTATAATAGTTATCCTCTATCAAACTAGTCACACATATTAAAGTTCTTATCAGGGAGGGTGAAATATTCTAGTAGATCTTATCTGGTTCACATATCTAGTGGTCACTTATAAATGATTTCAGTGGGATGAAAGGGGATAAAATATTTGAGGGAAAATAAACATTACCTTAAGGATTTTTAAAGAGTTGTAAGAAATAGATGTTTGTTAAAAAAAAAAAAAAAAAGTTTGATCATCGATAAGGTTTAAGATTTTTAAAACTCAACATTGAATAAGCCAGAAATAGAACTTCTAAAGTGATTTTTGTTATTACGACCAATGAAGTAGAAATTCCAACACAATGAACATAACCATTTCTTGAGGTTTTTTTTTTTTTTTTTTTTTTTTTTTTTTTTTTTTTTTTTTTTTAAAACAGAGTTTCCCTCTATCACCCAGGCTGTAGTGCAGTGGTGCAATCTCAGCTCACTGCAGCCTCTGCCTTCCAGGTTCAAGCAATTCTCCTGCCTCAGTCCCTCACATAGCTGGGACTACAGGCCTGTGCTACCACACTTGGCTAATTTTTGTTAGTAGAGACAGAGTTTCATCATTTTAGCCAGGCTGGTCTTGAACTCCTCACCTGAGATGATTTGCCTGCCTCAGCCTCCCAAAGTGCTACAATTAAAGGCATGAGCTACTGCACCGGGCCCATTTCTTGAATTCTTGGTGTCAGCAGTTATTTTGATAGAAATGGAACAGTTAACATCAGGAAAATTGGGACAATAGGAATATTCTGAAGAAAATGTTTATATTTGTGTGTGTATTTATTTGTAACCTGGCAATATAATCGCATCTTATTTCCAAGTGAGAGAATAAACATACCTTTCCCAACAGGAAGTGATGTCAGTGGAGGATGAATCCACATCCTGTTACTGCCTTTTGGACCCCTTTGCGTGTCATGTGCTCCTAGACAGCTTTGGGACCTATGCACTCACAGGAGAGCCAATAACAGACTGTGCTGTGAAGCAACTGAAGGTGGCGGTTTTTGGCTGCATGTCCTGTAACTCCCTGGATTACAACTTGAGAGTTTACTGTGTGGACAATACCCCTTGTGCATTTCAGGTCAGCCTTTGTTTTAATAATTTTCTTTTGGTGTCATGAAAGTGTAGGTTTTCCAAAAGATCAGTATCAATTGAAAATTCTATTATTGAGTGTCTGGAAAATGAACCCAAGCTACTGTAACTACCCAGTGGATTCACCTTGCCCGCTGCCTAGACAGAGCCGATTTATCAAGACAGAAGAATTGCAATAAAGAGATACATGCAGAGCCAGCTGTGCTGAAAACCAGAGTATTATTATTACTCAAACCAGTCTCCCCAAGAATTCACGGATCATTGTTTTGAAGGACAATTTGGTGGGGAGGGGCTAATGATTGGAAGTGCTGACTGGTTGCACTGGAGATGAAGTCTTAGGGAGTCTAAGCTGTCTTCTTGCACTGAATCAGTTCCTGGGTTAGGGCTACAAGATAGATAAGCCAGTTTATTCACGGGGTGGTGCCTACTGATTCATGTACAGGGTATGCAAAATATCTCAAGCACTGATTTTAGGATTTACAATAGTGATGTTATCCTCAGGAGCAATTTGGAGAGTGTCAGAATCTTGCAGCCTCCAGCCGCAAGACTTCCAAACCATCATTTCTAACCTTGTGGCTGATTTGCTAGTCCTACAAAGGCAGTGTAGTCTCCAGGCAGGAAGGGGGATTGTTTCAAAGTTAAATTATAATGTAAGCTAAGTTTCTCCCAAAGTGCCTATACACAGGAATGAACAAGGACAGCTTGGAGGTGGCCTAGGAGCAAGGTGAAATTGGTTAGGTCAGATCTCTTTCACTGTAATAATTTTCTGTTATAATTTTGGAATGGCAGTTTCACCACTGGTTTGACTGGGATTGAAGCAAAAGCCGTGCTACTGTGTGGTCAGCAATATAAAATGGGTTGGGGTACTTGGCATTCAAGAAGAGAGAAAAGCTAAACACATGTGCAGAACATTGTGTACTAAATTATGCAACCGGCCAGAAATGTAGTCAGAATTCAGCAAACAGAGACACAAACGGAGAAGAGTTTTTGAGAACCATTTTACAGATTTTCATGGAGGGATGCGATTTAGGAACATAACAGAAAGGAACATGACATCAAGAGAAAAAAATAGCATGAGCCACAGGAACAAAGAGAGTTATTTGATGTTCAGAGGGCAGTGAGAAAATTGCTTGAATCAACTGAAGGTTGTAGTTAGGGAACGACAATTATAAATCATACCTATCACCAGGCAGTGATTTTATATCCCAGACTATAGTCTATTAATTATCAGGGCTACTAGGGCAGAGATGGTTCAAGGTTCCTTTCCATTTTTGGTACTTTTAATCATGTAAAATTCATTTTAATTTAGCTACTCAGGAAGACTGCACGTTTATTAATAGCAACAAGGATGATGCAGAACTGCCTGTGTTAGCTCTGCCCATACATAAATAGCACAGCTCTCCTGACACACCTCATTCCAGATCCCTGCTATTTCAGTTTGGGGTCATTAAGTCCATTATGCAGAGCATTTTCTCAGTAACTAGATTTCAAGACACTTAACTAGAAAACTCATGTTTACCAGTAGAAAAAAATACCATGACTTCACTCCTGAACAATAAGCCAGTAAAAGTGACATAGAGCCAGCCTGTGTTTCCAGACCACCCCTGAGTATCTCTTAAGTAGCACAGGTCATTGCGAAGGGCATGCTTCATCTTTGGCTGCTCACAAAAGGGGCTTCTTTCAGAGGTGTGCCATTTTGTGGAATTAGACACTTCAGTGTAAGTAGTTAAACTTCCTCCCACAATTGTCATTTAATACTTTTCCTCTGCACTCCCCACCCCCTAGTAAAAAGATTGCTCCAAAAGAAAATATTTAACAGATATTCAGAAAGCAAAAATAAAGAATAAATATCTTAAATGGAGGGTTCATGTTGGGGTCGCTACTATCACTAAGCAGGTGTAAAACGCACCATGACTCAAGTTGAGTGTTTAGTAACTCAGCCAGATTTTAAAGGCGGAGTAAACTGGAATAGCCATGGAGCATCATGGAAGATTTCCAATCTCCTGGCTGATATAGATAACCCACTGCTGACTGCTGTGCCTGTATGAAGCTGCTCACCCAACTGCCTTGGAAGTCAGCCCTCATAACCAGTTTGGAGTTTTCTTTGAATAATGGTCTCCCTGCTGATGTATACAGCAGTGAGATAGACGTGTACTTAAAAGAGCTTTTTCTCAGTGACTTTCAGATCATCTATTTTCATGTCTGTTCATTGCTACCATATTCTACCATGGCTCCACTCTTCACAGATGAATACAAATTACCGTGGACGTCATGAAGACACCCTAAACATAGCTTTTCAAACCACTATTCATTTCTGGTTGGTAATAGAATCTTTTTAGCCAGTACCAGGGAGAATGCTATTCTCCCTTTAATTGAATCCAAATGTATTTCATCATAGAAAGATATTTCTTAAATTAGTAAAACTCTTTAATTTCGCTCCAGAGAAATGTTTTTCCATAGATATATCTTTTTACCTCCAGTGGTTCTCTCTCCTATTATGGCAAATAAAACTGATTTTAAAGCTGTATTCGGTTGCGCTTATTGACAGGATGTATATGACAGCTGTCACGAGCAGAAAGGCCATGTATCCCCTCTGGGGTTTTGAAAGATCATCAACCTTGCTTGGATAAGTTTTCTGGCCCACATATGGATTAAAATGAAACTTGTGGCTTTTCTGAACTGTGACTTCCTAATATAGGAAACAGCCATTTACTCCTCAGTCTTAGTTTCTGAAACTGTCTTGCTTTCTGGATTTTTACTTTGCTAAGTGAATGTGTTCAGGGCCTTCTGCATAGATTTACTTTTATCACCTGCATATTCCAAATAATTTGTTTCATATTGTGATGCTTTCATATGTGTTATTGAATTGGAGGAGGAAATTAGAATCCATTAAAACAGTTCTATTTTAGGAAAGTCTTAAAAACAGTTCCTTTTTTGAACCCCTAAAAGACCTCACAAATTAGTATTTAGCGCTCTCATCTTCTGTGGGGCGTAAGCTGAAAATATAGTATATGGTAATAACATTTTCTGCAACCCTCAAAGAACCCTGACTTCTTAATCACAATCAGTAAGTAGTTTTTTGTAGAGCATTTCTGCAGAAATTGCCCACCCTGGAATGTGCTTCAACCACCTTATAATGATATGTTTGTTGTAATTAGGAAATCGATGTGAACATGGTTGTGACAGATGCTGTATTTATTGAGTGCATCTTTCATATCCCAAAGACTGATAACAGCTATGTGCCCAATTCTAACTAACTGTACTCTTAACCACAAAGAAGCTGGGGTTAAGTGCATTGTTGCATCTTTGATTTCATTCATGTCTCACTGGGAGATTATATCCCATGAAACACTTAAATGCCTACCCTCTCCCTGGAAGACCTTACGAGAAGGAACAGGTAGAGACTCAACTCCACCTGTCCTCTCAGAACTGAGAGGAGACCAGGAAATATAATGGGCTCCCCATAGAATATTCCTTGAGATAATTTCAGTATCTAAATAGGGACATTCTCTATTTTTAGTCCTGTCTTTCTTTCCTTGTACCCCATACAGGGCTATTTGATTTGAGTCTCATTTGCTCTCAGGGTAGCTTATCTGAGTAATGGTAGCAATTTCTTTGACAAAAACAAAATACCTCATGTACCTGGCTAAGACATAATTAGTTTCAGATTTCTGAAGATCTGTTCTGATAAACACATCTAAAGCCATCTCTGAAAAATCTGCTATGTTTTTAAAAAATGAAAACATCACCTGCCTGTAGGTAGGTGAAAAAAAGTAAGAAGCCAATGAGTAAATAACTTCTTGTCCTTCCTGCTTTTCTTTTTCTGTAATAATTAGGGCTGCCATTTTATGCTTGTGTATTTGACATTGCCTCCTTTGATAAATTCAAACCAAAGGTTGGGAAATGGTGATATTTCTTCAAAGCAGTAACATTTTGAGACCTGGTTTTGCCTTTTGTTACACACACACACACACACACACACACCGCTCAGATAAACCTTGACATAGATAAGATAGGGTAACTGCTTAATTCCTTGCTTTCCTAAGAATGAAAATAGAAAAAAAAAAAAAAAAAGCTAGGTTTGTTGTTGTTGTTTGGCCATTGTTCCCAGCACTCCTATATAGTACCTCTTGGTACTCATTTCTTACTTGGCATTAACATGGATTTAGAATCTAATTTCAAAGGATTTCCTCCAGATGTAGTTCTTGTGTTTATCAATAATGCAATCTTGAGAAATATTGTTCATGTAAAGCATTTAAAGGAAGACACCATAGCGAACTAATGTGTGTGTGTGTGGTGGGGGGGGGCAGTGTGTGTGTGTAAGTTCAAACAGTTTTGTCTCATAAATATGTAAATTCGGCCTGCCTGTTTTAGTATCCTTGAAGCACACCTAAATATTGCTGCCTGTCAGATTAAATCAACATAGACCTCAATGAGGCACAAAGCACCCTGGCCACAGCTCCTAGAACTGGATGACTTGCAACCCCAGTGTAAAATGATGGAGTAGAATGCTGAGAAAAACCACCATCCAGAGCCTTCAGGTACATTTTATATACAAGAAACTGGCCAGATCCTAACTCCTAGTTTCATTAACTCAGATTATCAGTTTAACAATGGAATGAGGTATTTAGCAGGAGGTCCTTGTCATATAGAGGGCAGATCAGAAAAATCAAATGAATATCACTCACTCTTGGGGCAATTCATCCATGTGAGTGATTTAGAACTAGCTAAGCAGAGTTGTCCATACCTGGCTTGTCATCAGAATCATCCGAGAAATGCTTATAAATACCAAGGCCTAGCCCTGGTATAATACAATAGACTCGGGGAACTCTGTGTTAAGTACAATCCACTGTGTTTGAAGAGTATTTTAAAGCTAGTACTCAGGAGTCTATTTATTTAACTTTGAAGCCAATTGTGCCTTTACAAATTTATAAATACAATTATTAGTTCATTATTGGGCTTTTTCATTTTAATAATTGTTTCGATATAGAGTAACTATAATTGCTTAATATCTTGTACCAGATTACAAGACAGTGTTAATTGTATATTGTTGGCTCAATATGTGCAGATTTAAGGAGTAAGCTAATAGAGCAAAAAATAAATCATGCTGTATTTAAGTTTGAGGCCCTAGAGTAGAAATTTTTAAAGGGTATTCTTCCATGATAATTATAAGCTGATATCTATTATTAAAATTCTTAATATTCTCCATTCTGTGTTTAGACAGTATATTTAATTCTATGGCAAATATAGATGGACTTATGTCATCTTATACATATATCCTACACCGATGAAAAATTATTTATGGGACAGAGTTAATGACAGTCTGACTTTCACATGACTCTTTAAAAACATATCAAGCATACTAATAAGAAAAGGCAGGGAAATCTAAGAGAAAAACCACTGGATCATGATCAAGTTGCCCTGGTCTAGTCTCAGCTCTCCCATTAACTATGTGGTTTTAGGTAAATAACTTTCTTCAGGGGACTTCCATGTTTTCATCTGTAAATAAGGAACTTGGTTGTTCTCAATCTTAAATTCTCTTCTAAATAGAAAAATTCTGTGTAGTTTCTAAATGACAAGATAGTCTAGCACTACACTAAATAACACATGATCTTGGCCAAGTCACTTCATTTCTTTCAAGTTGTAGGTAACAACTACTTCATATTTATTAAGAAAAAATTAAATTTAAAGAGAAGGGTTTACTTGAGAGAGCCTAGTTCAAATACACTTGGAAGAGTTGCTGTTATACTAGGGCTTTAATATGGTCTTAATAAGCACATTTCTTGTTCCTACTTGTTTCTAATCTTTCACCAGAATTGCAAAAAGAGGTTAATATAGGTTAATATATTACCATATTAATTATTTTGTTTGACTATAAATAAACTCAGGTAAGGAACTGAGGTCTAAAGAAAATGATTTGCCCAAGACCACACAGAAATGTGATTAGAATTTTATGCTGCTATCTTCAGTTTATGAAATTGGTATTCTTTTGAGAATATGAAGTCACCCAAAGAGTTGTAATGCACCTTAAAACCGGAGCAATATTACTCAAAAATAAAATACAAAGTCCTTAGCATAGCAAGTAAGAATTCATTATGTGTTTTCTGCCCCAGATTTTCATCATCTCCAATCACACACTTTCCACCCCAGCCTTCCATCCCAGCTCTGTCTAGCCACCATGCCTGTGAATGTCCTGCTCAGCATCTGGAATGTCCTCTCCTTCCTTTTCAAGTGGCAAGTTCCTCCATTTATTTCAAAACGTGGCTCAAATACTGTCTCCTCTAATAATTCCCTGACTCCTTTTCCGATCTCCCCTCCCACCTGGGTCATGGTCACCTTCTGTCTTCCTTAACCTCCTGGGCATACATGTATAGTAACAGTTAGATACTATATTAGAATCAATGCCTAGTGTTCTGACCCTTTCTCAATATTGGAAGTTTCTTGATGGTAAAGATTGGTTCATTTCCACATGCCCAGTGTTCAGCTCCAACATAACTCTGATGGAAATTTAGTAAATCTCCAAGAAGGAACCAGTGACCAGAGACTGCCTAATGTCTCACCCAAGTAGGCATTCATAATTAATTTCCTATCCTGCCCATAGTGCCTCTTTTCTTCCATTCCTTGTAGCCCTCACCAGACATTGGCTACCACGTTATCATGTTCAACTCTGAAATCCACAAGATTATCAATTACCTAGCACTGTACTGTCAAGTATGGTCATTACGAACCACATGTGGATATTTAACTTTAATTAAAATTAAAAATTCAGCTCCTTCATCACTCTAGCCACATTTCAGGTGCTTACTAGCACCTGTAGTCAGTGGGTACCATAACAGACCATGCAGATATAGAATATTTCTACCATCACAGCTAGTTTAGCACAGATCCTTTGGCCCCAAGAAACACCCTTCCCACAAACACCACTAAAGAGCTGGAGAAAATGCCACTGATTTAGTCTTGGAAAAATATACCAGCAACCTTTTAGTAGTTCATGTGTACCTAAAGGATAAAACTTGGATGGCTGCTTCTTCGTCAGAAATGTTTTTGTTACTGTCATTCTACTTATGGACAAGAGACGGTTAAGATAACTGGTAAAGGTGTTTTTACTCATTGATAATTGAAATGCAAATCACACTGCCATGTGTGTACCTATGCAACAATCTTGCATGTTCTTCACATGTACCCCAAACCTAAAATGCAATTAAAAAAAAAGAAATGTATGTTTTATTGTGTTTACAAATGTATTTGTTTTCTACGAGCCTTTTTGTTTTAGAATCTGGATTATAAGACAAAGGATTTCAGCTTTTAATTTTTCCTAGCTCTTCAAGGAAATAACATGTCAATTAATGGTGATTTCAAAAATGGACTTTGGAAGCCTCAATCCCACACAGTCATTTATCATTTCACTGAATATGTATTTGTTTTGATATTCTGTTTGTTATATCATCTCTCCAATGTGATTCTAATACCACAAATTTGGAACCAATGAAGTGGTTTGCTCAACAGAATGTATGCGGATTAAGTTTGTATTAGATTGTATTATATAAAGATTTTTCAGTGAAAGCTACAGGAGTGTTTCCTCGGGAATTTGATTTCTGTTTTCCTGAGCTACAGCTAACTTGATAAACAACTTATTTTTCCTTGGCCTTTTGGTATGATAACTTTTACAAACATTACTACAAATAAATATGATACATGCACACTAGAACATTTATTTTAAGCCAAAAGAATAAATAAAATATAATGCCTGCATTTGTGAAGAAAAATTGAACCAGAGTGGAGGGGTGGCTGTTTCTACTTAGTGTGAAATATGATGATGTGTCAGGTTAAGCATTAATGCATCCCTTGATTATGGTCATAGCAGAGTGAAATTCCTACAGTTGTGGAAACCCAGCAGTATTACAGTTTGCTTGGTGGCAGGGGAGGTGTCTGAATTCTAAACAAAGGCACAGTGTGGTTCAAAGCCTAAGCAACACAAATTGTCTCTTTCTAACCAAGTACTGATCACTCAGCAGTGGTTAATCCTTAGTCCTGAACTTTGTGGGCTATGGAGCTGTAAAGAAGTATGTTTCTCCTCTACTGTCTGCCCGTTTGTGGAAGACACATGGTGGTGAGTGTGCATATCCCTAGACAGGAAATATATAAGCAGTGGGATGTTTCATTATTGATCCTCTTTTCTTTTTCTTCTATAGGAAGTGGTTTCAGATGAAAGGCATCAAGGTGGACAGCTCCTGGAAGAACCAAAGTTGCTGCATTTCAAAGGGAATACCTTTAGTCTTCAGATCTCTGTCCTTGATATTCCCCCCTTCCTCTGGAGAATTAAACCATTCACTGCCTGCCAGGTACTGGCCAAACGGGTTTCTCACAGAAACAGCTTTGCTTTAACTAGCAAGCATGTCACAGATCCCGGCAAGGGTCAGCTTGATTTTCCTCTTCCTTTAAAGGATGGATTTCATCTCAAAACTGTCACAGAAAAGTAACAGTTTGGGCTACACGCAGGGAGTGAAACATATTGTCATAAATTCACAGCATTCTAACAGGTAGGAAGAAAGATACTTGCACATTAGGTGAGATCACATTTCTCCTCTTTCCTGTTGGAATCATTGCTCAATATAGGTTGAAGATGCCAATTTAGCAACATAGAGCCAGGTTTATGGGTTTGTTTGCTTTTATTAAAATCAGTTCATTATGAGACAGCATTTTAATCATATTCAGCAATGAAGAAACAATGTCACTGAGAAACTTTTTAAGGGTGATGATTTTGAGTTATAGGGAGTTATGGCTAGCCAGATGAAAATAAGAGGTTTTGTCTTTTGTATATGAAGTACACTTGCTGCCAAATGAATTAGGCAAGATGGGAAGAAGAAATTTAAAAAATTGAAAAGCAAAGAAAAATCATGCCTTTCTCTTTTGAGATGGAGTCTCTGTTGTCCAGGCTGGAGTGCAATGGTGCGATCTCGGCTCATTGCAACCTCCACCTCCCAGGTTCAAGTGATTCTCTTGCCTCAGCCTTCCAAGTAGCTGGGATTACAGGTGCCTGCCACCATGCCTGGATAATTTTTGTATTTTTTACTAAAGATGGGGTTTCACCATGTTGGCCAAACTAGTCTTGAACTCCTGACCTCAGGTGATCCACCCACCTCAGCATCCCAAAGTGCTGGGATTACAGACATGAGCCACCACACCTGGCCAGAACATGCCTTTCTTAAGAATCCTTTTTATAAATATATAAAGATACTTATTATTGTACACATCTCCTATTAGAGGTTTTTTAAAACATTTTGGGGAGGCTCAGAATCTCTTTGGATCCTATTTAGTTACCGCAAGTACATGCTGAGCATTAAAAGATCTCTTATAAACTTGCGATCCTGCTGCTGAAGTCTATGAAAATTCCCAGTGACACGTATTAAAGTAAGCAGCTAGCTAGCCTACCATAGTTTCTGAAGCCAGTCATCTGTGCTTCAAGTGCTTAAGGACAGGATAGTTCCTTAACTCTGGAAAAGCTTCTGGTGGACTCACACCGATCTAGAATCACAGAATGCTTTCAGGCTTGTTTTGCCCATAAGCATAGTGTGTAGAATCCTGTGGGTTTTGTAACCTTCCATCCTTGCAGCATTTATTTTTTAAAAAAACTATACACAGGTATACCAGCTTGTCAGTATGGGAACAAGCCTAGTCACAAAGAAGCTCTGACTGCATCATGATGGTCAGAAAAAATTGCACCAACAACCATCCATCTTCTAAAATTTAGGATTTTTAAACTGGACAGGGATACATTTTTCTATTGACTTTTTAGACTTATTACCTGAGGAATTGCCTATCTGTCCAGTTTTAGTGCATTCAAAGACAAAACCATCTCTCATGGCCCTGAACATTTTTGAGGTGTGGGGGCCAGGGGAATATTCAGCACATTTTTTCTATGGAGAGAAGTTTTCTATGAATAAATATATTGTGTATGACATTTAAGGTATAGGTATCTTTGCTTCCCAGTAAGCAGTATTCAAAGTTTCTAGTCCAAATTGAACTTCAGAGTATTGTTAAAGCAAGCCCTGATAGTCATGCAAATTCCTCTGTATTAATCTTTATAGGTTATAAGGGCCTCATTTCACTGGATGTGATACAAGTGACTCAGTCCAAAGTGAACTATTAAGTTTAATGCTTGGAGATAAAAAATCAGATGAAAGAACCATTATCTTGCAGCATCACTTAAACAATAATTCTGACACCAGTGATACTGAAAGACCCCTAAGCCTCTTCTTCCTGGGGCTCTCAAGAGATTACTGACCTCAGAGGGTATAACAGGACCTGCCAAAGCCAGAGGATATTGGCTTTCAAGGAAACCCAGCAAGCTTTACTGCTGGGATGGGTTGGATTACATGGAAGTTGTGAACATGTATAAATATTTGCCTTGTGTAATTGAGCATAATTTGAAAGAGTCTTGGAAGGCTGAGAAACAATTTAATTTTCTCTGCATCAGGAGGCTTGCCACTGAGTTTATTTTCACTTCATTTTTCTTACCCCAAATGGCTTTCCGCTCTATTCCTCCTTTCTCTTCACCACCCCGACCACCAATTTTCTTGCCCCTCATCATCATTGAAATCCCTCAGCTTGTGTGAATGCATATTGTGCTTGGCCTAATGGCCATGCTGTGTTTGCTCTGGGCATTAGATGTAAGCACTTAGGGGAGGGTTTGTGTTCAGCCTGCTTGAACCTCATGTAGAACATCGTGTGCACTGACAAACTTGGCATGGATAATAGAGAATGGCTTTTCATTAGGGCTTAGTGGTTAGGAACTAACAGGGCCTGTTTCTTGCTATGTCAGAGAGCTATTGTAGAGATAGAAAATCACATTATTCCTGACATCGTTATAGGTCTCTCCTTCAATTGGTGAATCTCCCTTTCTTGAATTTCAACTCAGGAATCTCAGAGCCAACATATTACCAATTGGTACCCAAACTATTCTACTAGGAAACTTTCCTGTTTTCTTCTGGGAAAGGTGGAATTTCCCAGAAAGGTACAAGCTGGGGAAATACCCAGTGCATATAATGTTTTCCCTATCTGACACCAACGAACTGCATGAGAAATGTTTTTAGAATGGTGTGAGTTCAAGGTTGGGACCAGAGGTATGCCATGAGAGCCTGTATATTGAAAGACCAACTCGATTTTAAATCTTGTTGATTTAGGTTCTGGAGGATTAGTTTATGGATGTCATTGCTTACGAAGCCAGTTATGTTGGGTGAGAAGTCGGAAAGACTATGTCAGCTCTTCTGAGATCTCATTATGGTAGCAACCACTGACCTTAGTTCAAATAAACCTGAGGCCCACAATGCTAGTCTCCCCAAGTAAACAATTCATTATTCCCCATTTTCTTGTCAATACCTAAGATTTTACCATGATTAGGGTTATGTACTTTTCCCATCTGTAGAATTAGCAACCCTCCTCTGGGAGGTAAATAATTATACTTTCAATAAGTTACTGGGACCTGAGAGCACCTAAATCAGTTCCTTTTATTCTTGCTGGGACCTGACAGCTCCTAAATCAATTTCCTTTATTCCTTGCTGGCTGTGGGTTAGGGAAGCCATAATAAACATAATACAATAAATTAATAATTTATTTTTAAAAGCCAACAAAACACAAAGTCAAGTTGTCACCTCCCTAGGGTAAAAGCAGCTGTCTTTCCAACATGCTGTGTATCTTGGAAAACCCAGTGTCTGTCTCCTGCTAAGATATGATTTACATTCTCTCCATCTGCTAGGAACCTAATTATAATAGGAGTCAAAATGAAAACATTTCCGGAATTCTTTAAACACCCATAACTTTGCTACACTATCTCCTCCCATATTACTTTCCACATAATTCCTCTCCGCTCAGCAAGCTTGTTGGTGATTTTTGTTTTTGTTTTTGGAATAAATGAAAGTGAAGATGATTGCCCTGAAAACACACTAATCATAGTGCTTCTAATTCTATTATTTTAAAATGTTTTGTTGACTGCTATTGACAGCTGCTACTCAAGTCAACAATAAAAAAATATTCCTTTGATACTTTCTTAAAATCAGATTTTCAAAATGTTTGGATAGTGTTCAATGGAATGGAAAGAGAGAAGAGGGTTGTTTGTTTTTGTTTTTGATGCTGATTCTCATGTCTTTCTGCAAGGAAAAATTATCTCTGCAGTATGCATTACTTTTTTATATTTCTTCCAGTGTTTATAGTGGGAAATGTAAGGAATTTAGTAAATGATATCAGAGAAGACACACTTAAATGAGTGGTCAGTGTCTTTTTTTCAGAAGGCAAACAGTACTAAGGATTCGAATCAAATTGCAGAAAACATACATTTGCCTAAGAGCTGCATCTTGAGCACAGTTCTTTGTCTAGCCCTGAAGTCCAACTGCTTGCATTACAGTATGATAACCTGAATCTCAATTTTAGGAAACAAAAATTTCCTAGTTAGCTTAGCTGGGCAAAACTACCTTAGGCAAAAGCACCTGTGAACCTCAGAGTGCTATGTTATGGTTACTTTCATTGAAGCACATGGTGCAAAGCAACTCTACAAAAATTCACTGGTTTGAAGAGAGTTTATTTGAGGGCTAATAAAAATAATGAAGAAACAAGTACAGGGCACTAGATGGTGGAAGCTTTTGAAGGCCAGGCAGGAGATGGAGTTCCACACAGCAGGCATCAAAGGACCATTGTGATCCCCCAAGCAAAAGACTCATGTAAGAAATGCAGAGTTCCTAGGTGACCTGGTCACATCAATGCCTACCCCCCATCATTAGAGATAGAAAAGAGACCATAGTGCTATTTCCTGAATAATTCCAATCAACTGCCTTCTGTTTGCCTCTCCAATTAAGCTCCAACCCCCTCATTTGCTCTATCTAGTAGAATTTGAAGGCAGGAAGACTGGGAATAGGTAAATACAGTTAGCCATGATGAAAGTGTAACATCAACCAGAATATTAGAGGAGAGTAAAGATCGGAGAGAGATGATGGCAATCAGTTTCCAAAAGTTACATTTGCCAGACAAGTAAAGACCAAACAAGATTATTTGTAGTGCTTAGGAGTATCATACCAGAGATTGATAATAATGAAATAAATACCAGAGATGAAGTTTTTGGAATCCTCCACAGGGAGATGGCAGTTGGGGCAAGTGTGAGCATATGGGATCTTGAAGAGTGCAGTAGGCAGGGAGAGAAGCGTAGGAGGCTGAGGTGGAGGAAGGACTGCCCATGGTTTATAAAGTGGAACAAGGCTTAGGAGAATTAGGAAGAGACTCAGATTAGATAACAAGGAGAAATGGCAGAACTTGTAAGTGCATATGATGGTACAGGTGAAAAGTCATTTTGGAGTATTTTAGAGAAAATGACTTCCTATAGGCATTGCCAGGAGGTCCCACCAATCAGAAATGCCCTCTGCTGCAGGATCTACCACAGGAAGAAAAGAGATCATAGGTAAAACCTTTTTGTATTAGAGGAAAGTGGGAAAGTGTTATCATTAAATGGACGTGTGTTGTCAGCTGATGGTACAACCAAGTTTTCCTCCAACCAAAAGCATTCTTAGTGATCATTAGCTTGGTGCATCTTCCAGCATTTTCTAGGCAATAACTTCCCTCCGGAACTCACTACTAGCCCCTTTAAGGGTTGCCCAACTCACATCAGTTTCTAACGTAACATTTTCAAATCAAGAAACATTGTTTTCATCAAGAAAACAGAAGGCACTCAAGACATTTAAAACTGAGATGAAGGCCGGGCGCGGTGGCTCAAGCCTGTAATCCCAGCACTTTGGGAGGCCGAGGCGGGTGGATCACGAGGTCAAGAGATCGAGACCATCCTCGTCAACATAATGAAACCCCGTCTCTACTAAAAATACAAAAAAAATTAGCTGGGCATGGTGGCGCATGCCTGTAATCCCAGCTACTCAGGAGGCTGAGGCAGGAGAATTGCCTGAACCCAGGAGGCGGAGGTTGCGGTGAGCCGAGATCGCACCATTGCACTCCAGCCTGGGTAACAAGAGCGAAACTCCGTCTAAAAAAAAATTTAAAAAAAATAAAAAAAAAAAAAAACTGAGATGAAATTTAATTAAGTGGTTTATGTGATTACAAAACCACTATGGGGAGCCAAGGTGACAGAAAGCCACTAGTGGTATTAGAAAACCAGTCAGGTCAGGAATTTCAGGAAAGTACACCAGCACTGAAGCAGTGGATTCTCCAGGGAATATCCAGGAGCCCCTGCACACCTTTCTTGGGCTGTCGATTGAAGCCTTCCAGTACGCCCGTTAGCTGGGCTGTGATGGCCTCTGCACTTCCTCTCCCTTCCAAATCTAACATGAGTACCTCTTATGGGAAGAATGGAAATGGGAACTCCTTCCAGCAAGGGAGTCTATAAAATGCAGTTTTGAGGCTTCCAGCCCCTGCCACATGGAGAAGAATAGAGAATGGCAAAGATTCGAGTTCCATACTAACAGCACACATCATGCACAGGAATGAAGTCCATGAAATGCCAGATCATTTCCCCCCTATAGACCTTCTCTGCATCCTTCTTGAAATTCCACTTTTCCTTTGGTTCTGGGTTAAGAACAAACAAAACAACCCAGAAAATTCTTACATTTATTGCTGAGATGCATGGTAGAATATTTGCTTTTGTTATATGTCCTATTCCCTTAAAGCTAACTCTCCTCTCTTCAAATTCAAAGCAATCTAAAATCCATCCATCCCTCCTCCCTGAATCTACCAGAAAGTATCCAACATAAAAATCTGTGAGGATTCCTATAGATAAAATTAGGAAACAAGGTATCTAAACAAGTGTTCACATAAGGGCTCAGGAATAACTAGGTAACTCATAGCTTCTCAAAGGGAACAGATCATTTTATTCAGGCTCTGCAGTCTCATGACCTGTACTGGCTTCATCACCAGTCATAGTTCAGGGTTCCAAACTTCCAGACTTGATACCTGTCTTGCCACTTTTCAGTTCTAGTATTGCAGAAAACTATATTTTAGCAATAGGTAAAGGAGCAAACTAATAAGAAATAGAGGAAAAAGTGAGCGTGAGGATTATTAGAGGCATATGTGGTCATTGCCAAGGGCCAAGCCACATTTGAGTAGAAAGGAGAGAGACTTTTTAGTACATGAAAAAATTTCAGTGATTAACATCTACTTCACATTATTAGACACAGTCTGGTAGTAAGCACTGGCTAATACTAGGAAACATGAGTAATTACAGATTTTATAAGTTCCCTTCTCATTGACTAAAAGATACTTTTGCCTCTTAATTGTCTATAAGCCCCTTGAGAGTGGGGAACTGAATCTGTTATTGTTTCTTATTGTTTACCTAGTATGGTGATCATTAGCAGGCCCTTTATATATTATAGTTGAATGGACAAATTGAGGAAATGAAGAATTGACAAACTAGATCACTCTGGGGTGACCCTGTATATGTGTTTATCTGTCTCTCTCCCCACCCTCTGTCACTCTCTCTTTCCCCTCCTCCCTCCCTCTCTCTCTTTCCCTGGCTGTGTGTATATGTGTGTGATTTTGTACTAGGTATTAATTTTTATGTTGGATATATTAGCAATACTGCGTTCTCACAATTCTGCATGAGTTTGGGGTATGGGGTTAAGTTTTGGCCAGTCAGTTCCTTAGCATAATTTTTACCTAAGTGAAAAGATAACTTCCCACCCCAGACTAAAGTAGAAGCATGGCCTGTAGGAGTCTTCCAAAGGAAAATATTTTCTAAGTGGGGAAAGAAAAATGATAATTTTTGATGGCATTCTAATGGTGTGTCACCAAGTGAAAGCTGAGCTCTTGCAGTGTGTTTTTGGAATTCAAATGTTATCATTTGGAATTGATATTAATTACTTTTGTGCTCCTTGGCATTTGCTGAAATGTTATTTCTACAACAATTCCACTAAAGTTGCCTAGGCAATTATCTCCACTGTGATCGTTGTCATCATCACCATCATCATTGCTTTAATCATCATCATCATCATCATCATCATCATCCTCCTCCTCATTGCTTTAAGTCCCTCCTGTGCTAGTTCATCTCAGCCGGGCTCTGCACACCATACCTCCCTTCTCTCCCTCTCCCCTGCAGGAAGTTCCGTTCTCCCGTGTGTGGTGCAGTAACCGGCAGCCCCTGCACTGTGCCTTCTCCCTGGAGCGTTACACGCCCACCACCACACAGCTGTCCTGCAAAATCTGCATTCGGCAGCTCAAAGGCCATGAACAGATCCTCCAAGTGCAGACATCAATCCTAGAGGTGAGTCCTTGATCTACAGGTCATTTGACCCTCTTTCTGAAGGATGATAAGAATAATAAAGCTATCCCTACCAGCCGTGCTATTCAGTTTCTTCAAGAGCTTCAAAATGCACAAACTCTTAATCTTCATTACTGATAAGTAAAAGTAAACCTTGTTTCAGGCCAAGGACTGAACTAAAGGAGGTAACTTTGAGGAAGGCTTTTGATACACAAAATAGCAAGAAGCCCCTCTCAGTCCACAGCAGGCTAGGATTATCAGGTGAGATTCATTATAGAATGAAGCCAGATGGTGCAGTTGAGATACATGCCACAAAGAGGCACAAAGCTACCCTCAGACTGTTTTTCTACTGGTTCTGACTAGTTTCCCAGAAGTCAGTTGCCCTATATGTGTTATTTTATCTCCAGCAACTGGACTCCCTGTCTTACCGTTTCTCATGCCCCCCCAGGCTTAGAATTCTGTACATCCACATTTCCATTACTTCATTCCAATACAATAATATAAGAAGGACCTCATTCTACAAGGTAAGGAAATGCAAGTGCAAAGAGAAATAGGACTTCATCCAGGTCAGATCAGTATTGTAAGGTGGAGTTAGAGTAGCAGTCAAGGGAGGATTCACTTGAGCATTTTTGAAAAAAGACATCTGATTTCCGCCATGGCTCTAATTTGTGCTAAACCACCAAGTGACTTCATGGGTTTGAACTTAAGCTTATAAAGTAGACAATAGCCATCCTTCCTGAATGGGATAGAGGGAGAGATTAGCAGAGGGATTGTGATGCTTTTCTTTGACAGTTTCCAGGTCATTCGAGGCTAGTGCAGGAAAACATGCATATTTTGCTCACTTATAGGATAAATATATACATATACATACATATATGCATTTATTAATATAAAAATACATATTTATAAATTTAGGCTTGGTAGAAGATTGAACACATTTATATACATGTTATTCAATTTCAGGGTTTTTTCTTGGAAAATTTATAGCTGTAGAGCATTATTCCTTCTCACTCTTCTCATTTGAATTCATTGTTTATGCAAAATGAGTATTGCTAATTCCCCAAATAGTTTTTCTAAAGAGTAGACGGCTTTCCAAAGGATTGTGCCTTAAAATTGATAGCTGTCTAAATTGACATGTTTATGCACTATTTGCATTCATTATTGCCAGTTAGCATTATGTGCTCAAGTAGTTTTGATGGCGAAGGTAGATCTGGAAACCCGGGGTAGGATAATTTTAGGGGCTCTTTCTTGAACAGTGATGGTGTATTTCACACGATATGTTTCAAAGTAAAATAAAAATTGTAGGAAGGTTTTAAAAATAAAAAGAAAATCCTAGAAGAGCTGGTATTCAGAAGGTAGGTATGAAATGGCATCACATAACATCTCTCATCCAAATTGCCCTAGATGTCTGTTAACAGGCCAAATAAAGAGTTCAGGTTTAAAGGTTTTTGTTGGTGAACACATGCAGATATTAGTGATCAATGTGTGCTATTACAGGATGTGGTAGGTATTTTTGCTCCCTGTTTAATAAATTCTTAAAGGTGCTTGAAAGGAAAATTAGCTAATAAATACAACCTTATTGTTTATTCTCCAATTTCTTTTCTAATGCTTTACCAGTTTACAGTCACTTAGAAATGCCTTGCAGAAGATAACATCTCTTGATAATGAGAGGAAAGTATCAGAATAATATTTCAATATTTATTGTTAGGCTATAGTCATCCAATTTGAGGGCTGCTACATTTTGGAGGCTTTATTAACCCTTTGATCCTTTTAAGGATCACTTTATTAATTGCTTCAAGCATTGCTGGAGAATTTGGCCCAGGTTGTCTTCTTCACTTTGTGATAAACTGTATTTCCTAGACAAGCCTAATTTGCTCTCATTTTTTATGTCAAAAGGTGACTAATAACTTCAGTAAGCTGCTATATTTCAGCTATCGTTTCATTTGCTTTTATATTGGTCATACAGCCATCAAAACTCTGTGGGTTAAGTACGAGTACTATCACAATTTGACATGCTATAAAAGTCTCAAAGGCATCAACTTTCTTGTCCAAGATCAAAGATCATGGAACTCATAAGGAAGTGGAGCCACAGTACTCAACTCAGAGACCTGACTTCAGGATCAAAGTCTGACTACACCACTATACTACTCCTTGATCCCAATCAAGGCCGTCTAATGGATTAGCTTTAACTGTGGGCCTTGTTCATAATATGACTTCTCTTTGGGGGCTCAGGTACTAGTGACAAACATCATAGCATCAAGTAATGATTTCAAGTACCTGAAAATATATGAAAATTAAGAAGTTCTTTCTTCAAAAGAAGAAAGGATGAGATGTAACCATCTGTGTGATGGACTAGAACAGTTCATTCTATAATAGAGATCCTACACATAGCTCTGCCAACAAATGGATGTCTTAGTTGAATGATTGCTCAAACCCATTTAATCCTGGGATTGCTGGACTCACAGGAAAGACATGCATCTGGTGACACATCTGATGAATAAAAACTGTCCTCTTGGCTGGGCACAGTGGCTCATGCCTGTAATCCCAGCACTTTGGGAGGCTGAGGTGGGCAAATCATGAGGTCAGGAGATTGGGACCATCCTGGCTAACATGGTGAAACCCAGAATCTACTAAAATACTCAAAGTAGAAAAAATTAGCCAGGCATGGTGGCAGGTGCCTGTAGTCCCAGCTACTTGGGAGGCTGAGGCCGAAGAATCACTTGAATCTGGGAGACGGAGGTTGCAGTGAGCCAAGATCATGGCACTGCACTCCAGCCTGTGTGACAGAGCGAGACTCTATCTTAAAAAAAAAAAAAAAAAAAAGAAAAAAAGAAAAAAAGAAAAAAGAAACCTGTCTTCTTTTCCCTAAAAATGACTTAATTTTTTGGTAAATGGTTTTAGCAAAAGTGAAGATGCAGAAAGTGCTGAGAAATTGGGACAACCTGGGGAAGTGCCAGATACATTCTAAAATTCTAGACACAGGTCTCTGTCAGTGAGTTAGGAATAATAGATCGACTTTTAAAGTGCATCACACTTCATGTCCCCTAGGCAGAAAAAGACTACATTTAGGTGATTTAATATGTTAGTAAGATAAATTAATCAAATTAACATTTATAATATATATAAGATTTAAGATTTATAAGATACTTTATATCTGAAATACTGATTTTATGTATTAATAGCAGTAAGATACCTATCTTAAATACTGCTTCAAATATTTAAGTCAATGCAGTAATCATCCTTACTGAAGGCATTTGATCCTTCATGTTCAGCCTCATCCCTGACATATCTCTTCATCCCTCTTATCTACGTGATTTTTCAAATAAACCCAGTCCTTCATATCACCTTCACACTTAAAGTTATTTTTGTGAACAAGATAATATATCTTTTTTTTTTTCTTTAGAGTGGTCATTATTGTATCAGTCTTTAGAAGCAAGTTTTTCCTCTTAAATTTAACTCTATGGAATTACCTAATGATTATTGCCAATCAATACTCCAATAAACCAAGAGTATCAACAGTCTAAAATTATAGACCTGAGTAAACAAACAGTTTTACAAATATTGAAGAGAAGAATCCCCAAGTAATTTATTTCATCATTCCTTATTAATGTTACATTATTAAAGAATCTTTTTTTTTTTTCAGTATAAACAACTTAAAGGAAGCTTGCATGCTACAATTTTCCCTTCAAGCATTTCTCTTATCATTTTTTTTTAAAGTGTTGGAAGTTGGGGGATAATTTGTCTGTTACAATAGACAGAATAGTTGGAATTTCTCATTGATTTACAAGTCCCTTAGCTTACCAGGTAGCAGCTGCTTATCTCAGATGTCCAGAGCGTGAAAATCTACTGTGCCTCTGCATATTAATTTAAACAATCAGAAAATGTGATGTATCTACAGGATTCTTATTACTTGGCCCAGATGTCCTTTAGAATGCATCATAAATGTTACATAAAGTATCATCCTTATGCATGGAAAATATTTAAATTTGAAAACTTTAAGAGGGAAATGGGGACCCACTTATTAACATGTCATAAATTGAAAAGTTACTTGTTTTTAGACTCAGTCTTATATAATAGTTTATTCACCTTCAAATAAGACTACCCTGTTCAGCTTTTTCTGAAGATATCATGCATCAAGGTGTTTTTTCTTCTGCCCACAGAGAAGAGAGAGCTTGGTCAACAAGTTTATGGGTACCATGAGGGCTTTCAGAGGCCAATTCTGTCTCTTGGGATCCTTCAGCAAGGGCACTTCAGTGTTTAAGTTTAATTGATAAGCTATGTCTTTGGCATTAAGACCCTTTGGTGTCATTTTACACTGACAGCTACCATGTTAGCTTGCATAGAATTAATAGAAAAAAATCCTTCCAGTTTCTATCATAGTCTTAAGTCAGAAAATATGCAAGGATACTATTCCTATTTGATTTGCATTTTTAGAGGCTAGAGGAAATGTTACAAACCATGATAAAAATGATGTCTCTTGTAACCTATTTTAAGCAGTAAGAAGCCGAATTGGTTCATTTTACAACCATTCAAAATATCAGAACAGAATTGTCCACTCTGCCTGAAATAACCACCTATCCACCTAATTTCTATTCAGTTAATGCCTACTTATATTTCAGGCCAACTCAAATGCCTTCCCCGTGAAGTATTTCCTACTGTACTCACAAAACGTTTTCCGTAACCACCTAGTACTGTAGATTTCTTGGCACTTGTCTTGAAACAGGGTGGTATGTTGAAATAAGCACTGTTACAGTTGTTAGGATATCAGAATTATAGTTTCACCTATGTCGATAACCACTTGGGTGAATTTTTCCAGGTTTCATAACCTCTGTGGAGTCTATACAAATGCAAAATAACTGATTAGGAAATTGGGGCTGAGATACATAAGGTAGCATCCAAGGTCACTGAACCAGGAAGTGTTGAGTTTTACTCCAAAGTGGGGCCTTTCTGGTTCTAAAAACGATGTTTGTGTTACACTACGACAACCTCAAGTACTAGTATAGTTTGACAAGCATTGTTTATTCCAGGAACATAACTAAAACCAGTAAGAAGAATCTGTTTAATATGATAACATGTACTTTGAGGTTCTAAGAAGAGCATGTGATATTCAGCGTTTCTCACATGTGCATGACCATGAAACTGCCGTTTCTTTTAATCTCTTCTGAGATACCCTTTTGGAACTGGTGGATTAAGGCATTTTGTTTCCAAAACAGAGCCCTTAAGATGCAACTGTGTTAAATAGTTACAGAAAAAGAAAAATTTTTATTAATCATTAATGAAATTTCTGTATCAACCAGTTTTCTCATTTAACAGATTTAAGAAACTCTATTTTCAACCTACCAAGTCTGATAGATTTATACTTATGTGAGCCTGGCTGCTGGCTGAAAAAGGCCACCATGGCTGTGGTGCCCACATTAGGAATAATATTTAATAATTGGAAGAGGCATTAGGGCAGGATTTCAGGGAGGGAAGGCAGGGCGTGTATTGACTTGGGGGGCACAACAGGCAAGTTTTTAAGGCAAGGGACAGCTTCTTGGAGTTTAAACAGTTCTAACTAGTCCCTTTACCCAATCCCAGATCTGATGCTTTAATTACCCCTTGAATTAGTTTTCTTTTGCTACGTAACAAACTACTACTTTAGAAGCACAAAACAACACTTACTTATTATCTCACAAGACTGAAACCAAAGTGTTGGTGAGGGCATGTCCTCACCTGGAGCTCCGAGTCCTATTCTAAGTTTATTCAGGTTGTGGGCACCACGTTGTTCCTTATAGCTTTAGGACTAAGGTCCCCATTTTCTTGCTGGCTATTGGCCAGAGGTCACTCTTTACTCCCAGAAGCCACCCACAGGTCCTAGACACATGGCCCCCTCTATAGGAAGTTCACAAAGTGGCTGTTTGCTTTCTTTTAGGCCAGGAGAAAAGGTGCCTCCAGACACGAAGCGCTATCTCCTATCTCATTTGAGGACCACCTGATTAGGTCAGGCCCACCCAGAAAAATCTCTCAATTGATTCAGAGTCAACTGACTAGGGGTGTTAATTATATCAGCAAAGTCCTTTTGTCTTATGATCATGGAAGTGATTCAATCGGCTATTTTTCCGTCCTTAAAATTCTGTTAGTCCACTTAAACTTATTAGCAACCATTACAGCCTGGCACATTTCTGTTGGATTTCATGTTGGAGATAAGGATTAGTACTGAAATGACAAATTCTTACTGGACAACTTTAAACCAGAAGCAGATAGGCAGGCAGCAGGCAGAAACCTTCCTTATTGTACCACCATACAAGCTGGCTATGCATTACTTTGACTCAAGGCTGGCTCTGTTATGCCAAAGCAATTTAATTCTGAAATAATTTTAATTTTGAAATAAAGATATTATAAAAGCACACAATTTTAGGACTAGGGGATAAAAAACATAATTAAAGGTAATCAACATACAATCATACCTTTGTAGCTTTCATACATTTCTTAGCTCCTTTAATCAGCCTGTTCATCATTGGTCAGTTATGACTATCAGAGGGCCATTCCTTACTCTGAACTGAAATCTGTCATTTGATATCTAGAAGCTGAATCTAGATTTATCCCTGAGAGCAGAAAAAAAAAAAAAAAAAGTCTAATTCTGTTCTCACCTGATAGCTCTTTTAATGGTGGAAGCTGGTTATTGTGACTCCCCTGAGTGGAAGAGGCAGTTATAAATTTCCAGTACACAATTTATTAGGCTACTAGAGAAGTTCTTTACTATCTTAGAAGAAAGGGGAACTTATCAATGTATTTTATAGAGTCCGTCACAACAGGCAAGCATTTTGTGCATGTGTATTAACTCAGATTTTCTTAAAAAATAAAAGCGTTAATCAGGACTGCTTTTAGATGGATCTGATCATGTGTTCCTTATTTTGTTTATAGAGTGAACGAGAAGCCATCACTTTCTTTGCACAAGAGGACAGCACTTTTCCTGCACAGACTGGCCCCAAAGCCTTCAAAATTCCCTACTCCATCAGACAGCGGATTTGTGCTACATTTGATACCCCCAATGCCAAAGGCAAGGACTGGCAGATGTTAGCACAGAAAAACAGCATCAACAGGTAACTGGGGGTAACTTCTGGAGGGTGATGTTACTAAGTAAATTTGGAAACATAAAGTAGGCTAAGTGTAACCATGTAGTTTCTGAGACCTAATATTTTTATGCGTTCCTCTGGCCATATTTCATGTGTGTTCCCACTAAGTAAGTGAGAAAAGATCAAGAATTTGACAGTTGGCTAAGCATAGTGGGTCATGCCTGAAATCCCAGCACTTTGGGAGGCTGAGGGAGGCAGATGGCTTGAGGCTAGAAGTTTGAGACCAGCCTGGGCAACATGGTGAGACCCCATCTTAAAAAAAACATAATTAGCTGGGAGCGGTGGTGTGCACCTATAGTCCCAGCTACCTGGGAGGCTGAGGAGAGAGGATCACTTGAGCCAAGACTGCACCGCTGCACTCCAGCCTGGGCAACAGAGTGAGACCCTGTCTCAAAACAAAACAAAACAAAAAACACCTTGTGTGACATTTCCTGTTACCCCATTCTGCCTTTGGCAACATTATAGAAAAGCCCTGCTTTGGTTCTTGTACCATCTCTAGTTTTGCAAATTGAGTCACCCAAATGGGGACTTAGATTATTTTATCTTGGAGATTGTGAGTGAACAGAACACTTTCTCAAGCTAGTGATGCAGAAACAAGCACATTTTTCACCTCTCCTCTCTACTTTCAGGTAACCTTAAGCATGCTTTAACCCTTGTGAGGACATGCTCAACCTACAAAGTCAGTTGCCTGAATAGAAAAAAGGAAGTTTGAGGATAACTTTTGAGTCAGAAGCCAGAAGACGTGAAATAAGCTGAAGCTTGCCTAGGCACTCTGTATGGGCATGCTGCTAAAACTGACACTGCTCATGACTGCACTAACATTTGTAGTTGAGTTGAGAGTAGAATAGAGAGACCCATAATGGGCTTTATTACTAAACCCACTGTACGCCCCAAAATGAATAGAAAACACCTTTTATTTCCCTTTCCTTTGGTACTATGTTTTTCCTTTGAGGCAAAGCCTTATTTTCTTACTGTTCGACTTGCTCTGTCATTTTCAATTTTTGTTCTTTATTTTCACAGACATCCTACCTGACTCTTTCTTCTCTGAAAGGGAGGGTAAATGTCTGTCAAGAAGAAATGGAGTGCTTACTGTCTGTTTCATAGAGGATCGGAAGCCAAGAACTAAGGGCACAACTAGAAATCAGTCACAGTCAGAAAAGTCAAGACAGAGGCATTGCTGCAAGAGAAAACTGAATTTACAGAGACAGGCAAGCCCAAAAAGAATAGACACATGTTTGAAAAGGCATATATCAAAAATGAAATAAAAATGTGTGAATGTACAGGGGAAAAAATTAGGTTGAATATTTCCCAGCAACTTTGACAAAAGATGAGTTGTCTTGTATATACACAATCAGTGAACACCATGACTGTGTCAAGTTCCCTTTCTGATCAACATGGATACAAAAATGAAAAATGAACCTAGAAAACATCATGTGGTTAAAAAAGAACAGTGAACAGAGACTCAAAGATCTACATGGCAGCTGTGGTTCTGCTACCAATACCAGTCTGCCTAATGAGTCACTTACTATCCCTGTGTTTCTTTTTCTAAAAATGCAATTGACTCTGAACTATGTTAAGTCTAGTTCATGCTGGCTATAAAAGTTTATGATTTTTTAAGTTACCATTTTAAAAAAATGGTCACAGAATACCTGTGTGCCCATAGATGCTGTCATTAATTTGCTGAATGAGTGTATGCATGTTCCTACCTTATTATGTTTTATTCTTCATTTAGAGTAGACATAAGAGAACTACAGGGAGTACCTCCAAAGTCATCAGTGTCTGACCTTGCACAGTAGTGAAAATGCATTTCATACTGGGAGACTAAGTTTAACAACCTTTTGTTTCTGGGCACTAATGAGCCGTCTATGACTATACTGGAGCCAACTCCCCGCTTCTGTGTCTGGGGTCATAAAAACCTGAGTGCTCCTGTGCATGTTGGTTTACTTGTTTTTGTTTTTCTCTAAGATCCCATCTCCAGGAAGATTTTTTTGACATAATTCATATAACCTATTACATGGAAAATTTCTAACACAGTATCCAAAATATGTGGATTCTTAATAAATGCTGATTTTTCCCCTTGACATTTCCACAATTAGCAGCAAAATTAGAATAGCACAAATACGTGGAACCTACTTCTGTCTTTAAATCTTATATAGTCAGGCTCATACCTATAATCCTAGCACTATAGGAGGCCAAGGTGGAAGTATCGCTTGAGGCCACAAGTTCAAGGCCAGCTTGCACTTAGGGAGAACCCTGTCTCTACAAAGAATTAATAAATTAGCCAGGCATGGTTGTGTATGCCTCTTGTCCCCACTATTTGGGATGCTGAGCCAGGAAGATTGCTTGCACCAGGGAGTTTGAGACTGCAGTGAGCTATGATTGTGCCACTACACTTCAGCCTAGGTGACAGAACAAGACCCTGATTCAAAACAATAATAATACTAAATAAATGAAAATCTTATAGTGTCAACATACCAATTTCACTGAGTGTCATTCTCTACCTTTCTCTTTAATCTCCAGCTTTACTCTCAAAAAGCAGTCAAATTATGGAGTGAAAATGATTTAAACTAAGGGCTAACAAATGTATTTTTTCTATAAAGGATCAGACAGGAAAGAGGTCAGGCCATATGAGATCTGTTGCAACTACTCAGCAACTATTAAACTCTGATGCTGTAACAGAAAAGCAGCCAGAGAGCGTCTGTAAACAAATAGATAGGACTGTGTGCCGGTAAGCTGTATTCACAAAAACAGAAAATGGCCCCTATTTGGTCCTGCAATCTGTAGTTCGCTGACCTTTGATTTAAGTGAATCTGCCTTGAAAAACTTCCATAGGATGTTGTTGGCTCTATCAGGATAATACCTGGAGCTGAGGCTTCTCATCCAGCTCTGTCTTAAGGCTGACGTGGTTACAGCAGAGCTGGCCACCAAGATACTTGGAGAATAGGAGAAAACTACTCACAGCCACCTTGCACTCTGTTAGTTTATTCTATTTTGCAGAAATTGTCAAGCTTCCTTTATGTTTTGAGTACTGTCCCAAAGACAAGAGGGATTTGGGGGGATGTAATCCGTCACAACTTTCCATTGTTAAAATCCCAAACCACTGTCTTTGCTCTCTTATGATTCCAAATGATATAGTCTAGAACTAATAGTAAATGTGTTAAAACACTGAAATCTAAAGTTGTCTCTATGCCAATATTATTGAGTAAGAAAGCCATGCACAGCTTGGGATTTCATCAACCCTGGGATCACAAAAAGATGATCACAGAGTACACACACAGTCAGTCATTCTATTCAGGCAGTTCACCTACCTTGATCTTGAGACAGCACTTTCGCCTGACTCTTCCCCTCCATTCAATTCCAAAAAAGTGTTTAAAAGCTAGTAAAGCTACCACCCTCAAATCATTAAGGAAGACTTTCAAAACAAGTGGAAGAAAACATTTGCTTTTACTTTATTGCCAGTGAAAATGTTTTCTTACCCGCCTTTTGGTAAATGCAAATGTAACTGATGATAATATGCCTTTTTGCCAGTCAGGCCTCTACTTGGATCTGAACACAAAGGAAAAGACAGGGAATGTAAAGTAAAAAGCTTAGCAGTCGATGAGAATGCGAGAAATATCAGTAGTGTGCTCTGTACGGCTGGCAACACAGGTGGCCTTGAAACCCGCCTGGCATATGGATCACACTAAATAAGCTATACAGACTCGCAAGGGATGTCAGAGATAACAGTTGCAGTTATAGATTCTGTGAACAAACTTTGCCTATTACTCAGAGTTCATACTTGCTGCATTTCAAAGCTGAGATTGCACATTTATTCTGAAAATTCAGCCATAGTAACTCCATTTCAATGCTCCTGGCTACCTGTGATTGGTAGATGGGTAGAACTGTGAAATAAGGAATTGCTCATGCAGCGGGTAGGTGGTGGGGATCCATGCAAAGGACTTAACAAATTAAATGTTGGAAACTAATTGCTTTATGGAGAAGTGTTCCCCCATATCTAATCTTCCATGGTGCTTTGTATTTTCTGTGATACTTCTTATTTCTTAATTACAGTTAATCATACTGAGAGAAGACTATGTACTTGGGGGTTATTCAATAAACACTTCTTTAATGAATGATATTAACTTCTTCACAGGAGAGTGTTTTTCTGTTTGGAGATGGAGTCTTTCTCTGTTGCCCACACTGGAGTGCAGTGGTGTGATCTTGGCTCACTGCCACCTCTGCCTCCTGGGTTCAAGTGATTCTCCTGCCTCAGCCTCCAAAGTAGCTGGGATTTCAGGCACTAGCCACCATGCCTGGCTAATGTTTGTATTTTTGCAGAGATGGGGTTTCACCATGTGGGCCAGGCTGGTCTCAAACTCCTGGCCTCCATAATCTACCCATCTCAGCCTCCCAAATAGCTGAGATTATAGGCATGAGCCACCGCGCCTAGCCAGGAAAGTGGTCCTGACTCTAAAAACCTGCCTTCTAATAGATAGAATTGATATGAACAAGCATCAGGAGATCTTGAAAGTGAGTCTTAAAACAGGCTACATGGCTGATGTTGTGGAAGATTCCTATCTTTTCCCTCAGGTATGAACAGTACCTGAAATTCTACTATTAGATGCCTCCTAATTTTCATATTCCAGAAACCCTTGTGGAAACACAGCCAGCTTGACCAAGTTGCTATGGGAACAGATTCATGAGATGGGAACAGATCTATGAGATACGGGCAGATGAGTAGAGGGAGGTCTCCACAATGGAAGAAAGGATTCCAAAATGGAAAGCAGCAGATAAATGACATCTTATTAACAGTTTTTCCCAGTGCCCTCCCAATACTATATTTGTTTGAACATGTATAAGCACTCGCCATGGAAAACATATTTCTTATTGGTCTGCTAGTTAAAACGTTTCAAACATACTTTAGATTTAATGGGTTACGGTGTAAAAACTGTACACATGAAATTCCTCCTATCTCATGGCTGACATGCTGTGCTAGAATTTGTTTCCAATGAAATCTTTTAACATGAGAAACAATCTTCTCACACTGAGGGGCTCTCTTTTCATTTCCTCTGTCCATCCTATAAGGAACAGTGAGATGGCCAGAGAGCTGAGGGAAAGGATAGAGGAAGGTCGCAAGGCAGCTTTGCAATCTGTTTCTGAATAGCTGTGGAGAACTCACCTGAGGTAGAAGAGTCCTAGAGTCAGGTTTCTTTGGAATGAAAGAAGATGGGAGAGAAAGAGAGAGGGAACAAGTTGAGTATAAGATGCAGACAGAGCACCTGCTTCACAGGCGGACCAGTAAGTGTGGTGGTTACTTGGTGACCAGGGGCTGTAAGTATTTTCATTCTTGAGTTTGGAGATTTACTATGATCATACTAAACTAAGGTTCTGCAGGTTAGAAAACACATTCTAGCCTTCAAACAATGGGTATGAGGCAGCCATTTCTAAAAAATCAGTCCTCATGCCCTAAGTAGTGCTGAGAAAGCTGACGATGTCAGTAGGTCTAAATAAGAATGTTTTTATAATTTGAGAAAGTCAAATCCTAGGAATGATTCATCTAATTTATGAGAGAACATTTTAAGTGATTAACTATTTCCTTATCAAGTTTTATTAGCTGGTTCTAGAAACCAGATGACTCTTCTTAGAAGAATGATTGCATAGGGAGATAGCATGAAACATAGGTCTTGTAGTCAAAATACAATAAAGCCCAAATCAGATTTTTCTGATTCTGGTCCAGTGTGGAGTTATGCAGGGTCTAAAATTTAAAAAGCCCTTACAGTGGAGTCAGAGGGACCCAACACAGCAAAGTGGAGGATGTTTGGGTTTCATTTTGTCAAAGTCAATGACTCACGAAACAATCTGCTAATATGAAGCTGAACACAGACAGCCCTGGGACACGTTTAGCCATGAACAAGCTATATATGGTTTGTAAGTGGCAGGTGTCCGTCCTAAAGGCAATATGGAAAAGAAGCTTTTTATGTTCTTCCAAAAGAACTAAAGCTATGCTCCTATTGTGAGCTCTAGGGGATGTTGACAAGGAGTGTCACATTTCTTCTAGGCAGTGTGTGTGTATGTGTGTGTGTGTGTGTGTGTGTGTGTGTGCACGCGCTAGGCTTTGAAGGAACAAGTTCCCTCCTAGAAGCTAATTTTTTCAGAAAAGACAGTCATGCCAAAACCCCTTTATAGCCTAACTAGTCCCCTTAACAAGTGCTGTTTCAAATAGTACTGAAAAAAGTTAACTATGTCAGTATGTCTAAGGATGTTTTCATAATTTGAGAATGTAAAATTCTAGAAATGATTGTATCTAATTTATTAGTGTCCTTTTAGTGATTGTTTCTTCCCAGTTATTTGTGAGGTTTTGTCATCTTTTCATTTTCCGAACTGAGAAACTGTCATAAGCTTATCCTGTCAGGAATGAAACTGGAGAATTGAAAACAGACCGCAGCTGACCTCGTTCTCATTTGGCAACAGACCTCAAGGATCCAGGGCTCTCATACATTTCCAAAGAAGAAAGAATTCTTGCTATTATTATTATTTTTTTTCCCCAAGAAACAGATAATGAAATAGGTAAAAGGATAATGATGAGGGAAATTTTATTGCCAAATTAATTGGCCTGAAATGATTAATGCACCACTTTTAGAACAAGGCAGACTGGAACTCAGCATGTTTTCAGGTGCCCATCTCCTTCCCTTTCAGGTTTTCCATGCCAGCTTCCTCTCTGGAAGATGCTGGGGGCAGCAGGGATTATCTAGTGCTCACCTCTTGCTTAGTCTTTTAAAATGCTGCACTGACTCGCTTTGTCCTGCAGGTGGCTTTGCTGCTTGTTGACTACCCAGCGAAGCTGAAGTTTGGGGATAAGAGCTTGATGAATGGGCCAAATGCTTATGGTGTGTTCAGTGACTGCTTTTGAGGATAAATGGCTTTTCTCTTCTATTTGCATTTAAAGAAGGATATGGAGGGTTGGTTTTGGTCACATAAGAGGCTTTCAGTAAATTAGACAATTAAAATGATAGCAGAGATATTAATATTTTTCCGTTACGATTATGTTTCAATTCCCTATTTGGTGCTATACAGTTTGATTATACACTATTTTTGTAATGATGTTTTCCAATTTATTACAGGCAGCTTAACTTTGTTTTTACTTTTTGTGCTGACAAACTACTCAAAAAGATCTTTTAAAAATAAGCTTTTTAGCAGCTAAATTGAAAACAGTGGCCAGGCGGGGTGGCTCACACCTGTAGTCCTGGTACTTTAAGAGGCCAAGATGGGAGAATCACTTGATCTCAGAGAGCTCAAGGTGAGCCCTGGTAACGTAGTCAGACTCCCATCTCTACCAAAAATATCCTTTTTAAAAATTACCCAGGCATGGTGATGCTCACCTGTGGTCCTGGCTACTTGAGAGGATCACTTGAGCCTGAGAGGTCAAAGCTGCAGTGAGCTATGATCACACCGCTGCACTCTGGCCTGGGTGATAGAGTGAGACCTTATCTTGTGAAAAAAAAAAAAAAAAAAATTCTGTCAGATGTAAGTTGCAACAATTTCTAGACTATAAACAGTTAAACTTGCTGTCTTAATGTCACAGGTACAAGTGTTCCCTTCTATGTGAAAGTGCTGGGCAAAAGCTCAAATTCTGAAGGAAATTATTCCATGTACCTGGGTTGAGGAGTCTTCTCTACTAAGGACTTGGGGCTGCAACTCAGATGCAATCCCCTCGTATGTTTTAGTATGAAATTCATTCTCACACACAGTCACGAGAAGAGCTTATAAGCTTGCAAATAGGTAGATTGTCCTCTTGGTAGCACGGTTCTGAGTAACTGAAATAAAAGCTTTGTTATCTGGAATTTTGAATAAAAGAGAGGCCCTTACAGACTAAGAAAACAGCTGGACAGATGCCAGCTGGAAGTGCAAGGTGCCCTTGGTGGCTCTTCAGTGTACCTCCCCAGGGCTAAGATAGAGCCTGAGCCCTGTGCCTTTCTCTCCATTCCTGTTATCTAATCTCTTTGTTAACTGATGGAGGATTTAGATGTACTAGTCCCTAAGATATTTGCATTTGCATACTCAGGGATTTGGGAAGATCTGAAAGCTTTCACACTCCTAAAGAAAGGGTGGTATCTCTAGCCACTTTTCCTTTTCATAAAATTAGCCCTGTGTTGCAATAATTTATAAAGACCTATAAGGCAGAATTCTATCCCGGTTCCCCAATTCTCCACCCTGCCTTTATACAGCCAAAAAAGAAAACAGAAAGCTCAATAACTATTTCCAAAAATCCTCAAATCTAAAGTTTTATTATTTTAAACTTGTTATTAAAGATGTATTTTGAAAATTAAGATTCTATATACAAATTTGGTTTTAACTCATAGACACCATTATAAGTTGGCCTATGTCTAGCAGGTGAAATTAGTAAGGTAAAGATTCAGAAGTTTCTAGTATTGCCCTGGCTTCTACATAAAAAAATGGGCTTTTAATTGAGGCCAAGGGATGGAGATAGAGAAGTCTCTGAAAGATAAAATTAATCATGGTAATAAAACAAATCCCCTGGAACTCAGGTGTATAGAAAGCATGTACACTCAAGAAAACAAAATTAGATTTAATAAACTATTAGTACTCAATGCACTTACATGGATGAATGTATTGGGCTGTCTTTGCCCAAGCTTTAATCAGCTTGTCCCTGTATTTTACAGTTTATCTGTGCTCACTCAGAGTTCCAAAGGAAAAGATTAAAGTCATTGAGTCCATAGGGCTTAGGGAAATGAATTAAAGACAAAATGATGCTAAAGTAAATTCCAAAAATTTAGAGATTAGAATGTTTAGGCCAGGCACAACAGCTCACACCTATAATCCCAGCACTTTGGGAGGTGAAAGCAGGCTGATTACTGGAGGCCAGGTGTTTGAGACCAGCCTCTGCAACATGGTGAAACCCCATGTCTACTAAAAATACAAAAATTAGCTGGGCATGGTAGCACATGCCTGTAAGCACAGCTACTTGGGAGGCTGAGGCATAAGAATTGCTGGAACCTGGGAGGTGGAGGTTGCAGTGAGCTGAGATCACGCCACTGAACTCCAGCCAGGGAGACAGAGCAAGACTCTGTCTCAAAAATAAGATAATTAACAAATAAAAAAATAGAAAGTAGATTGTTTACATCTGCTTGTTATATAAGATCTTAATGACACTACAAAAAAATAAATCTTAGTTTTCAGAGTTACCTCCATTGATCAGAATTTGAAAAGGGTATGATGAACGTTCCCTGAAGTTCAATGCATAAAAAAAGTGAATCTGAAGCATCTAAGATGAGGCATTAAGCATTTACATCCTTAAAAATTTGTCAAATAAAAAAATAAATTTTTCAGACATCTATCTGAATATTCAGGATTACTGTGTTTGCAGATATTCTGGTTCCATTTCAGAAAAAAATCAAACACATTCAGGAAATTGCTTAAAATCAACTATTGCTGTGAATTCAGTTTTGTTGTACTGTATAAACAACGTTCCCTAAATGGTATGTTCATTTACCTGCCAGTGCCCAAATGCACCAGTGTTACGATGATGAGAAATGGGTCACATAGATTAGGATTGGAAAAATTTCACAAGGAAATGAGATGAATATATGACATACCAGTTTTCATCAAATCATAACGCATTTGCACACATGTAAGCAGCAAAATAATGCAGCTATCTTTGAGAAATAGCCTATTGCATTGAAATTTTAGAGGGGTTTTTTTTTTTAATATATATTATTAGTTTTTTAGATAGAGTCTCACTCTGCCATCCAGGTGCGATCTTGGGTCACTGCAACCTCTGCCTCCTGGGTTCAAGCAATTCTTGTGCTTTAGCCTCCCAAGTAGCTAGGATTACAGGTGCCTGCCACCACACCCAGCTAATCTGTGAATGTTTAGTACAGACAGAGGTTTCACCATGTTGGCCATGCTGGTCTTGAACTCCTGACCTCAGGTGATCGTCCTGCCTCGGCTTCCCAAAGTGCCGGGATTATAGGCATGAGCCACCATGCCCAGCCTGTATATTATTCTATTGTTAACAAATAAATGTAATTTAATAGTGTGAGAAACATGCTCACCTGTCCAAACTCAAAGAATAGACTCAGAGGCAGGAAGAACAGCAAAAGTGAGACTTTTAATAACGGCCTTGCGGGATCAGCTGTCTGGTAGGCAGGCATACTCAGGGCAGCTACAACAGGTAATTTATCTCCTAGCACCCAAGTGTCTGCTCCAGTTCCTCACCGGTCGAGTACTGTGGGGTAACAATCTTCCTGGCGTCACCGAAGTTTCATTTTTACCTCATAAGGTTATACCCTGTCACCTTCCCTAAGTTTTGACTTCCTAATAATGAAACTGTCTTCCCTTTTATGAGTGAGCCCTCCTCTACATTCTGTTCACTTATTGTGACCTTCTGGTGCATGAGCTGTGTGGCCTGTTACATTCGTAGTGCTTAGATTTATACCTTGAAAATGGACCATTTAACATGTTTTCTCACAATAGAATGTGTTAACTGAAAAACTGATTCTACTATTTTTAATAAAGTCAACACATTCTTCTATGTATGTATTAAAATTAAGTGGAATTTGAGATTTGTTTATGTTGTGCTGAATGTGCTTGTGCAAATTCAAAGAATAAATCTGAAACTTGCTTTAGGAGCACATGTCACTTGCTGCAGTATGTTCAGAGAGCTGTGCCAAGCGAGTTATGTTTCTGCCTCTTTTGATCATTTAGCTTCCTTTAGCCCTGGGTGCTTATTCCATAAACCAGGACATTTGCAGGACTTTTCAGAACCATGTGACTGGCAGGAGTCCTTCTCCCACCCTTCTCTTCCTCAAGGCAGGTGTACTCATGAACATTTTTAATATTGTATTGAGACAATGATTCATTAGAAGCCTCAAAACCTACTTTTTATGCCTCTCTAAAGGTTCTGTCATTGAGTTTTTAATGCCCTGGTGTTCCTGTCATGTCTTGAAATGTCAAATATCTCCAAACATTTACGAAGAATAAAGTTCTCAGAGCGCCTGAGGCAGGACATAGAGGTAGAAATTCAGCAACTTTGGCCATCTAGTTGTGTATTTTCAAATGCAGGAAGATCAGCCTGATCTTTCAAATCACTACTAGCTATGGAAATCTACTTTGGGTTATAAGACAGTGGAGGAGTGAGGTCAGCATGGCAGCCTGCAGGCCACATCTGGCCCACCGTCTGCTTATATGAAGCCCATGAGCTAAGGATGGTTTTCGTATTTTTAAATGGCCAGAAAAAAAAAAATCAAGAGTAATATTGTGTGCCACACATGAAAACTGTGTGACAATCAGATATCGGTGTGCCACGTAAAGTTTTATTGGGACACAGCCACAGTCATTCACTTAACGTGTTGCTTCTGTCTGTTTTTGCAATACCAAGGCAGAGTAGAGTAGCAGCAACACAGACCATATGTGGCCCCCAAAACCAAAAGCATTCACTATCTGTTCATTTACAGAGAAAGTTTATCAACACCTGGTACAGAATAGAGTGTTAACTCTTAAGGTAAGTAGGATCACAAAGATTCTAGTCATTCCCATAAGGCAAAAGTTCATTGTTGTTCAACAGCAAATACAAAATGTAAATAGAAATCCTTAATAAAATTAGGAGAAAGTACCGCTGCTTTTTTGTTATAGCTGTTGTTTTTGAAACAATAATAGAGATCATAAAGGATCATTTACCCATGCTAGAAACAAAAGAATCTTCATGGTCATCATTCTTAAAATGAACATAAAAGAAGACTGTCACACAGGCCACCCGGAGTCAACTCAGGCCTTATCTCTCAGTTTGCCTCTCTCCCAGCTGTTCCTTCAGTTTGCATTTCTACCTGTTTTTTGGTGACAGTGTTTGTAGGAAGATATTGCAACTTTCCTTATAAACATCTCTACATATCAAGGAAGAAGTGCCAATATTCAAAACGAAGTTTTTGTTTGTTTGTTTTTGTTTTGTTTTTTTGGGACAGGGTCTCACTCTGCTGCCCAGCCTGGAATGCAGTGGTGCAATCATAGCCCACTGCAGTTTTGAACTCCTGGGCTTAAGTGAATCTCCTGAGTATCTGGGACTACAGATATTCACTACCGCACCCTGGCTAATTTATTTTATTTTTGTGGAGAGAGGTCTTGCTTTGTTTTCCAGGTTTTCCTGGCATCAAGTGATTCTCCCACCTGCATCTTCCCAAATGCTAACATTACAGGCTTGAGCCACCACACTCAGCCAATACAAATTTCTTAAATAAGAGGAACTAAAATCTCTTCAACTACTTAAGCAAGGTTTGCTTTGCCATTTCTATTAGTATAGAAATGAATAACCATCAAAGAAAAACAAGAGGAGGAAGGAAAGGAAGAAGAAAAGAAAAGATAAAAGACAAACTACCAAGAATGTTTTTAAGCTGGGCTTCTCTATTTCACAATTAAAGATGTCTATTAGTAGAACTGACCCATAGTGCTATTTGGCAACCAACTGACTGTAAACGGGATCTTAAGACCTTTGAATAAAACAGCACTTTTTTCACTCTGTGTTGTGTGCATGCATCTGTGGCTCCTGTAAAAGGCAACATGTCCTTAAAAGCTTGTCTGTCATCTGAGTGTTCTGGTCTACATCAATCCTATTTGTGACCATAAGCTGGGCATGGTGAGAGAAAGTAATACCATCTTCAAGATAGGAAATATTTGGCTGGCTCTGGAAAACCTTTTCAACTCATCAGAATTTTACCAGAGATGACATTTCTATCCTTACTGTAAAAGTCCCTATGAAAAACAGTGACCTTTAATCTTTTGTGTTGTCTTTGTCTTCGTCATAGCAAAGTTACTATCCTAAAGGTTACCGTGCTTTTACTGACGATACCATGTTATTGAAAAGAATTGTAGGAATCAATTACTTGGCTGAAGATTGTTGAATAAACACCTGTCACTGTATTATCAAAAGTGTGGTAGCAGATTCAGAAAATTAATAGATACTATCCTTGCCCTTCAGATGTTCTTGTCAAATTGGGAAGGCAGAGTTCATGCACACACACACGCGCACACACACACACACACACACACACACAATAGATAAGCATTTTATTCACATGAAAGTTAAGTACAAGCATAAAAAGAGTTCAGAGAAGAGAATAAATGAGAATTGAACCATTGGAAACAGCCAAAAACCATTGGGATTTTGAACCATGGGGACACACACAAAAAAATTGAGTCATTTTTTCCTGAGACAAATCTATGCTTGTTCCTTCCTCCTCCTCTTTACTCCTTGCAGTAGAGAGGTATCGAGGAGCATAATTCAACTTGTCAATTTGTGGGGGCATATGATCTTGATAAACAGGCTAAAGGGAGAAAGTAGACCTTCCTAGTGAACAGAATAAATGAAAAGCAGAAGTAAAATGTTACCTAAGTCAGGGTCAGTGGCTCAAAGAGCAAAAGACGACTGTGTGGAAGAAAAAAAAAAGAAAAAATATATATATATCCATAATACATAATACATATATCCATAATAGCGATAATAGATATATGTAATATTTTATATATATGCACACATATATGTAATGAATAGGGATATCCATATCTAGCTATGGCTATTCATATCCATAGGTAGATCAAGGCCAGACCAAGGAAGTCACTGAAGACAACTAGAGTAGGTATTTCATGATTGAGGAAATAGAATGCAGGGTATATCCGAGTTTGCAAAAACTCTAAAGATTTTGTGTGATTTAGACCATAAAGTGATAGAGTATAAATTAGGTATAAGTAGTAAACATGGAGAGCAACAAAGAAGCTGATGAGTAGGTTAAAAAGAAAAAAATATAAAAGGAAGAATTGAAAACAGATGGTCTAGTGTGAGAGATTAAAAAGACAGCTATAAATACTGGGATACTTGTTCTAGTTAGAAAGAAGACCCGTTAGGAGGCATGGAGATACCAGTTTCTGATGCATTGCATTTGTAAAGGTGAAGGAATCTGTAATTGGAGCAACCCCAAGGTCATTTGGAGATCCATTATTAGTTCACACTAACTTAAACATTGGAGGTACACATTTAGAATACTATCTACTTGGTTTGATAACTACTCCACTTAGTATATAAGCCCACTGAGGAAGGAAAGAACAAGAAATCAAAGATTAAAAACTTGAAAGGCTTTATGTTTGTCTAAGTAGAGACAGGTCAGATACTTGGAAAAAAATAGGAATGAGTGAAAGTATGACATAAACCAATGAAATAGAGCATGTCAAGGGAATGGTCAAGAAGAAAACACACACAAACACAAAGAGTTCAAGGAAGGTGAGGACTCAAAAGACTTGTGGGCAAACATAGTTTCGCATGCCTGTAATCCCAACATTTTGGGAGGTTGAGTCAGCAGGATAACTTAAGCCCAGGAGGCCAAGGCTGCAGTGAGCTATGATCATGCCATTGCACTCCAGCCTGGGTGACAGAGCAAGACCCTGTCTCTAAAGACAAAACAAATCTTGGGAGATGATAACGTTGTTGTTAATATTTCATAGTACAGTTTCAGTTGAGTGCTAGGATACAAACTAGACTGCCCCAGACCTGCCTTAGTATAGCTTTTTACCCCTACTGTAATAATATCTATTAACATATATTTTTAATGCTCTTATTGGAGTTTATTCCTTTATTTTCATATTTTGTTTTGTTCTTCTTTTTAACTCTCTCCATCTAGGAATTTATCTTATTTCGCTACACAAAGTAGCCCATCTGCTGTCATTTTGAACCTGTGGGAGGCTCGTCATCAGCACGATGGTGACCTTGACTCCCTGGCCTGTGCCCTTGAAGAGATTGGGAGGACACACACGAAACTCTCAAACATTTCGGAATCCCAGCTTGATGAAGCCGACTTCAACTACAGCAGGCAAAATGGACTCTAGTCCATTTCCTCCCATGAAACAGAGTGATGGCCAGCTTGGGGACATTTGCTTTAAATGGGAAAGAAAGAGGCCGCTTTCTGCCCAGTGGCATTGGGGAAATTCAGCCTTCATTTACAATCAGATTCCCTGGGTGAAGAAACTAAATTTTTTGTATAGGTAAAACATGTTAATAGGAAAAAGTACGAGCTCTCGTACATAGAAGAGGGCTCTACTGTCTCCTCGGAATCCACATTTGGGTTAATTCTTCACATTTGGAGTGGCAAGGATAAAAGTGAGGGCAGAAGTAGTTGTGGGAAAAGATGAGCTACAATAATGCTGGGAAGGCAGTTTTAAAACAGGTTTTCAATGATGTGCCCAAAGGACCAGCTGATTCTGGTAGTAGACTGTCAGAGTTTTCTACCAACTGGCATCTGTGATAATCAGAAATCATTGTAAAATTGTCTTTTAGAAGCAAAACAGGTTGCCAACCCACATGTATGACTTCAACAATGTCAAGGAGGGCATTTAGAATTTAGAATCTGAGCATATCATACCAGCACCAGCTCCCTTCTCTTCTAGCCACTTAATGGAGACACAATGGAGAGGTAAGACAGACCACAAACTAGAGTACTCCACCTTTTTATTTCTTCCTGAGACAAATGTACCCTTATTCTTTCTTCCTCTGCCTTAGCCCTTGCAGTAGAGAGGTATCAAGGAGCATCATTAAACTTGTCAATATGGAAAGTTGTTTTTTCTAACCCAAAAAAGTGGGACCACCTCTGTTCCCTTCTAAGCCACTCAAATTGCTGAGTGCTATTAGAACACAGCTTATTCCATGGATATGGAGACAGGAGAGATTAAAGCAGGTTCAAAAACACATGAACTGCAGATGTCGTAGGCCTCAGATCAGCTATAATTATAGGAGGCATGTTTTGATCTAGTTCTCTAACATTGTTATCACAAGAAAATGGGTTTTACTGTATTTTTCAATCCAGATTCTTGATATTGTGTAATGTGTTGGTACGATGTCATCACATAATCTCTCAATAAGACTACATGTGATCCTCATTTTGCCTCTTGGGAAATTTGTAGACAGTCTTTGCTCAAAACAATATTTGAGTAAATATACTTGAGGAATACCTCTACCACAGTGTCCCTGAAACCACATACATTGTTTAGGTAGCCTTCACGCTGTGACTATTCAGTCCCCTGAATATGCTTTCTCTATGGAATATGCTTTTCCCTACAGAAAGCATATTCAGGGAGGCTGAATAGTCTATTGCTCTATGACTTTTTTTTTTTTTTTTTTTTTTTTTTACATGAGGTGGCACTGATATTGTGGAGGATTGAAATCCACAGATAATTCATGATCCTCATCTTATCACTTTACTTCGTCTTTTTATCGTATTAAATCATTTTTGACAAGATGTCCTGGTAGACTAAAGATGAACAGATTTGCTCTTGTTCGTCTTCTGGTGGATATTGTAATTTGCTTTCCACAATCAGGACAACCAAAGTCAAGGACCCAAATGAACCACAAGACAGCTAGTCAGCTACTTTGAGGCTGGTTACATTAGAATAAAAAGTGGTCAGGGAATGGGGAAAGTAGGGAGTACTTTCATATCAGTTGGGATATGATCCATATTTTTCAATAATGTTTTTGTAGATCCCTTGTAAAAAAAAAAAATAATAATTTTGCGAATCTCCACGCAAGTGAAAAAGGCCTAAAGATGGGTTGAATTTGTGATACCATGGATAAGGCATGGAATAACTCTTGAATGTGTTGGCCATTTTCTCTAACTAATGTGTGGTATATGTGGTCCCCTGTATTAGATAGAAGGCTTTGCTACATGTAATTCAAAAGCATCACGCTTTTCTCAGGAACCAAAGGCTTATTATGTAAAACAAAGAAATCATCTTAGAACTGTCAAGCATATTTTCACAATACCATATCAAGATCAGAAAAACATCATTTCGCTAGTTTGCTTAACTTATTTGTTTCTTCTAGGAAACAATAGAGAAACAGAATGAAAATGTAAATCATCTGACATCACTGATATAATTTCTGAAAAAGAAAGAGAAGTAGATGGTCAACCAGTCACAATAAGCTAAAGTTGGTTGGCATGGGGTGGCGTGCAGAAGAAATATGCATTAATTGCTGAGTCAAAACTTGGAGAAAGCACATTATAGAGGTTGTGTTAGAATCCATCTTGGAGGATTTTTGTTTTAGACCATCCTAAGCATTTTCCTTCTTCCCTTCTAATTGATGTTGTAATTATTTCATCTATTCTGTGAATCTATACAGGTCTTTAGATGTTTGATATGTTTTAAATATTTGTAAACAGATGAAAATTCTAAATGATTTTCCCTCAAATCTGCCTAAATTATTTTAAGATGAGATGAGATTGTTGTCAATCCTGAATCGGGAGTTCCCTCCCATGGATTTTTTTTTCCTTTGGCCTGGGTTTTATAAACACACTTGAACATCATATCATATAGGTTAACAAAGGAAGAAGTTAACATGATTCACCTCAGACTTCAGCCTTAAGGTTCAATCAAATTCATCCTTCAGCCCATTTTGTTTCTTCTTTATGTTTTTCTCTTCTACTTATTTCTGCTAGGATCCTACATAGGATTTCTATAGAAATGTAAGAAATTCTGTGGTCGCTGCATGTCAGGATTGTACAGCACTTTTATAATGGAATTTCAAAGAGAACCTTATGTTTGTGAGATTTACACACCAAGGTGTGGGGAGGAGGTGGAATTGCAGATCAGATAAAAAGTTAGGTTACACTTGAACTTACATTTATTCACTGTGACCTAAATTTAGTCCTATTGTAATATTTGTTCACTACCACACAAATGCCCCTCTTCAAAGAGATTTATTTATCTATCCAAATACTTAATTTGGAAGTTTTATTCTGTTGCAGAATGAAGCAAAATTAAAAGTGGCCTTGAGTATTAGGTAAGTTACTTATTTTTTTTTTGCAAAAATTATCCCACTCTATGTCAAATCTTTCAATCCTCAAAGGCATTTAAGTCTAATAGTCATACTTTAAATATAGCTTTAAATTATGCCACCAAAATGGTGCACTTCACAGCTTCACCAGACTGTAGCATCATAAAGTTAATTTACAGTTTTTACAACATGCTTGTACAGTCTTACTGGTTTACATTAAAATCCTTTAAGCCAAAAGAAGCTTGCTCTATGGATTTAAATGCAAACTTCATTTACCAGTGCAAGAAGTCTCATAAAACTCAGATGTACTCCCACAAAAATTTTATTGGCCTTTTTGTAAGAGATGAAAAAGAATTGACACAGTTCTCTTTAAAGAGAACTTTTCTTCTTCTTATTTTTATCTCCAGGTGGTGTCTTCTGCCGAGGTGTCTGTATTTTTCTTTCAATTATCTTTGGGAGGGGATATTAAGTCAAATCACTAAAACAGGGTTCTCTTTGCATTAAAAGTTCTGGATTTATTGTAACTATTTTCCTTGACAAACATTCTCAGCATTAGGATTGATAAGCAAATACAGATGATTAAAATAGGATCATTGGTTTTAGATAGAGTTTTCTACTTGCCAAACTTCTGGCAAACATACCTGTGAATTTTAAAATGTTATAAAAATCTCTTAATATGCTTTTGTTTTCTTTTAGCCATTTTCCCTTCAATTTCTTAGTCCTTCTACCCTCTGTAAATGTATTGAGTGATATAGCTATCAGATGTGTTGAAGGCAAAGTCCTCGCAGAGGTTTGTTCCAGCTCTGTAGAGGTCACAGGAATCGTGAAGGAGCTGAGAAATCTTCCACTCCGGCCTACTGTGTGTGGCCCATTGTCATTGTTTCCTCATGAAACACCGCAGAGTTTGAATCCTCAGTAACCCTCATTGACTGGACTAGAGGTGATGGCCACAGCAAATGGGAGAGCAAAATGTTGGCCTACAGAGGATGACACAATTGTATTTGCCTTTGGTGTTACTTGCTGTAGCGCTGTATTTTAAAATCGATGCTTTAGCAAAAAGCTGAATGGCCACCGTTTCTGTATTTTCCACTGTTTTGTCTGCATAGAATTTTCCTGAACTACAAGCAAAAATGTATTTTGTCCAATGTCACAAAAGTGAAAATGTTGCTAATCTTAGACGTGTTGCATATTTTGTGTTTTTACGTTCCAAACTATTCCGAAAGCTGCCGTTACAAAGCTGTTTGGCTGTATTGACAGCATGTGGTGTTTTTGCAAAAGCAATTCTAGGAGAGCCAGTGTCTACCATGAACTCCTCACATCCCCACTCCAGGGTCATTTGTAACATCTAAAATGGCAACTTGTACACTATAATTCTTCAAAAAATAGCAGGGGATGGAAACCAGACCTGGCTGTTAGTCACTAGTGTGTAGTACCGTGATCTGAAGTAGGAAATTTAACTCACTAGAATAATTGTGGTTTTTGAAGCAGCTACTCATTGCTTTTTCCTTTTGCTGTGAAGATCATGGATTTGGAACGTCCTCATGAGGTGGACTTAAGGCAGTAACATTTAAACTTCATGTCCTAGCACCCGCCCTCCATCTGACCCAAAGACAAAAAAGGTAGTAAGCTTCATGATTACACCCAAGTATAAAAATTCCCTTCCCCATACTAATGATGAGTTCAGCAGGGCCCCATATTATTTTTCAAAAAAGTTATGGCTTTGAATGATAGACTGTATTACTAAATTCGGTAAGACAGTTCTTTGCATGAAGGGGAAGGTATGTCAAAATACTTTCACAAAAGGCATGATTACAATGAAAATGCCCTTTTGCCTCCAGCTTTGGTAACCCTAAAAAGTATTTCACTAATTTCAAGCACTGTTTACACTAAAATCCCCAAATTGGCCAAATTATATAATTCTCTTAAATTTTAATATCTGTAGGTGGAGATTTAACTGTGGTTCTGGTGAACTGTAGAAAGGAGAGGTGATATTTGAGGGGATTTTGTCAGCAGAGTATCACGCTTTATGACCCCATTACTGAAACACAGACATTACAATCAGAAATAGATCTAATAATTCCCATATTCTTCCATTAGCTAGTTCCGATGATGCTGAGAGAGAGCACACACCCTGTGCCAGGTGTCAGGAACATAAGCCTCAGCAGAGGGTAACTGAGAACTTTCAATCAGAAACACCCTCCAAGGCTTATCCTAGATCATATAGGTCACTCCCTTTCAAAACTTTTCTATACAAAGGTGGGAAAGCACTCAGAATCTGGGAACTTTCTGGTTGGAAAAACAATGTTCTCCTTTTCCGAACTGGAATAAAGACTCAGAATTACCCATTCTTCATAATCATGTCTGATTGGTACATGCACTCCAGGAAGTCTCAACCTAGAAACGTTGCCACCCTCAGCATTTAGAGGAAAACTGGCTCATTCTTCTGACCCAGACTCAAAAACATATGAGGACTTTCGTACCTCCATTTCTGCATGGATGAATTTTAAGACAGATTCATTTTGTTCTGTTTATTTTGGGAAGGTGCGTGGGGTGTTCTTTCAAGTGATTCATATCTCAAACCCATATCACTCTCAACTTTTATTTGATGTGTTCAAAGCCAAAAATTAAAGTAAAATATAAAGCAGGGCTGAACACTTAATTTGACATGAAGCTGAAGGAGTGAGCAAGCCAGAGGAGAGAGGTTGAATGGAGCATGGCCTTGGCTTCATACCACACTTTTTGTGCCTTGTATTATCAATGTAAATTCTGAATGTTGTATAGTAAATACTTGGATGGACTTCTTAGAAAAGGCTGCACTGGCTTCTTTTTCAGCACATGTACATATCTATAAATATATATACATATATATTTGGTAATGCCAAACAGCTGTGTTATATTGTATTGAACAAAATGGACAGTTTGGATGTTTTATGTAGAGTTTGCAAAAAAAAAAAAAAATACAAAACTGGATGGTTACAGACTTTTCAAGATAAATGTACAGACGTAAATTACTGCATATCAGTTATTTATGAATAAAGAGTCTTTTATTGACATTTTAGGATACTACATGAGTGGCACTTTGAAATCTCGATGAGGATGAGATTTGTATACTGCCTGCCTGCCGTGTCCTAGCAGGAGTTGAAATTCTCTCTGAAAGGGCAGTTTTCAAGTATCTGTTAACATATGGAACCAAATTCCTTGCTCAAATCTCAAGAGTGAGGCAGTGTTGTGAGGCTACTGGAAGCAAGAAGACTGTCTTTCTAACACCCTCACTCTGGTACACACACACACACTTCCTTGGGACATAGTTTTATACAATCCAAGGTCATCATAGCCATTCCATAATTGGAATACTGGAATATGAATCACCTTATTTCTCAAAAATGCTTGGATTAATTTTCCAGACTGTATTGAACATTTCTGCCCTTCTGTGGGAAAATATTAATAGGTATAAGTGTTGTACATTCCAAATACATGTGGCTGATTAAACCTGTTCTAAGTGGTTTTAAAATGCTGCCAGCTTCCCCAAATTTACTCATAACTACCTAGAGAACAGGTCAGAGCCAGTCGAACCAGAATGATCCACCCAAAGATGGCTTCTGGTCTACTTATAATTTTTTAAAAAGGTCAAAAGTTGGTTTAAACCAGATTTTTAAAAAATACCATTTCCAAAGGAAGATAACTTTTTTTTTTCAAATTAAGTTTAAAAAGCTGTGAAGTAAAATAATATATTCTCAACACTAGATTTTTGAAAACCTTTATGTATATGACAGCCAGGCACAGTGGCCCATGCCTATAATCCCATCACTTTGGGAGCCCAAGGTGAGCAGATCACTTGAGGTCAGGAGTTCAAGACAAACCTGGCCAACACAGTGAAGCCTTGTTTCTACTAAAAAGAATATAAGAGTTAGCTGGGCATGGTGGCACATGCCTGTAATCCCAGCTACTTGGGAGGCTAAAACAGGAGAATCGCCTGACCCAGGAGGCAGAGGTTGCAGTGAGGCAAGATCATGCCACTGCACTGCAGCCTAGATAACAGAGTGAAACTCAATCTCAAAAAGAAAACCTTTATGTATGTGGTATATCTGAAGGAGGGGAGTCTATGCCACACTTCCTAAGCCCTGTTGATGATGTCATTCTTTTTCTTATGGGACTACTGGGAACAGATAAGAATACCTACGAAGAGGCTATGCATGGTTCCAACAGTTCTTTCTGACCACTTTAAGTCAGACAGAGCTTTAATGCTACTTAAAATATATTTAATCTACTGACTGAATGAAAATCAGTTTAAATTAACTTAAACAAGGTAAATCAGTTATAGTTATGCAAAACCAGACCCAAAATTTCAGACTTATTTGAATAGTTAGAGCAAATAAATCCAATTTGAGTTCCTCAAAATAGATTTTAACTAGAAGAATGATGTGACTAGCATGAAAATCTGGATATAACTAGTTCATCTGGATGAAAGCATAACAGATTGGCTTGAACTTGTAATAAACTATTTAAAAAATTGAATCTTCATTTAAAAGCTGCTTTATTGAGTTAGGAACGAATTTTAAATGGATTAACTTAGTTTGCATGAAATTATGCTTGTTTTATTTAGTGAACGTTTGTTAGAATTTGATTTTATTCTGACAGGGGTTTACTCATTCACTCAAAAAATATTTATTTAGCATTTTCTGCATGATAGCAGAGTCTGGGTTCAAGTCCTGACTCTATCATTTTGCACTTGAGGTCAGACAAGATACTTAATATTTCTTCTACTTTTATGATATAGGGTCAAGAACAGAATTGTATTTTTCCCCTAAGTCCAAAGATTAAATGAAAAGGTTCATGTAAAGCCAATGGCATGTTCCATGGTCCTTAGTAAATTGTCAGTGAGGGTTCACTTTCATCTTATTTTAGAGAGGTGATATGCATCATAGTTGGCAGAATGAGTTTGAGAGCAGACAAGCTTGGATGGGAAGCCTGAGTCTGCCCCACTTTGGATTTGTGACCTTGGCCAAGAGACTGTCTCTAAAGGAGGATAATCATATCTAGTTCACGGGTCATAAAGTAAGTGTTCAAGAACTATTTCAACCATAAACACATCTACAACTGGTTTCTGACTAGTTGTCCTTCTGAACAGAGACATTCTGGAGCATTCATCATGTAGACATAGTGAGGTTACAGCAAGACCAATAATGTTCTCAATCTTAGCATGTTTCTTATACTTAAGAAAAAAAAAAAAAAGCATGCCTTGCTGACCCTGAATTAAGTGAAATGCAACGTATTTCCTAATATAAAGGTTAATGCTTCATACAGTGAGTTAAAAAATAATAAGGTCCCATATTTTCATACCACATAGGATGATTTTAGGAAATAACTTGATGAGGCAAATGCATGTTTAAAGAATATCTAAAGCAAAACACATTTTATCTAAATGATAGTGTTCCTAATTAAATTAAGTGCTCGGCCAGTGAGACAATCCATTCTCTGGTTTTCAGATGACACCAGGGCTTTAAAACCATGATCATTTGCACAAATCAAACATTAAAGAGTTATGAAAATGCTATCATCTGCTATGTGCTAGTCCTCTCTGCTACAATCAGGCATTTGCAATTAAGACATTGACCCAGCCTTCAAGAGGCTCACTATCTCCAACTTAAGAGATTATTTTACCATCCAACAAAAAGTGTTAGGAAAAAGGGAAGCACTACTGTTAAGAGAAAACAAAAGAGGAACCCTGAAACCAGGTTGTGTTGTGTGAGGAAAAGTTACACGGAGAAGCTACCATTGAGCTAAGACCTAAAGGTGGTATATTAATAAAGCTACTTCTGTAATAACAGTGTATAACATACCCTAGAATGTGTGGCTTAAAGTAACACCACATACACATGAATATGGTACACCTGGGAGATTCTCATGACCTAAGCCTGGCAAGGTTGATCTCCGCTGGACTCAGGCGTATATCTGCAATCAGTTGAAACGTTGAGCTGGGCCAGTTCTTCCAGACTAGCTCCTTCCACAACTGGGGCCTTGGTTAGGACAGCAGGACTGACTATACTCTTCCTTGTGCTTTGTGGTCCAAGAGGCTAGGCTGCACATGTTCTCATGGTAAAGGCAGATAAAGATGTGTGGAGTCTTTTGTGAAACTTACACTTGGAACATCATTTTTTTGCAATATACTAATAGCTAACACAGCTCACAAGACCTGCCCATTCAAGGGATAAGGAAATAGAATCCACCTCTCAATGGGAATTGCTACAAAATCACATTGCAAAGAGGGTGGATACACGAAGGGATGGAGAATTGGGGCCAAGATTTCAGGTTCTCCATCAGAGATGAGTAAAGATTTGTCAGACAAAAAATAAAAGAGCATTCAAACACAAAGATTAGCATTGACAATTAATAGGCATTTCATTTAAGAGGGGCTGCCAGACTATTTTCATGCCTCTGGTCCTTACAACCTTGAGTCCAGTAGCCCTCCTCAAACTTCTCTGCTATGTTATTAGGTGCTGATTCCGTAATTAGCCATGTTTAGGAAAGGATGAGTTAATTTCATTTACAGAGGTTTATTTATTGTGTGATCTCTCAAAGGCTTTAACACAATAATGGTAGTTATTTTCAATGCAGTTGATGTGCTGGACAATTTATATGAATTCACTCATTTTAATCCCCTAGCAATCATATGAAGTACAATTTTTGCTCATATTTTATAAATAGAGAAACTGAGGAAAAGGGAAGTTAATGTGCATTTTTAATCATTCAACTGCAGCTACTGTTTGGAGCATTTTCCAAATATTTATCATCACCTAACTCTTACATAATGAGCTGTAGTAACATCTCCAAGTTTACATTTTGGTGTTTATTTTCTCTAAAGATACGTGAACTAAAATATGTTCTCCAAGCTAAATTAATTTAGTCCAGATTTTCTTCAGTTTCTGTTTTCTCATCTATCCAACCATTTTATTCAATTTACAAAATTTCATCCTTCTAAACATGTAAGTTCATAGCAACCTTTTTAATGTTATAATTCTTTCCTGTGAATGCTTGATTTAACATTTCTCTATAACTTATTAGAAATCCATTCTTAAAACTGATAAGAATTAGTTATATTTTAGCTAAACCTTATAAAGAATACTTCTTTAAAAAGCTGAAGGCATGTTTATAAGCAATTAAATGACTTGTGTCAAGTCATTGTAATTTTGCTCTCCCTAAACTCAGAGCAAAATTTAATGTGCCATTTCTTTCAAAAAAGTGTTGGGTGTTCAGCCATCGATAAGATGCTGTGTAGCTAAGTGGGAAGAGCCTGGACTAGGATGAGAAAACATGTGTTCTAATCTCAGCTGTCATGCCTACCAGTGGAGTCACAATTTCTTCATTTATTGAATCTCAGTTTTCACCTCTTTAAAATCAACATTATGAATATCCTACCCCACTTCCCATATTTGGCTACAGCAGAGGTCAAATGAAATACTGTATATGAGGGGAAAAAAACCTTTGTATTCTAGTAAGGGGTATATAGGTACACATTTAACATAATGCGAACTCCACATTGACTGTCAAAAAGTAATAAAAGACTAGAAATTAATTATTTTAGACCAAATTGTTAGAAATACACATAAACAATTTTAAGTGACCATGACTTGTCCCTTCATCTCCAGTCCCTAGACTGAAGAATTTAGCTAGAATAGCCATAGAAACAGATAGTCTCTTCTAGTATCATATCTCTAAAAACCCAAAGACTGAAAAAGATCATCAATATGTTTATGTAGTTAGCCATGTCCTAAGTGAAAAATTATACAAAATCCTAAAGTCAACGCATATTTGTTTTTATCACTGAAAGAGATAAAAGTTAACACTTCTTATTCTAGGCTCTTATGGCCCCAAACTATCATTTCTTTTTATTGTCCTTTAAAATCTAGGCAAACAAGAAAACACAATTCACATTTAATTGTGCCTTCTATTGTCTTGCTGCTTTACAGTGAGCTTTTTTTAAAAAAAAAAAAATAACATTTACTGAGTGTAACTATAGAGGAAGTACTGTAGTATAAAATGGAAATTCAGCAGTGAACGAAAAATATCCCATTCTCACATAAATTTTGTTCTTGTGGGAAAAGGCAGGGGAAAGGCTAACTAAGTGAAATACAGAGTAATTTACATGCAGAAAAGAGAAATGGGATATCAGAGGTGCGATTTTTTTTTTTTTTTTTTTTTTTTTTTTGTAAGAAACAGTGTCTCACTCTGTTGCCCAGGCTGGAGTGCAGTGGCACCATCATAGCTCATTGAAGCATCCAACTCTCCAACTCTTGGACTCAAGCAATCCTCCTGCCTCAGCCTCCTGAGTAGCTAGTACTACAGGTACATGCCACCATATCCAACTAAATTAAAAAAAAAAAATTGTAGCGATATAGTCTTGCTATGTTTCCAGGCTGGTCTCAAATGTCTGGCATCAACCCATCTTCCCACCTTGGCCTCTCAAATAGTTCGGAATACAGGCATGAGCTACTGCACTGAGCCATTGGCTTGTATTTTTAAATAGGGTTATCAGACAAGAGTTAATTCAGAAGGTGACTTTTGACTAAATACCTGAAGGAGATCAGGAAGATCCTTGGAAGGAGAGGATTTGAAATCAAGGAACCAGCAGCTGTAGAGGCTTTGAGGTAGAAGTGTGTTGCACCTATTCAAGGAGCAGCAAGGAAGTCAGTGTGAGCAACAGAATAGTAGGAGACAAGAGAAGTGAAAGGGTAGATCATTGATGGCTTACCAGGCTGTAGCTTATCCTCCATATGAAATGGGGAACTATTGGAGGAATTTGAGCTGTGTCAGCAGGATTACACTGGCAACTAGAGAACAGGTTGGAGTGGAGGAAGGAGGGAAGCAGGGAGATTACTACTATAGTAATTCACAGGAGATGTCTGAATTGGTGAAGGTCAATTGTAGTAAAGGTGACCAGAGCTGTTTGAATCATAGATATATTCTGAAGGCGGAGCTGGCAGAATTTGCTAATGTAACAGATGCATGTTCTGAAAGGAAGAAATCCATCACGACTAAGGTTTTGGTCTAAGCAACCAAAAACATGGAGATGTCACTACCTGGGATGCAGTTTTATGGAGAAAGGTTTTGAAGAAAGTGCAGACCAGTAGCTCTATTTTGTGTGTTTGAGGTTCACAGCACCTGCAAGACAACCAAGTGAACATTTGGAGTATACATCTGGGCTTATCAGGTTGAAGCCCAAGGGAGAGGTATACACTTCATAGTTGCCAAAATACAGAAATGTTCCACATCTCCCTAAAATGTATACAGGCAAGCTGTACCCTGATCACCTTGGGCCCATGTTGTCAGGACATCCTGAGGCTGTATCATGGGTACCTTCTTAACCTTGGGAAAATAAACTATCTAAATTGATTGAGACCTGTTCTCAGTTACTTATGAATTCACAAGTGCTTTGGAAAGAAACTGACTTTTATGTCCAAAAGAATCTTGTAGTGAGAATACATTGATACCAGTCTTTATATTATTAAGAGAAAAATGTTTTCAGAGTTCAAAACATGACACACAGGCAAATATAAAAAACATATGACAGAAATTGTATTTACTTCACTAATGAAAAAGTTGATGTTAAAAATCAGTTCAAAGAAGAATTTTGAAGAATGATACACATGTGCATATAAATGTATTTAAAATCATGAGACCTCACCAAGCCTTAGGGCACTCAAATATTAAGACCTTCAAGAGATGGGAAGAAATCTGAAGAGACTGGGAAAGAGTTGTGTGTGAGGGAAAATGAGAATCAGGAGAGTGATGTCTCAACAAGGGAAGAATGTGCAACCAAGAAATGGGCATGGGCCAGGCACAGTGGCTCACGCTTGTACTCCCAGCACTTTGGGAGGCTGAGATGGGCGGATCACCTGAGGTCAGGAGTTCAAGGCCAGCCTGGCCAACATGGCGAAACCCCCCCATCTCTACTAAAATGCAAAAATCATCTGGGTGTAGTGGTGCACACCTGTAACCCCAGCTACTCAACAGGCTTGAGGCAGGAGAATCACTTGAAACCAGGAGGTGGAGGTTGCGGTGAGCTGATATGACACCGCTGCACTCTAGCCTGGGCAACAGAGCAAGACTCCATCTCAAAGACAGAAAAAAAAAGAAAATGAAAAAGAATAAAAAGTGGGCATAATCATCTGTCTCAGATACTGCTGACAGGTCAAGTATGATGAAGATTAATAATCTACCTTTGGATTTAGCAATGTGGACATTCTTTATGATCATGGCAAGATCCGTTTAAATGGAGTATGGTGTTAGAAAGCCTATATTAAAGTAGATTCAAGGAAAAAAATGAGAGGAGAAAAAGGAGCCAGCACATACAATCCATCCTTTTGAGGAGCTTTGCTGTAATGGAAAGAGGGGTCTTTTTTTCTCTTTTATAAAGGAAGTCAAAGTGAGATGCTTGAAACTGTGAATGTGAAGGGGCATATTCATTGTAAACAATATCTGTAAGAGAGGGTTTTCAATCTCAGCCCTACTGACATCTGGGGCTGGAAAATTCTTTGTTATAAGGGACGATTCTGTGCTTTGTAGAATATTTACCAGTTTCTCTATCCTGTATCCATTAAATGCCAGTATCACCTACCAGCTATGATAATCAAAAACATCTCCAGACATTCCTATATGTCCGCTGGGAAGCAAAATTGCCTGCAGTTGAGAACCACTGGTATATAACAATGATAGTACATAGCTGAGACAGGGTAAAAGACAAAGTCATTGGAGAATCAAAATTCAAGTGATTGAGAGAATTAGGAGGTAGAAAAATCATGTACAGGTTTATCAAAATCTCCAAAAACTAAAAGACAAGCATGCTGAATAGAATGACACTGAGCCAAAGCTAATTCTCCCAAGAACAAGGAGGACTGAGTTGGGCATCAGATGATCGCAACCAGAAGAGATAGTGGGTGGTATTACCTCAAAATAGTAGCATCAGAAATGGAAAATATTAGGGAGAGAAGAGGAAAAGCTATCTGGAAATGACAACAAGAAGGAGAAAGAACACCTACCCTACCTCCGGGGGTAGAGAAAATGTAGGAGCGAAAATAGCAACCACCTAAAAGGGCCACAGTAGTTTTAAGGAAGCACTGGGTTTCAGTAAGAACAGAAAAGACGAGGGAAACGGGGAAATTACTGAGGATATAAGGCATTTTGCTGATGACTCAAGGTACTGGAAAAGGACTTCACTATTTGGGAAGAGTGGGAGATGGGTCAGATGTACAGACTCTTGTGAGGCGTATAGTACAAGAGATAAAGATTCCTGGAAGTTAGGGCATCTTTTAGAGATTTACCTTAACAGAGATAAAGAGTACAATAATAGTAGGCACTAAAATGGGGTAAATTAAGGAATGGATTGAATACAAGTGTGCTTGGTTTATGCACTTATTTATACATTTTAACATTTACTTGGTTTATGTCTATAAATTTTCTTCAAAGCCTGGTGATGTAGGTAATAATATGCTTATTTAGCAAAATAAAATAGATAAATTAAGGACTTAGGCAAAGATTATAAAACTAGTTAGTGGCGGTGTTTAAATTAGGTCTACTTATGGGGTGATACTTCTGTTAAAAATACATTGCCTTGATGTTTCTTCAGCCATAAGATATGTACATCAGAAAGTCTTCCTAATTCAAGAGCAGAATATAAGGCTACTTACAGGATGGACAACCAGAGTACACAATGAAAAAGTTCTACATGCTGTAACTTTTTGAGGCTATGCAAGTCTAAGCTGTCCAAGTCAGCTGGGAACCATGAGAACATACTACAGTTGGTCAAGACACATTCATGTTTTCTCCAGACTTCCTTCCTAATGCAATCAGAAGAAAAGAATACATAAAAAAGAGTGTGTAAACCAAAAATAAAATGGCCTATTTGAATAGACCCCTCCTGTCAGCCAAAGGTATTCCAGAGTTAACCTGAAAATATAGTTCAGGCAGTGGTGGAAGATGGGGTCAGACACACCTCATTATACCCTCCAGTATTAATGTCAACACAAACTTTTAGTCAGGACTTCCTGAGGCTGTGTCCCAGGCATGTTCCTAATGTTGGCAAAATAAATTGAGACCCATCTCAGATACTTACGGGTTCACAACGCTTTGCAAAGAAACCTACTCTTATGTTTAAAATAACTTTGTAGTGAAGATATTGATATAAACCTTTAAAGGAAAAATGTTTTCAAATGGTTAAAAACATGACACATGCAAACGTAAAAAAATGATGAAAATTTCATTTACCTCATTCACTATTTATAAAAAAGTTAATATTAAAAATCAGTTCAAAGAAGAATTTGAACACATACACATGCACATATACACTATATACATCCATGTATATATAAATGAGAATTCTGAAGTGAATTTGATAATTCAGGCAAAACTGTTTAATATGTTTTATCAGGTAATAAAAGATACAAAATTGTCTGTCGGGAATATTAATCTACATGACAATACCTCATTGGGAAATAAAAATCAGGTTATCTTTTCTATCAGAGTGTAAATTCATTGTATCTGAACAAAATTCCTTTGCATTTCTAGGGACAGGAGACATTTGCATGACTTCAGTTTTCTGTCATTTAACTTCTACCCCTGCAGAGCTAATAATGCAGCTAAGTCAATAGAAGTCAAAGAAGTATACCCCCACGGAATCAGATACTCCTGAAAGGTCAGTAGGCACACCCAACACTCCACTGTTTTTGTGCATGTTCAAGTCTTTCACAACTTTTTCTTGACAGTGCTGTGTGTCTTGGAAATGTGTTGGGAGCCTTTTATTTGTGTATCATCTCTCAACAACTTTCCAAGTCACTTGGAAAGGGTTCCCCCCCTCTTCTTTTACCCTAACAATTGACAGCCTTTTTTCTTTTTTGTGTGTGCAAATAAAAAGTATCTGAGACAGGGTCCCAATCAATTTAGAAAGTATATTTTGCTAAGGTTAAGGACTTGCCCATGACAGCCTCAGGAGGTCGTGATGACATGTACCCAAAGTGGCTGGCATACAGCTTGACTTTATACATTTTACGGCTGCATAACACATCAACCAATACATGTAAGATGTACATTGGTTCAGTCCAGAAAGTCAGGACAACTCAAAGCAGGGGCTACTAGGTTATAGGTAGATTTAAAGGCTTTCCGATTGGCAGTTGGGTGAAAGAGTTATCACAATAGAAAAGAAAGTCTGGGTTAAGACAGAGGTTGTAGAAACCAAGATTTTGTCATGCAGATGATACCCCCAGGTAGCAAGCTTTAGAGAGAGTAGACTGTAAATGTTTTTTATCAGATGTAGAGAGTCTGTTCTATCAGTAATTTCAAAATGGAAGAGAGTATAATGAGGCATGTCTAGCTCCCCTTTCCCATGATAGCCTGAACTGGTTTTTCAGGTTAACTTTGAAATGCCTTTGCTGAGAGGATGGGTTCATTCAGATGGTTGAAGGGCTTAGAATTTCATTTTTGGTTTACATTTGAAACCAACCAACAACAGTAACTCAACATCTGTAACTACTAAGGGAATATAGAAGTCGTATGGCCTCTCTTATTTTCCATCTTTGTAAATCTAAGCAACTGCCAATTCTGAACTTGTTTGAGAATTGTTTTTCATAGTTATTGTAATGTGATTAGCCTGTAGGAGGTATAAAAGAAGTCTGTTTCAATGCGTGAGGCTTCATCCATCACTGACATGTACCAATTGCCCCATTTTTCTTTCTTTTCTTTGTTTTTTTCCCTTTTTAATATAATTAGACTCAAGGGGACTTGATATTTGTCTTCAAATATTTGAAAGTCTGTCACATGGAAGACAAATTAGTCCTGTTCTCTCTAGTTTCAAGTAGTAGAACTAAGACCAACTCTGCAGAAACTACAAGAGTCTTTTATTTCTCTTACAGTGTGCATAATTTTTACGGAGCTGTCTAAAACTGGGATGAGCTTTTAAGGAATCTTAAAAGCTTCTCATACTTATGATCCATGGCATTCATTGAAATGCAAATAGTTCCAAGCTCTCTTTGTTGACATTCTTTCCAGTTTTTGATGAATTCTTTCTTCCCAAACCCTCATCAGATTGTTTACTTCTTTTCCTTCAGAATGAGATCTTGGTCCCTTCCACTTAATAGATCTTCATTTTCTAGCCCAAGATTGAGATAACTGTTTTGTAAAGCAAGATAGTAAACATATTACGTGCCTTATAGACCACAAGGTCTCTATTGAAATTATTAAACTCTACTATTGTAACAAAAAAGTAGTCATAGACCATACATAAATAAATGTGGCTGTGTTTCAGGGAAATTTCATGGACATTGAAATTTGATTTTTCTATAATGTTATGAATTTATAGTATCATTCTTCTTTTGTTTTTTTTCCAACCATTTAAAAAGTAAGGGGGAGAGCAAGATGGCCGACTAGACACAGCCTGGGGGAACAGCTCAGAGGAATGGACTGAGATGACTCATGCTCCTAATAGATCTTTAGAAGTAAAGCACCAAGAGGGCATATTGAGAAGACACAGAAGCTGGGCTGAAGGGAGAGAAATCTGGGTACCCTGCACAAGGCTACTATGAACCAGGACTCATTATTAGGTCCCAAGAGCTCAGGAGCAACAGGTGAGTTGAACTGGCAAGAAGCAACCCACTCTTGCTACAAGCCTCTGAAACCTGAGTAGGAGGAGACTCCTTGACCACCATGGACACTTGATTTGGGAGGAAGAGCTGTTTAAAGAAAGAGTAAGGGCAGCAAGCCAACTAAGGTGGAGCCCAGAGAGTTTACTGCAAGAGCATGTGTAGTGAAGCATGGCCTAAAATGGCCCCAGGCTTGACTTGTTTCCATAGGAGATTTTAGTCCTAGGGAAACTGTCAAACCTGAAATCTGCAGGACAGCCTTGACCATCAGAAGGGACTGGTTCAACCTGAGCACCCCTTGGTCTGCTGGCATATCCCAGGGCTCCATCCTGGTCACACCTGCTAGCATGGCAGAATTGGGTGCCCTGGGGGCCTGCCCCAGAGCTTCTGCACTCATGAACCATGTCTGACTGGCAGAGAGTTCCAGTAGAGTGTCCCTGTGGCTACCAACCATGATCCCTTCCCATAATGCAGCTTCTCTGGGGCCCGTGGCAACTCCCCACATCACTTTGCTGGCATGTGTCTACACTGACAGGTTTCGCTTTCCTTGCCCTGACAGTGGGTGGGAGTGCAGTCCACACCTCCTCTCCCTACCAGCCGCCATTGCAGATCAAGCCTTGGCAGGCACAGAGCCAGCCAGACTCACTCCTGCCAGTGTCCCACCCTTGTGCTAACACTATGCCAAGAACAGTAGATCCTCCTATGTCCTCAGTGACCACTCGTGCTTGCAGAACACAGAGAATGCATTCAGATCTGCACCCACAACACCCTTTCCCCAAGCCATCTCCACCTTCAGCATGACCATGCACACAGTCACCAGCAGAGCCCCCCCACACCCCCTAGCTATATTTCCTCTGCCACCATGGTGAATGCCTGCAAGGAGGCAGGCACCCTGGCACCCGTTAGCAATCTGCTGTAGCTGCCACACCTTGCCCCCCAAACACAGTGGATTGCTAACCTCAAGGAGCCAGAGCACAAAGTCAGGACCCAAAATAAGTCCCCCAGAGTTACAGCACACAGTCCAGGAGTTGGGAGCTGAGTGTTGCCCCCTAAAATTTTTCAAAAATAAAGCCTAGTCAGCTGAATCTACCTTATATCACAATCAAACCCACAAGGTCATCAAATAGGATAAAAGTAAAAAAAAAATCTAAAGATTATAAACCTCAAAGATTGAAGGTAGAAAAGCACACAAAGATTAGAAAGAATCAGCACAAGAACTCTGACAACCCAAAAGGCCAGAGTGCCTTCTTTCCTCCAAACAACTGCAACACCTCTCTAGCAAGGGTTCTGAACCAGGCTGAGATGGCTGAAATAACAGAAATAGCATTCAGAATATGGATAGGAATGAAGATCATTGAAACTCAATCTAAGGAAGCTAGAAATTGAGACAAAAGTTTGCAGGAGCAGACAGACAAAATAGCCAGTATGGAAAAGAATATAACCAACTATAGAGCTAAAAAAACACACTATAATAATTTCATATTGCAATCACAAGTATTAATAATAGAATAGACCAAGCAGAGGCAAGAATCTCAGAGCACGAAGAATGGCTTTCTGAAATATAACAGTCAGACAAGAATAGAACAAAAAGAATGAAAAGAAATGAACAAAACTGACGAGAAATATGGAATTATGTAAAGAGATGAAATCTACGACTCACTGGTGTCCCTAAAAGAGATGAGAAGAATGTAAGCAACTTGGAAAACATATTTCAGGATAAGGTCCTTGAGAACTCCCCAACCTAGCTAGAGAGGCCAACATTAAAATTCAGGAAATGCAGAGAACCCCAGTAAGACACTTCACAAGAAGATCCTCCTCAAGACACATAATCAACTGGTTCTCCAAGGTTGAAAAAAAATTTTTTTTTAAATGTTAAAGGCAGCTAAAGAGAAAAGTCAGGTTACCTACAAAGGGAAGCCCATCAGACTACCAGCAGATGTCTCAGGAGAAATCCTATGAGACAGAAGAGACTGGGGGCCAATACCCAACATTATTAAAGAAAAGAAATTCCAAACCAGAATTTTGTATTCAGCCAAACAAAGCTCCATAAGCAAAGGGAAAAATAAGAAACTTTTCAGACAGACAAAAGCTGAGGAAATTTGTTACTACCAGACTTGCCTTACAAAAGCTCCTAAAGGAAGCACCAAATATGGAAAGGAAAGACCATTATCAGCCAAAACCAGGTCTGTATACAAAAACACACCTAAGTACACAGACCAGTGACACTGTAAAGCAACCACACAATCAAGTCTATAAAATGACCAGCTAACATCATGATGACAAGATCAAATCCACACATGTCAATACTAAGCTTGAATGTAAATGGGCTAAATGCCCCCAATTAAAAGACACAGAGTGATGAGCTGGATAAAGAACCAAGATCTGTCTAAGAGCGGTGGTTCATGCCCAAAATCCCAATACTGGAAGGCCAAGGCAAGTGGATTGCTTGAGACCAGTTCAAGACTAGCCCGGGCAACATAGTGAAAACCTATCTCTACTAAAAATACAAAAAGCTAGCCAGATATGGTGTCTCATGCCTGTAGTACCAGCTACTTGGGAGTCTTAGGTGGGAAAATCACCTGAGTTCAGGGGTTCAAGTTTGCAGTAAGCTGAGATTATGCCACTGCATTCCAGCCTGGTCAACCAGAGTGAGATCCTATCTCAAAAAAAGAAAAAGAAAAGAAAAAATAAAGAAAGAAAAAAGAAAAAAAGAAAAAAAAGAAGAAAAACCAAGACCCATTTGTATATTTTCTTTAAGGGATCTGTCTCACACATAGTGATACTCAAAAGCTCAAAATAAAAAAAATGGAGAAAAATTTACCAAGCAAATGGGAAACAGAAAAAAGTAGGGGTTGCAATCCTAGTTTCAGACCAAACAGACTTTAAACCAACAAAGCTCAAAAAAGACAAAGAAAGGCATTTTAGACAATGGTAAAGGGTTCAGTTCAACTAAAAGATGTAACTATCCTAAGTATACATGTACCAAACACAGGAGAACCCAGATTCATAAAGCAAGTTCTTAGAGACCTTCCAAGAGACTTAGACCCCCACACAATAGTAGTGGGAGACTTTAGCACCTCGCTGACAATGTTAGATCATTGAGATAGAAAATCAACCAAGATATTCAGGACCTGAAGTCAATCAGCTCCATTTGACCTAGTGCTGACATCTATGAAATTCTCTGAAAACAACAGAATATACATTCTTCTCATTACCACATGGCAAATACTCTAAAATCAATCAAATTATAGGAAGTAAAACACTCCCTGGCAAATGCAAAAGAACTATAATCATAACAATCTCTTGGACCACAGTGCAATCAAATTAGAAATCAAGACTAAGAAATTCACTCATAACCATATGATTACATGAGAATTAAATAACCTGCTCCCAGATGACTTTTGGGCAAATAATGAAATTAAGGCAGAAATCAAGAAGTTCTTAGAAGCTGAGAACAAAGATAAAACATACCAGAATATCTGGGACACAGCAAAGTCAGTGCTAAAAAGAAAATTTATAGCACCAAATGTCTACATCAAAAAGTTAGAAAGATCTCAAGTTAACAACCTAACATCACAACTAAAAGAACTAGGGAACCAGGAGGAAACAAGTCCAAAAAGTAGCAGAAGACAAGAAATAACCAAATTCAGAGCTGAACTGAAGGAGACTGAGACACATGCATACACACAAAAAAACATTCAAAACATCAACAAATCCAGGAGCTGCTTTTTGAAAAAATTAGCAAAATAGACAGACAGCTAGACTATAAAGAAAAAAAGAGAGATGATTCAAATAAATACAATCAGAAATCACAAGGGGGATATTACCACTGACCCCACTGACATACAAATAACCATCAGAGGATATTATGAACACTTCTGTGCACATAAACTAGAAAATATAGAAGAAACTGATAAATTCCTGGACAGATACACCCTCTCAAGACTCAACCAGGAAGAAATTGAATCCCTGAACAGACCAGTAACAAGCTCTGAAATTGAGTCAGTAATAAATAGCTTACCAACCAAAAAAAGCCCAGGAACAGATGGATTCACAGCTGAGTTCTACCAGATGTACAAAGAGCTGGTACCATTCCCGTTGAAAGTATTCCAAAAAATTGAGGAGGAAGGACTCCTCCCTAACTCATTCTATGAGGCCAGCATCATCCTGATAACAAAACCTGGCAGAGACCCTAGAAAAGAAAACTTCAGGCCAATATCCTTAACAGACACTGATGCAAAAATCCTCAACAAAATACTAGCAAACCAAATTCAGCAGCACATCAAAAAGCTTATCTACCATGATCAAGTAGGCTTTATCCCCAGGATGCAAGGCTGGTTCAATATACCTTAATCAAAAAATGTGATTCATTACATAAACAGAACTAAAGACAAACACCACATAATTATTTCAATAGATGCAGAAAGGTCTTTCAATAAAATTCAATATCCCTTCACATTAAAAACTCTCAATAAAATAGGTATTGAAAGAACATACTTCAAAATAATAAGAGCCATCTATGGCAAACCCACAACCAACATCATACTGAATAGGCAAAAGCTTGAAGCATTCACCTCGAAAACTAAAGACAGGAATGCCCTCTCTCACCACTCCTATTCAACATAGTATTGAAAGTCCTGGCCAGGGCTATCAGGCAAGAGAAAAAATAAAAGGCATCCAAATAGGAAGAGAGGAAGTCAAACTATCCCTCTTTACTGATGACATAATCCTTTACCTAGAAAACTTCATAGTCTCAGCCCAAAAGCTCCTGAAGCTGATAAACAACTTCAGCAAAGTCTCAGAATGTAACATCAATGTGCAAAAATCACTAACATTCCTATACAACAGTCAAACCAAGAGCCAAATCAGCAATTCAATCCCATTCACAATTGCTCCACCCACCCCAACACCCCCGACACACACACAACTAGAAATATAGCTAACCAAGAACCTGAACAATCTCTACAAAGAGAACTATGAAACACTGCTCAAAGAAATCAAAGATGATATAAACAGTAACATTTTGTGCTCATGGATGGGAAGAATTGATGTCATTCAAATGGTCATACTTCCCCAAACAATTTGTAGATTCAGTGCTATTCCTATTAAAATACAATTGAGAGGCTGGACAAGGTGGCTCACGCCTGTAATCCCAGCACTTTGGGAGGCCAAAGAGAGTAAATTACCTGAGATCAGAAGTTTGAGACCAGCCTGGCCAACATGGTGAAACCCGGTCTCTACTAAAACATACAAAACCTAGCCAGGCATGGTGGCAGGCACCTGTAATCCCAGCTACTCAGGAGGCTGAGTTAGAAGAATCCACTTGAACCTGGGAGGCAGAGGTTGTGGTGAGCAGAGATTGCACCATTGTGCTCCAGTCTGGATGACAGAGTAAGACTCCATCTCATAAAAAACAAAAACCAGTACAATTGAGTGTCTTTGCAGAACTAGGAAAAACTGCTTTTAAATTCATATAGAACTAGCAAACAGCCCAAATAGTCAAGGCAATCCTAAGCAAAAAGTAAAAAGCTAGAGGCATTATGCTGACTTCAAAGTATGATACAGTGCCTCAGTAACCAAAACAGCATTTAACTAGTATAAAAACAGACTAATAGACCAATAGAACAGAGTAGGAAACTCAGAAATAAGGCCACACAACTACAACTATCTGATTTTTGACAAACCTGACAGAAACAAGCAAACAAACAATGGGTGTGATGATTAATATTGAGTGTCAAATTGATTGGATTGAAGGGTGCAAAGTAGCATTCCTGGGTGTATCTGTGAGGGTGTTGCCAAAGGAGATTAACATTTGAGTCAGTGGACTGGGAGAGGTGGATCCACCCTCAATCTGGGTGGACACCATCTAATCAGCTGCCAGTGTGGCTAGGATAAAAGCAAGCAAGGAAACATGAAAAGACTTAATTGGCTGAGTCTTTCAGCCTTCATCTTTCTCTGGTGCTTGATGCTTCTTCCTCCCTTTGAACATCAGATTCCAGGTTCTTCAGCTTTTGGACTCTTGGACTTATACTAGCAGTTTTCCAGGGGCTCTTGGGCCTTTGACCACAGACTGAAGGGTGCACTGTTGGCTTTCTTAATTTTGAGGGTCTGGGACTTGGACTGGCTTCCTTGCTCCACAGTTTACAGGTGGCCTATTGTGGGACTTCACCTTGTACTCCTGTGAGTCAATACCCCTTAATAAGCTCCCTTTCATATATACATCTATCCTAGTAGTCCTGTCCCTCTAGAGACCCCTGACTAATACAAATGGGGGAAGGATTCCCTATTCAATAATTGATGCTGAAATAACTAGCTAGCCATATGCAGAAGACTGAAACTGAACCTCTTCCTTACATCATTAAAAAAAAAAAAAAATTAACTTAAGATGGAGTAAAGGCTTAAATGGAAAACACAAAAGTATAGAAACCCTGGAAGATAACCTAGGCAATATCATTGTGGGTAGAAAAGAGCAATGATTTGATGATAAAGATACACAAAGCAATTGCATCAAAAGCAAATGTTGACAACTGAAATTTATATAACCAAAGAGTTTCTGCATAGCAAAAGGAACTATGAACAGACATCCTACAGTATGGGAGAAAATTTATGCAAACTATGAATCCAACAAAGTAATATCCAGCATCTATAAGGAACTTAAATTTACAAGAAAAAAAAAATTAAAAAGTGGGCAAGGATAGGAACAGACACTTTTCAAAAGAACATGAACACGTGGCCAACAAACATATTTTTAAAAAGCTTGAATGATGATGATGGGGGGCAGGGCCAAGATGGCTGACTAGAAGCTGTGGCAATGGGAGGCTCCCATTAAACAGAAACAAAACAGCATGCGAATCTCCCACCAGCAACCGAGCTATCCAGGTTCTGCCATCAGAACTGACTAGGTGGCTGACATGACCCATGGAGAGGCAGGAAGAGAAATGCGGTGCAGCGGGCCACCTGAGAACCACACAGGGCAAGGAGTTCCCAACCCCCAGCCAAGGGAAGTGATGAGTGAGCATGCTACCCAGCCTTGGAAACTATGCTTTTTCCAAAGAACTTTTCAACCCATGGATCAGAAGATCCCACTCATGAGCTCATGCCTCTGGAGCCTAGGATCCCAACCATGGAGCCACACAGATTCTCAACAGCCACTCAGCTAGAATCTGCCTAATCCTGGCAAGTTCCTGGAGGGAGAGGCAGCATCACCACAGCTGCAGCTGCCTGCTGTCTAAACTGTCTTAGCTTTTTGGGGGAGGGGCGGCATCCAACACTGGGACTGCTAGCTGCCTGACACACTACTATCTAAGGGTGGGAAAAGGGTAGTAGCCATCTCTACAACTCCACACAAAGGTCTAATGTCCAGTATCTATTAAAAAACAAACAAACAAAAAACAACTTAAGTTTATAAGAAAAACAGCCCCATTAAAAAGTGGACAAAGGTGTGAACAGACACTTTTCCCCTGCTGGAGTGAGCAAGACTGGACCAATTGGTCCCAAGAGGGCAAGGTGTGAACACATACTTTTCCCCTGCTGAAGCCAGGGAGGCTGGACCAATTGGTCCTAAGAGGTATTCCCCATAGCTTAACACACAGGTTGTGGCAACCTGTGGCCAGAGTACCTCTTCAGGTCTGACCCTGACCCATCCCTCCTCACTAGGTAGGGCCTCCTGCAGGAATTCCAACAACTCCAGCCAGGGCCTCAAGGATAGAATTCTGATCTCCCTGGCCTGAGCCCCTAGGGGAAAGGGTGGCCATAGTCTCCACGGACAAACAGACTTAGTCTTTCCTCCTGCTAATTCTGAGGAATCTGGGAGCCCAGATGAGTTGGTTTCCCTCCAGCAAGGCTAACCTCCTCCACCAAGGGACAGCCAAAGTTATTCGTTAAATGGGTCCTACATCCCATGCCACCCAACTGGGTGAGACCCTCCAACAGGCGTTGTCAGACACCCTATATAGGAACATTTCTGCTGGCATCAGGTTGGTGCCGTTCAAGGTCAGAGATCGCAGAGGAAGAAGCAGCCACCCATCTTTGCTGTTCTCCAACCACTTCAAGTGACATCTCCAAGCACAGGAGCAAACCAGAAGTAAACCTGAAGTGAGCCACCAGAAAACTGCAGCAGTGCCACAGAAAAGAGACCTAACCATTGAAATAAAAACAAATAGAAAGCAACAACAGCAGCATAAAAAATCCCTACAAAAACCTTATCCAAGAGTCAGCAGCCTCAAAGATCAAAACTAGACAAACTCATGAAGATAAGGAAAAAATAAACAAAAAAGGGCTAAAAATCCAAAAGGCCAGAGTGCCATTTTTCCTCCAAATGATTGCAACACCTCTTCAGCAAGTGCACAGAACTGGTTGGAGGATGAGATGGATGAATTGACAGAAGTAGGCTTCAGAAGGTAGGTAATAACAAATTCTGCTGAGGTAAAGAAGCATGTTCTAACCCAACGCAAAGAAGCTAAGAATCTTAATAAAAGGTTATCAGAACTTTTAACTAGAATAACCAGTTTAGAGAGGAATGTAAATGACCTGATGGAGCTGAAAAATACAGCATGAGAATTTCATGAAGCCTACTCAGTATCAATAGCTGAATTGATTAAACGGGAGAAAGAATATCAGAGATTGGAGACCGACCATCTTGCTGAAATAAGGCAGGCAGACAAGATTAGAGAAAAAAGAATAAAAAGGAATGACCAAAACCTCCGAGAAATATGGGACTATTTAAGAAAATGGAACTTATAATTGTTTGGAGTACATGAAAGAGATAGAGAGAATGGAACCAAGTTGGAAAATACACTTCAGGATATTATCCAGAAGAACTTCTCCAGCCTAGCATGACCAGACCAACATTCAAATTCAGGAAACAGAGATCACCACTAAGATACTCCATGAGAAAACCAACCCCAAGACACATAATCATCAGATTCTGTGAGGTCAAAATGAACGTAAAATGTTAAAGGCAGCCAAAGAGAAAGGCCAGGTCACCCGAAACCCATCAGACTAACAGTGGACCCCTCAGCAAAAACCCTACAAGACAGAAGTGATTGGGGGCCACTAGTCAACATTCTTAAAGAATTCCAACTCAGAATTTCATATCCAGCCAAACTAAGATTCATTAAAGAAAAAAGGAGAAATAAAATCTTTTTTTTTAGATCAGCAAATGCTGATGGATTATGTTACCACCAGGTCTGCCTTTCAAGAGCTCTTAAAGGAAGCACTAAATATCAAAAGGAAAAACTGGTACCAGCCATTGCAAAAACACACCAAAATATAAAAACCAATGACACCATGAAGAAACTGCATCAACTAGTGTGCAAAATAACCAGCTAGCATAACAAGGTCAAATTCACACATAATAATATCAACATTAAATGTAAATGGGCTAAATGTCCCAATTAAAAGACACTGATTGGAAAATTGGATAGAGTCAAAACCCGTCAGTATGTTATATTCAAGAGACCCGTCTCATATGCAAAGACACACACAGGCTCAAAATAAAGGAATGAAGGAAAATTTACCAAGCAAATGGAAAGAAAAAAAAAAAGCAGATTGCTACTCTCTAAAAAAACAGACTTTAAACCAACAAAGATCAAAAGAGACAAAGAAGAGCATTACATAATGGTAATGGGATCAATTCCACAAGAGGAGCTAATTATCCTAAATCTATATGCACCCAATACAGGAGCATCCAAATTCATAAAACAAGTTCTTAGAGACCTACAAAGAGACTTAAACCTCCACACAATTATAGTGAGAGACTTTAACACCTCACTGTCAATATTAGATTTACAAGACAGAATATTAGCAAGTATATTTAGGACTTAAACTCAGATCTAGATCAAAGGGACCTAATAGATATCTATAGATATCTCAAATCAACAGAATATACATTTTTCTCAGTGCCACATGGCACTTATTCTAAAATTGACCACATAATTGGAAGTAAAACACTCCTCAGTCTCTCAGATCACAGTGCAATCAAATTAGAACTCAGGATTAAGAAACTCACCCAAAACAACACAACTACATAAACACAAATTGAACAATCTGCTTCTGAATGACTCCTGGTAAATAAGGACATTAAGGCAGAAATCAATAAGTTCTTTGAAACCAATGAGAACAAAGAGACAATGTACCAGAATGTATGAAACACAGCTAAAGCAGTGTTAAAACAGAAATGTATAGCTCTAAATGCTCACATCAGAAAGGTAGAAAGATCTCAAATCGACACTCCAACATCACAATTAAAAGAACTGGAGAAATAAATGTGAATAAATCCAAAAGCTAGCAGAGGACTAGAAATAACTAAGGTCAGAGCGGAACTGAAGAAGACAGAGACACGAAAATCCTTCAAAATGTCAATGAATTCAGGAACTGGTTTTTCAAAAAAAGTTAACAAAATAGACCACTAGCTAGACTAATAAAGAAGAAAAGAGAAAAGAATCAAATAAACTCAATAAAAAATGATAAAGGGGATAGCACCACTGACCCCACAGAAATACAAACTAGCATCAGAGAATACTATAAATACCTCTACGCAAATAAACTAGACACTCCAGAAGAAATGGATAATTTCCTAGACACATACACCCTCCCAAGACTAAACCATGAAGAAGTCAAATCCATGAATAGACCAATAACAAGTTCTGAAATTGAGGCAGTGATTAGTAGCCTGTCAACCAAAAGAAAAGCCCAGGGCAGATGGATTCACAGTCAAATTCTACCAAGTAAATGGAAAGGAGTTGGTACCATTCCTTCTGAGTACTAAAGAAGCTCATACAATTCCTTCTGAAACTATTCCAAACAATTGAAAAGGAGGGACTCCTCCCTAACTCACTTTATGAGGCTGGCATCATCCTAATACCAAAACCTGGCAGACACACTACAAAAAAAGAACTTCAGGTCAATATCCCTGATAAACATTAATGCAAAATCTTCAATAAAATAGTGGCCAAAAATCCAGCAGCATAGCAAATAGCTTATTCACCATGATCAAATCAGCTTCTTTCCTGGGATGCAAGCCTGGTTTGAAATATGCAAATCAATAAATGTAATCCATCACATAAACAGGACCAATGACAAAAACCATATGATTATCTCAATAGATGCAGAAAAGGGCTTTAATAAAATTCAACATCCCTTCATGTTAAAAACTCTCAATAAACTAGGTATTGATGGAACATATCTCAAAATAGTAAGAGCTATTTATGAGAAACCCATAGCCAATATCATATTGAATGGGCAAAAGCTGGAAGCATTCCTTTTGAAAATCAGCGCAAAACAAGGATGCCTCATTCGTCACTCCTATTCAACATAGTATTGGAAGTTCTGGCCAAGGCAATCAGGCATGAGAAAGACATAAAGGGAATTTGAACAGGAAGAGAAAATGTCAAATTGTCTCTGTTTGCATATGACATGATTCTATATTAAGAAAGTGCCATTGCCTCAGCCCCAAAACTCCTTAAGCTGATAAACAACTTCAGCAAAGTCTCAGGATACAACATATATGTGCAAAAATAACAACTATTCCCATACACCAACAATAGACAAGCAGAGAGCCAAATCATGGGTGAAATCTCATTCACGATTGCTACAAAGAGAATAAAATACCTAGGAATACAACGTACGAGGGATGTGAAGGACCTCTTCAAGTAGAACTACAAATCACTGCTCAAGGACATAAGAGAGGATACAAATAGATGACAATCTACAGAATTTGATATTTTTTGCAATCTACCCATCTGACAAAGGTCTAATATCCAGAATTAAGGAACTTAAAGAAATTTACGAGAAAAAGCAAACACCTCCATCAAAAAGTGGGCAAAATATATGAACAGACACTTCTCAAAAGAAGACATTTGTGTGGCCAAAAAACATGCAAAAAAGCTCAACATCGCTGATCGTTAGAGAAATGCAAACCCAAATCACAATGAGATACCATCTCATACCCATCAGAATTTTGATAGTTAAAAAGTCAAGAAACAATAGATGCTGGTGAGCCAGTGGAGAAATATGAACACTTTTACATCATTGGTGGAAATGTAAATTAGTTCAACCATTGTGGAAGACAGTGTGATGATCAGTCAAGGATCTAGAACCAGTGATATCATTTGACCTAGCAATCCCATTACTGGATATATACCCAAAGTGATGTAAATCATTCCACTATAAAGATACATGCACATACATGTTTACTGCAGCACTATTTACAATAGCCAAGACATGGAAACAACCCAAATGCCCATCAATAATAGACTGGATAAAGAAAATGTGGTACATATATACTGTGGAATACTATGTAGACATTAAAAGTATGAGATCATGTCCTTTGCAGGGACATGGATGAAGCTGGAAGACAACATCCTCAGCAAACTAACAAAAGAACAGAAAACCAAATCCCACATGTTCTCATTCTTAAGTGGGAGTCGAACAATGAGAATGCATGGACACATGGAGGGGAACAACACACACTGGGGCCTGATGGTGGGAAAAGGAGGGAGAGCATCAGCAGAAATAGCTAATGCATGCAGTGTTGAAAACCTAAATGATGAGTTGACAGGTACAGCAAACCGCCATGGCACTCATATACCTATGTAACATTCACATTCTGCACATGTATCCTGGAATTTAAAGTAAAATAAAACTGATTTTTTTTTAAAAAAAGCCCAACACCACTGATCATTAGAGAAATGCAAATCAAAACCACAATGAGATATCATCTCATGTCAATCAGAATGGCTGTGACTAAAATGTCAACAAATAACGGATGCTGGTGAGGTTGTGAACAAAAAGGAATGCTGATACACTGTTGTGCTGTTGTGGGTGTATAAATTAGTTTCCATGGTGGAAGACAGTGTGGCAGTTCCTCAAGGCAGAAAAACCATTCAACCTAGCAATCCTATTACTGAGTATATACCAAAATGAAGATAAATCATTCTATTATAAAGACACATGCATGTGTATGTTTGTTATAGCACTATTCACAATGCAAAAACAAGGAATCAACCTAAATGCTATCAACAGTAGACTGGATAAAGAACATCTAATGTATATTCACCATGGAATACTATGCAGCCATTAAAAAGAACTAGATTATGTCCTTTGTAGGAATATAGAGCTGGAGACTATTCTTAGGAAATTAACACAGAAACAGGAAACTAAATACTATGTTTTCTCACTTAAAAATAGGAGTTAAGTGATGAAAACACATGGACACATACAGAGGAACAACAGACACTGGGCCCTATTTGAGGGTGGAGGGTGACAGGTGGAAGAGGATCAGGTTTTCCTGATATATATATATATGGCTATCAGGTACTAAATTCAGTACCTGGGTGATGAAATAATCTCTACCACAAATCCCCATGACACATTTACCTATATAATAAACCTGCACATGGACTCCTGAACGTAAATTAAAAACAACAAAAAGAAAGACTGGAAGACCCTCAGCAGACCCAGATACATGGATATTTGCTTCCTTTATTCCCTTCCTCAGTCTGTTCATTTAGATAAACCACAACCAAAGAGGGCTACAGGCACCAATGCCTGGTTGCAGACTCAGATGCATACGTGAAGAAGTCATGCTGTCCATTCCAGCCCAATGGACGGTGAAGGAAACAGAGATAAGATTCCCCACTGTGTCATGTCTAAATTCCTGACCAAGAGAATCATGAAAAATAATAACTTTTTAAGCCACTAAAAAAAAAATGTAAAAATTATTCTTAGCTCATGAGTCATACCTAAACAGGTATCTGGCTAGATCTGGCATGGGAGCCAGAGTTTTCCCAGCCCTGTCCTAGCCACTCATCATAGACCCTAATGAGGAACAACTTGTTCAAACTATACTGTAAGCTTTGTTGGCCAGATGTGCTGTCTCACACCTGTAGTCCCAGAACTTTGGGAGGCTGAGGTGGGCAGAACACTTAAGGACAGAAGTGGAGACCAGCCTGGCCAACATGGTGAAACCCTGTCTCTATTAAAAATACAAAAACATTAGCTGGGCATGGTGGTTTGCACTTGTAGTCCCAGCTACTTGGGAGAATGAGCCAGGAGAATTGCTTGAACCCTGAAGGCAGAGGTTTCAGTGAGCCAAGATTGTGCCACTGCACTCCAGTCTGGGCAACAGAACGAGTCTGTCTCAAAAAATAAAATAAAATAAAATAAATCTATACTGTAAAATTTGTTGACATCTCAAAGGAGACTGCAGGCTGAGAATCTGCAGTGATTTGGGGGGAAAAGTGCTCAATCAGAAGTCTTTATATTTTATTGCTTTTATATAAGTGGGCTATTTAAGAAAGACCTTCAGTGGAAGATAATGATGATAAGTGTATATTGTGCATGTTTTGAACACAGTACCTGGAGTAAAAGTTAGTTAAAATTCCAATGAGGGAGAAGAACTATTTTTTTTAACCAAAGACTTCCTGAAACTAATCGCACCTCTGGATTGGTAGCAGTTCTGCAGTAGTCAGAGTTTCTCTGGATAAACTACTCTGCAGTCTGCCTCTCCATAAAGTTTGACTGCTCAGATACCACATTATTGCCTTGTAAAACCAGAGCGTCCCTTCTATTATTATCCATTTCAGGATTAAAGTATAACAGATTACAATAAAGACTCTCTTTATAAGATATGTTTAAAGATTATTTCCCAGTCCATTTGGTAGCACTTATGTTAATACTGTCAAAGCAGGTCCCCAAAAGGTAGTAACAAAAAAATTTAATGGCACTTACAAGATTTCCTCAAAAGGAGGTTCTGGTGACAGCTTTTCCTTTTGGAGGAACTGGTAAAAGTGGAAGTTCTAAGGTACTTATTTCTTTTACCTATTTGTTTCAATACGTGAGGCTTTATTCATCTCTGACATGCATCAGTTCCCTTCTTCTTCCTTTTTCTGTTTTCGATATAATTAGACTCAAGGGGACTTGATATTTGTCTTCAAATATTTGAAAGTCTGTCACATGGAAGAGGGATTAGACTTGTTCTGCCTGGTCCCAAGTGGTAGAACTAAGACCAATTCTGTAGAAACTACAGGGAAACTTTTTTTTTTTTCCCTGATACTGAACATATTTTTCACAAAGCTGTCCAAAACTGGGATGACTCTCTTAGAATTTCAAGTCACTTAAGGTATTCAGGCAGAACCCAGATTACTATTTGAAGGGAAATTTTCAAAGAGAATTCAAACATTCTACAATAATTACACTATCAGTTACAAGATTCTGTGAGTCATTGAATTGTTGGCCATTATGTAACATCGTAATGATAGCAGCTCCGTTATTTGACTATTTACTGTTTTCAAACACTGCACCAAAGTCTACATACTTAATCCCCACAACACCAATAAGGTCTATAATTAGTACATAAATTTCATAAATAATGATATCAAGGGCTAAAAAGTAACTTGCCCTAAATTACATGAGTAATAAATGAAAGATTCTGGGTTTGAATCCAGACCTACTTGAAACCAGGATTCAGACTCTTAAAACTATGCTGCTGCTTTGTAATGAATGGTGGCATGTAATGAGCTTTAAGGACCCCATTTGTGTTCCATGATAAATTTTAATCTAAGATAGACAAAAACCAAGGACAAAGAGTACCTGCATACAACACCTTAAGCTGTAAAATGAATGTATCAACATGTATGTCATGTATGTGACAAAAACATGCTGAGTGAAAAAAGTGGCAGAATATGTGCAATTTGACTGTATTTATATAGAATTTTAACAATAGAAACAACATAAGCTATATGGGGCTACATACATGTACATTAAAAAATAAACATGGATGGATATAAAATATACCAAATGAAGTTGTAGTAATTATTTCTGAGGAATGAGGGAAAGAAATGTAATTGAAGTAAGTTAAAAGAGGCTTTAACGATCCATCTGTGATATTTGGGTTCTCTAAAAATGAAAGCAAGAGAGAGATCTGAAGCAAAGTGAGTAAAATAAGATTTTTCTAAAAGATATGAAAATATACATGGTTTTTATCTTATATACTTTGATACTTGAAATATTATATATATGTGTGTGTGTGTGTATGTATATATATATATATATATATATATATATATATATATATATAATTGAAGCAGAAAATTTCATATGTCATTATGTGGCAGACTAAATATACATTAACCTGTATCTCTCCCATTGCCAATGTCAACAAAAACGACAGAAAAAAAAAAATAAACAGTCTATGAGCCACATAGATATCTAGAACAGGAAAGGATCCAAGTGTAGTGAAGAGAAATTGATCTGGGTGGAACGCAGCAGCTGAAGTAGGATACCTGAGAACACTGATCACCAGACCTACAGGGCAGGGGTGTGCAAGGGAACTAAAAATGCTCAGTCATCAAAGCCAAAAGTTATGAAGTCATGTATTCATTAGTTCAACAAATATTTATTGAGTACCTAATAGATGCCAAGCGCTGTTCTAAACATGGGGCTTTTCACTATGAGCACATAGTGAACGTGGTGAGCAGAGTCAGTAGGTGAGCAGGACTGACCGAAAGGCTTAAAGAGTTGCAGGGAGACTCCCAGGTATGTTCTACATCACACTGGGTGGCTGCCTTGTGTCCCCTACACCTAGGTTACTTACTTTGGAGAAGTTGAAACAAATAAGCTCTAAATAAAGTAGAGATACAGTTAGAGAAGAGTGTGTCTCATACTAGAGCAGAGAGTGACAGTGAATACACTGAATAGTGAGACTGCTGTACAACCCCTCCATCTCCACCCCGGGCTTATCTCCTGAAGTGCTACCTGTCAGGTTTTTATCCCCTTCCCAGAAAATTGCCACATTCTTAAGTGGAGAAGTGGAGAAGTTCCAGGGAAAGAAATTTGGATACTGACATTTGTAGGTCCTCCACCCAGACAGGCAGAGTCAACCTTATTACCCAACTGTGAAGCTCTTTAGTTGACAACCACAGAGTTTTCTTTTTTTCTTTTTTCGTATATAAAATAGCTGTATTATTTTTTTCTAAACCTTATTATTTGAATATTCAGGTATTAGGAGAAAAGCCCAAAGAGACAGACTGTCTATATTTTAGAACATATTTTTAGCTGAAATCTTTTTTGAAACAAATACTGAAAATTTGTTTGATGAAATTCCTTGGATATTTTAATAGCCAAAACGAAAGTTTATTTTTATAAGACTTTTATAGGTCCTTTTTTTAAAGGCTGCAATCACACTTGGTTAACAACAATTTCTTCAGGTTCAATTTTTAAAAAAATTCATTATTTTGAGCTATTGCAAAAGAAGGACAATTTTTCTTATTAGAATGAATTAATAAAATTATCAACATGACTGTGCTTTTATATCGAATTTTTTTCCCTTCATTCCCCCCTCCCCAGCCCATCTCTGCTGCCCCTTCCAGGCCTCTGGTAACTACAATTCTTCTATGTTGATGAGATACACTTTCTTAGCTCCTATATATGAATGAGAGCAGGTGCTACTTCAGAGAGCATTTGAATAGGGCTTTTTGTTTGTTTGTTGTTTTCTTGGTGTCTCATGTTTTAAATATGAAAGTCAATAGTGACCAGACATTTGAAGAAAGCTTCTAACATAAAAGGAGGATTCCAAATTGAAAAAGAGAATACAAAAAACAAACAAACAAACAAAAAAACCCTGAGGAAAAAAATGCAATATGAGAGGAAGAAGAAAGTTAAGACGAAAACTAAAATGCAAAACCAAATAAAAGCATCTATAATTAATAAACTTAGAAAGATACGAGAAATGCATCACTAAAATAAGAAAAAGATTCCATATAAAAATGTCAGAGAAAGCTAGGCACTGTGGCTCACACCCATAATCCCAGCACTTTGGGAGGCCTAGGCTGGTGGATCAGGAGGTCAGGAGTTAGAGACCAGCCTTGCCAACATAGTGAAACACCCTCTCTACTAAAAAATACAAAAAAATTAGCCAGCGTGGTATCAGGCAACTGATTGTATACCGAGCTACTCGGGAGGCTGAGGCAGGGAAATCACCTGAACGTGAGAGGTGGAGGTTGCAGTAAGCTGAGATTGTTCCATTGCACTCCATCCTGAGTGACAGTTCGAGATGCTGTCTCAAAAAAAAAAAAAAAAAAAAAAAAAAAAGAAAAAAGAAAAAAAAAGAAAGAAGAAAGAAAATAGTGTCAGAGAATAAAAAAGTGCTCTAAGAAACTAATAATATTACATAATAATTTAAGGAATTCCATACATATATTTGTACAATCAACTTAATGGTTGAGAAAAACTCCCCAAAAACTAGAATGAAAGATAAGAATATCAGTGCAGAAATATAAGAAGATTAAAAAATCAAACTTGGAAATGTATATTTCCAGATATAGTATATAAAGTGAAGGGTGTGATGGGTAGAATAAATGGCCAAAATATAATTTTTTTCATCTACAATATCAGGGATGACATAAATTGAAGATAATTATCTTTACAATTATTTAAGCATAAAGATAATTTAAGATCTGCAATTAAACCTATACTTTGAAATTTCAGAATTTCAAACACCTAACATGGAAGATCCTAAATGTTTTCAGAGCAGACAGATAAAAATATGAGAAATGGTATTATTGAACTTCTCTATTCCAAGGAAAACGATTTAAAACCCGGAATTCTGTACCTGGCCAAGCTATCACTAAGTTAGGAGGATATGCTAAAAACATTTTCAGACAAGAAATGTCTCAAAATTGTCGTTTCCTAGGAAACTCCTGAAAGATATGCTTCTGAAAACAAAAGAGAAAACCTGAAAGGGAAAAACACAATACTAAAAATAAGGATCCTAAACAAATGAGAAGCAAAAGGAATTTCCAGGATTTTAGAGAAAGATAGTTTCAGGATGTCTGGTGCACTTCAAACTTAGAAATCAATGAATCAAACTTGGAGCCAGAAGTCTCTGGGTTGCAGAAATTGTATTTCTGCCAAAAAAATAAAACAAATGTAATGCCCAATGTATTTGAATATATTCAGGGGTTATCATCACATCTATTAGCGAATCTGGAGATAAATTTGTGATTAATATGGAGATAACTATGCAAAATTAAATGAGGTAATAAGAGACCTTGGGACTTAATATTACACTAGAAATAAGATGTGATTGTGTTATACTACATGGCTCAGCTGTGAATGATTGTTTCAAAATCCTAGTAATATAAACACATAATATTGATCTAACAAAAATGTGATATAACTGTATTGAAAGAAAAGAATAACTGTATTGAGAAAATAGTGTATTATGAGTGAATATGGTTGTGTTATGCGTACATGCATTTATGTGTGGGTGGTTGGGTAGGTGTGTTGTTAAGTATTCAAAAGAACTGAAGTCTTATCCTCTCTAGTAGGCATTCAATGGAGAATATAAAAACCTAAAAATTTTCAAGAAAAAGTATACAAACAGTATCTACAAATACAGAAGTAAATAGAATAGCTTAAAAAGTTGAAAAGCATTTCCTCAGGGGAGGAAGAATTGAGAATGAATAAGATGGAGAAGAAAATTGCTATTTTTGAGTACAAGTTTAGAAGTATCATTTAACTTTTTAAAATTTCTATTTGTAATGTACTGCAATAAGGAAAGGATGAAAAAAGAAAAGGGGCTTATATATACAAAGAGACAACGAGACATATTCATAAAAATAAAAGGATTTCTCTGGCAAGGGCAATTCATAGTATAGGAAAGAATAAGTGCCGGATTGAAGTGGAATGCCCCCACCACCTATTTGTTCACTTAAACCGGAGAATGGAAAAAAAGAGACTTCACCAATCCTAAATGTAAATACATTTAACAGTCGCAACTAAGTGAGGCAGAAACCAGAATGAGGCCAGAGGTTAAGTGCATGATTATTTGCTCTGAGGTTTTACATGGTTCTCCCACCAAGTTAAATGCCAAGTATGCTGTTACAGATGCAATTAAAATTATAATTATCCTTAACCTACATGGTGGGCTTAGGGAATGTTAGATGTATTAAGCTTAATAAAGAAAAAAAAAACAATGAGTAGATGCCTTTTTCTGACACATGGAAGATACAATCCAAGTCAGATCAATGATGTGACATTACTTCAGGCTGTGGAAGCTGAGACAGGTCAGAGCTGGAAAAGCAGTAAGAAAGATAAATTGCCCCAAATCACAAGAAGCTGTAAAGCAGAAACACAAACAACCAAGCCTCTCATCATATATCAAACATTTCTCTGTTCTGAATCTTTAAAAAATGTGTTCCAAACTCCAGAAGGTGAATGTTCAGGATAGTCTTATTAAGAGACATAAGCTATGCAAAGAATTAGATAATTCAACAAAATCACCTATGTTCTTTGCCCTGTGCTAGGTTCTGTATGAGACACAGAGAGAATATAAGATATGGTTTCTGATTTTGAGGAGCATGCCATCTAGTTGTGGAGATATAACTGGCATAGAAGAAGCTTAAAGAAACAATTTGGACACTCTTATAATGAATAATAGATAACCAAAATTAAAGGAAAACTTGAAGAGTAGGATCATCTGAGGCTGGGAGTTTGAGAGCAACTGGGGCAACATAGCAAGATCCTGTCTCTAAAAATAAAAAAATAAAATTTAGCAGGATATGGTGGCAGACAAGAGTGACCATCAGAGGTGGGCAGCATTAAGCCAAGGAAGATAATTTACTGACAAAATGCCCAGCCAGGAAGGATAAAGTCAACAGATCCCCATTTCTACCTCAGCAACAGCTTAACAGGACTAGACCAGAGCAGATAAAGTCAATGTAGAACTAATACAGACTACCTCATTTTACTGCACCTCACTTTACTGAATGTCACAGGTAATTTTTTTTTTTTTTTAACAAATTGAAGCTTTGTAGCAACCCGGTGTTGAGCAAATCTAATTGTTTTTTTTTTTTTTTTTTTTTTTTTTTTTTTTTTTTTTTTTTTTTCCCCCAACAGCATGTACTCACTTCATATCTCTGTGTCACATTTTGGTAATTCTCACAATATTTCAAACCTTGTCATTATTATTGTATCTTTTAGAGTGATCTGTGGTCTTTGATATGACTATTATTGTTTGGAGCATCATGAACCATACTAATATAAGATGGTGAGCTTATCTGATAAATGTGTGTGTTCTGACTTTTCCACTAATCATTCACCTACCTTACCTCTTTGCCTCTCCTTGAGACTCTGTATTCCTTGAGATACAACAATATTTTAATCAGGTCAATTAATAATCATATAGTGGCCTCTATTCAAGTGACAGGAAGTGTTGCACATCTCTCATTTCTTTATTTATTGAGATGGAATCTCACTATGTCATACATCTCTTTCCTTCCTTCTTTCCTTTCTCCCTCCCTCCCTTCCTTCCATCTTCTTCCTCTTTCTTTCTGAGATGGAGTCTCACTCTGTCACCCAGGCTGGAGTGCAGTGGCACGATCTAGGCTCACTGCAACCTCCATCTCCCAGGTTCAAGTAATTCCCCTCCCTCAGCCTCCTGAGTAGCTGGGATTACAGGTGTGCACAACCACACCCAGCTAATTTTTGTATTTTTAGTAGATACAGGGTTTCACGGTATTGGTCATGCTGGTCTCAAACTCCTGACCTTGTGATCTGCTCGCCTCAGCCTCCCATAGTTCTGGAATTGCAGGCATGAGCCAACATACTCAGCCACATCTCTCACTTTAAATCAAAAGCTAGAAATGATTAAGCTCAGTGAGGAAGCCATGTTGAATGCCAAGAGAGATCATTTGTGCCAGACAGCCAAGTTGTGAATGCAAAATATTCTTAAAGGAGATTAAAAGTGCTACTCCAATCAACCCACAAAAAAAAACAAAAAAGCAAAACAGTCTTTAATACTTATAAGGAGAACGTCTTGGTGATCTGGATAGGAGATAAAACCAGCCACAACATTCCCTCGAGCTGAAGCCCAGCCTGAAGCCAAGCCCTAATGCTCTTCAATTCTATGAAGGCTAAGAAAGGGGACCAATCACAGAATAAAAGTTTGAAGCTAGAAGAAGTTGATTTGTGAGATTTAAGAAAGGAAAGCATCTTCAGGACACAAAAAGTGCAAGGTGAAGCAACAAGTGCTGATATAGAAGCTGCAGCAAGTTATCCAGATTAGCTAAGGTCATTAATGGCAGTGGCTATATTAACAACAGATTTTCAATGTGGATCAGAAAGCCTTCTATTGGAAGAAGATGCCATCTATAACTTTCAAACTAGAGAGAAGTCAATGTCTAGTTTCAAAGTTTCAAAGGACAGGCTGACTCATTTGTTAGGGGATAATGCTGCCGGTCACTTGAAGATGAAACCAATGCTAATTTATCATGTCAAAAATTGTAAGGCTCTTAAGGATTAGGATAAATCTAATTCCACCTGTAATTTATAAATGGAACAACAAAGCCTGAATGACAGTACATCTCTTTACAGAAGAGTTAACTGAATATTTTAAGCCCATTGTTGAGAACTACTATTCAGAATATATAAATTCCTTTCAAAATATTACTACTCACTGAAAATGCACCTAGTTACCCAAGAGCTCTGATAGCTTTTATGCCAGCTAACAAAACATCCATTTTGCAGCTCATGGATCAAGGAGTAATTCTGGCTTTCAAGTCTTCTTATGTTAAAAGTATTTTTTTTTTGTAGTGCTATAGCTTCCATAGATAGTGATTCCTCTGGTGGACCTGGACAAAGTCCAGGATCCTTTCCTGGATCAGGAAAGGATTCACCATTCTAGATGCCATAAAGAACATTTGTGATTCCTGGGAGGAGGTCAAATATCAAAAGGAATAGGGGTTTGGAAGAAGTTGATTCTACTTCTGAGGGTGATTCAGAGGGCTTCAAGACTTCAGTGAAGGAAGTAGCTGCAGATGTGGTAGAAATAGAGAACTAGAACTAAAGTGAAAACTGGAGATGTGACTGAATCACTACAGTCTCATGATAAAACTTGAATAGCTGAGAAGATGCTTTTATTGGATGAGCAAAGACAGTGGTTTCTTAAGATGGAATCTATTCCTGTAAACATTGTTAAAAAGACAACAAATGATTTAGAATATTGCAAAAACTTATTTGATAAAGTGGCGGCAGAGTTTTAAAGGACTGACTCCAATTTTCAATGAAGTTCTACTCTGAGTAAAATGCTATCAAATAGCTTTACCTGCTACAGACATGAAAAAGAAAAAACTCAATCGATGTTGCAAACTTCATTGTTACCTTAAGAAATTTTCACAGCCTCCACAACCTTCAATGACCACCCTTCTGATCAGTCAGCAGCCATTAACACTGTAGCAAGACCCTCCACCAGCAAAAAGATTGTGACTCACTGAAGGATCAGATAATCATTAACATTTTTAAAGGAATAATGTATTTTTAAATTATGATATACGTGGCTTTTAAAAACATGATGCTATTGCTCACCTAATAGATTACTGTATAGTATAAATAATTTGTATATGCCTTAGGAAACAAAAAAATTTATATGACTTGCTTTATTGTGTTATTTGCTCTTTAGTGGTGGTTGGAACCAATCTAAAATATCTTCAAGGCATGCCTGAAAATGAATTCAGCAAAGTTGCAGGATTAGAGCTAATAAATGCATTCAGTAAAGTTGCAGGATACAAAATGAACATAGAAAAAACAGGAAAACCCAGTAGCATTTTTTTTCCTCTAACAACTTCCTGAAATAGAAAATTTTAAAAACTCTTATGATAGCTACAGAAAAAAATAGGGGTACAAAATAGAATGAATAAGACTTACTATTTGATAGCACAACAGGGTAACTACAGTTGAAAATAACTTAACTGTGCATTTTAAAATAACTAAGAGTACAACTGGATTGTTTGTAACACAAAGGATAAATACCTGAGAGGATCAATTCCCTACTCTCCATGTGATTATTACTCTCTGCATACTTGTATCAAAACATTTTATGTACCCATAAATATATTCACCTACCACCCATAAAATAAAAAATTTTAAAAAATGAGTTTCAAAAAAAGCACTTAGAAATAAATTTAATCAAGGAGGTGAAAGATCTGTAAACTGAAAACTACACTGTTGGTGGGAATGTAAATTAGTATTACAATTATGTAAAACAGTATGGAGGTTTTTCAAAAAGTTATCATATGATCATAATTTACCATATGATCCAGCAATACTATTACTGGGTACATCCGTAGAAAATGAAAGCACTGTGTGGAAGACTCAAATGCACTTCTATGTTCATGCAGCATTATTCAGAATAGCCAAGATAAACCATCAGCCGAAGTGTCCATCAAATGGATGAATGGACAAACAAAATGTGGTATATATACACAACTGTATACTCTTCAGCCTTAAAAAGAAGGAAATTCTTACACTTGTGACACTAATTAACCTAGAAGACATTACGTTAAGTGAAATAAGCCAGGCACAAAATGGTAAATACTACATGATTTCACTTATATGTGGAATCTAAAAATGAGGAGTTCATAGAAGCAGAGAGTAGAATGGTAGTTAATGGGGCCTAAGGAAAGGGAAAGATGGGGGAGGTATTAGTCAGAAGGTACAACATTTCATTTAGACAGGAGGAATAAGTTTAGGAGATTTATTGTACACCATGGTGACTATAGTTAATAACAATGTATTGAATTATCAAAAATTGCTTAGAGTAGATTTTAAAAGTATTCACCACAAAAACAAAAGATTAAGTATGTGGGGCAGTGTTTACATTAGGTAGCTTGACTTATCAATTCCACAATGTATATTAAAACATTATTGGAGAATGCTGGGAAGATGGCTGCCTAAGAACAGCTCAGGACTTCAGCTCCCAGTGAAATTGCAGAGGGTGAGTGGACGCTGCATTTCCAGACGAACTCTTATTGCCCACAGACCAGGAGATACCCAGGCAGAGGGGTCGCCAGCGTCGCAGTCCCAGCCGGTGCGGCAGTTTTGGCCCCCGTGGGGCTGATTCAACCCGCACGGCTGCTGTGACCACTCCCTGTTGCTGCGGTTCTCCGTACAAAAGCCACTGGTCTGGGAGCCCTCTTAGCTGGCGAGCAGAGCCCTGAGACGGCAGAGTTGCCCATTCATCTGAAATAGCGAGTCAGGCCAGGAGATTCCTAGGCAAAAAATCCGCCAGGAGCCGGCGCCGCAGTGCCAGCCGACTCCGTGAGTCGCAGCACGGGAGATCCCGGCGCCTTTTCAACAAGCGACCAGAACCCGGGGTCGTTCAACTTAAAAGAAAAGACTCTGAGTCAGGGAACCAGGTGATCAGGCTCGGTTGGTCCCACCCCTCCACCCCCAACAACAACGAAAACAAAAACAGTAATTGGAAACCCTCTGGGTTGAGCCCTTCAAACCAAGCACAGCTGAACCAGGACTGTCCTGCTCCGTGGGGGAGGGGCTTCCGCCATTACTGAGACTCTCCACCAGTACGGAGGCAGGCTGCCGTTGCCGAGGCAACCCGCCGTTGCCGAGGCAAGCTGCCACAACAGAGAGAGTCCACCATAACAGAGGCGGGGCCACCATTGCAGAGACAGTTCTAACCACGCCCATATAAAAAGGACTGCAGGGAAGAGCTCAGGGCAGCTGGGCGGAGCCCACAGCAGCTCAGCAAAGCCCCTGCGGGCAGGCAATGGCTAGGCCTGCTGCTAGCTGGGCGGGTCCGACCTGAAAGAAAAATCAAAAAAGGCAGTAGTGCAACGGAAACTCATAAAGCTCCAACTCCCTGGCACAGAGACAGACAACAGGTGGATAAACCCACAAAAATGGGAAGAAACCAGCGCAAAAAGGATGAAAACTCCCGAAACCAGAACACTTCTCCTCCTAAAAGGGATCACAACTCCTCACCAGCAAAGGAACCAGACCGGATGGAGAAGGAGGGTGATGAAATAACAGAATCAGACTTCAGAAGGTGGGTAGTAAGAAGCTACAATGAGCTAAAAGAACATGTTCTAACCCATCGCAAAGAAAATAGGAACCTTGAAAAAAGATTGGACGAACTGCTGACGAGAATGGACAGCACAGAGAGGAGTATAAGTGAATTGATGGAGCTGAAAAACGCAACACGAGAACTTCGTGAAGCATGCACAAGCTTCAACAGCTGAATTGACCAAGCAGAAGAAAGGATATCAGAGGTCGAAGATCAACTCAATGAAATAAAAAGAGAAGGCAAGAACAGAGAAAAAAGCGGAAAAAGGAATGAACAAAATCTTCAAGAAACGTGGGACTATGTGAAAAGACCTAATCTACGTCTGATAGGTGTACCTGAATGTGATAAAGAGAATGAATCCAAGCTGGAAAATACTCTTCAGGATATTATCCAGGAAAACTTCCCTAACCTAGCAAGGCAGACCAATATTCAAATCCAGGAAATACAGAGACCACCACAAAGATATTCCTCAAGAAGAGCAACCCCAAGGCACATAATCGTCAGATTCACCAGGGTTGAAATGAAAGAGAAAATGCTAAGGGCAGCCAGAGAGAAAGGTCGGGTTACCCACAAAGGGAAGCCCATTAGACTCACAGCAGATCTCTCAGCAGAAACCCTACAAGCCAGAAGAGATTGGGGGCCAATATTCAACATCCTTAAAGAAAAGAACTTTCAACCCAGAATCTCCTATCCAGCCAAACTAAGCTTCATAAGTGAAGGAAAAATAAAATCCTTTGTGAACAAGCAAGCACTCAGAGATTTCATCACCACCAAACCTGCTCTACAAGAACTCCTGAAAGAGGCTCTACACATATAAAGGAACAACCAGTACCAGCCACTCCAAAAACAAACCAAATGGTAAAAAAGCATCAACACAATCAAGAATCTGCATCAACTAACCAACAAAACAGCCAGGTAGCATCAAAATGACAGCATCAAATTCACACATAACAATACTACCCCTAAATGTCAATGGACTAAATGCCCCAATCAAAAGACACAGATTGGCAAATTGGATAAAAAGCCAAAACCCATCAGTGTGCTGTATCCAGGAAACCCATCTTACATGCAAGGATACACAAAGGCTCAAAAGAAAGGGATGGAGGAAGATCTACCAAGCAAATGGAGAGCAAAAAAAGGCAGGAGTTGCAATTCTCATCTCTGATAAAATAGACTTTAAAGCAACAAAGATCAAAAGAGACAAAGAAGGACATTACATAATGGTAAAAGGATCACTGCAACAAGAAGAGCTAACAATCCTAAATATATACGCACCCAATACAGGAGCACCCAGATACATAAGGCAAGTTCTTAATGACTTACAAAGAGACTTAGACTCCCGCACAATAATAGTGGGAGACTTTAACACCCCATTGTCAATATTAGACAGATCAACCAGACAGAAAATCAACAAGGATATCCAGGACCTGAATACAGACCTGGAACAAGCAAACCTAATAGACATTTACAGAACTCTCCACCCCAAATCCACAGAATATACATTCTTCTCAGCACCACATCACACCTACTCTAAAATTGACCACATGATTGGCAATAAATCACTCTTCACAGAACCGCACAGCTTCATGGAAACTGAACAACTTGCTCTTGAATGTTGACTGGATAAACAATGAAATGAAGGCAGAAATAAAGATGTTCTTCGAAACCAATGAGAATGAAGACACAACATACCAGAATCTCTGGGACACATTTAAAGCAGTCTCTAGAGGAAAATATATAGCAATGAGTGCCCACATGAGAAGAAAGGAGGGATCTAAAATTGACACCCTATCATCAAAATTGAAAGAGCTAGAGGAGCAAGATCAAAAAAACTCAAAACCTAGCAGAAGACAGGAAATAACTAAGATCAGAGCAGAACTGAAGGAAATAGAGACACAAAAAATTCTTCAAAAAATCAATAAATCCAGGAGCTGGTTTTTTGAAAAGATCAACAAAATAGACAGACCACTAGCCAGATTAATAAAAAAGAAAAGAGAGAATAACCAAATTGATGCAATAAAAAACGATAAAGGGGATATCACCACAGATTCCACAGAAATCCAAACCATCATCAGAGATTATTACAAACAACTCTATTCACATAAACTAGTAAACCTGGAAGAAATGGATAAATTCCTGGACACCTGCAACCTCCCAAGCCTAAACCTGGAAGAAGCCGAAACCCTGAATAGACCAATAACATGGTCTGAAGTTGAGGCAGCAATAAAGAGCCTACCACCCAAAAAAAGCCCAGGCCCAGATGGGTTCACAGCTGAATTCTACCAGACATACAAGGAGGAGCTGATACCATTCCTTCTGAAACTATTCCAGACAATCCAAAAAGAGGGAATCCTTCCCAAATCATTTTACGAGACAAACATCATCCTGATACCAAAACCCGGCAGAGACTCAACAAGAAAAGAAAATTTCAGGCCAATATCCATGATGAACATAGATGCAAAAATCTTCAATAAAATACTGGCAAACCGATTGCAACAGCGTATCAAAAAGCTCATCCACCATGATCAAGTAGGATTCATCCCAGGGATGCAAAGCTGGTTCAATATACGCAAGTCCATAAATGTAATTCACCACATAAACAGAACCAAAGACAAAAACCACATGATTATCTCGATTGATGCAGAGAAGGCTTTTGACAAAATTCAACAACCCTTTATGCTAAAAACCCTCAATAAACTAGGTATTGACGGAACGTATCTCAAAACAATAAAAGCTATTTACGACAAACCAACAGCCAATATCATACTGAATGGGCAAAAACTGGAAGCATTCCCTTTGAAATCTGGCACTAGACAAGGATGCCCTCTCTCACCACTCCTATTCAATATAGTACTGGAAGTTCTAGCCAGAGCAATCAGGCAAGAAAAAGAAATAAAGGGTATCCAAATTGGAAAGGAGGAAATCAAATTGTCTCTATTTGCAGATGACATGATTGTATATCTGGAAGACCCCATCATCTCAGCCCAAAATCTCCTGAAACTGATAAACAACTTCAGCAAAGTCTCAGAATACAAAATCAACGTGCAAAAATCACAAGCATTCCTATACACCAGTAATAGACTTCAAGAGAGCCAAATCAAGAACGAACTGCCATTCACAATTGCTACAAAGAGAATAAAGTACCTAGGAATACAACTAACAAGGAACGTAAAGGACCTCTTCAAGGAGAACTACAAGCCATTGCTCAACGAAATAAGAGAGGATACAAACAGATGGAGAAACATTCCATGTTCATGGTTAGGAAGAATCAACATCGTGAAAATGGCCATACTGCCCAAAGTAATTTACAGATTCAACGCTATTCCCATCAAGCTACCAATGACCTTCTTCACAGAACTGGAAACAAACACCTTAAACTTCATATGGAACCAAAAGAGAGCCCACATAGCCAAGTCAATTCTAAGCAAAAAGAACAAAGCAGGAGGCATCACACTACCGGACTTCAAACTATACTACAAGGCTACAGTAATCAAAACAGCATGGTACTGGTACCAAAACAGAGATATAGACCAGTGGAATAGAACAGAGGCCTCAGAGAAAATATAACATACCCATAACCATCTGATCTTCGACAAACCTGACAAAAACAAGCAATGGGGAAAGGACTCCTTGTTTAATAAATGGTGTTGGGAAAACTGGCTAGCCATGTGCAGAAAGCAGAAACAGGACACCTTCCTGACACCTTACACCAAAATTAACTCCAGATGGATTAAAGACTTAAACATCAGACCTAATACCATAAAAACCTTAGAAGAAAATCTAGGCAAAACCATTCAGGACATAGGTGTAGGCAAGGACTTCATGACCAAAACGTCAAAAGCAATGGCAACAAAAGCCAAAATAGACAAATGGGACCTAATCAAACTCCACAGCTTCTGCATGGCAAAAGAAACAGTCAGTAGAGTGAATCGGCAACCAACAGAATGGGAAAACATTTTTGCAGTCTACCCATCTGACAAGGGGCTGATATCCAGAATTTACAAAGAACTAAAGCAGATCTACAAGAAAAAAACAAACAAGCCTATTCAAAAATGGGCGAAGGATATGAACAGATACTTTACAAAAGAAGACATACAGGAGGCCAACAAACATATGAAAAAATGCTCATCATCACTGGTCATCAGAGAAATGCAAATCAAAACTACATTGAGATACCATCTCACACCAGTTAGAATGGCGATCATTAAAAAATCGGGAAACGACAGATGCTGGAGAGGATGTGGAGAAATAGGAACACTTTTACACTGTTGGTGGGAATGTAAATTAATTCAACCATTGTGGAAGACAGTGTGGCGATTCCTCAAGGACCTAAAAATAGAAATCCCATTTGACCCAGCAATCCCATTACTGGGTATATATCCAAAGGATTATAAATCATTCTACTACAAGGACACGTGCACACGAATGTTCATTGCAGCACTGTTTACAATAGCAAAGACCTGGAACCAACCCAAATGCCCAACGATGATAGACTGGATAGGGAAAATGTGGTACATATACACCATGGAATATTATGCAGCCATCAAAAACGATGAGTTCACGTCCTTTGCAGGGACATGGATGAACCTGGAAACCATCATTCTCAGCAAACTGACACAAGAGTAGAAAATCAAACACCGTATATTCTCGCTCATAGGCGGGTGTTGAACAATGAGAACACATGGACACAGGGAGGGGAGCACTACACACTGGGGTCCTTTGGGGGGAAATGGGGGAGGGGCGGGGGGGTGGGGAGGTGGGAAGAGATAGCATGGGGAGAAATGACAGATACAGGTGAGGGGACGGAAGGCAGCAAAGCACACTGCCATGTGTGTACCTATGCAACAATCTTGCATGTTCATCACATGTACCCCAAAACCTAAAATGCAATTAAAAAAAAAACATTATCCTGTATTTAATGTATACAGTTTCATTAATTAAATAATAGAAAATAGTACTGAGGTTACAGAGTGTGAGTTTGGAGGTAGATGGTCACCTAAGCACACCTAAACTGTGTTTTTTTTTTTTAGGTTTTGTAGAGCAAGTGTAATGAAGAATCCCACAAAGATTACAGGAAGGAATGAACAAAGTAGGGAATCAGGACTAAACTCAGAAAGTTCAGTGGATATTTTTAGACTAAAACAGTATTTTTAGTGAGGAAGTTATTCACAGAAATGAGTAGGGGTAAATAGAATTATTTGTTACAAGATACTGCGTTTTGGAGTTGGAAAAATTCTGGAATTTGGAATTGGATCTGGGTTCCACTTCATCCCACTTATTGTATGTATGAACTTGAGTAAGTTACTTAACATGTCCAGAACTCATAATTCTCTTCTGTAATTTGAGCAAAATAAAAGTACGCATATCCTTGAAAGTTGTTTTATTTAAAGACTAAATAAGCAATTGCTACAAAGAGAATAAAATACCTAGGAATACAACTAACAAGGAACGTAAAGGACCTCTTCAAGGAGAACTGCAAGCCACTGCTCGACGAAATAAGAGAGGACACAAACAGATGGAGAAACATTCCATGTTCATGGTTAGGAAGAATCAACATCGTGAAAATGGCCATACTGCCCAAAGTAATCTACAAATTCAACGCTATTCCCATCAAGCTACCAATGACCTTCTTCACAGAACTGGAAAAAAACACCTTAAACTTCATATGGAACCAAAAGAGAGCCCGCATAGCCAAGTCAATTCTAAGCAAAAAGAACAAAGCAGGAGGCATCACACTACCGGACTTCAAACTATACTACAAGTCTACAGTAATCAAAACAGCATGGTACTGGTAACAAAACAGAGATATAGACCAATGGAACAGAACAGAGGCCTCAGAGGAAATACAACATATGTACAACCATCTGATCTTTGACAAACCTGACAAAAACAAGCAATGGGGAAAGGATTCCCTGTTTAATAAATGGTGTTGGGAAAACTGGCTAGCCATGTGCAGAAAGCAGAAACAGGACACCTTCCTGACACCTTACACCAAAATTAACTCCAGATGGATTAAAGACTTAAACATCAGACCTAACACCATAAAAACCCTAGAAGACAATGTAGGCAAAACCATTCAGAACATAGGCGTAGGCAAGGACTTCATGACCAAAACGCCAAAAGCAATGGCAACGAAAGCCAAAATAGACAAATGGGACCTAATCAAACTCCACAGCTTCTGCACGGCAAAAGAAACAGTCAGTAGAGTGAATTGGCAACCAACAGAATGGGAAAAATTTTTTGCAGTCTACCCATCTGACAAGGGGCTGATATCCAGAATTTACAAAGAACTAAAACAGATCTACAAGAAAAAAACAAACAAGCCCATTCAAAAATGGGTGAAGGATATGAACAGACACTACAAAAGAAGACATACAGGAGGCCAACAAACATGAAAAAATGCTCATCATCACTGGTCATTAGAGAAATGCAAATCAAAACTACATTGAGATACCATCTCACACCAGTTAGAATGGTGATCATTAAAAAATCTGGAGGCAACAGATGCTGGAGAGGATGTGGAGAAATAGGAACAATTTTACACTGTTGGTGGGAGTGTAAATTAATTCAATCATTGTGGAAGACAGTGTGGCGATTCCTCAATGACCTAAAAATAGAAATCCCATTTGACCCAGCAATCCCATTACTGGGTATATATCCAAAGGATTATAAATCATTCTACTATAAGGACACATGCACACGAATGTTCATTGCAGCACTGTTTACAATAGCAAAGACCTGGAACCAACCCAAATGCCCATCGTTGATGGACTGGATAGGGAAAACATGGTACATATACACCATGGAATATTACGCAGACATCAAAAACGATGAGTTCGCGTCCTTTGTAGGAACATGGTTGAACCTGGAAACCATCATTCTCAGCAAACTGACACACGAGCAGAAAATCAAACACCACATATTCTCACTCATAGGCAGGTGCTGAACAATGAGAACACATGGACACAGGGAGGGGAGCACTACACACTGGGGTCCTTTGGTGGGAAATGGGGGAGGGGGTTTGGGAGGTGGGAAGAGATAGCATGGGGAGAAATGACAGATACAGGCAAGGGGACGGAAGGCAGCAAACCACACTGCCATGTGTGTACCTATGCAACAATCTTGCATGTTCTTCACATTTACCCCCAAACCTAATATGCAATAATAATAAAAAAAAAGACTAAATAAGCAAATGTATAAAAAGTGCTTAGCATAATTACTGGCATATAGCAAATGTTCAATAAATGTTAGCTGTTATTATACTTGTTATTAGTGGGTCAAGGATCTACCCAGAAATTACACCATGGATATCTTTGTGCTTCTTAGTGGCTTCCTAGGTAAAATTCAAAGAAATTTTTATATCTTGGATGTACAGGCAGAGCTTCCTAGAAGAATTAAATTTCTAACAATGTAGAAGAAAACATCACTTTGGTGTGAAAGGCTAACACTAGCAACTAATATTAAGACTTTTATTGTATATAAACACAATTGTTCCAAGCACAGTTTTGTGGCTAAAGGACAAAGAGCCTGAATTCCTATCACACCCATGAACGCTATCATCCACATAATCTTGTCAAATCTACTTATTGTCCTGATACCTCAACATCTGCATCAGCATCAGCATAATGTATCAAGAATTCTTGGGAGGCCGAGGCGGGTGGATCACGAGGTCGAGAGATCGAGACCATCCTGGTCAACATGGTGAAACCCCGTCTCTACTAAAAATAAAAAAAACTAGCTGGGCATGGTGGCGCGTGCCTGTAATCCCAACTACTCAGGAAGCTGAGGCAGGAGAATTGCCTGAACCCAGGAGGCGGAGGTTGCGGTGAGCCGAGATCGCGCCATTGCACTCCAGCCTGGGTAACAAGAGCGAAACTCTGTCTCAAAAAAAAAAAAAAAAAAAAAAAAAAAAAGAATTCTACATTGCCTATAGGTTGTTTGGAGGATTTAATATCAACAATGTATCTCCAAATGACCAGAGAACAGTAAGTACTATGATAGTTATACAAAAATTATTAACCTTTATGAAATGACTACTATATATTAGTGTTAAAACATTTGTTAATAGATATGTCATTGGTATGATGATCATCATTGATGTAACAATGATGAATGTTTTTTCCCTGTTAGAAAACTAAAAGAGGATTTAAGAAGTTAAGGGCCCCAATAATTAAAATATACTTGTTCTTTCTCTTTTATTTTTTGAGACAGAGTCTCACTCTGTTGCTCAGGCTGGAGTGCAGGGGCACAATCTTGTCTCACTGCAACCTCCATCTCCCAGGTTCAAGCTATTCTCCTGCCTCAGCCTCCTGAGTAGCTGGAACTACAGGCGCACACCACCATACCCAGGTAATATTTGTATTTTTAGTTGAGACAGTGTTTCACCATGTTGGCCAGGATGCTCTCGATCTCTCAACCTTGTGATCTGCCCACCTTGGCCTCCCAAAGTGCTGGTACTACAGGCGTGAGCCACCATGCCTGGCATAGAATATAGTTGTAAAAGCATGAACTCTGAAGCCAGCCTACATGGATGAATAACTTTGCACTATCACTTACTAGCTCTGGAGAGTTCGGGTAGTTTCTTAACCTCACTATGCTTTGAATTTATTATACTTTTAATGATGAGAGTAATAATCTAACTAAGGCTTTCTAGGGTTCACATAATACATGTGAAGGGCTTAAAACAGTTCCGACACATTTATGTGCCACAAAAGTATCATAATAGCTACTATATGACATCATCGCTACCTTTCCAAAGATAATTTAACGGGAATATTGGCACAGTTACAAATTTAAAGGTATAGGGGAAGACAGACATAGTAATTAGATTACAAGTATATGAAACATTTAGCCCAGTGACTGTCATATTAGCCAATATTAGTGTTGCTAATATCATTATGACTGTTGCTGTTATCACTGAGATAGAGCTAAAAATTGAAATTATTATGAATTGCTTACAGCAGAAGAGAGCTGACCGCAATGACATAAAGCACCAAAGGAATCAATGTTTTAAGGGTCCATCCTGCAGTTTTATCCTAGATGTGATATTCACTTAAAAAATACAGACTCAATCAATGAATAAGTGAATAAATGAATTTGCACATGATACGTCTTTCTGGATAAGCCTATGAAATTTTCAGCAGATGCCATTTTTTTTTTCTTTTCTTTTTAGCAATAGGATCTCATTCTATCACCCAGGCTGGAGTGCTATGGTGTAATTATGTCTCACTGCAGCCTCAAACACCTATGTTTAAGCAATTTTCCTGCCTTGGCCTTGTGAGTAGCTAGAAATACAGGTTTGCATGACCTCACCCAGCTGATTGTTTTATTTTTAACTTTTTGTAGAGACACTATATTGGTCAGGTTGATCTCGAATTCCTGGGCTTAAGCAATCCTCCCACATTGGTCTCCCAAAGTGCTGTGGTTACAGACATGAGCTACTGCACATGGCCTGCAAATACTATTTCTATCAAACTTAGAAGTCAGCCCTCTCAACAGCCTGCCTGGAATCTTTACACTCTACCAAATATAAAGACAGAAAACCTAGATACTTTTCTTTCTCCAGCAATGATTTCAGTTCCTGTCTACATTAACTTGTCTCACATTATATTTTGAATTTCCTAAGCAATATTTGGTATCCTAGTTCTCTCTTATAACAGTGCATTTAACTGCTTAGTTCCTTATTATATTGGGACATTTTGAGGATAGACTTTTCAATTAAGAAACAATTGTTACTATTAAAGTATGTGCTGAGGGACTTATAGTTTCCCATCAATTTGCCTAGAAATAGACTGATACAAGGAGTCCAAACACAATTAAGAATTTGGTAACACTTTTACAAAATGTTATTTTGTAAGTAATGAAACATTTTAAAATAGCAAAACTTAGTCCAAATAAGGGTGTTAATACTAACAATCTATCACACCGTGATCTAGTTCTTCAATGGAGAGTAATCATTGTATCATATTCAGCAAACAAAGAGCCCCATCCATTGGGTACCAATGAGAACATGTATAATGGGCCTTCAAAGTCTTTTTAATACAATATCTTGGGTAGCCACCTCTACTCACTAGAAATTAGCCTTTGAATAAAAACTATTTAATATTTCTGTCCAAAGGAAAAAAAAATGGTTTTAAAAAATATATTTGACTTACATAAACAACCATATAACATACACACAGAAGTTCATTCCTATTTATTAAAAGAATATAATTAAAATGGTTCAGGCCCATCCCAGTAGACTTCAGTGCCAGGTGAGTCATTGTGAATGCAGACTCCAGGACTACCCCTGCAGACCAAGGTTTCAGGCAGCTCTCACAGTACCAGGCCTGCCGCCAGGCCCACCCTTGAGCCAAACCAGCTGATATAGCCCCAGGCTCCAGGCTAACATTTATACACCAAACCTTCAGACTGGCCCCCATGGGCCCAGGCTCCAAGCCTGCTCCAGAACCAGACTGGCTTCAAGTTCCATGCAGGTTCTCATGGTGCTATTCTCTCATAGATCCATGACCCAAGCCCACCCCTGCAGACTCAGGATCTAGGCCCACCTCAGTGCCAGACTAGTCTCTAGACACTCACACTCCAGAGTCATACCTATTGACCTGGTTTCCAGGCCCATCCCAGCACCTGGCTGGACTTCACGGACCCAGAATATAACCCACCCCAGCAGATCCATGCTTCATCCCTGCCGCAGTAGACCCAGGCTGAAGGTCCAAAGCCTGAAACCCAGGCACCAGAGGTGCTGACCTGTTGACTGAGCCTTCATGTTAGGCTACACAAAGACACCAGCAGCAAGTCTACTTATGGAACATGCTATATGGCCTTCCTAGAATCTCTGAAAAGGCTGACTGATGAAGGGCTTTCCTGCCACAGCCAGTCTGTAAAAACAGAAATAAATGCCTATGCTTTCAAATATGCAAACACTAATGCATAGGCAAAGAATCACAAACAATTAGAGAAGACACCACCAAAAGAATGAAATAAAGCCTAAGTAGCTGACCCTAAAGAAAGAGAGATCTATGAACTGACAATTAAAAATAATTAACTTTCATAGACAAACAAAAGTTGTGGGAGGTCATAACCACTACATGGAATACAAAACCTGCATTTCAAGAAATACTAAAGGATATTCTCGAAGCTGAAATAAAAGGACACTGCTTAATAACATGAAAACATATAAAAGTATAAGACTCACTGGTAAAAGTAAGTATCTAGTAAAATTCAGAATACTCTAATATTATAATGGTGATATGTAAATCATGTATATTTTTAAAGTTTTTTTTTTTTGTTTGTTTGTTTGTTTTAATTTCACTTTAACTTCCAGGATACAAGTGTGGAGTGTGCAGGTTTGTTACATAGGCATACATGTGCATTGTGGTTTGCTGCATCTATCAACCCATCATCTAGGTTTTAAGCCCCACATGCATTAGGTATTTGTCCTAATGCTCTTCCACCCCTCTTTCCCACCCCTAAAAGGGCCCAGTGTGTGTTATTTCCCTCATGTCCACAGGTTCTCATTGTTCAGCTCCCACTTATGAGTGAGAACAATCATGTTTATCTTTAGTATGAAGGTTAAAAGACAAAACTATTCTAAATATTAAGAACTATAATAATGTTTTAACAATACACAATATAAAAAATAAACTGACATAAAATATAGTATGTAGGGATATATGGAGTAAAACTGTGGAGTTTTTTAATGTAATCAAAGTTAAGCTGCCATAAGCTTAGTTTGTTATAACTGTAGGATATATTATGTGACCCTCACAGTAACCACAAAAAAGAAACCTATAGTAGATATGCAAAAAATAAAGACACAGGATTCAAAGTATACCTGATATGGCTTGGCTCTGTGTCCACACCCAAATCTCATATTGAATTGTAATCCCCGGTGTTGGAGGAGGAACCTGATGGGAGGTGACTGGATCATGGGGGCAGATTTCACCACTTGCTGTTCCCATGATACTGAGTGAGTTCTCACAAGATCTCATTATTTGAAAATGTGTAGTACTTACCTCTTTGCTCACTCTCTCTCCTTCTGTCCATGTGAATAGGTGTTTGCTTTCCCTTCACCTTCTGCCACTATTGTAAGTTTCCTGAGGTCTCACCAGAAGCAGAAGACTGTACAACCCACAGAACTATGAACTGATTAAACCTCCTTTCTTTATAAATTACTCAATCTCAGGTATGTCTTTATGGTAGTGTGAGAACAGACTAATACAGACAACAGGAATGAAAAATGGAACAAAGAAAATTATTTATTCAGAAAATTACACCACAAAGAAAGACAACAAGAATGGAAAAATGGAACAGAAGAATTACAGAACAGTCAGAAAACAGCAAATGAAATAAAGAAACTTTAAAATAACCAGAGTGCAATCAACAAAATGATAGTAATTATTTGGTTATCAATAATTACTTTAAATGTAAATGGATTAAATACTACAATCAAAACAAAGTGGCTAAAAAAAGATCCCACTACATATTGCCTATAGGTGATTCACTTTAAGGACTTTATAGGCTATATGTAAAGGGATGAAAAAAATATTCCATGCTAATGGTAACCAAAAGAGACCACAGGCTTCTGATATTCTTATATTGGATAAAAGGGACTTTAAAACTGTAAAAGAGATAAAGAAGTTATCTTTATCTAATGATAAAGAGGTAAATTCAATGAGAAGATATAACAATTGTAAATATATATACACCAACATCAGGCCACCTAAATATATAAAACAAATGTTAATAGATTTGAAAGGAGAGACTGACTGCAATACATTAATAACAGGTAGCATCACTACACAACCTCCAACAATGGACATATAATCTAGAAAGAAAATTAATAAGGAAACTTTGAATTTAAACTACACTATGGACAAAATGGCCTAATAGACATATAAAAGCATTCCATCCAACAGTAGGAAAATACACATTTATCTCAAACACTCATAGGATATTCTCCATGATAGGTCGTATCATGTCTTAACAAATGTAATAAGACTAGAATCATATCAAGTATGTATTCTGACAAAAATGGTATGAAACTAAAAATCAATAACAAGAGAAAAATGGGAAAAATAACGAATATATGGAAAGTAAGGAACATACTTCTAACACGCAAGTCAAAGAAAAAATTAAACTTAAAAAATATTTTGAGATGAATGAAAATGAAAATACAAAATACCAAAGCATATAGGATACAGCAAATGCAGTTCTAAGAGGAAAGTTTATGACAACAAATGCCTACATCAAAAGAGACCAAAAAAAATCAAATAAACAACTAACATTACACTGAAAGGATCCTAAAAAGAAAAAGAAGCTAAGCCTAATGCTAGTCTAAGGAAGGAAATAATAAAGATCAGAGGACATACATAAAATAGAGACTAGAAGAATACAAAATTTCAATGAAATTAGTTTCAATGCACTAAACTTCAATGAAACCAGTTGGACTTTTGAAAAGATAAACAAAATTGATAAACCTTTAGCTAGCCTAAAAAAAGAAAAAAGAAGACTCGTATATATCAAATAAGAAATGAAAGAGGAAACATTACAAATAATACTGTGATAATACAAATTATAAAAAACTACTATGAACAGTCATATACCAACAAATTGAATAACATAGAAGAAATAAATTGCTAGAAACATATAATCTACCAAGACTGAATCCCGAAAAATAAAACAGAAAATCTGAACATACCAGAAATGAGTAAGCAAATTGACTCAGTATTACAAAGACTCCCATCAACAAAAGAATGCCCTGGATTTTATGCCTTCGTTGCTGAATTCTAAAGAATTAATGCCAATTGTTCTCAAACTCTTCCAAAATACTGAAAAGGAAAGAATTGTTCCAAGCTTATTTTCCAAAGCCAGCATTACCCTCACAACAAAGTAAGAAAAGAACATACTAAGAAAATTTTAAGCCAATATTCTGATGTATATGGATGTAAAAATCCTTAATAAAATACTAGCAAACCAAATTCAGTATTTAAAGGATCAGTCACCATAGGCAAGTGGGATGACCATTAAAAGAATTATTCACCATAAGCAAGTGAGATTTATTTGGGGGATCAAGCATTGTTTAGCCTAGGCAAATCAATAAATATGATACATTGCACTAACAGAATGAAGGAAAAAAATATAATTTCAATAGACACAGAAAAGACATTTGACAAAATTTAATGTCCTTTTATGATTAAAAAAATCGACAACTTAGGTATTAAAGGATATACCTCTATACAATAAAATCATATATGACAATGTCACAGCTAACACCGTATTCCATGGTGAAATGTTAAAAGCTTTTGTGCTAAGATCAGGTGCAAGATAAATTACTCATTTTTGCCTTTTATTTCCACCATAATACTGGAAGTCCTTGCCAGAACAATTAGGTAAGAGGAAAAAATAAAAGATATCTAGTCAGAAAACAAGTATTTAAACAGTCTTTGTTTGCAGATCACATGACTTTATACAGCATAGAAAATCCTGGAGACTCCACCAAAAAACTATTCAAACTAATAAATTCAGTAAAGTTGTTGATTCAAAATCAACACACAAAAATCAGTAACATTTCTATATAGTAATAATAAATACTCTGAAAAAGAAATCAAGAAAATTTTATTTACAATATCTACCAAAAAATACTTAGGAATACATTCAACCACAGAGGTAAAAGATCTGTACACTGAAAACTAAAAAACATTGATAAAAAATAGAAGAAAACACAAATACATGGAAACATATCCTGTGCTCATGAATCAAAAGAATTATTATTATAATGTCTGTACTACCCAAAACTATATACAGACTCAATGTGATATATATGAAAATCCCAATGACATGTTCACAGAAATAAGAAAAATGATTCTAAACATAGTAAGGAACAACAAAAGATCTGAAATAGCTAAAGTGATCTTGAGCAATAGAACAAAGATACAACTGAACTCATGGAGATAGAGAGTAGAATGATGATTACTAGAATCTAGGAAGCATAGTAAGGGGTCAATGAAGGGTAGTGGGGATGTTAAAGTGTACAAAACTGTAGTTAGATGAAATGAATAAGATCTAGTCAATAAGACTCTAGTCACAAAAGGGTGACTAGAGTTAATAATTTATTGTACATTTTAAAATAACTAAGTCTATTTAGATTGTCTGTAATACAAAGAAAGGATAAATGCTTGAGGTGGACATCCCATTTATTCTGATGTAATTATTATACATTGTATGCCTGTAACAAAGTACCTTATGTGATTCATAAATACTATGTACCTACACAAATTAAAAATAATTTTTCAAAAAGAACAAAAGTAGAGGCATCATATGACCTGGTTTCAGAATATACTATAAAGTTATAGTAATCAAAACAGATTGGTACTGGCATAAAGATAGACACAGACAAATGGAATAGAATAGAGAGCCCAGAAATAAATACATATATTTAGAGTCAACTGATTTTTTACAAAGATGCTGACAGCACACAATTAAGACAGGACAGCCTCTTTAATAAGTGGTGTTGAGAAACTGTTATCTACATCGAGAAGAATAAAATTGGACCTAATTCTCACACCACATATGAAAATCAATGCAAAATGGATTAAATACTTAAACATAAGACCTGCTACAATAACATCACTAAAAGAAGACATAGAGGAAAAGCTACATGACAATGGTCTAGGCGATTTTTTTTTTCACATGTGACTCCAAAATCATAGGCAACAAAAGGAAAAAAAGACAAATTTATCTCGTAAATATTCTACACAGCAAAGGAAACAACTGACTTTACTCTGAGAATCCACACAGTGAGAGAAAAGATTTGCAGACTATACATTTGAAAAGTGATTAATATCCAAAATATATAAGAAATACAATAGCAATAAAACAAATAACTTGATTTTAAAACTGGGCAAAGGACTTAAAGAGACATTTCTCAAAAGAAGATATACAAATGGCCAAAAGGTAAATGAAAAAAATGCTCAATACAACTAATCGTCAGGAAAATACAAATTAAAACCATAACAAGATGTCACCTCACACCTGTTAGAATGGCTATTACTGAAAAGAAGAAAGATAGCAAGTGTTAGTGAGGATATGGAGAAGAGGGAACACCTACACACTGCTGATGTGAATTTGAATTAGTACAGCTGTTATGGAAAACAGTACTGAGGTTTCTCAAGAAACTAAAAATAGAACTACCATATAATCCAGCAATCCTATTACTGACTATATATCCAGTAAAATGAAAGGATTATTGTAGAGATATCTACACTCCTATGTTCACTGCAGGATTATTCACAATATCTAAGTGGAATATCTAAGTACCTATCAATAGATGAACTGAAAAAGAAAGTGCGGTCTGTATTATATATACAATAGAATACTAATCAGTCTTAAGAGAGAAATCTTGTTTGTGACACTATGGATGAACCTCCAGGATGTTAAGTGAAATAAGCCAGGAACAGAAAGAAATATACACAGTCTCACTTAGGTGTGGAATCTAAAAAAGTCAAACTCACAGAAGCAGACAGTAGAATGGTGGTATCAGGAGGTGGGGAGAGGGGTTGGAGAGGGAACTGGCTTAGGGAGATGTTGGTCAAAAGATAAAATATTTCAATCAGACAGAAAGAATATGTTCAATGATCTACTGTACACCAATGAGGATGTAGTTAGTAAAAGTGTATTGCATACTTGAAAATGCTAAGAGTATAAATTTTAAGTGTTTTCAACACCAAAGAATGATAAATATGTGGGATTATGCATGTTAATTAACTTGATCTAGCCATTCCACAATGTATACATATTTCAATGTATCAAGTTTTACACCATAAATATACCCAATTATTATTTGTCAATTAAAAAATAAAGGATGAAAAAGAAGTGCTAAGAAACTTTTAATTACAGTTGTTTCTGTAGAGGCGAATTGAGTATTCAAACATGATAAGGTACTTTAGTGAACATTTTTTTCTTACGGTATGTTTAACATGACTGATGCCCTACATAATTTTTTCATCTTAAAAGATAATTAAAAGAATTTGAGTAGTAAATAAATGTAACCTAAAGAGTTTAATGAATACATATTACAGTAATCACTTTATTCTTAATTGTATTCTTACATTTTTACTTCTAAGCAACCATTCATGTTTCTGTTTATGCTCAAAAAGAACAAAAAAGCCTGCAAACAGTACCTCTAAGAGGAAATATCATCTCTTCCAAATCAGTACACCTAAAAGGGAGGCAAATCCTCCTATAAATCATAAAGGGCTGTGCAAATTCATGGCATTGCTTTTCTTCAATGAGAGGCAGTAAAATCCTTTAGTTCACCTGATTCTGAGAATAATGGTGCAAAGTAGGTAGATGATTCAATTTTAAGGATTTCAAGTCAATTGGGCTTCAGAATTCAGACACAGTGGCTTAGCAATGACACCCTGCACAGCTCTTTAGAGTCTAAATCGTCTAAGCCTGTATGTAGTGTTTTAAACTGCAACCTAGATCCTCTTTATATCATTACTGTTCTGTAAGAAATTACAACTTCTCAATAAATAAGAAAACTGCCAATATCAGAAAGTCAAGCGCCCAAAAGATTTTTTTTAAAAGAATGCAATATATGAAATAACATATAATGGAAAGAGCAATGCTACTGACCTCTTAAAACAGAATCATTTACACAGCACGTTGATTTTAGAGTTTCCTTGGATTCCTCTCCAATCAGAAAAAAAAATATATTATTTTTCTGCTATACATGGTTGATGTTGCCTGAGATATATTTCCTAAGTAGGACATTAACCAGATTATTATTTAATTTTAACTTTCATTTCAGATACATGAAGTACACATGCAGATTTGTAACATGGAAATATTGTGTGATGCTGAGGTTTGAGGTATGAATCCTATCAGCCAGGTAGTGAGCATAGGACCCGATAGGTAGTTTTTCAACCCACTTCGCTCTCCCTCCTTTCCATCCCCCTCTGATAGTCATTGCTATTTACTGTTCTCATATTTATGTCCACATTTGCTAAATGTTTAGCTCCCACTTATAAGTGAGAACATGCAATATTTGATTTTAGTTCCTGTGTTAATTTGCTTAGAATTATGGCCTCCAGCTCCATTCATGTTGCTCCAAAGGACACAATTTCAATCTTTTTTATCGCTACATAGTATTCTATGATATATACATACCACATTTTCTTTAGACACTGATAGATACCTGGGTTGATTCCATGCCTTTGCTATTGTGAATAGCACAACAATGAAAATATGAGTGCATGTGTCTTTTTTAATAATTTATTTCCCTTTGGCTATATATCCAGTAGTGGGATTGCTGGGTCAAAAGATAGTTTCATTTCAAGTTCTTTGAGAAATCTCCAGACTGCTTTCCACAGTGCTGGCTGAACTAATTTACATTTCTACCAACAGTGTATAAATATGTCCTATTTTCTGAAGCCTGGCTAGCATGTTATCTTTTGACTTTTTAGTAATAGCCATTCTGACTGTTGTGAGGTGGTATCTCACCACAGTTTTGATTTGCATTTATCTGATGATTTATAATGCTGAACATTTTTTCATTTGTTGGCAACACGTGTTTTTTGTTTTTTGTTTTTGAGATGGAGTCTCGCTCTGTCTTCCAGGCTGGAGTGCAGTGGCATAATCTCGGCTCACTGTAACCTCTGCATCCTGGGTTCAAGCTATTCTTCTGCCTCAGCCTCCCAAGTAGATGGGAGTACAAGCATGCGCCACCATGCCTGACTAATTTTTGTATTTTTAGTAGAGACAGGGTTTCACCGTTTTGACCAGACTCATCTCGAACTCCTGACCTCATGATTCACTCGACTCAGCCTGCCAAAGTGCTGGGATCACAAGCATGAGCCACTGCACCAAGACATATGTCTTCTTTAAAGAAGTGTCTGTTCATTTCCTTTGCCCATGTTTTAATGGGGTTGTTTTTTGCTTGTTGATTTGTTACCTATTGATTCTGCATACTGGGATTTTGTTGGGCTCATAGTTTACAAATATCTTCTCTCACATATAAGTTGTCTGTTTACTTTGTTGATGGTTTCTCTTGCTGGGTAGAAGCTCTTTAGTTTAATTAGGTCTCATTCGTTTATATTTGTTTTGCTGCTTTTGAGGTCTTAGCCAAAAATAATTTGCCAAATTCAATATTGAGAAGAGTATTTCCTAGGTTGTCTTCTAGAAATTTTTATAGTTTGAGTTCTTATATTTAAATCTTTGACTCATTTGAGGTTAATTTTTCTACATGCTGAAAGGTAGGGATCCAAATTTAATCTTCTGTTTATGGATAGCCAGTAATACCAAAACCATTCATTGAATAGAGTCATTTGCCCATTGCTTTTGTTAGCCTTGCTGAGCATCAGGTGATTGTAGATGTGAGGCTTTATTTCTGAGTTTTCTATTCTGTTCAGTTTGCCTATGTGTCTATTTTTGTACCATTACCACACTCTTTGGATTATTGTTGTTTTCTAGTACAGTTTGAAGTCTGGTTGTGTGATGCCTCCAGCTTTGCATTTTTTTTTTCTTTCTTAGAATTGCTTTGGTGATTTGGGTTCTTTTGTATTCCATATGAATTTCAGAAGAATATTTTCCTATTTTGTAAAGAATGATGTTGGTATTTTAATGGGAATAGTGTTGAATCTATAAATTGCTTTGGGAAGTATGGCTATTTTACTGATACTGATTCTTCCCATCCATGAACATGGAATTTTTTTCATTTATTAATGCCATCTCTAATTAATTTCAGCAGTGTTTTCTAGTTCTTCCTGTGGAGATGTTTTACCTCTGTGGTTAGTTGTAGTCCTAAGTATTTCATTTTTTGAGGCCATTGTAAATGTAATTGTGTTCTCGATTTGACTCTCATAACCTGGATATTATTGGTGTATGGAAATGCTCCTGAGCTTTGTATTGATTTTGCATCAATGTGCAAACCTTACTAAAATTCTTTACCAGTTCTAGTAGCCTTTTGGTGGAATCGCTACAGTTTTCTAAGTACAGAATTAGGTTATCCATGAAGAGAGATCGTTTAGCTTTTTTTTTTTTTTTTTTTTGGATGCTTTTTTTCTTTTTTCTTTTTCTTGCCTGATTGGCTCTGGCTAAAACTTCCAAGCATTATGCTGAATAGAAGTGGTCAGAGTAGAAATCTTTGTCTTATTCCAGTTCTCATTGTGGGTTTGTCATAGATGGTTCTTATTATTTTGAGGTATAATCCTTTTATGCCTAGTTTGTTAATGGTTTTTATTATGAAAGTATGTTGGATTTTATCCAAAGCTTTTCTCTATCCATTGAGAGTATCATATAGTTTTTGCTTTCCATTCTGTTTATGTGGTGAATCACATTTATTGTTTTGTGTATGTTGAACCAGGTTTGCATCCCAGAAATAAAGCCTAATTTACTATAATGCATTAACTTTTGATGTGCTGCTGGATTCAGTTTGCTAATATTTTGTTGAAGATTTTTGCATCTTTGTTTATCAGGAAGGGTGGCCTGAAGTCTTCTTTTATTGTTGTGTCTCTGCAGATTTTGGTATCAGGCTGACACATGCTTTACAGAATGAGTTGGGGGGAGGTTCTCCTCATTAATTTTTTTTGAAATAATGTCAGTATGACTGGTATCAATTCTTCTTTGCATGCCTGGTAGAATTCAGTGGTGAATTTACATGATCCAGAGCTTATTATGGTTGGATGATTCTTTATTATTTATTCAATTTCAGAAATTGATATTTGTCTAATCAGGGTCTCTTCCTGATTTAATCTTGGGAGATTGTATGCATCCAGAATTTATCAATTTCCTCTAGATTTTCTAATTTGTTTGCATAGAGTTGTTCACACTAGTCTGAGGATCTTTTGTATTTTTGTGGGATCAGTTGTAATACTGATCTGATTTGTCATTTCTGATTGTGCTTATGTGGATCTTCTTTTCCTTTTCTTTGTTAATCTAGCTAGCAGTTTATCCATCTCATTTGCTTTTTCACAGAATAAACTCTTGGTTTTATTAATCTTTTGTGTAAATTTTTGCATCTCAGTTTTATTAAATTCTTCTCTAATTTCATTTATTTCTTTTATTCTGTTAGCTTTGATATTTTTGTTAGTTCCTTTAATGTAAAAATTTAGATTGCTAATTTGACATCTTTCTAATTTATTGATGAAGGTATTTCAGGATATAAACTCTCCTTTTAACACTACTTTGGCTGCATCCTACAGATTTTTTGTAAACTGTGTTCCTATTTTCATTGCCTTCAAAAATCTTTGGTTTCTGACTTAATTTCGATGTTCACCCAGGAGTTATTCAGGAGGAAATTGTTTAATTTCTATGTATTTGTATACTTTTGAGGAATCTTCCTCATATCAATTTCTTTTTTTATTGTATTGTGGTCTGAGTATGACTTCACTTTTTAAAAACATTACTGAGATTTGCTTTATGACTAAGAATGTGATCAATCTTATATGTGAAGATGAAAAAAACATATACTCTGTGCTTTTTGGGTGGAGTGTTCTATAGATGTCTATAAGTCCAATTCATCAAGCGTCAAGTTTAAGTACAGAGTTTGTTAGTTTTCTGTCTTGATGATTTAACACCAACAGTGGAATGTTAAAGTCTCCCACCATTATTTTGTTGTTAAGTCTTTTCATAGACTAAGAGAAACTTGTTTTAAGAATCTGGGTGTTCCAAAGTTGGGTGCACAAATATTTAGAATAGTTAACGCTTCTTGTTGGATTACACCCTTTATTATTATTCTTCATTGTCCTTCTTAACTATATGGGTTTAAAATATATTTTGTGGCCTCTAGATCTGCACTGTTTAATTGAGTAGCCACTACCTTCATACAGCAATTTAGCACCTGAAATGTAACTGATCCAGAATGTGGAATAGGGGGATCATGGCAGATGGGAGGCAGGACTAGATTTCAGCTCCTAACAGAACATGTTAGAGGCTTACACTGTGAATTTTATCTCCAAATCAACTACAAGAACAAACCAGCAATCCCGAGACAATTCACAGACCCTCTGAAGGAAGTAGACTGCTCCTGCAACACCCAGGAGACACCCCAAATACTATGAACGTCCAAATTGTGGAAGCGGAAAAGGGAGACCCTCCTGTTCCAAATATGCCCCCCACTTAACAAGATTAAGTTCTGTTTGCAGGATAAGTTTCCAACTTTACCTGGAGCTGAGTCAAATTAGAAAGCCAAGTGAAATACAGGGGTAGAAGAAGTGGCATACAGGCCCTAGGAGCTCGCTGGGTCCCCAGCAGCCCATTCCTGCCTGGCACCACAGGGATCAGGGATCCATTGGGAGGGTGGCCAGAGAACAGAGGGTAAAACTCCACAGGAGGAAGGAATTATCTAGCTAAACCTTGTAACAATTTGAACGAGGTGAGAAGCCTCCTAATCAGAACTTGAGAAAGTGTGCAAATCAAGCACGCAGAATTTACAGGCAGAGGAAGAACTAAAGCCCATTTCTTTTGCTTTAAGGAGGAGGTGGATAACCTCAGGCAAATTTTCAAGCCCATCTTGCCCTTCACCTGAAAATAGATTTGGGGCTGTCAGTGGGGCTGGGAGGAGGCACAGTGGGAGTGAAACCAGCCCCGGTTTGCATAGGAGCTGGGTGAGACCTGTGACTGCTGTCTTTCCCCTTTTTCCTAACAACTTGCATGACTCAGCAGAGGCAGCCATAATTCTCCCAGATACACAACTCCAGTGACCTGGGAATCCAACCACATCCCCCACAGCAGCTGCAGCAAGACTCACCCAAGGAGAGTCTGAGCTCAGGCCTGCCTAGCCCTGCCCCCACCTGACAGTCCTTCCCTATCCACCCTGGTAGCAAAAGACAAAAGGCATATAATCATGGGAGTTCTATGGCCCTACCCACCACCAGTCCCTCTCCACACTACTACAGCTGATGCTTTCTGGAAAGTGCCACCTCCTGGCAGAAGGCCAACCAGCACAAAAATAGAGCATTAAACCACCGAAGGTAAGGACCCTCACAGAGTCCATTGTACTCTCCGCCACCTTCACCAGAACAGGTACTGGTAACCATGACTGAGAAATCCATAGTCAGTTCACATCACAGGATTCTCTGCAGACAAGCCCCAGGACCAGACCAGGGCCAGGTAGACTTGCTGGGGGGCTAGACCCAGAAAAGAGACAACAATCACCAGTTTGGCTCACAGGAAGCCACATTCACAGGAAAAGGGAAAGTGTACTACATGAAGGGAACACCCCATGGAACAGTTGACAACTGGAGTTGATTCTGAATAACAGCCTTCAAGCCTAGACTTTCCCTCTGACACAGCCTACACAAATGAGAAGGAATTAGGAAACCAAGCCTGGTAATATGACAAAACAAGTCTCTTTGACACTCCCAAATTCACCAGCAATAGATCTAAGCCAAGAAATCCCTGATTTACCTGAAAAAGAATTCAGGAGGTTTGTTATTAAGCAAATCAGGGAGGGACCAGAGAAAGGCAAAGCTCAATGCAAGGAAATCCTAAAAATGATACAAAAAGTGAAGGGAGAAATACTCATGGAAATAGATAGCTTCAAAAAAAAATTCAGGAAACTTTGGACACACTTTTAGAATTGTGAAATGCTCTGGAAAGTCTGCAATGGAACTGAATCAGGAGAAGAAAGAAATTCAGAGCTCGAAGACAAGGTCTTTGAATTAACCCAATCCAACAAATTCAAAGAAAAATAATAAGAAAATATAAATAAAGACTGCAAGAAGTCTGTGATTATGTTAAATGATCAAACCTAAGAATAATTGGTGTTCCTGAGAAGAGAATTGTAAAAGCCTAGAAAACATATTTGGAGGAATAATTGAGGAAAAATTCCCTGGCCTTGTGAGAAACCTAGACATTGAAATACAAAAGGCACAAAAATCCCTGGGAAATTCATCACAAAAAGATATTTGCCTAGGCATGTTGTCATCAGGTTATCCAAAGTTAAGGTGTAAGAAAGAATCTTAAGAGCTGTGAGACAGAAGCACAGGTAACCTATGAAGGAAAATCTATTAACAGCAGATTTCTAGTCAAAACCCTACAAACTAGAAGGGATTCGGGATCTATATTTAGCATCCTCAAATAAAACAATTATCAGCCTAGAATTCTGTATCCAGTGAAACTAAGCATCATATATGAAGGAAAGATAGCCATTTTCCTATAAGTACCACGCACTAACTGATTGAGCCACTGGAACCGTGATAGTCATTTTCAAATAAACAAATGCTGAGAAAATTTACCATTACCAAACCACCATTTCAAGAACTGCTAAAAGGAGCTCTAAATCTTGAAACAAATCCTGGAAACAAATTAAAACAGAACCTCTTTAAAGCATAAATCACACAGAACTTATAAAACAAATATGAAAGTTAAAAAGCAAAAACGAAAAACAGAAAACCAGGGTACACAGGCAACAAAGAACATGATGAAAGCAATGATACCTCACATTTCAATACTAACATTGAAAGTAAATGGCTGAAATGCTCCACTTAAAAGATACGTAACCTCAGAACGGATAAGAACTCACCAACCATCTGCTGCCTTCAGCAGACTCATCTAACACATAAGGACTCACATAAAGTTCAAGGAGTGGAAAAAGGCATTTCATGCAAATGGACATTGAAAGTGAGCAGGGGTAGCTATTCTCATATCAGACAAAACAAACTTTAAAGCAACAGTGGTTAAAAGAGAAAAAAGGGGACAGTATATAATAGTAAATGGCCTTGTCCAACAAGAAAATATCTCGATCTTAAACAAACATGCACCTAACACTGGAGATTCAAAATTTATAAAACAATTACTAATAGGCTGAAGAAATGAGACAGACAGCAACACAATAAAAGAAGGGGACCTTCAAGACCTGACTGACAGCCCTAGACAGGTCATCAAGATAGAACACCAACAAATAAACAACGGATTTAAACTATACCTTGGAACAAATGGACTTAACAGATGTATACACAACATTTCATCCAACAACCACACAATACACTTTCTATTCAACAGTGCATGAAACTTTCTCCAAGATAAACCATATGATAGGCCATAAAACGAGCCTCAATAAATTTAAGAAAATTGAAATTGTATCAAGCACTGTCTTAGACCACAGTAGAATAAAACTGGAAATCAACTCAAAAGGAACCTTCAAAACCACGGAAATACATGGAAATTAAATAACCTGCTCCTGAATGAGCATTGGGTAAAAAAATGAAATCAAGATGGAAATGAAAAACTTCTTCGAACTGAATAATACTGACACACTTATTAAAACCTCTGTGATACAGCAAAGGTGTCACTAAGAGGAAAGTTCATAGCTCTGAATGCCTACATCAAAAAGTCTGAAAGAGCAAAATCAGACAATCCAAGGTCACAACTCAAGGAACTAGAGAAATAAGAACAAACCAAACCTAAACCCAGCAGAAGAAAAGAAATAACCAAGATCAGAGCAGAACTAAATGAAATTGAAACAAACAAACAAAAAAATACAAAAGATAAATGAAACAAGAATCTGGTTCTTTGAAAAGAAAAATAAAAATGTATATGCCATTAGCAAGAATAACCGAGACAAGAGAAAATCCAAATAGCCTCAGTAAGAAATGAAACAGGATATATTACAACTGATACCACTGAAATACAAAAAATCATTCAGGGCTGCGATGAACACCTTTACACACATAAACTAGAAAACCTACAAAAGAGGGATAAATTCCTGGAAAATACAATCCTCCTAGCTTAAATCAGGAAGAATTAGATACCCTAAACAGTCCAATAATAAACAGTGAGATTGAAATGATAATTAGAAATTACCAACAACAACAACAAAAAATCCATGGCCACACAGGTTCACAGCAGAATTCCACCAGACATTCAAGGAAGAATTGGTACCAATACTTTTGACATTATTCCACAAGATAAAGAAGAAACCCTCCCTAATTCATTCTATGAAACCAGCATCACACTAATACCAAAACCAGTAAAGGACATAACCAAAAATGAAAACTACAGACTGATATCCTTGGTGAAGATAGATGCTAAATCCTTAACAAAATACTAGCTACCCAAATCCAACAACATATGAAAAAGATAATCCATCATGATCAAGTGGGTTTCATACCAGGGATGCAGGGATGGTTTAACATAATCAAGTCAATAAATGTGATACATCACATAAAAAGAATTAAAAATAAAAATCATATGATCATCTCAATAGATGCAGAAAAAGCACTTGACAAAATACAGCATCTTTTTATGATTAAAACTCTCAGGAAAATCTGCATACAAGGGACATAACTTAAGGTAATACAAGCCATATATGACAAACCTACAGCCAACATAATACTGAATGGGAAAAAAGATGAAAACATTCCCTCTGAGGACCAGAACAGGACAATCATGCCCACTCTCATGGCTCTTCTTCTCCATAATAGTGGAAGTCTTAGCCAGAGCAATCAGACAAAAGAAAGAAATAAAGGAAATCCAAATCAGTTAAGAGGAAGTCAAACTGTTACTGTTTGCTGATGATATGATTGTTTACCTTGAAAACCCTAAAAACTTCTCCAGAAAGCTCCCAGAACTGTTAAAAGAATTCAGCAATGTTTCAAGATACAAGATTAATATACACAAATCAACAGTGACCAAGCAGAGAATGAAATCAAGCACTCAACCCCTTTTTACAATACTTGCAAGAAAAAATAAGAAGAAAAAACTTAAGAATAAATCTAACAAAGGAGTCAAAAGACCTTTATAAGGAAAACTACAGAACACTGCTTAAAGAAATCATAAATGACACAAACAAATGGAAACACATCCCATGCTTATGGAAAGGTAGACTCAATATTGTGAAAATGACTATACAATGAAAATAACTAACCAAAAGCAATCAACAAATTCAATACAATCCCCATCAGGATACAACCATCATTCTTCACTGAATTAGAAAAAAAAAAAACAATTCTAAAATTCATATAGAACCAAGAAAGAGCCCACATAGCCAAAGCAAGACTAAGCAAAAGGAACAAATCTAGAGGCATCATATTACCTGATTTGAAACTATACTATAAGGCCACTGTCACCAAAACAGCATGGTACTAGTATAAAAATAGGCATGTAGACCAATGGAACAGAATAGAAAATCCAGAAATAAATGCCATACTTATAGCCAACTGATCTCTGACAAAGCAAACAAAAACAAAGTGAGAAAAGGACATCCTTTTCAACAAATGGTGCTGGGATAATTCTCCAGTGACGTGTAAGAGAATGAAACAATCCTCATCTCTCACCTTATACAAAAATCAACTCAAGATGTATTAACTTAAACCTAAGACCTGAAATTATAAAAATTCTAGAAGAGAACATTGTAAAAACCCTTCTGGACTTTGTCATAGGCAAGAATTTCATGACCAAGAACCCAAAAGCAAATGCAATAAAAACAAAGATAAATAGCTGGGACTTAATTAAAATAAAGAGCTTCTGCATGACAAAAGGAATAGTCAGCAAAGTAAACAGAAAACCCACAGAGTGGGAGAAAATCTTCACAATCTATAAATCTATACATCTGACAAAAGATTAATATCCAGAATCTACAATCAACCCAAACAAATCAGTAAGGAAAAAAAAAAAAAACAATAAAAAATGGGCTAAGGTCATGAATAGACAATTATCAAAAGAAAATATACAAATGGCCAACAAACATGAAAAAATGCCCAGCATCACTAATGATCAGAGAAATACAAATCAAAACCACAATGAGACACTACCTTACTCTTGCAAGAATGGCCATAATAATTTTTTTTTTTTAAGTAGCTGTTGATGTAGATGTGGTGAACAGGGAACACTTCTACACTCACTGGTAGGAATGTAAAGTATTATAGCCGCTATGGAAAACAGTGTGGAAATTCCTGAAAGTACTAAATGTAGAACCACCATTTGATCCAGGAATCCACTACTCGGTATCTACCCAGAGGAGAAAAATTCATTATTCACAAAAGATACTAGCACACACATGTTTACAGCAGCACAATTCACAATTGTAAAATTGTGGAACCAACCCAAATTCCCATCAAAGAATGGATAAAGAAACTGACACACACACACACACACACACACACACACACACAATGGAATACTACACAGTCATAAAAAGGAATGAGTTAACAGCATTGCAGTGACCTGATGACATTGGAGACTATTATTCTAAGTGATGTAATGCAGGAATGGAATACCAAACATTGTATGTTCTCACTGATATGTGAAAGCTAAGCTATGAGGATGCAAAGGCATATGAATGATACAATGGTATTTAGGGACTTTGTGGGGAAGAGTGGGAGGGGGGCAAAGGATAAAAGACTACAAATACAGTTCAGTGTGTACTGCTTGGGTGATGCATGCACCAGTATCTCACAAATCACCATTACAGAATTTACTCATGTAACCAAATACCACCTGTACTTATGGAACAATAAAATGACATAACATTAGAAATGTAACTGATCCAAATTAAGACATGCTTTAAGTAAAAAGTACATGCCAGAATTCAAAGATGTGTGTGAAAAAAGATGTATACACATGTGTATACACACACACACACACACACACACAAACACACACACATTTATAGTCTGATATAAGGATAGGACTCCTTATTTTTGTTTTTCATTTGCATGGTAGATTTTGCTCCATTGTTTCACCTTGAGCCTGTGGGTATCACTATATGTGAGATGAGTCTCTTGAAGACATCAAATGGTTGAGTCTTGTCTTTTTATCCAGACCAGTTATATTCTGTCTTTTCATCCACTCTGCCTTTCAAGTGGGATGTTTACACATTTACATTCAAGGTTAGTATTGATATGTGTGATTTTGATCCTGTCATTGTGTTAACAGATTTTTATGTAGACTTGATTGAATAGGTGCTTTATAGTGCCTGTGGGCTATGTGCTTAAAGGTATTTTTGTGGTAGCAGCTGTCATTCTTTCAATTCCATGCTTAGCACTCCCTTAAGACTCTCTTGTAAGGCTGGTCTAGTTAAAATGTATTCCCTCAGCATTTGCTTGTCTGAGAAGGAATTTATTTCTCCTTCACTTATGAAGCTTCGTTTGGCAGAATATAAAATTAATGGTTATAATTTTTCTTTAAATATGCTAAAAATATGCTTCTAATCTCTTCTGGTTTGTAAGGTTTCTGCTGAGAGGTCTGCTGCTAGCCTGTTGGGTGCCCTCTGTAAGTGTCCTTCCCCTTCTCTCTAGTTGCCTTGAGGATTTTTTTGTTTTACATTAATCTTGGTGAATCTGATGATCATGTGTATTGTGGATGGTCATTTTGTTATATCTGGCCGAGGTCTTTTGTAATTCTTGGATTTGCATGTCACCCTCTCTAGAAAGATTAGAAAAAATTTTGTGGACTATATCCTCAAATATATTTTCTGAGTTGCTCATTCTTTCTCCTGCTTTCTTAGGAATGCCAATGAGTTGCAGATTTGGTCTCTTTACATAATCCCCTATTTCTCAGTGGTTTTGTTTATTTCTCTTAATTCAATTTTCTTTATTTTTATATAAATGAGTTGATTAAAAGAATCAGTCTTCATGACCAATATGGTGAAACTCTGTCTACTAAACATACGAAAATTAGCCAGGCATGGTGGCAGGTGCCTGTAGTTTCAGCAACTTGCTGAGACAGAATTGCTGTAACCCAGAAGGCAGAGGTTGCAGTGAGCCAAGATCATGCCACTGCACTCCAGCCTGGGCAACAGAAAAAGAATCCATCTAAAAAAAAAAAAAAAAAAGAAGAATCAGTCTTCAAACTTCAAGCTTCTTTTATTCTGCTGTTAATACTTTCATTTGTATTATGAGATCCTTATAGTAAATTTTTCAGCTCAAGAAGTTCAGTTTGGGCCTTTCTTAAAATGGTTATTTCATCTTTCAGCTCTTCAATCATTTTACTGGACTACATGACTTCCTTAGATTAAATTTCAACTTTCTTTTCAATCTCAATGAACTTCCTTGCCATCAGGATTCTTAATTTCACGTCTGTCATTTTAGACATTTCAGACTGGTTAAGAACCATTGCTGAGGAGCTAGTGGGCTCATTTGGAGGTAAAGAAGTCAGCTTGCAGTGATTCTTTCTCATCTAGGAGAGTTGATGTAAATTGAGTATATTCATTTAACTTCATTTCTGGAAGTTTTTAGAGGGCTAAGGCTCTGTACAGTTTCCGTTGGTGAATTCTTCCTTTGGTTTTACAGGAGGGGAGAATAGCAAAGTGTTTTTTGGTTTTGCAGTTAGGACTGCAATTCAGTAGATTGCACTTGAGAAAAAATGGGTGGTAGACTGCTCTCAGCTGTGTGGCTGCTTTGCTTATCCTTGTGTTTGCAGCTGTGCTTGGCACTGTATCTAGTCAGGGCCAGATTATTAATACTGGCATTAAATGATATTAAATGAGAGATAAAATGAGTTGAATTCATTGGTCCTCTTCCACTTAAAGTTTTATATTTGAGGACAGTTAAGCCTATCAGTTTATCCTTTGTGAAACTGAAATTCACAATTTTTCCTGGGGTAGTAGTCACAACAGTAAATTCTATCAGGGGTCCTCTTCTCTATTCTACTATGAAATTGATTTAAAATGGATACCAAAGACTCCTTCAAAGGCTCAGTAGTAGTATGTAGCCCAATAATTATCTGCATATGAAGTAGAGGCAGGTCACACAATTGACCTTTGAGAAGATGGATGATACATTATCAATAGCAATAATAATATATAGCAGTTATTAAATATTCCTACGTGGGACTACCAGGTGCCCAATTCCAGGCAGCACCTTTCACATCACTTTCGTTGCCAATGAAGCCTTCCTGGATAGTTCAGCAGGGTCACTGCTACTCTTTTCCAGCCAGTTTGTTGAACACTGTGCATGTATTATTTCATGTATAGTGTTGACAGCAATACTGAGGTATGAATAATAAATGGTAAGCATTTGTTGGATAATTATGTGCTAGAAATTATGATTCAAATGTATTAATTAATAGTTCTATAATGACTAATATTTCTTCTCTCATTCTACAAATAAGAAACTGGGTTTTAGAGTATCTAAATGACTTATTTGATAGCTATTGAGTGTTGGAGCCAAGATACAGGGATATGTATTGATTGCCCAAGATTGTAACTACCCAACCTTAAGCCTGTTATCAAAATTCTTCCTTGCATCAGTTAGCTGTCAGGCATGTCTTCAAGTTAGCACTCACTGACTATGCTTGAGTTTCTAAAAGATGGCCTTCATACAGGCTGCTGAGCACAACCAGATAGGCTGTCTACCGCATGGATTAGACAGCATATGATGCTCCAAAGCCATGCAAGGTACTAATACATGAACAATTCCCCTAAGCATGCCCAGTCTTTTAGGAAGTGTGACTTCTGGAATAGCATTCTCAGGAAGTATGTGGTTTCTAAGAGTACTAGTCCTTTCTTGGTACATATCACATATATGTAGTTTACACATTCTTTAAACACCTCAGGCAGGTGGTATAACAACATTAGTTGTTGTCATAACCATAGGACTGTAACCTATAAATGCTGACAATGAACATACAACACCACCACCACCAAAACAGATGCCCTTGTAAAAACTAAACGCAAGTGAATAACACATACTTCCATCGGCATTAAGTACATGACACTTCCTTCATCATGAATATAGGCCTAAAACTCATAAACAACAAATCCTGAATGTGTTCACAATGATAAGGTCCCAAGTGTGTCTTACTCCTACAGCCTTTCAGCATTCCTCCACTGATTTAAAACAAAATGCAATGAAAGGTAGGTCTTATGATAATTATTTTACGTGGGGAGAGACACTTTTGGTTGACCACTCAACTGATTCTGTTCTGTTCTTCCTATTTCTATTATGTTTAGGTATTCTTCCTCCACCCTCCATATGATTTTGAATTGAATTCTGATTAGTCTAAGTTAATCGTAGTGTCCCATTTCCTTGCCAGCAATTGGTTAAAAGGTGGGTATCTGACCCAGTTCTAGACAATAGGATAGGAGAAGAGACCTGCTTGAGGCCTGGGAGAGGGGTCCTTATACCTAAAGAGAGTTATAAGGGTAAGAAGAGTCCCTTTTGTTCCTTCCACTAGTCTGGATTCCTGGCACTATAGCTTATTCTGCAAGCTGGAGAACCTTCGCTTTTCCTGTCTTGAGGCTTTTAGAAAACTTTGAATTTGGTTATCATTTTATCAAAATACATGCGCATACTTAAAAAGAATCAAGTGATGTACAAGATTTATTCTAATGATAAAGAACTCCCTGACTCACCCATCCCCATTCAATTTGTTCAGCAGAGGGAGCTGTTTTCAACTCTTAGTTTTCTTTTCTTTACCTCCATACTTCTAAATGTAGCAACATTGCTATTTCTTAAATTTTAAGTTTCAGACATTTTAAAACTTTCTATGATGAAAGATGATTTAACCCTCAAAACTTCCACATAACCTCTACCACTACCTCTATTGTCCCAATATATTCATTCATTAAATATTTAGTTTTTACAGCTGAGCCAAGTGGAGCAGTAGGTCACATTGTCTTCTTTTATCACCTTTGGTCTTCCCTAGAGTTAATAGTTGCCTGAATATTTTCCTTTGCATAGTTTTGTTTTTAAAATATATGTCACCAATCTATTTGTAGGTTTTTTAACAACACCGCAATACTGCTTTCAATATGATCAAGCTCACCATCTATCCAGTTCAATTTTTTCTATGTAGCATCCCCATGCTGGCAAAGGCAATGATAGTCTACATAGTCAAATTCAGAGGAAGAGCAATACATCTCCTTTCCCTCTCCTGTTCTTTAAACACCTATGCCATTGTCTATATTGATATTTTGTATTTTTTTAAGAGACAGGTTTTCATTGTCCCTCAGGTTGGAGTTCAGTGGTGCAATCAAAGCTCACTGCAGCCTTAAACTCCTGGGCTCAAGATGTCCCTTCTGCCTCAACCTACCAAGTAGCTAGGACTACAGGGACATATCACTATGTCTGCTAATTTGTGTGTGTTTGTGTGGAGATGGGGTCTTGCTATGTTGCCCACTCTGGTCTTGGATTTCCAGGCTTGACAGATCCTCTCCTCTTGACCTCCCAAAGTGCTAGGATTACAGAAGTGGGACACCATGCTCAGCCTTGAATTTTTACTTTCATATCCTCATATTAGTCATGAGGTTCTCCTGATGACCATCTTTGAAAATATGTGCACACTTAACAGGGAGAACACGTTGAGTCACCGACCTGGGTCCTACGTGTGGGTCTCACATATCTCTTCTTCTGTGGCTGAGGGAGGCAGTGGTGAAGAAAAGAGAATGGGCAGGCAGTAACAGTGATGAATTCAGCTCTTATTTGACAGATTCACTCTGCATAGTTCAACCAGAGTGTTCTCTATACAGTTTTTGAAGCACCAAGCAAAGGAGAGAACACTAGTCAGATTTGAGACAGGTAACATTTATGGGCTTTCATCCCCTAGAATGCACAATAAATGGGTCTTGCCTTAAAGGCCACCACTATCAGCCTAGTCTGTCTTTGGAGACTATCCCCCCACCACAAGTGAATGGCAATGACACACACACACACACATTCTCTCGCTCTTCCATGCACATGCAAACGTATCTCTACACACAGAAATGCACCTAAGGAGAGTTGAAACCAGCCCAGAGGGGCTTGATTTTGGCCAGCTGAGTAAGATCTCATTCAGCATCCCATCTTTCTCCTTCTGCTATTTCCAGTAGTGAGTAGAATAAAAAAGCTGCGAGAGACTAATATTAAAACAGTTGTTGCTTTCCTGGCATTCAACTGGGCACCTTCAGACACACAAAACAAAGTCTGAACAGCAAGCGATGCATAGAATAGACAACCAGATTTCCCTTGGTCTCAGTTTTTGGTTTGACAATGCAATATCTCCATGGTCAATATTGACATAATCATTAGGCTAAGGTTTAACATCACCAGGCTATTGTTTACAGTGTTTCTCCTTGTTTGGCTTGGATCTTAACATTATTTAGTGAATGCACAGATAAATTAATCTCAGGGCTACCTAGTTTCAGCCTCACTTGCTCTCTTTTATTTGCTTTTCCTCGAATTCCTCTCCCCTTCTGGTTATGCTTCCAACTAAATACAGCTCAATCAAAGATATGCAAGAATGTGCATTGAAGAAAACAAACATTTCTTTATCTCCCGCTACTAAGAATGGCCACATTCCATGATTTACCTGGAAGCAAGAGCCAGTGAATAAAAACATAAAATCTGACCACAACTGGGATTCAGAGAAGTACAGATATTTATGAGGAATTGAATAGACCCTGATAGAAACCAGATTGCAGGGAGAAATGTTACAGCTTTGATGAAAAACATCACCATAAGGAAGGAAGGAGCTGACTTAATAATAGTGGCTAAGTCAGAGGGAAGAGTATTTCTAAGTACACTGAGGCCGTGTTTAAATGCATCCCAACTTAGCCCCCTGAGAGTGACTCAGCTCCCTTGAGGAGAGGTGTATTAAACTTTCAATAACTGTATTTTTGAGGGTAGTGGCAAATGCCAGGGCTGGAAGATACCCTACTGCTATAACCAGCTCCCCATGCCCTCAGTAAAAAATCATCATGCCAGAGAAGAGAGAGGCAGGAATTTCTTTGCAAGCCAGAAATGAATATGAGACATCTGGAGAGAAAAGCTGAGAATTCTGAAATTCTCAACAGTAAAGAAGTGAGCACAGAAGTCTGTGACTTGTTTGTGTGTGTTTGGTGGGGGTGGGGATGAGGGTGGGAGGTGAGGGGGTTGGAAGTTGAAAGAGGATTGGCAGCACTCCTTTTGAGCAGATGTAAATTCCATCAACTGAGGCAAGCATTAATGCCTAGTGGGCTGGCAGGGAAGCATAGGGTAGTCCAGAGCCCAAAGTGAACGTAAAACAAATTCCACCTCCTGTTTACAACAGGAGCAAGTACCTGGTAGTACCTGGAACAAAACAATGAGCTCCTGCCATTCAGCAAGAGGAAGTTATCAAAACCACAAATACAGGGTCTGACACCTATAGGAATTCAACTTAGCACCCATAAGTGGATAAGCTTAGGGAGCATTAAGGGGTTTCACCTATTTATGTGTACATTTATATATACATGTGTTTATATATACACATAAGCATACACCACATATATGTCACATATAACTACATAGCTTTATATAAGGCTCATCTATAACAAAAGCTAACATTTGCTCCGCAACTAACATTTACTCTGGATAGAAATTTGAGAAATGGTAATTACTATATGCACATAAGTATCAAATATATTTTTTCTTTCACAGATGAATCATGTCCAAGAGGGAACTAAAGGCATGTATTTCTTGAATGGAAAATGGTAGTAATATTTTTCTCTGGAGGCTTTCATATCATGTGGTTTTCACAGTTAATACTAAATAACAATGTTGAGATGAAGAATGGTGATGTGCCACCCTTCCCTGCCCCAGAGGACAGGACATGGCTTTAGGTCTCTCTGTCAAATCGCTCACCATATGGTACTAGCAAAACTGTGTTATTTCCATTTCAATGAAGAGGGTACAAAAACTGACAAACATGCTAAAAGCCTAAATTGCTGCAAATTCATTAGCTTTAATCCTATTTGGGCCACAAATATGAACCCCAGGGTTCCCTTCCCAGCCACAGGTTTGGAGATCTGAGGGTTGCTAACTGTTCCCACCAGACAGCTTTCTGGCTACACAGCCACCATGCACCCCTAGGAGCTGGGGAGCCTGTTGCCTGCTGCATCTTCTCCCCTTTGTAATTGGGTGCGTCTTGAGGAAAGCTGGGAAGCTTGGGCGACAGCTTCCCCCTTCCCTTTTGGTGAGATAACCAGCTCATTAAATCTAAACGTGAAGGGCATTTTATTATGAAGAGTCAGACCCAAAGATTTACTTGCCCATTTTTCACCTGCTTCCCCATTCTGCTTATTCCTTTGTATTCGCTAATGGCCTTTCTCTAAGTTATATAATCCTGTCATGGGTATAAAAATATCACTCTAAGGCTGCTCATTTGGCCTAAATCATTCAGCCGTTAGCAGTGGCAGGGCGGGTGTCTGAACCACAGTGGAGGCAGGAGGACAGCTGTGCCACTCTCTATTTGTTGTCACAGGGCTAAGAAATGCAGAGATTTTAATAAGATCATAAAGTAGATTGACATGGACTGTTATGATAGGTGGTTTTCATTAGCATTCAGAATGCCTGGGATAATAAATTAGAGCAATTGAGCAGAAATGGGCAATTTGATTATTCAACATTTTTCAATACCAGCGCAAGCAGCTGGACCCAGAGCTGTTCTGCTGACTTCTCCCCACGCAGTCAGGCTGGCGGAGCACAGGTGAATGCACAGCAATCATTTTCTCCTACCCAGACTCTGGAGTGAGAGTCTTGGACAGTGTCTAACATGCTGGGTGAGTATGAATTGATGATCGGGTAGAGGAAGTCTTCATACATCTTTGTAGTGGAGGTGGCAGGCTTTGACTGGCTGACTTTCTTTTACGGCAATGGGCCTATGCTTATTGAGAATACTGGTACAAAACAACATAAGGGGAGGCCCTACACACACAGCAATTTACATCCCTGGCAGAGGGGTGATCAGTCAACTTGCTTTTCCCGTGGAAACTCTATTAATATAGTGTGAGACTAGCCTTTAATTTATCCACTCTAGCTAAGGGGCTGGGGGCCACCTTTCCAAGCACTGTTATCAAACCACATATAAATATACACACATACACACAAATATCTATAATAAACCTTATATATAAATTGATTAGATGACGATGCATCATAAACAATTATAGAATTTTGTATATGACACAGGATCATTTGAACCCTATAAAATCCTCACTGTTCTTTTGTGCTTCCTGTTTTTCTTGATATTCCATTAAAATAACTTTAAACTTTTTGTTAATAAGAGGGTGAATGAAAAGTTCATCAGAACTGATGAATGTACAATGTCTTCCTTAGATATTTTCACAGGTATCTTTGAGGAAGTTTAAAGCTATGTTCAGAGCTACACCATAGCTTTATGAGTACCTGAGCCTCAAGGCTGTGTTTTGACAACCTGTTTTCTTCGCATCATAGTATCTTACAAACATCATGTGGTTCTACTGCTTTTGAACAGAAAGCCTTTGGCTTTTCTTGACTTGTCTTCTCATTAATGCTAGACGCTTGGCTTCGCCTCCTAGTGTCATGGTGGGGTCTTACACTTTTAGTTTGAACAGCAGAGAAACTCCAAGGTGTTCAGTGCTAAAATGGATTATAATGCCACATGTTTAAAAATTTACCAATTTGGCCGCAGAGACTCTACATATTGATATATAATGGAGGGCTATTATTATCCTTTGATGCTTTTTGGGATGTGGTATTAGCATATATGTGTGTGTATATAATATGTACATATATATATGTGCATATACATGCAAATTTTGCTTTTGAAATAACTTAATTTTAAAGTCTACCCAGCCATCCAATAATCATGCCAATACATTTCAAACTACATTTCACTGATGTTTTAATAGTAATATTATAAATATCAGTATTATTAGTAGAAGATAGACAGAATCTGTCTTAGTCCCTTTGTGTTGCTATAAGGAATACTTGAGGCTGGTATTTCTTTATAAAGAAAAGAGGTTTGTTTGACTCACAGATCTGCAGGTTGTACAAGAAACATGGCCCATCCTCTGCTTCTAGTGAGGACCTTTGGCTGCTTCCACTCAAGGCAGAAGGTAAAGGAGAGTTAGTATGGGCAGACCAGAAAGCAAAAGAAAAAATGAGAGAGAGGACAGGCACCAGGCTGTTTTTTCTTTTTTTTTCTTTTCTTTTTTTTTTTTTTTTTTTAAACAACTAGCTCTCATAAGAATTAATAGAGTAAGGGTCAGGCACTGTGACTCATGCCTGTAATTCCGGCACTTTGGGAGGTAAAGGTGGGCAGATTGTTTGAGCTCAGGAGTTCGAGACTAGCCTGGGCAACACAGCAAAACCCTGTCTCTACCAAAAATGCAAAACAATTTGTTTTGTCTTTCTTAAGCCCAGGAGATCAAGTCTGCAGTGATCCGAGATCATGTCACTGCACTCCAGCCTGGGTGACAAAGTAAAAACACTGTCTCTATACACAAACAAAAATTAAAACTAATAGAGTATGAACACACTGATTACCTAGAGGAGGGCACCGTGACATGCATGAGGCATTTGCCTCCGTGACTCAAACTCCTCCCACCAGCTCCATTCTAACATTGAGAAATTGAGAATCAAATTTCAACATGAGATTTGGCAAGATCAAATATGCAAACTACAGCAGCATCCTATATTAACCAAATATTTGTATTCTATTTTCCTCTCCTCTCCTCGTTTCTTTTAGAAAATCCTGCTTCCTTTTAGTTATTCAGCCAATAGCATAATAGTCTCTCAGAATGTGTGGACTGGAGTGGAATGAAAGCCAAGTGACCTGGGAAGAACCTTGGGAATAGAGCTTTGCAGTGGCGGCTCTGAGAGTCCTGCCTGAAGCTGCAACACAGAGAAAAGCGTATGGGCAATGGCATGGAGTCTTACTTTTGGAATATTAAAGAGATGTGCTTTGAAGTCCAGAGCCTAGTCCAAATCCTGATTTAAGTACTCATAGAGGTATGACTTTTGATGACCAGGTTGACTTCTTAGCACTGTTTATCTCATCTACAAAGTAAGGATAATAATTTAGTTATGTCATGGGATTGTTCTGGGGGTTAATTATGTTGAACTATTTAAGGTATCTCAGGACGCAGAATTTAGACCTCTCCTCTATTAATACTCCCTTGGTGGTCTCATGTGATCGCAGGACTTCAAATACTATCCATACACTGATGACCCCTGATTTATATATTGAGCTAAAATTTTCCCCTGAACTCCAGACTTGTATATACAACTGTGTACTAGACAACTCCTCTGTGATATCTAAAGGCAACTAAAGTTTAACACATCCCAGACTGAGTTATTTATCTCCATCTCCTCATCAACCTTCTCGTCTTGTTGTTGCCCTCCTAGGCGAGCCCACCCTCCTCATTCCTCAGGCCAGAATTTCTGGAGACATTCTTGACTCCTCTTTTTTTCTCTCAAGCTCCAAACCCAAGTCATTTGTAATTCTCTGGGATCTACCTTCAAAACAATTCCAGAATCCAGTCACTTCTCACTATCTCCTCTGCTAACAATTAACGTTTATAGAATACTTCATCAAACAACAGAAGAGTATCTGTGCTTTTCAATTGCTCCTGGAACACTTATCAAGATAGGCCATAGATGGAGATATACAACATATCCCAACCCCTGTTATCTCTTTTCTGGTATGATAGATAGCTGCCATTTGCCCCTCCTTGGCCATGGCCCACCATACTTTTTATCTTGGATCCTGGAGGCAAACTGGTGTGAACTAACTCAGGGGTCAAAACAATTTCTGTAAAGGGTTAGACAGTAAATATTTAATGCTTTGCTGGTCAAATGGTGTCTATTAAAGCAATTCAGTTCCACCATTATGGTGTGAAAGCAGCTACAGATGAAAAGAAAATGACCAAGAGTGCATTCCAATAAAACTCTTACTGAAACAGACATCAGGGTACAAACCTACAGTTGGATGACATCAAGGATTTCCCTTTTATGCCACTGGGATTCCACTGGTTTGGTCAATATGAAATAGTAGCAAGATATGAAAGGAGGAGAGAAAAGAAGGTTGGTGTGTTTACTCCACAGGAACCTGCAGGGTTTCTGCAGCTGTTACTGAAACACCAGGAATTTGATGTAGGTCCTGCCTCTCTCTGCACAGAAATTCAATCACTGAGACAATGAGTATTTCCAGGAATAAAGGCTTTAATCAGGTGCTGCACCTGAGGAAATGGGCGATCAGTCTCAAATCCACCTCCCTATCAACTGAAATTAGGGGTTAATATAGCAAGGGCTAAATATAATTTGCAGGAAAACAGGAATTAGGGCAGGGTAGTGAAGAGGAGGTGGTCAACAGGAAGCAGGTGGTTGGTTAGGTAGTCACAGTGGTTGAGGGGTCTGGGGTCTCACTGTCCAGACACAAGAGATCTGGTAAGTTTCAGTTCCTTTCCTTCATACTATTTGGGAGGCTTGATGGTTGATTTCCTGAGAAAAGACCTCAAATAAGACAAGTGTAACTTCCTAAAGTTGCAAGATTGGGAGGGCTAATTTCTATGTTTATTTAAAGGAAACCGTACACATCAGTACTCTGGATCGACTGCACAGGTGTCACAGTCTGGTTGTACTATACTTCAACCAAAGGTCTCAGCTTCCCTCAGGGACCCTCTCCACCCAGCTCTCTCTGTCCCTGGTTCCTTCTTGCTCATTCATGCAGGTCTCTAAGTGGTTATAGTATCTGCTCTTTTTTTCTGGTTTCCTGATATCCTGCCCAGAGTTTTATAGTATCATAGCCCCGTTACTGAACTATTACTTAGATTAATTCTTTACTGAACTGTTCTTTAGATTAACTGTTCTTTAGATGACACAAATTGACCCAGTGCAGTGTGCCTGTGCTGTTTCTGGGATTCTAATACACTTAGATTACAGCAACAGTCCTAAACCTAGTCTCCCTCCATCACCCAGTCTGGGTTTTTTGTTTGTTTTGTTTTGTTTTGTTTTTGTATTTTATTAATATATGATTGTTATACAAATTTTGGAGGTAAAGTGATTTTTTGATGTATATAATGCATTATGATCAAATCCAGGTAATTGGGTTACCCATCTCTCAAACATTTATCTTTTCTTTGTGTTGGCACCAGTCTTTTTTGTTGTTATTGGTGCCAACACAAAGAAAAGAGTCTCACTCTGTCACCCTGGCTGGAGTAGTACAGTGGTGAGATCTCAGCTCACTGCAATGTCTTGAAACCTGGGTTCAAGCAACTCTCCTGCCTCAGCCTCCTGAGTAGCTGGGACTATAGGTGCACACTATCACACCAAGGTTGATTTTGCATTTTTAGTAGCGATGGGGTTTCACCGTATTGGCCAGGCTGGTGTCAAACTCCTGACCTCAAGTGATCTGCCTGCCTCATCCTCCCAAAGTGCTGGGGTTATAGTGTGAACCCCCATGCCCAGACTGTGTTGGCAGCACTCTAACACAACAGATAGAATGATCCTGCTAAAACCAGTAACTCCAGGTCATGTCATTCATCTGCTTCATGATCCAGTGGCCCCTCGGTTTCCCTCAGAGCAAATGGCAAAATTTCTGACATGGTCTGGAAGACACCAAGATCTGGGCCTAGGGAATCTGAGGCCAATTTGTGATAATTTCCTCAAATTAAATCAAAGGGAAAAAACCTGGGTCTGGGGGCAGGGAACCTTAAAGCCAATTAATACAAACTTTCTAAAGCTAAACCAAAATGAAAATGCTATCTCCTCACATCAAGTAATAAAGAATCCAAGGCTACTCTCCTTACCATCCTTCCGCTTCCACCACATCTCAAATGGAAGAGTGTCTTGGATTGGCCTGGGGCCAAGCACGGGCCATCCCTTCATCTGCAAAGGGCGCCAATTCACCTCAGCTTTTAATTAGCCACCAGCCAAATCCTTCATTCAGGTAAAGAGGTAGCTGATAGAGACCTCAAAATCCAGAAAATGTTGTAACCGGGCCCTTGAGCCATTTGCTGGGGCCCACTCTACCCTGTGACCTTGTTGTACTATACCTCAACCAAAGGTCTCAGCTTCCGTCAGGGGCCCCTGTCCACCCAGCTCTCTCTGTCCCTGGTTCCCTCTTGCTCATTTATTCGGCCTGAAAGTGGTTACAGTACCTGTGGAGTGCTTTCTTGTTTTAATAAATCAATCCCTGCTTTCACTGCTTCATTCCTGTGTTTCATTCCTGTGTTGTTTGTGCATTTTGTTTAACTCTTCGTTCAACACGCCAAGGACCTGGACAGCTCATGCTCAGGGCCTTCCTTCTGGTAATAGGAGGGCTCTGCATTTTCTGCTCCCCACAGCCCAGAATATCTGCATTTCTCAATTCTCCCCTCATGCCATGCCTCAGTCATGGGAACACTTTGAGGATCTGGCACTGCCTGTTCTTCCTGCTGGACAGGTTCTCTCAGTACCCAGAAGGCTTCCTCTCACATCACTGGGCTTCTTCCCTCAAATTGACCCCAAAGTCAATGAGTCCTCCTCTCGCTGCCCCATTTAACATTTTTAATTTTTTTAAATTTATTTTCATAGGTTTTTGGGGAGCAGGTGGTGTTTGGTTACATAAATTCTTGAGCGGTGATTTGTGAGATTTCGGTACACCCATTACCCCAGCAGTATACATTGCACTCAATGTTAAGTCTTCTTATCCCCCACCCCCTTCCCACCCTTACACCCCGCCCCTGAGTCCTCAAAGTCCATTATATCATTCTCACAGCTTTGCATCCTCATAGTTTAGCTCCCACTTATAAGTGAGAACATACAATGTTTGGTTTTCCATTCCTGAGTCATTTCACTTACAATAATAGTCTCCAATCCCATCTACCCACAGGAAAAGAAGTCATTATACAAAAAAGATGCTTGCACACTCATGTTTATAGCAGCGCAATTCACAATCACAAAAATGTGGAACTAGCCCTAATACGCATCAATGAATGAGTGGATAAAGAAACTGTGGTATTATGTATATGATGGAATACTAAGCCACAAAAATGAATTAATTAATGGCATTTGCAGCAACCCATTTAACATTTTATGTCCTCATTCCTCTTTGATTTCTAAGCCTACTATATGAGCTTTGTTTTGTTTGCTGTAAGGCTTACCGGATTCTAACAGGCTATATAATTTACTTCCTGCTTATTGTCTCTCTCCCTACTATACAGTACGCTTCATGAGGGCAGGGATTTTCATCTCATTTATACGTTCATGTACTTCTAGAATCTGACCATTATGACAGCATAGGCAACCAGTACATGCTTACTGAATGAATATTGGTTATTTATGAAAAGTGCTAGACTTCGAATTGGGAAACCTGATCTGTAATCAAGGTTGTGCTTCATGTTTTCCAACAGTCCTTTCTTCCTTCCAGTGTGGTTCCCTTTCTTCCTCCAACAGCCCTTGAAATAAGTGATTTTATAATGGCACAAGGAAATTAATAGAACTCTAAATTTTTTTTAAAAAGTTATTCTAACCTTTTCAACCTCTCAAACTGATGTCAATATTCAGTATTACTTTCCAACCACGGTTTGTGTGCAGATACAATCTTATAAACATAACATGGGTACTCTTTGCATTTTACTTTTGGCTTATTTTTTCCACAATGAAAATGGCTTTTCTCCCTGATTATGCATACACGTTTATTATAAAATAAATGAATGGTGAATAACACAAGGAAAAGAAAATAATATTGGAATCCTACCACCTGAAATACCACTATTAGCATTTTACTGATCATCTGTATTTGCTTCTCTTTAGGCATCTGTTATTTGTATAGATGTCTACCTTTTTTTCTTAAACAGAAAAAGGACTGTAAATTCTATTTATGGTAGATCATTGGATCTACTTAAAAATACACATGAATACAGCTTTTTAAACAGGATATTAACCTGGTGTATAACATTTTATCCATAATTTTCTTTAGTTTGCTTCATTTTTAGATTGAGATTCCGATATTTATTTTTACCTAAAGGAAGCAGTTTGTGTAATCTCTTTCAAACTTGAATATTGCCTATGGACCATTTTAAAGTAAAAATAAAATCATTCTAAATCCTGAGTACTGATTGTAGCTGTCTTGTTGGAATATTATTTAATATATATTAACATGTAATTCAACTTTTTTTGCTTATAGCTCTTATGTAAACTCAAAGCAAATTTACAAATTAAATATAAAAGCAACACTGCAAAAATCAAAATTCAAAGTAATAACATTAAATTAATATAATGCATGATGCCATTTTGATGAAACGAAATTTCTATGTTTAGGTTAATGATTAAATGAAATAGCCTCAACTTCTGTCTTATATTTAATCTCTTAGTATTTTTGCTTAATACTACAGAAAATGTTAATTTGTAATTGTTTTGCCAATTAAAATTAATATCTTTAAGGCATTATCAGCGAGTTCAAGTTAGGCCACATGCCTAAGCAAAACTGCCACCAATCAATTCATGATTTCAAATGTTAATGAAACTTCATTCTATAAAACTGTCTCATTCAATTAAAGATACTAGTAATCTTAGCATTGTGGCACTATGAAAGTCTACTTTCAAATGGTGTTTTCGCCAGGATTATGAACATAAATAGTTGTCATTTCATTTTTACTCCTACCTTACTGCCACTTCACCAGCATACACAGAGATGGGCATCTTTGCAGGATATCGCCTGGCAATCTGCCAAAGGCCATGGCAACTCTGGTGCCGCTTTAGTTATGTGAGGTTGCAGGACATGGGATGGTTCCACTTCTTGGTCCTTTTCCCTATTTAAATCAAAATAAAACAAGGGTTTGTCAGGTGTCCTGTGACATTATTTGGTTATTACTCAGAAGGAATCTGCTCATAAATACAAACTTGGACTTTGAAGCTACGCGATTATTACATTGTTACATTTCATTGTAAGTTGGCCACAGTGCTGATGAAGGTGCCTATCTTTTTCATGTAAATTACTGCTATAATGAAGACCGTTCCAATCAACACATCCTATCTCTGTGGTCAGGAGGGCTGGTGTGAATGCAAGATGCCACTGAAGTCGCAAGGGCGAAAATGACCAGGGAGCCCTATCATTCCTCTGTCTTTGGGGCATATACCTTCCCTCAATAGGCAATGTTTTTTTTCTTTTTTCTAATTCTTTCTGATGTATTTATTTTTAATTTTTTAATTTTAGTAGCTTTAGGCGTGCAAGTGACCCCTTAGTTAAAAGGGGTCTACATGAAAAAGATAAGCACCTTCACAGAGACCTCACTGCTAGAGAACTCACTGCTTGAGGACTTCAGGAATGGGAGTTTTGTGTCCCAGATGGGAAAACACAGGCATGATGGGGTTTAGAATCTAGATAGTCTTGAGCTCAAATGTAGCTTCGCAACTTTATAAGCCAGGCGTCCCCAGACTTTTTACACAGGGGGCCAGTTCACTGTCCCTCAGACCGTTGGAGGGTCGCCACATACTGTGCTCTTCTCACTGACCACCAATGAAAGAGGTGCCCTTTTCTGAAGTGCAGCGGGGGGCCGAATAAATGGCCTCAGGGGGCAGCATGCGGCCTGCGGGGCCGTAGTTTGGGGACGCCTGTTATAGGCTATGCAAACTTGGGCAGTTTATTTAACCTTTCTGAACCTAATTTTTCTTATTTGTAAAATGATTATTATCCCCATGACTCTCATGAGAGGTTCAACATTGCAGAGTTGTGGGGAGGACTTGATGAATTGATCCATGCCAAGTGTCTGTCCAGGTCCAACTGTTACCTATCTTTCAGTTCCAATATAAACAGTACAGCTGGTGGAGCCTCTAGCCCCAGGAAAAAAGCCTCAATAGCATCAACAGTTCGTTTACTGAGTTCCTAAATCACTCCACAGAGTGGGTGATTATAGACTTAATCACCAGCTAGATATTAAGACCTAATTTTACAACCACAACATTGCATAACTTTTCAGCAAGCAAGGGGATAATCTTTTTGTATATGAACAGTCCCTGATCTAATAGAAGCATTTTTCTTTTTGAAGGTTAAGACCCAAACTCAGTCCAGAGACAGCAGGCCAGTTTAATATGCTTTCAAATTAGCTGCAACACTCTTAAGGAGCAGTGTTCAAGGCAGAGGAGGCTATGAGGTAATTAAGAAACATTTGTGGCTGGGTGCGGTGGCTCACACCTGTAATCCCAGCACTTTGGGAGGCTGAGGTGGGCAGATCAAGAGGTCAGGAGATCGACACCCTCCTGGCCAACATGGTGAAACCCTGTCTCCACTAAAAACACAAAAATAGCTGGGTATGGTGGCGCATCCCTGTAATCCCAGTTACTCGGGAGGCTGAAGCACCAGAGTCGCTTGAATCCAGGAGGCAGAGGCTGCATCACGGCACTATACTCCAACCTAGCAAGAGAGTGAGACTCTGTCCCAAAACAACAATCACAAAACCAACAAAAAGAACATTTTGTGGATGATTAAGTGCTCAAACATGCTGTGGACAGCTTTCCATATCCAATGACAGTAAAAAGCAGAGCTAGGGCTGATTGTCATGGCTTCTATTTAAAGAACAGCTTTTATTTCATTCAGTAGATATATATTCAGACCTTTTTTTTTTTCTAAGCATCTTGAAGAGTAGATGGTAACATACTAGAGAAAATCATGCATAGCTACACGAACACAAGGCAGTATGAGATGTGCTGTATTCCTGACATCTACTAAATGCTGCAGAGAAGTTGAGAGTTCTATCGATGGATTTAAAATAAGACTTTGCAGATCAAGAAAGCTTTCTTTCTGCTTTTTTAAAACTTTTTCACATGTACACTTGGAAGCATAGTGGACTTACTACTCTGTCAGTTCACTTGCATTTTCTTTAGAGCCAAAAGTTAGATAATTACCTCAAGATGGAGTCCAAGCTGATGCCCAGGAAGGTTTACACTTGAAGGAGTAGTGATAAGTTCAAGCGTGCATCGTACCCATAGTACTGAGCTAGGAAAGACCCCACTCTCCTTTCAGCGTGACAATGGAAAGTTTGCTTTCGTCTTCAAATGCACGCTTCCTGAGTCAGTGCAGGAGACGAACTGGTTAAAACTTGGTGGTTTAAAAAAAAATAGACGAAGGGTGAGGAGCTGACTATACACTGCCAGGGGAGGCTGGAAAGAAAGAACTGACTCTAACTGTGTTATCCATGTAGTAATGGAGGCCTCTAAGCCTGGCACCAGCTGACAGCATTAGATCTAGTGCCAGAGCAAAGAAATATTCCTCTCTCTTCCCACTGGAGCCCCGGCCACCTACCGTCATGATTTCCATTATCTCCTCTTCCACGAGGCCACCTGGCCGCTGCCAAGCTTTTCTCAGCTGACACTGTTGATTGTGTTTATTCAAAGTCCTCCACGTGTCTCGCTCTGCATCCACGTTTCCCCCACTGGGGAAACGTGTGGGTCTGTGGAGCTTTATAACTTTCCTTTCAACAGCTGGCAGCTACAAATTAACTTTTTGACTTCATTAGGCTAATAGGCTGAATTATCCCTAATTTGGAGCACCTGAAACCTCCCCAGCACCTCCCTCTCCCCTCTAACCACCTTTTCTCATCAATCAGGAGCTGAGTAGCAGGGAAGCAGCATATGGAGAGTCAGGCAGGCTTGGTCAGAGTCCTGAAGTTTGTTTTTCCATCCCTGCCGAATCGCTGAATGGCTCAGACCGTTCCAATCAACACATCCTACCTCTGCGGTCAGGGCTGGTGTGACAGCAAAATGCTATTGCAGTTGCAAGGGCCAAAATGACCAGGAAGACCAATCATTCCTCTTCTTCTGGGACATGTACCTTCCCTCAATGGGCAATTTCTTTTCTTTTTTCTAAATTCTTTTAAATGTATTTTTAAATTTTTTAATTTCAGCAGCTTTAAGGGTGCAAGTGGTTTTTGGTTACATGGATGGATTGTACATTGATTAAGTATAGGATTTTAGTGTACCTGTCATCCATGTAGTGTACGTTCCACCCAACAGGTAAATTTTCATCCCTCATCTCCCGTCCATCCTCCAACTTCTGAGTCTCCAATGTCTATTATACCACTTCATATGCCTTTGTGTGCCCACAGCTTTGCTCCCACTTTTAAGTGTGAACTAAGTATCTGTTTTTTTTTTATTTTTTTATTTTCCTGAGTTAATTCACTGAGAATAATGGCCTCCAGTTCCACCCAAGTTGCTGCAAAAGACATTATCTCATTTTGCCCCCCTTGGGTGAGTAGTATCCCATGATTTACATACTGCATTTTCCTTATCCACCTATCAGTTGATGGGCACTCAGGTTGACTCCATATCTTTGCAATTGTGAATTGTGCTGCAGTAAACACATGTGTGCAGGTGTCTTTTTGGTATAGTAACTTATTTTTCTTTGGGTAGAGATCCAGTACTAGGACTGCGGGATCAAATGACAGACTTAGTTCTTTGAGAGAGCTCCACCCTGTTTTCCATGGAGGTTGTACTCCCACATTCCACCAGCAGTGTCTATGCATTCCCTTTTCACTGTATCCATACCAACATCTATTGCTTTTGTGACTTTTTAATAATAGCCATTCCAGCTGGGGAAAGGTGTTATCATTTTGTGGTCTTAATTTGCCTTTCCCTGATGATTAGTGATGTGGAGCATTTTTTCATAAGTTGTTGGCCTTTTGTATATTTTATTTTGAGAAATATCCATGCATATCCCTTACCCACTTTTGTTTGTTGTTTCGAGACGGAGTCTTGCCCTGTCACCCAGGCTGGAGTGCAGTGGTGCGATCTCGACTCACTGCAACTTTTGCCTCCCAGGCTTGGGCAGTTATCCTGCCTCAGCCTCCCAAGTAGCTGAGATTACCAGCACATGCCACCACGTCCAGCGAATTTTTGTATTTTTAGTAGAGATGGGGTTTCACCATGTTGCCCAGGTTAGTCTTGAACTCCTGACCTCAGGAGTTCAAGATCCACCTGCCTTGGCCTCCCAGAGTGCTGGGATTACAGGAGTGAGCCACTGAGCCCGGCCCCCTTTTACCCACTTTTTAATGTGTTTGGGGTTTTTTTTTTTTTTTTCTTGCTAGTTTGAGTTCCTCGTAGATTCTAGATATTAGTAGTTTGTCAGAGGCATAATTTGCAGATGTTTTCTCCCATTCTGTGGGTTGTCTCAATAGGCAATTTCCATCCTAGAAAGTCTAATTCAGGGTTGCCTGTGGCACCACAAGCTTTAACGTCCTCCAGTATTGCCGGGAGGTTAGACTAAGCGGGACAGTGTTCTCTTTCTCCCTCCTCATTTGCTCCTGGACCAGATGGTTGAAACTCACTTCGCTCAATCAGTAAGAAATGAAAAAAAAAAAAAAAAAAAAAAAAAAAAAAAAAAAAAAAAGTTTTATCTTCCTCCTCAGAATCACACCTGCATCTACTGATAGGCGCTTCTAACCCACTCTCTTCCAGCTGGATTTCCTTAAAACCTGCAAAATAGTTCAATACAGTCTGTAAAGTTGAACAAAGCTCTCCCTACTATCCTGTCAGGCTCAAGTACCAGTTTTCTTCCCAGAGAGTTTTCCCTAGAGGGCACTGAAGGAAAACCAGCACAAACACAACTCTTAAAATCTCTTGCAGATCCATGATGCTCTGCTCCCTGCAGTTTTAGCTGCTAAAGCTCTTTTCATCATACGGCTCTCCTGGAACTTCCCCTCCTTAAAAGCTTGGCCTGGAGAATGAGGCTGGGGAGAGGAGAAAGGCAGATAAACAAGATTTGCTGGAACAAAAAAGCCAAAACATCCCTGACTTAAATCTTATAAGGAGAGTTACACTTTATAAAGGCAATTCAGATGCACTTTGTACATGGAACAGAGCGGAAATAGTTTCCTAGAGATAGAATTGGAGTACAGGAAGAGAACATCCATGCCAGAACCTTAAACTGGATGTCACTTGATTTTATCCCCGCTAGGTTTTGTTTTCTGTAAGCTCTTATTTTACAGTTTATAGTTTAGTCAACCATATTGACCAAATGGATTTTTTTTTCCTAGGATTTTTTTCTAGGATTACCCTTGTTTATACCTGTTGTCATGACATAATTTAAAATACAGTATTCCTCTACTTGTAGAAATATTCCTATTAAGAAGTACGTTTTATAAGGTCAACCTATTTGCTGTTCACTCTCAAATCATCATTCGTCCCATCTCCCAACCTAAAGATGATAGGCAGATTGACTCCGTTGCTTTTGGAGAATTTACATTAATATTATAAGAGGAAAATATCATTTTAAGTCTCATTTCCTCTCTATAACCTTTTCCCCTTCACTTGGGGCATAAAGTTATTGAGAGGCAGTGTATTGGAAAGAGTGTGAAATTTGAAGTGCTACAGGCTTGGGTTTTAATCCCCCGTGATGACATTGACTCTAACCTTGGTCAAGTCGATTAAGCTCTTTTTTTTTTTTTCCCCTCATTGCCTTCATCTGAAAAATGAAGCTAATTATAACGATCCTAAAAGGCAGTTGAAAGGATTATACCAAGATAATATCGGTGTGGAACCTAGCATGATGACTAGAAGTGGCAACTAGAACGGTCAGCAAAAGCTCTAGTGCTAGATGCAGCCACCATGGTTGTGATCATCATGGGCAGGTCAGCCTCAATAGTAGCAGAGAAAAAGGCATGACATTTGGGTCACAGATCTCTGGCTAAACTTTTGCTCTGCAGCAAAATAAACAGGACAAGCAAACCAGTTTCCTCCCATGAGTTTTATCTAGGCTGTGCCAAAATTGCAATTACAATTGACCCTTGAACAACATGGGTTTGAGGTGCGTGAGTCCACTTATTCAGATTGTTTTCAACTGAATATTGATCAAAAATGCAATATTCACTGGATGGGAAACCTGAGTAGATGGAGGGCTGGGCAGGGCCAGCTTGGGACTTGAGTAGGGGTGAATTTTGGCATACATATGGAGTACTAGAACCGATCCTCAGATATACTGAGATGACTGTAATGTCTTTTAATGGGAAAATAAAATAATGCTTATGAAGAACTTAATAAGTTTATATGGACTTCAAGTATTATCTTCTGGATGTTCTATCAGCGAGGTTTTGGAGTATTCCTGCACATTGTGAGATAATGGTTGATGCTGCAGTCTAAGGGCTGGGAGGTACACTAAGCTCAGAAATGTCAGCCGTGTCTTGAAAACCTAAGGTCTGCAAGCAGTGAACTGGGAAGTGAAGTTAATGAGTGGAGACATATAGAAGCAAATTAGTTGTCAATGCAAGAAAGAACTCTAACAATCCAAGGTGTTGAAGGAACACTCTCTACTCTACGTGCCTGACATGATTAATTGCTTATCCAAGAGCCACCTTCTCTCATTTTCTTGAAACAGACCCCTGATGTTTAGGTAGAAAGAGACCCTCCATCTTAGTGGAAGTTGGCCTTGCATCCAGGCCCAGGCAATGATTCAATGTTTGGTTCAAGCCAAAAATGTGATTCCATTTTCCTGTGATGGTGATCGTCCTAGAAGTGGGATCCTTCTCCCATTCTAGCCACAAGACATAAATCCAGGTGTGGGAGATGGAGCAGAGGGGTGGGGGGCGTGATTTGCAGATTTAAAAAATCCACTCTTTCCTTTCATTCCTGCTTGTTCCCATTCCTACTTTCTGCCTTGACTTCATTGTGGAAGGAGTTTGGTAGTCATATTGCAATCAAGAGACCACAAACATGAGAATGAGCAGCCAAAATAGTGAAAATGGTACCAATGACATTTCTGTACTACTAATCAACCCAGGAGAATCTGCCACTGTCCACTTAAGGGAGATAATACATGTATATGTGTCATTTGTTCCACTCTTAGACATACAGTCTATGACTTACAGCAAGAAGTATTTCTAACTGACATATCCTCATAAGCTAGAATTAGATAAATTCCAAAGAGTGCTTAATAGTCTCTTTTTTTCCTGCATTCCCTTTCAATTGTCTTTGACAATTAGCAATTTGATGAAATATCATGCTTGGGTCATGCAAAGAAGAAAATTAATCAGCTGCAGAGAGGACTCTTTCATATTAACAAAAACATATCCTTCCTTATTTGCAAAGAGAAGTGTAGAAATTAGATGTAGCAAAAGATGTTGTTCTCTAAAAAAGAATGGGATTTTTAGATTCTCAATCAGTGGCTGCGTACAATCCTGCTGTGATGAAAACCATGAAGTGCGACTCACTCAAATGGTCTGAACATTTTGAATTTGCAATTTTGGAGTCAGCTGGCATCCTTTTTATGTCTCCAGTCCACATAATGCGCACATAAAATGAAGAGTTAAAAATAATAAAAATAAGATCTGGAAATCCACACTGGGCTTACCTGTCAGTAGTGGTTCGGTTTTTGTATGTCAGGATTAATATTTGACACATACCAGCTCATTAAAAAAAGTAACCTTGGAACACAGTGTTAGGTGGAGATATTTTGTTAAGATGTGCTTGAAATTATGCAGCCATAAAGAGCATTCCCACTAATTATCTTGGCACTCACGTTAGGCTGACCGATTTGTCACCAAGTTGGGGGTGGCAGAATAGAGAGCCTCCTTCATGTTATCACATGCATTGCTTTGCTCCATTTTTCTCTCAAACTCATTTACTTGATGTTCAAATTTATGCAAAAGAGGGTAATGAAGTAGCCAAAGGTGATGGGGGGAGGAGCAAAGGGCTTTTGGATGATGAGAGCATTGGCAACTAGGGAGGCCAGCCTCAGGCTGTCTGAAATTGAAATTTGGGGCTAAATTAATAACTCAACCCGAACACAAGCAATTTTACAGTAAGACTCCTTGAGGGTTGAAACGATGTAGTTTGACATAAAGGAATCTCCAGATATGACAGGAAAAACAAAGTTCAAGACTGTTCCATTGTAAAATATCACCTTTTGGGCAAGGTAAATAGAAAGACATTGTGGTGCACTCATTATTCAAACTTTCTATGGAATATGCTTTCATATTTTGATCTATAGTGTGTTTCTGTATACAGTCTTAGGGATCAATAGTGATCTTGCACATAATTATATGTGCAAACAAACAGACACCTATTCTACAGTTACCCTCCTCATGACCTGTCCAGAGTCAATATCAGCTGGTGTCTCAGAAAAGCTCAGGAGCGGAGCCAGATACTGACTGGCACCATGCTTGTGCTTTCCCTTTATTTCTTTGCATTTCAGGGCCAGGAACATTGAGAAAATTTCCCAAAGTCTACTTAAAAATACAGTGGACTATTTATTTCTATTTTCAGGGTGGGCATGTCTAAGGAAGCGCTCCTAGAGGGATAAAGATGTCAAAGAACAACAGCAAATAATTCAAAGAAGATACCTGGGAGACAGTATAGATTGGTCTCTGAAGACACTAGCCTACAGCTATTCTGTAGACTGAAAGGTTATCACAATCATTGGCATTAGAGATAGATGAGAATGAAAATAGAAAATACAATTCTACCATTCTCCTAAACCATGTTTGCCCTTCCAGTATTGGATGCTATACTTGATTATGTTTCAAATTAATTATAACCTCTTGATAAAATCAAAAGAAGGATGCCAAATTGATTAGGAGGATTAAGAGGTTGGCATAAGATGGCCAACTGCAATTCTTTGACCTATATAGTATGGGAAGTCATGGTTAAAACACAATTGATCAGAGGCTACACTGGGAATGGAGGTAATGATCTAGCAATATTTGCAATTTAAAATACTCAAACATTGGACAAATCAAACAATTTCTTTGTACAAATGGAAGAAGACAGGATTTAAGTGATCTTTTGAATGTCAGACAGAAGCTGACCTAAAGCTCTGGTCTTGTGATGCACACTGCAGGAGTTTTTCACTACCCAGCAGTGCTCTCGTGAACTGTGAGATGAAACAGATGAAATAAATGATCTGGAAGCTCTATTCCAGCTATCTGTTGTTGACTGTGCCATCTCATTATCTGTGAGGGGACGTTGATAAGGGCCAACTTTGTCTGCTGATAACACAGAGGTTGTTAGGTGGTCTGTGTTCTTTTTAAGAAAGAGGTGTTCCATGAGTTCCTTTCTTCCAAAAGTTTATTCACATCAGTCCAGAAGTGGCCACAAAAAGTAGAAGACCTTTTCCTCTCTCTTAGCACAACCAGGAATAAAGATTTTTATAAAAAAGAGTCTCTTCTATTTAAGTTGAAAAATAAAGTAGCTTTTAGCTACAGGTTTCTTTTTCCCAATTATCCAGTAAGTCAGCCAGAAGTGAAAGGGCAGGCATGGTGAGCTTTACTTACCAAAACTGTCTGCAGTCTGCCCCCAATTTCCACTCCCAACCTAATTTCTGACAATTTCCACCACTCAAACCCTGAGTCAAACTGAACTGCATTTTTCTTCTTACAAAGGCCCATTTTCATTCTCTTCAACTTCTAACAGCATTTCCTTTCTCTACATTTTTTAAACAATAAGGAAATAATCTGGCCTCCTGTTTCTCAGAGAAATAGAACCAAAGGTGCAACCTCAACTTACCACTTCTAAATCAATAAACCCTATTCATAGACCCATTTTCTTTTGGTTCTGATTTTTAAAATCTGAGGTCGTGTTCTCCGGAGACTATCTTTTTTGCATTTTATAAAATATAATTCCTTGGTTAATTTCCATCTTAATCTTATCTTCCATATTTCTGTTATCAGGATTAGAACATGTTCAAATTTCACTCAAGCCCATCAGTGGTAGACTGGACAAAGAAAATGTGATACATATACACCATGGAACACTACACAGCCATAGAAAAGAATGAGATCATTCCTTTGCAGCAACATGGATAGAGCTGGAGGTCCATTTCCTTAGCATACTAATTCAGAAATAGAAAACCAAATACTAGTAAATACTGGACTTAGTACCTGAGTGACAAAGTAATTTGTACACCAAACCCCCATGACACACAGTTTACCTGTATAACAAACCTGCACCTTTGCCCCTGAACCTAGAATAAAAGCTATCATAAAAAAGTACTTCCTCAATCTCGTTCTCCTGATAAGTATGACCTTCTTCTTCCCTATAGTTAGTATATTACTTTATAACAATAGGTAGATAATAATTATGAACTAGTTAATGTTTTCCTTTCCTCTTAATAAAAGTGTTATGGAGCAGCTGCTGAGGTTGTTTAACTCACTACTGAATATGTAGTGCCTAGCACAGTTTCTGACACATAGTAGGAAGATGGTCAATAAATTTTTCATCACTGATTAATATGTAAATGAATGAATGAATATATGAATAACATTCTATCTTTGGATTTTTGTTTATATTGTTCCTTCCCTGTAATTAGAATGATCTGTCCTGCCTTCTCTTTATGTGAATCTTACATATCAACTGTTGATATTAGCATAAAATGCCCTATGTTGTCCACCTTCTCTTACACCAGAAGAATTTCCTGATATCTCCAAGGAAAAATAGTTGCCTCTTCCTCAGAACTCTTGTTATTAGAATCTTTTAGTAATTTATACTCTAGTAATTTGTGTGCATGACTCTTCTGCAGTGAAATGCTGAGTGTTCGTTTCAGTACAGGGACATCATTGTGTCCACAAGAACACGGCATTGCATAGAAAAAGTGCTCAATAAGTGTTGAGCTCATTGATTCATTCATTTGTTCATTTACTGAAGAATACCCACCAAGCACCTACTAAGGCCAGGGCTAGAAATAAAACGGTATATAAGAGATAGTCTCTGTCTTCACAGGACTTGTCATAGGTGATACAGAAAAATTAACAGGCAATTACGTTAGTGTGTAAATATTATGGTAAATATAACTGAAGAACGAGGAACACCTGGGATAGTCTTGTGTCTATAGGAGGCTTCCCAGAAGAAGGAATACTTGAGTTGAGGTCTAAAAGATGGGTAGAAATCAACCTAGGCTAAAGAAGAAAAAAGAAAGCATATGAAAGCTCCAAAGATGATTCAAGCCATCCCAGAAAATTAACAAGAATTCTAGCCAGAAATCGTTATAATTAAGCACTAATTAGTCTGCACTTCGACCTACTTCCTTGTAACTGGAAGTCATGTAACACTAGATACAGAGCATATGCATCTTCATGGTTTCTATAGATACGATCTCTGACATTAGAATCTTAAGGCTTTTCTTTAAGAATTGCTTAAGCAGATCCAGGACCCTGAATTCCAGTGAAGCAGGTGACATCAACCAGTTTGAACCTCTCCACCCCCAAAGGAACTAAATCAGCGTGAAAATGCAGTTCTTTATCTCCCTGTCCCATGACTTTGCCCTGAACTCTCTGACCAATCGACAATCTCCACACACTTCAGCCCACTCCAAAATCCTTAAAAACCCTAACTCCAGACTCCTTGGGGACATGAATTTGAGATTTTCTCTCATCTTTTCTTTCGGCAGACCTCCAATTAAATCTCTTTCTCTGATGCAACCTGGTGTCTTAGCATGTTAACTTGTCATATGCATCAGGCAACAAACCTATTATAGTTAAAAGAACATGGCAAACTCGGGGAACAGAAATGGTCAGGTATGGTGGGGACTAAATGGACAGGTGGAGAAGGAGTCAGAGTTAGATCCTCAAAATCATTATAGCTTTCTTCAAAAGGAAAGAGGAATCACTAAAGCAGAGAAATAAGTGACTGTGCGTTGGTGGTACAGAAAGTTCTTCACTGAAAAAATGGCCCCAAACAAACAAACAAAAAAGACAAGGACTTCCATGGCAGAATGTGAAAGTTAACCCCTCTCATCTTAGATTTCTCACTCTGGGTATATAGTTTCTAGGATTATTACATTCACCCGATAGTAATGTGTATTGTGTATCATGTCCTTTGTTCAATTTTTTTTTCCTGTAAGACTTTAATAGTCTTCTCAGGTTGTTTAAAATTAATGAGGCAAATGTCCTCAATCAAGAAGCAATTTAGGAACATGCCGCTAATTTCAATGAGTTCTGTAAATGAACTAATTTAATACCAGTTGACCTTTTTATTTGGGGAGAATGATTTGTAGCTATATTTTCTTGATTTGTGCCTATAAGCTTTGGCAGCTTGAACGGGCATTCTGAGCCCAGGGGTAAACATGAATCATGATACAAGGATTGTGTTCTTGTAAGGGGGGCATAGAACATTCTCCTCAGTAAGTAAATGGAGGGTATCTTTTTAACAGGAATGTCTTGGCCATGTTTATTAAAACTGAAAGCCATAGAATAAAGAATACTGATATAGTTTGGATGTTTGTTCCCTCCAAATTTCATGTTGAAATGTAATCCCCAGTGTTAGAAGTGTTGCCCAGTAGAAGGTGTTTGGGTCATAAGTGTGGACCTCTCATGAATGGCTTGGTGCTCTACTCACTGTAATGAGTGAGTTCTCACTTTATTAGTTACCCCAAGACCTGCTTGTTGAAAAGGGCCTGGCATCTCTCCTGCTCTTTTCTCTTGCTATGTGACATGCTATGTGACATATTCCAACTTCATCTTCTGCCGTGAGTGAAAGCTTCCTTAGGCCTCACCAGAACACAAGCAGATATCGGTGTCCTGCTTCTTGTACAGCCTGCAGAACCATGAGCCAAATAAACCTCTTTTCTTTATAAATTACCTAGTCTCAGGTATTCCTTTATAGCAATGCAGAACAAATGAACACAAATAACATTCTTCATGGGTGAAATAAACCAGGTAGGCAAATGCTAATATTATAAAATATTGCTATCCTGTTCTTGTTTATTTTTTAAACCTCTTTACAGGTGAGATTATACCAACTGTTTTTAAAATTTCTTTATTACCAAAAAGAAAAATCTCACTTCCTGAATAAAACTGATGCATGCTTAATGGCATTTTGATCATCTTGCCATTTCTGCTGCGTTTTACCACTTCCTCCAGTGAAGAGTCAATATTTCGGTAGCATTTTCTTGAAAACCAAGCTATCAGTAGGAATGTATCTTTTACTGATGATATCTTAGGAAGGGTTTTGCTTTAAACCAGCAAATCCACAGGTCTGCAAGCGATGAGAACATTTTACAATGCCATCATATCAATAAAAGGATAAAATATGATTTCTGCCACTGAAACAGTTTCCATTTAATAGGACACTTTTGTTCTAAGTATGGTTTAGCATTGTTCAATCAAAGCTGAATCAACAGCTTTCAAGAGCCCGGTAAACTCAATCTTCTCTGAAAACAGAGGGGAAGGAGAATGGAACTGATACAATCAGAGTAGGGTGGAATTTCTTTGAAAATAAGTAAAAAGCACTAACCATAATGGAAATGATTAATAAAATGACTACAATAAAATTAAGAACTCCTACTCATAAAAAAGACTTCATAAGCAGAACAAAAAGACAAGTCACTGAATAGGAATAGATATTTGCCACATACATGACTGCTATGAGACATATGTCAAGAATAATAACAGAATTCCTACAATCCTGTAGGAAAATGGCCAAGAGAGTTGAATTAGCACTTTAGGAAAGAGGAAATCCAATGTTAATGAATATTTGAAAAGGAGCCCAAATCTCTTCATAATCAAAGAAATGTAAATTAAACTATTAGATATGTACCATTATACACCCACCAGATATGCCAAAATTTTACAAATCAAACAATGCCTTCCTAATTGGTCTGAACCAAGAAAAACAGGAACTTTTCTACACTGCTGGTAGGAGTAAAAACTGTCAAAACCCAGTTGAGAAACAGTTTGGCATTAACTAGAAAAGTTGAGGATACATGTATACTTAGTGACTCAGTATTTCCACTTGAAGTTGACCAAGTTGTGCACATACATTTACTCACATGTTTCACTTTAAAGTTTGTAAAAGAGAGTTTGTTGTTGTTATTGTTTTGAATAAAAGAGACATTCCTCTGGGAATGAGGAAAAGGAGCCTTTCCAGAAAGAAAGAAGAAAATGAGTTTCTTCTTGAAGAAATGAAAAATGTCTGGATTTTAAAGCTCTGCAAATCAGTTAATTCCCTTTATTTCTTGTAAGATACTAACTGGGATAAAGAAACTTATTTCTGAAATTATTATATTACTTTTTATGGAAAAAAATCACAATTATTTTTGCACCAACCTAATAGATCCTGTGGCCTGATAAACTAATGTTGTCCAAAATGTGGGAAAGAATAGATGAAGCGATACTAATTTATCTTGGATTTTAATGAACACACACACACACACACAGCATGATTTAGTACTTACTATGTTCTATGCATGGTATAAAACACTTAACATGTAAAACTCTTATGTAATCACCACATAAGACAACCCCAAATATCACACTAAAACTAAGCTCTATAAAAGATTATCCCTATTTTACAAAAAATAACACTTAGAAAGAGTAAAGCCTAGGATTACAGAATTTATAGATGATGCAGCTGGAATTCAAATGCAGGCCCATGGTTCCCAAGGAAAACAGACAGGTCTATGGCAGCCTCTCTTCTTTTGAGCTCTGGACCAAAAGTGTACGTTAAAGAGAAACTTAGCCAGAAACACTTAAAACCTAGCCCCCTTTTCCTCCCCAGAAAGCAAAAAGATTCCTCTTTGTTGCTTGCCAAATTAATAGTTCTTAGACATTACCAGCCCTGCTTCTCCTCTAAAGCACTATTTTTGCCTACAGAGAATAAGGAAAATAACAGAGCAGATGGTTCAGTCCTACCACCCCTTTCTGATTCCTGCTTTCATTACATCACCTTCTGTGCTTCTCCAGGTAGAGCAGAAACACAGGAAGAATTCATCATTGTCAAGCTGAGTAGCTTATCTTCAGAAAGTGGGAATATTTACTGAGGTGGAAAAGACAGGTCCATGAAGAATTTCCTGAGCTTAAACATAGTTATATATAAAGATATACATGTACGAATACATAAAGTCTTCTTCACTTATGCCTGTTTGTCTGTGACTTTTGGGTTGTTTTCTATCAGGTCTTTTAGCTTCTTCTAGGTCCTACCTGCACTTGACATGTGTGGTCACAGCAAAGCTTCGATTTGACCACTGTACTCTGTCTTTTGGCTGGAACCCAAAGCCTCTGGGTTCCAGAGAAAAGGGGTAATTTCTGTCATTGTCAGTTGGTTAAATCTTATCCACAATTATGTCAGATACCTGGGAAACACCCCCACACACACCCCCACACACAACTTTTTTTCTTGGTTTAATATAAATATTTGACATGTTTATCTAACACACCAAATTTGTTCATTTGCAGGTCCCTGTTTCAAAACACTGTGCTAGGTCTTGTGGGTGATGTAGAGACGGGAATGACACGGTCTGTGGCCTTCAGAGGTACTCAAAGGAGGAAGTGACTTTGGCACTGTGGTCCTACATTAGCATACAGGATATAAAGATCTTTGCAAGCCGAAAGGCAACTTTGGTGAAGATACAAAATTTACACATTGAGCACAAATTTAATGCTATCAAGTTCGGTTTTTGTTTTTTTTTTCCTCTTGGGCAATTGATTCATCTTTAAAATAATATACAACAACCAAACTAAAAGCAATAACCATTGTCAACAACAGGAAGCTATTAGCAACGTCATTTTAACTGCTTGATACTTGGAAAACATATCAGGGAAGTCTAACACATCTCCTTTTAAGAAGGAGTGGGATATTTGAGGAAGCATTTTACTTCCTTGGTGGCATAGATGAAAACACAGGAACATTCATCTAGTTTCCTCTGTCTTGACACGCTCTAATTATTCATGTTGAGTCTGAGTGACACATCTACAGAAATGTCTGCTACTTGTGCTCCCCAATGCTTGAGCAAAGTGTTGTCAGTGTATATTCTCTAAAGCAGGTGTCCCCAAACTACAGCGCGTGGGCCGCATGTGGCCCCCTGAGGCCATGTATCCAGTCCCCCGCCGCACTTCAGGAAGGGGCACCTCTTTCATTGTTGGTCAGTGAGAGGAGCACGGTATGTGGCGGCCCTCCAACGGTCTGAGGGACATTGAACTGGCCCCCTGTGTAAAAAGCTTGGGGACGCCTGCTCTAGAGTTAGTAACAGCTAAAGAGCAAAACGTAAAAGGAGAATAGAAGAGTACAAGAATCAAAAGTATAAGGTGTGTTTTATTCCGGGATCTTAACATACTTTGCTTGGGGTCTGAGATTAATCTTTCTTTGAAATGTTATTTCACAAAGAAGAGAGGAAATGACGTATTGGTGACTTTGTTATTTTTATACCCATTTTTTCTTCATGTTCCCCAATTTTTACTCAGTTTACAAGTTTCAAGTAATACTTATTCCTCCAAATTCTATCCTTTCTTTCCTTTCATTGACATTTTCTAACCACAAGCTTAATTTCTGCGTCTCATTGACCTCTATGATTAAACAGAAAGAGTAATATATTCATTTATCTATTTCCCAAGGAAATTGTTCTCATTATCAATGTTATAAGAGAATTACATCAATAAGCAAATATGCTGAATTCCTTAGCAAAAGCGTACACAGGTGGTCTCTACTTTCCATAGCTATAAGTTTGGCTAATGTGCTCATCTAAAAATGCTTACCACACAATTGTAGTTAGTATTTTTTTGCAGCATTCTGAATATTCATCACTGTTTCTTAATGTGGGGAAAAATACTAAGTGAACACTCAGCTGTGGAAGGCCATCTGGTGTCGGTGGAGAGTAACTACGTGCTTATGTGGAAGTTTAGGAAATGTGTTTCCCCTTCATTCTGCTCACTAGTGTCTGTTTCAAAGCACTCACTAGACACATCCAGACAGTATACACAGAAACTCTTCTTTATCCCTGCAGACTGGGAGCGTTATGGTACCTTTTTGGTGGTGGCATTATGTCATGGTATAATATTTATAGGATTTATACTTCAGAATATGTTGGAAGTATCATTTGATTGGGGATATATCTGGTAAGTTGAGATTTTTAATCTATTTCTACAATGCCGTGCAAAGTTCTGGTTCAGAAGACTCTACCAAATTGTTCTGGTTTCATACTGGGTCCGCTCACTTAGCTCTTCTCTTCTGCATCAGTTCATACCAAGCAGAAATAACATGACCTCTGAGATTAATACAAAGTCCTCCTTCTACCACATTCTTGCCCATAGAACCCTGCCACTCATGTTCATGGAGCCATAATCATGTCACTTGGGACATAGGCCCATCCTGACGACTCCTTTTGGCCTGAAGGGAAAAAGGAAGGGCTATGTGCTCAAAAAAAAAAGTTTCTAATTCTAGTGATGAAAACATTCAATTAATGACCTAAATGCAGTAATTGTAGGAAGTAAATTACAAGTGACGATATAATGATTATTTTATGGAATTTAATATGCTCAATTCAGTAGGCGTAGAACAGATAAATCTTCCTTTACCCTTCATGAAAAGTTTTCAAAATAAAAACTTCAGAAATGATAACTGTGGAAGTTCTATTCAGTTGTTTAAAGTGAGAACAAATGGACCCATTCGTGACTTTCCATCTCATCTTTGTTCATAAACCCCAAAAAAACTCACTCAGGATAGATTTTTATAAAGAAGTAATTATAAATCCAAAAGGACTCACTCAGGATAGAGTTTTATAAAGAAGTGACTTGGAACTTAAATGGACCTGTAATGAACGTTGCTCTCTTTGGCAATTATCTTCTTTCTCACTGTATAATGGATGACGTTGTCAATGACTCACTCAGTTTTGGGAAATAGCTTGTGTCACGTAACCTGTCCTTTTCAGTGCTTTCAGGGTGGAGCACACATGGATAATGGAGATGCCTACTGAGAAAACATTGAATTTGGGAGCATCTCTCTTTTGGTCTTTGTCCTTCCACAGAGAGAGTTTTGAAAATTCTGGGCAGATCAATTTCCTGCAGATAATTTCAGATGTAGGACAGACAAAATTAGTGGGGATTGAGGGTCTGCCTGTTCCCTTTTAAAATGATCTCATTAAGCCTCTTAATGCTTCAGATTTACCTATGAAACAGTAGATAAAATGGGAAGCAAAAAAATGATAAAATATTTTTTAAAATCATGGCTACTCTCTAATGGCTTGTGCTGCTAGAAGTAAAGCATTTTGCTATGAAAATGGATGGGAGGTTTTCTGCCTTGCTGGGATGTTAGGAAGCGTAATTCATTAGTGGTTTGAAAAGTGCTTTGAGCTAATGGAATAAAAGGCACTGGAGAAATTTGAACTAATATTATTAAAAATGAAAGATTGCAACAGAGAAACTTATTTCCCCTAGAACATAGACATCAATTTTGAGTCTAATATTGCCTAAACAACTAGTTTGAGAAGGAAAAATGCCAGTCACTCATGTGAACATTTTGTGCACATGTTCCCAAATTACCAATTTGACTGATTTTGTTTTCCCAGCGAATTTTATAAATTTAGTTCTTTTCTAAGAGCCTAGATTCTTGCTCAGATTTGGGGTACAACAGATTTAAATCCATGCTATGTGGTGTAAACTCTTCAATTATACTACCTTGTTTGTTTTCTCTGTCACTCTATCATGACCTGCAAGGTCACATGTGTTGTTCTCAACCTCTCGTCATACAACCCTTGAAAATCATATTTGAAATCGATGCATTTCCTCATCATCTTCAGAGGCTGTTATATTCATTATATTGCCACAGTAATTAAGATGGGACGTTCCGAAGTAAAGGTAATGAATAGAGAGCATTTGCACAGGTTTCTGAGACTATGAGGTAGATTATTGCTTTGTTCACATTTAGTTTTCCCACAATAATGTTGGACTGGGAATTAATGAACACAATTAGAGCTTTTTGATATGGTAAACCTTTGAAACTATTCATTATTCTGTTAACAGAACCTTGCTAATTTTCTTCTAAATTAATGTTCTCCTGTTATGATGTAGAGTATGTTTTATAATGCAACTTAGTCGGCTTTCTCTTTCCTTTCTTTGTTGGCTGATTTCAGTTTCTTTGTTCATTATGTCATTCAGGCGAATAATAAACTAGAATATCTTTCAAAAATCTTTTAGGGAAGAAACTATAATTTATCTTAATGATAACAGCTTATCATTGCACCTTGCCTGTAATGCTTCATCCAAATGCAAAGACACAAAAAAATTAGTGTATAAAATTAATTAATATATATTTTCAAATAGACTTACTAGGACAGTTTTGAAATAGTCAAGAAGATCCTCTTTTTATTCCTCTGATAATTATACTTCATGTCCTCTGTCAAGCCTCTTAACACAATTCATATTTTGTTATTACTTTGTAATGTAATGTAAAATGCCAATAGCAACCAGAGAAAGTGAACATTAGAGACTCCGGACATATATTATGTTGATGTTCCTGACCTAATTACCAAATAACTGTACACTGGAAATGGAAGGAAGCAAAGGTTAAGTATTTTCCTTTCGATAAGTTTTAAACCTGGATGAGCTATGCTGAGCCTTAACTCAAAAGCAGAATTGGCCCATGCTAATTCACAAATATAAGTGTTAACAACACTACTATTTCATGACATTTTTTTTTTTTCTCAGCTTTGAAGAGAGAACCTCTTTCTCATTCAAAATCAAAACTGGAGTGAACTCAGGAAATGAATGACAACATAAGCCATCTTTTTTTTTTTTTTTTTTTTTTTTTTTTTTTGCAGGTGGAAAGGGATGCTTTGGAGTTGGCAATTAGCATGGAACATTTTCTTTCCTTTATTATTTCTTGTCTCATTTGGTCTTCCTTTCTCATTCCTTTCCTCTCTACTTTCCTTCCTTCCATCTTTTTCCTTGGGTGGAAAAAAAAAACCCAAAACACAACAAAATTATCTGCCATGAGAATCTATATCAATATAGGAAATGAAAACTGCCAAGTTCAAACCTTGAGAAATCTTTGACAGAATTCCCCCTGCAATGTTTTCAAACAGCTAAATGTGTGTGTGTGTGTGTGTGTGTGTGTGTGTGTGTGTGTGTGTTTGTGTGTGTGTGTTTGCATGTGTGTGTGTGTGTCCACCCATTTTAGACAGCTTTAGTGTCTCAGGATCACCTTTCCCTAATCCAAATGGAGTTTGGTCTAATAGAAAAGTTCACAGAGGATTAAGTTTAATGCACTACAATAGGTAACTGAGCTTTTGCCAGTGTGCATTTTATAAATGTGACTCTCAGTAAGGACCCAGAAAATTAGGTTTACAAGCATCTTGAAGTGTTTCCTTATGGCCTTTTGCATCTTTTCTTTTATGTGGAGATCTCCAAAGAGACCATATGAGCATTGGAAATACCAAGTGAAGAGTCAGAGAAGGCAGGGAGGGAAAGAGACTTTGAAGCCTGGTGTTTTGAAACTCTTGTTTCAAGAGGCTGATGGTGAGATTAAATTGAATTGATTTATGCAAAAATTGGATATGGAGTACCAAGTAAAATGTCAAATGCAAAGGAAGAATTACAAAACCCGTAAGTGCAATAATTATACAAAAGAATAATAATGGTTTTCACAGCAAGGAGCTAAGTGTGTCTGACTTTAGCTTGTTTACCTCTGTAGCAGAGCAGAAATTAAGGGCCAATGAAGACAGTGTATCACCCCATGTTATATATGAAAGCCTGTAAAACCTGGTGCTATCAGAACTTTGCTGAGCAAAAAAGTCAACAGAAATAATTATAAATGCAACCTGAATGCATTTGGAGTTTTACATTCTTCATAGCATTTTCACTTTTCCATTTTTAATTAATATTCTCAATTATTTTGAAACATGGGTAAAGTAGGTCTCCCATTTTAACAGATGAAAATATTAACATAGAGAAGATTCACAGAAAAAAGTATATTTTTCCCCACTTTACTAATACAAATGTATATCTGTGTAACTCAGCCTGCATTCATTTTCTGTTCAGGAATTTGAACTTTATACCTCAGGCAATGGGGAAACAAAGAAGATGCCTGAATACAGAAATATCAGAATCAGAACTGTGTTTGCCAGGAGATATCCAGAACGGTTTGAAGGAGTTGGGTGTGGTACCTGGGAGGAACAAGAGGCTGTGCTAGGAGTGGATATTAGTTGAAAAATAAAGGGTGAAGCCAGGCACAGCGGCTCAAGCCTATAGTCCCAGAGTTTTGGGAGGCTGAGACAGGAGGATCCCTGGAGGCCAGGAGTTCAAGACCACCCTGGACAACATAGCGAGGCCCTATATCTACAAAGAAATTAAAAAATTAACTCAGCATGGTTGTGCATACTTTCAGCCCTAGATACTTGAAACGCTTGCTTGAGCTCAGGAGTTTGAGGCCAGAGTGAGCTATGATTGCAACCTTGCACTCCAGCCTGGGCCACAGGCTGACTTTGTCTCAAAAAAAAAAAAAAAAAAAAAAAAAAAGATGCTTTTTAAAAGACTCTGAATGAGAACTGTCAAATGTGCCAGAGATGAGAAGACAGGAACAACACTTGGGAGAAGGAGGGACACAGATTGGGAAATGTGGGTGGAGCTCATTTAAGGTTGGCAGAAACACCATTGACATTATGTTGTTGCTTGTTGTTTGAGACAGAGGCTTACTGTGTCACCCTGGCTGAAGTGCAGTGGCGTGATCTTGGTTCACTGCAACTTCCACCTACAGGGTTCAAGTGATTCTCCTGCCTCAGCCTCCCGAGTAGCTGGGATTACAAGCATCCGCCACCATGCCTGAGTAATTTTTGTATTTTTTTAGTAGAGATGAGGTTTCACTATGTTGGCTGGGCTGGTCTTGAACTCCTGATCTCAAGTGATCTGTCTGCCTTGGCTTCCCAAAGTGCTTGGATTACAGGCATGAGCCACCATGTCCAACCACCACTGGCATTGTGAGTACCCACATTAAGTTAACTCTTATACTATTTATGGCTTTGATGGAATTTGAACTCTAATCCCCCAGAAAAAAATCTTGGATATGAAATAAATAATAAATGCTAGCTTCACTAATTTGAAAGCTGTGATCACTTGAATAGAATCTATTAGTTGGAAATTCTAAACCATCTGTAGAAAATAATTATTCCTTGGGCAGATTACTAATAAAGGCAGACCAGACATTTTCCTCAAAATCACAAGGAAATTAATTGTTTTCATGTATTCTGAAACTACTTAAACAACAGTCACTAGCTTATGATTAATGTTAAAAATGCAAAGGTCTCATTATTATTACAAACAGAGTGTTTCACAGCCTTCTGTTGAAAATAGTTTAATTATATAACACAGTATATATGTGCTAAAAATAATGTTAACATTTCTATACTCTGGATACTTTACTTTTGCCTAATTATTCTAAATTAATGTGAGATTACTGACACAGCAAACCTATATATCAAATCTATATTTTTATTTTTCCTAACTCAGGAGTCATGTGTCTAAACAAAAGTAAACAAATTTAAAGAACTTCAGACTAGCTCCAGAAAATTCTGAAATACTCCAAGTTTTATGGACATTTCAGTTTTAGAATTAGATTATTTTTAATTGTCACATAATTATACATGTTTAGGGAGTATAGTGTGATATTTCCATACATGTATACAATGTGCAATGATCAAATCATGATAATTAGCATACCCATCACCTCAAACATTAATCATTTCTTTGTGTTGGGAACATTCAAAATCTACTCCACCTGTTATTTGAAAATAGGCAATCAATTATTGTTAATTATAATCACCTTACAGAACTACAGAACAACAGAACTTGTTTCTCCTATCTAGTCATAATTTTGTATTCATTAACCAAGTTCTGGTTCTCTCTCTCCTTCCTAGCCCTTAGTATACACTATTCTACTCTTTGATTCTGTGAGATCAACTTTTTCAGCTCCTCATATGAGTGAGAACGTGCACTACTTTTCTTTCTTTACCTGGCTTATTTCACTTAACATAATGTCCTCCAAGTTCATCTGTGCCACCAGAAATAACAGGATTTCATTCATTTTAATTGCTGAATAGTATTCCACTGTTTATGTATACCACATTCTCTTTATCAGTTCACCTGTTGATGAGCATTTAGGTTGAATCCATACCTTGGCTGTTACGAACTGTGCTGCAATAAGCATGGGGATACAGATATCTCCTTGGCATATTGATTATACCATAAATATCCAGCAGTGGGATTGTTGGGTCATATGGTAGCTGTCTTTTTAGGGTTTTGTTTTGTTTTGTTTTTGAGGAACCTCCATACTATTTTCCCTATTGGCTGAACTAATTTACATTCCTACTGTTTTTTTGAGCAACGTGTATTCAACTCATTTGCCCATGTTGTTAAGTGGATGATGATGATGATGATGTTGATTTTGCTGTTTAGTTATTTGAATTCCTTGTATATTCTGCATACTAATCCCCTATAGGATAAATTGTTTGCAAATGTTTTCTTCTATCATGCCAGTCGTCTCTTCACTATGTTGATTTCTTCTGATATGCAGAAGTTTTTTGGTTTGATATAATCCCATTTGTCTATTTTTGCTTCTGTTACCTATGCTTTTGAAGTCTTCTTCATACTATGTCTTCCCAGACCAATGTCCTAAAGTGTTTTTACTATATTTTCCTCTACTAGTGTCATAGGTTCAGGTCTTACAATTAAGACTTTAATTAATTTTGAATTAATTTCTGTATGTGGTGAGAGATAGGGGGTCTAGTTTAATTCTTCTCCATATGGATATCCACTTTTCCAAGCACCATTTATTGAAGAGACCTAGACATGTTTTCCATTATGGGGGGATATGGAAAGAAAGTAAACTAAGCTATTGAACTTTAAGGTTGTTTGATTCATTTCACCATGCCTATTTCTACTTTCCAAATACAATGTAGTTTCCGTGGAACACTAAGGCCTTGCCAATTTCACTTATCATGGTAGGGCCTGAGCAGGTATGGGCTGTTTAAGGTCAGCAGCAAATCACACTGAGCTCACTGCATTTATGAATGGATTCCTCCTGGTTCCCATTTGCATCCATGTGAAATTAGATTAAAACGAACATCAAAACTGTCAGTCTGAGGCTATGTGGAAAAAGAAGCCCACTTTTATGCTTTGCAATGCTGCCAAGGCATATAGGGGCTAGCATTATACATACATTTGCAGTAAAGTGTTTGAAAGGCTGCTCTTTCTTCCAGTGATCCCCAAGATGGTGGTCCTAACACACTATGCCCAGCATGTGAATATTCTTAATTTAACCATCTATATTTCTGCTAGAGTTGTGTTAAATAACATGATACAGTAAGTTTCTGTTATGTGTTATGCAGGAGGGGTAGGTGATACTCTCTTTAAAAAATGTTGATCTGATTTTTCATGTGTATAACTAGCTGTAATGTAGAAACACACAAAGGTCTGTTTGCTAAGACATTGGAGAATAGTTTTGTTTTCTCATGTGTGTATGCATCACAGGCTTTATTCCTGGCTGCCTTTTTTGGGCTTATCCCAAGAAAATGTTGCATGTATAATCATCTAGGTGTTCACATCAATGTCTGCCATTGCTTGGAGAGTTTAAAATGGAAATATCTATTTCCTCTGGCAGAGTTTCTGCCTTATTTTAGTTATTTCTGGGAATTTTTATGAAACCATGTCATGTTGTCAGAAATGGCCTCCTTGTTGAACTTTGCCTTGTCAAAATAATTTTATCATTCATAAATATTTCAGTGAAAACCAAAGACTGCTTATAAATGATTGATTCTGTAGAGTTCACTGACCTTTCCTGTGAAGGCTTCTATTAAAATTAGAGTATCCCATCCTAAATCTGACCATTAATTGTTAATATGTGCAGATTGAAACCTAGGTGTCTCTAAAACATGAAAAATTAAATTAGTAGTTATAATGATACATTGAAATTAAGAAGGATCATCACAGTTCAAAGAAGCTCATTCTCAAGCTTAGCACTGCACTAAAGTATATTTTGGTTTCTAAATTAAATAAGGCAAGCTTTGTACCTAGAAGTATTATATATGATATAGAGAGGACCAGAAGCAATGAGTAAAGAAAGTTGGATAGGCTGGAAATTAACATGGATGGGTTATTTATGTCATTTATTTAATGTTACCATTTTTTTCTATGATGAAGAATGTCACTATTACTTTAGATGGGCAGATAAAAGCAATGATCACTTAATTACTAAGTTATTTGAACATTGAAGCTTCTGATATTAGATAGATCTAGTCCTGAGTATTGGACTAAATTTGATTTTCAGAAGTAGCCAGTTTCTTTGCTTTCGTCATTGTTAGACAAGCAGTTTTTTTTTTTTAAAAATTGTTCTTTCTATACTTTCCAAATTCTCTACAAGAGCACATACTGCTTTTCTGAAAAGTTAAAAATAAAAGAAAGCAAAAGAAAAGACAGAAAACAATTCCACTAGCCATAGATACCATTTCTAAAACATATTTCTTTTTAGTATTTTCTATACTTACTTTTTACAGTTTATCCAAGGCAACAAGTATTTGTAGAACATTGCTGTATGGTAGGCACTGAGAATGGCACAGAATTGTAATACAGAGGCTCTATTCTGCAGAAACTTACAGTATAGTTAGGAAGACAAGTCATTCATTTTCTTATAGAACAAAAAAAGAATGCAGTAAGTTCTGAATGGGTGGTAGAGACAAAAACCTTCATAAAAACAGTTTGAAGAAAATGAAGAAGCTTGGCTGTGGTGATTAGGAGGGGCAGATGGAGGCAGTAAGCTTGAGTTGGTTTTGAAGTGTTCATGTTTTTGGGTTTTTTTCCCTCAGTGGCCTCCTTAGGTGGAACAATCTAGAGTAATCTACAGACTGTGTACATGACACATCACAGAGTTCCCAAATCTTCTGTATATACCATAGGGGCTTAACAAATTGACCGCTTTTAGAGCAGATGTTCTCAGTGGCCCCTTTATACCCTTGTCATCATGATTTCCATGCAAGCTGGCTGACTGAACACCAGGCACCACAGCTCTTTGCCTGAGGGTATTCTCTGGCCACCCAAGTCTGTTCTGCCTACCTGTGGCATCAGCCACAAATGCTGGGGAGCTGATGCTCCAGTTGAAATTATCCTCAAGATATAACTAATAGGAGTTAGTGAGTAAACACATCAATTCCTCTATTCAGCATATTCCAGGGGTATAATCTATACTGCCTTTCAGAATTTCCAATGGAATTGAGGGCTAGTTTACAGCTGTAGTCACAGACTTCTAAAGCGTACTGTATTGCAAAAATATTCTAAATATGTAGTACTATAGCATTCAACACCATCCCTGTCAGTTAAATAAGATTTCAGGGGTTGGAGGCATGTTAGAAGTTATCTAATCCAATTACCTTCTAGCAGATTCTGTCTGACTGCCTACATTCTGGTGGCCTACCCTGGAGATAGTCCCGTACTTGGATGGTTTCCTACAGCTCTCTGCCTGTGGGCGTCCTTTGGCTGCAGAAGCGGCCTGGTCCACATGGTACAGGCCTAAGTGTCCGAGGGACAAACAGCAAGACATAAGAAATGAGTGCTAATGAACAAATACTACCGTGGGAAATTCTGAGCAGTGATCATCCCAAAAGAGCTCCTGCAGGATTTGTCTTTGATGTTTCAGAGTTAACTCATTGATCAGCACCCTTTTTTCTTTTCTGGATTTTACTTATCTACCCATTCTTCACTGTGCTTCCTGAAGCCATTGCCCTGATAAACAACCTGTACTCAAACACTTGATCAGGGTGGGCATACTCTGAGGAAACTCAACCTGGGACACTTCTCATTATAGAGAAGAAGAAACTGGGACTGAAAGAGTGGAAGTCATTTACTGTTAGCTCTGTGCAATTTTGTTATGTGGTAAAGATTATAGTACATATGCAGTTTGTATCATACTTTTGCCATTTAAATATTTTTCAAAATATTTGAATTTAAATAAACGTTTAAAAATAATACTCCATCATGTAAAAGAACCATGATTTGCTTAACCAGTCCCTAATGTTGGACATTTAGGTTGACTAATTTATTAAAAGATTCATGGAAGCCCATGAAGAAACTGATTCTTCCTGAAATGAAGATATTCTTCAGTTGGCATTTATATCTGTCAAAGTCCACAATCCATTGCATCTATTTATGAATACCAGATGGACTTTTTTTGAATGATAGCACAGTAAAATAATGGCAACCGATTAAGGTCATTAAAGGAAGACTGCATGGAATTTATGATTGGTGGACTGCCATTTATACAACCAACCAGGATCCATAAACTACAAGACAATCTGACATTGATTTCATTTCTGATCTGAGTGAATGCCTAGGAACCCCTATAACTGTGGACATTTGATGTTTTCCAAGCTCTTTTCCAATACTGTTCATTTTTGTCCCATTTATTGTCATTTCCACTGCATTAGTCAGAGATAAAATTAATTGCTAACTGCAAGGTTTCCTGAGTGCAGTCAGTTAATGCATAAGCCAGTTTACTGCATGCCAGATGGTTCCACAGTTACTTAAGAAGGGACAAATATCGATAAAACAGTGTCTTCAATTCTATATAATAGATATCTGAAGTGAGGGGACTTAGAGGAAAAAAAATCTTGCAAGTAGTTACAGATTATTTCTTTGAAAAACAATTAGGACTGCAAAACCTTATTCTTTAACCTCAAGTTCTGCAAGACAAGAGGATAATTTTCTTAGATGTCCTTAAAATGAGTCCTACTTTCACATTGCTGTTTAACAGGATAGACAATGAAGATTAAAAGGGAGAATGGCCAAAAGTTTGCCAAGTGGGAGTGGCAAATGAACCCCTGGAGGTATTTCTATCCCCAGCCTTAGCAATGTTTTGTTTAGGGTACTGGCAGGGTGCACCCTCTTCTGAGACCTCTATTCCTGGAATCAATAACTCCCTGAAGGTGTTCTTCCATGTTTGGACTGGCTGTCTATGCCTTTCATCCTATGTAGTGACAGAAGGACACTTGCTTGTCAGTGTTGTCAGAGTGACAAATACATCTAGACTTTTGCCAGATGTACCACCAGGGGCTGATGTGTTTTTCCAAGGGCTGTCACCCAAGCAGCAGGCTTCTGCTGTTCAGGGTGGACTCACAGTTGCAGAACCATTTTGAGAAACTGGCTATTGATTTTTCATCTTTCAGGCAAAAAGAAGTGGAGTGAAGTTGCTCTTCCTGCAAGTGGCTGCATATGAGACTGTGAATTAGCACTGAGTTCTATTAAAAGCAGCAAATACCATCTTGAAAATGTGAGGTTGCTCCTTTATATGAAAGCCCTGGAAACAGGCAAAAATGCAAGTATGTAAGCATGTTGTTTTGGAGGGAGAACACATGAAACTCTTATAAACCATTAACATGTGCATGCAAATTAGATTATTACAATCACTTTAGTATTGTAGCAAGATGTTTTAGGAATAGAGAGGAAGGGAAGCAGAACATCAAGAGTTATTGAGGGATATGGGTAACAGTGGGCAGGAGGAAGACACTGTTCACCTGGGAGAAGAGGCACTGATCAGAGATGGGATGGAACAGGTACAGAGAGTTCCTAAGGGCACACTTCTTTCATAATACTGCCCTTACAAGAACTGGTTTTGGTGTTTTTCTCTGCATCACCAACAGGCCTCTGTTCGTGTCTTGAAAATTGTAAATGTGTCTATGAATATTGATGAAAGATGATGAAGCAGGTATAAAATGTTACAGGGTCCCTGGAGAGATTTAGAGAGCCATTTCTTGATCAGATTAGGAAATAGAATGCTCATTAACATTACCACTTTGGAATCACCTTGCAGACAAAACATTAGCATTTAGTTAAAAATCTAAGTTATATTTCTGCATTTACAATTTGAGTAATTCTTTCAACTTGGGAAATGAAAAAAAAAATTGTCATCTTTCAGTCACTAATTAAAGAATGCCCATAGGCGTGGCTTCTAACACCTTAATGTTCTTAATAATTCTGGTGAACACATGGCACTAGAGATTCACGTATTTGTAGGATGGATTATAGAACATTTGTCTCATCAGTATAAGTCTAACACTTTAAGATCACTGAGTTCAACATTGCACAGGGCTTGTCAGTTATGGCATTTGAAACCTAGTGAAGTATAAACGGAATGAAATTATTCTAGAATATTCTATACTATTCTATATTATTCTTTCCTTTTTTCTCCCTTCCTTCCTCCTTTCCTTTCTTCCTTCCTTCCTTCTGTCCATCCTTCCTTTTCTTCCCCACTTTCTTTGTGTCCTACCTTTCTTTCTTCCTTCCAATGACAAGATGTAGCTTTCATTACACACTAAGCTTTCCTTTCAGGTAAACAATTTCCTGCTTCCTGTTTCTCATGTATACAACTTCTTTTTGAAGGAAGGTGACAGGCAGGGGACTTGCATGGTGATCAGAAATGGCTACTTAGAAGAACTGGCCTTTGTTTTGATTTTAGTCACAAATATAATTATATCTGTATTTACAGTGTTCTGATGCTATATTTAAAAAGCCATATTTAAGCAAAAGAAATCACTGAGAAAATCAGTCTGTTGGGCCCACAGACTTGAAAATAAGCCTTGGCTCTCTGGAAATGAGGTGATATTTTCAACATTTGACAAATGAGAATTGAACCAAGTAAACAGTGTATATTACTTTTTGTTTTATATTGCTTTTTAGGATTCTGGAAAATCACCAAATTATATCTGTTGTGTCTAATGATTGCAGAGGAGGTTAATTGGTACAAATTAAAAATGGTATCCTGGGCCTTCTTTTTATACCTCCCTCTGTTATATTACAGAAGGTTATTATTTAGAAGTGGAAGTTTCTCCAATCAATCCCTCCCCAAGAGAACTGCCAGAGTTTTAGTTTCATGTGACCTCACTAATTTAAATGCGAGACAGAAATACAGTGGAATACGACAATAATTTGAAAAACACCAAATCAGTAGGTTTCATAACCTCTGAGAGCTGCAGTTTCATTTTTTTAACTCAGCAAGTAGTAGCTGTTCCAGTATCTAGAGAAATACATTCTTAATTGGTCTTCAGCATTATACTTATTCCAGCTAAATAAATGTCAAAGGTGTGTTAGTTGGTAATGTTGAAGGTCATTAACTCTGACATCGCATCCTGTCCTCAAAATTATGTTTATCTTGATTAGCTATATATATATATAAATGTACCCAAGCAGATAGAGAAAAGGTCTGGTCTTGTGATTAAATAGTGAAAAACATTTCAGCCTGTAATATGCAAAAATCTGGGGAATAACTTACGCTTATGGAGTCCAGTCTTTGCATTTCATGGGGTTTTAAATGTATCTTTAGTTTTAATAGCATTCACATTTATAACACAAGCATTTTGATTTCCACACAATGGTGAAAAATGCAAAATATGGTTTCTAAAGGTTTCCGGTATTCTAGTTAGCATTTTCTCAGGTAGGGTAAAAACAAGTTTAACGATATTGAGAAGCTTAAGCCAGGTAACAGAGGGTGGCAATGAGTAGAAGTCACTATTCTAGCAATTAGTTGCTCTTTCTGGGAAACTTAGGCAAGGAAAGGGAAATTATTTTTTTTTTTTCTTAAGAACTGTATTTTTTTTTTTTTTAAATCTACCACTAGAAGAAGCTTAGTCTTATGCCATTGTTAATGTTTTTGAGATCAGGGATTCTGTTTTGATACTTAATATGCCAAATTCTAGATATATTTATGAATGATAGAATTTGGGGGAGGACATAAAAGAACTAATACTGCATATGCTTCCTGGCACTTTGAAAACAAATGAATTCTTATAGCATTATCTTAGAATTGTTATTAGTATGTAACGTGGTTTGGCTGCATCCCCACCCAAAATCTCGTCTTGAATTGTAATCCCTGTAATCCCCATGTGTCCAGGGAGAAACCAGGTGGTGGTAACTGAATCATGGGGGTTGTTCTCCCATGCTGTTCTCATGATAGTGGGTTCTCACAAGATCTAATGGTTTTATAGGCTTTTGGTAGCTCCTCCTGTATTCATTCTCTTTCCTGCCACCTTGTGAAGAAGATGTCTTGCTTCCCCTTCACCTTCTGCCATGATTGTTTCCTGAGGTCTCCCCAGCTATGTTGAACTGTGAGTTAATTAAACCTCTTTCCTTTATAAATTACCCAGCATTGGGTAGTTCTTTATAGAAGTGTGAGAATGGACTAATACAGTATCTGACAGATAAGAAGAAACTAAGGCTTAGACAGGTTTACATAGCCTATGTGTGGCAAAGCTAAGATGTGAAGCCAAGGTATCATCCGCTACACTGTAGTGAGAGAGCATCTGATTACCTAGCACCCCTGTGGTAAGAGCCATCTCAGTATCTCCATTGCTATTGTAATTGAGCATGGAGTGAATAGTAACCATATGTTCTACAGCAAATATGAGGAGGGTAGGAAGAAACTAGGGGATAAACATTCTTAACAACCTATAAAACCACCAAAGCTATAGTGCGTCTGGTCAGGATTCTCCAAGAAAGACAAAAGGTGATTAAATAATTGAAGTGAAGAGGTGCTTCTAATCTTTTGAGGCAACAGATTGCTATTGGGTCAGTTGTGGGTATAAGGTAAGGCTTTAAACCCTCCCAGTATGGTTCTACTATTCTTCTTTCTTCTTCTTCTTCCTTCTTCTTCTTTCTCCTTCTTCTTCTTTCTTCTTTCTTCTTTCTTCTTTCTTCTTTCTTCTTCTTCTTCTTCTTCTTCTTCTTCTTCTTCTTCTTCTTCTCCTTCTCCTTCTCCTTCTCCTTCCTCTTCCTCTTCCTCCTCCTCTTTCTCCTCCTCTTCCTCCTCCTCCTCCTCTTTCTCCTCCTCTTCCTCCTCCTCCTCCTCTCCCTCCTCCTTCTTTTTTTGTCTTTTTGAGATTGAGTCTTGTTCTGTCATCAGGCTGGAGTGCAGTGGCGCAATCTCAGCTCAATGCAACCTCCACCTCCAAGGTCCAACAATTTTCCTTCCTTGGCCTCCCAAGTAGCTGGGACTACAGGCATATGCCACCACACGCAGCTAATTTTTATATTTTTAGTGGAGACAGGGTTTTACCATGTTTGCCAGGATGGTCTCGATCTCTTGACCTTGTGATCTGCCTGCATCAGCCTCTAAAAGTGTTGGGATTACAGGCATGAGCCACTGTACCCAGCCTATTCTTTCAGTCCTTTAGTTTCGATATTTGTCCCCTCCAAATGGCATGTTGAAATGTGATCCCCAATGTCGGATATGGAGCCTGGTGGGAGCTGTTGAGGTCATGGGGTTGGATCCCTCAGGCTGGCTTGGTGCCCTCTACATGATAATGAGTAAGTTTTTGCTTTACTGGTTCATATGAGAGCTGGTTGTTAAAAAGAGCCTGGCATTTCTTTAGCTCCCTCTCTCGTCATGTGACTGCCTGCTCCTTGTTTGACTTCTACTGTGAGTAAAAGCTTCCTGAGTTCTCACCAGAAACCAAGCAGATGTGACTGTCATGCTTCTTGTATAGTCTGCAGAACCATAAGCCAAAATAAACCTCTTCTTTATAAATTACCCAGTCTCAGGTATGCCATTATAGCAACACAAATCAGACTAATACAGTCCTTTAGTTCTACAAAGCTTTGGGGCCAGAAAGAAATTAGAAATATCCCTGGGGTATATTAAATCTGTTCAGAAGAAATCAAAGAACTAGAATAGAGTTGAGGCACCAAATATTTTTAGTAGCAGAAGAGCTAAGGAGGGAAGTGGAAACAAAAGGACTTCAAAGACAAACTAACTTCACATTTGTCCTTGATCAAATAGGCTACCAGATTATTTTAGAGAGCAAAACAAATATATTTAAATGGTCTGCTTTCCCAGTTAATTTAACATTTATTATGGACATACTTTTCCAGATCTCTGGTTTAACAGGAATGAATATATGGAAAAATATCATCTTATTATTAAAATTGTTTGAGCATGACAAATTGTGGCCAAAACTGACAAAATCATGAGGTCCATCAATGTCTTGTAGGCTGAAATTCTAAAAATGACATGAAAGGTCCAAATATTAGTGATAGGTGACAGAATCTTTCTCTTCAGCTATGGAAAAATAAGTAGAGGAAGGAGGAAAAGAGATAGCGCTGTTATCACGTTACAGATCGTGTCTGACATGGAGAACACAGTCCCACAACATACACATTTAGCACCTGGATTAGAGGCAAGATTCATATATTCTGCAAAATGCCTTAGTTCAGTCATTCGGTGAATCAACACTTTCCCTTAAGACATAGAACAGTTGGCAGATGAAGCAAGCTTTTTTGCTGTCTTTGCCTGTAGCTAAGGGAGATTACTCCTGGTAATCTTTTCAATGATGTGGGTATAACAAATTGCATCTCTGTATTTTTCTGTATTCTAAAGGTGAGAGAAGATATTCAACTTGAGGTCCAGCTTCTCTGCCTTCCTCGCTCAACCTGCAAACATTTTCTGTGTAGTTTTCAGATCAAGGCACTCATGGTAAGTGCTGGTCATTGCAAGAAAAATGTGCCGGGCAAATAAATTGAGCCTCTTAGAAAAGATCAGTGGTGACAAGCAAACAAATTAGCAAACAAAATATAAATTTAGATTCCTTCAGATAGGCAAAGCAATCTGTTTAGAATTTCTGCTTTTATATCACCTTTCTCTTTAAGAGTGTGTACATTGTGTATTTTAATTGAATATTACATGAAGGAATAAACTCCTACCTTACCCCCTGATGCTGAGGTGTACAGTTAATTTTAAATGACATATCACTTCCTCAAAATCACAGCTAGCTTTTGGCCCTAAAATGCTACAACAGACATTAAGAAAAGTAGAATTGAGTGAGGAAGAAGACAGGAGGTAGAAATATTTTAATCTGTCAGCAGGAAGTTTTTGAAGATGTCTGGAGTTAAATGTAAGACATGAAAAGTGTTGTGAACAAGACAGACACAGGGAAGGTAGGTAACCATTTACAACAGGCAGCATCTCCAAAAAGAAGGGGGTGTAAATTCAAAAGTGCTAAAATGCCTTCCCAACTGAAAAGATGTCTACCGGCTTTTGCCAGAAATTACACTGTTAGCTTTTCCAGCTTGGTGGGGTGGTTCCTTTCACTCTACTAGACCACAGAATTTTGGAGTTGAGATAAATCAGAGGAAATCTGTATGAAGGTTTTGAATGGTTTGACTATTTCTTGACACCTGAGAGAGACATGCTTATGAGTGATGGTGGCTTATTATGACAGCAATAAAAGGGTGTGTATGTGTCTGTGTGCATGTGTGTACACGTTTGGAAGAGAATATAGAATGCCTTAACGGGGCATTTTAAAATGCCTGTGGTTTGGAGATATGTGATTTGAAAATATTCCCCAAGTACTGAATCGTGATTTTTGCCATCAACCCCTTAAGAAATAGTGATTAGCAGTTTTCAAATCTATCATCCATCAGAGTCACAAAGAGGGCTTGTTTAAACACCAGTTGCTGCCCTCTATTCCCAGAGTTTCTGATTCAGTAGGTTTCAGGAGTCTAAGAATTTACATTTCTATTAAGTTCATAGAGAAGGCTGATTCTGCAGGGCTGAAATTACTAATCTAGTTCAGTTGAGTCCAATTGCACCTTATTTATTTTCTCTCCACATTTTATAGATAAGGAAACCTAAGTCTCAACATACTAAAGGGCTCTATGTGTTTTGACTCCAATTCCAGGCTTCTCAATGCAAATCAAAGAAAGTGGTATTTAGAAAGGAGGCCTTTCTCAAGAGTGGCCTAGCAGGTGTGCCAATCATTCATAGCGAATCAGCACATGGGTCATTTGTACTCCAGCCCAGAGACATTGCCATCCCAGGATTTGATAAATATGTCTTTTATATAGATGTTTTTCACCACAAATAGCTCTCTTTGGCATACTGAGAAGTTTGTTATATTAGCCAGTGTTTTCTCCATTTTAATCACTTAAAATTAAACTTTATTTTTTCTCTCTAAAAATAGTATTTGTGAATGTTGAAAATACAGCAGCAGTGTAAAGGGGAATATAATAACCTTTAATTTTACCACCTAGAAATAATCGCAGTGAATGTTTTAAAGATTTTTGAGGTTAAGTTTTTGTTTAATAGAGTTGTATAAGTTTTTTTTTTTTCTCAGTACTCTTTAAAAAGCAGATATCCATTCATAGTTATATGAATATATAATTCATATGCCATTCAATCTAACATGTGCAATTCAGTGGGCTTCTCGTATTCACAGAGTTTTTGAAGCATTAACACAGCCAATTAAAACATTTTTGTCAACCAAAAGGAGCCACATACTGTCACGTTCACAACTACACCGAATGTCATGTTGAGTTCTAAAGGGACTGGGTGGATGAGCCTGAAGAACCTTAGGGGGGCCGCAGGCAGAACTAAGATGACTTTATTCAGCCCCTCTCACCAACAGCTTTCTTACACTAGCTCTCTTCAGTTTGCCTTTATCTTGGTGTCTGCTCTGGCTCTATGGCTCCTGCGACCCCAACTCCTGAAGCTGTATGGCTGGCTCTCCCTTAGCTTCAGGGTCAGCAGCTCTTTCTCTTTTTGGGCATGAACCAGCTGAGCTGTGTCCTGGCTCCCCTCTATTTTGTTGGCCAGGCTGGTCTCAAACACCTGACCTCAGGTGATACCTCCGCCTCGGCCTCTCAAAATTCTGTGATTTGCAGATGGACAACTCTGAATCTCTCTCTTTCTCTGGGTATGCATGCCTGCACAGTGTCAGGCATTAGCCACTGCACCCAGCCATATGATTCTATTTGCATGAAACATCCAGAACAGGCAAATCCACAGAGACAGAAAGTAGTACATTAGCAACTCCCCAGGGCTGGAGGAATGCCTGGGAGGTGCGGAGGGGACTGACTGCTAAGGCGGTGTATAAGGACAATTATACCTTTTACAGACAATAGTGGTGTAGAGCCAAGGGATGGCCCTCCCATGTTATGGCTACATGGTTGTGATAATGAGTGGAGTTATACGCCTGTGCTTCGAACTCGCTGAGTCACACAGAATATAAACATCCTGCCTCGGCCTATGCTTGACCAAAGCACAGCCACATTTCTTACACATATCCTTAGCACCCTCCATACCTCCCAAACGTTCCTCCAGCCCCGGGAAGCTGCTAAGGTACTACTTTCTGTCTGTACGGATTTGCCTATTCTGGATGTCTCATGTAAGTAGGATCATATGGTTGGGTATGGTAGCTAATGCATGTAATCATAGAATATTGAGAGGCTGACGCTGGGGGAATCACCTGAGGTCAGGTGTTCCAGACTAGCCTGGCCAACATGGCAAAATCCTGTCTCTACTTAAAAAAAAAAAAAAAAAAAAAAAAAAAAAAAAAAAAAATTAGCCAGGTGAGGTGGTGAGTGCCTGTAATCCTAGCTACTTAGCTACTTGGGAGGCTGAGGCACAAGAATCAGTCATACCTGGGAGGTGGAAATTTCAGTGAACTGAGATCACGCCACTGCACACCAGCCTGGGTGACAGAGTGAGACTCCATCTCAAAAATAAAAATAAATAAATAGAATCATATAATACATGCTCTTTTGTGGCTGGCTTATTTTACTTAGCATAATTCTCAAGGTTCATCCATGCTTTGGCATACGTCAATACTTCATTATTTATTTATTTATTTTTTGAGATGGAGTCTCGCTCTGTCACCCAGGCTGGAGTGCAATTCTCCCACCTCAGCCTCCTGATTAGCTGGGATTACAGGCACACACCACTATGCCTGGTTAATTTTTGTATTTTTCTTTTCATCATGTTGGCCAGGTTGGTCTCAAACTCTTGGCCTCAAGTGATCCACCCTCCACGGCCTCCCAAAGTGCTGTGATTACCACTGTACCCAACCAATACTTCATTACTTTTTGCTGAAACATACTTTGCTGTGTGGATATACTATGTATTATTTATCCATCCAACGATCCATCCATCCATCCATTCATTCATCGGCTTTTATTTCTTAACTATAACAATAATGCATATTTCTGTACAAATTTTTGTGAGAATATGTTTTTTGTTCTCTGGAGTATATACCTGAGAGTGGAATTCTTACAGTATATAGTTACTTTGTTTCACTTTTTGAGGAGCTGCCAGATTATTTTCTAAAGCAGCTGTACCATTTTACATTTCCAGCAGCAAAATATGAGGGTTCTAATTTCTCCACATCCTACTTGTTATTATCTGACTTTTGATAATAGCCATCTTAGTAGGTGCAAAGTGACATCTCACTGTGGTTTTAATTTGCATTTCCCAAGTGGCTAATAATTTAGAGCATCATTTCATGTGATTTTTGATTATTTATTTATCATCTTTGGAGAAATGTCCATTCAGATCCTTTGCCCCCTTTCAAATTAGTTTACGTATCCTTTTATGACTGAGTTGTAGAAATTCTTTATATATTCCAAATACAATTCCCTTATCAGATACATAATTTGCAAACATTTTCTCCCATTCTGTGGGTTTTTACTCTCTTGATAGTTGTCTTCACTTTCTTTGAAGCACAATTTTTTTTTTTTATTCTGATGATGTCCATGTCACATCTAAGAAAGCTTTGCCTAACCCAAAATCATTCCTATGTTTTCTTCTAAATATTTCAACTTTAGCTTTTACATGTTTTAGGTCTGCTATCCATTTTGAGTTAATTCCTTTGCATTATATGAGGAAAGGGCCCAGCTTTATTCTTTTGCATGTGGATATCCAGTTGTCCCAGAACATTTATTAAGAAGACTATTCTTTGCCCATTGAGTTGTTTTGGCATCTTGTATATAATGTTTTTACATACAATTTTAGGAACATATCTCTGTGGTTTTAGATACCGTTCCCTATTTTAAATGAGTTAAAATTCCTTGATAGATATACTTTCCTACCTGCTTTCAAGAATTATTTTAGAAAAACTGCCCTTGCCACCGCCTGCACTGAAATAGAAGCCCTGTACAAATCATGTGACCTCATATAGCTGACCATCATAGCTGATTAGACTAAAGTGTAGGTGTTTTAGGGAAGACTCCACCTCACACATTTAAAACCACTGGAAAGACAGAAGCAGGAAAAGGCAGATGTTCGCTTTATTACTGATACAGAATTAGAAAATGTGACTCTAGAACTTTGACCAAAGCAGCTTTCTAGCATTCCTCTCTCAATCCTGCCCTAAATCAAGACCTTGTAAAAGCCAACCTGAGTGAAAATTTTATTTTGTAAAGCACGGATCCAGGGGAAAGAGAGAAGCAAAAGGAACAGTAATCTGGTTCTTGTAGTCCCACTTGAAAAATATAGAAAAATGAATGTCATCTCTATGGAGAGAAATAATGAGAGGAAGAATCAAGGACTATTAATCCAGTGTAATAATCCTCTAACTTTAGTATGCATCAGAATCAACTGGAGAGATTTCTCTAAGCATTTGTTTTTATAACTTTTTAGTTGGAAATGATTTTAAATTTATAGAAAAGTTGCAAAAATAGCTCCCACGAACTCTCCATCCAGCTTTTCCTAAGCAGAGTACAGTTACCAACAATAGAAAACTAACACTGATGCAATGTATTAGTCAGGTCAAGCTGCCATAACAAAATACCATAGAGCGGATGGTTAAACAACAGAAATTTATTCCTCACAGTTTAGGAGTCTGAGCAGTCAAAGATCAAGGTGCTGGCAGATTCAGTTCCTGGTGAAGTTGCCCCTCCTGTCTTGTGACTGCTGCTTTATTACAGGCAGTGCTCGACTTATGACCATGGTCGGGACCACGGAACGGTCATAACACGATTTGGTCGTAAGTTGAGTAGGCTGTATGTACAGTTGAAATGGTGCACGTGGAGATGGTAGTGCTGCCAGAAGCTGGTCCTCACTGTCGTACGCCCAGCTGGGCAATGTTTGCGGAGCAGTCGTGGCTAGCGATTGTGGTTGTAAAGTTGAATGGTCATAAGTTGCATAGGTCGTAAGTCAATCAATACCTGTACTATGTCCTTACATGGCAGAGACAGAGAGTTCTTTGGTCTCTACCTCATCCTTTCAGGGTACCTAGCCTATCAGAGACCCCACTCTTATGACCTTATTTAACCTCATAACTTCCAAAAAGCCTTGTCTCTCAATACAGTCATACTGAGGATTAGAGCTTCATTGAAAATATACAGTTGTGGGGACATAATTCAGTCCATAACCTTCTGCCCCAGCTCCCTGCAAATTCATGTCCTTCTGATATATACAATACTTTCATTTCATCCTAACAGTCCCCAGAGTCTTAACTAATTCTGGCATCAATTCTAATGTCTGAAGTCCAAAATTTTATTAAATCAGATACAAATGAGACTAGAGGCAAAATTCATCTCCAGCCATGAACTTGTAAAACTAGACACGTTATGTTCTAAAATATAGTGATAAGCAGGTATAGAAAAAACATTCACATTCTAAAAGGGAGAAATAGAAAAAAAAAGAGAGAGAGAGAGAGAGAGAGAGAGAGAGAAAGATAACATATCCCAAACAAATCCAAAACTTAGTAAGGCATATTCCATTAGATCTTAATGCTCAAGAAACAATCATCTTTGGCTTAACGCCCTGCCCGCTAGGTCCACTGGGCTGGCAGCATCTCTCCCAGAAATCTTGGCTGAAGTCATTCTAGGTCTAACAGGTTCAAATTTGGCAATGTGTATTTCCCTAAAAAAATTTTTCAACTAGGTTTTGAAATGTATTTGTATAGCTGTCTGTAACATATTATTTTATTTTTAAATTTCTGTAGTGGTATTTCCATTCCATTTCTTATTTTATATACTGTGATTTCCTCCCCTTTTCTCCCTTCAGGTAGGCTAGTGTCTTGTCTATTTTTTTTTAAAGCATAGATTTGATTTGCTCATTAGGTCTATGGTTTTATTATTTTTTACCTCATTGATTTACACCTTTATTTATTTCTTGGTTCTTTGTTTTGTTGTAACTTTTTCTGATTTTTTCGTCTGGTACTCAACTCATTTATTTTCATTCTTCCACTTCATTATAGCATTTGATAGAAATGTTCAGTATAAATTTTACTCTGATCATGGCTTTAAATGTGTTCCATAGGTTTTTGGTATGTAGTTAGATTAGTCTGTTCTCACGATACTAATAAAAACATTCCCAAGACTGGGTAATTTATAAAGGAAAGACGTTTAGTGTACTCACAGTTCCACAAGGCTGGGGAGGCCTCACAATCATGGCAGAAGGCAAAGGAAAAGCAAAGGCACATCACACATGGCTATAGGAAAGAAGAGAAACCATGTGCAGGGGAATTTCCCTTTGTAAGACTCAGATCTCAAGAGACTTATTCACTATCACAAGAACAAGACAGGAAAGACCTACAATCATGGTTCAGTTAACTCCCAGTGGGTCCCTTCCATGAAATGTGGGAATTATGGGAGCTATAATTCAAGATTTGGGTGGAGATACAGTCAAAACATATTGGTAGTGTTTTCATTTATTATTAAAATTCTGTAATTTTAGTTTGTATGATTGAAGAAGTATTTAATAGAAGTGTTTAAAATTTCTAGATTTAAGGGCTGTTGTGTTGTTAGTAATCTCTAACTTTGTTATACTGTAATCAGAAAGTAGTGTTTGACATCAAATGTTTTTTCTTAGTTAATGTGAGATGGGGATTTTTATATATAATGAATCCATTTATTCTGCCTGTAAATTACTTTGGGGGTAAGTCATTTCAAAAAATTGTGCTAAGAAAGCTATGACTATGATGCATCCATTTTTGTTATAAACTATCTGATAAACATATGGCTGATTTTGTAGATTATTTTCACTATAAAATTCAAATATTCCAATTCAAAATGGATGTTGTTTCTAAGAATAAAAGAAGCATACTATCTTTGGTGATTAGACACAATCATTTTAAAATGTTTAATTGACAAGTAATAGTTGTATATACTTATGGGAGATAATGTGATGCCTTGATAAATGTTTATACTGTGGAATGATTAAATCAAGGTAATTAACAAAGCCACCACCTCACATACTTACCACCTTTTTGTGGTGAAAACATCTAAAATCTCATCTTTTAGCAAGTTTGAAACACATAATGCATTTTTATTATAGTCACCATTCTACACAACAGACCACTAAAGCTTATTCCTCTTGGCTAATTGAAATTGTGTACTCTTCATGGACACGGAGGGGAGCACTACACACTGGGTCTGTTGGCGGGAAATAGGGGAGGGACAGCAGGGAGTGGGGAGTAGGGGAGAGATAGCATGGAGAGAAATGCCAGATATAGGTGAAGGGGAGGAAGGCAGCAAATCACACTGCCACGTGTGTACCTATGCAACAATCTTGCATGTTCTTCACATGTACCTCAAAACCTAAAATGCAATACAAACATAAATAAATAAATAATAAAAAAAAGAAAGTGGTGTTTGAAACATTCGTACTATATCAAATGGTAATTTTTAAAAATCTAATATGTGGTTAATTCTTATAAATGTACCATGAACATTTCATAAGGGGCATTCTCTATTTTCAGCTGTAGAAACTGAAGTGTATGCCTGTAAGATCTACCTTGCTGGTTATGTTGCTTATGTCTTGTACTCTTTGTTCATTTGATTTGACTTGTACTGTGAATGGCATATTTGAGTCTACTATTTTTAGTGGATTTCTATCTATTTCTCCTTGTATCTACTGTATCTTTTACTTAATGAAAATAGTTGCTGTGTTATATGGTAAGCATTCACAAATTTTCAATGTTTGTAAATTGTTAATTTAGTATTGAAAAACGGCCTTGTCCTTTGTTTTGGCTTGAATTCTATTTTGACATCAAGACTATTTTCCTCATTTATTTTTCTTTCCATTTGCTTTTGTCGCTTTGTCTACTACTTATCTTTCAGTTTAAATCTATTGGGTTTGGTTCTTCTATCAAAAATATAGTTGGGATCTATTGCCTAAATTGCAATTAATTATTTTCTATTCTTTCTACTATGGAGATGACAGTTTTTATTTTTATGGGAGTGGGGTGGAGGTGGGTAGCATTATTGATATCTAGTGAATAAAGGCTAGGAATACTGCTAAACGTCTTATGATTTATAAACGGTCCAAAACCAAAACAGAATTATCCTGCTAAAATGTCAATAGGTGCAAAGTTGAGAAACCCTAACATGTATTTTATTTTCTAAAAAGCTTACCATCAGACTTTTTGCTAAGGATTTCTTAGTCATCTTCTGGCTTGGTAAACCTCATCCTTTGTATACTGCATTCATGTAGAATTCCTCAAGTTATTCTACGTCATCAAGTGTTTCATGTCGTCAAGTACTTGGTTGAGTATATTTTATTTCATTGGGATTATTGTTTTACAGTTTTATTTTGTTTTGTGGTCATTTTTTAAGAGGAAGAAAGGGAATTTCTCTTAGTATATGTATTGACATTTATTGTCTGACTTTTCATAATACCTCTGTATGAATCTGTTAGTTTTAATTTTAATTAATTTGTTGTGGTATTAGGTGTTTTACAAGAGTCCTTACTTAACAATTCCTCTTCTATCAGATACTTTGATGAATTTTGTTTATTTTGTGGTAAAAGACGGATTGTGAAATGTGATATGTGTGTGTGTGTGTGTGTGTGTGTGTGTGTATGTGTATGCATGTGTGTTTACCTTTTGAGTTACAGAATTGTTTTTTTTTTCTTTGCTTCTTGTTTCTATTATCTAAAGATACTTATTTCTTCTTTTTCTCACCCAGAATCTCTAAGTTTGAAGACTGAACCTTCAAAATGCACATACTTTTAAGTCCTTCCCTCTGTAGTCTGTGCTCTGATCTCCCTGGATAAATTCTTAGTACTTTTGGACTGAAAGTAGACAGTCTCTCTGGTGGTATATTTAGATCCAACCACATCTCCTTCTCTGGCTTTCATTTTCTGTCTTCCATGAAGTCTTTCTTAGTTTTTCTTTTCATGCCCCAAACCCTGCTTTGAAGCAGGGGTGGTGGGAGTCTGAGAAATAGTGGACTGAGATTTGTCCAGTGTTCTTTTTTAATTTACAGTTATTTTGAAGCTTGGGCATTCTCTTAAAGTTATTCTGAAGGTATGGTTTGTGGAGACTTATCTTTCCTTTTTTAGTATTCCATATTGTTTTCTGGAGGGCATATTAGGAGACAGAAAGATAGGCATCTCTATCATCCTCAGGAACCTGGAAGTTCCAGAGGGTTTGTCCAAACAGGTTGAAATACTGGTTATTAAAATACTCCTAGAGTTTCTGAGTCAGTAGGTCTGGGGTGGGCCTAAGGAATATGTACTTATTCTTTTTTCTTTTTTTCGAGACAGAGTCTTGCTCTGTCACCAGGCGCCAGGCTGGAGTGCAGTGGTGTGATCTCGGCTCACTGCAACCTCTGCCTCCCGAGTTCAAGCAATTCTCCTGCCTCAGCCTCCCGAGTAGCTGGGACTACAGGCTTGCACCACCCTGCCCAGCTAATTTTTGTATTTTTTTAGTAGAGACGGGGTTTCACCATGTTGGCCAGGATGGTTTCGATCTCTTGACCTTGTGATCTGCCCGACTCAGCCTCCCAAAGTGCTGGGATTACAGGCGTGAGCAACAGCACCCGGCCCAAAATTTGCACTTCTAACAAGGTCTCAGGTGATACTTGATTCTAATGATCTGGGAACCACACATTGAAAACCACTTGTTTGGTGCAAAACCAGCCAGTTGGAAAAGTAAAACAAGAGGAAAGGACTATTTTCCATCCTACAGGGATATACACCTGACCTAAGGATAAATTATGCTTAAGCTGATTGCGTCCTTCTGAATTGGCTTTAGGAAAAAAATATGTCTAATGAAATTATCTTGGAAACTTTAAACTTTGAAATTGTAAGAAGACATGAAGCCATAGCCATAAAAAAGAACGAATTTGTGTCCTTTGCAGGGACATGGATGAAGCTGGAAGCCATCATTCTCAGCTAACTAACGCAGGAACAGAAAAACAAACACCACATGTTCTCACTCATAAGTGGGAGTTGAACAATGAGAACACATGAACGCAGGGAGAGGAACAACACACAGTGGGGCCTGTCAGAGGTTAGTGGGGAAAGGGAAGGGAAAGCATTAGGACAAATACCTAATGAATTCAAAATCTAAATGACAGGTTGATAGGTGCAGCAAACCACCATGGCACATGTATATCAATGTAACAAACCTGCACGTGTATCCCAGAATCTAAAGTAAAATAAAAATAAATAAATAAATAAAATTAAATTAAAAGAAGAAATGAAGCAAAGATAGTATCTAAAGGTAGAGTCACGGCTATAAGGCCATGAGTGTGATGAGGTACTATTACAGCTCAAAGTTTGAGAATCCATAAATATAGAGACAAAGAAGAAAAGTAAAGACTGAGACAAGTACATATTTCAAAATAGTGATAAAGCCTATGAAGAAAACAAAAAAGGGTTACATAATTAAATGAGTGGTAAAGATATAGCATTGGTGAGTAAGGCAAACAGCATGAAATTTACATAAATAAAAAAATCTTCTTTGAGGAGGTGATATCTGAGCTAAGTACTAAATGATGATCTGCAGTAAACTATGCAAAAATCAAGGGAAGAGATTTCCAGAGGGAATTCCAAGTGTAGGTGCCCTAAAGTACGAAGTAAATAATAAGAATGTAGCTTTGAGTCCACGTCTTCATAGCTCTAGGACTAAACACCAAAAGGCCTCTTTCCCACCAGTTCTTGCTTGAAAAATATGGGAGCAGGACACCTAATGCTTTGGTTTGGTTCATGTACTCATCATTACCCCAACCGTGGCCAGGAGGTAGGGTCTATAAACCGAAGGAGAGAGAGGAGTCATGGAAATAGCCACTAGAGATGTGTTGGGAGCTAGATAGCCACTCATATGTATTCCTTATGATTTTGCAATCTTTGTGCTAAAATTGCACAACTTTTCATCCTCCCAATGGACAAGCTATGGAAAAAGTAGAGTTGTCACATTAAGAACTCCAATGTAGGAAAAGGGAGTGTGGAAAAACACCTAGTACTATATCCTGTGTTTTATTCTGTTTGTGCTGCTATAACAGAATACCTGAGACTAAATAATTTATAAAAATAGAAATTTACTTTTTCACAGTTCCAGAGGCTGAAGAGGTCCAAGAAGAAGGCCTGGCAGGTCCAGTTGTCTGATGAGGGCTGCATACTCTGAAGGGAAGGAACCCTGTATCCTCACATGGTAGAAGGGCTGTGCTGTAAGACACCTCTTTTATGAGAGCCTTAATCCCATTCACGAAGGAGAAGCCATCATGAAAAGCCTAATCACGTTTTAAAGGCCATCATTATTGGCACCTATCATGTTGGCAAGGCCTGAATTTTAGAGGAGATACATTCAAATCACAGCATCCTGCTTTCTAGGAAAAGTGCAGAATCCTTGATGAGGTAAGCTGGCCACCCCAAAATTTGTTCTTTGGAATAATTTCTTTTGTCCCTTGTCTATTATGGCTAACAAAGGGTACTGAAAGGTCTTTGGTATTGGGGTAATTCCCCTTTATTTTTGGCAAAATTGTGGAAACCCAGGGATTGCTGAAAAAAGGTAAAAATTACATATCTCAAAGTGTGGTCCTGACTGAGCCAGTGAAAAACGGAAGAAGGGAGAGAAGACATCAGCTACGAGTAATTTATGTCTGTCATAGAGCCCAGTCCTATGAAAGCAAACCTTGATTCATCTAAGCAAAAACTATGCTGCTAATAGTCTGGAAGATCATATCAGTTGAAATCTGTGATACAATAAAGAAGAGAATAGAATCATTTCTTAAATATTCATAACCTAGCCATTATGGATTTACTATTCATGAACTTTTTTTTCTCCTTTCAGTCTGGATATAGATTATACCTGGTGAAATTTAAAAAAAAGACTTTGTAAAGGAATTTTTTTTTTCCTAGCTAAGTTTAATTGATTCTTCACTTACAATTTTAGGAAAAAAAATGTCATCGACTTAGGATTCTATGCAAAGGAAGAGATAAAATAATCTACAGAATGTAATTATAATAAGGATGAATAAAGATCTAGTACTGGATAAGTTTTTTTTATAAATTATGTATAATATGAAGGTGACATATGTATGTAAAGATAATCCAATAATCCACACTAATAAAAAGTAGGTATCAGTAGCATGCCTCAGACACTCAAAAATATTTTCTTTCCAGGTAGCTATTTTATTTAGATAATGGCCAGTAATTCTGACACTTCTTAAGTACTCCTATTTATCATTCTCTAGTCCAGTGCTTTTTAAAATTTTTAGACATATTTCATAATAAAATGCTACATGAACTCCACATATATAAAGCAAATAACAGCATATTTCATTCATCTATTACACATTAAAAATATTATATAAATTCAAATTCATAACAAAGCTAATCAGTAAGTAACAAAGTTAATACATTGGTCAACTTGAATTTGAGTTTCTATAACACATTTGAATGTGCATATTTTATTTTGAATTCAGGTTTTAAAATAGTTTAAAATAAAGTAAAAGATGAGGTTAGAATAGTTTGTGGAACCTGTAAAACACGTTTGAGGAATAAATGTAGTTTGAAAGCCACCATCTATTTCAGTTAGTAAGTTTCTATGAAGTAGATGTTGTACCGATTTAGCTCCTTTGTCATATGAAAAATTGTCTTTCTATAGTTCCTTTTAGTGTATAGTGTTTTAGAGCTATTAACTCACTTATAAACATTATCCTGCTTAGGTAAATGACTCTAAAAGCCATCAATGGTTGTTTTAATAGATGCCCAGTAAACAATAGTCATAGGTTCTATCATATTTCCCTTTGAGATATGCTTCTTAAAAATTTGCCAGCATCGAGATTACTGTTTTCAATATTCCATCCCTATAATCCTGTTAAATGTTAACTTAGAAGAGAGTATATTTGATAACCTTTGTCAACAAACCCACATATCCATGTTTATATGAAAAACTAGAACTCTGAGTGGTAGGTGTGTGTAAGGAAATATTTGAACAACTATTGATGGAATGAAAAAGTAAAACATTAATAGCCTTCTTATTCCAAAATTCTTGGATACTCCTTTGGCAAGTGTGTTAGACAACTAAATACTTGCAATATTTTTACTCTGCTATTTTTTTCCTAAAAGAGATGATTGCAAAACAATTAATACAATACAATGAAATACATGTGATTTAAGACTGGCTTAAGTATTAGAACATCTGGGTTAGAGTCCAAATTGGCTCTGTGACCTTCATAAATCATTTAATTTCTAACAGCACCCTTCATTTACATAATTAGATTGTTTAAAAATCTGTGAGGTTTAATGGGAATAACATGAGAATTTTTTAAAGATGCTGATTCCTAGGCTCCATCCTACCCCAAACAAATATAAATTTCTGGAGCCAAAGCCAGAATTTGGTACTTAATACATCTTTTCCTAGGTAATTCTGGTGTACAGACCAGGTAGGGAATTATCGTTCAAGATAGAATCTAGTTGGCCTCTCAAACCCTCTTCAATAAGTCTCTTCTAATCTCCTAGCTCAGTGTTTCTCAGACTTTAGGGTACATCAGAATCACCTGGAGAACTTGCTAAATAACAGCTGTTGTGCCACTGCTTCACAATTTGCATATCTAACTAGTTTCCAGATGATGCTGATGCTACCGATTCTTTCAGAATCATCGTTCTAGTCAGCTAACTCAGATCTGTTCCATGAGGTACAACTGGGCATACACATGTTCCACTTAGAAACACAGAGGTCTTCAGCTTGCAAGTAACCTTTGGGATCATCTTCTAAACACTTCGTTTTATAGCAGAAGTAATCTGAGACCCAAAGAATTGAAGTAGTCTACAAGGTCACGGTTAAACACTGCGCAGCTTTTAGAATCACAGTCCACTGACTCCTATTTCTGAATCCTTTCCAATGTTTAGGAGAAGATAAAGGAAGAATTGTTGCTCCCTAACTAATTCAGAGACAATAATCTTATTAGTAAACTATTATTAATAAATAATTAGTAAATGGTAGCTGCTATTTATTTTATTTTATTTTTTGAGATTGAGTCTTGCTCTGTCACCCAGGCTGCAGTGCAGTGGCATGAATTTGGGTCATTGCAACCTCTGCCTCCTGGGTTCAAGAAGTTCTCCTGCCTTAGCCCCCTAAGTAGCTGGGACTACCATGCCATCACACCTGGCTAATTTTTGTATTTTTGCAGAAATGGGATTTTGCCTTGTTGGCCAGGCTAGTCTCAAAGTTCTAACTTCAAGTGATCTTCCCACCTTGGCCTCCCAAGGTGCTGGGATTACAGGTGTGAGCCAACATGCCCCGCCAGTAGCTGCCATTTAATGAATGCCTATAGGTATCAGACACTGCTTTAGATGTTTCATTATATTGAAACTAAAACTTATTGAGGTCTTGTTAAGTGTCCAGCACTGCCCTAAGTGGCTGTACATATATTAATCCATTTAATCTTCTGAAAAAGTTTGAGGTAAATAATATTAATAATATTAACATCGCTATCTCAGAAAAGAAGGGCTAAAGCAGGGGAGGTCAAATACCTTGCCCAAAGTCACAGATTCAAACTCCACAATATTCTATTGTCTCCGTTTCTTTTAATCCTCACAACAATCAAAAGATCATTATTATTATCTCTTCTTTTACAGATAAGAGGACAAGGTCAGAGAATGTACAAATTGCTTCTAATAACTTGCTTTCTAATAAAGCAATGAAGATAGTGGTTGGATCCAGGGTTGACTAACTTCAAAATCCTGGCTTTTCCTACTTGGGCAGCTCCTTAATCTGTGCACATATCCATCAAGGTTAGAATCAGGTAGGTTATGCCAATCAGTCAAGCTGAACTTGTCTGCTTATCTTTGAGCATAAGAATTAGCATCTCATCTTTCCATTTTCCAGGAGTAATCACACTCAAAAATGGTGTGAACAGGGCATTGTAGATAAGTTATTTTCTTCCTCCTGTTCATTATCTTTACCTATTGAAGCTTTCCCAGAACATCTGTCCTCCTTCCAGCTTCTTTGGGCCATGTGTCTGACATAGCTCGAGGGTGAAGTCATGTTGACTTGATGGTTTTGCTTTGCTTCAGAGGTTCCTCTTTCCAAACTAAAATTGGGCCTGCATTATTTACTAACAGTCAGAGGCTTGCTATTTATTAAATGGCTACTATATTATAGGAACTGTGCTAAGAATTACTGAGATAGAAAATATTAACACCTACCCATATTGTCTTTACAGTCTTGTTTTCTGGTTGGGAAACAGAAATTAATCCACAAAACACAGTGAGATAATCTATTAAAAAGGGTCAGGTGTATAGTATAGAAGATAAGTGCCAAAGAATTTGGGAACTGAGAGATGATATGGAAGGCTTCATGGAAATAACTGAAATTGATGAAATAGATGGTGTCAGTAATTACAAGCTTCGGAAGAGAAAGGATCCATAGAGGGGTAGAGGAAGAAAGGTCCCTGAGGCAGGAAACATGTGAGCCCAGTGGGAATTGGACTAAGACAAATGCTTCCATATCACATGGTTTAGGCATGAAGTAGGCTTTGTTGGGAAACTTACATGAGCAAAAATATCGACAAAATAGAATGCATGGCTGTATGAAAGATGAACCTAACAGCAATAAGTTAATGTAAGAATACCTTGAGAATGACCCTGTGGTCTAAGAAGAATGACTGATCAGAGTTCTGAGAAAAGGAAACCAGAAGTGGCCAAGCTGGAGAATCATTCCTTATCTCTGAGGAGCATCTCAACCCCCAGCCCATCCTGTGGAATGCAGGCCATACAGGGGATTGAGGTCATTTGGGGTTAAATGAAGTTTGTCAGGTGAACGTTGCTAGGGGTGGCGTGCTAAGTGAAAATGCTATATAAACTGCATGCTTTTTACAAATGGTAGTGCTTCTACTAACCAGTCTGTGGTCACTTACTCACTCTGTACGTAAGTCCCCTCAATAAATTCTGTTTCCTTCACTGGATTCAGGTCTCTTTGGCCTCTCAAACATGGTGCCCTCCCTATTGAAGTCAATAGGGGTCTGGCATGGTAATGGCCCCATATCTTTCTGCCATTCTGCAGAGAAGTATGCTTGATGTATTTACAGTAAATGTTAAGAAGGGTTTCACAAGCAGGAAAAAACATTCTGAATTTGGCCCGTCACTTATTTTTGGGAGACAATTTTTTATGTGTCTCTTACATTTCTGCAAATCTTACAAATTGACATATTGACTGTCCTTTGTTTAAACTATCTTTTTAAGGATGTTTATGTAGCAAACAACCTTAGAAAATATAGTGTCTCCCTCTGGAGCAAAAGGCAGTTTTGATCAAAGCCTTGGAAGGTGAAGACTGTTTCCTTCCACAGCAAAGGGTAAATACACTTATTATCATTGTAAAAGATTGGATTCCCAAAAGTCCAAGTGTCTCTCCTGGAATGTAATCCATTGCACAAGAAGATATCATCTGTCTCTTTCCATATCACTAGGTAGGAATTAAGACTACTAAGGCTATTAAGGGAACCAGAACAAATATTATTACTCTGAATACACTGACCAGGGCTATTGCTGTAATATACTGTTCTTTGTCTCTAATTTAGTGGCCCCATGTTTTCTACCAGAATCCATGAAAATGCAGCAAGGTACCATGTTAGCATATAAGTAAAGAAACATTTCAGGGTTAGAGAGATGTGCATCTACACAATGATGAATGCAGTAAAATTCACAGCCATGATGATCAGAATCCAGGCAAATTGTCAGAACATTGGCTGATTACCCGGGAGAGAAAGGGCAGGGCATGTTATGTGTGTGAAAGAACAGAGATGGCAGCTGGGTCATCTTATCACTCATCCCTTCCTGCAGCCTTACATAAACCTTAGATCCATTTGAAGATAGCAATAAAAGATCTCAGAGTTTTTGGCTGTAGGATTTGGCAGCTATAAGGCAGTTTAGTCTCCTTGGCTAGATTTCCCTGAGAGAGAGAAAAATCCCACGGAAAACCAGAGGTAATGCACTGAGTATGCAGAATGAGTTTCAGTGCTGATTGATGAAGTGGCCCACTGGAGAATGATAAACTGTCTCAAATAAATTTATATAAATTCTTGTGATCAGTTCCATTGTCCTATAAAACTCTTTTATTCCTTATGTTGGAAGAAGACAAGAATTTATGAGGTTTTACCATGACAATGGAGAGCAAACGCTCAGGATTAAGGCAAACTCCTTCAAAACAAGGTGCTACTGAACAAAAGAACAGACACCATCGATCAACAGAACAGAATCAGAAGTCTAGAAATAAAGCCTTATATTTTGGTCAGTTGATTTTCAACACAGATACCAAGACAATTCACTGAAGAAAAGAATGGCCCTTTCAACACATCCTGGGACAACTAATACCCATCTGCAATAACATGGAGTTGGGCCCTTTCCTTACATATTAAGAAAAATTAACTCAAAGTGGTTTATTGATTTAAATGTAAGAGCTAGAATTTCGAAACTCTTACAAGGAAATCATGACAGTAAATCTTTTTGACTTTGGGTTTGGCATCCTAGATATGACATCAAAATCAAAAGCAGAAAAAAAAGATGAATTAGATTTCATCAAAATTAAAATCTTTTTGCTTCAAAGAAGACCATCAAGAAAATGAGAAGATATACCACATAAAGGGATAAAATATATGCAAATCACATATCAGGTAATTGCAACTAGAATATATAAATAATAATAAAAGACCAATATTCCACTTCAAAATTGGGCAAAGGATATAGATAGACATATCTCCAAAGAATATATGTAAGGACATAAATAAGCACATGAAATCATGCTCAATATTAATACTCAAAAAATCCAAATTGAAACCACAATGACATACCACTTCATAACCTCTACGACTGCTGTAACAAAAATGACAGCTAATAACAAGGGTGATGAGGACATGGAGGAATTAGAACTTCCATACCTTGCTGTTGGTCATGTAAAATCATGTAGCAGATTTGGCAAATAGTTTGGGAGCTCCTTCAAAAGCAAAGCACTAAGTTACCATGTGACACAGTGATTCCACACCTAGCTATATGTCTTAGTCTGTTCAAGCTGCTACAACAAAATGTGACAGTTTGAGTAATCTATAAAGAATATAAAATTATTTCTTACAGTTCTGGATTCTGGGAAGTCCAAGATTAAGGCACTAGCATTTGGGTGACTGGTAAGGGCTATTCTGTTTTCAAGGTGGTGCTTTGTTGCTGCATCCTTACAGGCCAGAAGGGGCAAGTGGGACGGGGTGTATCCTCACGTGATGGAAGAAATAGAGGAGCAGAAAGACCGAATGTTGTTTCCTCACGTGGTGGAGGGGAAAAAGGACAAAAAGGGGCTGGATGCTGTGTGAAGCCTCCTGACCTTAGTCCCTTTTATAAGGGTTCCACCTCCATCATTTAATTACCTCCTAAAGTCCTCACTGTTTAATACTATCACATTGGCAATTAAGTTTCAACATATGAATTTTAGGGAACATTCAGATTATAGCAATACCCAAGAGAATGGGAAAACACATGTCCACACAAAAACATATACATGAATGTTTATAGCAGAGTAATTCATAATAGCTAAAAACTAGGAACAACTAAAATGTCCATCATTTGATGACTGGATAAACAAAATATGGTATTCATATAACAGAACATTTGGCCATAAAAAGGAAGGGAAGTACTGAAATGTAGTATAACACAGATGAATCTTGCCAGGGGATGGCAGGGAGTGAGGAATTGGGAGTTTCTTATAATAAGTACATGGTTTCTCTTTGGGGAGATGGAAATGTTCTAGAATTTGATAGTAGTGATGGATGTACAACATCGTGAATACACTAAAAACCACTGAGTCGTACACTTTGAAATGGCAGATTTTATGTTGTGTGAATTATAGCTCGACAATAAAACTTACAAAAAATACATTGATAAACCTTGAAATCATTATGCTAAGTGAAAGAAACCAGACTCAAAATGCCGTATACGGTGTACATGTGTTTCTATGAAATGTCCAGCATAGGCAAATCCATAGAGACAGAAAATAGAGCAGTGATTACCAGGGGCTGGGTGGGAAGGGTGTGTGGATGAATGGGCAGTGACTGATAATGTGTAGAAAGATTCTTTTGAGGGGTGAAAAAAATGTTTTAAAATTGTGTGTGGTGATGGTTGTACAACTCTAAATATATGAAAAAGCATTGAATTGTAGACTTTAAAAAATCAGTTATATTGTGTGTTAATTATATCTCAATAAAACTGTTACAGAAGGACAATTATATCTATGTAAGAAGTTGAAAATTATGTGGTACTCATAGATAATAACACTGTTTAATAAATCTGTATATCTTATCTACCAATAAAAAAAGAAAAGTGTAAGTACTGTGCAAGTCAAGTTCAAGTTCACCCAAACATGGCAATCCTATGTGTTCTACCTAGAAAGTCATGTGGGGACCCCAAAGATACAATTTCCTGGTGAGTCAAAGAGTTCTCATAGCTAAAATAGGCTTTGGATGAATTAAGATACACTGGAATTTCATTTGGTTGAGACACAAATAGCCACCATATTGCTAAAAACTGAAACTAAACATCCTTGCTGTTAGTGCCACTGGATCTCTCCCTCTCCCTTTTTCCAACCTCACCTTCTTTAAGGAAAAGATGATTTGAGGTAGGGCTGAGGTCTCCCTGTCCCCAAGGAGTACCAAAGGCTGTATGCTTACCAGTCTGAGTATGCTGGGGAACTTCTGGGCACGGAAGGACTTAAGCTTGAATGGTTCCATTGAACAGAAGCATGCAAGTCACCACCTTACCAAATCCTGTGGAGAGAGAGGGGACCTGAATTCAACTTGTAGGTTTTGAGCAAGGTTTCTGGGAAAGAAAAACTGACATGACCTTGTTGGTAAAGCCTTTTGGGCCAATTCAATGTACTGCTGTTACTGTTTCTACACCTGAAATGTGAAAGAGGAATTGGTATCTTACATGCTTTTACTTCTCTGTCCTACAAATGCCAGAGGGGAATATTCCAATTAGGAAGAGTTACATGTAGAGTGAGGTACTGGTGCCTTTGGGGTCCCTTAACTCTCAAGTCCACTTTGAACTATAGATCTGTATGACTTATGATTTTGCCAATTAAAGCCTCTGGCAAAGGGAGCCAGTGTCAATTTTGGGGTGCTTCTTTGGGAGTTTGGACTCACTGACTACCTTTTAAAAAGCAGCTATGAGCTTACTATTGGGCTTTTATAGAAACTGAACCCTTAACGTATGGAGATTTTGCTGTTCTATAGACTGGTATTTCTAGGGTGGATCAATTTATACTTACTGAGTGACAAAGTAAGAGGGGCATAAGATTTTCTTTTCCATTGAAAATGTTGTATTTAAGAATGTAGAGGGATCAGCCCCAGTAGTTTTATATAGAAAAGTAACAGTTGTTTCATTTGTAGGAAAATTTGCCTTCCCCTAGGAAAGCCACTGGCTCAATAAGGCCCTCAATTCACAGAGTTTCTTCTAAATGCTCGAGCCTCATTAACTGATGATTTAGTGATGCTGAAACCTGATGACATCTATTGTCACCACTCAGTGGACAGAATAAAAGGTTGTGCTTACAGCTGTAGCCAATATCCACCTTCATGAACTTGGTAATATTCTTATTGACTTTTCAGCTATTCCCAGTGATTCAGCCTGCTCCTTGGAAAACCAGAGACTGGTAGATTAAAGACACTCTTTGGAGAATATTAAAATAGTGCTCAGGATTGAACCATCTGTGTCACTGAGGCAGATGTCCATGGGAAGGGCCTGTTCTGTGATGAGACAGATGGTGATGAAGCTGCTAGTGGAATGTGCGCTACAGAGACTGGCATATGGCTGCCTGGGTCCATCATCAGACTGGACATGGCCAGACATCAACTATCATATACTGGGCACAATAGACTCTATATTGCTGATGCTAGCCCAGCCATTTGATTTGGGATACACCATTATGGCCTTAGAAATGAACCGTATTTTCAGCTTTCCTGAGCATTCATTTTCAAACTTAAAATGTGATGCAACAGTTTACATTTTACTACAACAGCCACTCACCAACAGGCTGAGAGTCAACATAGTTGATTAACCTTCCATGTTCCTTATCATCTGCAGGCATCTGGTATCACTGAGCTTGGAATAGCCTCTTTAAAAATCAACTCAAGAGATTTCTGACTCTCTTTTTTTTTTTACCTGTTCCGTACCCTAGTAAGGTAGTCTGGTCACTGAATACAGGTCTGCCCAGAGAGGAATCATCTTCTCTCAGCTGGATAGTGACCAGGATGAAGGCAGTAGGGTTTTTAAAGGTCTATTTTTAAACCTTGGGATTCCTCCCCCATCATTCTTGGATATGGTGTTTTTTCCTTTTCCCTGAAGACAACCCCATACCAGCCCAGCTGACATGTCCTCTGAATGACAGTGCAGCCAAGAGGGCACATACGGCAGTCAAACCTGGTCAGGTCCTTGAATTCTGTTGTTTGATCAACAGAATTCAAGATCATAAAAATAATAGTCTTGGCCGGGCGCGGTGGCTCAAGCCTGTAATCCCAGCACTTTGGGAGGCCGAGGTGGGCGGATCACGAGGTCAACAGATCGAGACCATCCTGGTCAACATGGTGAAACCCCATCTCTACTAAAAATACAAAAAGTTAGCTGGGCATGGTGGTGCGTGCCTGGAATCCCAGCTACTCAGGAGGCTGAGGCAGGAGAATTGCCTGAACCCAGGAGGCGGAGGTTGCAGTGAGCCGAGATCGGGCCATTGCACTCCAGCCTGGTTAGCAAGAGCGAAACTCTGTCTCAAAAAAAAAAAATAATAATAATAATAATAACAATAATAGTCTTGGTTGGGTATACTGCCATGTGGTACAAAGTTGGAAGCTATAATTAGTCTCTGAAAGGTTTATACAAATTCTTTTTTTTTTTTCTTTCTTGCACTGGGCTCTCCTAGATAAAAGTTTCGAGGGTGCTTAAGAGTCAGGCCACAATTTGTGGCAATCGGATAAAAACAACCATCTCAGCAGGTGGGGAGACAATACCTTAGGACCTGGGAGCTGTGGCTGGGGGATGGTAGTTTCTCCAAAAATATGGTGACTTGTATCTCACAGGTGATGTAAGAGACCTTCAAGTGCTTACAGAAATGGCAATATTATATCATGTAGCCCTCAGATGACTCCAAGATCTCTCCAAACAAGGCCATCCACGTATATTTGTAGGAACTTCTTGGAGAGATAACTGGCTCATTATTGATGCTCACCCCATAGACAGTTATCCATATGATGGACAGTTGTCCACACAATAAGTGTCATTTAAAAGTTGGTACAAGCTTTGTCCCTGATATTGGCTGAAATCATCCATGACACCAGCTTTGTTCTCAAAGGCAATGTATTTAACCCCAGTTCACTAGAAAGAGTTGTTGTGGATGAAAATATTGCCCTAGATTTCCTCCTTATTGGAAAAGGCACAGAGTCTGTGTAAATGCTAATATATCCTGCTGTGCCTGGATTAGTGCCTCAGGTGAAGTGAGAAAAGTCAACACAGAAACCTAGAGAAAGACACTTGATTTCTGAGGTAGATCCTGAGGGTATATGTGGTTTGTTTAGCTGGATCAAGGAACCAGGGATGGATGGTCAGGTTACTACTGCAGGTTGGCTGCCTCTTGAGGCTTGGAGTCATATTGGTGGTAGCCTTTATTAAATACTGCATGAGACTAATTGAGTGGATTTGGTCCTAGCCTCTGCTGGTGAAATTAATCAGAGTAAGCATTGGAGTGGCATACTCATGGGAAAACTTGCCAGAAACAGAATGACATAGAAATGAGTGGTGGGGGCTGATTTTCCACGGTATCTTGCATTTCTGTGCAGCTTATGAAGTAAGTAATTGCTTGCCCTTTTTGTGCTAGATTTGCATAGCAAACATCCTTAGAAGGTAAAGATAGTGTTTCCCTCTACAGCAAAGGGCAGATATAACTACATCCTGGAAAGGCAGAGATACTACCTTCCTCTGGAACAAAGAGCAGGCATGCTTTCTGACCCTTACAAAGGATTCCAGTTCCACAAACTCAGGGTTCCTTTCTTGGAATGGAACCTACTGCATGTGATGGTTTGATATGGTCCTCTTTGTGTTGCTAGATTGAGCAATCAGCATAAATGGTAATACTCTGGCACGTGCTGTTGCTGTGAGTAATGTGTTCTGCATGTGATGGTTTGATACAACCCTCTGTGTGTTGCTAGATGGGGGAATCAATGTAAATGCTAATACTCTGACAGGCTGTTGCTGTGAGTAATGTGCTTTTTGTGTGTGTCTGACATAGGAGTACTGTGTTTTTTTTATCAGCATCCATGAAACTGGCAGGCTCACTTGTTAGCTTGTAAGCAGAGAAAAATTTCACAGTTCTTGATACTGTTCAGGGAAGTTACATGCCTTTACTGGAAATAAAACTGCTTATACTAAAGACCGTATAAGCTACTGAGACCTTAGCAGGCATCTCTTTCTGGGGTTGGAGGAAAAGGAGCTTTTAGAGCAATGTAGAGTAAATCCATAAGGAAAACAGAAAGTTTACTGTCTGTATCAGGCTGGCAATAAAAGACCAACATTAGGTGACAATAGGGCACTTGTGAAGATCCTTATGTCAGAAAAAGTATGATGAAAGCAGTTTGTTAGGTACATTAATCTGATACTGTCTCATAAAATGGACTATGAATCAATGAAATTAATTCAAGTCAGCTAACATATTGAACACCTACTAGGTACAAAGCCACTATACTGGGTTCTGCAGATGATGCAGAGATGAATAAAATGAGAAATGCAACAACTGATAATTTGGTTGGAAAAAAAATGTATAAAATAATGTTACTTGTTTGAATAAATTAAGTGAAATAAATTGTATAAATGCCCTATAAAGGGGTGAAAATTATAAGGAATTAGAAATCTTGGAGGAAGAGGAAGGAAGACAGGAGAATTTGCATTGTTTTAGCAAGGCTTTAGATAAGTGCATTTCATATTTGAGTTAATCTTAAGTTTCGAATGGAAATTTCATGAGTGGACCGCTCCTTAAGGAAGAACAGAGTAGGGATCTGAGAAAACAATAATTGCTAAACATCACCAAGGCTTTGTGGCAGTGAACTAGATTTACCCACCTCAGGTTTTAGAGTTGGGATCACTCACCTTTCACTGAGGAAAACATTACTGAAGACAGAGAGAGAGCAGAAGATGGATTTAAGGAAAAGAGGAGATAAAGAAAAGTATTCTTCATTTTCTTATGTTGGATCTTCTGTGCTCAAAATTAAGAGAGATCCAAACATTAGATTGCTGCTTACATGTCTGTGGTTGCTTATAGCAACACAAAGTATCTCAGAATAATTCTTTCACTAGCATATGCTATCATGGCTTTCTCCTCAAGCGCTTGTACACATGGGATACGCAAAGTAAGCCTGTAATAAAGTAATTTTTTAAACAAGTTTATATTTTTTGACAGGGTTGGAAGATATGAACCGACACTTCTCAAAGGGAGACATTTATGCCGCCAACAAACATTTGAAAAAAATCTCATCGTAGCTAGTCATTAGAGAAATGCAAATCAAAACCACATTGAGACACTATCTCACACCAGTTAGAATAACCATCATTAAAAAGTCAGGAGACAACAGATACTAGACAGGATGTGGAGAAATAGAAATGCTTTTACACTGTGTGTGGTAGTGTAAATTAGTTCAACTACTGTGCAAGACAGTGTGGCGATTCCTCAAGGATCTAGAACTAGAAATAACATTTGACCCAGCAATCCCATTACTGGGCATATACCCAAAGAATTATAAATCATTCTATTATAAATACACAAGCACATGTATGATTACTGCAGCATTGTTCACAATAGCAAATACTTGAACCAACCCAAATGCCCATCAGTGGCAGACTGGATAAAGAAAATGTGTTACATATACACCATGGAATACTATGCAGCCATAAAAAAGGATGGGTTCATGTCCTTTGCAGGTACATAGATTAAGCTAGAAACAACATTCTCGGCAAACTAACACAGGAACAGAAAGCCAAACACTACATGTTCTCACTCATAAGTGGGAGTTGAATAATGAAAACACATGGACACAAGGAGGGGAACATCACACACTGGAGCTTGTCAGGGGCTGGGGGTTAAGGGAGGGATAGCATTAGGAGAAATACCTAATGTAGATGACGGGGTGATGGATGCAGCTAACCACCATGGCACGTGTATACCTATGTAACAAACCTGCATGTTCTGCACATGTACCGCAAAACTTAAAGTAAAATTAAAAAGTTCGTATTTTTTAATAAAACACTTGATGAGGTAACTTTATCTGCTATCAACTTTTAAACTCACAATTTACAGTTTTATTCTAACAATGAACTCCTTTGGGACTACTTACAGGGTGATTATAGGGATTAACCAAAGTTATTATATGTGAAATTAACTTGGTTAACAATAAAATGGTATACAAATTTAAAAATGTATTTACTTATGCACCCTAAGTCTTGATCCAGAAAGAAGTGAAGACCTACTACTTATACTTCTATTAGTACTGGTCATCTACCTTTTGGGTGGGAGTGAAACAACTCAAAATACTATCTTTAAACGTTTATTCTGACTGTACTTTCTCTCCAGTGTTCTCACACTGGAAAACTCCTGCCTTTGGAGAGCAGGTGTGCCTTCAGAAAGACAACAAATAGATACAAACTCTGTATATACATAAACTACATATTGCTACTTCTTTGGTAACACAATTCTGTCTCTGTAGCTACAAAAAATGAAAATTGGCCAGGCTCAGTGGCTCATGCCTATAATCCCAGCACTTTGGGAGCTCAAGGCGGGTAGATCACAAGGTCAGGAGATTGAGACCATCCTGGCCAACATGATGAAACCCGGTCTCTACTAAAAATACAAAAATTAGCTGGGCATGGTGGTGCGCACACTCCTGGGTACTCGGGAGGATGAGGCAGGAGAATCGCTTGAACCCGGCAGAGGTTGCAGTGAGCCAAGATAGCACCACTGCACTCCAGCCTGGGCGACAGAGTAAGACTCCATCTAAAAAATAAGAATAATAATAAACGAAAAAAAATATAGAAAAGAAAAAAATGAAAATTACCTTCACAACTAAGCATTGTTGAAATTATTGTACATTCTTCAAGTATTTTTTCTAAGGATCATGCATATTGTTTGAGAGCCTGTTTTTCTGCTATTTTTACATAACAATTTATTAAGAACATTTTTTCATGTTCATAAAATTCTTCAGAATCATACTTTTAAAATTAGAAATTAATGCATAGTAGTTCCATTTGGAGATAGCATCTTTGATTTACTTACTGTTATTTGTTTAGGTAGTTAAAATTTTTCACTTAATGAATTAAACATATACCTACCACATGGTATGGCCATTCTACTGCTTAGATGTTTACCAAAGGCAAAGGAAACATCTTCCCATACAAAATCTTGTATATGAATATTCATAGAAGATTTATTTGTAATACCCCAAGCTGCAAATGACCCGAATGTCTATCAGCAGGTGAACAGATAAAATGAAATGTAGTACATCCTTACAATGCAATATTCCTCAGCAATAAAAAGGAACAAACTACAATACATACTTCATAGATTGCTCTCAAAATCACAGACTTAAGATTGCATACACAACAACATACACTACATGATTTCATTTGCATATAATTCTATAAAAACTACAGTGGCAGTGGTTACCTATAGGCAAGAAGGGAAGGCGGGATGTATTCCAACGGGCCATGAGATAACGTTTGAGAGTAATGGAAATGTTCAGTATCTTGATTTTTTTTATTGTTTCATGAGTAGAAACTTAAATTAAAATTCATTTAATTTGAAATGAAACTGTTTATATGTAATGATGATTAACTGAATTCATAAATCTATTTTACAGCACTTGGCTTTATTGACTATATTTCTAGAGGCAATATTACTGGAGAAAATGGTATGAACTTGGTAAGGCTTTTGGCACATATTATAAAGCTGGCCTCCAATAGATTTTAATATTTAGAATCCCACTAGCAATATAAGTGTACACTTGTTTTCTGGCAATTGGGAAGCTATTTGTATTTGTGTAGCATTTTATACCCAGACAAGTTAAACTCACTTTGTAACTTTTGCAATTTCTTTCTGGATAAATTAGTAGGCAGAGCAGAACCAATTCATTCCTAATTGGGTAATGTTTGGCTCTAGAAATTAGCATTAGAGAATCAAAGACAAAAGAAATGATTCATGTACAGAACTGTCTGTTATTCAACACTGGTCTAGACACACCAAAAAGAATCTTCTTTGAGTTATCTAGGTTGTTACTGAACTCAAACTGTCCAGTCTTATGGAACTTGAACACATTCCCACAGCCCAGGAAGCTGGCCATGGAGATCAAGACAGGAATTTCATTTGCACTGAGTCGTATGAGTCTGAGAATCAGAATCTGAGCTAACAGCCCGGCAGATACCCACAGTCCATGAAATCCCACCTGGTCATCCCTATTGCTGACCTCACTAACCTTTAAACACTCATAACCTGGGGTTCTTCAGCAGCCACCAGAGTTTTTGTTCCTGCAGAAGACAGTTGTTAAAAATAACAGTCTGCATGATTTAATGGAAGAAGCTTAGGTTTTGGAGTTGATTTCAAATATGTCTCTGTACTAGTCGTTTCTCTGAGGCTAATTCAGGCAATAACATTTATCTTGAATGGTAATTGTGAGGATTAAATGAGATGATATATGTAAAAATTTTCCACAATGCTTGGTACAATATTAGGTAAATATTTTCTCCCTTCCTAGTTAAAAAATCAAGTGAATATGTGTAAGTCTTGCCTTCTAAAATAAAATGCTACTGTATCTTATACTTATCCAACCTGTATTTGGAAAAAATATGTAACATCTATGCAAATGTTTTGTAAAGTGTAGAGTGCTATCTGTATTTAAAACGCGATTTTTATCTTTCCCTTTGTACCCTGGAACACGTGGATCAAAGTTATCTCCTCAGAAACAAACAGAAAGCCTGTAGTGGTTGATCAATAAACAGTAGACAGCAAGTTTACAAAATTTTAATGCCAGAATGCCAAACTACTACATTAAAAAAAAAAAAAAAAAAAAAAAAAAAAAAAAACAACTGGTTGGACACAGTGGCTCATGCCTGTAATCCCAGCACTTTGAGAGTCCGAGGCAGGCGGCTCACAAGGTCTGGAGTTCGAGATCAGCCTGCCCAACATGATAAAACCCCACCTCTATTAAAACTACAAAAATTAGCCAGGAGTGGTGGCTCATGCCTGTAGTCCCAGCTACTCAAGAGGCTAAGCAGGAGAATCACTTGAACTCAGGAGGCAGAGGTTGTCGTGAGCCGAGATCGTACCACTGCACTCCAGCCTGAATGACAGAGTGAAACTCTGTCTCAAAAAAAAAAAAAAAAGAAGAAGAAGAAAGAAAGAAAGAAAAGAAAAGCCCTGGGCAAACTATATCCACTGGATAATTACGGTGTTTGCTAGTTCCTGCTGTTGGCAGTGGTTTGGACTCATTGTGAAAAACCTGGAATGGAGCCAGGCAATTTTATTTAAGGAAGGAAGGTTGTGGGATGAAATTTATTCACAAAAGCAGTAATGGCTACAGTTTCTAACAAAAGGGAGACTTGAAGAAAACGAGGCTTGCAGAAAAAGTCTTTTCTTACCCTTGATAACGAGGTCTATGTTGATAGCGACTGAATTTGAAACAGCTGACCTGCTGTTAACAAAATGCTCACATGGACTGCAAAGTGGGGAAGAAAAACAGATAGCCTTGTTTCCTAAGGGGCACCGAACATGCCTACACGCTATCTTCAAACCTTATGACAGCTTGGGAAACCTCTGATGTTACCCTGTATTTTTGGAAAGTGGGAAGCCAAAGAGAAAGAAAAAAAAAAAAAGAAAAATATCCTGGGAAACCATCCAAGTTTTAAAAACATCTTTTTTTCATGGCCCTCCTGCTGTGATTTCAACTCTCGGCAAAGAAGGACAATCAATAGTTATTTTTAGATATTTAACATACCATGAGATTGGCAATTAACCAAGGCAACGCTTCTGAGAATAATTCGCATCTATAGAATATGATGGTAACATTTGCATGAATGTGCTTCCCTCCTCTTAAGAAAATGTTTGTTAGATCATTATGAACTTTAATACCAGTCAGCCACGTATAAAGTTTGTGATTATTTGTCTTGCTGTAAATTGCATTCTTACCTTGTGTCCAGCCCAATGTGACAGAATGAAACATAAAGGACCAGAAAATCTGAGCAAGCGGACTAGCTAACAGCAGGTGTTAGGCAGCACCAAATCACTGCTCTTTTAAAAATATTCTCTTGTAAAATAGAGAAAAAGATGGAGTAGAACAAAAAGGAATGAGAAATACATAAGCAAAAATGAGATAATAGTTGGTAAGCTGTGCTGATAAAAGGTGAGAGAAAAATAAGATAATGTTATGGGCCATTACATGTAGAAACAGAATACAAAAGAAGGAGCTCTCCAGCAAGTAAATCATTCTTATTTTATTCTAAACAAGCATATAGGAAATAGCAAAGATGATTATCTCATGTTTAATAAGCAGCAAGCTGATTTTTTGTTTCCATTTTCTTTGAAGATGCAATTTTTAAAAATAGCTGTTTTCCTTTTTTTCCTGAGAGTGGGAGGTAGAGTCTCCACATTCTCTGCCGAAGTCACCCCATTTTCTTGTAATTGCAAGATCTGCTTCAGGGGTATGAAATCCATGGGAGAGAGATGCCAGGACATGAGCACATTGTGAACATCTGACCCCTGGTTGGGGGAAATGATGAAAAATTAATGGGTGCAGATGTGCCCATCCTGCAGTGGACAGATGTTCACTTTACACACCATTTAGAATTCCCTGGTGTGTTTGACTATAGGATGATGAACACAACAGCTAAATGATATGAGGAGCAGCAAAAATGCTAGAAAAAATACAGGTTTATGCTTGAGCATGGCAACATTGTTCTCCATCAGCTGGTACTGTGATAACTGAGAACCCTCTGTTTAGGACGGGGCAGAGGTCACACTGAAACTGACTGGGAATATCCTAACTCATGTGCTGGTCTCCTCAGAAAATGAGTCACTTTTTAATGTTTAGGCAGAGTCTAGGACCGGTGAAGGTTATTTGTTTAATTTGGTGACCACTGGCCACCATCCACTGACATTTATCAAATGAGCATTGTGGTCAGAGTAGGCTGGGCTTCTGGTACCATACTCCCTGGATTTTGTTTTCAAAATGTGTAGATATTGTGTAATATCCTTTCCAATAAACATGTAATCAAGTATGTTTTTTCTTGTATAACCTTACACATTTATAACTTCCAAGCAGAAAAAAAAATCTTCTGTGACAACATTTGTACCCAATTTGTTTAAACCCAACCCCACAAAGGTTTTAAAATAAGGTATAATACCAAAGATCTTTCTCATTCAATGAGTGTTTGGTGAATATTTACTACATGCCAAGGAATGTATTGAGGAGAATATCCTAACATATATTATGTAACATCTAATATATAATGCATACAATCATATATACAATATAATTACATGTTATTATCTAAACTTGTATTTGGTGCATTGCATATATGTAGCTACTTAAATTCTGTATGGAGGGTATTTGTGGATTGCCCAGTTGTTCAGTCCTCAGTTATATGGCAAAATCTGTGCAGCTATGTGTGAAGTGTGCTGAAAGGGACACTTGGACAATAATTGCAATAATATTTCAGAAAAAAAGATTAATATAGCCTAAAACAAACAAGAATGGCTTTGTGGAAGAGAAACAATAGAGAGAAGATAAGAGAGTGAGAGAAATGAATAGTCTATGTTGAGAGAGAGCCTGAAGAAACCTCTTTAATTAAGAATAGCCTCATGGCTGTTTGGGGGTCAGGGAAACATAGTAGCTTAGATAATAAGAGGCCATTGGCCATTTCTAAATAGTTAAGCAAAATGATAAACCAGTTTTAAGGAATCACTTCCCCAACTCAGGCCAAAAGAGGCACCAGATTAAATGAAGCATGGGGAATAACTCTATTAGAGGCAGCCTTGCACATGACAGTATCCTCACTCGAGGTCATTTGAGTTCACCTCTAGGTTGCTGAGCCATGAACCAAGAGTTTAAATCAGGAACCATATGTCCCCTCACTTTGTCCACATAGGGCTCTTTCATACAGCAAGCATGTTTGAGATGTCCCAGAAGAGGTCACTTTTGGAAAAACCAAAGTATGAAAATAGCATCTATGTTTAAAAGTTAAAGAAAGAAAATAAATATATCTGTCTGAAGAAAAGAAGGCTTGCTGATGAGATGGTAGTTTGTTTAGGTTCACTACTAAAACTGGAAAAAGAGGATAGATGCTTAAATCAAACAATGCAGGAAGTAGGATCAAAGTAAATGTGTCATTACAATAGATTAGAACCCTAGAACATTCTAAAAGAACAATATTTGAAATCCAATTCCTTTAAAATAGGACAGCTATCCCTCTAACTGGAAGTTTATTCATTTTCTCTAAAGACAGATGAAATGAATGAATGAATGAACGACTGTTTGGAGCTTTCCTGAGGAAATGGAATCTTAGAAGACTAAGGAACAAAGACATACAGTAAAGTCCACCTTGCATTTCTCAGATCACATAAAGTTTTCTGCCTCCTTATTCCTCTTCCTGATGTATCATAACATCCTCAGGTATTTCTTTCACAGCCATTATAGATAATTTGTATTTTTTTTTTTTTTTTTTTTACTAGTATAGCACTTCTTCCCAAACAAGAAGGCATGATCCTGAATGCAGGGGCCTGGTCATTACCTCCCCAACATATAATGTCTGTTTTGTACATAGTAGAAGCTCACTAAATACTTATGGAAAACAGCAGCACGCATGTCTTTGCTTAAGTGATGAGGGAAATGAAGTAGGATGGAATGGAAATACAGGATTCTCTCTTCAGAAAAGTCTTACTGGAATTACTCCAATTTTCTGCTGCCTTTTGCAGTAACATGGAGGGCAGAGTGGCAGCCAACATTCCTCTGATTGTAAACTCAGACGCCGCGTAGGCTATCCCCTTCTAAGTTTCTTGACAATCGTTAGGTGTCTCCTGGTCTGATGCTTTCGGCTTGAGGAGTTGACTGCCTTTCCTGAATTTTTTTTTTTCTCTTCTATTATGCTTGTCTGATGTGACTCTTACACTTTAATGCCTTAGAGATAAAATGGTCTCTGTCAGTCTGCACATCTCACGCCTGGAAAAAGTTTTACTGCTTCATAAAATCCTGTAATGCCCCAGTGTTTAAAAAAGATCTATCACTCTATCAGTGTGTCTTTATGGGCTCTGTGTACCTTTTTTTTTTTTTTTTTTTTTTTTGCAATGCAAGGTTGGTTCCTGAAGCAAAACAGAGACAGAGATAAATGGATTTTTGTATGCTGACAAATGTCAAGATCCCAGCTCAGTTTATGCTGAGGTGGTATTAAATAGCTAAAGCAAATTGTAGAATATTTCACGGGCAATAGCATTAAGCACTAGGAAGGAACTGTAATATAAAATTTCCTCTTTATCAGTGATTACAGAAATATAACTATTTCATTCACTGGTTTGGGTTGGAGGATCTTCATAGTTGCTGTTTCTCAATTGTTTTTCCCTCCTGACAGATGCTCAGAGGCCCCATGCCTGATGAGTCAGTGGACAGGGGACATTGAACATGACCTGCTTCTGCCACCTGTTTTACACCAAACAACTCCGTGTGGCCTACAAAATCTTTTAAAGGCACCTTTTCAGGGTGTAAGCTGCAGGACGATATGTCAGATTTCAGACATGAAATTTATCTCTCTCATCTATTTTAGGACCGTGTTAGCCACAAGCTGAAGATTTTTGTCAAGGATGTGTTTACATAAGCGTGTGTGTGTGTGTGTGTGTGTGTGTGTGTGTGTGTGAGTATGCAAACAGGAACATGTGTGCACTGGGGATGTCTGTATGTATGCAGGTAACCCCGAGTGGCCTGGTGAAAAGGCGTCTTATCCACAGTGTGGGAGGTCTCAAGTTGCTGCTTCTCTTTGAGAAGCTGCTCAATCACTGCCTGTAATGGCTGTGAGTGTGGCAGCAATTCAGTCTCCTATCATCCCAGGCAGGGATGCAGATGCAGGGAGAATAAGAAAACCATCACCTCTCGTGTGGCCAGAAAAGTGGGAATAGCTCGATTACTTGTTGGTGGTACTCATACTGAACAAGCATGTAACTGCCACTTCACTTCCTATCTCTCTACGATGGTACATAGAAACCTTACTTTTGGAAGCTTTCAGGAAGTAAATGAGCATCTGTTTCTGCACTGCTGAACAATTTGTTGTGTTTTGTTCAGAAAGTATTTACTAGTTTATGCTCTGTGCTTTGATAACAGCTATGATGAATAAACATATAACACTAGTGACAAAAAAATGGGAGTGGGTGCGGGAATACTTGGATACTTTTAGCCAAATAATGCAAATAACACAGAAAGCTGGCACACAGGAACCAGGCAGCTCCTCCAAGGATGTTCCCTTGAAATCGGATCCATCCCACAAACTTTGCATCTCTATCGCTTGCCAGTGTGCACTGAGCAAATGCGTAGGACACCCCCTTTGCTTGTTCTCCTCAGGGTGCAGGATCAAAAACCAAAGCATAAAACACAAACACGAGCCACAAAAGAATTTATTTCTGACCCCCAAAGATGTGATTTTCAAAAAGGAAAGAGAAGTAATGGTCTGTTAGTATTGATAAAAAGTGTGTGTAGTGGGAGGAAAGTAGAAAAAATGTTATGTGCTTTCCAGGGTTATTGCATCAAGAAAGAGAATATGTGTACATGAACTTTGTGAAGTGGATTGCACATTACAAGGTAGTCATTATGCATTAGGTGTGAGGAGTGCAGACAAATGACAGATAGGAAGCTGACTCAGGGGTAAGTGATGCTTGCAGAAAGAGTGCTGAAGAGGAACATCTCCTGATTGGGAGCATGTACATTGCCTGCTTAATCTTGATGTTCTCAGCCCCATGCTCCTCCTACTCGCAAAGCACCAAGCACTGACCAACACAAATTGGCACCCAATAAAAGCTGAGGTTTATGACTCTTTTTAATATTATTAGCATTGAAATTCTAATTATTACCTTGTATTCTCTGGAAAGCAGTATCAGACCCCCAGCTGAAGTCACTCCAGGATGTGACACAACAAATGACTAGAATAAAGACATTAATTTACAAGCAATCCAACCATAAGTGATGCTGAAAACCAAAAAGCACATATTGCAGTCTTTACACCAACCTATTTGGGTGTGGGGAGGGCTTTTCTGCTCCTGCATTAATGAGCTCCATTCTGGTTGCTATGTGTCAAGGAAGATATGACACAGCTGGAGTGTCAGTCCTTGCCTGAGGACCAGCTGTCACAAGGATCAAAAATCTGCTGTCTTGAGCATGAGTCAATAATTGCTGAGACTGCCATCCTGTTACAATAGGGTCTGATTAATCTGCTGCTTGGGTAGGTCTTCCCAAGAATGGCTCTTCCCTCTAATCCTGTGGGGAGAACACAGTCTCCATGCCTACATTTCTGTCCTGGCTTCTGGTCTGTTCACTGGCCTCTTTGAGTGGTGGGAGCCTAGCCCAGTTCTGTGACTTGAGTCCTCTCCCTCTCTGCAGAGGATGGACACAGCTAACAGTGCCTTCAGCTCAACTTGGGGCCCAGGTTCATTCAAAAATTTCTCCAGATGGTCCTGTTCTGAATTGTTTTTCCCCACTTAGATTTACAATGAGTAAGCACTGAAAAATGTGTTGTTGAAAAGCTAGTAAAGCATGTTCTACTTCAAATGTGGAGGTTTGAATTTTTATTTTCTGCATAACTAAAAGGCTTATTTTAGAGTTCCCCCAATCAAAGACTTTGCTAAAATAGTTATGATGAAGAATTCCCATCCTAAAGCAGAAGCAGAAAATTGTTATCTGGGGGAGATCATGTTCTTTTGGGAGAGGCTTCTTTTTCTTTTTCTTTTTTCTTTTTTTTTTTTTTTTTTTTTTTTTTTTTTTGAGATGGAGTCTCACTCTATCACCCAGGCTAGAGTTCAGTGGCCCAATCTTGGCTCACTGCAACCTCCGCCTCCTAGGTTCAAGCGATTCTCCTACCTTAGCCTCCCGAGTAGCTGGGATTACAGGTGTGCGCCACCACACCCAGCAAATTTTTGTATCTATAGTAGAGACAGGGCTTCACCATGTTGGTTAGGCAGGTCTCGAACTTTTGACCTCATGATCCACCTGCCTTGGCCTCCCAAAGTGCTAGGATTACAGGTGCGAGCCACCACATGACCTGGGAGAGGCTTCTTAACGTAAGCTGAAGGATGAGGAGGAAAATGGACCCAACTCCACTTCTCTGTTTGGTCCACTGAATTGGATTGGGAGCTCTATGACTGAGTGAGGAGCTCTCTTAATTGTGAAACTATTTATGAGAAAAATCTGTGGGTCTCTAGTCTTAAGCAAAGCTCCTTTGATAGACAACAAAACATGACACAGTTTTAGTAAGAACGTTGCTCTCTCTGCTTCTGTGCAGAACTCAGGTCTCCTTTGGTTCCCTGAGAAATGGCAGCTTTGGGATGGACCAGCTGAGACTGCACCCCTGTCTGAGTTATTTCAGTCTCCTGACAGTCACGCTGAGAAGTGGGGTAGGGGAGACTTCATGAGATGTAACAAGTGGGACCAATGTAGAAGAAGATGTATGTCATGTGGTGTTTGTAGCCAAATGATTGGTCTTTGGGCACATGGGCGGTACCACTTAAGGAACCACTGGGAAAATTGAAGAGGGTAAATATCATGCTATTTTGATGCTACAGGGCCAAGAGAACTTGACTTGCACCTAAGGCCACAATTCTACCACCTGTTTGATGAAGACAGATTGTTCCTGTTCGGTGAATCTTGCTGTTCATTAGTTATGGGCATTGAGATTATCAGCACCAATTTTCATCAACCTCAAGCCTGCTTTGGGTGTTATTTAGGTTGGATCTGCTGATAGACACTTCTACAAGATTAATTCCTTGAACCACAGGCAAAACATTGTTCCATTTCTGGGGTCGAAGTCTATAGATTCATAATATGGAATACAGTTGGAAAGAGAATCTGAAATGCTTGAGAGATTATAGGTTTAAGAGCTACCATGTGAAGGGAGATAAATGGTGAAGAGTCTAAAGTATAGAAAGACAAGGCAAAAGGTGATATAAACACATATCTGTGAAAAAGCAAAGTGTATAGATAAGATAGACATGTATTTATAAAAACACAGGCTAAAAAATTAGGAAGCTCCATTGAAAAGTTAAAACAAAGGTGTGTAACAGAAATAGTATGCAGTTCACTAGTATCTCAACATAGAAAGTAATACATAATTTATCAAACTTTTCATAGAGCCTTCAGCCATTTTTTTTGTGCAGTGTTGAAAATATATTTTAAATTTTTGAGTAAGGAGTTAGCGTAGAGGGTTATGATCTGGGGTTATCCACAACTTTTGAGTTGATGCCAGGGACAACGAACATTTTCCCTCCACATTGTGTCTGATGCCATTGTCTTAGAAACATTTTGGTTCCATAAACCATAGAAAGAATCAGAGTTAATGTTTACAGTTATTAGGGTTTTTTGTTTTAGCACCATTTTAATAATTCGGGAACTTGATCATCAGCTTTCAAATAGCACAAGAATTAACTTTTAAGCGAGTCTTGCAACAAACTAAAGCCCTGTGGTTGGGTAAAACATATTGGCTACATTAATTCAACTGGTTAATTTCTCAAATATGATTCTACATTTCCCAGAAATAAACATGTTTAGTATATTTAGAAATGTTGAGCTTCAATCCAACAAACATTTATTGATCCGTTAATATCTTCCAGGCCCATATGCTAGCACTAAAATTTAGAGCCGAACAGGATGGGACCCTGCTTACAGTCTTTGAACCTACAGAAAATATTCAGAACTGTCTTTATTTCCTCATTGAGTTTTCTAATTTTCTCTCAAGAGATCTAGAACTATGAAGTTGACATTACAGATTCTAGAGACAAATTTATTAAATGCCTCACCTCAAACTTTGATCTACTCTTCGAAAAATATTCTTACCATTATCTTAGGAGGACTTTCTAGCCATAGGGCCAGAATTGCTATTAATGCTGCTTAAAGTGTATCATTTGAGCTTCCTGTCTCAAGTAAGGCAGAAAGGGGAGAGTTTGAGATGCGGGGAAGGGAAGAGAGTAAGAGAAGTAGTTTCCTTTCAAAACAGAAAGAAGGAAGGACAGAGAGAAGGAGGGAGGAAGGAAAGAAGGAGAAAAGAAAAAGGCAAAGAAGCGAGATACTCTGTACACTGTACATATTCTGGGTGTTGGGAAGTCATACTTAATGAGGATAACCTTCAGACCTCTCTATGCTTTTAAGCAAAAGTCAATTTATGTGATCACTCTAAAATTGAGTATCTGTCTATATTAGAAAAGTAATCTAATGTCATGACCAAGAAATGCCAAAAATATTGGTACAGTTAAATTAGTATCTAAAATGTTATGAATGTGTTTGTGTTTCCTAGTTTAAAATATGCTAGCATGAAATACGCATTTACAGCTCAGAATAGCATACAAAAAGGGAAATTCTGCTAAATTTTTGGTAAAAAGCTAGTAAACATGCTGAATCTGCTTGATTTCCAGGATGTCTCAGGACAATGTATATTAGAATTTAATGAAATTAAGTGAGATTTTTAAACAGTAGATATGTGATAAATAGAAAAAAATTGTTACTAAGAGGAGAAGTGTGAAATTGGTAAGTAGTCATAGTTAGAACAGTTGATTAACCATTCCTAAGAGCTTTGTACTAGTTAAAATATGCAAATCTTTAAGACAATAGCTAAAAGTTCCCTTTGTTTCCCATGGCTGTAGTAATTTGGCCAATATAGAAAGAAAGTGAATTTCTATAGTTGAAATTATACCTATCTTTTGAAAGAAAATGAGTTAGCCCTAGAGAGTATTTTCCAGAAGACTGAATGGAGAAAAAATTATATTGTTACTCCAGTGAGGAATTCCTAGAGCCTCTACCAGCTCCAAACTTCCAAGTGTTAATATGTGATACTAATACGTTAGCACTGGAGAAATTAGCTTCCCTGGAATGAATAGCTGCTTAGTGAGAGAACTCCTTAGCACCAGTTCAATGCCTTTTGCACTTCACTTTGTTGCCTCTCACTCCCAACTGGATGCACAAGACTTACCTATGCATGCTACAAATTACTTCTTGAGAATTAGCTTAAAATTCAATTATTGCTTGATACAAAAGTGATTTGGTGGCCAAGTATGTCTTAGAAAAAGGAAGTTTTGACATATCATACATATACCCCATTTTATTTGTTTTACAGGGAAGAATGGAGATAGATTCTTTACGAATCAAGAGATTGAAATTGTCCTGTTTTGATGTAAAGTTAGAATCTCTCTTATTCCTTTTTCCACAGCCACTTTAGAGGAAAAGTTATGACAGCTCAGGCAGATGTGTAAATGCTTAGGCTTTTGACTTAAATAAAATTTCCTATGTTGCAACTCCAAACTTAGTGAATCTGAACAATTTGCTTAAGTTACCAAGGTCTCAGCTTGGATATCTCTAAAACAAGATTCATAGTACCACTCTTACAGAAATGTTATGAAGATGAAATAGCATATGTGAAACACTGACATAAATGATGTATCAAGTAGACATTCAATAAATGATTGCTCTCATATCTTTTTTCCAATATGAAACATTAATATGATTAATTTATAATTAATATTGGTTGCCTGGAGTTTTCTCTTTTCTTTTTCTTTTATTATTATTTTTTTAATTAATGAGCTCCTTTTGGTTTTGTGCAAAGTTTATCTTAGGGAGACACCAGTTTTCACATGAATGTTCTTACCTACAACTGTTTTTATCATAAGCTAATTTAGGAAAAGAATGGGGATTCATGGGACGCAGAGGATGCTTTCATAAGCTTTGTCACTAAATACAGTGAGGGTGTAATCATGTCTCCCTGAGCAGGGGTGCAGGACTCAGGCCAGAAACCACCCAAAGAGTGTCAGTGCTGGCATATTCTGCTGAAGGGATGCAATCAACATTAATCCTTGAATATTACTTACAGAGTTTCTGAGGAAGAAAATGTGATTAATCCACACAAAAAAGAAAAAAAAAAAAAACCATTTCTCAACTGAGGGGAAAAATTCCTTTGAGCATAAACAGATTGCACTATTTATACATGAAATATTTTTGCATCTATAAACTTACCATGCTCAAGTATTCTAATTAATCGTGGTTGTTGCCAGGGAAACCAAACTAACTCAATTATAGGTCTGCAGGAAGGTGCAGTGTATTTATGATTGTGAAGCAGGTAGTTTTCTGTGCAAAAACTAAAACTGAACAGATGCTTAAAGATTTTAAATGTTCTACAGAACACATTGTTATCTAGACAGATTTCCTTAAAGAATCTCTTGATTTTCTTTCTTCATAACAACTTGGTTTGGGAATATGGACAGTGAATGTGATAGATTATAAAGAGATAATGAGGAACATGATCCACAATAAAACCACAGGAAATGACTGAATTAGGAGCCTGTGAGTTGCACTGAAAGAGAGCCATAATTCTACCCCATTTGTGTTTGGCTACCTTATCTAAAACCCAAGATCTAAATAATACAAGAAGTAAGATGGACACAGCTTTTAGGGAAAAAAATTAAAAACAGAACTAGTGAGTTTAGCTAAAGTAACTGTTAGAGGAAATTGTGGAAAATTGATCACTTTTGGCTAGAGGACCCAGGAATGTCCACACCTGCATCTATAACAACCCCTCTTCTCATAAACATCTCATGCACTGAAAAGAACTACTAGCAAATGAGACCAGTGGAAGATGAGGGAGAAAGTTTGATCAGGTTTGAGAAATTTTCTAACATGCCATTTTCATTAAGTAAAGCTCTTGTCATTATTATTAAAACCCATTGTTTTATTTTTATAACTTGGATGACCCTGATTTTTCCTCACTATATTATTAAAGTTATTAGCATTATTAAAACTATAAGTTATGCAATTGTTTTCAGAAATATATAATTTCACTTACCATATAAATAAAAGACTCCTTTTCTGAAGCCTAGACTACCGTCTGCCCATCAATTCATTCCCTCATTTATTCAATTAAAAATCATTTTTTGATTTATTTCTCCATGCTTGGTCCTGTGCTACATCTTGGGTATACAATAATGAATAGAATTTCTACATAGTGAATTTATAATATGACTAGGGAGATGAATCATAAACTGATAATTTTAGAAATAAATGTTTAATAAATTAGAGCTTTGGGAGTAGGTCTTAGAATGACTTGACCAGAGCTCAAAGCTTAGTCTATTCTGTCTTCATAAAAAGCCATCCTCTGGATGAACTGCCACTTTTATCATTAATTTCATTATGTACAGTAATGTTCTTGCTTTAAAGTCTACTTTTTATACTACTGATAGGCTCAAATTATCTTTCTGTTAGTGCTACAATCTTTCTGTATCATTTTTTAAAGGAATAATTTAAGGTATATCTTTTATAAGTAGCATATAACTGAATATATTCTAAAATCAATCTGGTAATCTAGTTTTTAATTGGAATATTTATTCTTTTAAATTTAATGTAATCACTTATATATTTGGTTTCAAACATACCATCTTGATACTTGTTTTCATTTCACCTATTGTATTACTTTTCTTCTTCTCATCTCTTCTTTGGATCAATTAGTATTTTCTCATCATTATTCAAATTTCCCAGGCTATTAGTTTGCAAATTATACATTTTTAATTATTCATCTTATGTTATCCTAGAGGTAATAAAATGAATCCATAGCTTGTTAAAATCTCGTATAAATTGAAATGTTTACCACTTTCCAGACAATGCAAAGACCTAAGAACACAACTCCCTTTACTTGTCTTACCTTTTGGCTAATTTTGTTACTTCATATTTCATTTGTATTCTGACTCAAGACTGATTTCATGGAATCGGTATTTCTGATTTTGTTTAAGAACATTATTTATTGACTGAGCCACGCTGACCTCAGTGGGTGAATCCACTGGAGTTTTGTGCTCACAAGTGTTCCAGAGAGCACTGAGTCAAACATTTCTTCTGCCTGACTTCCTTCTTTTTCTGTATTATATACCATTCATTCATTTATTCATTTATTTAAGATTCAGTGGGTATATGTGCAAATTTGTTACATGGTTACATTGTGTGATTATGAGGCTTGGGGTATGGATGGTCCCAATACCCAGATGGTAAGCATAGTATCCAATAGGTAGTTTTTTAGTCTATGTCTCCCTCCCTCTCTTCTCCTTCTAGTAGCCCTCAGTATCTCTTGTTCTTATCTTTATGTCCATGTGTATTCAAAGTTTATCTTCCACTTATAAGTGAAAACACGCAATATTTGGTTTTCTGATTCTGCATTAACTGGCTTAGAATAATGGCCTCTGTCTGCATCCATGTTGCTAAAAAGGACAAGATTTTGTTCTTTTCAATGACTACATAGTATTCCATGGTGTATATGTACCACATTTCCTTTATCCAGTCTATCACTGATGGGCACCTACGTCGAGTCCATGTCTTCACTGTTGTGAATATTGCTGTGGTGAACATGTGAATGCATGTATCTTTATGGTAGAATAATCTATTTTCCTTTGAATATATACTTATGAATGGGGTTGTTGGGTTGAATGATAGTTCTACATTTTTTGAGAACTCTCCAAACTGATTTCCACAGTGGCTGAACTAATTTGTATTCCCACCAACTATGTATAAGCATTCCCTTTTTTTCAGCAGCCTCTCCAGTGTCTGCTATTTTTTGACTTTTAAATAATAGCCATTCTGACTGGTATGAGATGGTATCTCATTATGGTTTTGATTTGCATTTGTCTGATGATTAGTGATGTTGAACATTTCTTCACTCTTGTGTATCTTCTTTTGAGAAGTATCTGTTCATATTCTTTGGCCATTTTTACTTGCATTATTTATTTTTTGCTTATTGATTTAAGTTCTTTGTAGATTCTGGGTATTAAACCTTTGTCAAATACATAGTTTGCATATATTTTCTTACATTCTGTAGGTTGCCTGTTTTACTCTGTTGATAATTTATTTTGCTGTGCAGAAGCTCTTAGGTTTGATTAGGTCCTACTTGCCAATTTTTGTTTTTGTTGCAATTGCTTTTGGAGACTTAGCCATAAATTCTTTGCTAAAGACAATGCTGAAAAGGGTATTTCTTACATTTTCTTCTAGGATTTTTATAGTTTGAAGTCTCATATTTAAATCTTTAATCCATCTTAGTTTTTATATATGGTAAAATGTAGAGGTTGAGTTTCATTCTTCTATATATGGCTAGCCAGCTATCCCAGTACCATTTTTTGAAATAATCCTTTCCCCAATGCTTATTTTTGTTGACTTTATTGAAGATCAGATAGTTGTAGGTGTGCAGTCTTATTTCTGTGTTCTTCTCTATTCTGGTCTAATAGTCTGTGTCTGTTTTTGTACTAGTACCATGCTGTTTTGGCTACTGTAGCCTTGTTGTATAATTTGATGTTGGGTAATATGATTCCCCTGGCTTTGTTCTTGCTTGGTTAGGATTGTTTTGGCTATTTGGGCTTTCATTTGGTTTCATATGAATTATAGAATAGTGTTTGCCACTAATGCAAAAAATGATCTTGATATTTTGATATGGATAGCATTGAATGTATACATTGCTTTGGACATTATGGCCATTTTAACGATACTGATTCTTCTAGTCCATGAGCATGGAATATTTTTCCATTTATTTGTGTCATTACTGATTTCTTTCAGCAGTGTTTTATAGTTTTCCTTGTAGAGAGGATTCACCTCTTGTTAGATGTATTCCTAGATATTTCAATTTTTTTTATGGCCATTATAACTGGGATTGTGTCTCTCTCTCTCTCTCTCTCTCTCTCTCTCTCTCTCTCTGTGTGTGTGTGTGTGTGTGTGTGCGTGTGTGTGCGTGTGTGTGTGTGTGTGTGTGTGTGTGTGTGTGTGTGTTTATGGTGTGTTTTGAGAAAGGGTCTCACTCTGCTACCCAGGTTGGAGTGCAGTGGTGTGCTCACTGTAGCCTTCAATTCCTGGGCTCAATGGATCCTTCTGCCTCAGCCTCTCAAGTAGCTGGGAATACAGGAGAATGCCATCAAACCTTGCTAATTCTCCTCCTCCTCCTCCTTCTTCTTCTTCTTACTCTTCTTCTTCCTCTTCTCTTCTTCCTTCTCCTCCTCTTCCGCCTCCTCCTCCTCCTTCTTCTTTCTTCTTCTTTCTTCTTCTTCTTTTTTTAAGAGATGGAGTCTTGCTATATTGCCTAAGCTAGTCCTGAACTCCTGGGTTCAAGTGATCCTCATGTCTTGGCCTCTCAAAATGCTGGGAATATAAGCACGAGTGATTGTGCCTGGCTGGGATTATGTTCTTAATTTGATACCTTGCTAGAAACTTATTGGTATGTAGAAGTACTACTGATTTTTGTACATTTATTTCATAGGCTGAAACTTTACTAAAGTCATTCCTATATATTGATTCACATATTTTCTCTTCTGGTTTCTCTTCATTTTTCCTGATTTTCCATGTTTCAATCTGGGAGCATTTTCCTTCAGCCTAAATTACTTACTTTCATAGTTCTTTTAGTACAAGTCTAGTGGTGGAAAACATTCCCTGGTTTGGGATTTTGGTTGTTTGAAAACACTTTTATTTAATACATGAGAGATATTTTTACTGGGCATAGAATTCTATGTTGGCAGTTATTCTGCCACCTCCATTGTTTTCAGGACTACTTTCATTGCCTTCTGTCTTCTATTTTATTGTTGCTTCTTCAAAGCATATATGTATTTTTTTTTCCTCTGGCTGCTTATGAATTTTTATTTATTTTTATTTTTTTATTTTTAGAGATGAGCTCTTGCTATGTTGCCCAGGCTGGACTCAACTCTTGGCTTCCAGTCTCAAGTGATCCTCTCCTACCTCAGCCTCCCCAGTAGCTGGGACTGGCTCATGCCACATGCTTGGCTGAAACTATTTTCTTTTGTCTTTGGTCCCTAAAAGTTCTACCATGATAGAGCTAAATGTGGCTTTCCTTGTAATTGACCCACTTGGGAAAAAAGGGAGATTTTTGCTTTGGTGGTCTGATTTTTAAAATATCAGTTTTTATAAATATCTTGGCCAATATACTACTTTTCTCTCCTCTTTCCTCTCCTATTACATATGTATCATAGCTTGTCACAATATCCTGTCTCCTATATCTTTGCTTTTTTCTCTGGTGCTTCTCTTGTTCTAACTTGAGTTTACTCTTCGCTTCTTCTGTTGTGTCTAATCTATTTTAAACTCATCTATTAAGTTGTAAATTTTGATTGTTGATGTTTTTATTTTTTCAGATGTAGAACTTTCATTTGGCTTTTAATAGATTCCAGTTTCTGGTGAAATTTTCTATCATCTGCTAGGATTTTGAACATATTATTAATAGATTTTTTTATATCTTGTACTTGCTAACTATAATATCTGGATAATTGAATAATCTGTTTGTACTGGGTATTTTCAGATCTTGTTTGCAGTCATTTGGTACTTCCTCCCAGCATACCTAATAATTCCTGACTGAATGCCAGACATAATTATAAAGAAGCATATGGATATTTTAAGGATCTGTCTCAGGTTGTCATTCTCAAGAGAAGATTTACTTTTGTTTGGGGCCTGGCAATTAGAGTTTATGTCTGAATTGTTTCTAGTTTGGATTTTGGAGTTTCGTGACAAAAGATCTAGCTTTGGTTGTTCTTATTCCTAAAATACAGTCCTTTTTGGTCTTAAACAATAGTCTGAGGTGCTCACCAAGGACCTTCCAACTTGGTGGGTCCTGAAGGATATTTTTGTTACTCCATTCCCATGAGACTGTTAAAAGTTTTGGTAAGTTTTGTAACCTCTTAGTCACTGATTTGCCTTGTGCTCTTTTTGTCCTGGACACTTGACAAATGCTTTGAAGAGAAAAACACTTGTCTCAATAGTCTTCTTGCTGGCATCCCAAACTTCAAGTTCTGGCTGATACAAGAACGTCACAAAGCCTTCAAACACAAGTTTTTAAAATTGCCCAGCTTTTCTAGTTTTTGTCAAATGGACAGTTTGTTTGCAACCAACTCCTCCATTACCAGAAGAAAAAAATAATCATTTCTTTATTTTCATTTCTCTAATTTTCCACATTTATTTAAGCTTCACTGACAGGTCAGAATCATGTGCATATTTATCCTACCTTTTATTTTCCACTTTGTGTTATTTCCTTGAAGAGGAATCAGAATTTCCACTGAGTTTTTTGTTGGTTTGTTTTATCAGGATTTATCATTCATAGATCTGTTGGCAAAAATGTTTGTCAGACTTTATTCAGCCCCTTAGTAGGCAGCTTTTTTATAATCTCCATAGTGAGATAATTCCTTGGACTGAATAATAATTTTGCTTCTAACGTTTACGTGGATATCTCTTATGCAAAGTCATTTGATAGCTATTTCTGTTTCTCTTGACTCTAAGGTACCTTTCGCCTGGACTAATCTACCTGTACTTCTGTTCCCACCCAAGCAGATACTTGCAGAGGATGGAAGGCCATTTTTGACATATGCCTAAATCTACCTACTGGCAGGACAGTTTTCCATAGTGTAGCTGAAATAACTGGAAAACAAATAAATTGCTCAACAGGAAAAATTAAAAAATGAATTTTAACCAGTTCTGTGGTATTCACCTCTCTAGATCCTCCAGAGGGGTTTCTCTGGTGACTTGAAAAGAGATAAAATGAATCCTAGATATTGTTGGTATGCTGTGAGACAAGAAAGTGGTTATGAGATACTCCTTATTTTAATAGCATTCAGGAAAGGGACTGTATTCCGTAGTTTGACCAACCTGGCTTGACAGCACATCACATAGTGCCTTTGACAGCACCAAGGATTGGAAAATGGAATTGCAACTATCGGGCATTGAGTTATGTTTTAACATTTAGTTATAAAGGCCATGTCATGCCCTCAGAGATGCAGCAGGAGTATTCGGCCTGACATTTTGAATTTCAAATGCAAATTGGAAAGTCCAACCCAAACTAGGAAAGGACAATTCATGTAGATTGACTAAGTTCAGTATTCAGAAATGTCTCATTGGTTAGGCCAATCAAATCTCCCAAAGGCTCTCATTTTACTATAAACTATCACCCACAAAAACGAAGAAAAATTTCAATTAATTCATCTGAGCAATATCTCAAGAGTACTACTTGAATACCTTATTTGCCAGAGGTTACTGATAAGATCTATCCACATGACACAAGCAAATTATGCTACACTAATACAGTTTGCTTCACAATGAAATTATTTCACAGATTTTTTTTTAATTAACGCTATTCAAAACCTCCCAGTAATGCTACCCATATTAAATAGAATTATTTTTTTCAAAGCCCCTACCCTGTTATCACCATGTTTCACAGTAGTTAAGTACTTTGCCCAAAATCACAGTTTGAGGAAGTAATAAAGTTAAGACTAGTGCTTGGTGGTCTGGTTTCCATTTCATTGCTGTTGCCACTACTTCAGTAGACAGTGCAATTGCACACCACATACAAAGTACTGATAATGAGAAATGAGAAAATACATAGTTTAGCTGAAACATGAGTCTATTCTTTTCTGTTTAATAAGACAAGTGTGTAGATAGGAAGTACCGATTGGCCAATAGAGGCACTGGCTTTGCCAGTAGATCAAAGCCACTAGAAACTTGTTCCGTCTTTAGTGATCCCTCTAGGACACCACTTTGATAAAGTTCCTTTTCCACTTAAAACCCTTTAATGGCTCCTCATTTTCTAGGCTAAAGTCTACCTTCTGTTGCACAGCTCACGACTGCTTCCCCCGCCGCTGCCCCTTTTCCCTTTTTATGGTACATTGAATGTTTCTTGCCTTCTTAACCACTGGGTCTGCAACTTTGCAACTCTCCTTCCTTCTTGCCCTTTGCCCAAATTCCTTCTTAGTCATATGGTTTCTGCTGTTGCTACTCTCTCTAAGAAGCACTTTGTTTGAGAGGCCAAGGTGAAAGGATCACTTGAGTGCAGGAGTTAGAAACTACCCTGGGCAACATAGCAAGGCACCCTTTCTATTTTTTTTTTTTTAAGTATTTTGTATGTCACAGATCTAAATTAGATGCATCTCCTGTGTTTTCAGGTACCCAGTACTTGTCTTACCATAGACATCATAATAGGCATGATAATTGTCTATTTGTCGATTTTATTTATCCATCATTCTCTATGGACTATGTGTGTAGAATCCCAGTCTATCTTGTTCTTCATTTTATTCTGCATTTAGCACCCTGCCTGGCCTATAGGAGCACTCTGTGTATCTGAAGAATGAATAAATAAAAACATTCTAACACTTTGAGAAAGGCTTTCAATGAGCACAGATATTCACGGGGACAAATGTACTCTGATCTATGATTCATTATGTCAAGCTATTTTCTGTACATTATCTCTCAGAGCTATTTTTATGGAAATTTTTTTTTTTAAAAAAGCTCTTGTGATGGATTGCCTTAGCATTCACCAATATTCAGTGCTCCTCCCTGAGGATGTATATCCTCTCCTGTTGAAGTCAGATATGGTCATGAGGCTCCCCTTACCAATGAAATGGGAACACAAATGACAAGTGTGACTTCCACATAGTAAATCCATAAACTAGCTTATGGTGGTTTGCCATGTAATTGATGATTGATGGGTTTCAATAAGGCCTTTTTTTGGCCTCAGACATTGTCAAACAGAGCCCCAACTAACTTGGGCTGGCCATGTAGTATAAGAGATAAATAGAAGTTTTTGTGACTATAAAACATTGAGATTTTCTTGTGTGTGTTACCATGGCACACTCTAGTTCTCACTTATAGAGATCCATGCAACCTAGTTTGAGGTAAGAGGAGCGTCATGAAAATATTCAATAAGGAATCTTAGGCATATCCTAGATTAGAACCAGGAACAGTTAGCTTGCACTGGAATCGGAAGCTAAACCATCAGAAACTAGGGCTATTTTATTAATATCCTAGGAGCTGTATATAGCCTCTCACATTTCTGCATCTCTCTGCTTACTCATGACTATTTATTTCTCCCTCAATAAATGTTATATACTGACTCATCATACATAGGATCCAATGGGGATGATACCAGCCTTGGTCTGATCTTACAGCTCAGAACCCTACCAACTGCCACCTCTCTCTAAGTCTCTTGATTTATTTTATTGAGAGAAATATTAATAATTCTAGTGCCTCTTTTCAACTAGGTCGCAAACTACATGTCACTGGCTAGTCAGTGTTACTGGTTACTGGTTTACAGTTTGCCAAATCACTTGTGCCTCTGTGAGTGTGCTGAGGAGGTTGGTAGTAGTTTAGTAACATGCTATCTGGCATAAAACGTAGCTGTTTGGGGCAGCAAAGACTATGCGGCAGGGTTCAGTTTCTTCAAAAAATTTATAGACAGAACAGGTATCTTAAAATGTGTTAATTTGTCACACTGGTTTTATGAAAGAAATATAATTAGTAGTATTATATCATCATCATTATTACCAAATTAAATTTATGAAACCCAAATCAGCAAAATAACTTAGTTGAAATTGCATGCTGATAAGTGTAAGGTACAGTGAATTTAAAATTTAGGCTTTGGTATATTTAGCTGACTCCATATTTCATGCTCTGCAACATGCTAAATCATCTCAGAGATTTGAATTGTCCCTATCAGCAAAAAAAAGTAAGAGTAACTTCATAGTGGAAATAAAAGAAAAATAATTTGAACATGTCACAGATAGGCTATTTATTGTGAATGGAAGGAGTTTCTTCATTCCCATGTTTATAACAGCACTCTTCACCATAGCTAAAATACAGATGCAGCTTTAGTGTTCAACAGCAAATAAATGCATAAGGAAAATGTGGTATATATAAATAATAGAATATTATTCAGCCATGAAAAGGAATAAAATCTTGTCATTCATGGCAACAAGTATGGAACTGGAAGACATTATGTTAAGTGAAATAAGCCAGGAACAGAAAGTTAACCACCATATGTTCTCAGTTATAAGTGCAAGCTAAAAAAAAAAGAAAAAAGTTGATCTCAGAAGTTAAAAGTAGGACAGAGAATGCTAGAGGCTGGGAAGGGTAGGGTGAAGGGAGAGATGGAGAGGGATTTGTTAAAGGATACAAAATTACAGCTAGATAGGAGGAAAAGGTTCTAGTGTTGTACAGCAGCAGTCCTCAGCCTTTTTGACACCAGGGAATGGTTAGGGGTAGATAATTTTTCCATAGCCCGGAAGGGGAAATGGTTTGAGAGTGAAACTCTTCCATCTCAGATCCTCAAGCAATAGTTAGATTCTCATAAGAAGCGTACAACCTAGATCCCTTGCATGCACAGTTGACAGTAGGGTTCAGAGTCCTATGAAAATCTATAGCCCCCAGTGATCTGACAGGAGGGGGAGCTCAGATGATAATGCTCACTTGCCGCTGCTCACCTGCTGTGCAGCCTGGTTCCTAATAGGCTACCGACCGCTACTGGTCTGTGGCCCGGGGCTGGGGACCCCTGTTATATAGCACTACAGGATGACTATAGTTAAAAATAATATATGATATATAGTTTCAAATAGCTAGAAGACAGAGGATTGTGAAGGTTTCCAACAGAAATAAATAAATGTATGAGATAATGGATATGTCAATTTCCCTGATCTGATCACTATACAGTACATGGTATATATTGAAACATCACTATGCACCCTATGCATAGGTAAAATTATTATTTGTCAATTTAAAAAGAAGAGGAGTGAGATGGCTGGTGCATTCTGAAAGGGGAGAAGAGTTTCAGAGCCCCAAAAAGATTTCCTTCCCAATCCATTTTTTTCCAATATTTTTTGTGAACAAAATTTTGAATGTACAGAATTTTAGATTATAGGCCATATATTCAGCTCCTAGATTCTAAAATTTTTATTTTACTATATTTGCTTTAATATCTACATATTCATCTATCAATCCATCTTATTTTTGATGCATTTATAAGTGAGGTGTAGGTATTACTACACTTTCTTTTCAGCATGTCCTTTCCTTTCAGTATGAACTATAGTTCCATATTTTTTTGGTCTTATTTAGAAAAAATATATTTAAAGTGAAATGTACAAACTTAAGTGTACTATGTGGTACATTTTCACTGATGTACAAACCTCCAAAGCCCAGCTCCTTCACAAGAACATCACGGTCACTCAGAAAACTTCCACCTTCTCTTTCCCAGGTAGTCTTCACTCTCAACATCCCCTCCAGCCAACTGCTATTCTGATTTTCCCTCCAGAAACTGACTTCTACAGTTCCACAACTTCATAAAAATGGATCATTCAGTATGTATTCTTATCTGCAGGCTTTTTATACTTCCATGTTTTTGAAATGCAGCCATGTTGGTGTTTGTATCAGTGGTTTGTTTTCTACTGAGCAAGCTTATAAGCACTAAATAAGATGACTGTCTTCATTTTATGCTGCTTCTACTTATCAATGGTGCAATCTTGAACAAGAACTAGCTCGATGTTAGTTATTTTACATGGAGTATGGGGAGAACATGATGTGGAGTGGGTATTCTGGCCTATGTGCAGAGTCGTCACATTCCATTACATCAATATACCAGGATTTATCATTCTTCTATTCACAAACAACTGGGCTTTCCCATTGTTGGTTACTAAAAATTAACCTCTTATCAACATTCTTCTTCAAGTCTTTTTGTGAATACATGTTTACATTTTTCTTGAGTAAATAGCTAGGAGTGAAATGATTGAGTCATGGGTGGGTGGATGTTTAGTTTTAAAAGAAATTGCCAGACCTTTTCCCAAAGTAATTGTGTTGCCATTTGAAACTCTCACCAATGATGTTTAAAAGTTGTTTCTTTCTGCATCTTTACTAACATTTGGTGTTTTCAGTCTCTATAATTTTAGCTCTTTTGGTGGGTGTGTAGTGCCATCTCAATGTGGTTTTCATTTGGATTTCTCTGATGACTAATGATGTTGAGGACTTTGTTCATGTGCTTCTTGGCCACTTGCATATCTTCCTTTGTCAAGTATTTATTCAAATATTTTGCCCATTTTTAAATAGGTGGTTTATTCTTTGGTTATTGAATTATAGAAGCTCTGTATATGTCCTGGATATTGAATATTTGTCAGATATATGTTTTGTGACTCTCTTTTCCCAGTCTGTGGGGTACATATTCATTTTCTAAATGATGTCTGTCAATGAAGGATTTTATATTTTGATAAATTCTTATTGGTCATTCTTTTCCTTTTATGCTCATTGCTTTCTGTGTTCTAAGAAACCTTTGATTTCTTCAAGTTGTAAAGACATTCACCTACATTTTCTTCAACAAGTTTTATAGTTTTAGCTTTTATGTTTAGGTCTGGGATCTGTCTCAAATTAGTTATAGTGGATGGTGTGAATAGTGAGTCACTTTCTTCCATGGGATGATTCAGTTTTTGCAGCAGTATTTGTTGAAAAGGCTTTTCTCTCTCTGTTACATTGCTTTGGCTTCTCTGTGAAAAATCAAATAGTCCTTCATAACATACATGGGTCTGTTGCTGGGCTGTGTTCTCTTCCACTGATTTATCTGTAGATCCTTAAGCCAGCATTATACTATCTTGACTATGGTAGTTTCATAATGTCTTAAAGCCAAGTGGTGTGAGTCTTGTATTGTTGTTTTGTTATTCAAGATTGATTGAGATATTATAAATCCCTTTTCATCCTTTGGAGGCCAAATGTTAGCCCCCAAAGATAACCACATCCTAGTCTCTGAAGCCCATAAATTTTACCTTATTTGAAAAAGGGTCTTTGTGATTAAGTTTTAGATTTTGAGATGGGAAGATGATTTCAGAGTCCCCAGGTGGGTTCTAATTCCATCACATATTCTTATAAGAAGGAAGCAGAGGGAGATTTGACACACAGAGAAGAAGGCCATATGAAGGCACAAGGTGAAATATGAGTAATGTGTTCACAAACCAAGGAATGTTAGTATTTGCCAAAATCTGGAAAGGCAAAGAACAGATTATTCCCTCCGTATTAAAGAGAATGTAGCCCTGTTAAACCTTAGTTACAGTCCAGTGCTACTAATTTTAGACCTCTGTCCACTGAACTGTGAGAGAATAAATTTCTGTTGTTTTAACTACCTAGATTATAGTATTTTTAAAATAACAGCCACAAAATCTAATACACATCTTTCTACCCTCTCTTAACTATTTGATACATTGACAAGTAGTATCTAAAGTACTACTTAGATAGACAGACTTCAGTAAAATAAGTTCTTATTAGAAGGCATTGTTTATGGTGGAATACCTGCACACTTTCAGGTCAGACCAGTAGTTTTCAATTACGCCTAGGCATCAGTCTTCCAGGCAACAATTAACAAATCTCTGTGCCTGGTGGCCATCTTTAAAGACTGAAATGGTTTAGTGGGGTCTGGCACAAATATTTCCTTATAAGCACTCAAGGTCTTTGCTCCTCAAAGTACATTCTGTGACTACCAGCAGCACTGGCATCACTGGCGACTTTCTTAGAAATGCCGAATTTGGGGCCCTACCCTAGATCATAAATCTGCATTTCATCAAGATCCCCAGTGAAATTTATATGCAGTAAATATTAAGATACACTGATATGGGTGACTCCAATGAGCAATAAGGGTTGAGGAGCACTAAATTAGATATGTAGTTTCATTTTACATCTCTTTCCCTTATCAAGAGTATGCTCCTTACCAATAACTCATTTAAATCTTAGAATTTTGGTGGGGCACGGCGGCTCAAGCCTGTAATCCCAGAACTTTGGGAGGCCGAGGCGGGTGGATCACGAGGTCGAGAGATCGAGACCATCCTGGTCAACATGGTGAAACCCTGTCTCTACTAAAAATCCAAAAAATTAGCCAGGCATGGTGGCGTGTGCCTGTAATCCCAGCTACTCAGGAAGCTGAGGCAGGAGAATTGCTTGAACCCAGGAGGTGGAGGTTGCAGTGAGCCAAGATCGTGCCATTGCACTCCAGCCTGGGTAACAAGAGCGAAACTCCGTCTAAAAAAAAAAAAAAAAAATCTTAGAATTTTAATCTGTGGCATAGAAAGAAAAATACCTACTTTGTAGAGTTGTTATAAGGGCTAGATGTGATAATTAATGAAGCAGGACACTGGCATAGATACTTGTTTCCATAAGCAAATGAATGTTGATATGGGCACACAAGCAGTGACGTCCAAATAGACAGCTCCCCAAAGTAAGATGCCCTAGGGTTATCTTGTGTTATTACTCAATTCTGTAGAGAATGTAAAGAAAATAATCTGGTATGGTCTAGAGACCGTAGATGGAGCAGAGTTTGAGGTAGGTTAGATGAGGCTGAATTAAGGCCTAGGCAGCCATAAGCCTGAATCAGAATTAGATGTAGAGGAGGAAAATAAAGTTTTGAGTTAGTCTTGAGGACAAAGAGAATGGAGAAACGCACATTTCTTTGTAATATACAGTTAAGATTTACTGAGCTGAAACGTCCAATAAGGTAGGGCCATTGATTCAGAGATGCCAGGAGTTCATAGAAAGAATAAAAGGTGACCAAGTGATTTGACTGTAGGATTTACCGGAAATCAGCAAACATTGACTGGATGCATAGTAACTACCACACTGAGCACCAAAGGCAACATGTTTGAGTCTGTGAGAGAAACAGAAGGAAACAAATGGATCACAAATTCCAAGAACTCAAATTTTTAAGAAGAGAAAGATACGTTTCACAACGGTAAACTTCAGAGGGAAAGCAAAACTACCTATATTAGTCAGGGTTTTCTAGAGGGAGAGAACTAACAGGATAGATGTATATATTAAGGGCTGTTTATTAAGGAGTTTTTAGTCACACGATCACAAGGTTCCACAATAGGCTGTCTGCAAGCTGAGGAGCAAGGACCAATCCATGTCCCAAAGCTGAAGAATCTGGAGTCCAATGTTTGAGGGCAGGAAGCATCCAGCATGGGAGAAAGATGCAGGCTGGGAGGCTAAGCCTTTCTAGTGTTTCCAAGTTCTTCTGCCTGTTTTTACTCTGGCTGTACTGGCAGCTGATTAGAGCATGCCCACCCAGATTAAGGGTGAGTCTACCTTTTCCAGTCACTGAATCAAATGTTAATCTCCATTGGCAACATCCTCACAGAGACAAACCCAGGCACAATACTTTGCATCCTTCATTCCAATCAAGTTGATACATAGTATTAACCATCACACTACCCTCTCAGCATTTCCATAGCAAATGCATGCTCATCTGGGCACACAAGCAACAGAAACACATTCAGAACTCTCCAAAATGAATCACTATAAAGTTCTCTGGAATTATGACCCAACTATGTATCATGCCATCACCCCCTAGGTCTACAGAACTCAACGTTTGAGTGAAAGTCCTTTCAATAACCAGTTTCTCTTACCTAACCTACTTGTTGCATCATCAATTACACATTCTTTATGGATATGTTTTTTATTTTCTTTCTTTTTCAAAAGTTTTAAAAATAAAGGCTCAATGAAGGCAGGGGAAGCCTCTTTCTTTCACAAATAGAAAGTCCCATTTCTAGAAGACAGAAAGCTAACACCATTTATTTTATACCCTAAACATTATGAATAATGTTCTTGGTCTGTTTTCTACTCAAGCTTCTTAAGGCTGTCATCATATTGGTATAGTTACAATGTCCTGAATGCTGCAGGCACCTTCTCAAAAGTGCCACCTGACAAATGTATTCTTTCTACCAGATGTGCCTTTTCCTCACAGCAGTTATGGATGCTATTTTTAGCTGGGCCTGAGTGTTATCTTTCCACAGCATGGCTGTTGCTTCAGTTCCTTTCATTATACTTTGCTTCCATTTGTTTAAAACATAAGATTTCAAAAATTTCCAAGGATGCCTTTAGCAAATCCCAGTGCTATTTCTTCTCGTCACCTAAATAGAAAAGGCCAAAGAATGTAGCCTTTAGACATTCTATTAAAGGTTAGTATTTGATTTTGAGAAAATAATCTGAACTGTAATGATTCAAAGCTAAAAAATCCAAACCTTCTAAGGATTAAATATTTTTATTTTATAAAGAAAGGAATAAGTGATGTATAAACTGTGAAAATACATCGCTTTTTTTTTTTTTTTTAGATCCACGGCCTTGTTTATAAAAAAATTTTTAAAAAAGAAAAAGAAAAATACATAGTTTTTAGTATAAATAAAATTTACATTCTACGACAAATGTATGCTAATTTTTTAAATAAGGCTTTTGTTTTATCCCATCCAGTAAGACAATGTAAATATAAAAGAATACAAATATACAAAAATTTTTCCTTTTCCTTTGCAAACTCAGTCTCCAGCCTTTCCGGCCCCATTTGCACTCAGTTCTGGCTATTAGGTACTCTATTGGGAGGCCCTCTTATCTTCCACCTTGCAGCTGGGCTTGGCCAAGGGGAGGCATTCTCAGGAGAGATGGGGGCAAGAGGAGGCTGAGGTCTGGCTCCTTCTTTACTGTGCAGGCCCCTTCCCTACTGGTCATCTTTGATTGACTTCACGTTTCTACTGAAGGCTACAACTTCTGTTAGGCAGCTTGATTTTATGGTGACTCTGTATACATTCTGGCATCTGATTCCTTCCCATGCTCCTTTAGGTATAAGAATAAGAATTCCCACTGTGCCTGGCCCTGAGTATTGCACCACTCTGACTGGCATCCTTCAATCTTGCACACTTTTATAAATAGCCCCATACTCAAACTTGTCTAAGTTTCCTCATTTGATTTTTTTCCATTTATTTCCTGCTTAAGGCCCTGATTGATTCAGAATAGTTTAGCTTTATTCATTCATTAGTTTATTTACTCATTCATTCGGTCCCATATTGATTTGTTTATTCAGAAAATGTTGAATATTACGTGCTATGTGCTATTCTGGGCCTTAGGAATACAAACACTGAACAAACAAGAAATCTCTGCTCTTATGGATCTTAGATCTAGTTACAGATAACACAATACAATTAGCTAAACTATAATATGTTAGAAGACAGAAAGTACTATGAAGGCAGAATAAAGAGGGAAAGAGGGATAGGAAGCATAAGTGAAAGAAGGGACAGAGTATGGTTAGGGAAGGTCTCACTAAGAAACTGACATTTAAGTAACAATCTGTAGGAGATGAGAAAAAAAAAGCAGCTCTACAGAAGGAAGCATTAGAGGCTGAAAAAATAGTATCTGCGAAGGAAGGCAGGGAAGTACATGGATGCTTGAGGGCAGTGTGGCTAGAATGAAATGAGGGGAGGTGAGTTCTGGGGAATGAGTTCAGAGAGCTGACAGGATGCAGGATATATAGTGCAGATAGCCTATTACCTGGGCTTTGACTTCTACCCTGAGTGGGTCCGGGAGCCATTGGAAGGCACTCGGTGTATGAGTAACATGAGGAAGCTTCTGTTTTGGCAGGATTACCCTGGATGTTGTATTAAGAACAGAATGTGGCCAGGCGCTGCGGCTTACGCCTGCAATCCCAGGACTTTGGGTGACTGAGGTGGGTGAATCACAAGGTCAGGAGTTCAAGACCAGCCTGGTCAACATGGTGAAACCCCTCTCTACTAAAAATACAAAAAATTAGCAGGGCATGGTAGCAGGCACCTGTAAACCCAGCTCTCCGGGAGGCTGATGCTGGAGAATGGCTTAAGCCTGTGAGGCAAAGGTTGCGGTGAGCCGAGACCATACCACAGCACTCCAGCCTGGGCAACAGAGCAAGACTCCTTCTTAAAAAATAAAATAACAGAATATAAGAAAGTGAAAGTATCTCAGGGAGAATTATTAGGAGGCCACTGTAATAATCAAGTGAAGAGAAATGTTGGCTTAGAGCAGAAAGGTGGCAGAAGGGCTGAGACATGGCCAGCTTTTGGATATATGCTGAAAAAAAAAGCACTTGATAGATGTACTGAGGGACCAGATGTAGTATGGTGAATGAGTACATTCTTGAATAACTCCAGGGCTTATAGATTGAGAAAACGGACAGAGATTGACCACTAATTGAGATAGGAAGGACTTGGACTTTTTTAGAAGGAGAAGGTTTGGGATGAGGGACTGGACTTTAGGTTTGAACATAGTAAGTTTTGAGATGTCTTTTAGAAATTCCAATATACATGTCACAAAGAATATATATATCTGGAGTTCAGAGGAAAGGGTTAGGTAAAAAATGTAAACATGATAGCTATTTAGCTTGTATGTTGTTGTTGTGAGCATGAGGCTGCATGAATTTACCAAGGGAGGGAAGCATCAACAGAGCAGAGTACCGATCCTAGGGCACTCCAGCAATAAGCCGTCGTGATGATGGGTGAGTGTTGGCAGAGAAGACCAAGACTGTCCAAAGAGGTCAAAGGATATCCAGGATAATATTAATCTTAGAAGTCAAGTGAATACAATGCTTCACAAAAGAGGGAGTGATTAACTATATTAAATGATCCTGAACAAGATGAGGATTTATTGGCCATTGGATTTAGTAGCATGGTAGTCACTGGTGGCAGTAGTTTCTGTGGAGTGACGATGGTAAAAGCCATAATGGAATAGGTTGAAAAAGAAATGTGATAAGATGAATCAAGGAAATAATATAGACCACTTTTGAAGGTCTTTGCTTAACAGAAGATCAGAAAACGGGGAAGTGATTGGACAATGAAATGTTGTTAAGAGGAAAACACAGCAGTATGTTTGTGTGCAGATGGGTAATATCGAACAGAAAGACAAAACAGTAATATGCATGGGAATGAACTGAGAATTTCTGGAGCAGTATCCATGAGGAAAGAGGTGCTGGAATAAATTTTTCCTTGTGTAGGAAGTGGCCCTTGCCAGGAACATGCATGGTATAAAGAGTAACAGGTATAAGTGCAGGCAGGTAAGTAGAGGAGGAAGTGGGAGTATGTGGAAGTTCTATTCTGAATGCTTGTATGTTCTCATTAAAATAAAAAGCAAGATTGTCAGCTGGAAGTGAGAATGGAGAGGAGGTGTTGGAGATTTCAGAAGAGAAAAAAGGAAGTGAAATAATAGTCTAAAAGAGTGTGAGATTAAGATATGCCCAAGGTAAATATAGTAAGATTTCTGGGAAGCATTAAGGATTCAACTTCAAATGGCTGAAGTTACTGATGTTGAGTCTGAAGTTGTGCCAGTAAGCATTGCTGTATGTTTTCCTGAGCCATCAACAACGTATGAAAGTAAACATGGAATGAGGAAAGAACTGCATTTAACCAGGCAGTGGTTTAGCCAGGTGTCATAGGTTATCTTCCCTGGAAAATAGACTTAGAAGCAGACATTTGCATGCAGGTGGTTTTGCAGGGAATATTCTTCTAAAAAGTATTTCTAAGGGAATAAGGGAAGCAGATTTTCAGACAAGGAGAAAGTAGAACTGATGTCTGGTATTTCCTTTAGAGATTGTCAGGACTCTGAAACTGGAATGGCCCTTGAAAGATGGCCTCAATTGAAGAAAGGGGGCAACATGCCTATGTATCCTAATTTTAACCAGTCATGCGATGTGGGCTGCTCCTAGGGATGGAGGGCAACTTTGGATAGGGTAGTTCCCTCTGGCTGAGGACAATGCTGGGGAAGGAGTCAGCTATGAGTCATCAGCAGGCAGCACTTCTGGTAACTGGGAAAATAATTGCTTCAGTACTAAAAAGAGGATCTGGGAGGCATACCACAGCATTCATTATAGCCCACCCCTTGTGCAACTGAAACCCACTTGCTTCATATGATAAATTCTCACTATCTAAGGACAGCTACCCCAGGATTCCAGATGATCTATTTTCCTGGGGAAACCTATAACAGAGAGATTGGAAGGGTGAACTACAATCTCTGTTGCTATAGCTGGTTTTGGGGCCACAACTGATACTTAGGGTCATCTTTCCTACTACCCATTATAGACTATGAGTGCTATCCTTTAGTGCTATCCTTGACTAGCACTTTTGTTAGTCTAGACGGCTAACATGGGAGGTATTCAAACCCTAATCCATTGGGAGTCTGACCCTTTGGTCACCATGCCCCTCATGAGCCATGACTACTGCACTTGTTGACATAGTAGGAAAAGTTATCAAGAGAATACTAAAACAGATAGACCCTAAGGTGACCCCCAAAGATTCCTACCTGCTGATGTTTGTGCCCTTGTGACATCTCCTCCCTCCAAAGGTGGGACTTACAAGGTAATATTTGAGGACAGATTCTGTCACCCAGGCTGGAGTGCCTGTGGTACATTTGGCTCATGGCAACCTCCACATACCAGGTTAAAGGGAATCTTGTGCTTCAGCCTTCTGAGTAGCTGGGATTACAGGCATGTGCCCCCAAACCCAGCTAATTTTTGTGTTTTAAATAGAGACAGGGTTTCGCCATATTGGCCAGGCTGGTCTCAAACTCCTGGCCTCAAGTGATCTACCCACCTTGGCCTTCCAAAGTGTTGAGATTACAGGCATGAGCCACTGCACCTGGCCATATAATGTACTTAGTAGGATATGGCGAAGGTCATGGGATGTCACTCCTGTGATTACATTGCAGTATATAAGGGTCTGTGTTGCTGGTAGACTTCTACTGCTCTTTTGCTAGCCTTGATAATCCAAACTTCTGTATTGTGAGCCATCTATGGTCACATGCCAGGGAAATATGTGGATGGCCTGTAGTGGTTGAGTGAAGCCTCTGACTGATAAGCAAAAATGATCTGAAGCTCTCAGTCCCACATTTACAAGAAAATACATTCCGTCAAGCACCTTAGTGAGCTTGGAAGTGGATTCTTTTTTAGTCGAAGAAGGGGAGAACACTGGCCTTTAGTAGAAAAGGCTGTCTACTATAGCCCCTGAACATTCTAGGCTATAGAATGTTCCAGAAATCTAGTCACTCAAAATTTTCAAATACCTACATTTTCCCATATCAAGGCCCAGAATCGCATTACTTCTCACTCAGAGTCTTAACCTTAGAAGAGCAGAGTTTCCAGGTTTTAGAATTCAACTGTATATGGCACTCTGCTACCAAATGAGTCCTGGGCCTCACCTTCAGATTTGTCTATTCCCCATTTGCAGAAGATGAAAAACTCTGCATGTTGCAAAGGAAGCTTTCACTGTTCACCTTAAAATGGAGATTAACCACTGTTGGCCTTTCATTGTCTTTCTATGATGCTTTAACCACCTCCAGCAGCAGCCATTCAATTCTATAATTCTACATAATTAGTATTTCCTAGTCTCTCGAATGCTTGAGACATGATATCTGCCAGTATACTCTTACCACAGATATCCCATCTCAGCTTGCCACAAACAGTAGTTTTAATAATCACAGCACTGCAGGATGCCAGGAGTTGTCATAACTCCACCTCCCACCAGTGATTTGTCCTTTTTGCTGTCTTGGAGACAGATGATCCCTTTCCAGAATTTGACTTTAGCATCTGCTCCCTAGCACCACTCCTGATGCTGTTTCAAGTCTCGTTCCCTGTTGAACAGACTTGGAGGTGGAGATTTGTATGCAGGTGTTTTGTAGGGCAGCAGTGGGGCAAGAAACCTGCATGGCAGTAAAGAGCATAGGATTAGGCACAAGGAGAGGCTGAAATGCCACATGGTTGCAACAGAATACAGCTCTTAGCTGATCCCATTGGGAGAACAGAGCTGAGATGGCCCTTCAGAAATGTCCTTAATGGAGGCAAAAAAAAAAAGTGCTGGGCTTTGTACACCAATGTCAACCAGTCATTGGATGTAAGCTGCCCCTGAGAGGAGGTATTGGCTTAGGCAAGTTAACTCTCTTTGGTGGAGGGAAATTCCTGGGGATGAAACCCGGTTGTAGGCCAGGAGCAGCCAACAGACTTAGCCTTGCACAGTGAATGCCTCTGTCGGGAAGTGGGGATCTGGGTGGTACAGTGCAGTGGAAAGGTGATGCTGGAGAGCTATGAGAGAGCATGATATTTAGATAGGTGAGGAGGAAAGAGGGGGTGCAAGGATAAGGAGGGTCATGAATTGTAGATTCAAATGATGTCAGTTGATTGTTGGAGTCAGCGAACCAGAGGTAATAAAGCCAGAAAAGTAAAAGATGGCGTTTGGAGAGTGGAATGATTATATTTGGTATTTTTCAAAGCTTCTTTCTCAGGTCCTTACGTATGACCATTTATTCTAAAGCTTCAATCACTCAATCACAAAGTCTCAACATATATCAAATTACTTGCCCAATGAAAGCTTTTCTAGATATTGCCAGTGTATAATTCTATTAGAATTGTATGCATTGAAACACACCCACATTTACAATCACAAGAGTATGCAGCCTACAGTCATTTTTGCTCCAGGGCTGGTGACAAATTACACTGAAAAGTTTCATGATAACTAGTTCAGCAGTTTTCAAATTATTTCAATGACATAAATGGTGTTTTTGCCTCAGAAGCAGCTATTGCTATTTTTTCCCCAAATATAGTTTAAAAGTACGTATTAAAACACAAGTCATCAAATATTCCACTTTGTCTATCTATTCTTCAAAAGCCAATTTTCTTACCTCTGACCTCTGAAATTCTTGTTATCGCAATTAAAATGCAGGGATTCCTTCACAAGGACAGTTCAGAAAAAGAAATTGAAGTTTGTAAACTTCAAATGCCAAGTAAAAGTTTGCAGGCTTCGAAACTCCAACTAGAATATTCTTCACCAGGAACTTCAATTTTTCACTCATTACGAGAAGAAACTTCTCTCCTTCACTAAATTTTGAAGGCTGCCAGAATAATTTAGGATGAAATGGCTACTTGCCCAGAGACAGAAGGCAATGATGTGAACTTTAATCAAAATTAGAGACTGAAAAGAATATTTGAAATATTCTTTCCCTAGAGGTAGATGTTTCCAACAGTCCAATACACTTTTATTAAAAAAATTCTGCCTCTACTTCTGCAACTCTGCGGTCATGCACTGCATGATGGTGTTTCAGTCAAGGATGGATCGCATATAGGATGGTGGTCCCATAAGGTTGTAATCGCGTATTTGTACTGAACCTTTTCTACATTTGGATAGGTTCCGATACACAGATATTTACTATTTGCTTATTTGCCTACAGCATTCAGTACAGTAACATGCTGTACAGGTTTATAAGCTGAAAAAAATAGGCTACACTATAGAACACAAGCACATAAGTACACTCTACCATCTTGGTTTGTGCAACTGCACTCTATGATGTTTCCACAACAAAAATCACCTAACAAGGCATTTTACAGAACACATCCCTGTCATTCAGTGACATGACTATACTTGTTCAAGCACATTTGTACTGGAACAGCTCTATTCTGAATATCATTAAAGTCCAATTTCTTTGCTTTTCTCAGAGCCCTGTGAATGCTTTCCCTTAATATTCATGGCTGCCCTGTTTACGTGCGTTGAACAAGTATTGTGTACTTCATGGGACTCACATGGCATGACCAAGAAGTGCGGTCAATCTTACCAAAGTATGTTGAGTAGTAAGTGGTAACAGAAACTTTAAAAAGATCAGTGCAAGTAGCCAATCAGATTACTTTTGAGAGGTCTTCAAGATTAGTTTTGCACTTTCCCCTTGGTATATATGATAGAATGTTCAAAGGATATTCAGGTTTTTTAGTGGAATTCAATTAAACTAATGTGTAAAATATATTTTCTTATGAAAAAGATTGAGTGACACACTAGACATAAAAATAAACTATACGTTGATTTTGTTCTCAATTTTAAAAGACAAACTCGTGTACAGTTAGGGAGCACTAAAATTGATAAAGGATATTTACTTCATTATATTTGTTGCCATTTATTTGTATATTTTTAGAGGCAGGATCTGGCTCTGTTGCACAGTCTGGAGTACAGTGGTTAGATGACATCTCACTGCAGCCTTGAACTTCTAGCCTAAAGTGATCCTCCTGCCTCAGTCTCCTAAAGTGCTGGGATTATAGGCATGAGCCACTTTGCCTGGCCTTTAAATAATATTTTCTATAGTTCCCCAGATGAGGTTGGAATTGAGGGAAGAGTGCACGTGTGCTTCTACTGTTCTAGTTATTTCAAAAATATCAAAAGGAAATACATTACATTAATATAGTATTTAACAAAGGTTGTTGATGGCTGCATAGATATTCATTATAATATTCCTGTTTTTGTATGTTTGCAATGTTTTTTGTTTTTCTGAAAAGTACTTTACTTTCATTTTTTTAAATTAAAAAATTGTGGGTAAATAGAGTATATTTATAGGGTACATAAGATGTTTTGATATAAGCTTGCAATGTGAAATAAGCATATCATGGAGAATAGGGTATCCATCCCATCAAGCATTTACCCTTTGAGTTACAAACAGTCCAATTATACTCTTTACATTATTTTAAAATGCACAATTAAGTTATTGACTATAGTCACTCTCTTGTGCTATCAAATATAAGTTTTTATTGATTATTTCTAACTATTTCATACCCATTAACCCTCCCCACATGCCCCCCCATTCCACTCTCCACTACCCTTCCACCCTTTGGTAACTATCCCTTTACTCTCTACATCCATGAGTTCAATTGTTTTGATTTTTAGATCCAACAAATAAGTGAGAACATATGATGTCTGTCTATCTATATCTGGCTTATTTCACTTAACATAATAACCTTCAGTTCCATTTATGTTGTTGCAAATGCCTGGATCTCATTTCTTATGACTGAATAATACTCAATTGGGTATATCTACCACATTTTTCTTTCTTTCTTTTTAAAATAGTAGATAGCTTTTTAAAATTTTATTTTAAGTTCTGGGGCACATGTGCAGATCTTGCAGGATTGTTATATAGGTATACATATATCATGGTGGTTTGCTGCCTCCATCCCCCCATAACCTACATTAGGTATTTCTCCTAAAGTTATCCCTCCCCAAACTACCCACCCCTTGCTATCCCTCCCCTAGACCCCCACCCCACAAAAGACCCTAGTGTGTGATGTTCTCCTCCCTGTGTCCATGTATTCTCATTGTTCAACACCCACTTATGAATAAGAACATGCAGTGTTTGGTTTTCTGTTCTTGTGTCAGTTTGCTGAGAATGATGATTTCTAGATTCATCCATATCCCTGCAAAGAACATGAACCAATCCTTTTTTATGGCAGCACAGTATTCCATGGCATATATGTGCCACATTTTCTTTATCCAGTCTATCTTTGATGGGCATTTGGGTTGGTTCCAAGTCTTTGCTATTGTAAATAGTGCTGCAGTGAAGATAGGTGTCCATGTGTCTTAATAATAAATTGATTTATAATCCTTTGGGCATATACCCAGTAATAGGATTTCTGAGTCAAATGGTATTTCTATTTCTAGATCCTTGAGGAGTCACCACACTGTCTTCCACAATGGTTGAACTAATTTACTCTTCCACCAACTGTGTAAAAGTATTCTTATTTCTACACATCCTCTCTAGCATCTATTGTCTCCAGATCGCCATTGTAAATGGCATGAGATGGTGTCTCAATGTGGTTTGGATTTGCATTTCTCTGATGACCAGTGATGATGATCATTCTTTTCATATGTTTGTTGGCCACATAAACATCTTCATTTGAAAAGTGTCTGTTCATATCTTTTGCATACTTTTTGATACGGTTGTTTTTTTTTTCTTATATATTTGTTTCAGTTCTTTGTAGATTCTGGATGTTAGCTCTTTGTCAGGTGGGTAGATTGCAAAAAATTTTCCCATTCTGTTGTTTGCTGGTTCACTCTAATGATTGTTTCTTTTGCTGTGCAGAAGCTCTTGAGTTTAATTAGGTCCCATTTGTCTATTTTGGCTTTTGTTGCCATTGCTTTTGGTGTTTTAGTCATGAAGTCCTTGCCTATGCCTATGTCCTAATGGTATTGCCTAGATTTGGTTGTCTGTTCTTGTGTCAGTTTGCTGAGAATGATAGTTTCTAGATTCATGCATGTTCCTGCAAAGGACATGAACCCATCCTTTGTTATGGTTGCATAGTATTCCATGGTGTGCCACATTTTAAAAATCCAGTCTATCTTTGATGGGCATTTGGGTTGGTTCCAAGTCTTTGCCATTAAAAACTGTGCTGCAATGGACATATTTACCCTTCCTAGGGTTTGTATGATGTTAGGTTATGTTTATATATTTAATCCATCTGGAGTTAATTTTTGTATAAGGTGTAAGGAAGGGGTCCAGTTTCAGCTTTCTGCAGGTGGCTAACCAGTTTTCCCAACATCATTTATTAAACAGGAAATCCTTTCCCCATTGCTTGTTTTTGTCCGGTTAGTTAAAGATCAAATGGTTGGAGATGTGTGGCATTATTTCTGAGGCCTCTGTTCAGTTCCATTGGTTTATATCTCAGTTTTGGTACCAGTACAATGCTATTTTGATTATTATAGCCTTGTAGTATAGTTTGAAGGCATGCCTCCAGCTTTTTTTTTTTTTTTTTTTTTTTTTTTTTGCTTGGCTATGCAGGCTCTTTTTTGGTTCCATATGAAGTTTAAAGTGATTTTTTCCAGTTCTGTGAAGAAGGTCAATGGTAGTTTGATGGGAATAGCATTGAATCTACAAATTACTTTGGGCAGTATGGCCACTTTCACAATATTGATTCTTCCTAATCATGAGCTTGGAATGTGTTACCATCTGTTTGTGTCCTCTCTTATTTCCTTGACTAGTGGTTTGTAGTTCTCCTTGAAGAGGTCCTTCACATCCCTTGTTAGTTGTAGTCTGAAGTATTTTATTTTCTTTGTAGCAACTGTGAATGGGAGTTCACTCATGATTTGGCTCTCTGTGTGTTATTGATGTATAGGAATGCTTCTGATTTTTGCATGTTGGGATTTTGTATCCAGAGACTTTGCTCAAGTTGCTTATCATCTTAAGGAGATTTTGGGCTGAGACAATGGGGTCTTCTAAATACACAATCATGTCATCTGCAAATAGAGACAATATGACTTTCTCTTTTCCCAGTTGAATACCCTTTATCTCGTCTGATTTCTCTGGCTAGAACTTTCAATACTATGTTGAATAGGAATGGTGAGAGAAGGCACCCTTGTCTAGTGCCAGTTTTCAAAGGGAATGCTTCTAGTTTTTGCCCATTCAGTATAATATTGGCTGTGGGTTTGTCATAAATAGCTTTTATTATTTTGACATATGTTTCATTGATACCTATTTTATTCAGAGTTTTTAGCATAAAGCACTATTGAATTTTGTCAAAGGCCTTCTCTGTGTCTATTGAAATAATCATGTGTTTTTTTGTCTTTGATTCTGTTTATGTGATGGATTACATTTATAGATTTGAGTATGTTGAACCAGCCTTGCATCCCTGGGATGAAGCCTACTTGATCGTGATGGATATGCTTTTTGATGTACTGTTGCATTTGGTTTGCCAGTATTTTACTGAAGATATTTGCATTGATGTTCATCGTGGATATTGCCTGAAATTTTCTTTTCTAGTTGTATCCCTGCCAGGTTTTAGTATCAGGATGATGTTGGTCCCATAAAATGAGTTATGGAAGATTCCCTCTTTTTGTATTTTTTGGAATAATTTCAGAAGGAATGGTACCAGTTCCTTTTGGTATGTATGGTAGAATTCAGCTGCGAACCCATCTGGACCTGGAATTTTTTTAGTTGATAGGCTATTAGTTGCTGCCTCTACCTCATATCTTGTTATTGGTCCATTCAGAGATTCAATTTCTTCCTGGTTGAGTATTGGGAGGGTGTAAGTGTCCAGGAATTTATCTATTTCTTCTAGATTTACTGGTTTATGTGCACAGAGCTGTTTGTAGTAATCTCTGGTGGTAATTTGTATTTCTGTGGAATTGGTAGTGATATCCCCTTTATCATTTTTTATTGCATCTATGCAATTCTTCTCTCTTCTTTTTTATTAATCTGGCTAGCAGTCTGTCTCTTTTGTTGATCTTTTTTTAAAAAAAAAAAACTTTGGGAGGCCGAGGCGGGTGGATCACGAGGTCAAGAGATCGAGACCATCCTGGTCAACAAGGTGAAACCCCGTCTCTACTAAAAATACAAAAAATTAGCTGGGTATGGTGGTGTGTGCCTGTAATCCCAGCTACTCAGGAGGTTGAGGCAGGAGAATTGCCTGAACCCAGGAGGTGGAGGTTGCGGTGAGCCGAGATAGCGCCATTGCACTCCAGCCTGGGTAATGAGTGAAACTCCATCTCAAAAAAAAAAAAAAAAAAAAAAAAAAAAACCAGCTCCTGGGTTTATTGATTTTTTAAAGGGTTTTTATGTCTCTATCTCCTTCAGTTCTGCTCTGATATTAGTTATTTATTGTCTTCTGCTAGCTCTGGAATTTATTTGATCTTGCTCCTCTAGTTTTTAATTTTGATGATAGGGTGTCTATTTTAATTCTTTCCTCACTTCTCATATGGGCATTTAATGCTATAAATTTTGTTCTAGACACTGCTTTAAATGTGTCCCAGAGATTCTGGTACATTGCATCTTTGTTCTCATTAGTTTCAAAGAACATCTCTATTTCTGCCTTCATTTCATTATTTATCCAGCAGTCATTCAGGAGCAAGTTGTTCAGTTTCCAAGTAGTTGTGCAGTTTTGAATGAGTTTCTTAATCCTGGTTTATGTGCAAAGAGCTGTTTGTAGTAATTTGATTGCACTGTGGTCTGAGAGACGGGTTGTTACAATTTCTGTTCTTTTGTATTTGCTGAGGAGTGATTTACTTCCATTTATGTGGTCAATTTTAGAGTAAGCATGATGTGGTGCTGGGAAGAATGTATAGTCTGTGGTTTTGGGGCGGAGAGTTCTGTAGATGTCTATTCATTCTGCTTGGTCCAGATCTAAGTTCAAGTCCTGGAAATCCTTGCTTATTTTCTGTCTCGTTGATCTGTCTAATATTGACAGTGGAATGTTAAAGTCTCCCACTATTACTGTGTGGGAGTCTAAGTCCCTTTGTAGGTCATTAAGAACTTGCTCTATATATCTGGGTGCTCCTGTATTGGGTGCATATATATTTAGAGTCATTAGCTCTTCTTGTTGCATTGATCCTTATACCATTATGTAATGTCCTTCTTTGTCTCTTTTGATCTTTGTTGGTTTAAAGTCCATTTTATCAGATACTAGGATTGCAACCCCTGCTTTTTTTTGCTCTTCATTTGCTTGGTAAATCTTTCTCCATCCCTTTATTTTGAATCTATGTGTGTCTTCACACATGAGATGGGTCTCCTGAATACAGTGCACCTATAGGTCTTGACTTTCTATCCAATTTGCCAGTCTGTGTCTTTTGATTGGGGTATTTAGACCATTTATATTTAAGGTTAATATTGTTATGTGCGAATTTTTTCTTGCCATTTTGATACTAGCTGGTTGTTTTTCCCATTAGCTGACACAGTTTCTTCATTGTATTGACGGTCTTTACCATTTGGTACTTTTTTGCAGTGGTTGGTACCAGTTGTTCCTTTCCAGGTTATTCCTTTCTCCTGCTTCCTTCAGGAGCTCTTGCAAGGCAGGCCCAGTGGTGACAAAATCTCTTAGCAACTGCTTGTCCATAAAGGATTTTATTTCTCCTTCACGTATGAAGCATAGTTTAGCTGGATATGAAATTCTGGGTTGTATGTTCTTTTTTTTAAGGATGTTAAATATTGGACTCCACTGTCTTCTGACTTGTAGGATTTCTGTTGAGAGATCCACTTTGAGTCTGATGGGCTTCCCTTTGTGGGTAACCCAACCTTTCTTTCTGACTGCTCTTAGCATTTTTTCCTTCATTTCAACACTGGTGAATCTGATGATTACGTGCCTTAGGGTTGCTCTTCTTGAGGAATATCTTTATGGTGTTCTCTGTATTTCCTGGATTTGGATGTTGGCCTGCCTTGCTAGCTTGGGGAAGTTTTCCTGGATAATATCCTAAAGAGCATTTTCCAACTTAGATTCTTTCTCCCCATCACATTGAGGTACACCGATCAAATGTAGATTAGGTCTTTTCACACAATCCCGTATTTCTTGAAGGTTTTGTTCATTTCTTTTCACTCTTTTTTCTCTAATCTTGCCTCGTCATTTTATTTCATTGAGTTGGTCTTCAATCTCTGATATCCTTTCTTCTGCTTGATTGATTCAGCTGTTGAAACTTGTGTGTGCTTCACAAAGTTCTTGTGCTGTATTTTTCAGCTCCATCAAGTCATTTATGTTCTTCTCTAAGTTGGTTATTCTAGTTAGCATTTCATCTAACCTTTTTTCAAAGTTCTTAGTTTCTTTGCATTGGTTTAGAACATGTTCCTTTAGCTCAGAGAAGTTTGTTATTGCCCATCTTCTGAAGCCTGCTTCTGTCAATTCATCAAACTCATTCTCCATCCAGTTTTGTTCACTTGGTAGTGAGGAGTTGTGATTCCTTGGAGGAGGAGAAGCATTCTGGATTTTGGTGATTGAATCTTCCTTTTGCTGGTTTCTTCCCATCTTCATGGATTTATCTACTTTTGGTCTATGAAGCTGGTGACTTCTGGATGGGGTCTCTGAGTGGACATCCTTTCTGTTGATGTAGAACTTATTTCTTTCTGTTTCTTAGTGTTCCTTCTAACAGGCAGGCCTCTCTGCTGCAGGACTGCTGGAGGTTCAGTCCAGACTCTGCTTGCCTGGGAATCACCTGCAGGGTCTGCAGAACAGTAAGGGTTGCTGCTTTTTCCTTCTTCAGGTATCTTCGTTCCAGAAGAGTACCTGCCAGATGTCAGCCAGAGCTTTCCTTTATGAGATGCCTCTTTGCAGACATGGGGAGCAAGGAGCCACTTGAGGATGTAGTCTGTCCCTTATCAGAGCTCAAGTGCTGTGCTGGGAGCTCCATTGTTCCTTTCAGAACTGTTGTGCGGGACATTTAAGTCTTCTGCAGTGAAACTCACAACTCCCTCTTTTCCCAGGTGCTCTTTCCCAGGAAGGTGGCTTTATTTATAAGTCCCTGGTATGCTGCTGCCTTCTTCAGAGACGCCCTGCCCAGTAAGGAGGGAATCTAGTCGCAGTCTTCTTGTAGAGGCATTGCTGAGCTGCTATGGGTTCTGTCCAGCTGCTGTGTAAATGCCCTTGCAGTTTTGTTTACACAGGTAAGGTTAGAACTGCCTCGGTAATGGCAGATTGCCTTGGTAATGGCAACTGCCTCAGTAATGGTGGACTACCTCAGTTATGGTGGACTGCCTTGGTAATGGTGAACACCCTTCCCCCTATGGAGCTTGACCAGTGCTGGTTGAGCTCAAACTGCTGTTCTGGCTGTGAAACTCTCAAGCCAGTCCGTTTCATATTGCTAGTCCTTGTCGGGGTAGAACCCATGGAGCCAGAGCACCTGGCGCCCTGCCTTCAGGCCCCTCTTCTCCAGGGCAATGTGTGGCCCTGTCTTGCAGGTATACTAGGCTCCAGTTAAAATGGCCAACCAGATTTGTGTGGGTTTTTGTGCTGGAAACCTGAGGTGCTTGTCGGCCAGTGAGAATCTCCTGGTCTGTTGGCCGTAAAGACTATGGGAGAAGCACAGTATCTGAACCAGAGTGCCAGAATGGCCGGAAAAGCCCCCAATGGCCTCTGCTGGGTAGAAGGGGTGGCCCTTCCATCTGCTCCACTTCCCAGGTGAGGAAGCACCCCACCTTGCCTCAGCTCACCCTCCTTGGGATAAACTCACTCTCCAACTAGTCCCACTGAGAAGCACCTGATACCTAGGTTGGAAATGCGGTGATCATTTGCCCTCTGTGTCACTCTTGCTAGAAACTGTACTCTGTACTCCAGAGCTGTTCCTATTCTGCCATCTTGGTGGAGCTCTCTGTACCATCTTTTTCTTACCCATTCATCTGTTAATAGACACATAGGTTGCTTCCAAATCTTAGCTATTATAAACAATGGTGCAACAAACATAGGAGTAAAGATATCTCTCCAATATACTGATTTTCTTTCTTTTGGGTTATATACCCAGCAGTGGAATTACTAGATCACATGGTAGCTAAACTGTTAGTTTTTTGAGGGACTATCAAACTGTTCTTTGAGGGACTATCAAACTGTTCACCATAGTGATTGTACTAGTTTACATTCCCCCTTCTCACCAACAGTGTACAAGGGTTCCCTTTTCTCCACATCCTTGCCAGCATTTGGTTTTCCCTGGGATGATGATGATGATTATTATTATTATTATTATTATTATTGATAAAAGCCATTTAAACTGGGCTGAGATGGTATGTCATTGTAATTTTGATTTGTATTTCTCTGATGATCAGTGATGTTGAACACCTTTCACATGCCTGTTTTCCATTTGTTTGTCTTCTTTTGAAAAATGTCTATGTAAATCTCTTGCCCATTTTTGATCAGGTTATTAGATTATTTCATATAGAGTTGTTTGTTTGAGCTCCTTAGATATTCTGGTTATTAATCTTGTCAGATGGATAGTTTGCAAATATTTTCTCTCATCGGTGGGTTGTCTTTTCACTGTGTTGATTGTATTCTTTGCTGTTCAGAAGCTTTTTAACTTAATGTGATCCTATTTGTCCATGTTTGCTTTTGTTGCCTCTAGTTGTAGGGTATTGATCAATAAATTTTTGCCCAGACCAATATCCTAAAGATTATTCCCAGTTTTCTTGTAGTAGCTTTATAGTTTGAGGTACTAGATTTAAGTCTTTAATCCATTTTGATTTGGAGTTTATATATGGTGAGAGATAGGGGTCTAGTTTCATTCTGCTGCATATGGATATCTAGTTTTCCCAGCATCATTTATTGGAGAGACTCTCTTTTCCCCTGTGCATGTTCTTGGCAGATTTGTCAAAAATGGGTTCACTGTAGGTGTGTGGATTCATTCCTGCATTCTTTATTACATTTCATTGGTCTGTGTGTCTGTTTTTATGACTGTACCATGCTGTTTGGGTTACTATAGCTCTACAGTATAATTTGAAATCAGGTATGTGATTCCTCCAGTATTATTCTTTTTGCTTAGAATAGATTTGGCTATTTTGGATCTTTTGAAGTTTCATACATGGAACCAAAAAAAAAAAAAAAAAAAGGATTGTTTTTTTCTATCCCTGTAAAGAATGTCATTGGTATGTTGATAGGGATTGCTTAAATCTGTAGATTCCTTTGGGTTGTATGGGCATTAAAAAATTTTGATGCTTCCAATCCATGAACATGGAATATTTTTCCACTTTTGGTGTCTTTTTCAATTCTTTCATTAGTGTTTTACAGCTTTCATTATAGAGATCTTTCACTTCTTTGGTTAATTTCTAGGTATTTCATTTTAGGTTTGGCTATTGTAAATGGAATTACTTTTATAAAAATAATCTTTTTCACATTGTTCACTGTTGGCATATAAAAATGCTACTGATTTTTGTATGTTAATTTTGTATACTGCAACTTTATTGGATTTATCAGTTTTAATAGTTTTCTTGTGGAGTCATTAGGTTTATACAAATATAAGATCATATTATCTACAAGCAAAGATAATAAGATTTTCTTTTTTTCAATTTTGATCCCATTTATATCTTTCTCTTGTCTGATTGCTCTACTCAGGACTTTCAGTATGATGTTGAATAACAGTGATGACTAGTTATCCTTGTCATATTTCAGATCTTAGAGAAAAGACTTTCAAGTTTTCCCCATTCAGTATGATATTAGCTGTGGGATCTGTTGTATATGGCTTTTATTATATTGATGTATGTTTCTTCTATTCCCAGTTTTTTGAGAGTTTTTTTTTTTTTTTTTTTTTTTTTTTTTTAATCATGAGGTGGGTATTGAATTTATCAAATGCTTTTTCAGCAGTGGAAACAATCATATGATTTTTGTCCTTCATTCTGTTGATATGATGTATCTGATCGGTTTGCTTATGTTCAACCATCCTTGCATGCCAGGAATAAATCCCACTGGGTCATGATGAATGATCTTTGTAATGTATTGTTGAATTTGGTTTGCTATATTTTGTTGAGGATTTTGGCATCAATATTAATCAGAGACATTGGCCTGTAGTTTTCTTTTTTTGATGTGTTTTTGGTTTGATATCAGGATAATAATGGCCTTGTAGAATGAGTTGGAAGTACTCTCTCCTTCTCTATTTTTTGGAATAGGTTGAGTAGGATTGGTATTGATTTCTGTTTAAATATTTGGTAGAATTCAGCCATGAAGCCATTGGGTCCCAGGCTTTTTTTTTTTAAATTGTGAATTTTTTATTACAGCTTTGATCTTGTTACTTGTTATTGATCTGTTCAGGTTTTGGATTTCTTTCTGGCTCAATCTTATTAGATTGCATGTATCTAGGAATTTGTCCATTTATTCTAGATTTTCCAATTTATTGGCATATAGTCACTCAGAGTAGCCACTCATGCTCTTTTGAATTTGTGTAAAGCATTTTAATATCTCCATTATTTCTGATTTTATTTGAATCTTTTTTTCTTAGTCTGTCAAAAGGTTTGTCAATTTTGTTTAACTTTTCAAAAAAACAATTTTTTGTTTCATTGATTTTTTTGTATTATTTTTTCATTTCAATTTCACTTATTTCCACTCTGATCTTTATTATTTCTTTTCTTCTACTAATGTGGGGTTTGATTTGCTCTTGCTTTTCTACTTTAAGATGCATCTTTAGATTGTTCATTTGAATTATTTTTTAATGTATGCACTTATAAACTTCCTTCTGAGCACTGCTTTTGCTGTATCCCATAGGTTTTGGTATATTGTGTTTCCAATATAATTTATTTCAAATAAGCTTTCAACTTCTTTCTTAATTTCTTCATTGGCCCACTGACAATTCAGGAACATGTTGTGTAATTTCTATGTATCTGTACAGTTTCCGAAATTTCTATTGTTGTCAATTTCTAGTTTTATTCCATTGTGGTCACAGAAGATGCCTGATATTATTTTATTTTTGAATGCTTTAAGACTTTTCTTGTGACTTAATATAAGGTATGTACTTGAGAATAATCCATGTGCTGAGAAAAAGAAGAAATATTTCACAGCTCTTGGATGAAATGCTCTATAAATATCTATTAGAGAAATTTGGTCAATAGTGTAAATTAAATCTGATGTTTACGAATTTTCTGTCAGGAGGATCTGTCCAGTACTGAAAGTGGGGTGTTAAAGTCTCCAACTATTACTGTATTGGGGCCTGTCTCTTTAGCTCTAATAATATTATTTCCTTTATATATCTGGGTCCTTCAGTGTTGGGCACATATATATTTAAAATTATTATATCCTCTTGTTGAATTAACCCCTTTATCAATACGGAGTGACTTTTTTGTTTCTTCTTTCAGTTTTTGTCTTGAAATCTATTTTATCCGATATAAGTATAGTAACCCTTGCTCTTGTTTGGTTTCCATTGGCATGGAATATCTTTTTCCATCCCTTTAAGTCTACGTGTTATTTACAGGTAAAGTACAATTCTTATAGGCAACAGAATAATGGGTCTTTTTTTTTTTCCATCCATGCATACAGTCTATGTATTTTGAGTGGAGAGTTTAGTGTATTTACATTCAATGTTATTATTGATAAGTAAGGACTTACTTATGCCATTTTGTCATATGTTTTCTGGTTTTGTGGCCTTCTCTTCCTTCTTTATTCCTGTCTTTCTCTAGTGAAGATGGTTTTCTCTGCTGATACCATATAGTTTCTTGCTTTTTATTTTTTCTGTATTGATTGTATGTTTTTTGGTTTGAGGTTACCATGAAGCTTGCAAATACTACCTTAACACCCATTATTTTAACCCGAGAACAACTTAATACTATTTTTTATAAACAAACCAACAAGCAAAAAGGAAACTAATAATAACTTACCTTAACTTGATGCCCCCCACTTTTTAATTTTTTTGTTTTAATTTGTATCTTATTGTACTATGTCATGAATATTTGTAGGTATTTTTGATTGGTTTGTTGTTAAGTCTGTTTTCTTAATGTAAGAATAGTTTAAATCTGTTTTCTCAATGTCAGAGTAGTTTATACACTATGGTGACAGTGTTATAATATTTTGGGTTTTACTGTTTATTTACTATTACCAGCATGTTTTGTACCTTTAGGTAATTATTTATTGCTCATTAATGTCCTTTTCTTTCTGATTGAAGTACTTCCTTTAGTATTTCTTGTAGGATGGATCTAGTATTGTTGAAATCCCTCAGCTTTGTTTGTCTGGGAAAATCTTTATTTCTCCTTAATGTTTGAAGGATGTTTTTTGCCAGATGTACTACTCTAGTGTAAAAAAAAAAATTTTTTTTTCCTTCAGCACTTTAAATATGTCATGCCATTCTCTTCTGGTCTGTAAGAATTCCACTGAAAAGTCTGTTGCCAGATGTATTGGAGCTCCATTGTATGTTATTTGTTTCTTTTCCTGCTTTCACGATACTTTCCTTATTCTTGACCTTTGACAGTTTATTAATTTCACGAGATAGTCTTCTTTGGGTTAAATCTGCTTGGTTTTCTATAATCTTCTTGTAGTTGGATACTAATATCTTTCTCTAGGTTTGTGAAGTTCACTGTTATTATCCCTTTAAACAAACTTTCTAGGCTATCTCCTCCACATCCTCTTTAAAGCCAATAACTCTTAGATTTTTCCTTTTGGGGCTATTTTCTAGATCCTGTAGCATACTTCATTTTTTTAAAATTCTTTTTTCTATTGTCTCCTCTATTTTCAAATAGCACATCCTCAAACTCACTATTTTTTTCTTATTCTTGATCCATTCTGCAATCAAAGGACTCTGATAAATTCTTCAGTATGTGTATTGCATTTTTGAAAATTACAATTTAAGTTCTTGGATGTATGTGCAGAACGTGCAGGTTTGTTACATAGGTATGCACATGTCATTTCTTGCACCCATCAACCCATCATCTACATTAGGTATTTCTCCTACTGCTATCCCTCCCCTAGCTCCCCACCCCCGAAAAGGCCCTGGTATGTGATGTTACACTTAGTGCGTTTATGTTTTCTCATTGTTCAGTTCCTACTTATGAGTGAGAACATGTGGTTTTTGGTTTTCTGTTCCTGTGTTAGTTTGCTAAAAATGATGGTTTCCAGCTTCATCCATGTTCCTGCAAAGAACATGAACTCATCCTTTTTTATGGCTGCATAGTATTCCATGCTGTATATGTGCCATATTTTCTTTATTCATACTATCATTGGCAGGCATTTGGGTGGTTCCAACTCTTTGTCATTATGAGTTAGTGCTGCAATAAACAAACATGTGGATGTGTCTTTATAGTAGGATGATTTATAATCATTTGGGTATATACCCTGTAATGGGATTGCTGGATGAAATTATATTTCTGGTTCTAGATCCTCAAGGAAGTGCCACACTGTCTTCCACAGTAGTTGAAATAATTTACACTCTCACCAACAATGTAAAACTGTTCCTATTACTCCACAACCTCTCCAGCATCTGTTGTTTCCTGCTTTTTTAATGATCACATTTTACCTTGCATGAGATGGTATCTCATTGTGGTTTTAATTTGCATTTCTCTAGTGACCAGTGATGATGAGCTTTTTTTCATGTTTCTTGGCTACATAAATGTCTTCTTTTGAGAAGTGTCTGTTCATATCCTTTGTCCACTTTTTGATTTTTTTTCTTGTATATTTGTTTTAGTTCTTTGTAGATTATGGATATTAGTCCTTTGTCAGATAAATAGATTGCAAAAATTTTCTCCCATTCTGTGGGTTGCCTGTTCACTCTGATGCTAGTTTCTTTTGCTGTGCAGTAGGTCTTTCATTTAATTAGACCCTATTTGACAGTTTTGGCTTTTGTTGCCATTGCTTTTGGTGTTTTAATCATGAAGGCTTTGCCCATGCCTATGTCCTAAATGGTATTGCCTAGGCTTTCTTATAAGGATTTTATGGTTTTTGGTTTTATGTTTAAATCTTTAATCCATCTTGAGTAAAGCCCAGGACCAGATGGATTCACAACCAAATTTTACCAGAGGTACAAAGAGGAGCTGGTACCATTCCTTCTGAAACTATTTCAAACAATAGAAAGAGGGACTCCTCCCTAACTCATTTTATGAGGTGAGTGTTATCCTGATACCAAAACCTGGCAGAGATACAACTAAAAAAGAAAATTTCAGGCCAATATCCAGGATGAACATTGATGTAAAAATCTTTGATAAAATACTGGCAAACCGAACCCAGCAGCACATCAGAAAGCTTATTCACCGTGATCAAGTCAGCTTCATCCCTGGGAGGCAAGGCTGGTTCTACATACGCGAATCAATAAATATAATCCATCACATAAACAGAACCAATGACAAAAACCACATGATTATCTCAATACATACAGAAAAGGCCGTCAATAAAATTCCACGCCCCTTCATTCTAACAATTCTCAATAAACTAGGTATTAATGGAACTTACCTCAAAATAATAAGAGGTGTTTATGACAAACCCACAGCCAATATTATACTGAATGGGCAAAAACTTGAAGCATTCCCTTTGAAAACCAGCACAAGACAAGGATGCCCTCTCTCATCACTCCCATTCAACACAGTATTGGATGTTCTGGCCAGGGCAATCAGGCAAGAGAAAGACATAAGGGGTATTCAAATAGGAAAAGAGGAAGCCAAGTTGTCTGTTTATAGATGTCATGATTGTATATTTAGAAAACCCCACTGTCGCCGGGCGCGGTGGCTCAAGCCTGTAATCCCAGCACTTTGGGAGGCCGAGGTGGGTGGATCACGAGGTCAAGAGATCGAGACCATCCCGGTCAACATGGTGAAACCCCGCCTCTACTCAAAATACAAAAAAATTAGCTGGGCATGGTGGCACGTGCCTGTAATCCCAGCTACTCTGGAGGCCGAGGCAGGAGAATTGCCTGAACCCAGGAGGTGGAGGTTGTGGTGAGCCGAGATCGCGCCATTTCACTCCAGCCTGGGTAACAAGAGCGAAACTCCGTCTCAAAAAAAAAAAAAAAAAGAAAGAAAAAAAAAAAAAAGAAAACCCCACTGTCTCAGCTTAAAATATCCTTAAGCTAATAAGCAACTTCAGCAAAGTCTCAGGATACAAAATCAATGTGCAAAAATCACCAGCATTTTTATACACCAATAATAGAGAGCCAAATCATGAGTGAACTCCCATTTATAATTGCTACAAAGAGAATAAAATACCTAGGGATACAACTTACAAGGGCTGTGAAGGACCTCTTCAAGGAAAACTACAAGCCACTGCTCAAGGAAATAAGAAAGGAAACAAACAGATGAAAAAATATTCCATGCCTATGGTTAGGAAGAATCAATATTGTAAAAATGGCCATACTGCTCAAAGTAATTTATAAAGTCAATGTTATCAACATCAAGGTACCATTGACTTTCTTCACAAAATTAGAAAAAAACTAAATTTCCAATAGAACCAAAAAGGAGGCTGCATAGCCAAGACAATCCTAAGCAAAAAGAACCAAGCTAGAGGCATCATGCTACCTGGCTTCAAACTATACTACAAGGCTACAATAACCAAAAACAGCATTGTACTGGTACCAAAACAGATATATAGACCAATAAAACAGAGCAGAAGCCTCAGAAATACCGCACATCTGCAACCATCTGATCTCTGACAAACCTGACAAAAACAAGCAACGGGAAAAGGATTCCCCATTTAATAAACAGTGTTTGGAAAACTGGCTACCCATATGTGTATTGCATTTTTAAGCTCCAGAGTTTCTGATTTTTATTTCAATATCTTTGTTAAAATTATCTGATTTTTTCTGTCTTATCTTGAATTTCTTTGAGTTTTCTCAACACAGCCATTTTGAATGGTCTGTCTGAAAGGTCATATACGTCTTTTTCTCCAGATTTGTTCCTGGTGCCTTATTTAGTTCATTTGTTTAGATCATGTTTTTCTGGATGATGTTGATGCTAGTAGATGTTGTTCAGTGTCTGGACATTGAAGAGTTAGGTATTAATTGTAGTCTTCACTGTCTGGGCTTATTTGTAGCAATTATTCTTGGAAAGGCTTTTTAGAAATTTGAAAAAAATAAACTGGGTGTTGTGATCTAAGCTCTATCTCCTTTAGGGGGCACCCCAAGACCAGCAACACTGTGGTTCTTAAAAGATTTATAGAGGTACCACCTTGATGGTTTGGGGCAGTATCTGGGAGAATTCTCTGGATCACCAGGCAGGGACACTTGTTCTTTTCCCTGACTTTCTCCCAAACATACAGAATCTCTCTGTTCTGAGCCACTCAAGCCTGGGAGTGAAGTGACATGAGTAACCCTGTGGTCACCATGACTATGACTGTGCTGGGTCAGGCCTGAAGCCAGGATAGCACTGGGTCTTCCCCAAGGTCTGCGGTAAGCACTCACTGGCTACTGCCTATGTTCACTCACGGCCTCGAGACTACACAATCAGCAGGTGGCAAAGCCAGCCAGGCCATCCTTCCCTTCAGGATGACAAGTTCCCCTAGACCATCGTGGGTCCAGAAGTGTAATCCAGGAATCAGGGACTAGAGTGAAAACTCTTAGACATCTACCTGGTGTTCTAAAACCACAAGTTGCTGTTTTTTTCTACCCTTTCCTCCTCTTTCCAAAGGAAGAGAAGCCTAGCACTGTAGTTACCACCATCCCAGGCAACAACGAGTACTGCCAGACTAGTACTGACATTCTCATAAGTCTCAAGGCCTCTTAAGTGAGCTTGCCAGGAATGCAACCCAGCCTTGGACTCACCTTTCCGGGGAATGGGCTCACCACTGGCCCATGGTAGGTCCAGAAATAGCATCTAAGAGTCATGTCTTAGAACTGGGGACCCCAAGAGCCCATTTGGTGCTTCACCCACCATGACCATGCTGGTACCTAAGGTGTAAGCCAAAGTTTTCTTTTTCTTCCTGTTTTTCTCTGGCAGAGGGAGTTTTTCCCTGTAGCTACCACAGCTGGTAATGTGCTGAGGCTCAACCTGAAACCAGCAAGCCTCAGAGGCTTGCGCAAGTCCCTTGATGTAGTACCTGGGTATCACTGCTTGTTATTCAGAGCCAAAGGACTCTTAAGTTTGCAGATGAGGAATGCTACCAGTACTGAGTTCTTTCTTTCAAGATAGAGGGTTCTTTTCTGACCCAAGGTGTGTCTAGAAATGTCATCTGGAAGCTAGGGCCAGAAAAGGGGGCCTCACGAGGGTGACTGGTGCCCTGTTGTGCTGTGGCTGAGGGGTGTATCCTTTCCTCCAGCAGATGGAAGAGGTCTCTTTTGGAGACATGAGCTGTGTAGCCTGGTTAGGGGAGGAATGATGCCAGTGCTCTTTTGGCTGCCCCAGCTAGTGTCTCATGTCCTCCAGTCCATGTCGCATGCCCTCCAGTCTACTGTCTCTGGGCCTAGTTCAGCACTAGGACTCACCTAAGAGTTGCAGTTCCTAAGGCCTAGTGTGCCTTTCAAGTTTTTGGAGACGTAGAGGGCCGTAGGCCTTGGTAGCAAGGTTTGCTGGCGCTTAAATTTGGACCACTGGGATCAGTGCTTCCCCTCTGGTAAGGGCTGGTTTCAAAGTTACATCTGTGGGTGGTTGTCGGCTGAGTTTAGTCCAGTTTTCCTTTCTGCTCTAACAGGACAGCACTGAGTTCAGTGTCTTGCAATTGCTGTGATCTCCCTTCCTCTGTGCCCAGAGATGCTCTCTGAACCAGATTGCTGCTGCTGTGGGTGCGGGAGGGTGGTGCTGGCAATTCAAGGCAATTGTTTTTCTCTGTCTTCAGTGCTTTTTTCAGTGATGTGAAGTTAAAACCAGGAACTCACCTGATCTTATGAAGGTTTTTTTTTTCTGTGTAGATACTAACTTGGTATCCTTGCTGAGTGGGGGCAATCAGTGGAGCTTTTGTTTTTTACACAGTTCAACCTAATAGCATAGCTATCTGAAATATTTCTTCCCTGCTACTACTCTTGGGATACATTTTTCCTTATACCCCATCTATTGGTTAGTGTGGCCCACAAAAGGGAAATACATTTACATAGTTATATGTTATATTACTATTTCAGAAATACAGTTTATACAGCGTCATGTTTATTTTTATAGGCAGTAATGTATAGTGCATTTTTTATTACTCTAAATAGAAAATCTTATCACATATGTTACTCTGTTCCTTAATATCAATGTGAAATACTAAAAGTAGTTCTAATATGTTTTCTAGGGGCAACTTAAGCCTTTGTAGCTAGACTATTCTAAAAAAATATCAGATGAAAAGAAAAGCACTTGAAGTATCTGATAGGCTGAATAATAATCGTCTAAAAAGATCCAGGTTCTAACCTTCAGAACCTGTGAACAGGGCACTTTACATGGCAAAAGAGACTTTGCAGACGTGATTCAGTTAAAGATCTTATTGGGGTTTTAATTTGCATTTCTCAAGTTTTTGGGGGTATATACCCAGTAACAGGATTGCTGGGTTGAATGACAGTTCTCATTTACATTCTTTGAGAAATTTCCAGACTGCTTCCCACAATGGCTGAACGAATTTACATTCCCACCAGCAGTGTATAAGGGTTCCCTTTTCTCTAGAACCTTGTCAGCATCTGTTATTTTTTGACTTTTTAATAAATAAACTATGTGTGCACACACACATGTGTATATGCTATTCTTGATTGTACTTTTTGTCTGCTATATACATTGTAAATATATGTACCCAGTTCAAATAAACAAGCAAATAAAATAAAAGCCATTCTGACTAGTGTGGGAGAGTATCTCATTGTGGTTTTGATTTGCATCTTCCTAATGATTAGTTTTATTACATTTTTTTCATATACTTTTGGCTCACACATATGTCTTCTATTGAGAAGTGTCTGTTCTTATCCTTTGCCCATTTTTTAATGGGCGAGCCCACTCATATTTGAATACGCCCACTGATATTTCACATTGGATTTCAGCAAAAAGTTGGAAGACTGCTATTAAGAACTTCTTCCTCACTATAGCATCATAAATATGGGATTTGCGTCCAAGAATTTCAGTTACTGAAAATGTATCATGATAGTTCCAAATTGGTCATGGTAGCTCTATTGCCTGTATCACAGATTATTTTAGGATAAATATGTGGTCAGATCAAACAGTGACACATATTGGGTATTATGCTATTTTTCTCATCATTGAAAAATAATAAAGGCACACAAAGAGAAAGTTACCATCCTGATTTGGTCATGGGTGTTTGAATTAATAATAGGGCAGCCATCTTTCATCCATGAGTGACCAAGTCACAGCTTGAAAGGCAAAAAGTTGAGGATAATTTAGAGAATAATAGAATAAACCTGGGTTCTTGATGACACTACTGGACAATGTTCAGTAATGTCTTAGTTTGGGTGGCTACAACAAAATACCATAGATGAGGTTGCCTAATTTATTTATTATTATTTATTTTCTCACAGTTCTAGAGGCTGGGAGTCCAAGACCAGGATGCCATCATGTCAAGTTCTGGCAAGAATATTTTTTTCTGGCTTGTAGCCTTCTATTAATAACTGTGTCCACCAGCTGAAGGGAGATAGAGCTCTAGTCTCTTTCTCCTCTCATAAATACATTAATCCCAACATGGAGACCCTATCTTTATGATCTCATTAGACCTAATTTCCTGTCAAAGACCCCAATCCAAATACCATCACATTTAGGGTTAGAGTTTCAACATAAAAATTTTGGAGGGAAACATTCAGTCCATTACAATTCTTCAAGCTACTTGTAGTTGAACATTTTGTTACAGTCAGCCAAACAGTGCTAACATTTTTATCACACTTCCTTCAATATTCTTCACATAAATGGTGTGCAAAACCCTTCACAGACTCAGTTAATATACATTTTTTATACAGTTACCTAAAACTCTTTTAAGAGTGAAGGTATGAACAGACAGCCTTGATCCAAGTCCAAACTGACAACACAGAGAGAGTGAGATTATGTCATTGTTCATTTTAGATTTTACAGTTCTATTCAGATTATGCTGTTACAGTTTTTTTCAGTTCAATTATTTTAGCCCTTATTTAACTGAAAATAAATTCATCACTGATTCCCTAGTATTTGGTAAGATACAACTTATCAGTCCTACTCAGATGATTATTAGGACCACAAAATAGGCTATTAGCCAGTTGATCTTAGACCTATTTAATCTTTTTTAGATTTATCTTTTTTTTTCACTTACTTTCAAATATACTTGAATTTTGATACAAATTGTTCCAAATTTGCAATTTTCCTGTCAGCTACAGATGATTCACAGCTGTGATGAATGGGCATTTTTTAAATAAAGTCGTTGTAGAAGATGGAGCTTTGTGTTACTCCATGAGAATTCTCTCTTCAAGATCATAATGGTTCAATGTTACAATTGGCTAGAAATTTAAATAACTGAACAAGAATCTCCATTAGACTGATTACCTTTAAAGCAGTGATCAGAACTCATTTATCTTTGCCAGGTGTTGCAGATAAGGAGCATCTGATTTTTGGCGGAGACCAACAGAATGTTTAATGCCTTGGTTCTCACCCCAATGCCTTTGTCCTCAAACCTTCCTACCTGTTACCATGCTCAGTAAAGTCTTCACAAAATACCAGTGTCTCGCTCCAGTCTAAATGAATCAGAACTTTAATTATTAGACCCAGAGTCTGATATTTTTAAATACCTCTTCAGGTAATTCTAATATACTGCTATAGTTTCAAACCACTGATTTATTGAATAAATATTGCGTGAACCTAACTAAATTTCTTTTATCATGTCCATAAGATAACCATGTCCTAAATGTACCTTTTGTCATTTCCCTCCATCATAAGCTGTTTTTATTTATAATACATGTAAATGGCTGCCTTTTCTGTTACATAATAAGTTACTTTGGAACACAAACCATGGTTTATTTCCTGTAACAAAGAATATAGTATCTTCCCTGCAGTAGCAACTCAATGCAGGCTTAATAAGAGCAGAAGAAGGATATTTACGAACAAGGATTAGAAGTAATTTGCCTGTTCTTGGAAAAGATCATATGGATGCTATACTTTTAAACTTTAGCTTTTAGTAATAATACACTATTTTTGGAATCTGTTTCCTTGCTGTTCTTTTTCTTTTTTCTTCAGACAGTTCCCCTCTTTATGCTTGTTTGCTTGTTTTTCTAGATTCCTGCTAATGTAATGAGTGAGAACAGAGATTAGAGAGATTAGTCAATGTTTGGCAGAGAGACTTTTGAAGATAGAGAATTTCACCATGTGTCTGCCATATGTATGTCTGGTGTTTATACAGTGTGTATTTTGTCTAAGAATAAAGATTATACAACTTATGTGAATCCTTTTTCCATAGCAATTGTGATCATCAGTGTAGTTGAAGGGGTAAGAAAGATAAGAAATGGTGTAGGAATGTATCAAACTACTACAGGGACTTAGAGTAAATCTAGAGTGAATTTTTTTCAGCAATTAAATTGTACATGTTTAGTGACCTGTCATACATTTGCTTTCTGTGTATTGTTATTACTGACCAAAATGTATTCTGATTATAATGCTTAGATGTTCTCAAAAGATAACCTGACCACAAAATGTGGAGTAAAGAAACTTCTGGGTCAGGTATGGTGCCTCATGCCTGAAATCAGCGAAGGTGGGAGGACAGCTTGAAACCAGGAGTTTTGAGACAAGCCTGGGCAACAGAGCAAGAACCCATATATACAAAAATAAAAATAAAAAACATATTTAGGTGTAGTGACACATGCCTTTAGTTGCAGCTACTTGGGAGGCTGAGGCAGGAGGATTGCTTAATCTCAGGAGTTCAAGGCTGCAGTGAGCTATGATTGTGTCACTGCACCTCAGCCTGGACAACAGAGCAAGACCTTGTCTCTAAAAAGAAAGAGAAAAACTTCCATATTGCAAGACAATTGAAAAGTTTTCTCATATTACAACCAAATAAATTATCTACTTAAAAGACTTACTGTGGCACTCATTTAAAAATATGATGTCATCAAATTTGATTTCTTAAACATATGGACCAAGAGATTTTTATTTTACCATAAAAGCCCAGAATATTAATGTTGGAAGATATTTTTTAACCTCTCTGATTCCTATTCTCCTCATTAATATGAAGAAATTCAACCAGGTGAAGTGACTTTTCCAAAGTCATACATCTGCTTAAAAGCAGTGTCAGAATTAACCCTGAATTTTTACATTTTCTTTCCATCTATATTACCTGGTCTCCTTTCAGAAAGAGAACAGACTTTAAAAATAAACACACATAATGCTCCATCAATTTATGAAATTCTCTTATGATGTTATATTAAAACATTTTCTTTTCTGATTTTACCCAGATTTGACACTTAATTGACTTGTGAGATTGTTGAATATATCCTTCTCCTCAGCATCAAATGCATATTATTCAATAAAGTTCCTCAGGGCTTTGCTTTTTCTATTGCTGGACTTTCTATGCACATCAGTACTGCAATTTTAGTGGTTCCTTGAACAGCAAGTTTTAAGATAATAGGTTGAAAACAAAATCATCACAATCTTCTTTCATAACTTACACTAGGCACAATAAACAGTGAAGCAAATTTTTAAACCATCACTATCAAGATGATTTATAAGCTTTAACCAATCATAGTAAAAAAAAAAGTTTTTTTTTTTTGTTTTTTTTTTTTTTTTTGAGGCGGAGTTTCGCTCTTGTTACCCAGGCTGGAGTGCAATGGCGCGATCTCGGCTCACCGCAACCTCCGCCTCCTGGGTTCATGCAATTGTCCTGCCTCAACCTCCTAAGTAGCTGGGATTACAGGCACGCACCACCAAGCCCAGCTAGTGTTTTGTATTTTTAGTAGAGACGGGGTTTCACCATGTTGACCAGGATGGTCTCAATCTCTCGACCTCGTGATCCGCCCGCCTCGGCCTCCCAAAGTGCTGGGATTACAGGTTTGAGCCACCGCGCCCGGCCAAAAAAAAGTTTTAATTATTCATTATAAAACATAGGTCTAGGTTGAAATTTTCATGCCTATTGCAAATGACAATATATGCAAAAGAGCAAAAGGTCTGATTTTGGTGGAGATGTATTAACCTTGGAGGCAGCATGTCGCACTGGAGAGACCAAGAAATTTGAAGTCAGATTGAACTTCAAGAATCAAACCCTGATACTGCCACTCCAATTGTATGGCATTGTGACAGCTGCTTGACTTTTCTAGGCTTCACTTTCTTCATCTGTAAATTGAGGAAAATAGTACCAGAATTCTTTTCAGCATTAAAGGAACATATGAAAAGGTACGATGAATATAGCCATCACTTAATAAATGTTTTCTGAATTTATAGAGTCATATTGACCATAACCAATGATCCAAAAATGAACCAAAATACATGAAACAACAATTTCCCACTGGAAAAGTTTCCAGGTCAAGGTACTAGAGGGAAAATCCAGATAGTGTCTGGGAGAATTCCTGAACTGCAAAGACAGAGCTGCAAATCTGGCACAACCGAAGAAACTAGAGTCCAAAGAACAGAGTACTGGAAAGGAGAAAATTATACAGACAAAAAATCCCAGAGAGCTGAAGAGGATTCCTGAGTATTTAGTAGCATATTAATAAAAACAAGTTTATTAGAAAGCTACTCAAGTCTGGGGAAAGACCTACATAAAATGATTAGAAATAACAGAGTCTGGCACTCACAAAGAGCTAGAAGTAGTGCCTTTACCTGTTTCAGCAGCCAGATTGGAAATCCTCTCATAATTCACAAGGCATTAAGAATACACAAAGGAGTCTACATTCAGTGCTGGAGCATGATTGGCCATATGTTGTTGATAGAGTTTGGCTGTGTCCCCACCCAAATCTCATCTTGAATTGTAACCCCATTATCCTCATATGTCATGGGAGGGACCCAGTGGGAGGTAATTGAATCATAGGCGTGGGTTTTTCTTGTGCTGTTCTTGTGATAGTTAATAAGTCTCATGAGATCTGATGGTTTAATAAAGAGCAGTTTCCCTGCACATGCTCTCTTGCCTGCCACCATATAAGACATGACTTTGCTCCTCCTTCACCTTTTGCCATGATTGTGAGACCTCCCCATTCATATGGAACTGTGAGTCTATTCAACCTTTTTTTCTTTATAAATTACCCAGTCTCAATATGAAACTGGACTAAACTTTATAGCAGTATGAAAATGGACTAATATAGTTAAGCATTGCTCTCATCCTGTCTTATCAGTTTTAAAATCAACAAAGGATTACACTGATTCCAAGTAAAGTGAATGCATTTTAGAGTAAAGAGTAAGAATATTTGTAGGAAAACAAATATATTTAGGATATAAAATATAAAATATCTGGATTCCAATTAAAAAAAATTGCCAGGTCTGAAAAGAAGCAGAAAAGTGTAAACCATGTTGATAGAAAAAACAATCAAAACCAACGCAGAGCACATACAAGTGTTAGACTTAGCAAAAAAGAACAATAAAGCAGTTATGATAATTGTGTTTCAGATGTACAAAAAGTTAAGTAGAGTTATGGAAGCCACAATAAATACCCATATCAAATTTCTAGATTGAAAACTTCAATATACGAGATGAAAAACAGATAAAATGGGATTCATGGCTGATTAGACATTGAAGAAGAAAATATTAGTAAATGTAAAACACAGAAATAGAAATTATCAAAATTGAACATGAAGGGAAAAGGGAATAATAATTAAAAAAACTTGCATCAGTTAGCTTAAGCCCACTTCAAGTAGGTTAATATACCTATAATAAAAATCTCCTAAGGAGAGAACAAGTGGGTGGATGAGCAAGCAAAAAAATAAATGAAAATAATGAAAGCGCTTAAATTTTTGTGACGATTACAGACCCACAAATACAAAAAGCACAATGAATGTCAAGCACAAGAAATATAAATAAAACCACACCAGAGAGATCATAATCAAATAGCGAAAAACCAATGACAAAAGGAAAATTGGCTGGGTGTGGTGGCTCACGTCTGTAATCCCAGCCTTTTGGGAGGCCAAAGTGAGTGTATCACTTGAAGTCAGGAGTTCAAGACCAGCCCAGCCAGCATGATAGAACCACGTATCTATTTAAAAAATACAAAAACTTAGCCAGGTACATTGATGCACAGCTGTAATCTCAGCTACTCAGGAGGCTGAGCCACAAGAATAACTTGAACCTAAGAGGTAGAGGTTGCAATGAGCCAAGACTGTGCCACTGCACTCCAGCCTGGGCAACAAAGTAAGACTCCATCTCAAAGAAAAAAAAAAGATAAAAACTTAAAAGAATTCAGAGGGGGAAAATGATGTTACATACAGGGTAACAAACATAAATCTTACTGCAAATTTCTCATTGGAAACAGTGTAAGTGAGCTGATAGTGAAGCAATGTTCTTTAAAATGTAGAAAGAAAGAAACTCTTCAACCTAGAATTCTAGTCCCAGAATAAATTTCTTTTCTTTCAAAAACAATGGAAAAATAAAATTTTTTTAGACATATGGAAGATAAAAGAAGTAACCACAAGCAGACTACTACTGTGAAATATTTCTTTGAAAGTGGATTATAGACTCTCCAAGATGGCTGAATAGACACAACTCTGGTGCACAACACCTAGTGAGAGAGACAGAAATCCAGAGATCTCCTAGCTCCAACCAAGGTACCAGGGGCATTTCAGTGGGTCTGGTCCTACAGTGAGCAAAGCCCAGTCAAGGCAGAGTGAGGTGGGGAGGGGTGCTGCTTCACCTAGAAAGTGCATCTGACTAGCAAGTCACAGTCTCCCACTCTGACACTCTGGTCCAGATACAGTACTTCCCCCAAAGCCTCAGTAATACACAGAACAGGGGATCTCTGTCAGTCAAGTGCCAGGAATTACAATTGCAGGGTTGAATGATAATCAAGGATGGTGTACTAGATTGGTGCACAGACCTAAACATACGCATAAGCCCAAAAGCCATCTGGGAGAGCCTGTGGACTGAGCTATTGCCCCTTCCCCCTGCCTGGAGAGAGAAGGAGCTGTAAGTGGGAGGACGGATAGAGTAGTGCAACGGGTCTCCAACCCATGACTGGAGAGAGAGAGGAAGCTGAAAGGGGAAAATGGCCAGGTGCAGCTGGGTGGATCCCTACCTTCACCCACAAGCTCCAGAGGGCTGAAGCTCTGACTCTAGTGGGTTGTGCAACCAGTGCCACAGTCTGAGCTGAACCCTGAATGATGCAGCCCAGTGGAGGAAGGGCACAACCCACCATTAGAGGGGTGGGACAGGCTACATGTTTTAACAAAAAACACAGGGAACTTATATAGCAACGGGACAGTGTTCTTGATCAACCAGGAGAGCCTACAGGTCAGCAGAAGAGGCGGGCCTAATCTCCCAGGATAAACAAAAAAAGACACAGGAAGCTTCCCTAGTAACCTGAAGGAGTCCCTAGTAACCCAGTAGTGCCTCAACAGGCAGAGAAATGACCTCATCCAGCAGCTCCCTGACACCACAGCCAGGTAAATCCATGAAGATGGGGGGAAAAACAGCACAAAAAAGATGAAACCATCAAAGACCAGAACACCTCTTCTCCTTCAAGAGATCACAACTCCTTAACAACACAGGAACACAATGTGATCAAGAAAGAGTGTGACAAACTGACAGAAACAGGCTTCAGAAGGTATATAATAACAAACTTTTCTGAGCTAAAGGAACACATTCTAACTCAATGCAAAGAAACGAAAAACCTTGAAAAAATGTTCGATGAAATGCTAACTAGAATAACCAACTTAGAGAAGAACATAAACAACTTGATGGAGTTGAAAAACACAGCACGAGAACTACGTGAAGCAAACACAAGTTTTAATAGCTGAATCGATCAAGTAGAAGAAAGGATATCAGAGATTGAAGATCAACTCGATGAAATAAAAAGAGAAGGCACAATAAGAGAAAAAAGGGTGAAAAGAAGTGAACAAAGCCTCCAAGAAATATGGGATTATTTGAAAAGACCTAATCTACACTTGATCAGTGTACCTGAATATGATGGGGAGAATGAATCCAAGCTGGAAAACACACTTCAGGATATTATCCAGGAGAACTTCCCAAGCCTAGCAAGGTAATCCAACGTTCAAATTCAAGAAATACAGAGAACTCCATAAAGATATTCATCAAGAAGAGCAACCCAAAAGGCACATAATTGTCAGATTCACCAGGGTTGAAATGAAGGAAAAAATGCTAAGTGCAGCCGGAGAGAAAGGTCACGTTACCCACAGAGGGAAGCCAATCAGACTTACAGTGGATCTCTTAGCAGAAACTCTACATGCCGGAAGAGAGTGAGGGCCAATATTCAACATCCTTAAAGAAAAGAACTTTCAACCCAGAATCTCCTATCCAGTCAAACTAAGCTTCTTAAGTGAAGGAGAAATAAAATCCTTTATGGACAAGCAATTACTGAGAGATTTTGTCACCACCAGACCTGCCCTACAAGATCTCCTAAAAGAAACACTAAGCACAGAAAGGAACAAGTGCCAGCCACTGCAAAAGCAAACCAGTTGGCAAAGTACAAAAACGCAAAGACAATGAGTCAACTAATGAGAAAGAAAACTAGCCAGTAACAAAATGACAGGATCATATTCACACATAACAATATTAACATCAAATGTAAATGGCCTAAATGCCCCAATCAAAAGACACAGACTGGGAAACTGGATAAAAAGTCAGAACCCATCGGTGTGCTGTATTCAAGAAACCCATCACACATACAAAGACACACATAGACTCAAAATAAAGGGATGGAAGAAGATTTACTAAGCAAATGGAGAACAAAAAAAGCAGGGGTTACAATCCTAATATCTGATCAAATGGACTTCAAACCAACAAATATCAAAAGAGACAAAGAAGGACATTACATAATGGTAAAAGGATCAATCCAAAAAGAAGAGCTAACTATCCTAAATATAAACGCACCCAACACAGAAGCACCCAGATACATAAAGCAAGTTCTTAACGACCTAAAACGAGATTTACACTTCTGCACAATAATAGTGGGAGACTTCAACATTCCACTATCAATATTAGACAGATCAATGAAACAGAAAATGAACAAGGACATCCAGACTTGAATGCAGAGCTGGACCAAGCATACCTAATGGATGTATACAGAATGCTCCACCCCAAATCGACAGAATATACATTTTTCTCAGCACCACATTATACTTACTCTAAAATTGACCACATCATTGGAAGCAAATCATTCCTCAGCAAATGCAAAATAATGAAAATCCTAACAGTCTGTCATACCACAGTGCAATCAGACTAGAACTCAGGATTAAGAAACACTCAAACCCGCACAAACACTTGGTAACTGAACAATTTGCTTCTGAGTGTTGACTGGATAAACAATGAAATGAAGGCAGAAATAAAGATGTTCTTTGAAACCAATCAGAATGAAGACACAACTTACCAGACTCTCTGGGACACCTTTAAAGTAATGCCGAGAGGGATACTTATAGCAATAAATGCTCACATGAGAAACAAGGAAAGATCTAAAACTGACACCCTATCATCAAAATTGAAAGAGCTAGAGGGGAAAGATAAAAAAAAAAGGAAAAAAAACAACCTCAAAAGTTAGTAGAAGGCAAGAAATAACTAAGATTATAGTGGAACTGAAGGAGACAGAGACACAAAAAAACCCTTCAAAAAATCAGGAGCTGGTTTTTTGAAGAGTTCCCAAAATGTACAGACCATTAGCCAGACTAATGAAAAAAGAAAAGACAGAAGAATCAAATAGATGCAATAAAACAGATAAAGGAGACATCACCACTGATCCCACAGAAATACAAACTATCATCAGACATTACTAAAAACAGCCCTATGTACATAAACCAGTAAACCTTCTGAAGTAGAGGCAGCAATCAATAGTCTGCCAACCAAAAAAAGTTCAGGTCCAGACAGGTTCACAGCTGAATTCCACCAGAGTACAAAGAGGAGCTGGTTCCATTCCTTCTAAAATTGTATCAAATAATACAAAAGGAGAGAATCCTTCCTAACTCATTTTATGAGACCAACATCGTTCTGATACCAAAACCAGGCAGAGACTCAACTAAAAAAGAAAACTTCAGGCCAATATCCATGATGAACATCTATGCAAAAATCTTCAACAAAATAGTGACAAACTGATTGCAACAGCACATCAAAGAGCTTATCCATAACAATCAAGTAGGCTTCATCCCGGAGATGCAAGGCTGGTTCAACATACATAAATCCATAAATGTAATCGATCACAGAAACGGAACCAAAGACAAAAACCACATGATTATTTCAATAGATGCAGAGAAGGCCTTCAATAAAATTCAACAGCCCTTTATGCTAAAAACTCTCAATAAACTAGGTACTGATGGAATGTATCATAAAATGATAAAAGTCATTTATGAGAAACCTACAGTTAATATCATACTGAGTGGGCAAAAGCTGGAAGAATTCCCTTTGAAATCAGGCACTAGAGAAGGATGCCCTCTCTCACCACTCCTATTCAATATACTATTGGAAGTTCTAGCCAGAGCAATCAGGCAAGAAAAAGAAATAAAGAGTATTCAAATAGGAAAGGAGGAATTCAAACTATGTTTGCAGATTATTTGATTGTATATCTAGAAGACACCATCGTCTCAGTCCAAAATCTTCTCAAACTAATAAGCAACTTCAGCAAAGTCTCAGGATATAAAATCAATGTGCAGAAATCACAAGCATTCCTATATACCAAAAACAGATACAGAGCCAAATCAAGAGTGAACTCCCATTCACAATTGCTACAAAGAGAATAAAATACCTAGGAATACAACCAACAAACGATGTCAAGGACCTCTTCAAGGAAAACTACAAACCACTGCTCAATGAAATAAGAGAGGACACAAACAGATGGAAAAACATTCCATGCTCATGGTTAGGAAGAATTAATATCATGAAAATGGCCATACTGCCTTAAGTAATCTATGGATTCAACACTATCCCCATCAAGCTACCAATGACCTTCTTCACAGAACTGGAAAAAAACATTTTCAACTTCATATGGAATCACAAGAGAGCTTGCATAACCAAGAAAATCCTAAGCAAATAAACAAAGCTGAAGGCATCACACTGCCAGACTTCAAACTATACTATAAGGCTATAGTAATCAAAACAGCATGGTACTGGTACCAAAACAGAGACATAGACCAATGGAACAGAACAGAGGCCCCAGAAGCAACACCACACATCTACAACCATCTGATCTTTGACAAACTTGAAAAAAAAAAAGCAATAGAGAAAGGACTCTATTTTTAATAAGTGGTTTTGGGAAAACTGGCTAGCAACGTGCAGAAAGCAGAAACTGGACCCCTTCCTGTCACCTTACACTAAAATTAATTCCAGATGGCTTAAAGATTTAAACATAAAACCTAACACCATAAAAACACTAGAAGAAAACATAGGCATCTTACAAGCCATGTAAGACATAGGCATAGGCAAGGACTTTATGATTAAAACACCAAAAGCAATGGCAATAAAAGCCAAGATAGGCAAATGGGATCTAATTAAAATTCAGAGCTTCTGTACAGCAAAAGAAACCATCATTAGAGTGAACCGGCAACCAACAGAATGGGAAAAAATTTTTGCAATCTACCCATCTGATAAAGGGCTAATATCCAGAATCTACAAAGAACTAAAACAGACATACAAGAAAAAAAACAAAGAACCCCATTCAAAAGTCAGTGAAGGATACGAACAGAGACTTTTCATAAGAAGACATATATGAGGCCAGCAAACATACAAAAAAATGCTCATCATCACTGGTCATTAAAGAAATGCAAATCAAAACCACATTGAGATACCATCTCATGACAGTTAGAAAGGTGATTGTTAAAAAATATGGAGCTAACAGATGCTGGAGAGGATGTGTAGAAATAGGAACACTCCTACACAGTGACTGGGAGTATAAATTAGTTCAATCATTGTGGAAGACAATGTGCTGATTTCTCAAGTATCTAGAAATAGAAATTCCATTTGAACCAGCAATCCCATTACTGTTCTACTATAAAGAACTATAAATTGTTCTACTATAAATACACATGCACACATATGTTCATTGCAGCCCTGTGTACAATAGCAAAGACCTGGAACCAACCCAAATGCCCATCAATGATAGAGTGGACAAAGAAAATGTGGTACATGTACAACATGGAATACTATGTAGCCATAAAAAAGATGAGTTTGTGTCCTTTGTAGGGACGTGGATGAATCTGGAAGCCATCATTCTCAGCAAACTGACACAAGAATAGAAAACTAAACACTGCATGTTCTCACTCATAGGTGAGTATTGAACAATAAGAACACATGGACTCAGGGAGAGGAGCATCACACACTGGGGGCAGTTGAGGGGATAGGGGAGGGACAGCGGGAGGTGGGGAGGGTGGGGAGGGATAGCATGGGGGTAAATGTTGGATCTAGTATACACATAAAGTAAAATAAAATAAAATAAAATAAAAAGAAAGTGGATTTTATAGGATTTCTACACTATTACTGTATTACTCTTCTTTCAAGTGATATTGCAACATTTTACCAATAAGAACATTGAAACTACATACTTCTATTTCTCCCTTTTGACTTTTGTAGTATTGTAGATATCTATATCTATAAATGTACATATATATATACACATATATATATATATATATACATATACACACACACACATATATATAAAGTACTGTAGGCATAAGGAAAAAGCCAATAGAAATATGAAATTTACACAGAGGAAAGAAGAATGGTGGAAATTCTCAGTATATGAATTAATATAAAATATTTCATTGTTATTTAAATAACTATAAAAGAGATTTTTAAACCATTTAAACAAAATAACTATATAATGTGTAGTTTATAATTTATGTAGAATTAAAATATATAGCTTCAATATTGCAAAAGTCAAGAGGAGATAAATGAAATTATGCAGTTTTTAGGTTCTTATACCATAGGTAAAATATTGTAATATGACTTGAAGAAGAAATGTGACACATTAACAATGTAGAAATTCTATAGATTCCACTAAAATAACAAATAAAATCTAGCTAGCTTCTATGCCAACAATAGAGATGAAATAAAAATTTAAGATCCAATTAATCTAAAAGTAGACAGACAAAAGAAGGAAAAAGGAACAAAAAACAAATGAGATGAATAGAAAACAAATAACAAGATATCAGATTTAACTCATCTATATAATTCATCACATTAAATATAAATGTTCTACATCACACTAAATATAAATGGTCTAAATACCCAAATTAAAAGGCAAATCTTATTATTCTGCATGGAAAAAAAAAAGCAAAACCCAATTATTTTCTCTCTAGAGGAAATGCAATTTAAATGTAATAATATAAATAATGTAAAAGTAAAGGATAAAGAAATATATACTATTCTAACATTAATTAGAGTGGAGTAGCCATATAAATATCAAGCAAAGCTGATATCGGAGCCCAGAATATTACCAGGAACGAAGAAGTTATTTCATAATGATAAAGGAGACAGTTCACTAAGATGACGTAATATTTCTAAATGTTTATAAATCTAGAAGCTTAGCTACAAAACAAGTAAAGCAAAAACTGATACAACTACAAGGAGAAGCATAAAAAAAATTACAGTTAAGATGGGAGATTTTAATACCCCTTCCTTGATAATTTATAAAACAAGTAGACAGATAATTAACTAAAAATGTATATTTGAACAGTCCCATATGTAACTTTATCTAATTGATATTTATATAACACTTCACTCAGAATAACACATATATTTTCCAGTAGATAGGAAACATTTATCAATGTAGGTCACTGTCTAGTCTGTAAAACAAAATTATATCTATCAAAACAAATCTAACAAATTTAAAATAACTGAGATTGTGCAAAGAATGTTCTCTAACCAAAATGATATTAAATTACAAATCAATCACAGAAGTAATATCTACACTCTACAAATAATTTGAAACTGCAAAGGATTTAGAGTTGCCAAGAAAGCTTTGAGAATGAAAAAGACAGAAGACTAACACTGTCTGATTTTAAGTGTTATTGTAAAGCTACAATAATCAAAACAAAGTAGAATTGATGTAAAGATATCAACAAAACAGAATACAGAGTTGAGAAATAAACCTACACATATATGGATGACTAATTTTCAACAAAGGTATAAACATTATTTAGTAAAGAAAAGAAAATCTTTCTACACTTAATGTTGAAAGAGCTGCACATCCATACATAAAAGAAATAAAATATTTTTAAAATTAAAAAAAAAGAATGCTAATGTATATTGCATACCATATGTAAAAAAAAAAAAAAAAAAAAAAAAAAAAAACTAAACTAAAAAGTGGATTCTAGGCCAGGCATGATGGCTCACACCTGTAACCTACCCCAGCACTTTGGGAAGCTGAGACGAGCAGATCACCTGAGGTCTGGAGTTTGAGACCAGACTGGCCAATATGGAAAAACCCCATCTCTACTAAAAATATAAAAATTAGCTGGGCATGGTGGCAGGCATCTGTAATCCCAGCTATTTGGGAGACTGAGGCAGGAGAATTGCTAGAATCTGGGAGGCAGAGGTTGCAGTGAGCCAAGATTGCACTCCAGCCTGGGAGCCAGAGTGAAACTCTGTCTCAAAAATAAAATAAAATAAAAAATCCTAAATCAAAATGTAAGACCTAAAACTATAACATTTATAGAGGAAAGCATAGAAGAGAACTTTTGTGACCTTGGGTTAGTGAAGATTTTTTTCAGATATAACATCAAAAGCATGGTACATAAAATTAAGATTTACATTTAAGATTTTATCAAAAATTACATACTTTTCTCAGCAAAAAACACTGTTAACAGAATGGAAAGCCAGACCACACATTGGGAAAATGTTTGATAAATATATTTGATGGACTTGCATTCAAAATAGAGAAAAAAACTCTTAATACTTTATAATAAGCAAACAAAAGTTCAGTAAGCTCAACTATAGGATAGGCAAAAGATATAAACAGATACGTACTCAAAGATAATATAGAGCTAGCAAATAATCACATGAAATGTCATTAGTCTTTTGAGAAGTGCAAATTAATAACAATTAGATAGCACTAGATATCTATTAGAATTACTAAAGTTATGGACAGATCAAATTAAATGTTAGTAATGACATGGAAGAAACAGAACTCATACACTTCTGTTGGAAATATAAAACAGTGTAAGCACTTTGGAAAAGTTAGAAATTTTCTTGAAAAAGTGAAGTATGTAGCTACAATACTACCAGCGACTCCTAGATTTTTTCCTAAAAATATGAAAGCTATATGTTTACAGCAATTTTATATGTAAAGGCAAAAACCAGAAACAACCCAATGTCCAACATGCGAATAACGTGAATATACTGTGGGATCTATATACAATGAAATACTACTCAACAATAAAAAGAAATATATTACAGATATATACAACATGGATAAATCTTAAAATAATTATACTGAGTGAAAGAAGCTGAGAAAAAAGTATATGTAGTATGAATTTATTTATATAAAATTCTAGAAAATGAAAACAAATCTATCATGATACAAAGACCAGCCTCTGTCTTGGGAGGGCAAGACATGAATGCTGGGAAGGTGAATTTACCAAAGGAAATGAAGGTATCTGAGCCTTAAGGTGTCAGCCTTACTTCTGCCTTCTAATTTAGTGTAAACATCCATTGCCAAGATTCACTTTCATGGCATTTATTGACCTGTTCAGTCCATAGAGCTCTGCTTCAACTCAGGCATAACATCTGTGCACATGTATTCTGTCTATTCTGTGTATGCATGCAGATGTAAAGAGGTGTATGATTCTTTCTAGACATTGTTGGTGATTGGAAATGATTTTTTTTCAGCAGCAAATGCTGAGCTAGAATCTGATTGGGAATTAGTCCACGCCTCATCTGCATAAATAAATCTCAAGGGCTGGGATTATCATGCTTAGTTTAGCAGCTAGTTTCATTACAGTTTATTATATGTGACTGGATGTCGGGGTGGGGGTTGGAGAGCCTTTCTAAGGCATTCAGGTGCTATCAGCCTGGATGGGCTTATGTGTGCAAATAGGGAAGGCACTTTTTTTTTTTTTTCCCATTGTGTTAAAGCTGCGGTAATTAAACATGACAGAGCTAATCTGTTGCTGGAATTGGTATAGCCAGTGGTTATTACTGCACATTGAAGGATGACAGCCTCACCTCAAGCTGTCTTCTTCCCAAATGAGTCAGCATTTTTCCATCTTGCCAAGTCAACTCACTGTCTGTGGGGTTGTGGGGATGGTATTTTGCAGGGAAGTAAGAATTAGAACTTGGAAGTCTTAAGTGAAAGGGAAGAACCAGCACTCAGGGTCTAAATTCCTTGAAAGCAAAAGCTGTATTGTTTCCATTTTTGTAACATAGACCAGTACCTGCTTCATAGTAAGTGCTCAACCAAAATTTTTAGCAATTCACTGAAGCATGATTTTAAAAAGAAGGCCAAAGCAAAATTCAGCATTGTTAAGAATTGCGTTTCGTGAATTTCTTTAGACACTGTCCACTTCAAATCCCACCTCCCTGCTATTTGGTAAGCTTGTTTGTGGTAGCTATAGTTACTTATACATATTTATTTGTATTGTATTTTACTTATATTTACATATTCATATATTTAAAATATTTTTATTTATATAAACATATTAATTCATATGCAGTAATTTATATTGGATTTAGAAAGCAATAAAGGAAGCAGTAGAAATCAAAAAGAAAATCTATCCTGAAAAGATCACTTGTGGTGGGAATTAATTTCTGACTTATCAGTAGGCCTGGAAGATTATGCAACAATTCCTAAGTAGAGAATTAGTTTTAGGTCTTTAAGACCATACCACTGGGTCTTTAGACTTTGGCTCTGTAAATTTTGTACAACATACAAATAAAACTTAGAACCTCCTTGTTTTCTTAACCGTTTGGCTTAGATACTATATGCATTATCTATTATTTTTCTCAGGTATTTTTTATCTTTATTTTTATACCCTTTCTTTTATATCATTTTTGAATCATGGTTAAGTTGATATTGTTTATAATAATAATTCTTGTAAGGAAAGTTGTTTTACCTTAACATGCATCTTCTCATGTTGCTGTATTCTTGACTTGATTATTATCAATTATAATTATGCACATGCTACATAATTAAATTACATATATTGTTATATGGAGTCTGTTTAATCATATTTTGTTGTATTATTAAATGTTCAGAAATTATTGTTTCTAGTGCTCCTTTAAATAAAATATTAGAATACAGCAGATCATATATGTACATGTGCATAAAACAGATATATTAATATATTCAATATTTACTTTAAAAATTAATCTGTGATAATAAATGATTTGAGAATTGCTATGACATTTTGAATTCAGGATTCCATAGACATAGAATACCTTGTAGAGAATAAAATACCTTACAAAACAATAAATTATTTGTCTGTCTGAGACATCATAGACAGAGAAGGCAAATTTATTTTGTGATTTTTATTTATTTTAGAGACAGGATCTCACTCTGTCACCCAGGCTGGAATGCAGTGGCATGATCATAACTCCTCACAGCCTCAAACTCCTGGGCTCAAAGAATCCTTCCATCTTAGCCTCCCAAGTAGCTAGAACTACTGGTGCACACCACTGTGCCTGGCTAATTTTGAAAATTTTTTTGTGGAGATGAAGTCTCACTGTATTGCCCAGACTTGTCTGGAACTCCTGGGCTTAAGTAATTCTCCCACCTTAGTCTCCTTGAATAGGTGGGATTACTGGCATGAGCCGTAATGCCCAGCTTTATTTTTGATTCTGTGTTTAATAGCAGCTAATAGCTTTGAGTATGTAAGTTTGCATTGAAGAGAAGGACATACACTAAACCTTTTTGTCCATATATTTTCACCTGAAAGCAACCCAAATAATCTCTTAAAATAATGTGTGCAAAACTTTCAATTTCCCTCTGAATTAATCCATCAATCAATACATTTATCAAACACCAACTATATGGGAACCACTATGCTATGCAGAAATCAAAAAACAAAGAAATAATGAGCACATAATCTGTACTTACAGACCTTATAGTTTATTTGGGAAAACACATTTATAAAACATACTCTTTTTGGTTTGTATTACCCTGTAGAAGGTATGGTCATAGGTGTTATGATGACTATAAAAAAGATTAAAACACAGACCTCAACATGAGACATATTGTTTAGTAGGAGGAATAAAATGAGCATATAAATACATTGAATGATGAAGGAGAGTATGAAGTATATTATAAAAGAGAGCTAAATAAAGTGCTTTGGAATTTGAAAGGCAAAGAGAGAATATGTGATGTCAGGGATTTCATTGAGCAGGTAGCCTTTTGAATAAAAATTGACAGATATAAAATACCAATTGCCTTCCAGTCACCTTCAATATTTCTAAGATTCCAAAAAGTGTATGACACACTCCCTATTGCTCTTAGCAGTTATTATCTCAGATGGCTCAGGAGACAAGTCATGATAGAATATGATGTGTGAGTTTATCTGTGTATAAAGAAGTGTGTGCCTTATAGGATATCTATAGATGACATTTATTTTTGTAATCTCTTCCATGCTCATGACTTTAAATAACCACCTATATGTCAATGACCACCTCATGTGTTTCTTTAGCCCAGACCTCTTCTCTAAGCTCCCAATCTCACAAACCAGCTGCCTATTTAATACATTTCTCTGAGTATTTTAAAGGCATCTCAAATTCAACATGTCTACAGTGGAACTCTTGATCTCTCCCTCTCCCCAGTCCTGGTGCTAGTAGTCCTTAATGTGTTTCTGGATCTCTTCTTTTTAGTAAGATTGTGCTTCTCTGTGCTCTTGAACTTTGTCACATGGCTTGCTTTGGGCCAATGTGACATGAGCAGAAATGACATGAATTACTTTCAAGTATAAGCCTTTAAAAGCTTCTGTGAAATTTGTCATGTTCTTTTCATGCACCCTACCCCAAACAAATCAACATTTCAGACGGTACAAAAACCACAAGTTTAGTTCCTAAATGAGCATGCCATAGAGCAGAACCCCCGTCTTCCCTGAAATCAACATACAATGTGAATGAGAATGAACTGAAGCTTTCTTAAGATATATTTCACATGCAATAAAATTAATTCGATGGTTTTTAGTAATCCAGGTTATGCAACTATCAACACAATCTAATTTTAGAGCATTTTAAATAGTACCCCCCACAAAGGAACTATACATATCAGCATTCAGCACTAACTGTAGGTAACCACTACTCTACTTTCTGTTTCTGAATCTCTGTTGTTTACATCAGCAGTAATTGGGGGATGCTTGTTTTTTAAGCATAGCTCAGTCTATCCTGACTGATACATTGGTCCTCTTTCAATGCTATCTTAATAAATGGCACACACCATCACAATAACAGAAGCTAGAAGTTATTCTTGATACTCTTCTGTACCTCATTCTCCACATCCAGTTATTCTGCCACTCCTATGAATTTAACTTCCTGGATATTTCTTTGCCTATTTCTCTCCATCTCCATTGTTTTCCACTATTGTTCAAGATACTACCATTCCTTTCTTGCACTTCTGTTAATGTTTCCAAGTTCCTGACAGATAGTAATTTTCATCATTTGAGAATGAGAAATCAGAATTCCAGGGAATTCTTTAGAAATCCTGACATCATAAGCTATTCTGTACAACAGTTTACGTGTTTTTTTAGGGAGACGTTGTAATAATACTTTGTAACAATATTTACATATATTTAATAACGAGTGCTCATAATAATAGTGCATTATTCTTCTGTGACAGAAACATACTGTTTCAGATGTATCCTATAAAGGTATAATAACAAATACATACTTTATTATTGTTATGAATCAAATATTGTGACAAGATTCTATATTTTAATAGCATGTACAAATAATCTCTGCCTGACAAAGGCATTTGGGAGCAGAAATAAATAAGGGGAACAACAACAGAAAATAAATGTCAAAAATAATTTTAAAATGAAAAAATTAAGCCATAAGCATTTAATAGTTAAAAGCTATTCATACATTTAAAAACACACACAGTACTAATTGTCCTTTCTTATAATTGCCTTGCTCTTCATTTATGTCAGATATTGTGCATATAAAAAAAGTCTTAACTTGTTCATTTGTGGTTCAAATTTTTAAGAATTCATTCAGAAGCATTTTCGAGTTTGTCATTAAGATACATATTGCTTCATATATGCTTATTTTCCTTTTTATCAGTGAAAGTATTCTGCCTACTTGTCCTAATTTTGGTTTTGCCATAACATCCATATTGCTTTTGCTAATTCACATTTTAGATCAGTTTCTCATTTCGTGTTGGTCTTCCAAAAAAACATCTTCCTCTTTGTACTTTCTCAGTTAAAGTGTTTACACTGAACTATAGCCCATGGCAAATATTCAAACACTAGAAAACACCCTTTGAATTAGCTTGTTGGAAGGTATTTGAATAAAACGACTTCAGATCTCCAAGAAATCTCAATACTATTACTCAGAATCATGTGTCAAAAGTGCCCATTTGGAGGACTTAGCATCTACAACTTGATATTTTTTGTAGCATTACACATAAGATTTGCATAAAATGTACTACATATATACATTTATTAATTATTTTTATTTGTAAGAACAACTCACCCTTGTCAGCAGAGAGGATCACACATGCACACTTACAATGTGACAAGAGCTACAGATAAAATGGACTGATTGGGCTATGACCACTTCTCTCCTAGTGCTCCTGTCTCAGTTTTAAAAAATGTCAGCCTCCACCTTCCACTCTACGAGTGTCAACATTTCCTGCTTGGGCTTGTGATAATGGTTTGGCTGTGTCCCCAGATCTCATCTTGAATCTCATCTTGAATTACAGCTCCCATAATTCCCATGTGTTGTGAGAGGGACCCGGTGGGAGATCATTGAATCAAGGGGGCGGTTTACCCCATACTGTTTTTGTGCTAGTGAATAAGTCTCATGAGAGCTGATGGTTTATAAGGGGAAACCCCTCTCACTATCAGCTCTCATTCTGTCTTGCCACCACCATGCACGATGTGCCTTTTGCCTTCCTCCATGAATGAACAACATCTCTTTCACCGATGCTTCATCAGCAGACTCCCCAGCCATATGGAACTGTGAGTCCACAAAACCTTTCTTTTTTAAATAAATTACCCAGTCTCAGATATGTCTTTATCAGCAATGTGAAAATGGATTAATACAGCTTGTTACTTGAAGTCAGTGGATTCTGTCAAACCAGCAGTCTCTCTGTTGGTTGCTAAGCTTTAATTTTCACAGGAAGCTTATATTCCTTTGTCCTGTTTTTCTGAACTTTTGACTGACTTTTGTTGAAATTCAGAAAAACAAATATCTTGAAAAATATATAAAGGAAATCCCACATGGAAACATTAGTTCTTGCAACAGTCTCCTCTATCCAGTCTGGCTCTCCTTCAATCTTTCATCATATCATATTCAGAGTTACTTTCTAAAAATACAAACCTGATGAGGTCTTTCCCTTGTTTAAATATTTTAATGACTTTAATGGCTTTGCCATTGCTCTTATGATAAAGACCAAATCCTTAACCTGGAGAAGGAACCTGCGAATCTACCTGCCCTATTAATTCACTATTCTTCCTCTCACCTTCTGCATGTGGCTTGACCTATGCAGGTCCCCTTAAGTTCCATGCTCTTCCTCCCCCAGAGCCTTTGCATGTACTATTTCCTGCATCCAAAAATCTTCTTCACAACTCATCCTTCTAATCACAGCTCAAATGATATTTCTTTCATTGTTTTGCTGACCTCAAGTCTATGTCAGGTTTAAGTGTTCTCCCAAGCTGCCTTCTTTCCTCCAAAACACTTAGCACAATCATAATCATACAATTTGCGTAGGGTTATCTGATTAATGTGTCTCTGTGTTTTATAACTTCTGTGAAAACAGAATTCTCTTTTTGCTCACCAGTGTAGCCCTGATGTCTTGCAGAATGAAGGAATCATTATCTGAAAGGTGAGCAGGAAGGACATTGTGAAACTAGGTTTGGACTAGAGGGGCATGGAGAAAAAAGTGACTGCATCTTGGATGCTAATCAGCCATGTTGACTTCTGATTAGCCCCAGTCCTATGAATGTCTCCTGATTTCTATTTTATTTCCTATTGTTAGTGTAACAGTGTGTCAACCTTGATGTTACCACACACATTATAGGCTATGACACATGTAATAATGGCAGTCTTTCCTGTTCTGGAGGGTTGTCTTTCATCATATTCCTGAAGCATGTATGTTTTTTCCCTATGGTACATAAGCCCTAGGTCTGGGGGTAACAGGTGCAGAGCCCTATCTGTCTTGAAGCTCCCCAAAACCAGGCTTCTGTAAGTTCCTCAGTAAAACATCCATTACCAGAAAACTGGACATAGCTTCCTTGATCTTTGGTTTTTCAACTCCTTTCACATTTGGGGGTCGTTTTGTATACTGAGCCCTTTCACGGAGCAGGGAGGGCAGAAATCTAGATTCGGATTTGTTAAGTCTGAGATGACTAGGATCAATCCAAATGAACATATTGAGTAGATAATACGATAAGTATAAAGTTCAGGAAAGAGAATGGGGTTGGATATATTAATTTGGGAGTTACTAAAGATAGTATTTATAGCCATGTTGCATGATGATGGACCCAAAAGAGTGACTAACATTAAAAAGAGAAAAGGTGCAAGGACAGAGACCTGAACATTTTAATCACAGGAAGAAGAGAAGAAAACCAGCAAAGAAGATTGAGTAGTAACCAAAGTGAGAGAGAAGCCTGGAAAGTGACTAGAGGTCTCGACAACACAGTGGCCTAACTTTGAATGTATGTGATTCCTTTCATCTTAACCAGTTGGCAAAGAAACTGTCTCACATCAAGTACACAGGCTACTTCTTGATATCTGCTGATAGAAAACTCACTGATGAAAGAGAAGTGGTATCACTTGAGAACATGAAATTCCCACTTGACTCCTATCAATGGCCTTGGGGATGTCCGCAGCTGTGCGCTGACACTGGATGCTCCCTTTTGAGGTCTATGGATGAAAGTATTAAAGCTAACCAAGAGATTGTACTTAATATGAAATAAAATATGCATATCTATGAATATAATACAATGATTTGCCAGAGAATTGCTGAACAAATACCTTTTACCCTGTGTTGATTTATAAAAGTAAAAATACTACTTTTATAAATTAGTTTACCTTTTTGTTTGGGGAATGAAGAAAGCCATTATTAGGACATTAGGGGGTCCTGAATGAAAACCTCTCTCAGCAGTGGCTGGTGATATCACACAACAGTGGGATAGGCTTAAATTCTCATTTTAGCTAACTCCTCTTAAACCACTTTGTATGATTGTCTGTGTTAATGTACTTTTCTGTAGATTTCAGGTATTATTTTTTCAGATGTTTCTTGGATAGACAAAGTGTATTATCTGTCTGATTTTATCTTAAAGTGAGAATGAGGTATAGGAACCAACTATCCTTTGGTTAAAGATAAAATTTCAGCTTATTCCAAAGGCATAATGTTAGCTTACAGCTGTTCAAAGAGGGCTAAAGGTGGTTTAACACATTGGCCCTGTCGGACCAGCAAACCAACAAGTTCCTTATGACTCTGAGGGAGCTACTGGTAAGCTAGCTTCAAATCCTGACCCTGACACTGCATTTGAATTACCTTGGGCAAGTCAGTTAATATCTCTGAGGCTTGATCATCATTTGTGAAATAAATAGCATCTCCTTCACTGATTTATTTGAGGGTTAGTGAAGATATTATATGTGAAATCCCCTAGACAAAGTAGATATTCAACAAAGTTGAACACATGGCGGGTAAGGTCAGTCTAGCGATGCATGTGTAGAAGAAGACATAATAAAGTGAACAAGCTCAAAATTAGAAGGCCTACAAATGAAAGAGAGGGACAGAAAAAGTGAAGGGAACATTTGTGATTTCATGGGTAGTCACTTCCTGGAGGGTAGCACAGAGCATGCATCATTCAAGTAGTCAGCAGAGGAGAAAAAACAAATGGCAGCCGGGCATGCAGAGGTGCCAGCCCAAAGAAAACACTTAGTTTACTTTTTTTTTTTTTGAGTCTACCTCCATCACCCAGGCTGGAGTGCAGTGGCATGATCTTGAGTTCAAGCGATTCTCATGCCTCAGTTTCCAGAGTAGCTAGAATTACAGGCATGCATCACCATGCCAGGCTAATTTTTGTATTTTTAGTAGAGACAAGGTTTCACCATGTTGGCCAGGTGGATCTCAAACTCCTGACCTCAGTGATCTACCCACATTGGCCTCTGAAAGTGCTAGGATTACAGGCATGAGCCACTGCACCTGGCCTTAAAGAAAACATTTCTAATTGACAATGAGAAATAATAGTAATGACAACTAGCAGATATTTAGAAAGCCTGCCTCCATTTTTTAATTATTCCATTTTGTATGTGCTATTTTCTTCATTTTGCCAATGATAAAAGTCAAAGTGTTTAACTGACTTAATCAAGGACACACACAGGAAAAATCAGCAGGGATAGCTGCAGCATCTAGGAAGGGCTTTCAGTTTTTGTCTTTCAGAACTGATTTTTTTTAAGAGAGAATAGCATTAAAAGGAGACGAATACAAAGCTGAGGCTTGACAGCTGAATAAGCATGGTAGTTTAGGAATATATAAACATTTCTTGTAGAATAGTCATTGAAAATATGTTAAGATCACAAGGCCATCTTTAGCTGGCAGCAAAACAACAGTAAAAGTCATTTAGAAAAAGGATACAGTAACCATCAAGGACTGGATCATAATTAACACTTAGTTGCCTCTGCCTGAAGAATAGAGTAGTGAGAAGGAAATGTGTCTTAGTCACAATCAAATGAAATGTTTTGGGCCTAGAGCCAAACAAAAATTTTCTGTGGTTAAATTATTTTCAGGTCCCTAAATATTAACTTGCTCATTTTTATTTTTGCCTCCTATGTCCTAAGACATCCATAAAATAAGGGCTTGGGACCAAACAATCTCTATGTTCTTTTTTATTTCTTAAATTTCAGGATTCTATTGTATGTTTTAGTTAAGGAGGGTAGGGAAGGGATTGAAGTTTTAGTGGAAATTTTCTGTTTCATCAGAAAGATAAAGTCATGTGTCCTTGACTTAGTAATTCCCCATATAACATTATTTTTTCTCTTTATACTTCATGCTTAGGACAGCAGCAAGAAAAGATTTCAAAAAATTCATTTCAGGCCAGATGGAAGGATCATAAATGCAGAAATTATAACAAGCACTCTCAGAATCCTAATCCTCGATTGGAAAGATTCTTAAGCAAACTTAAAAATTAAGAACCAAAAATTAAGAACCTCTATAATCAAAATCACCAAAATTTGCCATCTTGAATGGTCTGTTTATTTGGTTATTCTAACGATCAATTTGGTGTGAGAAGCAGTTGACTGTGTTGCAGAATTAATCAATACACTGACTAAATCAAATCTATAAATGTAAGTAAATTTGGGGAATATTTTTAATGGAGGCTTAAAGTCATCTAATTATTTTAGTGGCAATATACACTATTATTAGATATAAAAAGTCAAGGACAAGTTCATTCTGTGACATGCTAGGACTTGGATATTCTAAAATTCATGCTATACTGGCTAAATATCTCATCCTTTGCAGAATACAATATAACCCTATCAACTTCTCAATCTCAAGTTACAGGAAATTGAGAAAGAAATAAAATATGTTCATAGGATTCTCATTACTAAAGCATGAGTGTTTTGTTGATTACATCATCGATTAATTAAGAATTATTAGTAATAAGAAAACAGGTGTTTTTAAAATTCTGTCACCACTGAAAACAGATTTGTTGCATGCTGATTCAACAGTACAAAATAATCTTAATGTGACAAGTTTTATAATATAATGCCAATACACTGTTTTGTGTAAATTATTTAAGTTCTCTGGGACGCTATTTCTTCATCTGTAATAGCAGTTTAGATTGAATTAATCATTCTCAGATAATGAGGACACATAATAATTATAAATATCTTTGAACACTGTATTAGTCTCTTTTCATATTGCTATAAAGAAATATTTGAGACTGGGAAATTTATAAAGAAAAGATGTTTAATCAGCTTACGGTTTCTCAGGCTGTACGGGGGGATGCTGGCATCTGCTTGGCATCTTGGAGGCCTGAGGGAACTTACAATCATGGTAGAAGGCAAAGGGGGATCCATTCTTTCACATGGCCAGAGCAGGAGGAAGCGAGAGAGTGGGGATGAGATAAATACTTCAAAGATGAGCTAATTGAGCCAGTTTCAATCTATAACACCACTAAGCAAAGTCTAAATCATGATATAATAAGGAGATTTATCTAGAAAAAAAGTAGGGGATTATATTAAACTCACAGAAGAAAAAAAAATCTATGTGCATAATTCTTTGTATAATCATTTGATAAGCTTCTTGAATATTTCAAAATATCAGAAAATTTTGAGTCATTCTTACAGCAATATTTAGCTGACATAAATGACCTTGATATTGTCTTATATTTAGGTTGCATATAGGGATTCTTCTCAGTTACCTGCAGGGATATCAGAAACAGGTTCAGAAATGAACAAACTGGCAAACACTTAGAGAGGTACTTGCTCAGGATCACATAAATTACAGTGTTTTATAATGCCTTACACAACATTGAAATTATTTAGAGAGTATCATGGCAAGAAGCTAAATCTCAGGGGAACTTTAAAAAAATTTAACATCTTAGAATTTTCAGCCCATGTGGAAAAGTGGATTCTATTTCCTGAAGTGAATATAATAACTGTGTGAATATTAGAACAGAGTTGCTTGTGTTGCTCAGCTGGTTTTCCCTGAAACTTATTACTGTACAAATAGAAAATGATTGCATGCATTTTACAAAAACATTGTGTTGTCTCGGAGTAGTATCTTCCATTCAGAGGTGTGGGGTTAGGAAGTTCACTTCAGGAGGTTAACAGTTGTTTATAAAACATGAATTCATAAAGTGCATATTATAGAACTGCAAAAGGGCAAAAGAGTGATCCAAAAAGAAGGAAGTGAATATTTTTTTCAAAGATCTACTTAGACAAGCAAGACACGAATACAAGAGCAGAATGGATAAAAATGATGCACACAAAAAGTATATAATAATGTAACCTGGGCTGTGGCCATGAGTGCTGAGAAAAGCGAAGGTGAGGCAGATGGATGGAAGCTCAGTTAGTGAGGAAAGGCTCCTGAAAAGTAAGTCTGGAGTGGTCAGGCTCTGGCATTCACAGGAAAGAAGAGCCTTCCAGGCAGATGAGAATGAAAAAACTAATGGACATGTATTGAATGATGCCTTTGTGTCAAAAATAGTCCTAGGTGCTAACAAAATATTGCTAAGTAAAAAAAAAAAAAAAAAAAAAAAAAAAAAAAAAAAAAAAAATGCCTTCCCTTATAGTTTACATTTTGTAAAAATAAGTAAAATGAATAGTTTTTCTTGTTGTTGTTGTTGGGGTTTTTTGTTTTTGTTTTTGTTTTTGTTTTTAAGAGACAGGGTCTTGCTCTGTTGCCCAGGCTAGAGCACAGTGGCAGGATTGCAGTTCACTCAGCGTCAAACTCCTGGGATCAAGTGTTTTTCCTGCCTCTGCCTCCTGAGAAGCTAGATACAGATGTGCATTACCATACCCAGCTAATTAAAAAAACAAATTATAGATATCAGGTCTTGCTGTGTTGCCCAGGCTGGTCATGATGTCCTGATCTCAAATGATTTTCCTTCCTTGGCCTCCCAAATTTCTGGGATTATGGGTGTGAGCCACTGCATGTGAACAAAATGAATAGTTTTTTAGATGCTTATAAGTATTATAGAGAAAATAAAGCAGAAAAGATTATTCAGGACCATTGGGTGGGGGAGCAACTGTAAATAAAATAATTAGGGTAGATCTCACTCCCCAGAATATTACATTGGTGTAAGATCATATGGAAATGCAAGAGCAGAGTGTTCAGGCAGAAGGATCAGACCCTGGGGCAAAATCAGGCCTGGTATTTGAACAAGAATGGGCAGGAAAATGAGCTAAAGCAAGATCAATAAAGGTAGAATTGCAGTAGATGAGGCCAGAAAAATGACAAAAGCCAAATAACATGAGACCACCTGGGTCATTTTAAGGACTCACTTACTCTGGATGACAGAAGGAGGCAATGCAGAGTTAAAACAGAGGAGTAGCGTGAGCTGGTTTATGTTTAATAGGATCATTCTGAATGATGTGCTGAGAATAGACTGTGTGGGGTGAAAGTGGAAAGGGGAACATAGGTGGAAAATGAGAAAGCCACTGCAATAACCCACAAGACAGAACCTGGTGGCTTGGATCTCAGTGGTAGTTGTTGCGGAGCTTCGGAAAAGTGGTCAATGAATCTATTATTTTGCAGGTAGAACTAACAGATTTTGCTGACAGCTTAAAAACATGGGGAGAGAAGAAGGAGAAAAAGAAACGGAAGTTTAAAGGAGAAAAGGAGAGAGACGATGAATGGAAATGAATTCCAAGCAACTGGAAAGATGGAGTCTCCATGACCTGAAACGAGGAAGATCGCAGGAAGAGCAAGTTTGAGGTGAAGATAAAATGCTTAGTTGGGGACATGTTGAGTTGATGATGCCTGTAGACATTCAAGTGGGGATGTGATTGGATATGAGTCTATAACTGAGGAAAGTTACATGAGGGAGATGTGTATTTGGCAGCTACAGGTATACATTGTATTTAAAGCCTTGAAATTGCATAAGGTCAGGAAGGACTGAGTATAGATAAAACAGAGGCTTAAGTAACAAACTCTAGGACTTTCCAATGTTTTGGAATTAAAGAGATTAGAGGGAAATGGTACATGTGATTGAAAGCAAGCAGCTAGTTAGAGGCAGGAGAAAAGCCAGGAGGATTTGGTGATCTGGAAGCCAAATGAAGAAACTATTTCAAGGAAAAAAAGACATTATCTCCAATGTTACTGAAAGGTTAAGTTGAAACTTGAGAATATTTCATTATAGTTAGTTATGTTGAACTTATTGGTAGCAGAAAGACTTGGCAAGTTCTGATGACATAAATATAGTCATCATTTTCCTAAGCCATGTCTGACTGGGGGTGCAATATGATTCTATTAATAATTTCAATAATAAATGTTTTAGGCTTCTGGTGGTTTTAAAATCTGATGACCAATTTTTTGGTATACTCACCTTCAGAAGGGGGAGATTAATACTTTTCCTCTTGAGTTGGGGCTGGCCTTCCTAACTCTCTTCTGTCACATGTGAACAAAGTGAAAGCATGTGATGTCCAACGGGACATTAAAAAAAAAAAAAAAAAAAAAAAAAAAAAAAAACTGTGGCTTTCTCCTGGACTTCGCTGCAACCTCATGAGAAAGATATCAGAACCACCTACATAAACCAGTCCCAAATTTATGACCCACAGAAATAGAGAACAAATATTTACTATTTAGAGACACTCAGTTTTGGGATATCTTGTTATTGTGGAATTAGATAACTAATACAGATTTTGGTGCCTGGAAGTGGGATGCTGTCATAGCAAATATCTAAAAATGTGGATTGGCTTTGAGACTAACGAATGTGTGGGAGCTGGAAAGAATTTGAGGAGAGTAAAAGCTAATGTACCCTGACCACGCTATTAGTAGAAGTCAGAACTTTTAAGAAGACTGTCAACGCGGCTCCAAGGAAAGTGAGAAATTTCTTCTTGGAAACAGGAGGAGAGGGGTCCTTGTTATATGGTGGCAGACACATTAGCAATATTGTCACCTGCAATACTATGGAAAGTAAAAAATGTATCTAACAAACTAAATGGATTAGCGAAGGCAATTTCTACACAGAATGCTGATTTTGCTGCTTAATTTCTTCTTTCTACTTACAGTAAAATTTGAGAGGAGAGATGCTATGGAAAGTCCACTAAGTAAAAAGAAGGTAATGTCTCTAGTTTTAAAAATTCTCAGCCTCCAAAGGAGGCAAAAGATGTTAAAATTAGGGAACAGTGTCAGGGAAAATATCAAATCAAGGGCTTCACCAGGTCTAACAACAAAGATGAAGGTGCAGCCATAAAGTCTCTTATTAAGACATCAGAAAGATCAATGGAAATGCCTCAAAATGTCATTTTGTCAGGGGGGCAAAAGGCCTTTAAAAGATTTGAATGTCTCATAACTCCCCTCAATAAAACATTATGGCTTCTGAGAAGCATAAGGATACTGTTCCTCAGCAAAAGTCTTAGAGAAGAGCTTATCTTGATTTGAAGATGTAGCTTTGTCTAATGAATTGGAGCCTAGTAACATTTACAGGAGACCCACGTTTTTAATAGAATTTTATCAGCAGAACCACTGCCAGCTTGAATGAAAGGGAACAGAAACAGCACTAAATAAAGAGAGTCCTCTGGACTCCCCCAAATTCTACTGACAGGAAGTAGGCTCAGAACAAACACATGATTCCTTTCATGAAAAAGAAAGGATGACACAGAGAGAAGAATGGACCCAAGAGCCACAGATAATTATTCCCTGTGCTTTTGTATTCCACTCAAGAAACAACTCATTTCAGATTTGATGTCACAATTGGTATAAACCAGTGACTCTTGTTAATCTTCCACATTCACTGTGCCTATCCCACCACTGAAAATAGGGTATGGGGAGGGAGCAAGAATTTTCTCTTTAGTTAACTGGTCTTCAGACCAAGAGGAAATACATCCGAGAAGCTTTGTTCACACCTCAACCTCATTTTTGTGACCACATCCTGAATTTCAAGCTAGTAGTGTATTGAGATTCTTGTGGAGAGTGGTGTGAATATATTTTACATGTGGGAGAAATATAAATAAGATGTAGCCAGAGTATGAATTGTGAATTACCAATATGTCTATGGCTTTCTTTGCTACCAATCTCCTTAGGAAGCACAGCTTAACACTGCTCCCTTGAATATGAGCTGAACTTAGTGACTCATTTCTAATGAATAGAGTATAGTAGAAGTGACAGGGTGTGACTTCAGAGAACATAAAAGGCATTGTAGCTTCCTCTTTTTTCTTGCCTGGGGAAAGCCAACTGCCATATCATAGGAACCCTCAAGCAGCTCTGTGGAGAGGCGTAGGATGTAGTGAAGGCTGAGGCCTCCAGCCAAATACCACTGTGTTTGGAAGCAAATCATCCAGCTCTAGTCAAAGCTTCATGTGGGTGAAGCCTCAATCAGCACTTTATTGCCACGTCATGAGAAACACTGAGCCAGAAACCACTAAAATTCATGATCTGCAGAAACGACAGGATTAACAACTGTTTGTAGTTTTATGCTATAAAGTTTTGGGGCAAATTATTACACCCTCCAAGAACCACTGGAATCCTAGCCCCTAAATTCTCCTTTCTGGTTTAAGAGATTGGTAGGGGGAGATGTGCACGTGTGGGAGGGGGCTGGGGCAGAATCCAGGGCTTATGAGTGACATTATCCCTCATGCTTCCATCTGGCTTTCCTCTTCTGGTCATGGGAGGCCTCGCTCTCTGCCATATTCATCTCCCACTGGCATAGCAATATTCTTTTATCTTGTGCCAATACTCATACCACCAAGCTGGAGAAAGGCTGCTTCTCCTCACCTGTGGTGCAGTCTGTCATTAAAGCCACAGAAGAGAACTTTTTTTTTTTTTTTTTACATAATTTTCCAGCCAGGCCTCTAGGATTTATACCTTTTTATTTGCCTGCTTTAGGTTTAAGGCCCTTCTTTTCTAGGAAGCTGACATACTTAGTTCCTGAAAGGCAAGGCTGAGTGGGGGCCAATCTGAGAGACAGCACACCCTGAAGCACTCAGCATCCTCTCTGTCCTCTGCTTGCCAGCCAGTGTTCGTATCAGGGGACTGCATATCCCCTCCTTCCACGTAATCCATCTTATCTCCAAGCTTAATGACTGTATAGTAAAACCAGGATGGGAAAGATCATTTTTTAAAGTTTAAGAACTTAAGACACAGATGTTATTTGATTGATAAGATCTAAAATATCTTACTACATAATTTCTTTATAAGGTAAAGTTCAGCATTGTTATCAAGTTATTTACAATGATATCAAATGTTGTTTCTCAATATAAACTTTCCTGAAGGGAACAATTGGACAATAGTCACTCAGAGTTTCGTGGATATCTCTGTGATACAACATCAAGCATTATGATCAAAATGACAACCCTTTAATTCTCCTTGGAAAAATGAACAAAAATGACTTATTACACAAATGCTGCCAAACTTTGGGGCATTGTACTTTGCCATGATTACCACCAAGGGTAATGCTGTGGGTCGAAATTTAGCCACAATCATCTATAGGGGCTGCCTAGGAGTCTGTGAGCTGGCTTGGCATGAAAAGCTTACTCACTTGGATAATCTACATTGTATAGTTATACTTTCTAAGGCAGGATCTAGTTTTATCGGTTAATTCTGAGACACAGAATAAGATAAGAGAATGCCAAAGAAAGACACAGATTCAGAAACAGAGTCAAAAGAATAGTGGATTATACAGAAGAACCCTTGGCACCTGCAGAATAGAAGCAGAGCAGGGAGTAGAGTTAAGGGGAAGATGGACAGTGAGAGCCCTGTGGGGAGATAGGCTCCACCCTGTCTGTAAGTGTCAATTCTTGATGAGGCTTTATGGGATGATGGATAAGACTGATTTCCCCTTTTTCTTACTTCTCACATGGTTTTCCATTTTAAATTCTATCATTAGATATAACCCGGGCATTTGGTTATTTTAGATGATGTGAACTGAGCACCAAACAGCTCTTTCTTAGGGCCAGCCATTAGCCTCATTACCTCCAGTTTGTCTTTCATGTGCTTCCCCAAGTCCTCATAAAAATGACTCCATCATAAAAATGACCCCTGGCTGGCCAGTTCTCTACTTCTACATCTAAATAGTAACAGTGGATGCCATTTATTGAGTGAGGCACTGTATCTACCATACATCATCCCCAATCCTTACATTTACCCGAGAGTTTCATTATTGAATTGGCACATATTTATTTTAGAATTTATGATCCTCACTTTTAAAATGAGGAAACTGAAACTCAGAAAGACCTTGGACTGCCCCAAGGTCACAGAGCTAATAAATGCCAGAGCTGGGATTCAAACTAAGAATTATCTGGCTCCAGTGATCCATCACTAAACCAATACTTTCCAAACCTGGCTGCAGATGAGAATTTGTTCATTCAACTAGTAAATATTGAACAACCAATACCAGTCACTGATCTAGGCGCTAAGGATTCAGCAGTGAAGAAAACAAAAATTCCTGTCCTCTTGGAGCCTATAACCTAAAAGGCAGAGACAACAAATAAAATTGTGAGTTCAAGGCCCTAAAATCAAAGATTCCTAGGTGTTAGTCCCAAAAATGATGCTTTTGCTGGTCATGGGGTTGGGCTATAAAAATCTGCATTTTTAACAAGAATTCCAGGTGACATTTTGATACTCAGTCTTGGTTTGACTCGCATGCACTTGAGAAAGCTGATAACTGAAAATGTTTGAATTCATTGTTGGTATGGCATGTAGATCCTAGTATACTTGAATACTCCTTACATAGTGTTTCCTTAAGATTAAATTTCAAGAGAAATGATACGACTCTCTTAAAATTACAGATTAATCCTGGGTAGTGCAATGCATACTGATCATTTATAGGGATCCTGCACAAGCACACATTTCTAAACATCAGATTAGTGTTGCAGAGAGACTTAAAAGAGCCTTATACACTTACTAGAAAGGAAAGCAGCCATTTTAAAGGAATAATCACAAGGTTGTTATAAAGGGATCTCTAGTGGGTTATTTGTTAATACTTTGAAAATTTGACTTCTTAGGTACAATACCTAAAAAGAAATAATGAGGTTTGGAGGCCTGATCTTGGAAACACTAGATTTTTAGGTAGGTTCATGGGGTGAGAGGAGATGGGCTTGAATCTATTGACAAGGACGGAAGGCAAGAAGTGGGGATAAGGAAGGTGAGAAGGGCAAGTCAGAACATTTGTTAAAGGCCATTGGGTGCTGACACGTGCTTTGACTTACGATTATAGGAAGTGATATAAAGTTATTTCATTCAAAACTGGGAAGGAAGAAATAGGCAATTAGAGCACATGGCTGGTCTGGGAAAAGGAATAGCAACTGCCAAATTAATTCATTTGCTCAGGGAAAAAGGGACCCTGGTAAGTCACTGGTTCTAAGGAGGGCTTGCTTTGTTGACACGAGCCTTTGGCAGCAACCCTACTCCTTCTCTGATGTTGTTCCCCGCATTTCCTGGGTCTCCAGCCTTCTCTGACATCAGGTTGGTGCAAAAATAATCAGTTTTTGCCATTGTAGAAGGGAACATAGAAATATGCTTGGCCTGTTCTAAATGTGACCTGTCTTTGAGGTGAGTCACTGGGATGCTCAATTCTGGCCACTGCCATGGAAAAAATATTCTCAAACCCCAATACTAAAAGACATGCTGCATTTCCCATTGTTTTTCTCTTCTTCAGCTAGGACTCTACATGTTGAATAATAACTATGCAAGAAATTACCAGCATGAGTCAGCCTTATTACAGATGAACAGTTCATCGCTAATGTATTTAACTCAAGTTCTTCTTATTCTAATGAATTAACTGCACTTAAGTGACCTGCAGCTGAGGACTTCTTTGGGGAAAATGGCTTGGCTGCAAATCCCATCTGTAATCACCCCTCCAAAGCAGTTAATACTTGTGCAATATTTAAATCAGGGATACTTTCCAATTCCATTATCAGAACATCTTAAAGGAATGTAAACAACTTGTGATTTTTTTTTAATATGGCAATACACAATGCATGCAGATGACCATTAGGGATAAGTAAAAATAAATGTAAAAGGCGTCTGTAATTGGGATCGCTTTTCCCCTTTAGACTGCAACTGCAGTATTTCTGTGCAGCTTAATTACTTTGCCTGAGAAAATTCCAGCTGATGACTTTATCTACAAGGCACAAAATTACGTTATAGATCAGGTCTAAATATTGTGAAGTCAAACAACTGTTATTTGATTTATCCACAGTTGGAGAAAAGAGAAAGACATGTCTAAAGTGATTCTTTGGAGTTAATATCAGAAGTGCCAGAAGATCATCTAATGTGCAGTTCATCATGTAGTGATTTGAACAGCATTTGGGAGCCTCATATCACTTCATTGAAGGAACACCTATAAATAAACACTGCTTAAAGTGTTTTACCTATGAGCTAACAATGTCAGTGATGTCTACAGAGAGCTAATGCCACTTGAAGAATCCACAGCAACTTCTTTTGGTCAGTGAACACAGATAAGAGTTCTTTCTTGCAATATCCTAGTTTCGAGAGGGCTCAGTCAGGCTACACTGACCTTGAGCACAAAAAGACTCACTTTCAATGATTCTGGGAGTTTAATAAGATGCAGAAACATGGATGCTATTCAAACTTGGTCAAGATCTTACAAGTCATTGCACCAGTTTTAACTTCAGTGTGTTAAAAGAAAAAAAAAAAAGGAGATTGGATGTAGTCCAGAGAAGAAGACAACAGCAATAAGTAAAGGGTAGGAAAAGTAATTGTTCCCAGAAAAATCTAAAGCATTGAGACTTTTTTTCTGAGGAAGATGGGAGTTGGAAATTTCTTTAAAAATCATCTTCCTTTTCATGACAAAGTATTGTAAAGCTAGATTGAGAAGTTGTATATAAAGGTAGTGCTATTTATTTATTTATATAATTATATTATTAGATAATACATAGTATACCTTGATATATGGATATTAACACATTTATATATACATATTTTAGATACAGCAAAAGGAAGATGTATTCTCTGGTTTAAAGTTTTTATATGCAGAAAAAAAGCACTGAGGTGATAATGATTCCCTTTTCCTCTTATTATTCTTTAAAAATCACTGGTTTCAGAGTCAGCACTGACAATCACTGGGATATCTCCACAATTAACTTTGGATTTTATTTCAGTCTTGGTGTGATTTACCCTAGACATTTACTCCTGTCTTTTACCAGAGGCTTACTGTGATATTTTATTTTTTCTAATCCTGTCTGGGGAAGTATATATACTTTTTTCTACTGATTTTTTCATCTACTTAATATATTAGGTATAAAACACTTGATGTAGTTTTATGAAGTATGATGATGTGAAATTCTGCATATCTACCTTTGTTCAGTCCAAACCATACATTTGGGAACACCAACCTCCTTCATTTTACCTACTGCAAACTAGCAAAAGAAGTATCTTTAACTTGCTGGTTCACTGCATTTTCTTTCTGACTGCTCTTGCCATGGAGATAGATACAGAGGCTGTAAAAGTATTAGTGATTAACTCTGCCTACCCTACATAATTGAATTTTCACCTAGGTAAAGGTCTTTTGACAAGACCATTACATACTGTAATTAGTCAAATAGCTTTTATAAACTGGGAAGAGATTAATTTCTCTTTGAATGAAAGATGTGTCAAGATCATTCTGAATAAAGGGCATCTATGTCTGTCTGTCTGTCTGTCTGTCTCTCTCTCTCTCTCTCTCTCTCTCTATCTATCTATCTCTATCTCCATCTCCATCTCTCTCTCTCTCTCTCTATCTGCCTGTCTGCCTGTCTGGGGCAGATATATATGTTTGCTGAATGAATGGTTTTGAAAACAGTGTTTTTGAAAGACAAATTACCCTCAAACCACACATAGTGGTAATATTGGCTATTGTGCTGATTTCTGACTTTTCTCAGAGGGTCACCAGTGTTTTGAGTTCGATAAAGACATTTGTTTTTCACCCTGAATGGGTAATAAACTCCATCTTCCGTCTTCTCATAACCATAAGCCAAAATAGTCAAGGATATTTGCCTACCATTGAAAAATCACTCAATAGCAGTAGCTTAAGTATAATTCCATAAATAATGAATCAAAGGCTGTTATATCTCCTGTACCTTATTGAATCATTGCACACTTTAAATTGTTCTGTGGTGTGTTTAGCAAATCTTTAACCATGTCCCAAAGTATTACTCATAATTTAGTCTGAAGCACTTAGCGATTTCGTGAAGTTTTGCATTCTGGCTCCAAAGAGAACTCAGAGAACAAAACTGAAATGTAAAATGTGTTTTCTGTAACTGGAAGTGATGTGTATTCATGGATTACTAAATAATTTTATACTTCTTTCCATTTAATAGTTAAGGCTTTCTTCCCTCCTCGTAGCCATTAACTTTTGTGGTAGCCAACAGATACTAAGCTCCTTCCTGTTTGCTTATAATGAAGTCTATAGACGCAAAAGAAGAAAGGAAAATAGAAGATACTTATATATGGACCTATCTGGCGTCCTGGAATGTTTGAGTGTTCCTGTTAATAACCTTGCAGGGCTAGAATACAGACTATGAAGAAAATAGCACTGGCATTACTGACCGGCCATGCAGGCTCTCCCATAGTAGTTGGAAAGACAACTATTCCAGGAAGGAGGGTAAATGCCAGTAGCCGTCATGAAATCATGTGTGTCTATTAAAGCAGCTGCTCATTTGGTTCTCTCTTGTCCTTCCTTTGTCTCTGTTTCCCTTTCTCCTGCTTTCTATTCCATTCTCACCCTTAGTAATTCAGCAAACGTCACATCTTTTTTACGTCTCTCCTAGCCCAGCATCCTTTCCTGAGGTGTTGATTGTCAGCAGAGCCAGCCCCTCAGACTGGACGCACCTGTTACTTTTGTTTCTGCTCCATGCAGACAAGCTGACTAAAGAGAAGTAGGAGTGATGGGAATTATGACTGAGATCCATCCCATTGTTCTATATCCATCTACTGCACAGCTTGCTTTTCATGCTCTAATCTATAGTCTTAATTTAGAAACCGTCTCATATTTGTCTCTGTGAATAAAAGTTGATGACAAAAAAATTTTCTTTGAAAACATTTTAAATAGAATGGTACACAAGATTCATGAAAGCATTTTAGCCTTTTAGCATAATGTAGTCTATTAGCGCTCTATTGCTACATAAAAATTTACATTATTATCTCACAGTTTCCATGGGTCAGGGTCTGGGTGTGGCTCAGCTGGGTCCTCTGCTCAGGATCTCACAAGACTACAGTCAAGGTATCAGCCAGGGCTGAGGTCTTATTGCGGCTTGGGGGTTCTCTTCCAAGCTCATGTGGTTATAGGAGTGAAACTCTCAGCCCCTATGCCACCTCAGTGTCTTGGAACTTTGCAACATGGCTATTGGTTTCTTAAGATCAGCAGGAGAGCATTTCTCTGATGTTCTTCCATCTCTGACCTTGAAACCCCTTTTAAGGGCTCACCAGACAAGGTTGGGCTTACCCAGAATAATCTTCTTATTGATTAACTTAAAGTTAATTGATTAGGGGCCTTGATTACATCTGCAAAATCCCTCATTTATGTCATGAAATATAACATAATCATGGGAATAAGATTCTATCATTGTTGTACATCCTATTGGTCAGGAGCAAGTTACTGGTCCTATCCACATTCCAGGGGGTGGAGAATTCTACAAGGTTGTGGACCACAGAGGGTCATTTAGGAATTCTGCCAATCACATGGAGGAATGAAGAGTTCAATAATTTTCCTATTCTTTCCCAGCCATCCTTGCAACAATTGCCCCTTCCCCAAACACACATAACAATTGTTTATACCCTCCACATCAACAAGAATGACTTCAATGTCTATTTCCACAACGTAAACATATTATCTTCACATTTCTTTTATTTATCTAACTCTAAAGATTTCCCTTGAGCATCACTCAAACTGCACCCTTTCCATGTCTTAATCCTCATTATCAACTGTACCAAATCAGAAATGTTAAATGCAAATATCCCACTTTCTAACCTCAAACTCTTTTTCATCATGTTCCTCATGTCCTCACTCCAAATAGTCAATATCTCACCAACATTCTCAACTACCATAAACCCCAGAATTTTCAATGTACCTTTAAAACTGCATAGAATTGGTGGAGAATCAACCAAACATATCCTTTATAGTCATTGTAAACTTATTAGGCAAGCCTCTTAATTAGGTTTAAGTTTTAACTTCTATTTGTTCTCTCTCCTCCTCCCCTCAGGGATGCCACATTTTTGGTATTCTGTTCAAATCTCCTACCCAACTCCTACATCCTTTAATTTAAGCAAACAACCTCTATTTCACACAGAATGTTGAAGCATTCACAAATACCCTGATCCTTCTACCATCTACAAAATGTGTCCTTAACTACATCCGTGCATTGACTGCCATGTCCTCTAAGATAATTAATTATCCTCTTTATCTTCAGTGCAGTCAATCTTCCTTCCCTTCTTAATCTTTACCTTTTTCCTATGAATATTTTATCTGCTAAATAAGAATACAACACCTCATGCCCCCTCCTGATCTATTACCATAGCTCTGCTTCAAACCCTCATTAGCACCCACAGAGTTTGAGGAAATTAACTCCTAACTGGTCTCCCATATTTGCCATTGCCAGAATGCTGCTTATAAAGTGAAAATATCACTGTGTTGCTGCTTAAAGATCTGCAATAATTCTCCTTTGCTTATAAAACAAAAAGCACATGATCTTAGGATAGCATATAGGGCCTTCCAAATACATCTCATCTAATACTCTACTAGTCCTGCACTCTCCATGAATATGCTATTGTTAGTGAACTTCACCCTCCAGCTTCAATTCTATGGGAGATTGCAGAATTTCTGTAAAATATTTGTGGCTCATGGTTGTGAAAGGAAAATATTTCCCTAATTCATTATGTTAGCTTGGCCATATGACTTTCTTTAGCCAATAAAACATGGGCAAAAGTATTAACTGACATGTCAAAGAATCAAGTGCCACTGAATCATTTAACCATTTTGTTTTGTCCCCTTGTTGTTAGGCTGGGTGTTCCAAATTAGAGGCTGCTCTTTCAGTTTGGGTCCCAAAATAAAGAGGCTGTGGAGCACAGCAAACAGACAGACAACATTAATATGAGAAATACGCTTTTGTCGTTGTAAGCCATTAAAATTTGAGGGTTAGTGTAGCACAGTCTAGCAACGTCTAATACAAAAATTGATGCTTCCATGAAAAAAACAAAAATATGTGGCTTTGGATTCTGGGTCATGTGTGGGTGTTGATTAAACTGAGGAAATGTGTTTTGTCACTATTCTCCCAAACTCCATTCTGTAAAACAGTCACACTTAATAACTTAGAAGTCCAAAGTAATGTATCTAATGAATGTGTGGCTTGGGAAAATAAGTCTGTTGGTAACATGGGTGTTAGTGGCTGCGTTTGACAAAGTACCATAGAAAAAGATGAGCACAAAAAAGAACCAGCTGATTTGCCTAGAATTAAAAGGAATATAGAAAATCCAGAAATTCTGTTATGTCCAGAGTTTGAGGATACATTTGATTGTCATTTTCAACTAGAGAGATACAAATTTAGGTTAGTGAATGCCAAGAACCAATCAAAATCCAGCCTGATCATATGGTCTGAATGAAGGGTGTGGCAAACAATAATCCTGCTAAAATTTCTGAATTGATTTGGAGAATGCAGTTAATCTTGGGCCCCAGAGCTTTTATAAAAAGAAAGCAGGTATGGAATGCTTTTGAGTCTTTAAGAATGGCATATTCTCCAGTGTCATCTTCCAATGTAGCCGATGATGATAAAAGAAAGAGAAGGGGCCTCCCAAAGAAGGGAGCCAAAGGTCACAGGATGATGAACTGGAGAACAACCCCTAGGCTGTAGAACTTGCGCTCCATCAAAAAACCTTTCAGATCTCCAGCACAGGGATCTGTCGTAACATCTGCCCCACAAAATTTGTGAATGCTGTTGACAGTGGCTGAAGAATGTCTCCTGTTTCCCCCTTTCCAAATGGAAGAGTATAATCTTCCTGTTCCACTATTATATAAGGGACATATGAGGAAATATGATTTATCTTTTTAGTTCACAGGTCACTGGATTGAGAAGAGTCACATCCAGATTCGATATAGAACCTACCAAGAGAGCCTAGATTTTGAGCCCAGATGAGACTTCTGGGAGAGGGAGTAGACTTAGCATGCACACTGACGGGGTATGAATATTTGTGACCTAGATACCAGCACTTTATTTATTTGAAATATCTGCTATTACTCCTTATAAGATGCCTATACTTCCTTGCCTCATCGAAATCAGGCTTGGACATAGGACTTTCTTTGGCCAACAAGATATGAGAGGAAATGAATTCTGTAATCTTCCTGAGCAGCTTTAGGGAGCCACCATGTCATTTGGCTAGTTTCTCTTTACTTCTCCTTTGAGGCAAGTATGTCTTAGGTGGGTACTGCTTTTTCAGCCTGAGGCTCGCAATGAAGCAGATTGGAAGGAGATCCAGCCAAATGCAATAGACATTAATGTGAGCAAAACAAACAAACAGAAAACAAACCTATGTTGAGATTTTGGAATTTGCTCTAGGGTAATCTAGTGAAAGCTGATTTATACACCCTCTTTGTGTCTTTGCTTTGATGCTTTCTTTGTCTGCAACTGCATTCCTATTATTCTTTGTCTCTTTATTTCACACATATTGTCTAAGACTTAACTCCTTTAGAAAGTTTTCTTTGAACCCTCAGACAAGGAAAAAAGCCGCCCATGGCTCCCAGAGCACCTATGTATGCTTTTACATTTAAACCTACCACATGATTTGAAAAAACATTCGTCATAGAATGTCAGAAAACATGGTCTTAATCTTTATAGTACTACTCCAAAATGGCACAGTGTCTATGATGGCTTTGTGATGTGTCAACCGGTCTAGGCTGAACTGCATTTTCCAGAATTTTCTTGTATATTTCTTGTTAGTGTGGGCAATAAGGAGATCCTTGGGAAGTTTAGAAGGTGGAAGGGAGGCAGCTGGCGTTTTGTGGCTCATAAATGTGGCTCAACAGCTGACTCACCTTTGGCATGAAGCAGCAGCTGGGCCTGCAATTGTTCTGCCTTCCTCCTGTCCTCCTTCGATTTTTTTGTCTCCTAGGCCAGGTGTGTGGCAGGAGGGCAGAGGTGGGGAGAATATTTAGTTCTTCCATGATGGGTCCCAGCTTCTGTAAGATTACCAAAGTCAGAGATTACAAAAACAGATAAGGTTTCATTTTGTTCTTATGGGGTTCTGTTGCCAAAATATCAGGTGTTTGGTTTAAGTCCGTTTGCTCACTGCACAGAAAGCCAGTCAGGGAGACAGTAAGTATTGCCAGAGAAGAAGGCTTTCTTTGGGTGCTACAGCCAAGGAAATGCAACGTCATTCTGAAATCTGTCTCCTCAACTGGCTAAGTTTAGGGGTTTATATATCAGGGAAAAACTGTAACTACATGTGCACAAACAGTAATTAGGGAGGGCTACGGAAGAGAGTTGGTTAGCAAGCATGAGGCGGTCATGCCAGGTGAGAGGTCTGGCGTATAATCACTATCTGGGAAGCCTGATCGTTGGTTTCCTGATAAAGGACCTCAGACAAGACAAATTTAAGTTTCTCAAGACTGGGAAAGTCAATTTCTATATGTATTCAAAAGAAACTCTAAACATCAGTTCTATGGGACAGTTGGGCTGGTTTCAGTTCCAGCCTGCTTGTGACCTTCCTTTCCTGAATGTCTGTCCTGTGAACTCCAAGCTCTTGAATCAGACTCAGAGACAAAGTTCTTACAGAGATTTGATTTTCTAGGCTTCCCAAATTGTTTTGTAAGCCAATTCCATGTTACAAATACATACATATATATGTGTATATATATGTTTATAAATATGCACACATACACATAATGGCCTGGGGTGGTTTGGGAAGTATGTAACACTCAAAATCAAAACACAGAAAAGAAAGGGAAGAGTAAAATACCATGAAGCCATATTTGTAAATCTGTGCAAGAGGGCTCTGTTAAATGGGTTAAAGATGTTAGTCTTTCTTTTAAGGCCAACAGGAAGGCACCAAAGTGTTTGAAGCAGCAGGTCAATATGAGCATAGTTATTTTTAGAAACTGTGACTGTTGCAAAATGGAGAACTGACTTAGTAAGCACACATGACGCAGGTAGAAGAGTTAGACGGCTCTGGGGTCATTCACTCAAGGGATAAGAGTCGTTTAAGCCAAGTTATTGATAATGGAGATACAGAGTGTTAGGTATTTCAGAGATAAATAGTAGGTATAGTTGGTAGGATTCAGTGATGGTTTACGTGTAAAGGATGGAAGAAAAGGAATTCTCAAGGAAGGCTTTGGCTTTTAGGTTATGTAATAGGATGAATGGTAGCGTCAGTCACTTAGATGACTAAGTATGAGTGAGCAATAAAAATGTACAGACTATGATGCATTTGAGTTGCCTTTAAAATATTCAAGTGAAGTTAACAAATAGCTATGTTTTAGGTACTGTATCAGTCAGGTTTGAACTAGAGAAGCAGAACCAATAAGAAATATGCCTAGATAATACATGTTATTTCATCTGTCTGTAACGTCCCTTCACCTATTCCACATGACCTAATTAATCTCTATTTCTTTTTCAAAAATAAGGCCAGCCTGGGCAATGTAGCTCATGCCTACAATCTTAGCACCTTGGGAGGCTGAGGTGGGAGGATCACATGATCACGTTACCCAAGATCAGCCTGGGTAACATGGCAAAATCCCATCTCTACAAAATAATTTTAAAGTTAGCCTGGTGTGGTAGCATGTAACTGTGGCCACAGCTACCAGCGAAGCTGAGGCAGGAAGATCACCTGATCCTGGGACGTTGAGGTTGCAGTGAGTCATGAATGCACAACTGTACTCCAGCCTAGGCCACAGAGCAAGACCCTGTCTAAAACAAGAAAACGAAAACAAAAATAGAAACAAGCAAACAATAAATCAGGCTAATTATTAGTTTTGATTGTAAAACAACATACCAAACTTTCTAAAAAGTAAGAAATTTACATTATTGCCCCACCCAAGGTAGGATGGCATTACAAAATTATTCTTTATAATTTTTTTTCTTTTCTTTTTTCTTTTTTTTTTTTTTACACAGAGTTTTGCTCTTGTTACCCAGGCTGGAGTGCAATGGCATGATCTTGGCTCATCGCAACCTCTGCCTCCTGGGTTCAAGCAATTCTTCTGCCTCAGCCTCCCAAGTAGCTGGGTCTATAGGTGCATGCCACCATGCCCAGCTAATTTTTGTATTTTTGGTAGAGATAGGGTTTCACCATGTTGACCAGGATGGTCTCGATCTCTTGACCTCATGATCCACCCACCTCGGCCTCCCAAAGTGCTGGGATTATAGGCGTGAGCCACCATGCCCGGCCCTTTATGATTTTTTCTATGAATTTCCTTAAAGAGTTAATTTTTTTCCTGAATTTCAGTTCAGATTTGCTTTAATTCTCCTAAACCTTAGCCATTTTTTATTTATTTTTAAAAATTTCTTTTTTTGAGACAGAGTCTCACTCTGTCACCAGGCTGGAGTGCAGTGGCACTATCTTGGCTCACTATAATCTCTCTCTCCCGGGTTCAAGTAATTCTTCTATCTTAGCCTCCCAAGTAGCTGGGACTACAGGTGCCTGCTGCCACACCTGGCTAATTTTTTGTGTTTTAGTAGAAACGGAGTATCACCACGTTGACCAGGATGGTCTCAGTTTTCTGACCTCGTGATCTACCCACCTTGGCCTCTCAAAATGCTGGGATTACAGACGTGAGCCACCACGCCCAGCCAGCCATCGTTTATTACGGCATTCTCAGGTAGGAACATTTTGTGGAAGAGATTACTAGGGAATTGAGCTTAGAGATAAAACCACATAATCAGTCATATGCATAATGCTATAACATGAACAAAGTTATTATTAATGTTTTCCTATAGTTCTGTAAGTTACTTGAGGGCAAGAACTTTATTTTGTTGTTTATTTTAGTGTTCTGAAAGTAAGTAGTATCTTGTTTTGCACATGGTAGCTGTTCAATAAATACTTGGTATATTCTATTTGTTTCTGTTTTAGCATGTATTACAGTGTGCTTTTACCATTATTTATGTATTTGCTTACATGTTCATATGTGACTGCCCATAAATAGAAGGCAAGTTCCATGAAGAAGTAAGCTGGTCTGCCTTGTTTACTCCTATGTCATTAGTTTTTTGGACAGTGTCTGGCACTTAACAGATATTTGTTAAATGAATAAATAACATGTATAAAAATATGTAGGTTGTAAAATATTCTCCAAAAATTTAAAAATACATCTTGGAATAGGTACAAGTTCAAAATGAAAAACTGCCAATTTTCTTTCAAATCAGCTTTGTAGGGCCCAAGGGAAAACTTCTCCTTTGCCCTCTGAAAGTTTGATGAAAAATCAACTCACAAAAGGCAGATTAATAGGAGAAAAGGCACACATTTATTTAATGTGTATACCCAGGAGCCTTCAGAATGAAGACCAAAAGATACGGACAAAATTGTCCATTTTAATGCTTAGATTTAACAAACATGGGTAACATGGGGAAATATGATTGGACAAACAGGTCTTGCTTCAGACAAAATGAGAGTCCTTCCCTTCCTACAATTCCCCATGACAAAGGGATAAGAACTAATGCAAATAGGCTGAGTAGGGAAATCCAGCAGGACCTGCCTGTCTAGATTCTTTTTGGCCTCTCTGAGCACTTACTCTTTCCTTCTGGGTGTGGGGCAGGACCTTTTCTGTAAAGGTGGTCTTACAACCTGTAGTCAAATAAAGTGAGTCAGATCATTTCTTAATGGACAGTTCTTACACAGAAAGGCAGAGGGAATGTTAGTGTGACATTTTTATGTTTTATGGCTGGCTTTGGAGGGAAGGGGTTCTGGTTTCTATGATCCAGGAAGAGGGATTCTAGTTTCCATGGCTAGCCTCATGGTAGAATGGGACTGAGAGAGGATGATAGGAGAAAATCAAGGAGAAACTTTTGTTTCTGAGGCCATTATTTTAGGGTATTCTATAATTAAAAAATAAAATCCACGCAAGAAGAGTATAGGACTTAAGAAACAGTCATGAGAAAATTCCATAGGCGTTACTGTTTCTCTCTGGCTTTACAAGAAAACCTAATAGAGCATAAAAAAAAAAAAAAGTCTTATTGAATGACACAAAGCATTATCCAAAGCACAGAGGGTGTTTAGAAGGTAGGTTTAGTCATATTGTAATACGATTACATTGTTTTGAAGTTTCATTACTTTTTCATCTGAATGAATATAAAACCTAGAATATTAATACGATGAAGACTGACAGTTGATGACCCTACAGAGACTGCTTTGAGTTACTGATAAAACACAGATTGTGGTACCTCAAATCTCAGAGTCATTTGTAGGTGTCTTGTCTGTAATCAGAATTTGCAAGTGATGGTATATGAGCTCTTCACTGCCCATTGTTATTCAAAACCATTGCCTGCCATTGTCTGCAATCTTAAATGGGCTGTCTCATCAATCAAACCTCTCCTTCCTATGCTCACAGTACCTGAGAATCAACAAAGCATATGAAATCAGCACTTTACGTGGTCCTTAAGAGGGTGCTGCTTCAGACAAGATGAGAGTCCATCCTTTCCCATAACTCCCCATGACAATTTATAACCCATTCTGCATTTGACTTCTGCAAATATCTTCTTTCAGATATAATGAGGTCCCCTGGAGTTGAAAGGTGAAAAGGGGTTTTGAGGAATGCTATTCCTTTTCTGACGCCTTGGTGTCTAAATGCCACGCAGAAGATTTAATACTAACTTTATTCCTCTGATGCATATGACAATATAATATCCTCTAATTTCATCTGTTATGTCTTTGTACAAGCAGGAAAAATATTCTTTATAGCAGGACTACAAAATTACACACATCACAACTGAATATTCAGGTACTAAAATAGCTTTTCCTGCTTGTTAGGCAAAATAAGAAACTGAAAGTTGTTATTGTTTTTATTTGCTGCTTTATACACCATGGGGCTGAAGGAGCGGGATTCGGTAATTTTACAGGTGCTTAAAAATACATGGTTCATGGATATTTGATAGGACTATGGTGATGCAAAAGTTATTTCAAGTAAACAATGGATGAATCCAATCTATGGCATTTTTAGTGTTATTAAGAAGAAAGTTAAAGGGTAATTGAATTGCCTTTTAAAAAAAAAATGAGCATCTGTTTTGCTTTTTTGCTACTTTTAGCCATGCAAAGTTGACCACAGTTGTGATCGATCCATGTAAGTACATGAAACTACCTGGCTTCATGTCTGTCCCAATTTGACCATTCACCTTGCAAAAATAGGAGCTGCATCTTTGTAGAATGCTGCACATCCATGTCCACTAGTAAATAAAGGGTCAATGCAACTGAAGGTGGCTTTCCATCATTAAAAAATAAAACCATAGGCCCGGTGCAGTGGCTTATGCCTGTAATCCCAGCACTTTGGGAGGCCGAGGTGGGCAGATCACAAGGTCAGGAGTTAGAGACCAGCCTGACCAAAATGGTGAAACACCGTCTCTACTAAAAATACAAAACTTAGCTGGATGTGGTGGCATGCATCTGTAATCCCAGCTACTCAGAAGGCTGAGGCAGGAGAATTGCTTGAACCTGGGAGGCAGAGGTTGCAGTGAGCTGATATTACACTACTGCGCTCCAACCTGGGTGACAGAGCGAGACTTTGTCTCTAAATAAATAAATAATAATAATAAAAAACATATATTCAGCATCCACCTAACTTTCCACTGTGGTATGACTCATTTATTTTATTTCTGCTTCTAAAGAATTCTTCATTCTCAGTAATGGCACAGCCCACCTGATAAATGGCAAGTGCACATATAAGCAAATAAGTACTTTTTGTTTTCCTCAAATATGATGCTGCATGTTCATGAGACCTATCCCTCCTTCCTGTGGGAATAATCTGTGATAACCCATTCTTGCCCACTTTTCCTTGTGGAAAGAAAGGCGTGTGACAGCACTCATATCTGGATACTCAAAGCAGAATTTTATCCCACTAAAGGTGGCTTTCCTAGAAGGGAATGGAGCTCACCATCTTGATCTCACAAAATGCCCTGAATCAACAAATCCATTTAGGGCAGTGCCGCAACACACCTTTTTTTTTCTCCTCACTGAGGTGCCTGATATTCTCCATCTTATTATACAAAAAATTGATTATCTTGCAGCTTTGAATAAAGAATGCATTGCATAATATGCATGCATACACACAAACATACACACATGCTTACACACATAATGTAAATAATAACCTAAAGGTAACTGCTTTCTCACTGACTTTGTCACTGAGTTCACTACCAGCCTTACAACTACACAAAAACACACAATATACTTGAGACGAGGGGAATGCAGTCAGTTCTGTTTATTTGTATTTTCTTGGTCCCAGCAGAGCTTGTAGTAGCATAGGCAGCACTCTACATATATTTCTCTTGGGGTTAATTTGAGTCATCAGGATAGACTAAATGACAGAATGAAATATAAAATGTAACAAATTTTACAATTTATCAAAATCTTGGTTTTGAGTCTGATGGAAGAGCGCACCAATTAATACTCTCAGAGAAACAGAGGACAATGACTTCACCTAATCTTATTCCTTTCCCTTATCTTTCTTGGTCATAACTAAGAAGTGATTAAATAGAACAAATTAACAGCTTTCATACTCCAAATTGATAATGCATCACGTTATGTGGTACACTGTAAATAATTGGAAAATTAATAGGTCTTCTTGTATTCATCATCACCAAACTATATCTATGTCCTTAGGTAAAACCCCTCCATGTTTTCCCTTGGCCTCAAAACTAAAAGTGTTACTAGAAAGGGTCCTTATCCAGAACCCAGGAGAGGGTTCTTAGATCTCACTCAATAATTCAAAATTCATAGAGTGAAGTAAAAGCAAGTTTATTAAGAAACTAAAGGAATAAAGAATGGCTACTCCATAGGCACAGCAGCAGCATGGGCCGCTCCACTGATTATATTCTTAGTTATTTCTTGATTATATGCTAAACGAGAGGTGGATTATTTGTGTATTTTCTGGGAAAAGGGTGGGTCATTCCCAGAACTGAGGGTCTCTCCCCTTTTTGACCATATAGGGTAACTTCCTGACATTGCCATGGCATTTATAAACTGTCATGGCTCTGGAGAGGGTGTCTTTTAGCATGCAAATGTATTATAGTTAGCGTATAATGAGCAGTGAGAACAACCAGATGTTACTTTCATGGCCATCTTGGTTTCGGTGGGTTTTGGCTGGCTTTTTTTTTTTTTTTTTTACCACATACTGCTTTATGAGCAGGGTCGTTGTGACCTGTATCTTATGCCAACCTCCTGTCTTGTCCTGTAACTTAGAATGCCTAGCCTAACCTCCTAGGAATGCAGCCCAGTAGGTCTCAGCCATATTTACCCAGCCCATACTCAAGATGGAGTCACTCTGGTTAGAATGCCTCTGACAAGAGTACACCTTTTGCATTGTGTACAAGGCCTTTCTAACTCATGTTGCTACCTGTATCTGCCTCTCTATTGCTGCTGTTTGAAATGAGTACAAAGACTGAGGTTCAGGCCTCAAGTGTTAATGTGTCCTGCTATGAAAGACAAAACAGTCAAGGAAACTCAGCATGTTAACCTAAGTATGTCCTTGGTGTGTTTTCTTCCAGAATCCCACTTCAGCTATTTTTCCTATCACTGGGTTCATTTGTTCTATAGCAACGTCCTCATTTTTAGCTGTCAATTTACTACAGTGACAAGGGAATAAAGGAATCATACACTTTGAGAATCAGATAAATTAGAGACTATCAGGGGCCTCATTTTCAGATGAAGTTATTGAAGTTGAGCCGATGACAGCTGCTAACAGTCGAGATTAGAAAACTATGTCTCCTGACTCCATGGACAAAGTGGCATCTGTTAACATGCAGTCGCATATGACCCACAGTGACAGCAGGGCTAAATGTCTACTAATTTAAATGTATCATGAGGATTTAGTATTTTATTTTGTTCTATTCCAGACCATAGGTCTGTCTCAGTACATCTGTATTAGTCTTCAGAATATTAAAACATCTCCATTTCTTCTAATAAACCTTCGAACTGCCCATCAGCTGTGTCATTTATTCAACCAATATACGACACAGCCCACTGAAAAGTGTACTAGGTACCAAAAATAAACAAGTACATTGTACGCATCATACTCTGAGATAGATCAGAAGAAACAAGGACAAAAAATGTTGTAGATAAGTTTGGAGCTAAGAGGTAGGAAACTGAAAGAATCCATATATGACAGCATCTATTTTTTTAAATAGAAAATATGTGGTCCTGTGTTGAGAATGAGGGTGATGGGATATAGATGGATGTGTAAAAATACGTAATAATCTGTTTTGAAGATGAGAAAGAACATCTTAGGCATTAGGGGTGACATAAAGATGACCAAGCAGAGCAAAGATTCTGCTCTGCTCTCAACTCTGGAACAGAACAAGAGGAAAAGAACATTGTCCTTGCAAAGTTTATTGATATTGTAAGTCCAAACATGTTGCCAAAGTCCAATATACGGTCAGGTGACTAAGAAATTCTTTTAAGGTCTTGGGAGAGTGCACTAAATTAGTCATCAGTTAGCCATTTAGTTCAGAAGAAGATGAGAGAGGAAATGAAATTTAGGGGTTAATTACGAAGTAGAAGAAAAGATATTCAAGGATCCATAAACCAATACATGCTTCAAGGGAAGATTCAGTAGAAATTAAGAAAAGAGTGTGATAGGTAATTGTGATCTAAGGAGGTGGATTGTAGAAGTTCAAGATGATGACAAATTATGGCTCTGAAAATGGCTCATTGAGGTAGAGAATGGTGAAATACATTTAAGAAGAATTTTAAAAACCATACAATAGGGTACTGAATAGGCCACTGATGGGACCTGGGCATGCATTTAGAGCACTGAGAATACAAAGAGTGACCTGGAAGTTGGTGAATGTCAGCTAGGAGGATAAGAAGAAAGTACACTTATTATTTATTTATACATCAGGTACTATACTAAGTGGAATATGGCAAATGAGAGCTTACACTGCAGCCATAAACAAGTGAATGTTCAAATACCATATATTAAGAGAGCGACAATTACTATAACAGTAAAGCATGGTAATAAAGAATGACAGAATGAGAGTCCCACTGGAAAAGAAACATCTCCTTAAGAAGATGACATTTGAGCTTAGGCATGAGAAGAAGCTGGCCATGCTGAGATCTAGGGAAAACATTCTATACAGAGGTAAAACATGCACAAAATGCCTGAGACAGAAAAAAAAAATTGATGTATTTAAGAAAGAAGATGGTCAGAGTAGCTAAAATGTAATGAATAAAGTCAGACAAAAAGTGAGGGTCAGATCTCTGGGGCATTATTGTCCATGAGAAGGAATTTAAATGTCATTCTAGGTACAATTGGAAGCCATTAGTAACTTCTAGTGGATGCAATTAACTTCAAAAGGCAAGGATTATTAAACAGAAATGAAAAGTCACAGTCTCAAAATGACAGAGAAGAGCTAACAGAATATCGTACCTTCTGCTCATTCCACAATATTGAGGGAAGACAGGAAGAAGTTGGGAGACACAGAATTAAGACTCCATATTATTCCCTTGTCATCTTCTTTGCTATAGAGAGTGTTGAGCCATCAGTTAGGTGTCATGGTGGTTAATTAGGACAATAAGCCAAATTAAAATCACCATCAAGGCTTATTCAGTTACTGCAAAAGTAGAAGCAAGAGCCACTAGCTCCCCAATGTTCCCTTTTTTCCACAGAACAGCACCAGGTAAGAGGTAGGTTGGTGCAGCACAGATTAAAAAAATCATCTCACAATAGAGAATCCCCAAACAAGAGGCTCCTGCCCTTTTATGGACCCCTGGATTTGGGAAGAGAAAGGTAAAAAGTCTTGGTAGTGATAGATACTGAGTCAAGGTGAGGAAAAGTGCCTTAGCCTGAAGTCCCCTAGAACGATCCCTCCAAATGGAGGCTCCTGGACTAGGAACGTAGATATTGCACATGAGCATGTCTGCATAGGGAAGAGGGTGGTTGCATGTGTGGGCAAGGAATGGTGCCCTTGAAAAAGAGGCAATCTCTCCAGAAAATCTCTCCAGAAAACTCTAATGCACTGACTGTGCAACAAGTCTGGAATAGGGAGGGAAGCTTCTCTCCATAAGGCTGACAGACAAAGGCTGGTTGGTTCTGAAAAATCACAGATTTTGGCATGAAGCAAAGATAAATCTATTTTTCAGTTAAGATGGGAAAATAGGAGAAATATTCTGAGGAAAACCTGAAAGAGGAGAGTGTGAAGAAAGGAAGGAAACATCTAATAATATGCTGGTATTGAGATTGCCTTTTTAAACACTATGAAAGAGAGCATAACTGACTCTACTGTTTTTTCTAACCTCACAGGCTAACCATCTTTGTTTATCCCAAACCAACTATGGGAAGAATATAGTTTATAGTTTAATTGTAAGACAAAGATAATAACAGCCTTGCGACAGTTTGGATCTGTGTCTCCATCCAAATCTCATGGGTATTGTAACCCCCAATGCTGGAGGAGGGGCCTGGAGGAAGGGCAGAGTTCCTATGAATAGATTCGCACCATTTCCCCTTGCTACTGCATAGTAAGTTCTTATGAGACATGGTTGTTTAAAAGTGCATAGCAGCCGGGCGCGGTGGCTCAAGCCTGTAATCCCAGCACTTTGGGAGGCCGAGGTGAGGCGGGTGGATCACGAGATCGAGAGATCGAGACCATCCTGGTCAATATGGTGAAACCCCGTCTCTACTAAAAATACAAAAACTAGCTGGGCGTGGTGGCGCGTGCCTGTAATCCCAGCTACTTAGGAGGCTGAGGCAGGAGAATTGCCTGAGCCCAGGAGGCGGAGGTTGCGGTGAGCCGAGATCGCGCCATTGCACTCCAGCCTGGGTAACAAGAGTGAAACTCCATCTCAAAAAAAAAAAAAAAAAAAAAAAGTGCATAGCACTTCTCTCCTTTTTTTCTCCTGCTACAGTCATGTGATGTACTGGCTCCCATTTCACCTTCTGCCATGATTGTAGGTTCTCTGAGGCCTCTCTAAAAGCCAAGCAGATGCTGCCATGCCTCCTGTACAGCTTGTGGAACCACGAGCCAATGAAACCTCTTTTCCTTATAAATTACCCAGTCTTAGGTATTTCTTTATAGCAGTGCAAAAATGGACTAATGAAAGTTCCTTCCCGAACTAACCTCCTTCTTGCTCGGGGACTGAAACTGTCTTTTTGTACAATTAAAAAACAAAACAAAACAAAACAAAAACCAACAACAACAACAACAACAACAAAAACCACAAGGCTAAAATTGTAATGGGGCCTAAATTCTGCTAAAATGTAGCCATAGTTAAACTCTATCTAGCCATTGTCTCTTCTGCTAGGATGTAGGCATAAACTCTAACCAGTCTTTGTTTTATAACTTATTTTATTAAAACTACTTACTACTCAAGAGTCATGTAGCTAGTGACTGTACAATTTAAAACTTTTCCAACTGCCCCTATAAATAATATTTCTAATGTAAAACCTAAGACTGATAATTGAGATTTTTTTCAGATCTTGCATTCTATATGAACTTACTGGTGTCACCTGGAATGGTAAATCCCCCACTTAGAAACTGACTCAGTACAAGAAGATAGCTCTAACACCCTAACAATATTATCCACAACCCAACCAATGACCATTCTCCATTGCCTAGTCCCCCGCCTATCAAACTGTCCTTGAATAGCCTTATCCTTCAAATTATTGGAGAAGCTGATTTGAATAAAAAATTCCCACTCTTCCATTTGGCTAGCTCGTCATTTAATAAACTCTCTACTGCAGTATCACTGTCTCAGTGAATTGGCTTTCTGTGCGGTAGGTAAGAAGAACTTGTCAGGTGATTATAGTCTAATGGCATCTTTGAGATGTGCCTTTCTTGGGAAGAAATAAAAGTTATTTGCATGAAACTGGTTTACTAGAAATGGGATTTGGACTTTATGTGACAATAAAAATAAGAAATATAAAAACATTTCTTATTTTTGAGAAAGGGACTTAATCTTTGATTCTTTGGCATTAGCAAAGTTTATAAAAATGCTCAATTCACAATATATGAATCAATGAAAAAATGAAATCAATTAATGAATCAATGACTCTTGGCCTCTGTAAAACTGCTCTACAGAGAAGTCTTTAAAGTGATATTATCAGGGTCACAAACTCAAATGCTTTCTAAAGCCAAGCAAATAAGGTTAATGTTTCAATCAGCCAAGTGTGAGACATGAGGATAAGAATGGTAGTGAACAGTAGCATCCATGGTCTGCCTAGAAGTATTCAAGTCCAATGAAAATAACAACAAAAACAATATTGTACAAACAAAAGAAATTAGTTGTACTGACATTTTCTATGTGGAGGCTGTCTCTGCAGAACTCATTACCCTAAGGCTAATTTCTAAAAATGGCAGAAAATAAGGATTTACTAACAACCCAAAGTACACTAAGTTTTTCCTCTATTCATCAATGTGTAATTCATTCAACAAATATACTTTTTGAGTGTCTACTCTAGGCCAAGTACTATTCTAAATGCTGGAGAGACTACCATACACAAAACAGACAAAAATTTCTCCCCCCACAGCAGTCACATTCTAGAGTTGCAGGACACACAATTAACAAAATAAAAAATATAGTACACTAGGTCCTGGTAAGAAAGATGGAGAAAAAGAAAACACAGAAGGATTACGAGGGAATATGAGAGAAGTAATGTAAGAGAATTTTTCGTCTTAAATACAGTGGTCAAAGAAGACCTCATGGAGTGCCTCTGGAAAAAAGCCCAGAAGTGAAGGAAAGCTATAAGACTGTTCCAGAAAAGGTATGCCTGTGGAAGGAATGGACCGCTTACAGTGTTTGAAGGCAGGAGAGTGTGTGTCATGTTTGAGCAGTAGGATGAAGTCCACTGTAACAAAAGCTGACTAAGGGGTGAAGAAACAGAAGAGGAAGTTAGAGAGCTAGGAGGAGACCAGGCCATGTGTGGTTTTGTGAGTTGCTGGCAGCACTTTGGCTTTTGGCTCAAAAGAGATGGGAAGCCATGGAGGGTATTGAGTAGAGATGATGAGATCTGACCTATGATTTAAACAGGATTATGCTGGCATGGGATAGCAAATTGATATGGACAAATTGATGGAGACAAGAGTAGCAGCAGATAGAACAATAAGGAAGCCATTAAAATAGTCCAAGAAAGAGATGACTAATTTCGATTGTGGTGGAGGTAATAGGAACTCTAGTCATATTGAAGCATATCTTGAGGGTAGAGCTCAGAAGATTTGCTAATAAACTCAATGTATAGCATAAGAAAAGGAGAGTACTCAAGGACGATGCTAAGCTTTTTAAGATTTTTTGAGCTTTTTTTGGGGGCATTAACTAAGATAAGGATGATCTAGGTGGAGGAAGTTGGGAAGAAAGATAAGATGTTCAGTTTTGCACTTTTTAACTTTGAGCATACGTATGGTCTTCTGTAACACGATGCACCTGTAGTGAAGTAGCCAGTTCTCTGGAACTTCAGCTAGCATGCAGAAGCAATGCCAAGTGACAATATTAGTTATTGTGTCATATGTCATTATATCTCAAAGATGCATCTACCCATCAATGGTATAACTTAAGTTTATTCCAATTGCTTCTTTCTGGTTGACTTAAAAGGCTAATTGTTGTCAAACAAATCCAATGTGTATACCTTGATATTTTTTATAATGTAATTCTTACTAAGAATTTATAAAGTTTTTACTTTTTCATATATGTAAGTGTCTTAGTGTCTTTTGTTTTGTTGTGACAGAATACTTGAGGCCAGGAAATTTATAAAGAAAATAGACTTATTTAGTGAATGATATTGCAGACTGGAAAGTTCAAAAACATGGCTCTGACTTCTGGTGAGAGCTTCCACTGTTTGTCCCAACACAGTGGACAAGGTCAAAGAGGGAAGCATGAGAAGAGAAAAAAAACAAGGGGCATCCTGGCTTTATAACAGACACACACACACACACACACACACACACAGTCTCACTCTATTGCCCAGGCTGGAGGGCAGTGGTGCAATCTCAGCTCACTGCACCCTCTCCCTCTGGGTACAAGCAATTCTCTTGCCTCCGCCTCCCCAGTAGCTGGGATTACAGATATATGCCACCACATCTAGCTAATTTCTGTATTTTTAGTAGAGATAGAGTTTCACCATGCTGGCCAGGCCGGTCTTGAACTCGTGACCACAGGTGATCCACCTACGTTGGCTTCCCAAAGTACTGGGATTACAGGTGTGAGCCACTGCACCCAGCCCACAGTGCACTCTTCAGGGAACTAATTCCATTGCCTCAAGAACTAACCCCATCTTGCTAGAGTGTGAACTCACTACTACAGGAACAACTCTAAGCCATTTATGAAGGATTTGTTCCCTACCCTAATCCAGATATCTCCTGTTAGCCTCCACCTCCCAATACCACAAAATTTGGGATAAAATTTTAACACCAGTTTTGGTCACTTTATATCCAAACTTAACAGTAACTGTATTCTCTATAATGTTAATTTGTACTGAGCATAGAAGAGAATATATGTCAGCTTTTGTCCCTTACCTCTATTCCACCCCAACCCCCCAAGAGATGAACAACTGTATAAAATATTGTATGCTACATTCAAAGACATAGGTGATGTTGCTATTTGTAGGTACAGAAACACCATCTTTAAGGTTAACGATAAAGAATATTGTTTTATCCTTGCTTTTCAGTATATTATACCACTGGATAGAAGACAGAGTGTTAAGATAAAAATAATTCTGGATGAGAAATCAAGAGATCTAAATTCCGGTGCTGACTCTCTTACATCACGCCAATTATTTTTCATCTGGGGTCAAATATTCAAAATGAAGGACTAGGAAAGTAGATAGCTTCTAAAATTCTCCAGGCTCAATAAGAAAAGAATAGGTTATGTTGATACATGTTCATTACAGCTTCATTGTAATAGTTAAAATCTAGAAGAACCCAAGTGTCCATCAACAGCCGAATAGATAAACAAATTGTTATGTATGCATTCAATGGAATACTATTCAGCAATAAAGTGTTAATAAACTATTAATATGAACAACCAGAGAGATGAACCTCAAGATAATTATGCTAAATGAAAGATGTCAGATAAAAATGAGCACATACTATATGATTCCATTTGTATAAGATTCTAGAAAATGCAAACTACTCTGCAGAGACAAAGCAGATCAGTAGCTACATAGGGAGGACTAAGGAAGACAGAGAGGAAGGGATTATAAAAAAAAAAGAAAGAGAGAAAAAAGAAAATAAAAGAATAGGTTAGAGTCTGACTACACCCAAAGGTGACTTACACATTTCAACAAGAGACTCATGAAACCAAAACCCCATGTGTGTTAGACAAAGCATTGGAAACTGTTTTGGAGCCAACATAGGAAACATTTTAGAAGACAGGTATACATGTTTGCCTTCTTCAAATTAAAACAAAGAGGTTTCTACTTAGTCCAGCCACTGCCACTGGCTCTGCTTCTGCCTTTCTTGGTGAAGAACAAGTGGTGGGAGCCTTTGTCTCACCTATTCCAAAGTCATGGCAGCAGCCAGACACTTCACAGGAGGTAACTCTGCCTACTCTCACCCCTGGAGAAAATGTCTCAGAAATGTTTCTTTGTCATCATTCGTGCCCATATTATCTATATGGACCAATCTGCTTTCTTTCCTTCTCTTCCTACAAATACAAATCAAACAAAACAAAATCCTGCTGTCAGGAAGAAATCTGGCAAGTTAGTTCACCACTACATGTCTATGCTTATCAAACAAGACTAGGGAGAGATTCCTATCTCCTAGCTGTGTTAGGGAATCAATTACTCCAATTGCCAAGAAGAGGTCTGGGCTGGGGCACACTTGGATGGCTAACGAGATAGTAACAGTTTTGGATATTAGAAGACTGTGCTGGGGGGGAGGTATCATATATAAGAGCAATAATGCCTTATATCATACTTTTCTTCAAAATATTGATTATTTATATTCCTGCATGTAAGAGTTCCCAAAACCGTGCTAAAGAGAAGGACAGGCAGATACTACCCCATTTTACAGATGAAAAAAATGAAGTTGTGAGGCTCAGTTTATCTCAGAGTACTCATACTGGGGTTAGGCTATGTGAAGCAACCTGTTCTATCAAGCTCCTAAATCCAAATAACTCAACAAATAAAAATTTCATAGTCATACAGAGCCCAATGTACACATGTTTGCAATTGGGGGAGGCATTCTATTAAGACATTCAAGGATCTAGTATCTTGCCATCCTGTGGCTGCCTCTTCCTGTAAGTAATCTCCACAATGCCATCTTCATTCATTCAGTCAGTATATAGGGAAAAATACAGCTATAATTATGGGCCAGGCATAGCAATGACAAATGTCACTTCCACCCACATTTCACTGGCCAGCACTCAGCATGGTCATGCTGAATAGCAAAGAAGATTGGGAAATGAAGTCTAGCTTGTGCCCAGGAGGAACATGAGACAAGTTTTGGCAAGCATATAGCCATTTCTGCCACCGTCAGTAGCAGAACACAGGACATGCCCCTAGTTCATGTTCTTTACATCAGACTATTTACTTTTGCTAGTTGTCACTCCTAGTCCTAATTTTAGGTTTGTTTGTTTGTTTGTTTGTTTTTTTCAATTTCTCAGCAAAGGAAACATATCTAGAAGAGAGGGCATATTTATAAATTCCATTTATTTCACCATCCACCAAGTCATTCTGAAAGTCACAGTTTCTCTCAAGAGGATTTAAGAAACAGATAACAGAGAAGCAAAATGAGTTTTGACCATATCTGAGAATTTGAATGCTGACAGGGACATTTCAATGCCACGAGTTTGTCATTACTCTATTAAGTTTTGTGATAATGATTGAACACAAATTCTAGCAAGGTATTTTGCCCAGTCCTGTGATTTGTAGATAGGAAGTCTACAGGTGAAAGGAACAAAAAACCTCTTTTGCCATTTCAACCCCTTCTGGGGGTTCAGGAAACCCTTCCTGCTATGGATGTTCAGGGAACCCACAAATCCAATCCCAGAATACCTGCTTACCACGTTTCTCCCTTTTCCTCGGCTTCCGCACTCCCTGGCGTCCTCCATAACCGGAGTGCTTCCTCCCCAGGCTTTCTCATCCGGTTTCCAGTATCAGGTCTCATGCAGGTGTATGTAATCTTACCGAAGGCTCCTAAACAGAACTTTCCTAATTTGTGACTTGGCCAACTTTGTGTTTCCCTTTCTCTGGCTTTTAAAGAGCTCTTGGACTCAAAGAATGAAAATAGAATATGCAGATGAGAAGTAGGATTTCAAGCCAGAGGGGAGAAGTTCACATATATATTCCATGTAATTTTTTAGGAGGAAACATCTTGTCCTTACCAGGTGAGGCCCATTTTAATTTTCACTAGCCTTGGGCACCTGGGCAAGTGATTATCTGCAGAGTCAGATCCAAAGTTTAAGGATCCTGGCCTTTTCTTTTCTGCTGCAGAGCCCTGAGTCTTGCTCTGGCATTTATGCCGTGTTACAAAGGTTAAAGGGGAGAGAAGATCTCCCTCTGTCACCCCGTGCAAAGAAAAGGGAGTCTCTGTCTGCTCTTGGGACTCTGCTTTTTATGGTTGTGTCATGCTGTTTTGGTTTTGACTGATTTAAATGACAATATTATTACTTTTACTATTGTTATTTTTAGAAAGAACAACACTCTCAAATCCTTTTTGTTATTTTTTTCATAATTTCTAGGAATTAGTGTTCTTGTTGCTGCAGCCTCTGCTGTTAAAATAACATTTATTGTGAAGCTTTCATCAAATATTCAGAACACCTCTATTATTTAGAACCTGTGTCTGGTGACAACTCCTCTAGATTGTCCTGGAGAGGTTGGAGCAAAGAAAAGTATCAGTACTTCCAAGTGGGGTGTAGTTTTCTCTTTTACTCTCTCACCAAAAAATAGCCTTCCACCAGCCCTCTGGGCACTGAGGGTCAAATAATTAGTTTTTAACCCAGAATGTAAAATAAAAATCACTTTCCTGCCCACTGTTTTTTTCGAATGGGCTAGAGACAAATTCGTGAAGTGGTCAAAATTTGTCTTTGGACTTCTTCCTAGAGCCACTTCCTCAGCCACGTTACAGGCCAACAGGTGTCTTTGAGTTGTTGATACTTCTACCCACAATCCATTTCTCAGCTCCCTCAAACTCTGCCTGTCCTCTCCCTAAAGTGCCCATTTCCATTCATTTAAAGGCATTATTTGAGCCTCCACTATATGTTATATATGTTTCTTTATACAAGAGATATAAAGATGATCAAGTATCATCCCTACCTGTGAAGACTTGAAAATCTAGCAAGAGGAAGGGCAGACTCCAGAACAATTACGTGAAAAATTCAAGGGCAGACATTAAAATGCTGTGAAAGCACAGAGGCCAGGAAAACTAACTCTCCCTGCGAGCCGACCAGGAGTAGGCGTTCCAGAGTAGAAACACCTGAGCCAGGCATTTAACAATGAATAGGAAAAGCAGGCTGGGTGCAGTGGCTCACACCTGCAATCCCAACAATCTGGGGGCTGAGGCAGGAGAATCTCTTGAGCCCAGGGATTTGAGACTAGCTTCGGCAACATAGCAAATGCCCTTGCTTCCATCTCCCAAAAAAATTAGCTGGGTATGGTGGTGTATAGCTGTAGTCTCAACTATTCCGGAGGCTGAGATAAAAGGATTACTTGAGCCCATGAGGTCAAGACTGCAGTGAGTTGTGATTGCATTGTTGCACTCCAGCCTGTGTGATAGACCCTGTCTCAAATAATAATGATAATATTAAAGCAGAAAAAGAAATGAAGAAGAGGGAAGAGCATGTGTAGGCTTACATATTCAAATAAAGTACTCAGGAGATAAATCTAAAACCCGTCTTCTAACAAATCCCACTTAACAAAATACGTTTTATTCAATATAGACCAATGGTTCTCAATGCTATTTTATAGCCCAGATACACATGAGAGATAGGTGTGCTATAGATGTTAACAGTAGCTCTGTGATCTGCCTCACATCAGAGTGTATCTGCTTCTCTGCAGGAGGAAGCATCATGGGATATAGTTTAGAAAAATCCTCAGGAGTAACTTTAGTGACCATGGTTGCTCAGATGCTCCAAAAAGGGTGATCATTATGTCTTACCTTTCCCTGTTAAATTTGTAATAAAAAAAATATCCAGGAGCGGTGGCTTACACCTGTAATCCCAGCAGTTTGGGATGCCAAGGCAGAAGGATGGCTTGAGCCCAGGAGGTTGAGGCCCAGTGAGCCATGATCACACCATTGTACTCTAGCCTGGGTGACAGAGGGAGGCTTATCTCAACAAACAAATAAATAAATAAACATCCCAGAGTGATAAAATAGAAATAAAAATTTCAAAACAATCAAAAAAGCTTCCTCAAGGACAAGTAGCTTTCTCATATAGTTTAAAATATATCCTCCTAAAAATAAACAATGTTTTTATTAGCAGTTCCTATGCAAAATGTTTTAAAAAATATTTACCTACAAAATTCATTCTTTTGGATAGCACCCTTAAAAGATTGTAGCATAAATGATCAGGATTAGAAATCTTTTAAGGTAAGTTATTATATTTCTAATAAAGTAATGGATAAAGCAGAAACAATATTCTGGAGGATTTAGCTTAATATCATTCTCAATTGAAATGAGGATTTTCTCTTATTTGCTTCACCTCTGAATTAAAAAAAAAAAAAAATGCACCTTCCCTAGAGATGCATTACTATATGGAGGAGTTGGGGCAGAGGAAATAGTCTGAGATGAATAGATAAAGATGTTCCAAAATATGAAGGTCTCTGGGACAGTTGTTTTTTATGTTGTCTCACGGCAAGATGAGTGTAGGGGCTACAAAGTGATCAGGCAGTAAATTTAGAGCCAATAAAAAGGAAACACTTCACAGGGCATGTAGTTTGCTTCTGGGAATCTCTGACACGGAAGGTCAAGGAATTAAATACTGGAGTTGGATTTATGCTAGGGCTGACTGTTTTTATGGCCAATACAACATTTATTGGTATGCTAAGATAAAGTTAATCAAGTCTTGAGCTTCATGGTGGGGAAGAAAAGATTGCCTCTCAAGAGTTAGAAAGAGATCTCCCCCCAAACACTACAAAAACACACTTGTCTGATCATTTAGTGTTCTCTTTCCTCTGGAGGTTATTAGAAGTTCAGGTACTATTTAACGAACATGTGGGTTCATAAGAAAAAATGAAAAGCTTTCTGAAGTTGTCACATTTGTGAGGGGGGGTGCATTGTCTCAGGCATTTTTCACAGGCAGAGCATGTCTTAATTTTATGCCTATTTCTTTGTGTAATTAAAAGCAATATTTTAACTCACCCTCTCTGACTTCTTTATCTTTAAAATTGGGGTTGAAATTATATATCTTGCAATTAAAATTGTGTGAGCAACTAAAAAAATTGGGGTATTGTACATTTTAGGGTTAGATGAATGTTTAGATTAAGCTAAAGTTTATAATCTGTTGTTCTTAAAGTGTATCCTTCTGTCTAGTTTTCAATTAGAGAGAAGAGTTAGTGTAATGTCAGGTTGACAATCTGCAATAACCTTTGGTCAGTGGTTGGAGAGAGACAATGGATTTATAGTTTAAATTTTGACAAAGAGATTTTAAAAAGCGTTGTCACATGGTAATTACTAGTTATTTTTAAGTCAACATTTCAGAGTTTGATTTACCTGGCTTAGAGACAGTGGTGAATGTTGGAGAGGTATAGAGTGGCCAGAAACGAGAAGCTTAATGTCATGAGAAAAGTCACAAGTGTTCAAATTCTGGCCCTGACACTCAATCTGTATGTGACCTTGGGCAGTCTTTTAACCTCTCTTAATCTTAGTGTCTTCCTCTATAAAGCAGAAATATTAAAAGTTATCTTGCAATGTTGAGTTAAAGATTAGGCTTGGTATGGCACAGTGGCTCATGTCTGTAATCCCAGCAATTTGGGAGACAGTGGCAGGAGGATTACTTGAAGTCAGGGATGTAAGACCAGCCTGGGCAACAAAGCGAGACCCTGTCTCTACAAAAAATAAAAAAATTAACCAGGCACAGTGGTATGCATCTGTAGTTACAGCTACTCAGAAAGCTGAGGTGGGAGGATTGCTTGAGCCCAAAAATTTTATGGCAGCTGCAGTGAGCTATCCTCATGCCCCTCTACTACAACCTGGGCAATGGAGTGTAATCCTGTCTCTGGTTCTCAAGTGGGGTAATTTTGTCTCCCAGCGGGTATGTGACAATGTCTAGAGACATTTTGGTTGTCATCACCTGGGAAAGGACTATTACAAATACCTAACAGGTAGAAGCCAGGGATGACCCTAGACATCTGATAATACACAGCACAGACTCCCACCCACAGCCCCAACACAGCATTATCTGGTTCAAATGTCAACAGTGTTGTTTGAGAAACTCTGAACTTAATTTAGGTGAAGTTATTAGAATCATGTCTGCCAGAATAATAATAACTGTTATGGATGTAATTCTGTCTCCCAAAACTTATAGATTGAAGCCCTAGTCCTGGAATTTCACAATACAACTGTGTCTGGAGATGAGGTCTTTAAAGAGGTAATTAAGTTAAAAGGGGGCCTTTAGCATCAACCATAATCCAATATGACTTGTGTACTAATAAGAGGAGATTAGGATACAGTTAGAGATAAAATGGGTGCTTATGCATAAACCCCATCTGAGGACACAGCAAGCCATGAAGACAGGCTTCCGAAAAAATCAAACCTGTTGACACACTGATCCTGAACTTCTTGCATCCAGAACTGCAGGAGATAAATTTCTGTTGTTTCTGCCACCTAGTCTGTGTTTTACCTTATGGAAGCCCTAACAAACTAATAGAGTCACTTCTATTATTATCATTATTATTTAAAAGTATTTGATCATGAGAAACATTACAAAACTCAGAAAAAAATATTAACTATTAATATTCTATTAGGTTAGTGCAAAAATAATTGTGGTTTTCTACACAGCCAAAAGCGCTGTTAGTAAAAGAGTAAGTAGAGATGGTAAAAGCAAAGGAAATTTTTTAATAAAGGCAATGCATAGCCCACAGGTGTGGCAAAGTTCAGCATTAGTAGGGAGCAGAGTCGTAAGAATTTATCCAAGCAGAATTTACATGTGTAATGCACTCTGAATTTTTATTTATATTAGTTGAGCCCAAACTAACCAGAATCTGACACTGTGAACCTTCTAGGTGGCTGCGAAAGTCAGATTCCTGAGTGATATCTGTACAGGGCACAAAGCCAGGAAATGAATATTCTGATTAAAAGTTAATTTGGTGGTCCCACGCACCAGGGAGAATGCCAATCCTGAAGCATCTCGCTGGGCATCTGTTGGGTGGAAGGGCTCTTTGTATCTTGCTATTCTATGGCATCCTACAAAAAATAGACCTCTTCATGCACTTAACCTCGATCACATACCTGCATCTAGAAGACTAAGGTCTTACTCTTCTAATAATGACAAACAGCAAGAAAAGACAAACCAGCTGGGCGCAGTGACTCACGCCTGTAATTCCAGCAGTTTGGTTGGTCAAGTTGGGCTGATCACCTGAGGTCAGGAGTTCCAGACCAGCCTGCCCAACATGGGGAAACCCCATCTCTACTAAAAATACAAAAATTAGCTGGGTGTGGTGGTGCATGCCTGGAATCCCACCCGGGAGGCAGAGGTGCAGTGAGCCAAGATCAAGCCACTGCACTCCAGCCTGGGTGACAGAGTAACTTTGTCTCAAAAAAACAAACAAACAAACAACAAGAACAACAAAAAACCAAGGCAAAGAACCTTTCTCTGGAAGCTCAGAGAAGAGCTTGTCTGACCAATACTCCCTTAAACATTTCCCCAAGCCTTCCTTTGACTTGTTCTTTCCAAGAGGAAGTTAATCTTAGACATCAGGTATAAGGGGGAGAATGTCACTGACAATTAGTGAACAGTAGGTGATGTTTTTATGAGGATGAGGCATTGTTGCTGTCATCATGTGCTTGTACTCAATTAGAAGAAAATGGTAATTATGTTAATCCACAGCTCAAGAGGAGAACATGAAACTTGTGCAGGTCTTACTCCCATTTTACTAGAGACAATGAGCAGAGACCATAAGGGGCAAGACCAAGGGTAGCCACATGGCAATTTCAGATAATTTTAAAAGGTATTCCCTTTGGTAGGCACATGGGATGTTCATATTCTTATTGAAAGCTGCCTCTTTGAAAACTGAACAAAATAGCACTTTGTTCTAGCAGGCAGAACCCAGCACAGCAGGCTGGTTAAATTTCAGACTTGGCCGGGCGCGGTGGCTCAAGCCTGTAATCCCAGCACTTTGGGAGGCCGAGGCGGGTGGTTCACGAGGTCGAGAGATCGAGACCATCCTGGTCAACATGGTGAAACCCCGTCTCTACTAAAAGTGCAAAAAATTAGCTGGGCATGGTGGCACGTGCCTGTAATCCCAGCTACTCAGGAGGCTGAGGCTGGAGAATTGCCTGAACCCAGAGGTGGAGGTTGCGGTGAGCCGAGATCGTGCCATTGCACTCCAGCCTGGGTAACAAGGGCGAAACTCCATCTCAAAAAAAAAAAAAAATTCAGACTTATACGCTCTCTCCTCCGGATGTCCTTGTACAGTGAATCAAAAGATTGGATTATTTTATATCCATGGTGCTTACAACTCTAACACTCTCATAAGTGCAGAAACTGAGGTCTAGACAAGACAGGTGATGTACCAACCACAAGAAACTAGTTAGTCATGCAAGGTGCCTTGGGATGCAAGCATGATAACTTCCAAGACAGGGCTCCTTGCTCTCTACCATGTGCAGAGCACTCACCTTGGAGGATCTTCACTCTCAGGGGAGTGTCAAGATACAGGGAACCACTGAAACTGAGTGTCTATTCGAGAACATGCATCACCCTTTGTTATCATTTCCTAGTTATATCTGCCAGTGTTTTGGATGCCTCCCTTCCCTCCACCCCTACCAGGCTCTATCTAGTGTATTGATGAAGATTGGATAATCGTCATGAAGTATTTTTGATATATAATAAATCCATAGCATAGATTACTATCTAGGTTTTACTTGTGAAGCCTAAAATGTTCACTTTTAGTCTTGGCCAAATCCACCAGTTCTCAAATTTTCTTTTAATTAGAGAAAATGAATAAATTATTTAGATGGAGTAATGAAGTCTAATGAGAGTTTGAACAGAGAGGGAGGAAGAAAGGCACTAAAATTTGATAAGAATTTAACAGAGTTGAAACTATTCAAACAGAGAAATAGATTAAATAAGAGTAAACAAAAAGTAAGGATTTGGGGCCACATAAATCCTGGTCCAAGAGCACGAGATTGTTTGCTTATTATTTATGATCCTGGACAAGTTACTTAGTTCATCTGTTTTTTTTTTTTTTTTTCACCTTTAAAATGTAAACTTTCTGAGTTGTTCTAAAACTTGGTGAAAATATACAAAAGTTGCCTAGTGTCCTTTGTACTAATGAGTAATGAGGTGGATTGCAAATACAGCCCTTCTTTGTATCACATCCTTTGCAAGGCACTTTGCAGCCTGTCCCACCAAACCCTGGCAGTAATTCCCCACCTGGTGAATTGAGCCAAGGCTTTTTACTTGCTTTGGGCTAATAGACATTACACCAGTTTCCAGTCAAGGTCACTTCTTGCTTTCTTGAACTCTTGTGACCACATGTGACTACACTTGGTCTGTGATGCTGGAAGGTGAGAGAATTGTAGCCCAGTCTCACTTGCCATCACTCCATCTGACAGCCAGACAGCCCCTTAGCCAACTTGCCTTGCTGACATACAGATGACTGCACCGGATGCCTGGCCAAGGCTTGAAGAACTACAAGAGGAAACCAGCCTAAAATGCCCACCCACAGAAATAAGAACTAAATAAATGAATGTTGTCTTAATCACTAAGTTCTGGGATCATCAGTTATGTGGCAATAATGAAATAAGTAGTATTTATACTACAGTGTTTAAACTATCAAGGATCTTACCTTAAGTTTAAACAACCCTAGGTTTCATCATTTCCTGAAATTCACAAGAGACATCTGCAGAACTTTCTTTTCTTACTGAAGGACAGAAGGATCCTTACTCAAAATTTTGAATTTGGCTCTAAAAGCATTGATTTTGTCCAAAATGTCAGAAAGTACCTTCAATAAACTACAATAGCAAAGAGTAGGAATAAATGATAACAAGAAAGACTGGAAGTCCAGGTTGTATCTTGGAAAAAAATTCTCTTTAAAAAGACTTTAAAAAGAATATAAAGGAGTAGTGGAATTACTGTAGAATGATTTGGTGATAGTCTATAGCTTTTAGTTATTAATAACATACTCTTTTTTTTTCTCTCTGTCTCTCATGCACACACATACACACACACACACAAACACACACATACACACAAACACACACATGGAGTCATGCTTTCTTCTTGCAAAAACTTTTTTAAGGGCCATCATTAGACAATTTTACTCTTTGCTCCTCTTCTCCAGGAAACAGTATCAGCCTCAGGCCACCCATTGTCCCCAGAATGTTTTCTGTTTATTCCTACTGTCAAAAACAACCCCATTTATCTCCCTCAACACTGACCTCTTGATCTCCAGATGAATTCTGACCGAGTATAGCTTGGCCTTCCACTCAGATTGAGGCACCAAAAGGAAGTTGTGCCATGGTCCCCACACCAGATGTCTGCCTAATGGGCAAACTGCATTTGGCTTGCAGACAGAGATAGAGACTCCTGAAAGCAATTTGCCTTGGCTCTCTCTGGGAAATAAGGGTCCAGACATCACAGAGGATAAGAAAATCAGGTCACATGTGATGGGAACTTGAATAGAGGCAATGGTAGCTTTTTATATCTGTGTTTATAGATTTTTTTTTTTCCCCTGCAGGAATAGCTTTCAAGAGCAGCAGGCATAAGAAAGTTTGGCAAACGGACTTTTTCCTTTCAGCAAATTGCTCCTGGATATAGCTTTGGCTGAATTTTGGACCAAAGTCAGTTTTACCTTTAGATTTTGATAAATAAATTGATCTATGAAAGAAAATGTGGTATGGTGTATTATCTCAAATGCAAATGCAAGAAATCGCAAAACAGGGACAAAGAATATTTTTTCCCCAATTATTTTACACAGTTAGGAAGATTTCACTAAAAAGTAAATTATATTTACTTTGAGGGAGAAATATAAACAGAGAATTACAGCATTTAAAATACTGAATAGACTTAAAGACCCTAGCACTTTATAGGTTAGGAAACTGAGGCTCTAATAATTGAAGTTGCACAGCAAATATCTTCTTCCAGAAAAGCAGAAAAATTTAGAGATTTGGAGTTGGCTAAAGTTGATTGTGCCAATTGGAACACAGTGACTTAATTTTTCAACTATATCTTAGAGAAATTGGCAAATGCCTTTTGTAAGTTGTAGCAATTGCATCTAAATTTTCTCCTCTGGTGCTGATGGACCACACCTGACCAGCAGAGAGCTCTAGCTGGGCAGCCCCCATGGTAATGTACCAGCTTGCCTCCTCCCTCTCCACACTGCAGCTGCCCTCAGGCCCAAGGCAACCAGCTACATCACTTGGCTGGCATGTGTGTGTGTGGGCAGGTTTTGCCTTCCTTGCCCCACCAGCATATGTGTGTGTGTGTGTGTGTGTGTGTCTGTGTGTGAGTGAACCCTGCCTTGCCACCATTGGCAGGAGTACAGTGTCCACCCCCATCCCCATGTGACCACCACTACAGTTGGAGTCTTGGCAGACACAGAGCCAGCCAGTCTCACTCCTGTCAGCACCATGACCTTGAACCAACACGGCCAAGGGAGTGAAACTCGGCACAGGGAACAGTGGACCCTGCCTGCCTTGAGCAATCACCCCTGCCTGTGGCATATAAGAGTACACAGAGATCTGTGTCCAGCAGTACAACCCCTGTGCTAACACCACTGCCAGAATGGCTGTGTGCACAGTTGCTACCAAGAGCCACCCAGGTTTCCCTGTGCTAGCTGCCTTTGCCACTATAGTGAACTCCTGCACTAAGGTAGGTACCCTGGCACCTATTAGCATCCTGCCACAGCTAAAAAGCATGCACCCTACCAGGCTGCCATGTTTGCAGCTGCTGGCATGTGGGAAAAAGGATGGATCATGCTGCTATTGCACTATGAAACACTTTGGCTGACACCACCCATTGGAGTGTAATAACCAGCAGTCTGGGAACACATGAGCACTCCAAGCAGAGTGAATTGCTCACCTCAAGGAACCAGAGAACAAAGTTGGGGCCCAATATAAGACCCCAGAGTTGCAGCACACAGTCCAGGAGATGGGACCCGAGGAGTGGCCCCACGAAATCTTCCAAAAATAAACCTAGTCAGCTGAATCGACCGTATACCACAACCAAACCCTTAAGGTCATCATAAAGGATAAAAGATAAAAACAAAACATCCAAAGGTCAACACTTCAAAGATTGAAGGAACATCAACCCACAAAGATAAGAAAGAACCAACACATGAACCCTGACAACTCAGAAAGCCAGGGTACCTTCTTTCCTTCAAACAACCACACCACCTCTCTAGCAAGCATTCTGAACTGGCTGAAATGACAGAAATATTATGGAAGGAAAATCACTGAGATGTAGGAGTATATTTAAACCCAATCCAAGGAAGCTAAAAATAACAATAAAACAATACAGGAGCTGAAACATAAAATAGCCAGTATAGGAAAGAATATAACTGACCTGATAGAGCTGAAAAACACAATACAAGAATTTCAGAGTACCAATAGCAGAATAGATCAACCAGAGGAAAGAAATCTCAGAGCCTGAAGACTGGCTTTCTGAAATAAGTCAGCCAGACAAGAATAGAGAAAAGGGAATAAAAAGAAGTAAACAGAATCTCTGAGAAATATAGGATTGTGTAGAGATAAACACTACAACATATTGGTGTCCCTAAAAGAGTTGGGGAGACTGTAAGCAACTTAGAAAATATATTTCAAGATACCATACATGAGGACTTTCCAAACCCACATAGAGAAGCAAACATTCAAGCTCAAAAATGCAGAAAACCCCCTTAAGAAACTTCACAAGAAGATCTTCCCCAAGACACATAATTATTCTACTATACAAGGTGAAATGAAAGAAAAAAAAAAACAAAACGTGAAAACCATCTAGAGAGAAAGTTTAGGTCACATACAAAGAGAAGCCTATAAGACAAACAGAAGACCTCTTAGCAGAAACTTTACAAACCAAAAGAGATAGTGGACACAGATCAGGCTGTGTTTAGAGGAAAATTTACAGCACTGAATGCCCACATCAAAATGTTAGAAAGATCTCAAGTTGGCCAGGCGCGGGAGGCCGAGGCAGGTGGATCACGAGGTCAAGAGATCGAAACAATCATGGTCAACAAGGTGAAACCCCGTCTCTACTAAAAATACAAAAAAAAAGTTAGCTGGGCATGGTGGTGTGTGCCTGTAATCCCAGTTACTCAGGAGGCTGAGGCAGGAGAATTGCCTGAACCCAGGGGGCGGAGGTTGCAGTGAGCCGAGATCGCGCTATTGCACTCCAGCCTGGGTAGCAAGAGCGAAACTCCATCTACAAAAAAAAAAAAAAAAAAAAAAAAAAAAGCAAAGAAAGATCTCAAGTTAGCAACCCAACATCACAGCTAAAAAAACTGGAGAATCAAGAGAAAACCAATCCTAAATCTAGCTGAAGAGGAGGAATAACCCAAATCAGAGCTGAAGGAAATTGAGACATGAAAAACCATTCAAAAGTCAATGAATCCAGGTGTTTTTTAGAAAAATTTAAAATGCATAGAAAACTAGACTAATTTTTAAAAAGGAGAAAATCCAGATAAACATAATTTAAAACAACAAAATGGATATTACTGCTGACCCCACAAAAATACAAATAACCATCAGAGACTATTATGAACATCCTTATGCATATAGCCTAGAAAATCTGGAATAAACAGGTAAAGTCCTGGACTCATACACTCTCCTAAGACAAAGCCAGCAAGAAACCGAATCCCTAAACAGACCAATAATGAGCTCTGAAATGAAATCAGTTATAAATAGCCTACAAACCAAAAAAAATCCAGTACCAAATATATTCATGGGCAAATTCTACCAGATGTACAAAGAAGATCTGGTACCACTTCTACTGAAGCTACTCCAAAAAATTGAGGAGGAGTGACTTCCTAAATCATTCTATGAAGCCAGCATCATCCTGATACCAAAACCTGGCAAAGACACCACAAAAAAGAAAACTTCAGGCCAATATCCTTGATAAACCCCAATGCAAAAATCTTCAGCAAAATCATGGCAAACCAATTCCAGCAGTACATCAAAAAGCTTATCCACCATGATCAAGTAGGCTTTATCCCTGGAATGCAAGTTTGATATAACATAAGCAAATCAATAAATGTGATTCATCACATAAACAGAACCAAAGTAAAAAAAAACACGATTAGTTCAATAGATGTCAAAAAGGCTTTCAATAAAATTAAACACTCTTCATGTTAAAAGCTCTCAATAAACTAGGTATTGATGGAACATATCTTAACATAATAAGAGCCGTCTATAATAAACCCACAACCAACATCATACTGAATAGGCAAAAGCTGGAAGCACTCCATATGGAAACTGGCACAAGATAAGAATGTCCTATTTCACCCTCCCTCTTCAACATAGTACTGGAAGTCCTGGCCAGAGCAATCAGGCATGAAAAATAAATAAAAAGTATCCAAATAGGAAGAGAGAAAGTCAAACTACCCCTATGTGCAGAAGACATGATTCTCTATCTAGAAAATTCCACAGTCTCAAGCCAAAAGCTTCCTAAGTTGATAAACAACCTCAGCAAAGTCTCAGGACACAAAATCCATGTACAAAATTCACTAGCATTTCTATACTTCAAAACCAGTCAAGCCTACAGCCAAAGCAGCAATGCAGTTCCATTGACAATTGTCACAAAAAGAATAAAATTCCTAGGAATATGCTAACCAGAAAAATGAAAATATCTCTACAAGAATAACTACAAAACACTGCTCAAAGAAATCAGAAATGACACACAGAAATGGAAAAATATTCCATGCTCATAGATGCTTAGAATCAATATTGTAAACATGACTTTACTGCCTAAAGCAATCAATAGATTCAGGCTACTCCTATTAAACTACAAATGATGTTCTTCTCAGATCTAGAAAAAAACTATTTCAAAATACACATGAAACAAACAAACAAACAAAAATCCAGAATATCCAAGGCAATCATAAGCAAAATGAACAAAGCAGGAGGCATCATGCTACCTGACTTCTTACTACAGTGCTACATCAACCAAAATAGCACAATACTGGTACATAAACAGACACGCAAACAAATGCAAGAGAATAGAGAGCCCAGAGTAAGGCTGCACATCTACATCTTTCTGAACTTTGACAAAGCTGCCAAAACAATCAATCGCAAAAGAACTCTCTCTTCAATAAATGGTACTGGGATAACTGGCTAGCCATATGCAGAAGATTGAAACTGGACCCCTTCCTTACACCATATACAGAAATTATCTCAACATAGATAAAAGACTTAAATGTACAATCCAAACCTCTAGAGTCCTGGAAGACAAACAAGACAATACAATTCTCAATATAGTAATAAGCAAAGATTTCATGACAAAGATGCCAAAAGCAATTGCAAAAAAAAAAAAAAAAAAAAAAGAAAAAAATTGATCTAACTAAAGAGCTTCTGCACAGCAAAGGAAACTATCAACAGAGTGAACAGACAGCATACAGCATAAGAGAAAATATCTGCAAACTATGCATCTGACAAAAGTCTATATCCAGCATCTATAAGTGGCTTGAAGAAATTTACAAGATAAAAATTTTTTTTAAATGGGCAAAGCACATGAACAGACACTTTTCAAAAGAAGACATACATGTATCCAAAAAACATATGAAAAAAAGCTCAATATCACTGATCATTAGAGAAATATAAATTAAAACCACAGTGAGATACAATCTCATCCCAGTCAGGATGACTATTACTAAAAAGTCAAAAAATAGCAGATGCCTGTGAGGTTGTAGAGTAAATAGAACACTTATACACTGCTGATAGGAGTGTGCACTTGTTCAACTATTGTGGAAAGCAGTGTGGCAATTCCTCAAAGACTTAAAACAGAAATGTTATTAGATTCAGAAATCCCATTACTAGGTCTATACGCAAAGGAATATTAATCATTCTTTTGCAAAGACACATACATGTGTATGTTCACAATAGCAAAGACATAGAATAAACCTAAATGCCCAACAATAGTAGACTGAATAAAGAAAATGTGGCACATATATACTATGGAAGACCATGCAGCTGAAAAAAAGAACAAGATCATGTTTTTTGCAGGAACATGAATGAAGTTGAAGGCCATCATCCTTAGCAAATTAATACAAGAACAGAAAAACAAATATAACATGTTCTCACTTATGAATGGGAGCTACATGATGAGATTTTAATTAAATAAAAGGCATCCAAGGAGAAAGAGAGGAAGTCAAACTACTCCTGTAGGCAGACCACATGATTGTCTATCTAGAAAGTTCCACAGTCTTGATCCAAAAGCTTCCTAAGTTGACAAACAACCTCAGCAAAGTCTCAGGACACAAAATCAATGTACAAAAAATCACTAGCATTCCTATAATCCAAATGGAATGGACACATAAAGAGGAACAGAATTAATGCTTATTGGAGGGCAAAGAGTGAAACGAGAGAGAAGATCAGTAAAAATAACTAATGGGTACTAGAGTTAATACCTGGGTGATGAAATAATCTATGCAACAAATAACCATGAGAAATTTGCCCATATAAAAAACCAACACATGTACCCCTGAGCCTGAAATTAAACTTAAACACAAACTAATAAATAAAATTTTCCCTCTCACTTGCTTTTCCTTTCTAGCAACAATGCCTGGATATTCCTTGAGATATCAATACATAATTCTAAATTAACTATAATCTGTTTACTGCAGAAACCAATACTTTGCTCCATAATTATGTAGTGTTTCTCACTAGTCCCTCCCCTCTCAAAGCTGAAATTTGTGAATTAGTAGTAAGAATAACTCATATAGGATTTATCTTTTAATAGTAATCATATCCTTAAAAATTATACAATACTATACACAGTAGTTTTCTTCCAAATCCACAGAATGGGCACAGAATGGTTACAAGGGTCAGGGCCAAGGGAAAATTTCCCCTTTGCCCTCTGAAGTTTCACTGAAAAATCAACTCACATAAGGCAGATCAATGGGAGAAAAGGTATACAGAATTATTCACATGCACACTGGAGATTTCAGAATGAAGAATTAAAGATAGAGGGAAAATTGTCGATTATTATGCTTAGGTTCAACAAAGTATGGTCAACCATGTAGAAATATTGAAATGGGTATGACTTAATCCTAACAGACTGAGTGGGGATGCCCAGCAAGATTCTTCTTAGACTCTCTGTGCAGCATTCTTTCCTACTGAGTTTGAGACAGGACCCTTTCTGGAATGAGAGTTCTTGTGATTTACAGTCAAACAAGGTAGGTAAGATCAGTTCTTCATGGCCATTTTTTACACTGAGGGGCAAAGAGTGAGAGGAAGTTCAAGTAATAATTTTAGTTTTTATAACTAGCATTGGGAAAAATGCATTCTGATTTCTATGTCTCATCTTGGGTAAGGAAGGATTCTAGTTTCTATAGTTAGCTTCAGAGGAGAATGGGAGAGACAGGACGGAAGGAGAAGGTCAGAGAAAAATTTTTGCTTCTGAGTCTGCTTCAGAAGCTTCATTTTGGGCATTGTTTTCTGAGTCCCAACACAGAATTAGAATTTGTCATGATGATCCACCTGGTGTTTTACATGGCCCTGTGTAATATGGCCTCTGCCTGTATCGTAAATCTCATATCTTTCCATGGTACTCCAGAAACTCTGAACTTACTTCAGTTCCTGGAGTCCATTAAGCTCAAGACCCAGGACCTTCCAGCTTGCTACAGTATTTCCAAAACCTACAAGATTCTTCCCCACCCACATTGGTGGGCTGCCTTCTTGTCATTCCTCAGGTGTCAGCTCACATGTCTGCTCCTCAGAGTCGCTTTTTCAAACAGCCCTATCTAAACCTTCCTCTCCGAATATTTCCTACTATAGCAACCTGTTATTTTACTTTTTAGTCTTTAAAACAGTGGCTCTAAACCTGGAGTGATTTTGCCTCCTCCAATATATTTGGCAATATTTGGAGAAATTTTTGGTTGTCACAGCAGTGGAGAGAGAGGGCTAACAGCCTTTTTAAGTAAAAATAGGGAAAGGCCATACAGAAAATGTATACTCCAAATTTAGGAAGAGGTAACAATTTATGAGACATTAATAAAATATTTTTTCTCATTAAAATCGAGAGACTGTCCTCAGGATTTGATACATAATTTGTTCTGGTCAAAGAAGTAAACAAAATGCTAAGCATATCTGACCCATGTCATTAAATTTTTTGAGTATGTACCCCAATAAATGCATAAATATTTATTTGCAATTTATGTTCATACAATACTGGGATTAGATTACATAATAAGGAACAACATTTACTTGGGCTTGAGTTCATTATGGAGCACAACCAGATGACATTTATTGATGCTGAATATAAAACCACATTCTAAAACACTTGCCTGACAACTTTTTTTTGTTTGTAGTGAATTCTTATAAGTTGCACTCCATTGCCTTTTTGTCCTTGTAAAACTTACCAAGAGAATATGCTGGAAAGACAGATTGCTATCCCTATAAAGTTGGTTTTGTTCCCTTATACTTGCATGATTATCTTCAATCAGTGATGTTTTTGTTCAGGAAGCTAGATGTACATCTTTGAGGGTCAGTTTAGTTAAATTTGGACAATAAAATGTATCAGCTTAACTGAGCAAGTATAAATTGCACGCTATAGCAGCACCCTAAAGCAAACAAGGATGCCACTGTTAATTCATCTGTGTGGCAAAACTAGTGTTTTTTTTTTCTTCTAGGCACCTCACTTAGTACCATCATAGTATCATAGGGAAGTTTTAATATTTTCTTCCTATGCTCCAGAGGATTCTCTTCCATAAGGTACATGCTCCTGGATTATGGAAAATAATCCAGTGGTTGAAGATAAGATATAGGTCTCATTGCTTGCAGTCTAGAAAGCCAATCATGGAGGCAATAAGTATTGCCAGGGAAGAAGGCTTTATTTGGGTGCTACAGCTGAGGAGATAGGAGATCAGTCTCAAGTCCATCTCCTCAACTGATTCGATTTAGAGATTCATATAGCAGGAAAGAAATGCAGTTACATGTAGGAAAATAGGAACTAAAGAGTGGAGCCGGTTAACAATAAGCAGGTCGTTCATTAGGCAGCCATGATGGGAGAGGGGTCTGGCTTCTCATTGTTCAGATATGGTGATCCAGAAAGTTTCAGTTCCTTGATACTATCTGGGAGTACTGATGGTCAGATTTCTGAAAAGGGAACTCAGAGAAGGCTAATGAAAGTTTCTTAAGTTTTATAACTAGGAAGGTCAGCTTCCATGTTTATTGAAAGAAATCATAAACACCAGTTTTATGGGACCATTTGTCTGCTTTCAAGTTTAACAGTCTTGGAGAAGATGGGCCAGTGAGGCTGGCACTATTTTGGATGTATCAGAGCAGGACCAGGAACATGAAGAGAACTGAGACTTAGTCATAAGATGGAACTATTGTGGGTAGCAAAATTACGTTTTTCTGTTTCACATAGTACCTTGAGTTTTTGACCTTTTATTTGTTGTTGTTAAAGGTCTAACACAAAATCTGACCCAATCAAATTATAGTCAAGAGGGATTGGTAGTCTTGAATGGGTCACCATCCACATATATCTTAAAGGAAACACACGATCTTATAAGCAACCTGTCCTTGGGTCAGCATGGAAGAAAGAAGATTAGGCAGTTGGGGCCACACCACCTTTTCCCATTGCTACCCTCAAATAAGCATGATGCTCAGTGTGACAGGCAAACACTGATGAGATTGGAAGGGATAGGATACACATTTCAGACTCTTACTAATTCATGGCCATTGAGGACATTAAGCATATTGTTAAATATATCAGCATGTTGTGTACCCTAATACTGTTTTTCCCCTTTTGTTTATAAATACTTTATTTTTCCTTTTTTGCTCAAGCCTCAAGATAAAGAGCTTCTTTATAGATTTCCTTTATATATTTTAAGCCAGCATTTCTTTGACCTAGAGGACTAACCCTCCCCCTGCCTCATAAAGACCCTGCAGTAATTGCAACAGAAGCAACTGTCCCTTAGTACCAGAACAGATCTGCCATGGAACCAGCTATGCCACTCTGATGCTGGACTTACATATAGCAGTTGTTCAGCACCTATGTGTTCCATCATCTGATGGGAAATGATGAGTCCAGTTGGTAACACCTGTGCTATGTACAAAAAAGACTTAGATTCTTAATCAATAATATCTTCACAGATGTTCTGAAATTCAGTACTCAGTAGATGATTCCTATTATCCTCCACAAATAGAAATTGTCATAGACAAGATCATTAAAATATATAAAAGACATGATTCAGTAAACTACCACCTGGAAGAATCAGAATGTGTGTGGCAGGGGAAGGGAACAGAGAAAGTATAAGGTAGAGATTCTTAAATATAAGGAAACGACAGCAACTTCTGTCTTAACCTCTTCAGCTCTGGTTGCTAAGTTACCATGACATACCACTGTGTGTGCTTTTCAGTTTTTGGTCCTGGACTTGACAGTTTGATTAATTCTCTGGAGTGCAAAATGTGCACATAGAATATTTAAAAATTACACACACATGCACACACACACCCACACCCACTCACCCAGCACCCCATTATTACTTCTGATTTATAAAATCTGTTTTATAATTAAATTGACATATGTAGGTGGAAAACTAAAGTGATGCTTCATTTTGGGAAGAGAAAATCTTCCACTGGGTGATATTTCTTGAGATTTTCCTTAACTATACCACAATTCACTCCATCCTAAGAGTAGGCATTTCTCTCTCTTAATGTGTTCATTTAACCCTTGACTTCACATCTATGAAATATGAAAAAATAAGGCAAGTGTTATTTAATAGTTGCCATTGTTTTACCTTCTTCTGTATGTCTATGTGATTATCTTCAAAGGTGTCCATAAATATTACTGTAAGCCGGTGACTAGTGGGCTGTGTGTTGTCAGATGTATCTATAGGTTGTCAGTGTCAGTGAGCTAGACCAGCCAGGCTCAAAATCCCAGGGCACTGCACTGAAGACAATGTAAAAAAAAAAAAAAAAAGAAAATCAAGTATATCAAAAAATGGTTTCCAAGCCATGTTTTTGTTGTATTCAGCATTGCAATGTAGTGGTTCAGTTTTCAAAAGATATTGGAAATTCCTCTCCCAGTCTATATGTGAACTTCCTTGTTTTTAGTTTTAAAATAAGAGTGACAACTTCAAATTCTTACCACTAAAACAAAATGAGTTTTTGTAATACTGATAAGAAAAGATTCAAAGCAACAGGCATAACATATGTGGGTAAATACAGGCAAAGCTATTTCAAATGCTGAAATGAAGCTACCTTTACTACCACAGCTGCACTGTTATTCAGAGTCTCGCAGCTGACTCCCAGAAAGCAGCTAAAAAGTTAGAGGTTGGAATCTATGGTTAATCAGGTGACAAAGAGAAATCTAGCTGGTTTAGTCTTCATTTGACTTTGTTATTTCATTTCTACCTAAGTAGGATAAGGTCGTCCTTCTGATGACTGATCTGAGTATGTGATGGAGTCTTTACTCCAATTGCTAACAGAAAAGGAGGGGTTGTTAAAATCCTAAATTGTTCTCTGTAGGGAATCCATTAGCTCCACATTGGCTGACAGAATGTAGGGATTTATAAGCCCCACAAATTGGGTGCCAGAATGCAGGGTTCCATGAGCCCCACATTGGGCACCAGAATGTAGGCAGCCAGCCCTACATCGTCCGTGGGTACCCCAAGTTCAGTGGTGCAAAGGAAAGAGAAAAAGACAGATTAAGAGAGACAGTGGGACTGGGGGGCCATGACATTACTCTGGAGGAGGCAGTGAAGGCCCTGAGCTCTGATCATCCACATTATTTATTGATTATAATCACTTTGATCTATAGAGTAGGGGTGGAGTGATAGTGAAGTGAATCAGTCAGCCAGAAGTAAATCAGTGAGCCAGAACTGGTGTATCATTCAAGGATTGATAACAATGGCATTCTGGGAGTTTCATAAAACAAGAACATGTGGTTATCTTTAGCCTGTTATCTATGTGCCGCTGATGGAATGTGAGCCTTACAAGGAGCCTACGAGTCTGGCTACGTCATAGTGCTACAAAGGGGTTTTACATCCTTGTGCACAATGTTTATGGTAACAGAGCCTAGGTCACACTGCACTGAGACATGAGGCATGGAGAGGCCTTCCTCTTCAGAGGCCTCTTGCATCCTTCCTCAGTTTCTTGTTCCTTGTTTTTATGTTACTCATAACCAATTTATGCAGGCACTCTGTAAGTCCTTTCTCCTTTGCTGCTTTTCCCAACATCCTCTAAGACTATACTTACCTGCATCTAATCTTTTTTGTTTTTGTTTTCTTAGACAAGGTCTCACTCTGTTGCCCAGATAAGTACAATGGTGTGATCTCAGCTCACTGCAACCTCCACCTTCCAGGTTCAAGCAATCCTCCCACCTCAGCCTCCAGAATAGCTGGAACCCCGGGCATGTACCACCACAACCCACTAATGTTTTGTAATTTTGGTATATACAGGGTTTTTCCATGTTGCTCAGGCTGATCTCAAACTCCTAGACTCCAGCAATCCATCCACTTCTGCTTCCCAAAGTGCTGGGATTATAAGCATGAGCCACCGCACATGGCCACCTACATCTATTCTTTCTCTTTGTTCTTCCTACTACAATAGCTAAAGTTTCCTTCCAGTTATCAAAATCCAATTCCTTCTTTGTGGTCTTGATCCCATTCTTTCTCAACTTGTTACCAAAATACGAGGGGTTTGGTCTACGTTTTGTTGCTCACCATACAGAAAGCTGATCACTGAAACAATGAGTATGGCCAGGGAAGAAGAATTCTTATTCAGATGACATAAGCCAGAAAGATGGGAGTCAAACCTCAAATTCCTCTCTCCTAATTTACTAAATTTAGTGATTTGTTTAGCAGGGAAGAAATGTAGCTTCCAGGTGGGGGGAGGGATACAATACAAATGAGGGAGGACTTAAAAGTGATGATGATGAATGAGGGGTCCGGCAGCTGACTGTCTGAACGAAGTGATCTAGTGAGTTTCAGGTCCTTGCCTAAGGGTTGTTTCCTGAGAGAGAAACTCAGAAGAAAGTTTCAAGTTCGAAGAGCAAAGAGGGTCAATTTCTATGTTGATCAAAAAAAAAAAAAAAAAAAAAATCTGTAAACTTGAGTTCTATGGGATAATTTGTCTGGTTTCAAACTTCTCAGGAACATCACGCTTACTGATAACGTCTCTTGGGATTGCAGCATTAGTCTCTTTCACCTATCCTAGATCACTATGATTAGTAGATAAACATGTTCTAGAATCTCCCAACTTAAAAATATCTCCCTTAATCTCTTCTCTTCCTTTCTTCTCTTGGTTTTCATATAACTCAGAGCACTAGTTTTTCTTTTACATCATTGTCCTCTCCTTTTTAGTCTCCCTTGCAGGCTCCTCCACTTCCACACAATTTCTAAATGTTGGACTTTATCTTCTTAGATGATATATTTTATTCATATGTCTTTAAACTTTATATATATATGCTATGGCTGCAAAAGTTTTATTGCTAGCAGTTCAGCTGTCTAGAAGAATTCCAGGAACATATATTCAACTACATAGTTGACTCAAAGACTTACCAAAAACATCACTGAGATGGGAGAGTTCCTTTGACCCCTTTGAGGGGTGTGGCTGGTTTACTCAACCCCCTTTCAGGAGGTGAGTGGGTGCAGGAGTTGGGTGAGTGCCTTTGGGTGCCAGCATGAACAAACCCCGTACCAGGCTGCATAAGTGTCTAGAGGTTGCCTGCAACCTCTAGAGCCCAGAGCATGTGCGTTACAAACAATGCTCTTTTAGCATTTGCCATTCATGGACACCTAAATATAAACCAGCTCAGATGAGAGTTAGTGTGACAACCTCTTTGGGTTGTTGCAGCCAGTGTATTGCAAACTTTTGTCCAGTGTCCAAGAGGAATCAGGCCAAATGGACTTCAAGAATAGTAAATGTGGAAATTTTATTGAGCAATGGAAGTGACTGTCAGCAGGATGGGGAGTTGGAAAGGGGATGGAGTGGGACGATAATCTTCCCCTGAAGTTCAGCTGTCCCTGGCCAAACTCCTCTCTGACCATTCCTGGCTGAACTCCTCTCTGACTATAGTCTCCAATGTCCAGATGCCTCTTATCTTATTGACATTCAGACAGTTCTCTTTTCTTCTTCTCTGCCATGCCACTCTGCTCTTCCACCAGTGGAGCCTGGGATTTTTATGGGTACAGGGTGGGGTACATGCTGGGCCACTGTGGTTTTGAAAAAGGCAACATGTGGGAGGGAAAACAGGAATGCATGTTCTCATTTATGGCCATAGGTCCAGGCTTGAGGGTGGAGTCATTGCCAGGGACCCACCCTCTTCTATCCAGTATTTCCCTGCCTCCTGTCCATATCATCATGTCCAAACACAAACTCTTGATTTCTCTTTCTCCTACAAAACTGGTCCCCTCTAGTTGGGTATATGCCTGTAGATCTAGCTACTCAGGAATCTGAGGCAGGAGAATCACTTCAGTCCGAGAGTTTGAGGTTGCAATGTACTATGTTAATACCTGTGAACAGCCACTCGCCTCCAGCCTGGGAGACATAGTGAAACCTCACCTTCAAAAATACAAACAAAAAAATGTTGCTTTCTCAATCTTTCACATTTTAATACAAGGTATTGTCACTCACTCAGTTTCTCAAGCAAGAATGCTAAAGGTACCCCTGATTGTTTCTTGTACTGTGTATCCTATATCCAAACTCTCAATCCTACCTGTGAAATACATTTCAAATGTGTCCAGTTTTGGTGTGGGTTTTGTAATAACCTGAAGGGCCTTCCTGCTTCCATTCTTTCTCCATTCCCCATTCCAGAATCACATTTTTGAAATATATTATTCCTTATTTAAAATGTCCTGTTATTCCTTATTTAAAATTTTGTAATGGCTTCACGCCATATTTAGAATTTATTCCATTTTCCTTACCTTCAAAATCTGCATGTTTTGTTCCATGCCTACCTCTCCAACTCTCATGCTCAGACTCCCTTCCCACTGTCCTCCAATCGCTCTCCTGATTCCTACCTCAGAACCTTTCCACTTGCAATTCTCCCTAGGACATCAACTATCATCCTCATACCATGTTATAAAATCGGCTTCTTCTCAATTAAAACGCAGGAGTCTGCAGCCACCTTATTTAAATTAATCCCCTCTGCATTCCCTTACCAAAGCTCACAGTTTATTCTTCATAATGAGCAATGTAACTGTTATAAATATTTTTTACTTGTTTACTAGCTTTCTTCTCATTAAACTATATGTTTTATGAGCACAAAAACTATGCATTACTCATCATCACATCTCTAGTGCCCAACACAGAGCCTAGTAACATATTTGCTGGCCAAATGAATGAATGATTGCTGTTATCACAGCAGAGTTCTCAGCTCATAGTGATCACTGGTGACAGTCAATGAACTGACTGACTTATTGTGTTGCAGCAGGAAAAGTGACTTTATTTCAGAGAGCCAGTAAACCAAGAAGAAGGTGGACTACCATTCTCAAGAGCCATCTTAACAGGCATGAATCTCAAACTTCTTTTTATATTGGGGAAGAGAGAACAAAAAAGGGTTTGAGGTCAGGAGGTGACTGGTGACCACAGACCTCTGAGCATCAGCAGGAGTCTGACTGGGTGGCAGAATTTCTTTGTCCTTGGTCAGGGGACAACACTTTTATAAATCTTTAATATAACATTGTAACTTGTGAGTACACTCTCATAATCTTTTTGTGGATTTGTTTTGGGAAGGGACTATTATCATCTTTGCTTTAAGTGAAACTAGAAACTAAATTCCTCCCATAATTAGCATGGCCTATGTGCAGGAAAAGCAAAGGCAGTTAGCTTGTGAGGTTAGCTGCAAGATGAAGTCCACCATGTTAGATTTCTCTCACTGTTTGATAAAACAGATACAGGAAATTCTAGGGAGGTAAAAAGGAGATGGAATGAGATAAATCACCTAGAAAAAAAAGGGTTGACATGGGGTTGAATCCATCAAATTCTTGTATATACAAGATCAGAGAGTGAGGTCTTAAATTTTCAAAGGGAAGAAAACTAACTTCTACTGAGCAGTTAAAAACTCCTCTTTCCCCTCTTTTGACATGATTCTATACAACACTTTCAAATATAAAATATAATTGACAGCTATAATGGAAAGAGGTTAGTGGTTTGCAAGTTAGGTCTCAAGTTTTTAAAGGGAAAGGGCTGAAGCTTGCAGGAGAATTGCAGATGGGGAGTCATATTTTTCACTTATCTTTTGTGATAAGTGAGAACCACAGACTGCTTCATGTTGTACAGAATAAACTCTGCTCCTAATAGGAAGGTAACCAAGAAGCAGAAAAGACCAGCCATTCAAATAAAAGGCTATAATGCACTGGAAATTGGGTTCAAGTGTGTGTATCATGAACCCAAATATCTGAGACAGGTCTCAGTCAATTTAGAATGTTTATTTTTCCAAGGTTAAGGACACACTTGTGACAGCTTCAGGAGGTCCTGATGACATGTGCCCAAGGTGGTTGGGGTACAGTTTTCTTGTATATATTTTAGGGAGTCACGAGACATCAATCAACATGTGCAAGATGTACACTGGTTCAGTCCAGAGGGGTGGAATAATAACTCAAAGGTGGGGGATAGCTGCCAGGTTACAGGTAGATAAGAAACAAAAGGTTGCATTTTTCTGAGTCCTTGATCAGTCTTTTAACTGAATAGGAATTTAGCCTGGCTCAGTGAATCTGCATTTTTACATAAACAATAGGGCAGATAAAGTAATCATATATGCATTTGTCTCAGTTGAGCAGATGTATGACTTTCTGTCCTGCACCTGTGAAGATAAGCTATTTGTTTTTATTGCCACGGTGAAATTCAACAGAACTGCTTTAGGGTAAGGGTCTTGAAGCCCACAAGAAACATCCTTCTGGACAAATTATCGGGAGGTATTTTGCTTTTTTAATCTTTGTAGCTATCTTATTTAGGAATAAAATGGGAGGCAGGTTTGCCTGACAGTTCCCAGCTTGACTTTCCCCTTGGCTTAGTGGTTTTGGGGTCTGGCGATTTCTTTACCTCTCACGGTACCTCATTTAGCACTCCTTCTAAGCAATCTGTTATAAGAGGAGGAGTCTGGAAGCAATCAATAAGGAGAATCAGCCAGAATCTACTTCCTCACTTAGGTGAAGGGATTTAGGAATCTGTCTTTCCTAAAGAAGGAAGGAAACAATGAAGGAAAGAAGGAAACACAAAAAAGATGGAGTCTATAGACCTATTCTGGACTATACATGAGAACTGAAGCAGAAGCTAAAAGTGTTTCTAAATATGATCTATAACTGGATACATAAGTAAATTTCATACAGGATGTGGTTTATGCTCTCAAGAAAATTCATAAAAACAGATCTCTGAATGAAATCGAAATACTTTACCCCCAAAGATATGTACTTGACATATTTTTAAATGGCTGCCACAGAACCAACAGAGAAGTGAAGTTGAAAAGCTGACTTTTGTAGGGGGAGATTTGCATTTGCGGAGAATCTCCATTAGTGTAGTCAGGCTTTCTATACGTTTCCTGGATCTAGAAGAGTTTCAGAGTCTGACATTTTTTAAAGTCTGAAAGGAAACATTTACCATCTATTCTCTCTAAAGAGGCTTTCGCTATGTAGCAAGGCTACCTCTGCCTGCCAAGTCCCTTCCTTTCTCCCTCCCATAACCTTTCTTGCCGCTAAAACCTGCTTACAGTCATGCCCTGAGTCCTCATTCTTTGTATACTCTCAAGATAGTATATAAGCTTCTGTAATTGATTTTTGAGTTGAGTCTTCATCCTGAAGGCTCCTGTGTATACAAATTAAATAAATTTGTATGCCCTTTCCTCCTGTTAATCAATCTGCCTAATGTCAGTAATTTTTCAGCAAATCTTGAGAAGGTCAAAAACCTATATGGGCCCCACGCTTTAAGAGATGAGAACTGATCAAACAAACAAACAAAAAAAACCAGAAAACTGAAATTTAAAAGGTGCTGGGTGAAAGGCAGAATTAAAAAAGAACTAAGAGATAAAGCAAGACTGCACCGTAAGTACAAACACAATAGAATAATTAAATGAGTATTAATCGTAATAAAGTGCAGAATCAGCACTGGGTTACACTGAATTGTGGATGACATCCCAAAGATATTCTTCCAGAATGTGGAGAGGGCAGAAATAGTAAGAGCGTGCACATATGGAAGACAGAGATTGGAGATCAAAGATGAAGATAGCTGATGTTCGGTAAGAGATAACAGAATATCTCAAAGAGAAGAAATAAAATAAAGGCATAATCAAAGTCAATTTTCTCAAGTTCAAAAGAGATGTAAAACTGAAAATCAAAATAGTTAAGGAAACCAACATAATTTTACCTCAAAATATACTTCTTTGACTTCCTTCAAGGTGGCTGTTCAAAGGGCCTGCAAAAATAACCCTGAAAAGCTGTCTTTCGTGGAGGAGATTTGCATCTGCAGAAGAAATAAAGTGGAATCAACAACAGAAGCAAACAGGCTTTCTCTGAGCCTCCCCTTTGTCTGGATCTAGTAGAGATTAACAGAGAGTCTGACACCTTGAAAGATCTGACAGAGAAACATTTATCATCTGTTTCTTCTAAGGGCACTACTTGTGAGATTTTATCTGCCTAACACCACAGCCTTTGCCCCAAGGCTTTTCTCCTCTTCTCTGTCTCCTATAACCTGTCTTGCCACCTTAATCTATTTTGCCAATCTCTAAGCCCCCATTCTCTCTGTATCTCAAGATGGTATAAAAACATCAACCAGCCTGGGTGCCGTGCCTCACGCCTGTAATCCCAGCACTTTGGGAGGCTGAGGCTGGCAGATCATGAGGTCAGGAGTTTGAGACCAGCCTGGCCAACATGGTGAAACACTATCTCTACTAAAAATATAAAAATTAGCCAGGTGCAGTGGCGGACAGCTGTAATCCCAGCTGCTCAGGAGGCTGAGGCAGGGGAATCACTTGAACCTGGGAGGTTGACGTTGCAGTGAGCCAAGATCATGCTACTGTACCCCAGCCTGGGTGACAGAGCAAGAATCTGCCTCGAGAAACAAAAAAGAGAAATAAACCATCTGGCCATCTCTTTGAATTGTTCATGTTTGTATGATTCTTGTACCTGTAAGCACATTAATAAAATCTGACTGCTGTTTTCTTTTCTCTATTAATCCATTATGAGTTTGTTTTATAGACTCAAATCAAACCTTCTGGTAGCTACTGTAGGTATCCTCTACAGTAGCTACCAAGCAAAATTAACAAAATGAGATGTACAGGTAAACATATCCTTGTAAAAGTATTGAACATAAAAAGATCAAGGCAATCAGCATCTTCCACCCCCACTCCCAGGTTTTTCTCTCCCAGACAACCTCACCTGCTGATACCACCAGATTCTCCCATTTTCCTCCTTCGCATTTATTTTTCAATCTACCAACATGCTCTTTAACCCCTCGTGAGCTATCTGGATACTGGTTTGTATTAAGAATTGAGGGGGACTCAGGAAATGAGGAGAAAGGGGAGAAGAGGGAGACGGGAAGAGAAAGAGGCAAAGTAGGAAAATGGAGGGGAAGACCTAACTTGAAAAGACTTCCTGGAATTTGAATGTCCCTCCCCTCAGGCCCCTGCCGTTCTCAGTTTGCAGACCAATCAGCAAGGATGTAGAGCTAATGAGGTCCTTTACTTGATTATATCACACAGAGTGTCTGACTGCTTTCTGTTCTCTGCTAGAGGAGGGGAGAGAAGCACCTCAGAAGGCATAGAAGACTCTGCCCCTGCCCACTTTGGGAGGCTGAGGCAGGTGGTCAGGAGTCTGAGACCAGCCTGGCCAACATGATGAAACCCCACCTCTACTAAATATACAAAAATTAGCCGGGCATAGTGGTGGGCTCCTGTAATCCTAGCTGTTTGGGAGGCTGAGGTGGGAAAATTGCTTGAACCTGGGAAGCAGAGGTTGCAGTGAGCCGAGATTGCTCCATTGCACTCTAGCCTGGGCAGCAAGAGTGAAACTAAGTCTAAAAAAAAAAAAGAAGAAGATGAAGAAGATTCTGCACTGAAGAGTGTTTTTACCTTCTGAACCAGTTATCCAGAGAGACCAAAAGGCTTTAGTCACAGCAAATCCGAGGACCTCTAGGTGCCCTACTGAGTGCTTAGAACCATAAAGAGTAGAAAGGTAAGTGGAAAATTTTGGTTTTCAATTAACCAGAAATAAGTATAGGAAAGATGATTTTATGGTGGAGACAAATCAGAATTCTGGTAAAACAAAGCTGGGAGTGCTGGTGATGTCACAGACAGCATTGATCCTTTAACTTTGCAGGCATGGTGATAGCTTCAAGGACAGATACTGGCTCCCCAAGATGCAAACCAGGATTGGGATGGCTGACCAGGGACTACAGATTAATTCCTTAGTCCCAGAATTTCTGCAATGAGCCAGGCAGCAGAAACTGAAAGGGGCTTCAAATTAGTGAATTCCTTGATAGAGCTCACTTGGTAGGAGTGAAGCAGCTATGTTTTCTGGGGTATATACCTTGGAGTTTGCAATCTTGTGCCAGGAAATTCTAGGACATGGACACACATGAGTTTGGGAATGGAGGTTTAACATGCAGAACAGAAGAGAAAGAGAAACAGCTCTCTCTATGGAGAGAGGTGTCTCCAAGAGGAAAAGATTGGCAGGCAGCATATGCACATGATTTGATAGTCCAGCATGAGGAGGCATGTCTGATTTACATAGGGTTCACAGATTGGTTCAATCAGGTGTGATGTTTACATAGCACTGGGAAGGCTGGTAGCCCTACCATCATCTAATTATGCAAATAATTCTCCTTGGATGGTGCCATATTGTCTGCTCCTTATTGTGCACCTGGCTGGCAGATAAGGGAAGATGGCCCCTCCATCTTGAACATGTTTAGTCTCCAGTTTCTGACTATATTCACCGGTGCAAGCTCTCAGCTTGCTTATCTGTCTGCAGCTTGACTTTACAGGCTTCTCTTGGTTAGATAATGATTTGGGGCTGCTTTCAATTAAAAAGAAAACCCTTGCTGATCACTCCCATATCCTACTAGTTGCCTAAGTGATTTCTTCTTAATTCCTATATCAGTAGGTACCATTAAGCTAGGAAATATGGAGGCAGAAGAAGAGCAGAATAATAGATGGAAAGGTAGTTCTTGGAAGTCATAAAACTATTAGTCCTCTAGACAATTTTAGACTTGCTTAAAGGCTCACAACCTCACTCCTGACCCAAAGTGAACCTGCTGTCTGGAATGCATCCAAAAGTATTGATTCCTGTACTTTCGATTGTCTCCCAGTCCAGCCAAACTGCCTCCATTTGGCCAAAACAACAACTGTCTTGAGGCTGTGGGCCAAAGTGTTGATTTGTCTTCCAAAACACTGGAAGTACAAAAGTGACTATAAAAAGAACAAGAGAAATGGCAACGTCTGCTGGAGTAGCCAAAATTGGGAAGAAGGTATGGTGAGACACTCAAGCTGGCAGAGTGAAGAATGCAGGAACCAGAACAGTCAAGGATTGGAGGTGAATTGCAGCCATCTCATAGCTCAGTCCCTTTGGAAAGGATAAAAACACCAAGGAGTGAAAGTGAGAAAAGCCTAGGAAAAAAACCAATGAAACATCATACAAAGAGGAAGACTCTCTCCTAGTTTTGTATCTCAGCCTTCCAAGCTTAACTTATCTTATCTAAAAAAAAGAAGGAAAAAAAGAAGACAATCCTTCCATCAAGTAGAATTCCTGAGTGAAGCAAAGCCACGAAGCAAAACTAGAATATTTTCCTTTCACTCCTGCAGCAGTCAAATATAATGGTGGTGGAAATAATAGCTCTAGACTTACAGTCTGAGAGGCAACTAGGAAAGAGAAGAAGGAAAAAAGAATGAGACCAAAGTGGAATTCCAAATTGGTGATCCAAGGAGATGGAGCACAGATCACTAGAAAAAATATGAAAGGAAAAGTAGCTGAAAGCAACGAGATTTCAGATCTGCACTCCAAGAGAAAAAAAAAAAAAAAAAAAAAAAAAAAAGGAAGAAAATCCAGTTTCTAAAGTAGGGGAGGGGTTGCTTGGAAATGAAAGAAGACAAAACAGAGCTCCACTTTTCTCACATGACTCTAGAACATTCTAGAGCTGTAGTACTCAATATGGTAACCCATATGTAGTTATTTAAGTAATTGATTAAAGAAAATTAATTAATGGTAGCCGTATTTCAAGTATTCAGTAGCCACATGTGGTTTGTTGCTACTGTAACTACTGTATTGGACAGTGCAGATAAAAGACAAGTTTTTTGGACAGATCTGTTCTAAAGCAAATTAGACCTCTCTCTAGACAAGAGAAATTAAAATTCTGTGTTCATACAGGTATGGGGGGGGGAAAGTAAGTATAAAGGAGCAGTGATTACTCTGAAAGCCCAAGCATCAAAAGATAATTCAGTTAGAGTTCACCTGAAAGTAAGAGGAATAACTGTCATATGAACATGATCAGAAAGTACTATGTTTAAATATATTTATTTTCCTGTAAAGGAAGATATTTAAACATGTCTTCTTGTGTAAATTAGTGATAAATGAAAACAAAGAACTCAAATATGGGAAAATTGTGCTATAAAAGCTGAAGTAAACCTTGAAACTAGTTGAACATAGAAGTAAAACTAAAGACATATAAATATAAATGAAATAAAAATTGAAATATCAAGAATAATTCCTAACAAAGAAGATGTATAATGTGTACAGTATGAGTACCTATATTCTGGTCTACAGTCTTAGATTTTTTTTAAAAAAAAGTGTGTGTAGGGAACTGGTGCTGAGGGGTGCAGGGAGAATAAAAGCATGCTTTTTTCCCTAATTTTGTATATGTGGAAAATAGTATATTATTTTCTGTGATACACTGATCTATTGAGAATGTTTATGATTCTAAATATTTGCAAATGTGTCCTATTAAGACACCATGTATATATTTTATTATGGTAAATAGAAAAAACAAAGGACATTTATAAAAAACTGTAGAAAAAGAAACAGAAGAAAGCCTAACAATCCAAAGCATAAAAAACATTTATGACATGTCACAATTTAGAAGCCATAGGCTCATATTAATTAAAACAATCAAAACATAGAATTTAGATAGTCTTTACAAGAAACACAACCGTAAATGCATTTCAATGAAAAGGTAAAAAAATGGGACAAAGATGTATCAGGCAGTACAGAAGAACACTGGAACTGCCAAATGCATCAAAATAGAAATCAATTCCAGAAAGCAATAAATGGACAGAGATGGTAATTTTATTTTGATAGAAAAATCCACGATGATGATATCACAGTTATGAACCTTGATACGCCAAATAATATAGAATGTAAATATAGCTGAATGTTTTTAAACATGTTGGGAAAAATTGACAGAATAATAGTCATGGGGAGTTTTTAAGACATCTTTTATTGTTTGACAGATCATGTGGGGGAAAAGAATAAATGAAAGTAATGACGAATATCTCTTGAGTATGCCTGGCATTGTGTCCTACTCTAATGACACAATAATGAGGACACATATAGTATATCTATTGTACAATGTAATATATAGAGGAAAAACTTATTCATAAAGATATATGTATATTAAGGATTTACCTACATATAATTATATCCTTTGGACAATATATTGCCTTTTAAGCATTCATGGAAAATTGTTTAAAGAAAAAGAGATGAGGAAAATAGAAACTTTCAATTATTATAACAGTAAGATTCTCAAACCATCCTGTTTTAAAAATCTAGATTGATTACAAAAAATTAAAGTGACAGTTTTATTAAACTGGAAAAAAATAAATATTTCTAAATAACTAAAATAAAATATAATAATTACAACCTCATATAATTTAAGAATTAAGGACAATGAGAACTCTATATTCAGTATGATCACTTATAGCATATAGTCAAATCTATGCTGAAAAGAAAATCCATATTCTAAAATGCTTATTAAAAATAAATGAACCAATCATTTTATTCTAAATTCCAAAAATAGATTCAGAAAATATAACAGAGAATTTACAGTTAATAATAGAGAATAGTGAATTAGAAAACAAAAAGTATAATAGTGATATGTGATAGCACAAAATAAATAGGAGTAAATTCATAAAACTACAAAAACTACATAAAGAAATATACATGGATATATACAGATACCTATGTAAAAATCTTCATATATATGTATGTATGTGTATATATATATACATATTATTGTATGTGTATATATATATGTATATATATATACATATTATATATATATACATACCTATTTATATATATAAAGTAATAGGTTCTTATATATTACTTAGAAAAAAATCAGACAAAGCATACACATTATCTGTATGAATAAAACTGCAAAAAACCCCATAAGCCATGATGCGTATAAATAGAGAGATATATCATATTTCTGGAAGAGAAAAACTCAGTAGTGGAAAGATATCATTGCTTACTACAATATTCTGTACCTAAAATAAGTGAAAAATATAGAAGCAGAAATTCAGAGAGCAAAAAATAGAAATAAAAAATAAAGGAATGAAAAATGTCAACAGAACTTTTTTGGGTTGTTTAGGAACTATCAGTAGGGCTATTTAAACATTTATCTAAGAACAAATAGATGAGAACAGTAAACTAAAATGCCATTTTAATTTCATTGTGATTATAGATGTCTGTGCACTTAGAGCTGAACAAGTTGAGTTTATTACTCATCACATCATAGGTGATTATTCACTGGAGTTTGACAGAGCATCTTGGTAGGAGGATGCTATAAGTGACATATCAAATTTGAGCTTTAGTTGGGTAATTTGGGCTTTAGTTGGGTGATTTGGAGGACAATCTAAAAAAGAGAGGTTTATGCTGGGTTTAGTGCTGTTAGAAACTGGGACAATTCTATAATTGGGTGTCTTAACAAATCTTCGCTAAAGGGATATGGGCTAGAGTGATACAAAAGCTAAGACTGGTCTAGAAAACAATAACATTCACTCATATTTGCTAGGAGATGGAGTTGTTTGGTGTTTTGTGGTCTGCTAAGTGACAGTGACTGTGCTTAGAGTCTCACTTTATCATGGCCTCACAATGACTTTGTCTAAAGTTGTTTTTTTGAGATTATTTATGTCCGAAAAGAATTTTTAAAACTTTTATCGTTATTCATTTTTTTCTTTTCTTTCCAAGACAGAGTCTCACTCTGTTGCCCAGGCTGCAGTACACTGGCACAGTCATAGCTCACCGTAGCTTCTACCTCCTGAGCTCAAGTGATCCTCCTGCCTCAGCCTCTAGAATATCTGGGATTATAGGTGCACACCACTATACCTGGCTAATTTTTGTATTATTTTGTAGAGATGAGGGTCTCACTATATTACCTAGACTGGTCTTGAACTCCTGGTCTCAAGCAAACTGCCTATTTCCACCTCCCAAACTGCTGGAATTACAGATGTGAGCTACTAGTGCCCAGCCTTCACAAACTTTTAAAATTCTTATTTTTCTTTTTTTTTCTGACTTCTTCTTAATGTCATATAACTTGTGTCTGTTCTTTCAGTGCTGAACCTTAAAATGTTTAATGGTCTTGGCCAGGTGTGGTGGCTCACACCTGTAATCCCAGCACTTTGGGAGGCTAAGGCAGATGTATCACCTGAGATCAGGAGTTTGAGACCAGCCTGGCCAACATAGCAAAACTCTGTCTCTACTAAAAACACACAAAAATTAGCCAGGCATGGTGGTGGGCACCTGTAATCCCAGCTACTTGGGCGGTTGAGGCAGGAGAATCACTTGAACCCAGGAGGCGGAGGTTGCAGTGAGCTGAGATTGCACCACTGCAGTCCAGTCTGGGTGACAGAGCAAGACTCCATGTCAAAAAAAAAAAAAAAAAAAAAAAAAAGTGTTTAACAGTCTTTAGGTAAAAATCTGAAGTTAGCCACAGTCTCTGTCCCGTGGTTGATATTTTGGAATATTTTAACTCTGATTTATTCTCATTTCCCATATTATTGCTTCTATTCTAGTACTTTAGTTTTTTCTCACTTTGAGACAACAAACCAGGTCATTCTTCATATTGTGAATAACCAATCCTCATGTACGTTCTGCCAACGTATTTCCAGGTCTTTATTCACACTCATTTTTTTGTATCACCTTGCTTTCTTCTGGTTCCGTTTTATTCCCTATTAAATGAAATAGATCCTTTTAGAAGTTATTTTACTTGTAAGTGTGTAAATATTTTGTTTGTCAGGAAATACTTTTAATTTTGTTCTCCATTCCTATATGATAGCCTATCAAGGTACAGAATTTCAATTGAAAGCAATTTTCTTATTTTTTTTCCAGCAGTTTGGAGATAGTATTGTACTATTTTTGAGACTCTATTGGTGCTGATGTGAATCTGCTATACAGAAAGAGTTATGCCATTACTTTTTAGTTGCTTTTAAGATTTTCCTCATCTTTGATAATTTCTCATGTATTTGTATGAGTCTTCTAAATTTTGTAAACCTTGATAGGTTTTGTAATGTGCTAGCAAACCTAGGTGACCCCCAAAATTATGTATTTGTTGGTTAAACAAATATTTGTTGAAAGCACATTACTTGCCAGGCAGTATTTCTATGTATTTTGGATGCATAGAAATACTGGATAATACTAAAAAATGCCCTATGTGTAAAATATTACATATAAAATTAGGTTATCAAAAAAGACTTTTTCTGCTATCTGTGTGTTTGGTCTTAAAATGCAGAGAACATTAGTTGCCATATAGTCTATGTAGGATATGCTAAGACTATTAAAGACTGATTTTATGACTCCTAGCTCATCAACAATCTCCAGGTCTCATAAAACGAGGCTAAAAATTTATCATAAAGTTGAAGATTAAAAAAGAATATGTTCTTAGAGAGTTGTCCAAGTTCTTCATGTGAGAGGAAGTGTGGCTCAAAAAAAGAATCTCAAAGCAATGGACACGTTCACTGGAATTTGGATATTCAGTGAATAATGGTGAACACTATAAAAGTTTAAAAGTAGACAACATGCCAATATAGACTCTTACTGTGCAGTGAAAGAAGGAAGCTTCAATAGCAGAAAGCTGAACTTTCACTGACAGCTATGGAAAGGATATGTGGTATCTGTTGGACAGATGGGGAAACGACCGAAGAAAACCATACTTAGTCTTCAAGAACAATTTTCTCTCTCTCTTCTTTTTTAATTTTTAATTTTTGTGGGAACATAGAAGTGGATATATTTATGGGGTACATGACATACTTTACAGGCATGCAATGCATAATAATTCCATCATGGTAAATAAGGTATCCATGACCTCAAGCATCTATCTTTTGTGTTGCAAATGATCTCATTAAACTCTTTTGCTATTTTGAAATGTACAATTAAATTATTATTGACTATAGTCACCCTGTTGTGCTATCAACTACTAGGTCTTATTCATTCTTTGTAACTACTTTTTGTACCAATAGAGTACAGGGGCGTTTTAGAGGAGTGACACATTTGTCTGATACTATAATGATTGATACATGTCATTATACATTTGTCAGAACACATAGAATGTACAAACACTAAGGGTGAGGTAAACTATGGACTTAGGTAAAAAATGAACCGTCAGTATTGGTTCATCAATTATAGCAAATGTACCACAATGGTAGAGGATAACTGATGGTGGAGAAAGCTGAGTGGAAAGGGAGGAATATGTTGGAACTCTGTACTTTGTGCTCAATTTTGCTGTGACCCTAAAAGTCTGTAAATTTAAAAAAAAAGGATTAATATTAACAGATTAGACATTCAAAAAAAAACAATTAGGAGGCTTGAAAACATAAGCTAGAAACCATTAGGGAGCTTGGAAATATAATATTTCACTGTAATATCTATAATGGAAAATACAGAGAAATAGACTGAAAATACAGAAAGAACTTCAGTGAACTGGTGAGCAACATCATCAGCAAACTTGACCTACTTGGTATTTATAGAATACTACATCAAACGACTCAAAATATGTGTTATTTTGAAGTATATATAAAACATTTACCCAAATAGACCTTATTAATGCCCATAAACTAAGTCTAAATGAATTGAAAAGAATTCAAAGAATACGAAGTATCTTGTATAACCATACTGGAATTAAACCAAAAATAAATAACAGAAGCTGTCAGAATCTGGAAGCTGAATAACACAGTTCTAAATACCCTAGAGATCAGAGAATACATTGAAGTGAAAATCAAAAAGTATTTTGAACTGAATGAAAATAACACATCATATCAAATTTTATGGAATGCATCTAAAGCAGTATTTATAGGGAAATTTATAGAACCAAGCATCTATATTAGTGTAGAAGAAAGGTCTCAAATTAACAATCTTAGCTCCCACTTAAACAAACTAATAAGCAGGGTGTAAATGAAACCCCTAAGTAAGGAGGAGAAAGGAAATAATAAATATCAGGGAGCAAAGACGAATGAAATAAAAAACGGAAAGGCAATAAATAAAATCAAATAAACTAAAGGCTGGTTCTTTGCAAAAATAAAATTTATAAGCTTTTAGTCAGATGGATTAGGAAATAAAAATACACAAATTACAGATACCTAAAATGAGAAAAGTGACATTGCTACAGTTGTCACTTACAGATATTTAAACAGATAATAAAGGGACTATTATGAACTAGTTTATAGCCAATACCTTCAATGCAATGAGCAAATTGACTGAAAGACATCAGCTACCAAAGCTTACTCAAGAAGTGGACAACCTGAATAACCTTCTACCTACTACAAACATGAATTTGTCTTAAATGCCTTCCAAAAAAAAAAAAAAAGTATAAAACAAATCTACAGGCCCAGGTGGCTTCACTGGGAAATTCACAAGAGAATATCATTCAGTCATAAAAAGGATTGAAGTACTGATACATGTTACAACATAGAAAATCACAAAAATATTATGCTGTGTGAAAGAAACCAGATTAAAAATGTCGTATATTAGTGGTTACCATGTAAAAGATCACATGGGGCCATATAAAATATCCAGAAGAGGAAAATCCTTAGAAACAGAAAACAGACTGGTGGTTTCCAAGGCTTGGGATGGCGGGGTAGGAAGGGGAGCAACTACTTATTTGATACAGGGTTTTCTTTTAGAGTGATGAAAATCCTTCAGAACTAGATAGAGCTGGTGGTTATACACATCATAAATATGGTAAATGCCACCAAATCGTTCACCTTAAAATAGTTAATTTTATGTGATATGAATTCCACCCAGAAATAAAAAGCAGGCAGGGAGACTTAGAGAATCTAAAAATTATTAAAAAGTGATATTATTTATAATACCATTGAAATATGAAGTAAGAATAACTCTAACAAAACATGTACCAGGTGCAAACCCTGAAAACTGTAAGTATTGCTAAAAAAAATTAAAGAATTAAATAGAATGAGATAAAGCATGTTCCATGGACAGGAATTCACAATTTCAAAATGTCAATACTTTCCAAATTGAGCTATAGATTCAATACGATACCAACTAAAATTATAGCAGGCTTTTTGGCTGGGGGTAGAAATTGAAAAGCTTATTCTAAAATTCAGACGGTAAAACAAAGTACCTAGAACAGCCAAAACTATTAAAGAAGAAGAAGAAGAAAAAAAAAAAAAAAAAAAAAAAAAAAAAAAAAAAAAAAAAAACTTAGAGAACGTATACTACTTGACTTCAAGAATTTTAAATTTAGTGAGTGTGATGTTAACCTGAAGATTGGCAGATTAACCCAGGGAATGAAATGGAGAGCTCAGAAATAAACTAATACATATTATTTAGTCAGTTGATTTTTCTGACCAAGTTGTAAAGGCAATTCAGTGGAATAAGGATAGCCTTTCCATAAACAGTGCTGGAATAATTGGATGTACCCACGCAAAAAAGGGGGCAATTTTAATCAATATTTCGCATTATACATATTAAAAAAAATTATGTGTACTATAGACCTAAATGTAAAACCTGAATCTATACAACTGCTAGGAGAAAACATCAAAGTATATTTGTGTGAGCCTGGGTTAGACAGACATTTCTTAGATATAACACCAAAAGGAGAATCTGAAATGAAAAAATAATGGATAAATTGGACACCACAGAAGTTAAGAACTTTTGCTCTTTAAATGTCAGTAAACATTTGCTCTTTAAATGACAATAATAATTTAAAAAAAAAAACAGGTTACAGATGGGGGAAAGTATTTGTAAATCATATATATAATAAACAGCTTGAATCCAGAAAATGTAAAGAACCCTCAAACCTCAATAATTAAAAAACCAAACCAATAAAAATGAGAAAAATGTTTGAATGTATACTTTATCAAGGAATATTTAAAGGTGGCAAAAAGACAAATGAAAAAATACTTAGCATTGTTCATCATAAGTAGACTACAAATGTCCACATTAGACACCACGACACAGGTATCAAGTGTTAGTAAGGACGTGTAGCCATTAGAACCCTCATACACTGTTGCTGAAAATGCAACAGTTTGGTGTAAACACACACACACACACATGTGCTATATTTCCCAGCCATTCCACTACTAGATATTTATCCAGGAGAAATAAAACACATATGCATCCAAACTCCTATATAGGAATGTTCAGCTTATTTGTAATAACCCAAAATTGGGTTTGCAATAACCCAAAATTAATTATTACAATTGGTCAAACATGAACATCCATCAACAATGAATTTATAAACAAATTGTGAATTTTCATACAATGTATAAATGTATACACACATACACAAACATATTCATAACAACAGAAAACATACCCATGACAGTTGCAATCCTCTGTAACTGATCACATGGTCAAAACCTTGCATTTTTTAACTACCCTCTTTCACCACTCATTGTGTGTTCCCTTTGCTCTCAGAAAGCAGCTCACTGTTTGTGAATTTTAACCTAATGGGGTGACCCAGACCCTTATTCCTTGAGGGTCTGAGCCATTAGTGGTACTTCTTAAATTGAGTTGTAGTTTTCTATTGACTTTAGTCAAAGGGCATGATAATACTAAGATATATCCTAAGGGATCTCCTGTATTATAGTCATATACTTCCTTACCTCCATTTATCTTCCTATTGATTCAGTTGCATAATGGGGGTCCAGGTATTTGAGTGGGGGGGGGTCTTAACTTCCTGTTTAATTGAATCATTGTGTGTTTTGGCAGAAGCACTCTCCCTTTTGGAATTACCATCTCTAGGCCAGCAGGGCATAAAATCATAGGGAGAAGAAGCAAAAATTTAACTGGTGAGTCAATAGGGGTAGTAGTGAGTGATGTCACTTCCATTTTTATCTCTTAATTCTTGAACTGATGAATCTTGACTATGGGAGAAACAATATCATATGCTAAAAGCTGATTCAGAGCATACACAGAACCCTAGAGAATCTTGCCTGAGTCTTCTAAGGTGTCACTACAACAGTCCTCTAAGGTGGCGCTACAACTAAGTCTTCAAAAGGTTATTTCCTCATTCTGTCAAGCATGGCTCCTTCAGGGTGATGGATGACTATGGAAAGACCAAAGAATTCTATGAGCACGAGCCTGTTGCTGCACTTTTTTTGTTGCAAAGTTTGTTCTTTGATCAGAAGCAATGCTGTGTGGAATACCATGATGGTGAATAAGGCATTTTGTTAAGTCCACAGATGATAGTTTTGGCAGAAGTATTGCATGCCAGGGAGGCAATTCCATTTCTAGAGTCAGTGTTTACTCCAGGAGGAACAAAATACTGCCTCTTCTGAGATGGAAGCTCTCCAATGTAATCAACCTGCCACCAGCTAGCTGTCTGGTCACCCTAGGGAACAGTGACATGTCAGGGATTCCTTAGACTCTTGGCTTCTTAAGCACCCAGCAGTGGCTAAAGCCAGTTTAGCTTTGGTAAATGAAAGTCCATGTTACTGAGCCCATGTGTAAGCTCCATCCCTGCCACAATGGCCACTTTGCTCATGAGCTCATTGGGCAATGACAGGGGTTGGCTGGAGAAAGAAACTAACTGAGATCCACAGAACAGGTCCTCTGCTGATGTCATCATTTGGTGAGCATTCACATAAAACTCAAATATCTTCACATTTTTTTGCTCATTCAAAGAAGTCTATCTATATGCTTCTTCCACAAATTTCTGTGCCATCTATTTTCTAGTCACGTTCCTTCCAAGTTCCATCACGGTCACTTTCAGCCAAACCACTGACCACAGCCCATAAATCAGTATGTAATTGCATGTCTGGCCATTCCTCCTTCCAAGTAAAGTGCAAAACCAGATGAACTTCTTGAGGTTCTGCCCAGTGTGAGGATTTCCCTTCACTACTGTCTTTCAGGGATGCCCCAGGCTTTAGTGCTGCCACTCTGCATTGCAGCCGGTGCCTGATATCATGCTGAACCATCTGTAAACCAGGCCTGAGTCTCTTCCTCTATCAACTGGCTGTAGGGAACCCTGCATGAAATCACAGGAGCAGGCTGGGAGAAAGAAGGTAGTGTAGCAGGAGTACGGACCATAAGTGTTTAGGCACACTGCTTTCAGAGCCAGCTTGACATTGATTTCATACATAAAACTTCCATTTCATAAGGGAGTACCACTGTGAATGCCCAAACTTCATGGGTTGATAGATCAGATAATGCCCAGTTCATGGTGGGCAACTCAGGTTGCAACTTGGTGGCCCATGTTAAATATTTAGTCTCTGAGACCCAGGTGTAGAATAAAGCTGTTTCTCAAATAGAGAGTAGATATCTACAGAGGATAGCAGGGCTTTGCTCCAAATTCTAAGAGACTGAATTGTGATTCACTTGTAAGAGGCTGGAAAAGGCTCCAAACAACAGTTTTTGCAATTGACACCTCAAACCCATTGACGCTTATGGATCATATGATTCAAGTGGCTGGCAGCTTGCATGGCAGCATGAACCTGTCAAAGAACCTTCTGTTGTTTTAGGCTCCACTCAAAACTATCAGCTTTTCAAATTACCCAGTAAATAGTTTGGAGCAGCACATTCAAATGGGAAGACATTGCCTCCAAAATCCAAGAGGCCCACTAGGCATTGTGCATCTTTTTTGGCTGTGGGAGGGGAAGACGTGATGACTTGTTCACCTTCAAAAGGATATCTCAACATGCCCCACACCACTGGACCCCCAAACAATTCACTCAGTTAGAAGCCATGAATTTTCATAGGATTTATTTTGTACCTTCTGACATGCAGATATTTTACCAGTAAGTTTAGAGTAGTTGTTACATCTTGCTAACTATGTCCAATCAGCAAAATGTCAGCAATGTAAAGAACCAGTATGATGTCTTGTGGATGAGAAAAGTGATCAAGTTACCTATGGCTAAATTATGACATAGAGCTGAAGAGTGGATTCACCCCTGTGAAAGGGCAGTAAAGGTGTACTTCTGGCCTTTCCAGTTGAAAGCAAATTTCTTCTGGTGTTCTCTTCTAACAGATCAAGAGAAGAATGCATTTACCAGACCAATAGCTGCATACCAAGTGCCAGAGGATGTGGTAAATTGCTCAAGCAATGAAGCCAATTCTGGTACAGAAGCTGCAATTGGAGTCACCACCTGGGTAAGCTTAAAATAATTCACTGTCATTCTTCAAGATTCATCTGTCTTCTACACAGGCCAAATAGATGAATGGGGATGGGATGGGAGTCATCTCCACATTCTTCAACTTCTTAATGGTGGCGCTAATTTTCTGTGATGCCTCCAGAAATGTGGTATTGCTTCTGTTTTATTTTCCTCCCAGGTAGGGGAAATTCTAGAGGCTTCCACTTGGCCTTTCTAAACTTAACAGCTCTCACCCATTGGTCCAGGGAGTCAATGTGACAATTCTGCCAACTTCTGAATATCTCTATCCAATTATGCCTTCCACGTCTGAGGAAATAGCCACATAACGGGTCCAGGAGCCCTCTGGGCCCACTGCAAGATGGACCCATATTAAAATTACATTGACTTCCTTAAGCCCCTACTCTGAGAGATGGAACACAGTGGTGTTTTGGGTTTCTTTGAATTACTGTCACTTTAGAGCCAGAGTTTTGCAGTTCTTGAAAGGTCTGATTATTTCCTTTTCTCTAATGCACAGTTACCCTGGTCAAAGGTATTAGGTGTTTTTGGCAAAGGCTAAGAGAAAGATTAACAGTATAAATTTTGGCAAAATACCAGGGGTCTTCCTTAAAGGGACCTGTCTTCTCATTCATTTAAGGGATTCTAAGTCTGTAAAGAAGCTCAAGTCTGAGAATTAATTGTAGGGCTATGATTGCCTGTTTTTATGGTTCAAGTAAGACTTTTGCTCACTTAACTTATGACTGTTCTGCATATGTAGATCAAGTAAGAATTTAATAAGCTTCTCCCATCTATTTTACTTCTGGACATACCTTGATCAACTTGCCAACTCCATAGTCTCTGTGTGTCACAGTATGCTGATTGCTGCTTTGATTCTGCTGCCTATTATGGTAACAACACCTACTTTGCCTTTTAAATCTAGCCACTTGGCCCCTGCAACTTCAAAATTCAATCACCTCCATTGCATTTAGGCTTCCCAATTCAGTGACTGCAGTTCCCACTATAATTTCTGACCTACAGAGATTTACCATAGAGTATCATAGAGTTCTTCAAGGATGCTGGGGCTCCCCTCACAAAACTGTTTCTTACAGTCACAATGCAAGGTATGTTCTCTGGACTCTCCCCATGTGGATAAGCGTGTCTTAAATGGCAAATGCACTCAAACATTTTACTCTTCCTTAGCTTTTGAATTCCTTCCTCTACAATATCTCAATGAAGTTATGGCACTTTAAGTGCATGGACTTTTGTTTCATATTTCAGCCAACCAACCAAATTGTTAGAGCCCTTTCTTACTCCTAGAGCTGCAACCTTAAATCCATAATCTCTGCTTCATGGGGCCATATCGGTAAATTCACCCTGACTCAACTTTGCATTTCTTTTACTGTTGTCTCACGTTCTTGACATCCATTTCATAGTCCTTGCACTTCTGTTTGTGTACATTAAAGAAATCACGTGAAGTTCCTTGTGTGTCATAGCTTGTACCTTGCCTTTAGGAGCTTGCTTGCTAAGACTTAAGGTTAGTTACAGGTCTAGAAGAAAGGAGGAGAAACACAGAGGTGATTCCTACAGAGAATCAGCAGTTTTGGAAGGCAGCAACCTCAGAAGAGGCCATTACAGTTTCCTCAGGCAAAGCAGGGTCAATCCCCTTAGACAGGAGCGGAGCAGCTGCTTTCTACTGATAAAGAAGATGCATCTGAATTTAGGAGTTCAATGTCTCCAGACTCATCTGGATCTTCCTATATGTTCCCGTTCAAACTTTTAGAATCTTATTTCTTCCCAACCAACGCCTTTAACAGCAAACACTGAGAGGCTGGGAATTCCATTTGTGTTTTAATTCAGCCACTTGCAGGATGAGATTCTGGGTTTAGTTTTCACCAACCTCAAGTCTGTGGCTACAGAAGATCAGAGTCTTTTTAAGGGCAGACATAGAATTTTAAGTCATTTACACAGCACTTGGCTGGGGATTCAAATCAAGAGCTCATTCTTTTCTTTCTCCACTTTCTCTAGTAAAATTAGAAGCAACCAGCCAGTCTCATTATACATATTAGTTAACAAAAATGTTCAAAGATATCGTATACATAGACTCCTGAAACCTTGTTTATAAGTATTTGATTAGGAGTATCCAGTGGCGTTACTTTATTAATCTCTATTGCTACATCATGCTTTGAACTATCAGTGCTTTCTTTACTAATGGAAATGGAGTCATTGGTGCTTTTAAATCTAATTTATTCTATTTATATTACAATTCTAGAAACCTCAGAACCAATTCAGAAAATACATTCTTAAGATTAACTTTCTCTAAAACCCTTCTCAGCCAATCTATATTAATCAGGATTCTGCAGAGAAACAGAACCAATAGGGTGTGTGTGTGTGTGTGTGTGTGTGTGTGTGTGTGTGTGTGTGTAAGAGAGAAACAGAGAGGGAGAGAGAGAAGAGAGACAAAGTAGAGAGAGAGAAGAGAGACAAAGAGAGAGGGAGAAGAGGGAGGGAGGAAGAGAGAGAGAAACAGAGAGAGAAAGAGACAGAGAGAGAGGAAGGAGAGAGACAGAGAGAGGAAGAAGAGGGATGGAGGAAGAGAGAGAGAAAAAAGAGAGAGAGAGAAAAAGAGAGAGAGAAGAGAGACAAAGAGAGAGGGAGAAGAGGGAGGGAGGAAGAGAGAGAGAGAAACAGAGAAAGAGAGAAGAGAGACAAAGAGAGAGGGAGAAGAGGGAGGGAAGAAGAGAGAGAGAGAGAAAGACACACAGAGAGAGAGAGAGAGAGAGAGAGAGAGAGAGAGAGAGAGACTGTAAAGAACTGACTCACAGGATTGAGGAGGCTAACAGTTCTAAAATCTGCAGGGTAGGGCTAGCAGGCCAGAGTCCCTGGATGTTGCTTGAATCAAAATTTCTGGATGTTGCCGCAGTCACTGGATGTTGCAGAGTGTTGCCTCAATCTGCTGGCTGACTGTCCCCTTTCTTGAGGGAGGTGAATCTTTTTCTATTTAGGACTTCAACTGATTGGTTGAGTCCCACCCATATTATGGAGGGTAATCTGATTTCCTAAAAGTCTACTGATTTAAATATCAAACTCATATAAAAATATCTTTAAAGTAACATCTAGGACTAGGGCTGGTGATTCAAGCCTGCAATCCCAGCACTTTGGGGGGCCAAGGTGGGTAGATCACCTGAGGTCAGGAGTTCAAGACCAGACTGACTAATATGGTGAAACCCTGTCTCTGCTAAAAATATAAAAAATTACCCAGGTATGGTGGCAGGTGGCTGTAATGCCAGCTACTCAGGAGGCTGAGGCAGAGGAATTGCTTGAACCTGGGAGGCAGAGGTTGCAATGAGCCAAGATTGTGCCATTGCACTCCAGCCTGGGTGACAAAAGCAAAACTCCATCTAAAAGAGAAAGAAAAAAACAAGAAACATCTAAAATAATGTATGACTAATAATATGAGTACTCTGGGCTTAGAAATCACTGTGAGAACTTAATACTTTGCTTATCATGTCATAGTTATAAATGCAAAGATACATTGCACAAATAAGCTGATGTTTTAAATATATAGTGTGAGTTTTCAGAGAAGTACTTTATGTGCATTTTGAAGCAAATTACTTTCCTTCTGAAAAAAAAATGAAGCTGTGATTATATTTTTCAGTCTCGTTTGTTTCTTTTTAAGTGGAGGTTTCTACCAGAGATCTAAATTCATGCTCCAGAAATCCAAAATAGGAACTTAGTTTTTGTTTCATATTTCAATGAAGTTTCAGAAAAATAATTATAATTATGTCAGTCTTTATTTTTTACTGTTAGCCATACCACATGCTGAATCTTGTGATTCAATATTTAGTAAAGGACTTTATTAAGTTTTTCTGTTTACAGGGAAGGGATGGTGGTGGATGTTTTTAGCTATGCCAAATCTCATTTCTCAAATCTCAGTGATAAATTAAATTAAAAATAGCTTTTTTCCACTTTAGATCTGTTGAGTAAGTGAATACAGCAATATTTTTTTTTTTGCAGGAGAAAACCCACTATACTTATTTGAAATACCCACTTTGTATTTTTACTGCTTTGGCTTAAGTGTGCCCTATGTTCTAAACTTGCTGGTGTTGTCTCAGTTTTATCTCTATTTTCCTAACTTGCTATTTGTATTTCTGATTCCACAGCTTAGGCAGTGATTTTTTTTTATTTCCTGAAACCATGAATACTTGAGTATTCTTCATATCTAGAGATTAACACAGAGCAGGAATGACAATTATTTTTATAATAATTTTTATTAATTGTTACATTGAGATAATTACAGATTCACATACAGTTGTAAGAAGTAAATAGAATTCCTATATATTGTGTCCTTTGTTTCCCCACCCCAATAATAACATATTTAAAAACCAAAGAACAGCCTTACAACCAAGATACAAACATTTATTCAATCGAGATGCAAAACGTTTTCATTCCTACTCCGTATTTTTGACCACTGCCAGCCACTACTCTGTTCTCCATTTCTGTACTTTTGTCATTTTATGATTATGTAATGAAGCCATATAGTATATAACCTTTTGAGATTCGCTTTTTAGAAGTCAGCATAATTCTCTGGAGATTCATCTAAGTTGCTGTGTATAATGACAATTTGTTTTTTTTTTATTATTATTTCTGAATAGTGTTTCTTGGCACGGATATATCACAATTCATTTAAACATTCACTCACTGAAGGAAATCTTTATTGTTTTCAATTTGAGACTATTACAATTAACACTGCTACAAACATTTGTGTGCAAGTTTTTGTATGATGATATACTTTTATTTCTCTGGGATAAATGCCCAGAAGGGCAATCACTGATTTGTATGGTAGTTGAAAATTTGGTGTTTTAAAAGAAATTGCCAAGCTGTTTTTCAGAGTTGCTATACTATTTATATTGCTACCAGCAATATATGAGTGCAAGTCATTGTTTCTGCATCTTCATTTGGTATTGTCACTAGTTTTTTTGTTGTTCATTCTAATAGATATTAGTTGCAATATTCATTGTAACTTTAATTTACATTTTCTTAATGTTGAACATATTTTCATATGTTTGTCATCTATATATCCACTTCGATAAAATATCCATTAATGCCTTTTGCCCATTTTGTAAATATATTATTTATTTTTTCACTATTGAGCTTTGATTGTTATTTTCTATTCTAGATACAAATTCTTTATCAAAGATGCAGTTTGCAAATATTTTTTCCCAGTCCATAGCTTGTTGTTTTATCTTCCTAAAAGACTATTTTACAAAACTAAAGTTGTTAATTTTGATGAAGTCCAATTAAATGATATTTCCTTTTATGGATTGTCTTTTTGATATAAAGTCTAAGAATTTTTTGCCTAATGTTTAATCCTGGAGATTTTCTTCTATATATATAAAAATATATTTAAAGTGTTATACTTTAAATACAGTTATAATTTAAAGTGTTATACATTTAATTTGTATTTAAATTATACAATTATAATTTAAAGTATTATACATTTAATTCTGGAGTGATTCATTTTGACTTAATTTTTGCTTGAGGTATAATTCTTAGGTCAAGGTTATTTTTTTCTCTCTTTCCTTTTTCTTATATTCAGATGTTCAATTTGTCCAGCAAAATTTGTTGACAGGCCATTCTTGCTCCATTTAATTGCTTTGAGATTTTTGTGAAAAATCGGTTTGTCATATAAGTGTGGCTCTATTTCTGGGTTATCTATTCCATTCCATTATCTATGTGACTATCCCTCTGCTAGCAAAACACAGTCTTGATACTGTAGCTATGTAATAAATCTTGAAATCAGATAGAGAATTACTTCCGCTATGTTATTCTTTGACAAAATTAGTTCACCTATGCCTTTGCATGTACAATTTACAATAATCCCTATGTGTACAAATAATGGTACTGACATCCTGATAAAAATTGCAATAAAACAGTCTATCATTTTAGGGAGAAGTAAAATGTTTACTATATTAAATTTTCCAATCCATTAAAGTGTATATGTCTCTATTTATTTTATTCTTTCTTGATTTCTTTCATTAACATTGCGAAATTGCCTACATAACAACTCCTACACGTTTTGTTAGATTTATACCTAAGCAATTCATTGTTTAAAGCAATTATAAGTAGCGTTATATTTTAAATTTACTTTCCATGGGTTCATTGCTAATGTCTAGAAATACAATTGATTTTTTTAACGTTTATCTTGTAATTTGCAATGTTGCTGAACCTATTCATTTGTTCTAGGACATTGTTGTAGATTACCTGGAATCTACAGCATGTGCTTTGCAAATAGAATCCATGTGCTTTGAAAATAAAAGAATTTTATTTCTTCATTTCCACTAGATATGACTTTTATTTTGTTTTCTTTCCTTATTGCATCAGCTAAACTTTCTAGGACAGTGCTATGTTAGATAATAGTGTAGAGAGAAAACATTCTTGTCTTGTTTCTGATCTTAAGGGAAAGTCTTCAGTGTATCATCGTTAATTAAACTTCATATGGAACCAAAAAAGAGTCTGCAGAGCCAAGACAATCCTAAGGGTGGAAAAAAAAAAAAACTAACAGAACAAAACAGAGGGCCTCAGAAATAATGCTGCCACACATCTACAACCATCTGATCTTTGACAGACCAGCAGACTTAGTCTCTGCTCCTTCTAGTTCTGAGGAATCCAGGCAGCCCAGACAAGTGGGCTCCCCCCAGCAAAATACATCCTCTCCAAGGGACAACGTGTTTTGTTAAATAGGTCCTGCTCTTCCTGCCACACAACTGGGTAAGACCCTCCAACAGGGATTGTCAGACACCCTATTCAGGAGCAATCCTACTGGCATCAGGTTTGTGTCCTTCACATCCCTTGTTAGTTGTAGTCCTAGGTATTTTATTCACTGTTTTAAAGTGACAGAACTTTCTTCAAATTAAAATTTATAGATTCAGTGCTGTCCCCATCAAGTTACCATTGATTTTCTTCACAGAATTGAAAAATAAAATAAAATAAGAACCTTAAACTATTAATTACTTTGGGCAGTATGGCAATTTCACAATATCAATTCTGATCTTTAACAAACCTGACAAAAACAAGCAATTGGGAAAGGATTCCCTATTTAATAAATGGTGTTGCGAAAACTGGCTAACCATATGCAGAAAGCTGAGACTGGATCCCTTCCTTACACCTTATACAAAAATTAACTCCCGATGTATTAAAGATTTAAACATAAAACCTGACACCATAAAAACCCTGGAAGAAAATCCAGGCAATACCATCAGGACATAGGCATAGGCAAGGACTTCATGACTAAAACACCAAAAGCAATGGCAACAAAAGCCAAAATAGACAAATGGATCTGATTAAACTAAAGAGCTTCTGCACAGCAAAAGAAACTATTATTAGAGTGAACCGGCAACCAACAGAATGGGAAAAAATTTTTGCAATCTACCCATGTAACAAAGAGCTAATATCCAGAATCTACAAAGAACTTAAGCAAATTTTCAAGGAAAAAACAACCCCATCAAAAAGAGAGCAAGAAGAATATGAACAGACACTTCTCAAAAGAAGACATTTATGCAGCCAACAAACCTATGAATAAAAGCTCATCATCACTGTCATTGGAGAAATGCAAATGAAAACCACATTGAGATACCATCTCACACCGGTTAGAATGGTAATCATTTAAAAAATCAGGAGACAGCAGATAATGGAGAGGATGTGGACAAATAGGAATGCTTTTACACTGTCGGTGGGAGTATAAATTAGTTCAATCACTGTGGAAGACAAATAATGCATAATCTTATTTACATGTGGAAACAAAGTCAGAATCGTAAAGGGAGAGAGTAAAATGGTATGAATAGTTTCCAGGTTCTGAGGGATGGGAGAAAGCAGAGCATGCTAGTCCAAGGGTACAAAGTTTCTGCTATGCAGGATGAATAAGTTGTGGAGCTCTAATGTACAGCATACTGATGATAATTAGCAATACGGTATTGTACACTTGAAATTTGCTAAGAATAAATCTTTTGTTCTCACCATTTTAAAAAAGTAACTCTGTGAAGTGATAGATATGTTAGACTGATTACAGTAGTCATTTTACAATGTATGTGTATATCAAAGCATCATTTTGTACACCTTAAATATAAACAATTTTGTCAATTATACCTCAGTAAAACTGGAAAAAGAATTTCCTCTGCATACATTTAGATACATATCACATACTGTTATAATTTTGTTTCAGTTGTGAAGCATAACTTAGCAAACTCAAAAAAGAAACTAAGTTTTTTATGCATGACACTTCTCTTTTCATCGTTCTTTCTTACTAATATTACAAGACTTATTTTGTTTAGAGAATTATCTTCAGGTATTTTTTTAAGGTGCATCTGCTAATGACAAATTATCTTAATTTTTATTTCATTTGAAAGCTTATTTCCCCTTCGTTTCTAAAGGATATTTCACAGGAGATAGAATTCTATATTTACAATTCTTAAAGCCTATGAAACATGTTGTGGTGCTTCCTCATGGTCTTCATAATTTTTGGTGAGAAATTTTTTGTCATTTGGATTGATTTTCCCTACATATAGATAAGGTGTTATTTTTCATTCTTTGCTATTTTTACAATTTTTTCTTGGTCTTCAGTTTTCAGAAATATACTTAGGATGTTTTCCTGTAGATTGTTTGGGATACATTCTGTTTAGGGTTTTCTCAGCCTCTTAGATCAATGTCTTTTTTCAAATGTTGTAATTTTCAGTTAGTATTTTTTGCATAATTTTTCATCATTGCCCTCATTTACCTCTCCTTCTGAGACTCTGATGACATGAGTTTTAAATATTTGTTATAGATGCACATGTTCCTGACGTTCCATTCATTTTGCTTTCAGAGTAATCTTTTTATGGTGTTTGGATAGGATAATTTCTAATGTTCTATATTGAAGTTTGCTAATTCCTTCTTTTCCCCCTCCATCCTGCTACTGAGTCCTTCTGCTATGGACTGAATTGTGTCCTCCGACCCCGAATTTATATGTTGTAGCTTTAACGCCTAATGTTACAGTGTTATAGTAGTTGCAGCTGGAGTCTTTGGGAGTTTTTAAGTTTGGATGATCTCATGGGATGGGACCTTTATGATTGGATTAGCATCCTTAGAAGAAAAAGAAACGTGAGTGAGATTGATTTCTCACTCCCTGTTATGCAACTGAGGACAGGCCATGTGAACACACAGAGAGAGGTGGCCATCTGCAAGGCAGGAGGAAAGCACTCACCAAAATCTAACCATGCTGGCACCAACCGTGAACTTCTAGATTCAGAACTATGAGAATATATACATTTTTGATGTTTAAGCCATCCAATCTGTAGTATTTTATAATAGCAGCTTGAGCTAAATAAGATACTTTCCATTGAGTTTTTAAAATTTTGTTTATTGTATTTTTCAGTTCTAAAACTTTCATATATATATATAGAAAGTATATATATACACATAAATATAATGTGTATATATGATATAATGTATACATTATATGTATATATAATATATAATATATGTAAATATGTATATTATATATTCATTATATTTATATGTACTATAATATATGTATATAATATATGTAAGCATTATATTATACAATATATATACTATATAATGCATATATTTGCATATACATTATATGTATATATTATATATATGATGTATAAATATATATTTTTTATATATATATAATATATATTTCTTTTCTGTAACCTATTTTCTTGCCAATACATTCACTGTTTGGTTTCAAGTATGTTTGTATTTGCTTATTGAAGCATTTTTATGATGACTTCTTTAAAATCTCTGTCAGATAATTCTAACATCTCTGTCATCAAAGGTGGCATGTATTGATTGCCCCTTTTTTTTCGTAAGTTGGTATTTTCCTGGTTCTTTGCATAAGTGATTTTTAAAATTGAGAACTGAACATTGGGATAGTATATTATGAAATTCTGAATCTTATTTAAACCCTCTTTTTTAACTTGCTCCCTTTGACACTGCTTCAGCAGTGAGAGGCTGGGAGTGCTGAATCGTTACTGTCCGGTGGGAGTAGAAGCCCAGTTTCCACACTGGCCTCCATTGAATCCAATGACAGGGAGAGCTCCTCATTACTGTTGGGTAGAGGATGAGTTCTGGCTTCCCTCTGAGCCTCTACTGACAACACCCAAGCTGAGGGGAGTACTTGTCACTGCTCCTCATGTAGCCTTCCCTGAAATCACAGAGGGATAACCTTAACACTAATGGCTAGTGGTGAAAAACTTAACTCTTTGCTAGATATCCTCTGATACTACTTCAGTGGGGAGGAAAAGGGCCCTCTCTTTAACTTCCAGCTCGGTGGAAGTCCAGGCAACCTATGTAGCCTCCAGTGACATCAGAGCCCAACGATGCTGGAAGTCCTAACTCCCTCCTTAGCTTCCTTGGGCCTCATGCTAGGAGGGTTCCTAGGGCATCCTGCAACATCATCAATAGTGTGGGAATTTTTGCTTGTTTCCGGTTTTTGTTAATGTGGGTAGGGAGTTGTCTGTATTTTCATGATATTTGGTTGAAATAGAGACTTTATAGTGTAAAAGTGTTTTGTATTTTTATGTTACCCCTTCCTGATCTTTCGGCTAGAGAGAACAAGCTTTTGTGGAGGCTTTCCAGTCTTCCTACACTGTTTCTGGGTTGCTGGCTTTTCAGCTGTTAGTTTGGGGTATATGATGGAAACAGAAAACCTAGGAAATTCACCACCATGTTGTTCCTTGGATCTTGACATCCCTATTCAGTATGCCTTCTTCTCTCCATCTTTCAGAGTCTTCTTATGTTTGTTCTATATATAATGTCTAGAGTGTCTGAATGGTGCTTAGTGGGAAGAATAGGGAAATGACAACTACTCTATCTTATGAGAAGTGGAAGTCATGATAATCTTGCATATCTCTAAAATGTCCCACCAGTACAGTTATGATCTTCTCCTTTTCATTTCCTCTCCCAAATTTGTTAAAAAACAACAACAACGACAACAACAACAACAAAAACAAAAACTTTTGCTGATGAAATTACCATCTTTTGATTCACTTAGATTAAATATTTAACATACTCTATTATTTCCTTCAGGTATACACAACTTGTTAAACTAAGACAACTGTGTTTATTGAGAAATGCATTCATCTAATAACTCACACTCTTTATGCCTGTATTCTATGGCTCGGTGCTTCACCATCAAACTCAGAAATTCCCATAAAACTCTCTTGAATGATTGGGGTTGGAGTGATAAATGCGAGAGTCATAGTATTATAATAAGCTTTGAAGTATGGAGATGGAATCCACAATAGCAAAATTAAATAGCGAAAGTTGTTATAATTTCTGGTATAATTAGCATTATAATATGTTCTCTGGTTCTTTTGACATGATTGAAAAATGTCAATAGGGACTACCCTCCATATACATAGTCATCTCCTTACTGACAGACACAAGGAGTCATCGTAAAGAATACAAACACATCCTTCATGCTTCTCTTTTTCCCAGAGTAGGTGACAGCTGAGCACTACTTAGAAGGAACATTGTGTCTAATTTTGACAAATTTCTCTGAAAGTTTATCTTGTAATTGAAAGCCATAATATAATAGAATCTTCGTTTTCACTCTCTTGACCTCTCCTCCAAACCACATCACATTTCTTTGATAATGTAGAAAATGTTGGCTGATTCACAGGGTTTCTCGCAAATGACAGATTGCTTACTCCGATAATATAATTCTGACAGAAAGACAGAAAGCATTACAGAGGATGCCTGAATCTCTCTCTCTCTCTCTCTCTCTCTCTCTCTCTCTCTCTCTCTCATTTCTTCTCTCTCTCTGCTTTCCAAGTCAGTAGACTAGAGAACCTGTGTCCTTGGAGACTACCATGAAGAGGTCCTCACCTCCTAAGCTTTTAAGCCAAGACCAGAGCTTCTATCTCTGAGTAGAAATATCATATCTTTGCCACATGTGTTTCTGCACCTTTGTCTCAATAGAATTTCAATATTTAGTGAAGATGAGATTGTAAGCAAATTCCCGATGCTATCTTGAGTGTCTATGATAGGTAGAAAATTTTTTTAATAAATATAAAATACAAAAGTTTGAGTAAACTTTTAAGAATTTTTATATTTAAGCAAAAAATTGCTAAATATTTTATTTTTAAATAAAAATTGTTTTTTTAAGTCTCTGCTTTTTACGAATAAGGATTTAGAAAAGTTTATCTTTTTGTTTTTTTGCTTCACAATTTGTTGCCAGTAATATATAAATTTTTTAGGAGTATGGTCATATTTTCATAAATCTCTATCAAGTTTCATTTATGAGATATTACAAACATACTTAATTACTATTTGTAGTATCCCTATACTTTTGCATTTTACAATAACATGGATTTAGGTAAATTCTATTTTGCATAACTACCATGCAGAAAAAGTGTGGTAGTTTTATGATTTTGTGTGTTGCATTATTGAGTAATTTTCTGTTTTGACTAGACATTGATAGGAACTGAGTTATCTGCTTATAACATTTCATTTCTAATAATTAAAAGAATTTTTATATAGAAAAGCTTATGGCTTAATATTTGTAAACTTTGTTTTTCCTTCACTATTCACAGAGTTTCTGTGTCAGGTATTGTAGTATGTATTTATATCTTTTTGCATCATACCACTACCGTAATGATTGAGTTAGCAAAGTGTCCAGAGATAGAATGCCAGATGCTGTTTTTAATGGAATTGCTAGCAGTAAGTTAACTTCACTGGGAAATGATTATAGACAGCATTAGTATATCTCAATCAACCCAATCTAAATGAATGCCCAACTCAACTTTTTCTTAGCAGCATCCCACAAAATGCTCACAGCCATCATAAGAGAGTTCTTCCATTCTACCCATCATAACAGAAAGTGAGACAGAAAGAAACTAACAATGGAAAGAGCCATTTGCCAACTTTTGCAAATTTTCAAATACATATGGCCTTGTGTACACATTTCCTGGGATCCTGTCAGAGCCTTGGAAGGAGCTTATACAAGTGTGGGGCCATGTAGCTTAAATATCATGAGTTTATAGTGAATGCATCTCTGCCTTCATCAAAGTTTACCATAACCATTTTTAAATATTCAGTTCGGTAGCATTAAGTACATTCACATTGTTGTGTACCTATCATCATGACGAATGAATAAAAAAAAATGTGGCACATACCTACAATGGAATTTTTCAGTCTTAATTAACGAAGGGAATTTCAACACATGCCACAATATGGATGAAATTTAATGACATTCTACTAAGTGAAATAAGGATACAAAAAGACATATTTGGAGCCATAAAAGGGCAAATGTTGTGTACTTCCTCTTATCTCAGTTTCCTAAAATAGTCAAATTTGTAGAAACAGAAAACAGAATGATGGTTTTTAGGGGCTGGGAGAAAAGGCAGTGGGGCGTTAGTGTTTAACAGATACAGAGTTTCAGTTTGGGAAGATAAAAGGTTCTGGAGACAGATGGTGATGATGGTTGCACAACTATATAAGTGGACTTAATGCCACAGAACTGTACAGTTAAAAATGTATAAAATGGGCTGGGCATGGTGGCTCATGCTTGTAATCCCAGCACTTTGGGAGGCTGAGGCAAGTGGATCGTCTAAGGTTAGGAGTTCGAGACCAGCCTGGCTAACATGGTGAAACCCTGTTTCTACTAAAAATACAAAAAAAAAAAAAAAAAAAAAAAAAAAAAAAATAGCTGAGTTTGGTGGTGCGAGCCTGTAATCTCAGCTCTCAGGAGGCTGAGGCAGGAGAGTCACCTGAACCCAGGAGGCAGAAGTTGTAGCGAACTGAGATCAAGCCATTGCACTCCAGCTTGGGCAACCAGAGCGAAACTCAATCTCAAAAAAAAAAAAAAAAAAGGCTTGGCGCGGTGGCTCATGCCTGTAATCCCAGCACTTTGGGAGGCTGAGGTGGGTGGACCACTTGAGGCCAGGAGATCGAGACCAGCCTGGCCAACACGGTGACAGTCCAACTCAAAAAAAAAAAAAAAAAAAAAAAAAAAAGATGTAAAATGGGAATTTTGTTATATATACTGTACGACAACAAAAAAGAACCAAATATGTTTACAAAAACCTAGTCAAATTGAGAGCAGTTATTATTAATATTGCTGTTAATTTCTGAATAGATAAAAATGCTAAGCCACAGAAAGGTTAAATATTTAGTGCAATGTTACATAATTAATGTGCAGAGGGACTAAGCTTCAGACCCATATCTTCTGATCAAAAATCAGTTTTTCTTTCCAGAAATACAAAACATTTTATAAATCTACCCCAGGGCTCAGAATAATCCCAAGTTTATCATCTCTAAGGTCACTAAATGAGGCTGCTGATGGTTAGATGAAGAAAATCAAATCCATTTTCATGAATAAGTAATATGTTTGTAAAGAAGTTGCTAATTGGTAAAATCCATAATCCTCAAAGGTAACTGTTAACGATTTGATGCATAGTATTTGTTTCTCATTAAACTGTGTTGCTAGTTTTCTGGTATCTTGGTAATGTTTGTTTTCAGTGTTGGAATCTGCAATTCTGAATATCTCTTCCATCAATGCCAAAAGTACAAAAACAAAGGACTCATCTTTGCATTTTTGTTGCTTTTCAACTTTACCTTATGCATAAAATAGAACCCATTTATCCGTGTGTGTGTGTGTGTGTGTGTATGTGTGTGTGTGTGAGTGTGCACAGAGAGTAAAATGAGAGCTCATGAGTACACTGGATAGGTTTTGGTTAGAAAGTTTCCTCACAACAATGTAGGTTTTTAGATTATACTTGCCCAGATGAATCTTGACAAATGTTCACAGCAAAAAAAAAATTTAAAAATATGGAAACTGATTATGTTTATCTTTCATTTAAGAAGGAATACGTTTTCTGAATTTAACTTTACATGTTATTAATCAGTACTGGAGCTATAAGATGCTGAGTGAGTTACTGGGTGGGTCTCTACCATCTAAATACCTGTGTGGAAAACTTTATGCTTTCATTTGATGGTGAACATGACACAACCGAAGGGAAAATATTCTAATTGGAATTTTAAAAATATCTTTACTAGGGATTAAGTGTATACATCTATTCTAAAAATTACTAAATATTTTTTTCTTAATGCAGATATTAACTGGAGTATCAATTTTAGCCCTAATATTATACAACTTAATTAGGCAAAATAGACAAAAAAGAAACCAATTCAAGCGAAATCAGTTAGCAATATGGACATCATTTGGGAAAGACTCAGTGATTACTTTAGGTTTATCAACTTTAAGAAATCTATTTAGTGTCCTTTTGGGATCTCAGCCTCAGTTCCTTACTAAATAGGTGTAGACTAGTGCTTGGAGATCAGAAAGATCTGAGTGTTAAGCAGGATTGAAGCCTGATGTTATTCAAATGTTGACATCCACAGTCACTATTAAGGTGAGGAACATTTTTATTTTCTTTCCTTAGACCAAGTTCCAAATAGGCACTCAATATATGTTTGGAAGGAAAGAATAAGAACTTAACTGTAGGCTGGGCATAGTGGTCCATGCCTGTAATCCCAGCCCTTTAGTAGGCCAAGACAGGCAGATTGTTTGATCACAGGAGTTCAAGACCAGCCTGGGAAGCATGGCAAAATCCCATCTCTAAACACACACACACACACACACACACACACACACACACACACACACACACACTACAAAAATTAACCAGAGATGGTGATGCATACCTGTAGTTCCAGCTACTCGAGTGTCTGAGGTGGGAGGACTGCTTGGGCCCAGGAGGCAGAGGTTGGAGTGAGTCAAGATGGTGCCAATACAGTCCACACAGGTGACAGAGTGAGACCCTGTTTCAAAAACAAACAAACAAAAACAAAAACAAAAAATACTTAACACTAAAGCTGAGAAATTTGCTAATGTTAGAATGGAAATATATGTACATCAAGTAATGCAGAATAATAAATGAATACAAGCAAATAGGTTGGAGGCACATGGGCATGTATTGGGTAAATTAGAACAAGTATTGGGTAAATTAAGGTTCAGAGACAAAATCAAGCCACAGATATACATCACTTTAAGGTTATCAACTTAATCATGATAACTGGAGAACATGTCAAAAATCTAGTTATTGAGAACCTTGTTACTAAGATCAAAAAGACCCAATATTAAAACCGCCCTTGAGGTTGAACTAGAGAGTTAATGCCAAACTTAAGCATCATATTTGCCACTCATTTAGGGTGAGGGTTAATACCAGATTCTGGTTAGAAAGTGGCTCTTTGGGCATGATTTAAGTAATTGTATTGAGAGATGCAGGCTGGTTGGTTTCCAGTTTTAATATAGTCTAGAGAACAGGATAAAAGCCCCTCACTCAAGCTCTAACTTATCTAACTCTCAACCAATCAGTAAAAAAAGACTCGATGAGCTTTTAACTGAAAATTTCTATTTCAGATGGCTATGGACTTTGCCAGAGCCCCTGCATGCACAATTAGAGTTGGAGACTTAAAATGCTAATGCTACGTATAATGTATGAAGAAGCATGTTGAGACACTGTGAAAGCACTAAAAACACCCCTCTTCCACATGACCTTACATAACTTTTCCCTACAGAAAGACCCTATAAAACTAACCCACACACTATCCTCAGTAGGCAGCCCATCCCTTTTCCTTTTTCAGTGCTGGCCCCTTTGTGCATAAGCTAAATAAACGTTCTCTTCCATGCTATACTTTATAGGCTCTCTTGATTTCTATCCTGGGAGACTCCAAGAACCTGGGGCACCAGTAACAATATTGAGGTTATAATTGTTATAACTGAGAGCTGGGTGAAAATTACAAAGGTCAGGGAAGGGATAGGAGCCCTTTCTTAAGTGATCCAAGTTGGTTGCAATTTGGATTGTTATTTTTAAATTTCCAGATTTTCAGGTGTGATTTTCTGCCTTCCTGGTTGCTTGTTTCAGAGTTTAGCTAACATAAGCGGGGGTTGGTGGAGGGAGTTCCAGTTTTAGGGAGGCTTCTTTAGAGACTTACAGACCACACTTGCTAGAAAAAGAATCTTCAAATAATAATAATTTTAAAAATTGAAGTGGTCTGGATCCCCATTTCCTTGAGTGACTTTTAATTTTCCTTGGCTTCTCTGAAGTGCTTACTTAGTTCTACTGCAAATGCCCATTGTCACATATTCTAACTTGTCTTTGCATGTTTCAATAGTTAACATAAGCCACTGAACTTGTGGATATTTATCCAGATAAGGGATGTGAACATTTGGAGCTTTGTTCCTAAGTCCCTTCCACTGAAATTTTCTTTTCTGAGCACTCATTTGGGCTGAACACACAAAGTACAGATTGGCTCTTACAACAGAGACGTCAGGCTGAGGCTGATAAAAGATTTACTGTAGTGTTTTAGAATCATGTAGCTTTGTTAGGGAATTATTATAGCCCTTCCCACTGGGATGCTATGATTTATAACCAACCGATAAACAAAAGTATTTAACTCTGTTCCCATTAATTGACTGAACAATTTATTTTCTGCTTTGTGCTCACACCTGCTCTTGATCAAAGCTGGTTCATATTCTGCTCTTGGCTATTGCATGATGCCACATTAATGGTTTATTGGTTCCACTGTGCCTATAACACAGCAGAGTTTATGATGTTTAATAAAATGACATGTCTAAACACTCTCTTGGCTTCGAATTCTCTTTTCATCAAATTAATACGATGATGTGGGTTTTCCTTGTTCTTCAAAATTGCAAATTTCTGTAAAAATCTGCCATGCAGACTTTAAATATTTTAACAGTGTTCTTGCAATATGTGAGTGGGCAAAAAGTATTTTCTTGTTAATTGGTGGGGTTTTTTGTTTTTTGTTTTTTGTTTTTTTGCCTGTATGCTTCAGGCAGCTAGAGAACTCCAGTAGGATTCTCTTAGGAGGGAGAACCTAGATGAATGAAGAAAATTTTAGGCCTACTCTATATGTGCTCCTCTTGGAATCAGGTACTTCTAGGAGAGAATGAAGGGTACTTCACTCTAAAGAGTACAGTGAAGAAGATGATTCCTTTTTAAGAACAAGAAAGCCAGTAAACATATGAAAGGACAAAGTGAACAGAAGTCCCATGGTATTTGAGTCAGGTTGTAGTATCTTCTCTTAGGGTTGCTAGAAGTCACCTAAGAGGTGAGCATCTCAACTTTTTGAGTTTGTACTCTTTATCACTACACTCTTCTGCATCTAATAATACTAAAATTTATTGGTGTCTTTGTTAAGAGTTAAGAACATGGGTCTGGAGCCAGAATATTTGGGTTAAACATTCAAACAACACATTTAAGGGGTGCTAAGCTTCAGATACCTCTATAGATTGGATAAAATATCTAGTCTAGGAGTTGATATTTTTACATAAGCTAAGTTAGTGACATTTTTAGCATAGCACTTGACATTTAATAAATATTCTGTAAGTGTTAGCAGTTATTTTTTTTTTCTTTTTTTTTTAATTGCATTTTAGGTTTTGGGGTACATGTGATGAACATGCAGGTACACACTTGGCAGTGTGGTTTGCTGCCTTCCGTACCCTCACCTGTATCTGTCATTTCTCCCCATGCTATCTCTTCCCACCTCCCCACCCCCCCGCCCCTCCCCCATTTCCCCCCAACGGACCCCAGTGTGTAGTGCTCCCCTCCCTGTGTCCATGTGTTCTCATTGTTCAACACCCACCTATGAGTGAGAATATACAGTGTTTGATTTTCTGCTCTTGTGTCAGTTTGCTGAGAATGATGGTTTCCAGGTTCATCCAGGTCCCTACAAAGGACGTGAACTCATCGTTTTTGATGGCTGTGTAATATTCCATGGTGTATATGTACCACATTTTCCCTATCCAGTCTATCATCGTTGGGCATTTGGGTTGGTTCCAGGTCTTTGCTATTGTAAACAGTGCTGCAATGAACATTCGTGTGCACGTGTCCTTGTAGTAGAATGATTTATAATCCTTTGGATATATACCCAGTAATGGGATTGCTGGGTCAAATGGGATTTCTATTTTTAGGTCCTTGAGGAATCGCCACACTGTCTTCCACAATGGTTGAATTAATTTACATTCCCACCAACAGTGTAAAAGTGTTCCTATTTCTCCACATCCTCTCCAGCATCTGTTGTTTCCCGATTTTTTAATGATCGCCATTCTAATTGGTGTGAGATGGTATCTCAATGTGGTTTTGATTTGCATTTCTCTGATGACCAGTGATGATGAGCATTTTTTCATATGTTTGTTGGCCTCCTGTATGTCTTCTTTTGTAAAGTATCTGTTCATATCCTTCGCCCATTTTTGAATAGGCTTGTTTTTTTCTTGTAGATCTGATTTAGTTCTTTGTAAATTCTGGATATCAGCCCCTTGTCAGATGGGTAGGCTGCAAAAATTTTTTCCCATTCTGTTGGTTGCCGATTCACTCTACTGACTGTTTCTTTTGCCGTGCAGAAGCTGTGGAGTTTGATTAGGTCCCATTTGTCTATTTTGGCTTTTGTTGCCATTGCTTTTCGCGTTTTGGTCATGAAGTCCTTGCCTACACCTATGTCCTGAATGGTTTTGCCTAGATTTTCTTCTAAGGTTTTTATGATATTAGGTCTGATGTTTAAGTCTTTAATCCATCTGGAGTTGATTTTGGTGTAAGATGTCAGGAAGGGGTCCTGTTTCTTCTTTCTGCACATGGCTAGCCAGTTTTCCCAACACCATTTATTAAACAGAGAGTCCTTTCCCCATTGCTTGTTTTTGTCAAGTTTGTCGAAGATCAGATGGTTGTGGGTATGTTGTATTTCCTCTGAGGCCTCTGTTCTGTTCCATTGGTCTATATCTCTGTTTTGGTACCAGTACCGTGCTGTTTTGGTTACTGTAGCCTTGTAGCATAGTTTGAAGTCCGGTAGTGTGATGCCTCCTACTTTGTTCTTTTTGCTTAGAATTGATTTGGCTATGCGGGCTCTCTTTTGGTTCCATATGAAGTTTAAGGTGTTTTTTTCCAGTTCTGTGAAGAAGGTCATTGGTAGCTTGATGGGAATAGCATTGAATCTGTAAATTACTTTGGGCAGTATGGCCATTTTCACGATGTTGATTCTTCCTAACCATGAACATGGAATGTTTCTCCATCTGTTTGTATCCTCTCTTATTTCGTTGAGCAATGGCTTGTAGTTCTCCTTGAAGAGGTCCTTTACGTTCCTTGTTAGTTGTATTCCTAGGTACTTTATTCTCTTTGTAGCAATTGTGAATGGCAGTTCGTTCTTGATTTGGCTCTCTTGAAGTCTATTACTGGTGTATAGGAATGCTTGTGATTTTTGCACGTTGATTTTGTATCCTGAGACTTTGCTGAAGTTGTTTATCGGTTTCAGGAGATTTTGGACTGAGATGATGGGGTCTTCCAGATATACAATCATGTCATCTGCAAATAGAGACAATTTGATTTCCTCCTTTCCAATTTGGATACCCTTTATTTCTTTTTCTTGCCTGATTGCTCTGGCTAGAACTTCCAGTACTATATTGAATAGGAGTGGTGAGAGAGGGCACCCTTGTCTAGTGCCAGATTTCAAAGGGAATGCTTCCAGTTTTTGCCCATTCAGTATGATATTGGCTGTTGGTTTGTCGTAAATAGCTTTTATTGTTTTGAGATACGTTCCGTCAATACCTAGTTTATTGAGGGTTTTTAGCATAAAGGGTTGTTGAATTTTGTCAAAAGCCTTCTCTGCATCAATCGAGATAATCATGTGGTTTTTGTCTTTGGTTCTGTTTATGTGGTGAATTACGTTTATGGACTTGCGTATGTTGAACCAGCCTTGCATCCCCGGGATGAATCCTACTTGATCATGGTGGATGAGCTTTTTGATATGCTGTTGCAATCGGTTTGCCAGTATTTTATTGAAGATTTTTGCATCTATGTTCATCATGGATATTGGCCTGAAATTTTCTTTTCTTGTTGAGTCTCTGCCGGGTTTTGGTATCAGGATGATGTTTGTCTCGTAAAATGATTTGGGAAGAATTCCCTCTTTTTGGCTTGTCTGGAATAGTTTCAGAAGGAATGGTATCAGCTCCTCTTTGTATGTCTGGTAGAATTCAGCTGTGAACCCATCTGGACCTGGGCTTTTTTTGGGTGGTAGGCTCTTTATTGCTGCCTCAACTTCAGACCATGTTATTGGTCTATTCAGGGTTTCGGCTTCTTCCAGGTTTAGGCTTGGGAGGTTGCAGGTGTCCAGGAATTTATCCATTTCTTCCAGGTTTACTAGTTTATGTGCATAGAGTTGTTTGTAATAATCTCTGTTGATGGTTTGGATTTCTGTGGAATCTGTGGTGATATCACCTTTATCGTTTTTTATTGCATCAATTTGGTTATTCTCTCTTTTCTTTTTTATTAATCTGGCTAGTGGTCTGTCTATTTTGTTGATCTTTTCAAAAAACCAGCTCCTGGATTTATTGATTTTTTGAAGAGTTTTTTGTGTCTCTATTTCCTTCAGTTCTGCTCTGATCTTAGTTATTTCCTGTCTTCTGCTAGGTTTTGAGTTTTTTTGATCTTGCTCCTCTAGCTCTTTCAATTTTGATGATAGGGTGTCAATTTTAGATCTCTCCTTTCTTCTCATGTGGGCACTCATTGCTATATATTTTCCTCTAGAGACTGCTTTAAATGTGTCCCAGAGATTCTGGTATGTTGTGTCTTCGTTCTCATTGGTTTTGAAGAACATCTTTATTTCTGCCTTCATTTCATTGTTTATCCAGTCAACATTCAAGAGCAAGTTGTTCAGTTTCCATGAAGCTGTGCGGTTCTGAGTTAGTTTCTGCATTCTGAGTTCTAACTCGATTGCACTGTGGTCTGAGAGACTGTTTGCTATGATTTCTGTTCTTTTGCATTTGCTGAGGAGTGATTTATTGCCAATTATGTGGTCAATTTTAGAGTAGGTGTGATGTGGTGCTGAGAAGAATGTATATTCTGTGGATTTGGGGTGGAGAGTTCTGTAAATGTCTATTAGGTTTGCTTGTTCCAGGTCTGTATTCAGGTCCTGGATATCCTTGTTGATTTTCTGTCTGGATGATCTGTCTAATATTGACAATGGGGTGTTAAAGTCTCCCACTATTATTGTGTGGGAGTCTAAGTCTCTTTGTAAGTCACTAAGAACTTGCCTTATGTATCTGGGTGCTCCTGTATTGGGTGCGTATATATTTAGGATCGTTAGCTCTTCTTGTTGCAGTGATCCTTTTACCATTATGTAATGTCCTTCTTTGTCTCTTTTGATCTTTGCTGCTTTAAAGTCTATTTTATCAGAGATGAGAATTGCAACTCCTGCCTTTTTTTGCTCTCCATTTGCTTGGTAGATCTTCCTCCATCCCTTTATTTTGAGCCTTTGTGTATCCTTGCATGTAAGATGGGTTTCCTGGATACAGCACACTGATGGGTTTTGGCTTTTTATCCAATTTGCCAGTCTGTGTCTTTTGATTGGGGCATTTAGTCCATTGACATTTAGGGATAGTATTGTTATGTGTGAATTTGATACTGTCATTTTGATGCTACCTGGCTGTTTTGTTGGTTAGTTGATGCAGCTTCTTGATTGTGTTGATGCTCTTTTACCATTTGGTGTGTTTTTGGAGTGGCTGGTACTGGTTGTTCCTTTATATGTGTAGAGTCTCTTTCAGGAGTTCTTGTAGAGCAGGTTTGGTGGTGATGAAATCTCTGAGTGCTTGCTTGTTCACAAAGGATTTTATTTTTCCTTCACTTATGAAACTTAGTTTGGCTGGATAGGAGATTCTGGGTTGAAAGTTCTTTTCTTTAAGGATGTTGAATATTGGCCCCCAATCTCTTCTGGCTTGTAGGGTTTCTGCTGAGAGATCTGCTGTGAGTCTAATGGGCTTCCCTTTGTGGGTAACCCGACCTTTCTCTCTGGCTGCCCTTAGCATTTTCTCTTTCATTTCAACCCTGGTGAATCTGACGATTATGTGCCTTGGGGTTGCTCTTCTTGAGGAATATCTTTGTGGTTTTCTCTATATTTCCTGGATTTGAATATTGGTCTGCCTTGCTAGGTTAGGGAAGTTTTCCTGGATAATATCCTGAAGAGTATTTTCCAGCTTGGATTCATTCTCTTCATCACATTCAGGTACTCCTATCAGACGTAGATTAGGTCTTTTCACATAGTCCCACATTTCTTGAAGATTTTGTTCATTCCTTTTTGCGCTTTTTTCTCTGTTCTTGCCTTCTCTTTTTATTTCATTGAGTTGATCTTCGACCTCTGATATCCTTTCTTCTGCTTGGTGAATTCGGCTGTTGAAGCTTGTGCATGCTTCACGAAGTTCTCGTGTTGCATTTTTCAGCTCCATCAATTCACTTATACTCCTCTCTATGCTGTCCATTCTCGTCAGCAGTTCGTCCAATCTTTTTTCAAGGTTCCGATTTTCTTTGCGTTGGGTTAGAACATGTTCTTTTAGCTCATTGTAGTTTCTTACTACCCACCTTCTGAAGTCTGATTCTGTCATTTCATCACCCTCCTTCTCCATCCGGTCTGGTTCCCTTGCTGGTGAGGAGTTGTGATCCCTTTTAGGAGGAGAGGTGTTCTGGTTTCGGGAGTTTTCATCCTTTTTGCGCTGGTTTCTTCCCATTTTTGTGGGTTTATCCACCTGTTGTCTGTCTCTGTGCCAGGGAGTTGGAGCTTTATGAGTTTCCGTTGCACTACTGCCTTTTTTGATTTTTCTTTCAGGCGGACCCGCCCAGCTAGCAGCACGCCTAGCCACTGCCTGCCCGCAGGGGCTTTGCTGAGCTGCTGTGGGCTCCGCCCAGCTGCCCTGAGCTCTTCCCTGTAGTCCTTTTTATATGGGCATAGTTAGAACTGTCTGGGCAATGGTGGCCCCGCCTCTGTTATGGCGGACTCTCTCTGTTGTGGCAGGTTGCCTCGGCAACGGCGGGTTGCCTCGGCAACGGCAGCCTGCCTCCGTAGCGGTGGAGAGTCTCAGTAATGGCGGAAGCCCCTCCCCCACGGAGCCGGACCATCCCGGTTCAGCTGTGCTTGGTTTGGAGGGCTCAACCCAGAGAGTTTCTAATTACTGTTTTTGTTTTCGTTGTTGTTGGGGGTGGAGGGGTGGGACCAACCGAGCCTGATCACCTGGCTCCCTGACTCAGAGTCTTTTAAGTTGAACGACCCCGCGTTCCTGTCGCTTGTTTAAAAGGCGCGGGAATCTCCCGTGCTGCGACTCACAGAGTCGGCTCGAACTGCGGCCGGCTCCTGGCGGATTTTTTGCCTAGGAATCTCCTGGCCTGACTCGCTATTTCAGATGAATGGGCTACTCTGCCATCTCAGGGCTCTGCTAGCCAGCTAAGAGGGCTCCCAGACCAGTGGCTTTTGTACGGAGAACCGCAGCAACAGGGAGTGGTCACAGCAGCCGCGCGGGCAGAATCAGCCCTGTGGGGGCCAAAACAGCCGGTGCACCGGCTGGGACTGTGACGCTGGCGACCCCTCTGCCTGGGTATCTCCTGGTCTGTGGGCAATAAGAGTTCATCTGGAAATGCGGCGTCCACTCACCCTCTGCACTTTCACTGGGAGCTGAAGTCCTGAGCTGTTCTTAGGCGGCCATCTTCCCAGCATTCTCTCAGCAGTTATTATTTTAAGAAGATATATAATATAGAGATATTTTAACTCTATTGTATGGCTAAAATATATTAGCCATACATATCTAATATTATAAGATATATTTTTACATATAGATATTTTAACTAAACTCTATTATATGGTACCTGTTACACAGAAGGAACGATGACAGAAAGGGCTAATATATAGTAATGGAAGTTTCCTTGAAGACTGATTAGGTCAAATTAATTGTTCAGTACCTTCTGCCAATGAGATCATTCCATTAGGTTATGTGCCCAAATATTAAGTCCTTAACCTTAGAAAAAAGCCCTGGAAAGGAGGGAGAAAGGAGATTACATCATTACCAGTGGAACCAAAAACTATGCAAATCAGAGACTCTGCTAGTGAAAACTGTGTTCATCTATGAAGAACTTTATGATTATCACTGTAAAAATATAATGTCAAAACAAGCAAACCAAAAGCAGAGTGGATAATATGAAGCACACACTTTTCCCTCTTTCTGGAGTGTTCTTAACTCCTGTTCTCCAAATGACTGACTCTTATTTATCTGTAGCTTAAATGTCACCTCATCAAAGTGGTCTTATCTGACTTTCTTTTTAAAGTTTATCTCCCTTTTTCAGAACTTTCAGTAGTCCACATACTGCCTTTGGGCAAATTGGAGAAAAAGCAGCACTTCTTTAAGAGTCTTATAGCTGTCAGAAAAAAATTAATTTTAATATACCAATATGTTTGAACCAGACACTTTGCTGCCATCTGCCGGAAAATGTTTGCTATAAATATACACATCTGCAGTGTCCATAAAATGAGTGGCGCCTCCTAGGGTTGTGTTGTGCCAAACATGCATAATTGTACACAAGAATTCTCCTGCAACCCTTAACCCTTTATCATGGCATCCAGTTTGTTTCATCCACAGCATTTATTGCATGCTGCAATTATTTATTGCTTATTTATTCCTCCACAGTTTTAGAAGCTCTAACACTGCTATATGTTTAATATCCCAAACGGGTAGTTCATTAAAGGTGCTCAAAATATATTTGTTAAATGAATGAATAAATGATGAAGTAAATGCTTATACTTGTTAAATCTTTGGTCCAACTTATCCATTCACATTGCTGAATACAGCATAGAGCAGGAAATCCGATTTAAAGCCTGGTTCGCCATAGTAGTAAAAAGTGTGGTGACTTTTTATGTAGTAGAAAATTATTAACTATGTGTTGATGGAAATTAAAAGCATTTTCCCGGGATTTGCAAGGATTATGAATCATATAAAACATGGGTCTTGCCATTATTAAATTAAAATCGGGTATGAATGATCACAACAGCTGCTTAATTCCATTTGGTTCTCAGGATAAGAAGGGGATATTGAAGAACTGTAATTATAAGAGTAGTTTCGAATTCTTACTTTGATGGAAATTCAGTTTTGGACCTCAAGACTCACACATGTTTTGAGCTTACCCTTAGTCCATGAACAAGCCTTCTCACTTTTTTGGGTCTCAGTTTCTCCCTTTAGAAAATATTTTGATGAGAATTATCAACTTTTTAATTTATTCTACTTCTTCTTTTTTCTTTTTTTGAAATACCAAAACAGCCTTCTGGCCAGGTGTGGTAGCCTATGGCTGGAATTCTAGCACTTTAACAGGCCAAGGCAGGAAAATTGCTTGAGGCCAGGAGTTCAAGACCACCCTGGACAACATAGTGAAACTATTTTTATTCAAATATATATATATATATATATATATATATATATATATATATATATATATATAAATTAGCCAGGTATGCTGGGATGCACCTGTAGTCCTAACTACTCAAGAGGCTGATGTAGGAGGATTGCTTAAGGCGAGAAGTTTAAGGCTACAATGAGCTATGATCATGCCACTTCACTCCAGGCTTGGTGACAGAGCAAGACCTCATCTCTAACAAATAAACAAATAAAATTAAAAGCAACCAACAACATCAGAAAAACCTCCACACACTACTGTGAATTGAGAACCCTGCTCAAGATGATCTTTCTAAGATCTCTTAGACCGTTAACAGTCTATGAATATGGTACTTGCTCTCAGTTTTTGCATTTACGAAAAGGAAAGTGATACTGCATGTTTTCCCCTATATTGTTATGAATTTGGTAGATATATGCAGTGACATGCTGGTGCATGCTAACCAATCTTGAGCTTCTATGGCTAATTTAACTAACACAGTAATTCTTAGTCATGATCTGTCAATTGTGTCAAATAAAAGTACTGGCCCCCTATTCCCTGTGACAATGAAATGATCAACTCATGCTTCTATGGTTGTAAATTTGTAATTGTAAGCATGAAAGGCTATATTAGTCAGGATCTATTCAGCAAACAGTATTCAGAGTATTTAGAACAGAAAGACTTAAATGGAGGGAACTGGTTATATAGTTGATAGAAGAGAGGAACTGAGAAACCAATAACTGTCAGTAAAGCCACTCAGAAAGAAGAAAGTCAGAAGGAATAGAGACAGGAGGTAGCATTACTAGAGCCAGCAAGCAGGAGGTCCCAGCAGGAGCTAAAACTATAGTAGAGTTGTAAGGTGGAAGTTGGAATGATGAAGGAAATACAATTGCTTCTTAAGACGCTTTCTGGAGGAGAAAGGGAAGGAGATAAATAACTGGATATTCTCTTCTTTCCATCTTCAGTCTTCTAACAGGACCTCCTCATGACTATATACAGCTGTAAACAAGCCTTCTACATTCTTTGCAGTACGGGGCAGAGCAAGGAGAGAAAACAATGGATCTAAGGGCGAACAGGCCAGAGACTGGCACAAATATGTCACATCTGTTATCTAATAAAGAAGAGTCCCAGCATATGAGAAACTCAGAAGAGAATGGACTTTGTCTCAGATAAAGCAAACTGTGTTTTCCTGTTATCACTTTATTGTGATAAAATAAAATCTGATACCAGAGCTAGATTGTTGACGTATATAAACCTTGATAAATGATCCATTTTGACTATAACAGTGGTAAAAATTGCTGAACTCTTATACTTTCAACTCAATCAATTGCTACATGACCAATCACTGAGTGAAAAATATGAAATTGATCACGCCGTAGTCAATTTATACCATTGGCTGGGCTGATGTAAATTTGGATGAGTGCTAACAATCTGAGAAAAAAAAAGATTCAAATCGACATTGTAAATGCTAGAATGAAATTCCATCATGAAAGATACAGCACTGAATTGTGCACCCACAAAAAACAATTAAGCCACAGTGGGAAGTATTATAAAGAAAAAAATGTTATTGAGATGGGGGAAGGGAGCGGCATTCGCTTAACCAAGCAGGAAATTTAAATTTAAAACACTATGTTAATTTATGAACTATCATCTCTTTGAATAAAAATTTTAAATGGCTATTGAAAACAACAGGCTGGGAATACACTTTACCTTGGCTTCACCTTTAGCTGATAGGATTTTATCTGGATTTCAGGGTAAATTTCAAAACCAATCTCTCGTAGACTTTCTTTCTTCCCATTCTCAATTGAAAGTTGTCTTTCAGTAATTTATTTGTATTTATCGTATAACATTTATTTTATTAGACCTTCCAATAATACTATTATATATTTGTAATATCTTATATATTATATACATCTTGAGTAAAGAGATTGTGGTAATTCATTGTGGCACCCCTCAGAGCATTAATATAGTAAGTTCTTCATACATTTTTGTTTAATTTTCTATAGGATTATATGTTCATTTATTCTATAAGTATTTAAACATTTACGGTTGCTCCCCACACTGGAAGCTCATACATGGTGCTTTGGAATAAGTTTTAACTTTATAACTCTTTAATAATTTAGGCTGCTTTAGATTTATCTTATTATATGACATTTAATTAATTTATTTAAGATTTTATTCAAATACAATATACTTACAGAGAGGGGCTCATATTACAAGTATTCAGCTTTCAGCTTGATGACTTTTCACAAATTAAGCACAACTATAAGACCAGCACTCGTTTAAAATATCATGTTACTGACACCACAGAAACTATTTTCTTCCATTTCCAGAGACTAACTGCTTGTCCTTGCCAAGGATAACCACAATCCTGACATCTGTAGTAGAAATTTAGTTTTGATTGGCATATTTTATTCAATAGTAAGTTTAAAAACAAAAAAATCTGTGTAGGTACTATTGCTGTAAATTATTCACATTTACAATACTACATAGTTTTAAATCATGTGATTATAATAATTTTTTAAATGATTTAATTGTTTATGAGAATTTTGGTAGTTTCCAGTTTGGAACGATTACTATACTGTTGTTGTGTATATTCTAGTACATATACACCTGCGTCTGTTTTTGCATTTTTTTTTTTTTTTTTTTTTTGAGACCAAGTCTCACTCTGTCACCCAGACTGGAGTGAAGTGGCCTGATCTTGGCTCACTGCAAACTCTGCATCCAGGGTTCAAGCTATTTCCTGCCTCGGCCCCCCAAGTAACTGGGATTACAAGTGCACTCCACCACAGCCAGAAAATTTTCTTTTTTTGTATTTTTAGTAGAAATTAGATTTCACCAAGCTGGCCAGGCTGGTCTTGAACTCATGACCTCAAGTGATTGCCTGCCTTGATTTCCCAAAGTGCTGACATTACAGGTGCAAGCCACTATGCTCAGCTTGCATCTGTATTTTTGTGGGTTATATGATAGAAGTAAACTGTTGTGTCATTGGGTATTGATATGGTTTAGCTGTGTCCCCACCCAAATCTCATCTTGAAATTTTAGTTCCCATAATCCCCATGTGTTGTGGGAAGGACCTGGTGGGAAGTAATTTAATGATGGGGTAGGTTACCCTCTTGCTGTTCTTGTGATAGTGAGTGAGTCTTTAATGAAATGATTTGATGGTTTTGTAAAGGCTTTTCCCCCTTTGCTGGGCACTTCTCCTTGCTACCACCATTTGAAGAAGGACTTGTTTGATTCTTTTCTTTTTTTGCCATGCTGAACTGTGAGTCAATTAAACCACTTTTCTTTATAAAGTACCCAGTCTCAGGTATGTCTTTATTAGAAGGGTGAGAATGGATTAATACAGGTATGCTTTTATTACTGGATACTATTCTTTTCATTGGTCAGTTTGTCTATCCCTGCAGCACAGATTTATAATGAATCTTGATATCGGGCAAAAGTAAGTCATTCACCATTTTGGCTTTATTAAGATTTCCTTGATATTCTCAAGTTTTTGCATGCCCACACGAATGTTTAAATTATCTTTTTAAGTTTCACCAACAAATTTTTTTTTCACAATTTTTTTATTGCATTTTAGGTTTTGGGGTACATGTGAAGAACATGCAAGATTGTTGCATAGGTACATACATGGCAGTGTGATTTGCTGCCTTCCTCCCCTTCACCTATATCTGGCATTTCTCCCCATGCTATCTCTCCCCAATTCCCCACCCCCTCCTGTCCCTCCCTTATTTCCCATTAACAGACCCCAGCATGCAGTGCTCCCCTCCCTGTGTCCATGTGTTCTCATTGTTCAACACCCACCTATGAGTGAGAACATGCGGTGTTTGATTTTCTGTTATGTCAGTTTGCTGAGAATGATGGTTTCCAGGTTCATCCATGTCCCTACAAAGGACACGAACTCATCGTTTTTGATGGCTGCATAATAGTCCATTGTGTATATGTGCCACATTTTCCCTGTCCAGTTGATCATTGATGGGTATTTGGGTTGGTTCCAGGTCTTTGCTATTGTAAACAGTGCTGCAATGAACATTCGTGTGCATGTGTCCAAATATTTTTTTTAAAAAGGAGGAATTGTATTAACTTTAGAGGTTGATTTTGGGGAGAATGGATAAGTTTACAATACTGAGTCTTCCTGTTCATTATTATGATATATTCATCCATTTATTTGGGACCTTTAAAATTTCTCCCAAACATATTTTGCAATTTTTAGCTTACAAGTTCTTCATATTTTCTTTTCTTTTCTTTTCTTTTTTTAAGAAAAAGAATAAAGAAGAGGAAGAAAGAGAAAGAGGAAGAGGGAGAGAGGATCAGGGTATTGCTTTATTGCCCGGGCTAGAATGTAATCTAAATATGGGTATGCCTATAATTGTCCTTAATAATGGAGACACGAAAGAAAATGAGGGAAGAGAATAACAAATAAGGAGCCAACCAACATTTCGTTTAAACTTCTAAGTTGATATGATGTGGTACTGATAAGAGTGTATATTTTGTGTATATAAAGTGGAGAGTTCTATAAATGTTAATTAAGTTTACTTGTTCCAGATCTGAGTTCAAGTCCTGGATATCGTTGTTAATTTTCTGTCTCATTGATCTGTCTAATATTAATGTTGAAGTCTTCCACTATTATTGTGTGGGAGTCTAAGTCTCTTTATTAGTCTTGTATGTCTGGGTATTCCTGTATTGGGTGCGTATATATTTAGGATCTTTAGCTCTTCTTGTTGTTGCATGATCCTTTTATCATTATATAATGTCCTTCTTTGCTTCTTTTGATCTTTGTTGCTTTAACGACTATTTTATCAGAGGCAAAAATTGTAACTTCTGTTTTTTTATTTATTTATTTTAGCTCTCTGTTTGGTTGGTAAATCTTTCTCCATCCCTTGTTTTGAGTCTTTGTGTATCCTTAAATGTGAGATGGGTCTGGATGCAGCATACTGATGGGTTTTAGTTTTTTATTCAAATTGCCTGTCTGTCTTTGGATTGGGGGATTTAGTCGATTTAAATTTAGAATTAATAATGACATATGTGAGTTTAATACTGCCATTTAATATTAGCTGGCTATTTTGCCCATTAGTTGATGTAAATTCTTCATTTTATTGATGCTCTTTTTAGTATTTTTTAAAAAGGCTGATACTGTTTGTTCCTTTCTATGTGTAGTGGTTCTTTCAGAAGCTCTTGTAAAGCAGGTCTGATGGTGATGAAATCTCTGAGTGCTTGTTTATTCAGAAAAAAACTTTATTTTTCCTTCACTTATGAAGCTTAGTTTGGCTGGATGTGAAATTCTTGGTTGAAAGTTCTTTTCTTTAAGGATGTTGAATATTGGTCCCCACTCTCTTCTGGCTTGTAGGGTTTCTGCTGAGAGATCTGCTGTAAGTCTGATAGGCTTCCCTTTGTGGGTAACCTGGCCTTTCTCTCTGGCTGCCCTTAGTATTTTCTCCTTCATTTCAACCCTGGTGAATCTGATGATTATGTGCATTGGAGTTGCTCTTCTTGAGGAATATCTTTGTGGTGTTCTGTGTATTACCTGGAGTTGAATATTATCCTGCCTTAGTAGGTTGGGAAAATTTTCCTGAATAATATCCTGAAGAGTATTTTCCAGCTTGGATTCATTCTCTTCGTCACATTCAGGTACACCCATCAAGCGTAGATTAGGTCTTTTCACATAGTCCCATATTTCTTGGAGACTTTGCTCATTCCTTTTTATCCTTTTTTCTCTAATCTTGTCTTCTAGTTTTATTTCATTGAGTTGGTCTTCGACCTCTGATATCCTTTCTTCTGCTTGATCAATTCGGCTGTTAAAACTTGTGCATACTTCACGTAGTTCTCGTATTGTTTTTCAGCTCCATCAATTCACTTATATTCCTCTCTAAATTGTGTATTCTTGTTAACATTTCGTCAAACCTTTTTTCAAAGTTCTTTGTTTCTTTAGATTGAGTTAGAACAAGTTCTTTTAATTCACAGAAGTTTCTCATTATCCACATTTTGAAGCCTGCTTCTGTAATTGGAACACACTCGTTCTCCATCAAGCCTTGTTTCCTTGCTGATGAGGAACTGTGATCCCCCGCTGAGGGAGAGGCATTCTGATCTTGGGCATTCTCAGCCTTTTTTGGCTGTTTTCTTCCCTTCGTTATAAATTTATCCATCTGTGGTCTTTTTATTTACCATCTTTGTAATTGGGTTTCTAAGTGGACGTCCAACTTATTGATTCTCAGCGCCAAAATCTGAGCAACCCACTGTGCCGACTAAATCAGCAGCGTTAAGATTGATGGTGCTTTTCTGACTCTGCACCAAGAACCGACGCTCCGAGGCGCCAGCAAAACCGCTTCGCCGGTCACAAGAGTCGCGCTGGCGACCCGTGGGGCTCCTCCGCTGGGAATCTCCTGGTGCGTGAGCAACAAGAATTCATGTGAAGGTGTGGCGTCCTCTCGTTCTTTGCGCTTTCACTGTGAGCAACAGTCCCGAGCTGCTAGTGATCAGCCATCTTGGATATCTCTCCAAGTTCTTCATATTTTCTTAGGAGATATTATTTCCTAGGAATTTTATGTTTTATTTAGTTTTGTATCTCCTCTAGAGACAGGGTCTTGCTCTGCACCCAGGCTAAAGTAAAGTGGTGCAATCCCGGCTCACTGCAGCTTTGACCTGCTGGGCTCAAACAATCATTCTCCCTCTCCAGTAGCTGCAACAGCAGACATGTGGCACCATGGCTAGCTACATTTTAAATTTTTTGTACAGGTGGGGTCTTGCTATGGTGCCCAGGCTGTTCTCAAATTCCTGGGCTCAAAGGATATTCCTGCCTCAGGCTGCCAAAATCAGTGGGATTACAGGCATGATACACAGTATCTGGCAATATTTTGATAGTGTTATAAATGATATGTTTAACATTTATTTTTCGTTCTTTGCTACTATATAAAAATACAATTAATGTTTAATACTGACCTAGTATTTTACAATTCCATTAACTTCAACTATTAATTATAATATTCTTTTCAAAGCCTTTTTTTCTGTGTTGGTAGATTTTGTATACATAATTATGTAACTTGCCAGCAGTAACAGTTTTATCTTTTCCTTTTTAGTCAATTTACCTTTTGTTTCTTTTCTTACTTTAATGTATTTTAGGACTTTGCCAACAGTGTTGAACAGAGTGGTCTAAAGTGAGTATCCTTGTCTTATTTCTAATCTTAGTTGAAAGCTTCCCATACTTCACTATTGAGCATATTTTCTATGGTTTTTTAAAAATATATATTCTTTAGTCTTAATTTGCTAAAAGTATTTTTTAAAGTCATGACAGGTTTTTAATTTTGTTAATATTTTTTTGCATTTATCTGGATGATCCTATCTATGACTATCTTCTTTATTCTGTTGATTTAGAAAATTCAGTACATTAATTTTTGAATTTTACTACAACCTTACACTATGTAATACCCAAGGTGGCAATGATATCTTTCATGTATATATACATATATAAATATATATATATAATCTTATATATATATAAAAGATAATATTGATCTATCTATCTCCATATATATAAGTTGTTTTGCTAATCTTTTCTTAAAGATTTTTGCATCTATGTTTATGTGAGAAATTGGTTTATAGTTTTTCTTGTTTTTTGAAAATTTTTAAAATCAAGTTTATGTTAGCTAATAAATAAAGGCAGAATGTTAGTTAGCTAATAAATAAAGTCAGAAATAAAGGCACTCTTTCAATTATTCTGGACTAATTTGTACAAAATTAGTATGATTTATTTTTTAAATATTCAGAAGATTTCACCAAAAAAGCCATCTGGGTTTTTGTTGTGGGAAGGTTTTAATAAGTGTTTCAAATTTATTATTAAATACCAGAGTATTCAGGTATTAAATTCTTCCGTCAGGTTTTGTAATTTGTATTTCTCAAGGAATTTGCTCATTTCATTCAAATTTTCAAATATATTAGCTAATTAAGTGAATAACAATATCATAATTAAGCTAATTAACACATTCGCCATCTCACAAAATAATCATTTTCTTCTCTTTCACTCTTCCTCCTCTTCTCCCTTCTCCTTCTCCTCTTTTGAAGTGGGAGCACTTAAGATGTACTTACTTTCTTAGCACATATCAAGTATACAATACAGTATTGTTAATAGTCATCATGCTGTACATTAGATCTCCAGGACTTATTCATGTTGCATCACTGAAAATTTGCACCTCATTGACCAATATCTTTCTATGTCCCTCATCCCCCAGACCTGGCAATTCAGCATTCTACTCTCTGCTTCTACTCGATTTGACTATGTTGCTCCCACATTGAGTGAGATCATGCAGTATTTATCTTTTTGTACCTGGCTTATTTCACTTAGGATAATGTCCTCCAAGCTCATTCATGTTGTCACATCAGACATGGTTCTTTTCTTTGTTGTTAAGCTGAATAATATGACACTATACACATAGAGCTTGATAGATAGATAGATAGATAGATAGATAGATAGATAGAGCGATAGATAGGGCAGGTTTTCTTTATTCATATCCATTCATAATTTGACAGATATTTAGGTTGTTGCCATATCTTCACTATTGTGAAACATGCTGCAAGTAACATGGGAGAGTGGTTATTTCTTCGAAGACACTGATCTCAATTCATTTGGTTATAGAAGAGGAATGGCTGGAGCCTTTATGGAACCTCTGTGCTGTCTTCCACAATGGCTGTGCCAATTTACATTCCTACCAACAGTGTATATGTGTTCTCTTTTCTACACATTCTTGTCAACACATGTTATCTTTTGTTTTTGTTTTTGTTTTTGTTTTGATAGTAGCTATCAGTTAGTGAGAGACATGTGCTGAATTTCCCACAATAAGGATTTGTACATTTCTCTTTCTATAATACTTTTATTATTTTTTGTTTTCTGCTGTACCATAGGATTTATACAAATTAGGATTATGATGTGGTCTCTGTTTGACACTTTTTACTTTAGAAACTACCTATTCATTTATTTTAAGAACCTTATTGAGATCTAATTCATACATCACACAATTTATCCATTTAAAGTAGGCAATTCAACGTCTTTGAATATTGACAGAGTTGTGTAACTGTCACCACAAATGTTTAAAATATTTTCAGTAATCTCCAAAGACTTTTTGTATCTAATAGCTATCACCCCCTATTGTTTCACATTAACCTTCACAGATAGGCAAACATTAATATACTTTTTGTCTTCATAGTGTTACCTATACTGAAGATTTTCTACTAATAGGATCATATAATATGTTGTCTTTTTTGATTTTTTTTTCATTTTGCAAAATGTTTTCACAGTCTACCTATGTTTTAGCATGTATTCCTTTCCCTTTCATTGCTAAATAGCATTTCATTTAGTGTGTATACAACATACTGCATATTGTTTGCCTACTGTGGACATCTGGCTTGTTTCCACTTTTTGCCTATTATGAATAATGCAGCTTTGAACCTTCTTGTACAAGTATTTGAGTGAACATACATTTTCACTTCTCATGAGCCCGTACTAAAGAAGAATTACTGGGTAATATGGTCACTCTGTGTTTAATCTTTTGAGCAACTGCCAGAATATTCCGTGGTTCTTTGTTCTTAATAATATTTCCTTAATTAAAATTAGCTTTTTTGAACATTAGAAAATTTCATTTGGTTAGTGCTCACATGATACTATGGTATATATTTTTTCAAAGATTTGTCTGTCTTATATTTAAACTGTTTACTTTTAAACACTACACAGTTACAATTTCTTTTTCTCTGACAATTTTATTTAGTCTTCTATTTGGAGTTTTTAAGATTTAATGTAGTCTTCTATTTGTAGTTTTTAAGATTTAATGAAGATAGGTTTATATCTATCTTCGTACTGGTGATTTTCTATGGGTCTTTTTAAATGTTTTTTTATTTAAAAAATATTTTCCTGCTTTTTCTTTTATTATCAAATATTTTTTATTATACATTTTTCATAAACTTATATGTTCTCTTATTAGTTTTCTAGAGCTTACAACATGTGTCTTTTACTTATTACAGCTCAGTAGAAGTGATTACTTTTCCCATATTACTAGTGCTATTAAGCCCTTAGAATCTTTAAATTCCATTTAACAACTCCTATATATTATTAATACATTTTAATTCTACATATAATTTTAACTCCCCAAAACATTGCAATTATTGTTTTATGAAAACAATATTCACTTATATTTATAATTCCAAACACTCTTCATTTCTTATTACATTTTAACTTTTTTTCTGGAATCTGATGGAATCTCTGCTTGAAGAATTCTCTTTGTTCTTTTTCTGTTGGGCAGATTTTCTGGCTATAGATAATTTTATCTTTGTCTGAAAACTTCTTTATTTTACCCTCATTTTCAAAGGCTCTTTTACTGGTTATAACATTCTAGCTGGACTATGTTTTGATCAGATTTTTAAAATGTCTGAAAAAAGTTTATTGCCTTCTCATTTATATGACTTCTTTTGAAAAATCAGCTGTCACTCCTATTGTTCTTTTGAATGCAGTGTGTGATTTTATCTCTCTTCTCACTGCTTTTCAGCTTTTCTTTTTGCCAATGGTTTCCAGAAAATTTACCTTAATTTACATAGATAAGAGAGAGAGAGAGAGAGAGAGAGAGAGAGAGTGTGTGTGTGTGTGTGTGTGTGTGTGTGTTGCTAGGGTTTAATTGACCCTCTTGAATTTTGAGGTTGATATCTTTCATCCATTTTGAGAAAATTGTCAACACTGCAGTCTTTGAAGATGGCTCTGTCTCATTCCCTCTACTTCCTTTCTAGAATTACAAGCCTACATATATTAGCCTCTTTAGACATATTTCTCAAGTATCTTATGCTCATTTGTCTTTTTTCCTAGTGTTTTTAAAATCTCTGCTTCAATTTGTGTGTGTGTTATTGACCTGTTCACTTAACTACTGATTAGTTCATTAATCCTATGTTATTTATAAATAAACCCATGCATTGAATCATAAATGTTATATTTTTAGTTTCAGATTGTTTTTTGACTCTGCTTTACAGATTACACTCTCTGTTGAAATTATCCAGTTTTCATTCATTTTGTCCATATTGTCCTCTGTTTTTTTTTCAACATATTAATCATTGCTATTTTAAGTTGCCTGACTTCTCATTTCAATGTCTATATTACCTGTAGGTTTCCCCTTTCTCATTATTTGTAATATTTTCTTGTCTCTTTACCTGCTTCGTTTTTTTTTTGTTGTTGTTGTTTGGTTTTTTTTGTTGTTGTTTTTTGTTTTTTTTAGACTGAGTCTCATTCTATTACCCAGGCTGGAGTGTAGTAACACAATCACAACTTGCTGCAGCCTCAGCCTCCCAGGCTCAGGATATCCTTCCACCTCAGTCTCCAGAGTAGCTGTTACTAGAGACGTGTGCCACTTCCCCTTCCTAATTTTTGTATTTTTTGTAGAAATGGAGTTTTGCCATGTTGCCCAGGCTCTGTACAGCAATTTATAAATATATGCTAGCCATTGTGTGTAATGAAATTGTAGACACTCCAACTGGTCTTATACTTCATTCTCCTATTTCTCTTAGAGTGTGGGAAGCTAAACGTCTCAATCCAGTCAGAAATAGATCTTAGTAAGGACTGGTTTGTAGTTTTAATCAGATCAAACTACCCCTGGCTTACCTCTTTACTTAATGTATGGCCATCCTAGGCTTTCTTTAAGAGTCTCTGGCAATTCATATTTTAGCTCTAGAAGACATCAGAGATCAAGTTTTTTCTTCACAGTTTCTAGCCCAGTTCCCCAGCCTCTGCATCCATACAGCTTCAAAATCTGACAAATATTTATAGGGAAAGATTGACAGTATGTTTGAAGCAGGCCTCCTCTTTGCAAATTTCTTTGTTCCTAAGCACCATGAACCTGCAGAAAATTTTATTCTGCCTTGTAGAAACGTTCAGCATACAGTCCTAGTCATCTACTCAGCACTGGAATTTAGCAAGTTTCTCATAGGGAAAACTGACTAACTGCCTATGCATTTGCACTCCCTCAAATTTCCAAACTGTTAGTCCATCACCACAGAATCTCTACAAAGGTTTACTGATGTCTCATTCTCCCCAGAAGAGGTTCTCAGTGAGCACTATCCTTAGCTTATTCACAGAATTGGCAAATCCTCCTAGATGAATACAAAGGTTGGATATAATCAGGTCATCTAGCAAATATTCTATTCTTGAGCTGTAGATCATCTAATTATTCTCGCTTACATGGCTGTTTGATGCTTAAAATACATTTAGGGTATTTTGTGGGATTTTTTTGGTAATGTATCTGACTTTTTCTAGTTATTGCAGCAGAAGCACTGGCTTATAATTACCTACCACATTCTCCTTGTGTAGAGAAGTCTAGGTTGCATTAGTTTTTCAAAGAGGTGGTGATCTTTCACCTGTCTGGGGTCAGGGTTTTAGAAGGCTCACAAGTGCCCTTTTTGTCTTTTTTATGTTTACAATTGTTACCCATTGATTGAGTCAGAAAATAATGACTGCTGATTGTAAATGCATGTTAGTCATAGTGCTTTTATAAATTTCCAAACTGGGGGCTGGAATAAGCATCACCTTTGTTCTTGTTTAAAACACAGATTAAAGGGAGTCAATTCTGGAGATTCTTCTGAATGATTGGGTTGGGGCCTGGGAATCTGTAATTTTAATATACTTCCCAGGCAATTCTGATGCAGTCCATTTACACAAAGCCATTTGGAAACCACTGAAGTAGGCGTGAAGTGATTAAAAAGTAATGTCTGAGTCACTGTTTTTGTGATGGAATACAGGAAATTTTATGGACTGTAAATAGGGGGAAGATCAATTTTCAGTTCCCATTGCCAGTAGGTATAGAAATATACCTGAAAGAAAGTTTAAAACCACTTCCCAACATCATCACAGTACATAAAGTAAAAGTAATAGAAAGAACATAAGGGCCAGGACTAAAGGATTCTGATCCTACAGGTAGAGAACTATGTCTCACCTGAGGCCATAATTAGTTATGGAGGCTGAAAGTCATGCCTATTAGTAATTAGAAAATATGAATAACTTTCTGTGATTATTTAATTAAGGTCCAGAAACAAAAAGCAAATGCTTCTGAGTAGACCAGATTTTGTGGAAGAGCAATGTGACTCACACAGAAGAAAGGCCACTCTAGAACCCAAACTACTCTTGTGGCCATACAATACCATTATAAGTGTTTCAGTGAACAGGAAATAGAATACGATGCTGAAACTATAACTACTTTTTGTAAGTAATTATATATTTAGAATCAATTTATAAAAGACCTCATTTCAAAATACAGGTCTGGTTATTTTCAATAAGTCATTTTACTGTCTTCATAGTTTCAAATTCTAGAAAAATCCTTACTTGATGGTGCACTCTATATTGACATCAAGAGTCCAGCACCCAGAAATGGCCGAAGAGGTCAATCAAAGCAACATTTACCACATTCTCTCTAAATGAAGCTTCCTCTACATGTGCCACTCATGAGGTGACACTGAAGATGCCATCACTGTCCAAAGGGCATAGGATGTGAACAAGCACACTGGATGCACTGTGACAATGAGAGGCTGCATGGAGAATACTCTACGTCTTCTAACTGCGGACTTAACATAAATGACTGCCTCTCTGGGGAAGGAGGAGTGAGAAGATTCTTCCCGTATTTTTTTATTGCGTTTTAGGTTTTGGGGTACATGCGAAGAACATGCAAGATTGTTACATAGGTACACACATGGCAGTGTGATTTGCTGCCTTCCTCCCCTTCACCTATATCTGGAATTTCTCTCCATGCTATCTCTCCCCAACTCTCCACCCCCCGCTGTCCCTCCCCTATTTCCCCTCAACAGACCCCAGTGTGTAGTGCTCCCCTCCCTGTGTCCATGTGTTCTCATTGTTCAACACCCACCTATGAATGAGAACATGCAGTGTTTGAATTTCTGTTCTTGTGTCAGTTTGCTGAGAATGATGGTTTCCAGGTTCATCCATGTCCCTATAAAGGACATGAACTCATCGTTTATGATGGCTGCATAATATTCCATGGTGTATATGTGCCACATTTTCCCTGTCCAGTCTATCATCGATGGGTGTTTGGGTTGGTTCCAGGTCTTTGCTATTGTAAACAGTGCTGCAATGAACATTCTTGTGCATGTGTCCTTATAGTAGAATGATTTATAATCCTTTGGATATATATCCAGTAATGAGATTACTGGGTCAAATGGAACTTCTATTTCTAGGTCCTTGAGGAATCTCCACATTGTCTTCCACAATGGTTGAACTAATTTACACTCCCACCAACAGTATTAAAGTGTTCCTATTTCTCCACATCCTCTCCAGCATCTGTTGTCTCCAGATTTTTTAATGATCGCCATTCTAACTGGCGTGAGATGTTATCTCAATGTAGTTTTGATTTGCATTTCTCTAATGACCAGTGATGATGAGTATTTTTTCATATGTTTGTTGGCCTTATGTATGTCTTCTTTTGTAAAGTGTCTGTTCATATCCTTCGGCCAGTTTTGAATGGGCTTCTTTGTGTTTTTCTTTTAAATCTGTTTTGGTTCTTTGTAGATTCTGGGTATCAGCCCTTTGTCAGACGGGTAGATTGCAAAAATTTTTTCCCATTCTGTTGAGTAGGGGAGTAGACATTGGCTCCTATTGCCAGTGCCATTTTTCTCCCTTTACAATTCCCAGTGCCCTGGCATTGTCCCAAGTAGCACAGGACTGCCACAAGCTTACTGTCTTCAGTTTGGTCCTTACTTAAAGTGCTCATGGTTTCTCATTCTCTCTCTTATTTTCTGTTGTCTTTTCACGCTCTTCTACACAATACCAACTGAAATACTTGATCTATACTTTAGGTAGTATATTCCACACTTCACAAATAGGGGACTATACTATGGCTGTGAAGATCTTCATCCAAGGCTGTATAGGATGCTGTTGGGGGAGATATTGAGAGGAAAGCAGGTCGTAATAAATATCCTCAGCTCATATGTTAAAGCAGCAGATTATCTGGGAATCAGCCCTGCTACAAAGCTGTCCTTTAAACTACCCATCCATTCTAGCTAGCTGCAATACATGGATTAAGAAGATACTCTTTTCAAGAAGGCATTTTTGTTGCTGTCAAACAAAAATATTCAGTTTGGAGTGACGTATTCTTACAGCCCATTTATACTATTGATAAATCAATCTCATTGATGATGCTCTGGTGCCTCCTGCTTCATATAGCTAGGAATATCTTAATTTAACATTACAAACTCAGATATCTACAAGCACTGAGTAAACCATGTAATGAGCAAAGCAGAAAGGTGGAAGTAATGAGCAAGAATGGGAAGTGTGGCCAACAGAAAGTAGCCACCCGACTTGAAGAGGCAGCAGCTACATCATTTTGTGGTTTGTCATTATTTTGCATGGTAATCTAGCTGTCTTCTAATTTAAAAAAACAAAAACAAAAACAAAACTGAAAAACTCAGATTTTTATGTCAGATACTCAGAATATGAAATATTTAAAGCTGATTTAAATATAGAAAAACTTCCACCATAGTAATACAAGACAAATAAAAACAAAATAAAATAAAACCCCAAGCTAAGATATCCAGTCCAAATTCAGCCTATAGCTGCACATTTACAGCTGTCCTTCTGTATTAATTCATTTGATTCTTGACCAACCTGGACTTCTTTTTACCAGATAGGGCCTGAGCATGTTCCCTGCCAACAATCTTCTCTGCCTGATACCCATGTTATAGCCCCCGCTCCAAAAGTGTGAATTTGCAGAGCCAAGTTTCTCTTCTTGCTCATTCTCAGAGTTCCAGAATCAGAAAAAAAATATTTTTCAAATTAGAGTTTGACTTTTAAGAAAAACAGGAATTTTCATAATTTGAGATATGGAATGTCAATTTCAAATTTGTTCGATTTTCAGATTTCATATTGGACCTGGCACAGAGTAGAAAGGTTTTAGGTTAGCTTTGGAAGTGTGAGCAAATCCTTGATGAAGAGTCTGACAAACTCAGCTTCTACTGTTGTCTCTGACACTTCTTAGCAGCAAGAACTTGTTAAAGTCCCTTAGATTCACTTGGTTTTCATTTTCTCATAGACAAAATGGAGATACTAATAAAAGATTATTATATGGATTAAAAAGGACAGAATATAAGAAAGTACCAAGAAAATCACTAAGTGCTGTTGAAACATAGGGCATGATTATGATGGATGCTTTTAATATTTAAATCTAAACCTGCCTGAGAATTTCTTTTGCTTTATTGAAATTCCTGTTTTCCTTTTTTATCTCATAAAATGGAATTAAGAAAAGGCCATTGTAAAAAAAGGAAAAAGCTAAATTGCAAAACAGAGTCAGATTTTAATTAAGTATATTGACCTGATACAATATTTTCTTCAATATTTCATTTGTAAAATACTTACTGAATGTGTACTATGGGCCAGACATTGCTTTAAGCTCTGGGGATACAGGGATGAACAATGTAGGCCAAGAGCCTACCTCATGGTGCTTATATTTTTAATTAGGAAGACAGATCATAAATATGTAAACAAACAAATCCACAATTCCATGTAGTTTACATGTTTCAAGGTAAAATCAAGCAGTGTATGGAAATAGAAAGTGACAATAGAGAGAAAGAGGAGCTCTTTTGAGTAGCACAGTCAGGGCAAGCCTCTAGAGCTAGTGATGTTTGAACAGACATGTGACTGGACAGTAGGAATTAACCATGCAGGTCCTTCCAAGAGAAGTGTTTCAGACAGAGGAAGGAACAAGTGCAAATTATCAAAAGCAAGAATAAGCTTGGTATAACCAATGAATAGGAAAGAGAAAAACCTGCTGTTGCTAGAACAAAGTGAGAGAAGAGGAGAAAGAGGTAGAGGATACAACATGAGAGCTGGGAAGGGCTGGATCATGCAGAGTCCTGAGGATCACAGTATGGATTGCAGTCAGACTCTGTTCTGACTATCACTCGGGTTTGAGCTGGAGCAACATTACTTCAGCTGCTAAGCATAAGAGAGTTAGTTTTAGGGAGACAAAAGTGAAAGAAGAGAGAGCAGTCTAGGAGAGACATAATACCAGTCATAACCAGAGTTGTAGTGGTGTAGGCAGCCTGAAGCTATCAGTAAGGATACACTACGTTGTGAAGGTGGCACCAATAAGACTTGCTGATGGGTTATATGTAAGAGTAAGGAAAGGGAGCCATCATGGATGATTACTCCATGTGGGGTCTGAGTTTCCAGGTTAATGCTATTTCTATTTTCATACACTGCTTGATTTAATGTCACCTTTCTCTTTCCTGATATTTTCAACTTGTTACTGTTTTCTTGATCACTCTGGGTAGAGATTTTTTTGTTTTTAGTGATGCTCTCAAATAACCAACTTATAGTTTCATTGGTTTTCCCTAATGCCTTCCTTTCTGTTATTTTTCTTTTGCTCATACCTTTATTATTTCTTTCTTCTACTTACTTTACGTTGAATTTGCTTTTTTTTTTTTTAACTGTGGAAGCTAAGGTTATTCGGTTGAGCATTTCTTCTTTACCTATGTAGTTTTGAAGCTATAAATTTCCCTCTTGGTACTGTTTTATACTCATCTAGCAGATTTTGGTATATTGTGCTTTCTTTTTCACTAAGGGAAAAATGTTTTCTAATTTCCCTATTGATTTCTTTTTTGACTTACAGACTATTCATTTTTTTTTTTTAATATGTGGGCATTTCCCAGAAACTGTTCTGCTATTTGTTTCTAATTTAATTCCAGTTGCCTCCCTGCGGATCTACTGTCTTCTCTCCACTTTAATTTGTGCCGTGAAAGGCTGCCTGCAGAGACTGCAGCAGCGGGCTCAGCTTTGCCTTCACACTTGCTTTTGCTTTCCTTTTGGATTTTCAGTAGGGAGCACCACCAGGAAACTGAAGGGAAAGAGGCTTATGTGGCCAAGGCACCAATGTTTCTAGGATCCTCCTTACAGGACACTACTCCTAAATGCTTACCTTGTGTAAAGATCAGTCAGCATGCTCTACAAAGTTTTCTTTGCTTCTGACTTTTGATACTGTCTTTTAGGACTAGTCAGGGAATCAACCCTGTGACTGATTTCCTGCGATTTCTTCTTGTCTTTTAACACTAGTCAGGGAATCAACCCTACGATTACTAGCCTATGGGTACTAAACTATCTTTTAGGAGTTGTAAATAATCGCTTAATTAAATTTCCTCCTCGTCTTCCAGTTTGAGTATGCCATCTGCTTCCTCTCAGGACCCTGACTAATACAGAAAGTATCATTAAGGGTGGTAAAGCTGTTCTCAGAAAGTTTTTTTTTTTTTTTTTTTTTTTTTTTTTTGAGACGGAGTTTCGCCCTTGTTACCCAGGCTGGAGTGCAATGGCGCGATCTCGGCTCACCGCAACCTCCGCCTCCTGGGCTCAGGCAATTCTCCTGCCTCAGCCTCCTAGAAAGTTTTTAATCTAACTGAAGAAACATATATTCTATAACCAAATGTTAATTATTTTTAATGTATCTGTAAATACCAAATGAATGAAACAGATGTCAACTACAAGGGTTCCAGCATGTGGAAAGGATTCCGAGTCATAAATCTAGTTCTAAGTTCCTGTCTGATTTTGAAACACCTTTTCAGACTAAGAAGAGAAAGCTTTAACCTAAATTGAGAATTAGGTTATAAGAAGACCTCCCATAACTGCTTGGTTTTAACTCCCAACTGCTTGGTTTCAACTCCCTTCAACCAAGCAGTTGAAACATGGAGTATATTTGAATAGGCAGAGACGTAGCATGAAGTCATATGTTAACTGGGATTTGTTCTCTAAATATTTAATGTGTATACCCTGTTTCCTCAAACCTGTGCATTTTTGGAAGGCCAGCAATAGTGCTATGTGGTTTATTCCCTCCATCAGAAGATAGGGGATAAAAGCCAGCCACTTGAACTATAGCTAGGGTAGGATGCTTTGGCTCTGCTTCTAGGAAACGGAATCAAAGAGAAATTACAATTTCAGTTAACACCCAGAGTCAGGTTAAGAGCCTGAGCAGTGACATCAACCTCACGTTCAAGAGAAAGACTAAAGTCAATAGACAGTTGACAAAATATTAAATAAGAGCCCAGAGGATCAATAATAGATGAGGAAATGAAGCACAGGGTGCAATGAATCAAAAGATTTTAAGACATACGTGTGAGAAAAGAAAAACTTTTGAGTACATATTATTACAGAGCACCATCCAGGAATCCTTGAAGTGACACTTTGATAAATCTCAATAGAGTAGCCGAAAGAATGGTTACAGGAATGCTTCCATAGACAACACGTAAATGTCTACTTAGAGAACATTTATGGGATGAAGTGAATTAATGTGTACACGCTCTTAGATATTGAGACTACAAGAAGTTAAGTTTCAGGCATGATGGGAGAGATACATGTCAGTGATGGACTGTTACCTTGGAAATGCACTGAAATGTGTGGGCCCAAGCAAATGAGTCATGACTTTATTAACCACTGTGAAGTAAAAGTAGACCAGAATATATGAATATTGTGGATAAGCTAATAGTTTTGAAGTTTTTAAAACTTACTTGATTTTTTTTTTTAAAGGATTCCTGACTACCAGAATCGGCACTCAGCTTTTCCTTTTTGCTTCATGAAATTTGACTTTGTCTCAAATTGCACATCCCACTCACTGATACAAAAGCTTGAAGCTGACTGGGTGAGGTGGCTCACACCTGTAATCCTAGCATTTTGGGAGGTCAAGGAGGGCTGATTACTTGAGGTCAGGAGTTCCAAACCAGTCTAAACAACATGATAAAACCCTGTCTCTACTAAAAGTATTAGCTGGGTGTGGTGACCATCACCTGTAATCCTAGCTACTTGAGAGGCTAAGGCAGGAGAATTGCTGGAACAGAGGAGGCAGAGGCTGCAGTGAGCCAAAATTGGACCACTGCACTCCAGCCTGGGCTATAGAGTAAGACTCCATCTCAAAAAAAAAAAAAAAAAAAAAAAAAAATGCTTCAAGTTGACCGGACTCATTCTTCTTGAAACAGAAATGGGCACTACCTGTTGTGATTCATGCATGTTCCTCAGGAACTATAATCTACCTCTTACAGCGTTCAGCCTCTCTCCAAAAAGAAAGACTTCTGGGAACTTGTCATTAATAAAGTCAAACCTGGGAGCCTTGAAATACCACTTTAACAAATACTAATTGATTATACAAATGACACTGACCTAACTTCTATCTACACACATAATGAGCAACTATTTTTTCCCAATTTCACTTTTATAATAATAATTTTTTTCACATTGATCTGCTATGTCACCTTTCAAAATTCCATAGATGTGTTGGTCTTTCCATGAGCTCTCTATTCTGTACCATTTGTCAATTTGTCTGTTCTTGTATTAGTATACCCTGTCTTAATTACTATAGTTTCATCATGAACCCTGATATATAGCAAAATTGGTTTCCTTCATTATTGGTCTTTAGACATGTCTTGTCTAATGTTGACCTTTCATATTTTGATAGAAATTTAAGAATCAGTCCAATTATGAGGCCAGGTGCTGTGGCTCATGCCTTTAACCTAGCACTTTGGGAGAGCAAGGTGAGCAGATCACTTAGGGTCAGGAGTTTGAGCCAGCCTGGCCAACATGGTGAAACCCCTTGTCTACTAAAAATACAAAAATTAGCTGGGCATGGCAGCTAATCCCAGTTACTAGGGAGGCTGAGGCACAAGAATCACTTAAACTCAGGAGGTGGAGGTTTCAATGAGCCAAGATCGGGCCACTGTACTCCAGCCTGGGCAACAGAGTAACAGAGTGAGCCTCTGTTCCAAAATTAAAAAAAAAAAAAAAAAAAAAAAAAAATTCAATTATGACTGTGGAATTGTGTCAAATCTTTAGATAAATCTGGGGTGAATTGACATCTCTATGATAAATCTCTGTCACAAACACAGCCTTCCTTTTAATTGTTCAAGTCTTCTTGACTGTCTCTCAGTTAAATTTTTATAATTTTTTGCTCTCAGGTCTTTTGCATCTTAGTTGGATTTATTTTTAAGTAATTTGGAGTTTTAACTTGCTATGTGAATTATATCTTTATTAAAATATTTACATTTTCTTATGTGTTACTGATGTATAGAAATACAATAGATGATCATGCATGGTTGCTCAAGCCTGTATCCTAGCACTTTGAGAGGCTGAGGTGAGAGGATCACTTCAACCCAGGAGTTTGAGACAAACCAGGGCAACATAGTGAGACTCAGTCCCTCAAAAAAAAAAAAAAAAAAAAAAAAAAATTAGTTGGGCACAGTGATGCATGCCTGTAGCCCCAGCTATTCGGGGGGCTGAAGTGGGAAAATCCCTTGAGCCCAGAAGGTCAAAGCTGCAATGAGTCATGATGGAGTCACTTAATTCCAGCTTGGGTGACAGAGTGAGACCCTGCTCAATTCTCCTATTATTTGTAATTACATTTTAATAATATAACCTGTGATAGTTTCATATGACAATTTTCTTTCATTTTTTTTGTGTGTGTGTTATCTATGTTAATAATTATATCATCTAAAAATAATGATGGTTTTATTTCTTCCTTTCCAAGTCTTATTACTTAATTTTTTATCTTATTTCACTAGCTAAAAAATTGAAATCTCTTTGACAACATGCAAAACAAACAACTTCAGATGCATTGATGATTCAAATATCAAAAGTAAAATTAGCATTTTGATAGGTAATATAGATAATGTATAAGTGGGAAACTTTTTAAAAAATAAGATATCAAAAGTGATAACCATAAAGCAAACAACAGATAAATTTGTGCATATTAAAATTAAAATCCCTGCTAATCAAACAATAGCTTGAAGAAAATGGGAAAAAATACAAACTATAAATAGGAAAGAGTAGATTAGCAACACATAAAATGATAAAGTATACTCATTGTCTCTTTAAAGAATAAAGAGCTTCTACAATATAATATTAAATTGAGAAAATTGTCATTTCACAGAAGACAAAATATTTATCACCAATAATCACACTTAGAAATATTAAACTACATTTGTGATGAGGAAAAAATAATATAAAAAATGAAAAATAATACTGTAATAATAAGTAATCTAGAGATGATTTAAATTACTGTAGATGGGAGGACTGCATAGGTTATATTGCAAATATGACACCAATTTGTGTAAGGGGCTTGAGCATCCATGGATTTTGGTATTTTCAGGGAATCTTGAAACTAATCAATCCCCCATAAATATCAATGGAAATGAGTACTATCTTGGAAAGTTGAATAGTTATGTATCTTACAACCCAGCAATTCAAATTTTTGGTATATGCCCGAGAGAAATAATTGCATGGGATCACCAGAAGACAATGGACAACAACTTTCACATTACCACTGTTCACTGAAAACCTAGAAATAAATTTAAGAGCATGAATAATTAAAGTTTGGTCTATTCAAACAACGGAATTTTGTAGGACAGTGAGCCGAATTGACCTCATGTATTCACTGTAACATAGATGAAAAAAATCAAATCATAGTGAGCTATGTATAGCAAAATATTATTTTCCAAAAATCAAAAGTAAAAGTAAATAACATGGTTTAAGCATACATATACAGCTCTAAGACTTCATATTTAAGGGAACACATAACACAAAATTTGGGATTGTATTTATTTTAGAGTGAAAAGGAAATGGGAACAGTATGGGAGAAGCATATAAATAGATAAACATTATTGTTAGAGTTCCAATTATTTGATTGCATGGTACATTTTTGAGTGTTTATTATATTATCAAAATTAATAAACTAAGTAAATTAACATCATATATGAATCATTAATGATAGGATATCAGGAACTGAGGCTAATGTTTAATTCTGTACACCTGAGATTCTTTAAATATTATATGTAACAAGGACACATATGAGCTGGAATTTATCCCTATGCAGGACCTCTCAGGAAGTAGAGGGGAAAGAGGAAGAGAAAAGACAAGTACTTTAGAGAGAAATGCTCTGGAAATGCACTGATACCAGGAAAAATGCACTTTTCAAGCAATGAGGGATGTGACTTCCTTAGTCACTATTGGGGTTAGATTAGCCAATATTATCTATTTCCTATTCAGAGGCACGAACAATTTGTTAATATGAACCTTAGCTTTTTATCTATTCCAACGATTCAAAAGATTCTCCGATATTTCTTTTTGTTTATTTTTTTGAGACAGAGTCTCGCTGTGTCGCCCATCCTGTAGTGTAGCGGTGGCATCTTGGCTCACTGTGATCTCTGCCTCCCAGGCTTAAGTGATCCTCCTGTGCCTGTCTCCCAAATAGCTGGGATTACAGGTGCCCACCACCGTGACAGCTAACTTTTGCGTTTTTAGTAGGGATGGGGTTTCACCATGTTGGCCAGACTAGTCTCCAACTCCTGACCTCAGGTGATCTGCCCACCTCGGGCTTCCAAAGTGCTGAGATTATAGGCAAGAGACACCATGCCCATCCTCTGATATTTCTTTCTAGCTGTTTGAATGATGTGACCTTTTCTTTTAACCCCGCTGTTATGGTACTCAGCTTCTCCCCTTCCCAACCCATCCCTGGGGTTTTGGTCTTGTGGAGATAATTAACGGAGGAATGCGACAGTGTTGCCTGTGGATTCCCTAGTTAATGTTATCTATCAGTAAGACTGTACTTCACATTGTTTCCTAGTTGTAGGAATGTGTAATGCCACCTTTCTCTCCCAGAACCTTAAAGCACTTGTCAAAGGCAGGGACCAGGACAGGGTATAGCACAGGGAATCAAGAGGTGTCTGAGGTAAAAAGGGCATTAGAAAACGTGTAGATGAGAAAATTAAAGCAGAGACAGATAAAAAAATGAATGACTAAAAGCACTCAGTTGATTAACTGAGTAATTCAAGGGACGTTTGTCATGGCTGGTAGCAGAGCTGAACCAGAACCTGAGACAGGAGAATAGGGTCTGGAAGCAGGGAACCTAAGGCTGATTCACTCTGACTGCTTAGAAGTAAATCAAAAGGAAAACCCAAACTTCCCACACCTAAGTAACAAAAGGACCAGAGGCTACTCCCTCTGGAAACCCCACTCTTTTGTCTTTGTGGCAGATGGAAAATTGAAATTATCTCTGATTGGTTGCTTTCTGCAACCAATCAGATGCTTGCATAGGGTGTAACCTTTGTAACTTCAGCTTCTGATTGGTTGCTTTCCACAACCAATCAGATTGACTGTGGGCCACTAATTCATTACATAGGGTGTATACCAAATAACCAGTGGGAAACCTCTAGAGGGTATTTAAACCTCAGAAAATTCTGTAAAGGAGCCCCTATACTCAACCTGCTCCCATCCTGTGGAGTGTACTTTCATTTTCAATGAATCTCTGCTTTTGTGACTTCATTCTTTTTTTGCTTTGTGTGTTTTGCACAATTATTTGTTCAAGACACCAAGAACCTGGACACCCTCCACCAGTAACAAACCTATTCCCCTTGGCTCTGAACTGAGGCACTTCCTGTTTCACCAGGCAACTCTTTAACCATGCCTTGTGGCCAGAGAGGAAACCATTTTTATTTTCCAGTTCCATTTGTATCTAGAAGTTTCTAAGGTATACTCTGATAATACCTGAGATTCCACTCCACAGGAGAGCTATCATGTTACTTCTTTTAGGAAGTCTCTTCCTAAAAGAAAGTTATCTCAGTTCTTGTTGCCGAGGGACCCGAGAAGGGTTATCACCAGCCGCCATGCACAGGGTTGCAAGGAGTTCTCTGAGCTACCTGAACCGCTTTGGGCGGTGGGAGGAGGAGGCTATGACAGGTGGCAGCTGGGGGTGGTAGACAATAAACAAAACATATTTGTGGAATAGTGTAGACAGAACGTGGGAGCCCTGTAAGACACTCAGTGCATCTATTTGTCTGCCTTTAGACTAAGACTCACAGAATGAACTGATGACCTCGTATATTTCATTTTATTATAGAGTCGCTTGAACTTGTTTTATTTGAACTGTGTCTTCCTTGCAGCTTGCCTTTTAATTAAACTCTTAATATATCTATTTAAGACTTCTCCAGACTGATTAATCAAGTGCCACCAGGAAACTGAAATTCCATCATAAAACAGTTACTAATGTGTGAGGGGGGATTATTAAATTGCTATTTTATTACTGAAATTGACAAAGATCAGTGATGAAGAGTGAGCATACTGGAGTCGCATGGCAACATGCTCATCTAATTAATGAAGTGACAGTTTTATGCTGTGAAGTAGCAAAAGGACTTGACAAGACTCATGGCTTTTCTCATTGACTCTAACAGCTGGAATGATGTTTCTTAACATTCGCACAAGGTTTGGCAGTAATATATTACTCTTGTCACACTTAAAGAAGGAGGGAGGGGCAGTTAAATTCTCTTCCACTGTCCACGAATGAATCCCAATAGGAAGACATTGCTGAGAGCTGAGTATTCCCCTGGCCCCACCTTATCTAACTACCATCATCCACGCCTCCACCATACATGCTACAATCAGATACCTCTATTGTGAAGCAGCTTCCTTTTTTTTTTTTTTTTTGGTACCTTTGTTGGGCAAAGATGAAGAAACCAATAGGGACTGACTTTAATTTTCCCAGGAAGAAAAGGAAATAAAAGCTTAAGACATTGACACACAATTTGTTAATGATTCTGAATTTATAAACCAATGGGACCTAAAACAGAAAACAGGACTCATTCTGAATTAATCAGACATTTATAATATTGATGGATGTTTTCTGTGACAATGGTAAAACTGTCTTTATCAGGAGAAAAGGTAGGTGACTTAATCCGACTTTTTCAGTTGATTTTTTTTTTTTTTTTTTTTTTTTAGTATCTGTTGCCTGGCTACTTGTGTTGTTTCGCCAAATATTTGGGCCTCTGTGTGTTTTGATTCTGCTCAGATGGGTGAAGGGGATCAGATGGATTTGAGAACTGTATCTCTCTTGAGTCTACAAGAGTCCTCGGGAGATCAGATGAAAACAGCCTGCTCATTTCTGGGAATACAAAGTTCCAGAAAAACAGGATACATAGTACTAATAAAGGCAGTCTTGCTTCTGATATTTCAACTGTTCACTTCTTTCATTATTTCCCCTCTAAATTTCCCCTGTTAAATTAAAGAGGGAGAAAAGAGCTGCTTTTCTCTTACTTAGTTGATACTGATAGGTCCAGCCTCAGGTCTAAATCAGATCTAACCCAAGGTTATGTTTGTGGAGCTTGGTTCTGCAAACTCACACTTTTGAAGGTAAATGATTACAAATTTAAATTTCAGCTCCCTATGGGGATGCTTGGCTGAGAAGGATTTCTGGACTTGGCACAGCTCAGTAGTAATTATCCAGACTTGAACACAGTTTTTGTTTCAAGGGAAAAGGCATTTGGCAGCAGCTTTTCAGACTCTAAAGGGCCGCATGATTTTTTTTTTCTCAGAGAAGCCAAAACCTCTAATTTCCAGAAGTAAAATGTTAATGCTCCTCTCTCACCCATACCCTGGTCCCCACCAGCTTTGAGGAACAGGTATGGCTTTTTCTGGAACACTCTCATCACAGGCAACTACAGAGCTCACAACCCGGCAGGATTACTTTCAGTGCCAGTGGACCATTTAGCCCCGTCCTTGTCTGATGGCTTTCAAATCTCCACAGCCAAACATGTGTTTCACTTGAAGGGATAAACCAGAGTTACTCAAGCAAATGATACCTATGCTTTTCTTTACAATCCACTCAAAAGATGAATTTCTTTTTCTCTTTGAGGCGAGGAGAGGAGAAACCAACAGAACATTTTTAAGCATCTAATCGGTGCTTGGTGTCATGTTATTGAATGTAGAGAGAGCCTAATCCCAAAGGTATAGCTCTTGACCATTAAAGATCTGAGATCTTTTTAGGTAGTAATCAAAATCAGCAAAGTTTGATCTTAAGGCCCTACACGAGCAAGTAAAAACTAATATGTGTGTGTGTGTATGAGAGAGAGAATATGTGGTACATTCATTCATTTATTCATTCAACAAACACTGGTTTAGTATCTCAGAATGCAAAGATGACTAATTGTTCCCATCCTTAAGGAGCATACAGATGATGGAGAACACATTGGATGAATTGACCATTTATTCATTCAGAAAATATTTGGGTACCTCTTATAAGCCAGGCCCTCTGCTATATGATGTGAACATAATGCTAAGAAGCTAGATACAGCTAGGTGTAGTGTCTATGTCTGTAATCCCAGCTACTCTGGAAGGCTAAAGTAGGGGGATTGCTTGAGGCCAGTAGTTCAGGACCAATCTGGTGATACCCCACCTGTAAAAAAATAAAAATAAAAAAGAAACTAGATATAATCCTTGGATAAGTCTGGATTTTTATCCTGAAGATAATGAGAAGGCACTGGATTCTCAATTACGGGAACATTTCTTGAAGGAAATGGTACTCAAGTTAGGCCTTGACTGATGAATAGGATTCAGGCTGGCAGAGAAAGAGGATTGGAATGGAAGAGGAAGAGAAGCAAGTGTTCAGTGCTATGAGGTACAAGAGAGCTCAGCACTTATAGCACCTAATTGTCCTCATGGGGTTTTTAGCTCTTGTTTGTCTTAGAGCAATCTTAGAAGACCATCATCTTAACTGATGATTCCAGAAGGGTTTTAGGGTTAGAGCTGCTAAGATGTGTGACTGAGATCAATCCCAGTACATTTCCTTCCTTAAATTGTTTTATAATCAAATCAGTTTCTATCCTGGAGCAGCAGGTCTCTGGTTATTATTTATATATATGTAAGAAGTAGGGATGATCCATTTCCTCACTATTACAATAATGATGGTTCATATTTGCCTACAAAATCTTAGATGCTTCTGGCTGTTACAGTGAGCTTGTCTTTTTGACAGTTCTGTCTAGCACAGGATATAGACATGATAACTATTTTCTAAACTCTATTTTCTAAACTCAAAATCATTCAGATGGTTTGACATATCTAGTAGTATCATGGGAACAACCACAGGATTGCCTGCTTGACACCAAGGTGTGTGGTCAGATCAGGCTTCCGATAACTAAGAAAGCATGGCTATTTCAAAAGGGCAACACTGCATGGGGTAGACATGTACTCAGGCCCCAGCTAAGGAAGGAACTGAGAGGAAGCTGCTCTTTGACTCAGTATTTCAAAACCATTGTCAGCAACAGAAGCTGTCTCCTTATAATTTAATCCAACTGTAGGTCAGTTCTGAAAGAACATTTTTAAAAATCATAATTTTTTGTGTGTTTCAGAAATAAAAAATATTCTTTCATATTTCTAAAGAATATATGGTTCTTAAGTAACTTATAAAGATGTGCGTGTGGGTGTCTGTGTGTGTGTGTGTGTGCGTGTGTGTTTTCTGCTTCCCACATGCCTCTGCTTTCTCTGAATGTCCGTTTCTTGTTTGACTTGGTCTCTATCTTTCCTGATAATGGTGATCCTCAAATGTTCTGAGATCACAGATGTGAATTAACGGCATGGGCTTGGAATGAGTGTCTGAAAGTCACACTTCACATTGTACAACTTTCAATTAATCCTGTTTTTGCTTCACTTCCCACCATGGCCAGTGGAGGTATCTGAGACCTCCAGCTCCTGAGCTTGCCTTATTCTCTGCATGGGTCAGCTTGCTGCTCATTACTCTTTTTCTCTGCAGCCACTCAAGGTCTGACCTTCCCTGCTGTGTCCAGGAAGTTATCACTCAGACATTGTTTTCCATCTTTTAGAATAGCATTGACCTCTCTTTTCTGGTGCTGTTTCTCTCCCACAGTCTTTTGTCTTTGTGGGATGATGACTTAGTGGATGCCAGAGGGAAGAAGATATAAACACGTGTGCAATTTAATTTACTCAAGGAGAAGGGTATTCTTTTAAAAAAATAATAAAAATAACAATCTTCATTTAAAATCATTAATGTAATTTGTACAGAAAGGTACTCTGAGGCTGGCATTCAATATTTTGACCTATCAAACCTAGAAATAGGGAAAATGTGATTATTTGAAAAGTGCTAGAGATTTGCTCTCTGTGGTTCAAAAGGTGTAATGGGAAGTTTATCTTTAAGATGGGTTCTTTTTTCTGGAATAGGATCATTTTCGTTGGGTTTCTTCATCATGAAGTGTTTTATTTCATTGTATTTAAAGTAACTGTAAATGTTTTTGAGGCAAACCAAATGCAAATGCTTTTGTTCATTCATTCATTCATTCACTCACAATTCGGCTGTTCATTCTTTCATCTGCTCACTTATTTATACGACAAATATTTATTGAACCCCTATTTTATGCTCGGCCCTATTCTAAGCTCTGCATACAAAACAGAAAAGAAGGCACATGAGATTACTGTCCATGTGTTAGTTGCAGGTTATTGACATTGTAAAAGTTGTGTTAAGAGGTTGGAGGATTGGTTTAACTCCAAAGCAGCCATTCTCCAAGTTTGGTATCCTGACTAGCAGTGTCTGCAACATCTAGAAATTTGATAGAAATGCAAATTCTCTGGCCCTGCCCCAGATATATTGAATCAAAAACTGTGAAGTTGGGCACAACAGTCTGCTTTAAAAAGCCTTTAAGGTGATTTCAATATACTCTATAGTTTAAAAAACACTGTTCAAAAAAAAAAAAAAAGATAAAAGAGAAATGCCTTAAAATAAAAAAGTAAATACACTGACTTCTGTATGTGAACTGGAAAATAAGCAATCTACTGAAAGAAGAGTAGCAGTGGGAATAAAGGGTGCTGAAATGATGGAATTTCTAGAGGTCCATTTCTTTTAAAATGTAGTCTGTCTTATGTTAGGACTTCATGTTCTGAAACCAAGGACATGCTACTATGTGTCTTATTGAGGATTGTCTGTGATTTTTTTAACTTATTTTATGTACTTTTAAATCCATTTGCTGGTGGGATATGAGAATAAGACCCTTATATTACGGCATTTATGTTGAAACTATTGCCTGCATGCTGACAGCACCAACAAATCAGCTATGAATTGGCCCTCATCAGGATTAGCTCCTCCAATGTCAGTGCTCTTGATACCCTTCCCAATGCCATACCCAGGGCCAGTACTGCTCTCAATGTCACATTGATATTTTATTGAAATTCATCTTGCAGCTTTTACTTTTTCTGGGATGTGGATGTCAGTTAAGGAGAGCTGGACTGGGTACATTAAAGGAGAGCTGTACTGGGTACATTATTAGTGATAACCTACTATTTTCAGATTTACCTAATCCTTTCAATAATGATTTAATATGTATACCAATTGATTTCCTCATACCTCAATCTCTCTTCCTTTTGGGAACATTATTTTCCACAAGACTTTCTCTGCACACCTGTAAGCAGATATCTTGGAAACTTGTCCTCAGTTCTTCATTTATGTCCACGTATGTCGTTATGCTTAGAGTGAAGCTGTCATCCTGACACACACATCATTCATTTGAATTTGTTAATGAAGGGCAATAACAGCAACAGCAGCAAATGCTTTTCATTTCTTTTATACCTTGAGGGGTATTATGGTGCAATGGAAAGAGAAGTAGATTTAGTGTCAGAGGTGAAACTAAAGGCTCTTGTTTCCAGGAAAACCACATGTCAGAGGAAAAAGCTTTCCTCTCTTATTGCCTTATTCGCAAAACTTTAGGATCATATGATTTCTGAAGACCTTCCATTTCTAATGTCTGATGATTCCATATTATACAAAGATCACAATTTGTACCTAACATTATTCTTGGAATTTCAGCCATGAATATCATATCTATTTGGGAATCGGAAGTATGAGTGGGTTTGGAGTATTGGCAGGACACTGGAAGAGGGGAATTTAAGGTCAGTTCCTTACCTCCCAATTCCTAGGTTTTATAGAAATCTTTTGCTTGAAGAAATAACCCATGTGGGAAGCCTATTTCTCACTATTAAGTTTATTGTTATGTGATTAAGTTCGCATTGCTATATTGCTGTTCTATGGTGAATGCAAATGCATCTTCAGTCATTAAGGTTTTTCCAGTCAGTACAACTCTTTTATTACTATTCTTCCATTCTTCAGATGCAGATAATTTCTCAGAGCATATGGCTATAAAAACTGTCTTGGAAATATTCATTATATGTATACTAGTCTTGTGTCACATATTATGCTGGAGGTCCTATCATAAAATCTGAGTCTTGCTTACTTGCGAGGAGGGACCCTGTGTTTAACACAGTGCCACATGTATACTAAGTAGTTATTGCATAAATTAAACTTTTTCTTTATTAATAAAAGGGGGATCATCATTTGGGTAGTGGTTTGTAGGCTGTTATCAGTCCATGAACTTCTTGTTACAAACCCAAAATGAGAGATGTACAAAAATTGAGAATGAGTGTTAGAAACTGTTATAGAAATTGGATATTGTTGCAGCATCAAAATATGTCTTCAATAGATTTATCTCACTGAATAGTGTATACAATAAATTTTTCATACAGCGTTGACCTTGTATTCTAAATTAATCAAAGTTTCTAAATTAATCTATCATTTCTTGTATCATTTTAGTAGATTTATTGGGATTCTAAGTACTCAATTGGGTCCTTGGCAAAGAATGTTTTATTTCTTCATTGCTAATCTGTGTGGGGTTTTTGTTTCTTTTTTTATAGTTTAAGACCTTTAGGATAACGTTGGATAGAAGTGATAAGAAGGGTATTTGTGTTTCAGTCACAATCTAGAGAGAACACAGTCAATCTTTCATCATTAATTATGATATTATCCATAAATTTTATAATAGATATCATTTATCAAATGAGGATGTTCCCTTCTATTTCAAGTTGGCTAATAAGTATTATTACAAATGTGTGCTAAATTTTGTCAAATTTTCTGTAATCAATAAGTTGTTTTATTTTGATTGTCAACATAGTGAATGCCATGGATTGATTTGCAAATGTTAAACCAATTTTGCGTGATCCCAAATAGTTAAGATGCATATATTGCTGGGTTTGATTTGCTAAATGTATGTTAGGGATTTTTGCATTTATGTTCATAAGGGATATTAGTCTGTGGTTTCTTTTATTGCAATATATTTGTCTGGTTTTGAATTCAAGGTAATAGTAGCCTCATAAGTTGAGAGATGGAATTCATCTTCTATGCTCTGGAAGAGTTTTTTGTGTAATGGATATTATTTCTTCCTTAAATGTTGAAACTACTGGAGTCTGAATATTTTTCTGTGGAATTCTAAAAACTATGATTTAAATTTTACAAATTAAATATAGGACTATTTATTTCTTCCGTAGTGAACTTTAGTAGTTTGTGTCTTTGAACAGCATTTTTACTCATCAATGATGGCTACTTCTTTTCATAAAGTTATTCATAATGGTCCCTTATGAGATTTCTAATATTTGTAAGATCTACAGTGATGGCCTTTTTTACATTTCCGACTGATAATTTGTATTCTCGATTTTCTTGATCAGTCTGGCTAGAGCATGTTCAATTTTGCTTATCTTTTCTTTGAAACAGCATGGAGTTTAATTGATATTCTCTATTGTTTTTGTATTTTCTATTTTATTGATTTCTGCTATTACCATTTTAATTTTTTTTATGGTACTTTAGGTTCTGGGGTACATGTGCAGATCATACAGGGTTGTTGCATAGGTACATACATAACCAGGTGGTTTGCTGCCTCCATTCCCCCTTCATCTATATCCAGCATTTCTCCCCACTTTATCCCTCCCCACCCTCTTCACCTTCCCCACCCCCTGCTGTCCCTCCCCTAAACACCCTCCACAACTGACCCTAGTGTGTGATACTCCTCTCCCTGAGTCCATTGTTCTCATTGTTCAACACTCACCTATGAGTGAGGGACTCTCTTTGTTGCCAATGCTGGAGTGCAGTGGCATGATCATAGCTCATTGTAACTTCAAACTCCTGGGCTCAAGCAATCCTCCGGTCTCAGACTCCCAAGTAGCTGGGACTATGGGTGTATGCCACTAAGCCCAGAAATTTTTAAAAAATGTTTTGTAGAGATGGGATCTTGCTTTGTTGCTCAGGCTGGTGTCTAACTCTGGGGCTGAAGTGATCCTCCTGCCTCAGCCTCCCAAAATTCTGGGATTGTAGGTGTGAGCCACTGCATCCAATCAATTTCTGGAATTAGATTTATTATTTCCTTCCTCCACTATTGTTTCATTTGCTATGCCTCTTTTTATCCTAGTGGTTGTTTTAATGTTCTCAGTGTATGTTTTTAACTTATCACAACCTATTTTCAAATAAAATTATGCCACTTCAAGTATAACTGACAAATTTAAAACATATGCTGTGACTATATTTTAAAATACATATGTTATAAAGCACATGCTATATTGCTATTATTTTTATTTAAACTTTTAGTTACTTTTTAAAGAGATTGAAAAGTTTAGTAAAATTTTCTATACTTACCCAAATTTTGTTTTGTATTTATTTGGTCATCATGCAATCTGCATTAGACTTACCCACATTTTGAATGCTTTATTTTTTTAAGTAGATCAACACTTATATTTTTTATTATTTTCCTTTTGTGTTGGGAAATTTCTTTATCATTTCTTATGGTATAGGTCTGTCATAGATACATTTTCTCTCCACTTTTGTTTGTCTGATAAGTCTTATTTTCATTTTTGAAAGCTACTTCTGCTGAATATAGAATTCTGAGTAGACCATTTTTTTCCTTCAGCATTTAAAGATGTTACTGTATTTTCTTCTAGGTTGCATAGTTTCTCATTAGATGTCAAGTTCATTTTTTCTGTTTGCTTCTTTGTACTTAATATTTCTCCTTTTCTGAATGTTTTAAAGATTTTCTATTTATCATAGTTTTTCAGCAATTTAGTAACGATGTGTTTGATCATAATCTTATTTTGTCATTCTGTTTGGAATTTATTGATCGGGATTCTTGGTTCATTTCATTCTAAGTATTCATCAAATTTGAACAAAAATGAACATTATGTTATCAGTTTTATCCATTATTCTTTTTCCTGCTGAGATTCTTAATACAAGTTTCTTAGGTCACTCAATATTGTTCCACGTGTCAATGATATGTACCTTTTGTTCTTTCATTTTATTATTTTCCCCTGTATTTTATTTTGGGTCATTTCTATTTCTTAATTCAAATTCACCTTTTTTTTCTTCCTCGGAATACCACCTGTTGTAATTCCACCGAAGGTATGTCTTTTTATTTTTGGTATTTCATTTGTAATCTGTCAGTGTTTCACTTGGGTTACTTGGATACATTCCATTTCTTTCCACATCATATTTATGTTTTCCTCTACCTTATTGATCATATGGAATATATTCCTGATAGTTGCTTTGATATCTGTATTAGTTTGTTCTCACACTGCTTATAAAGACATACCCAAGATTGGGTAATTTATAAAGAAAGAGAAGTTCAATGGACTCAGAGTTCCACATGGCTGAGAGGCCTCACAATCATGATGGAACAAAGGCACATCTTACATGGTGGCAGGCAAGAGAGCATGTGCAAGAGAACTGCCCTTTATAAAACCATAAGATCTTATGAGACTTATTTACGATCATTAGAGCAGCAGGAGAAAACTGCCACCATGATTCAGTTACCTTCCTTGAGTCCCTTCCATGACACATGAGGATTATGAGATGTACAATTCAAGTGAGATTTCAGTAAGAGCACAGTCCAACCATACCATTCTGTTCCAGCCCCTCCCAAATCTCATACCTCCATATTTCAAAACCAATCATGCCTTCCCAACATTCCCCCAAAGTATGAATTTATTGTAGCATTAACTAAAAAGTTCATAGTCCAGCTGAGTGTGGTGGCTCACATCTGTTATCCTAGCACTTTGGGAGACTGAGTCAGGTAGATTACTTGAGGTCAGGAGTTTGAGACCAACCTGGCCAACATGGTAACCCTTGTCTCTACTGAAAATACAAAAATTAGCTGGGCAAGGTGGCTCATGTCTATTGTCCCAACTATTCAGGAGGCTGAGGCACAAGAATTGGTTGAACACAGGAGGCAGAGGTTTCAGTAAGCTGAGATTGCACCACCACTGCACTCCAGTCTGGGTGACAGAGTGAGACTGTCTCAAAAAATAAAATAAAACGTTCACAGTCCAAAGCCTAATCTAAGACAAGGCAAGTCTCTTCTGCCTGTTAGCCTATAAAGTCAAAAGCAAGTCAGTTACTTCCTAGATACAATGGGGGTACAGACATTGGGTAAATACCCTGATTCCAAATGGGAGAAATTGGCCAAAATGAAGGGGCTACAGGCCCAATGCAAGTCCCAAATCCAGCAGAGCAGTCAAATATTAAAGATCCAAAATCACCTCGTTTGACTCTATGTCTCACATCTAGGGCACATGGATGGAAGAGGTGGGTTTCTATGGTTTTGGGCAGCTCCACCTCTGGCTGCTTTCATGGGCTGGTGTTGAATGTCTGCAGCTTTTCCTGGTGCACGGTGCAAGCTGTTGGTGGATCTACCATCCTGGGGTCTGGAGGATGGTAGCCCTCTTCTCACTGCTTCAGTGCCCCAGTAGGGACTCCAGGTGGTGGCTCCCACCCCACATTTCCCTTCTGTACTGACCTAGCAGAGGTTATCTGTGAGGGCTCTGCTCACTGCCACCTCCACCTCCTGAGTTCAAGCGATTATCCTGTCTCAGCCTCCTGAGTAGCTGGGAAGCTGAGATTACAGATGCCTGCCACCATACACAGTGATTTTTTTTTTTTTTTTTTTTCTAGCAAGGATGGGGTTTCACCATGTTGGCCATGGTTGTCTCGAACTCCTGACCTCAGATGATCCGCCTACCTCAGCCTCCCAAAGTGTTGGGATTACAGGTATGAGCCACTGCACCCAACCTGGCCTATTTTTTTTCAGTGGTTCTTTCTCCAGTCCTTGGTAGTTTACTGTCATGATGTGTAGATCAATAATCAGCCCACGTCATGAAGGCTACTCTCTACTGGCATCTGGAATTCTTTCTCATTGTGAATTCCCTTTTCCTGGCACTCTACTCCCATGCGTTCTGACCTTACTGACCTCCCTTTCTTCGAATATTTGTCTCCTCTGCAGAGACTCATGGAGATATCTATGCTGTGTTTGAAGTTTTTAAGCCTAAAAACTGTTACTAGGCATGCATTGGGTCAATTATAGAACTTACCTGTCTTTATTTTACCGTTTTCAGAGGTCAAGCTCTTTGCTGCCTCTTTCCCAATGCCTGAAAACCACAAAATATATTTCATATTTTTTCGGTTTTCTAGTTGTTTAAGGTCAAAGGGTAAATATGGGGTACCTGTGATCCCATTATGGCCTGAAGAGGAATTTCTGAATAGAGTATAGACCATAAATGATTTGTTTGAGATGATTGGGAAAATAAAACAATGACAACATCAAAAATAACTAAACTTTCACTATAGAACAATATCGTTCAATGGAACTTTCTGAACATGTAAGTCTTCTATATCTGTACTATGCTCTACAATAGCCAATAGCAGATGTGGCTTTTTTTTTTTTAATCCAGGATGGCACCTCTTCCAGGATGTTAAGAGACCTGGCACTTTTCCAAAATTGAAGGCAAGGGGGTAGCTGCTTGTTAAACTTGCATGTCTCAGTTACCTGCTGACCAAAGTGATCATCCACAGTCACATTCAATTTGGGACGCCCTAACACTGTAGCACAGACACTGAAAGACCAACCAGTATGTCAGGAACCCTTCCTGGAAGCCCTAATACCGTAGATAAAACACTGGGAGACCAGTATATCAGAAACCCTTCCTTGTGTGCAATATTCATATTAAATAATGGTCTCGGCCAGGCACAGTGGCTCATGCCTGCAATCTTAGCACTTTGAGAGGTGGAGGCAGGTGGATCACGAGGTCAGGAGATTGAGACCATCCTGGCTAACATGGTGAAAACCCGTCTCTACTAACAACACAAAAAATTAGCCAGGCGTGGTGGCATGCACCGGTAGTCCCCAGTTGCTTAAGAGGCTGAGGCAGAAGAATTGTTTGAACCCAGAAGGCGAAGGTTGCAGTGAGCCGAGTTCATGCCACTGCACTCCAGCCTGGGGGACAGAGAGAGACTGTCTCAAAAAAAGAAAAAAAATGGTCTCTGGATGTGAAAAATTTGTAAGGATCTTCCCAGTAAGTTGTAGATGTCTGCAATGACTTCAGGCTAAATCAGAGTCAAGGGATTCATTCTTCCCTTGGCGTCCTATTACATATGAGTGTCTATATGGAAGTTTTATTTTCCAGGTTATCATTTCACCTTTTATTAAAATGTGCCTTCATGATAGACCTATTTTATAGGCCAGATCCTTAAAGACATGGGAGATAAATTGTATTTTCTGTCATTTGCGTATACAGTGCAGCATATATAATTCACTAAAAGATACACAAGGACACAAACTTCTATTAGTCACTGTCAGGATATATTACAGCTTTGCTTGCTTGTATCTAGTCCACCATAAGTTTTAATCAGAAACATGATGTAGTTGTGCTTTTCTTTGGAAAATGCTCACCTTTGACATATAATAACATAATAAGCTGTGCGGTAGATGGCAGTTCAGTTACTATATCATTAGAGAACAGCAGAGACTCCAGTTGGTCACAAGGGTAATGGAAGTAGAATAAAATACAAGAGAAACGTGTGAAGAACATGAAGCGTTCTGAGACAAGGAACACTGAGAAAGTAGGCAAGAACCCGACTGGTGCTGGGTAGAGGACTGTAGTTGGGAGGTGGTAAGGGAAGGCTTTCGTGAGTCCCATAGGAGGCTCAGTAGCAAAATGCCCAGAGGATAGGCTCAGACATTCGGTCAATTCCTGGCTCTCACTCCGGGCTTTAGATGATAATAGATCATGTACTTTGGATATGACCTTAGGCTGATATCCAAAGGACAAAGTCAATAGTTCCTACGAGTAACAGTTTTGTTAAAATCAAATGAGTTAAAATTTGTGTCAGTGCAATCTTCTAAATTAAGATTTATGTTCAGATATGACTGGTGTGGAAGTCACGGAGAACCCGGGCAGGGTGTGTATGTGAAGGTAACCCATTGTAATGCAATGGGGAAGCTTAGGAGACAAGCTTGTTTAAGGACAAGATGGAAGTGCTGTACTGGAGAGGTGATTTTAGGACCACACATGGCACGTCAGATCCCACATGGACCTTATTTCTGAGTCTTAGAACATGGGCTATAATCAGCAAAGGAAAGTCTTTAAAGTAGTGTTCAGTACATGAATACTGAGAATATAAGACCTGCTTTGTTGAAGCTATGTGTTGTGTTTGTGGCAAGGAACACAATTTCCCTCCTTTTGATTTTCTACTGGAGCAGGATGTGGTAAGAAAAACGTAACAGCTTGATTAGTGAGGCAGAACCATGCATGGCAGGAAACACCAAAAAGTTATCATACTGTGGTGGCTTCACAGGCAGCAGCATCTCCACTGAGCTTGTGGTCATAAAATATCCTTTTCAATAACTGCAGTAAGAGAAGAGGAAAATCGTAGATGCCACTTAGCTGCTGTAAAGATGTTGATTAGCAGATGTGAAGCATCCCCATGGGATATTCAGAATTGATTCAGGAGGGAGAATTTAGAGGGGATCTGGCTTTCCCATTATGATGAGAGAGTGCACTTATTTTCTCCAGTTTTTAGATCCAGATTAGTGAAGCCTGGAAAACGTGAGGCCATGGAAGGACGTAAAAGCATGGTGCCAGCTACACTGTAAAGACTCAATATTACCGCCTTTCTTCCTGGAGTTAGATGCTTACACGCTGCAGTAACAACAGAAGCAAAGACATTTCTCTTTAATTCCTGCATGGCTGCTTATGCTACCCCCAAGATATCCCTGCAAGGAATTATGAGTGGTTATTTCTGTCTAGAAGTTGCCAAATTGAAACAAATCAGCAAGCTGAGGCAGGCAGGCATACCAGCCCAGTGCAGGATGGAGTTGGGAGTCTGGGGTTTTTATTCTGCTTTTGCCGTTGTCTAAATGTGTGACCTTGAACAAGGTATTTAATCTTTCAGAACTCAATGTTTTATTTTTTTGTAAAAAGGTCTCTAAGGTCCTTTTTCACCCTGACATTTTGTGAGTTCCTCTAAGTTCTCAATTCTCTGATCTGTCCATGGTTCTTCAATAAGTGCCAGAGAGAATGAAGTTTACATCAAAGGCAGTGGTGGTTGCAGAAAGCTTCTCAGAGTAGTTGGGAAATGACTAGGGTGCAGGAGTGCTCAGCAGACACTAAGAAAACTGATTTTACTAAAATTGCATGTTCTTTGGGATTATTAGTAAGATATAAGCCTGAAAAATGTGAGCGGGGGTCCAGGTCATCTGAAGACTCCTCTCTACCTTGATGTTTTTAGGTTAGTCTGTTTGAAACTAGAATCTGAGCTCATCTCAAGAAGTCGGCTTATCACTTTAGGGCAAAGCAAACAAAGATTCTATGCATTTTTCTTTGGTGGATAAGTATATGGTTAGCATTTTTTCAAATTGATAAAAATAATAATTACCATTTATAGAGTGATTGCCTAAAATCATCGTAAGTCCAAAATTTTAATTTTTATAATAGCCTTAGGAAGTAGAAATCATTTACAAAGGACATACCCATAGCTCAGAAGTGGTTAATCACATTACTGATAAGTAATGAAGCCAAGGTTTGATTTCTAATCTCTTTTGACCCCCAATACTGAACTTTAATGTTGACTCCTTTAAGGAATCCATATAACTAACACACTGATATACCACACATTGCAGAATGTGTCAAAGTCTTTGGGCAGTTTAATGGTAAATGAATTAATCAAAAATAATTAAACATTGCAAGCATATTAAACACAAAATAACTAGGGCATGGTTGGATCTCCACATGAATTCTTCCCAATGAAGCACTTTCTGCTGTGACAGAAATAAAATGAAGTCTGTCAGTAATTCGAAGCATATACAGCAATTAATGCTACATTTATATGGTCTTCTTTTTAGAACTGTGTTTTAATTTTTAAAGTGCACTTTTAATATCTGTGCTATAACTGATAATTATTTTGGGAAAGGAGCAGGAGCAAGAAAATTTTCATGGCAGCACAACAATTTTTAACGCAACAGCTGCAAGGCTTAAATCAACCATGTGCCTAGAGCTCTGAAACCTGTCAGAGGAAAGACAGTACATAGTTAGCCCCTCCCACTGCAAGGTCACTGCTTTGAGGCTAGCCAGAGTTGATTGTGGCTTAAGGTCACTTTCATTGGATGGCTCCTTGGTGGCCTCAGTAAATGAGACAGTGGTTGTATTCAATTTCCTCCTGGGCAACAACCCAGGACTAATTCTGAAGACCCTCACTGCAAATAGGAGGAACAACCCTGGCATAGACACTCATCATTGTGCCCCCTCAAGGTCTAGGTCATGCTGATGCTGATTCTGATTACTATTGTTATTATTAGTAGTAGATTCTCTGGGAAGCATCTGACAGAACACAAATTTGGAAAAAAAAAAAAACAAAAAACAAGCACATTAGTTTCAGAGTTTCTGTTGGTCAATATGAAAACAGGGGACAATTGTGAAATTTATTCTTGCTGTTTCACCCATCTCCTACCCACACATCAAGGTCCACTTCAGGCCCCAGCCCCCAACAGCGCTGTTCAGGACCAGTAAGTCCATGATGTCCCATGAATTCCAATTGCCTCTGCTATCTATGTGTCATTTTATGGCTCATGATCACTTCTGACTTCAAATTGTTTTGCACCCTTGTGGATGTTCAAGTGAGAAATAGCAAGCAGGACATTAAAATCTTCCATTGATTCATTGACTCGTGAAACTTGGCTTAATATAAGCCCTAGATGTCCTTATTGGAACAACCATGGTTTGTTTAAGATTTCAAGGAGTCTGTCTCTGAGGCCCTCCTTAGCATACAAAATCTAAAATTACCTACAGCAGCCATACTCCACTGCATTCTTACCTTAGAATAAATAAAGCCTATTTATGCCATATAAGAGGTGAATATTCACTCTCTCAGGTTACTCCCTTAACAGTAACATTATACCTTTGCATTCTTATGTTCATTAAAGAAAGAGGTAGAACATTAGCTAATTACATTATTATTTAAATATTTAGTTCTGCTGGACATATTTCCATTATATCTCTGTTTTAATATTTTATTCCAAATATATATTTGCTTTTTGTTATGACTTTGGTTCTTCTCATATTTCAGCCTTTCTGTCTTACATATGAATGCTTGGGCACATGTAGGGTAGTGAAGTTCTATTTCACATGAATCACAAAACCTCTCCTGCTAAGCCACTTCTCCCACAGGTAACTCTTCAATCTGAGACAATGTGTACTTGTTGGAAAGACCTTCATAGTATATAGCAGGCGTCCCCAAACTTTTTACACAGGGGGCCAGTTCACTGTCCCTCAGACCGTTGGAGGGCTGCCACATACTGTGCTCCTCTCACTGACCACCAATGAAAGAGGTGCCCCTTCCTGAAGTGTGGTGGGGGGCCGGATAAATGGCCTCAGGGGGCTGCATGCTGCCCGCTTGGTATATAGTCTATGAATCCATGGATGAGAGACTTCATTACAGCTATGGAGGAGTTGATGCCGAATAACTCTGTAAACTCTATTCACTTGATTGAATAAATTACTGACCTTGCAGTGGTTCTGTCATCAATTCCCTCCATTATTTACCACTTTGGTTCATAAGACCCTACAAGAATCTGAGGCTATTGATCACATCAACCTCACATGTTCATTGTGGGATCTCAAGACTTCAGATTGAACCACCTGGTCCTGTTGGTCCTCAACAACCATCTGCCTACCAATTACTTTGGTGATTCAAACAGAAGCTCTTAGCTATGTTTATTTTATGTATAATTTCTTTACCTCTTCAGTTTTATTCTTTCTAAATCAAATTGGTTCTGACTTTGTGTACCTACACCAGTCATAGGATTTTTCTCTCCCAAAGATATTCAAACTCTAATATTTTTTGGAAACAGATGGCTATGTAAGTATCCAGAAACTGAGAAAATGTTCTCTAATCTTGAGTCTATCATGATGGTCTCTGATATGTATGTTGTTATGATCATGTTATATGATATTATACATGATCTATGCACAATATGAAGACCTGTTACTACTCAAGCTTGAGTGTAGGGGTCTTGGTGTAGTCTGGGTTTTTAACATCTGGCATCAACCTCAATAGACATATTAGGAAGGTCCAAGGTACTATGAGGAAATTGTTTCCTTGTAAACCCCTGCTTCTTTTCCTTCTTTAAGACCAGCCCTTCTGTCTAACTCTCTAGGTATTTCTCTCTCTTTCTTTCTTTTGGGGCAAATTTTGCCAAGTAGTGTAACCATATATCATCCAAAACAGAACACTTTCAAGACTACAAGCAAGCATTAGATATAACTACATTAGGAAAGCAGGTGGTATAAACTAGAATGTATGATTATCCTGTGTGTAGATGTGATATTATGACATAAAAAATACATATATTTGGTCTCTGCCCCTGGTTCCTGGAGCATAGCTCCAAACATCCTTAGAATCTTCCTACTGATAAGATTTGTATGCTAATAAGATGACTGGTGGCTGGTGACACCTAGATAGCTTTAGGATGGGTGTGGTCACAAGAAAGACAAAGGCATAATTAGAAAGTTGAGATTTTCAGCCCTACTCTCCCATGCCTCCAACATCTAGGGAGGAAGGGAAGAGGGGCTGAAGGTTGACTTGATCACCAACGGTCAATAATTTAATCAAGCATGCCTAGGTAATAAAGCCTCCACAAAATCCTTAAAGGACTGGGTTCGGAGAGATTCTAGATTGTTGAACACATGGAGCTTCCTGGAGGCTGTGCATCCAAAGAGGGCATGGAAGCACCACACTCCTCCTTCCAACCCCGTACGTTGCCATGTGCATCTCTTGGTCTGGCTCTTCATCTCGATTCTTTGTAATATCCTTCATAATAAACAAATAAACATAAGTCATGTGTTTCCTTGAGAGTTCTGTAGGCTGTTCTAGAGAATTAACTGAACCCCAGGAGTGGGTAATGGGCAAATGATTTATAGCCAGTTGGTCAGAAGCACACAGCTCACAATTTGTGACTTGTAATTGGCATCTGAAGTGGGGACAGTCTTGTGGGACTGAATGCTGAACCTGTGGGATCTGACGCTACCTCCAGGTAGATAGTGTGAAAATTGAATTGGATTATAGGACACCCAGCTGGCGTCTACTGGAGAACGGATTGCTTGCTATGTATAGAAAACTACCATAGGTCTGGTCACAGATGTGTTCTGTGTTGTATTGTGTGCAAGAGAAAGAAAAAGTTTGATTTCTCCTTTTTCTTTCAGAGTAGATCTTCCTCAATGAGTCTTTTGAAACACAATGTTGATTTCCTTTTCCTGGAGGTGACAGTAGGGAAAAAAGATGCTACCATTGCTTCGCCATCCCACCAACTCATCCTATTGCATCTGTACACACAGTTCAACAGGCAAAACCTTCTCTGGGAATGTTATTCTTCCTGGCGAAGCAGGCATGAACAGAGATGAAGAATGCTAATACCCTCTTGACCATCAAGATCTGCCAAAACCACTTTAGAGGATATTGGAATAAAGTGTCTGAGAACAGATCATCCAAGAAAAAATGGGTATAATTCTAAAATGTTCATGTACCATGCCAAATGGCTGCCATTTCCCTTTGTGGATGTCATAAGTAACTGGAATTAGAGGTTATATTCTGCAGTGAAGCCGCTGCGTAACTACAGAGATACAGCTTATCCAGGATGCTTTCAGATTTCAGCTTTCAGAGGCAGGAGATGCAGACAGCCTCCACTTCCAGAAGCCATTAAAAGAGAGTTGCAGGAACTCATGCTTTTACGAACCCCTCCATCTCAGAAGCATTAATCTGTCTCCAAGGTGAACCTAGGAAGGTGGTAGAAGTGTAGCTATTATTATCGCAATTTGTTTCCTACAAACAGCAGCCTCCAGGTGGAGAACTGTGAGTAGTTAACTTGCTTTTTTCTTCTAGATTATTTCCCCCTGAGTCCACAGGGAGCCACCTCAGACAGGGCAGAGCTGCCCTTTCTTGTCCCATCATGTGGAGAATAGCCCAGGATCTATTGGTTGCTGCAGAACTGAGTCTCTCCCCAATGGACAGTTAGACATTTTGAGAGCAGAGCATGCCAATCCTCAATCAAAAGACACAGAGAAATCCAATTATCCTATAAAGAAAACAGAAAATAAAAGTTATCACCCCCCTCCTCTTCAGAAGTTGACAGAGGAACAATTTCTGATTCATTCGGATGACACTTTTGAGATAAAGACATGGTTCTGTTGCTTTTGTGAATCGTCTTTTTAAAAAATATTTTGGGGCTCTGAAAAAAATATGGCTGTACTTCTGCTTACAATCTGAAAAAAAAATTAGAAAGCCTCCCATAATGCTTAAGAGATTTTAAAAAAATGTTTCTGCTTTTACTCCTCAGGCCTCCAAAAAATCGTATTTTTTTCACACTTCTTCTATCAGAACTTTTTTTTTGGGGGGGGTCTCATTTCTAACTGAGGGAAAAACAGTAAGGCATATTAAAAAAAAAAAAAGTTTACTCCCTGTAATAGAATTTTTCATATTTCAAGAAAAGAATGTTATGTTAAATATGAGCTGAGGGCCTGGACTTTATTTCCCTATCTTGTAACAAGGAGTATGAAAAATATTTATTTGCTCCTGAGAGATGCTGGAGGAACTTAATGAAAGCTGTCAAATACTTTGGAATCCTTTGTTGGAAGAGAATGTATGAAAGTCTGATATGCTTTTCTTTCATGTGAAGTTTTCAGAAACCAGAAGGAAACCCTTCCACACCCCACCCCATTGCAATGTGCTCACAAAGATATCTTTTCAATATCCATGTGTGTTTGATTGTGATATGTATAGTATCTGACTTTTAACAGTTGTAAAAGTGAAAACATAAAGAAACTGGACACACTTTGATGGCTATCGCCTATTTCACAGAGCCTCTCAGCATACTGATTGGCTGGAAGTCACTGCTAAGAGCTGGTATATGACTCTTAACAAACACACTCTATTATGGGAGGAGTTTGTAGGCTTTTGAGACCCTATGCAGGACAAATCACGTGGAACAAAGACTGAGATAGTCCATAAACCTGACCTTGCGACAGGAGGCCAGTAGGAAGCTGTGCATGACTTTTGTCTGGAGATAGCCACTTGCCCCTCTTGGTTCTCTCTCTCTCTCTCGTTAACTTTTTCATTTTTGAGACAGAGTTTCACTTTGGTCATGCAGGCTGGAGTGCAGTGGCGTGATCTGGACTCCCTGCAACCTCTGACTCCTGGGTTCAAACGATTCTCCTGCCTCAGCCTCCCAAGTAGCTGGGATTACAGGCGTCTACCACCACACCCAGCTAATTTTTGTGATTTTTTTAGTAGAGATGAGGTTTTGCCATGTTGGCCAGGCTGGTTTTGAACTCCTGACCTCGTGTTCCACCTGCTTCTACTCCCTAAGTGCTGGGATTAAAGTCATGAGCCACCGTGCCCGACAGACCCTATCTTGGTTCTCTATACAGTGGAGAGCATATCTATACCCCTGACTAAAGGCTCTGAAAGATAGTCTTAGCTGATGCCTCCCAGAGCAAGTTGGTCTTCTGTCAACAAAGTTACCATGAAATTCAACTGGAGAAGCTTTGGCTTTTCCCCACAATTCTGTCAAGAACTTATCTGATTCACTTTTCTCTCTTCAGCCTCCCAGAGTTCTCTCTCTGGCCTGTGTCTACATAATAAAGTTATTGTTGAAGCAGTGTTTCTGAACCTTTATCTGTGAGAGAACTGTACACATTTCCTTAGGCATTGAAGACTTTCTTTCCTGCAGGTCTTGTGCTGGCTATGACTTTCTGATTGGGTTCTAGCAGAATTCTGTGTTTGGAATTTTAGCAAGGGAGGCTGCTTCTCAGGAGATAGCCTGTATTATCACTGTTAGAAATTTTCTGTTAGTGGAAAATGGAGTAGGGAGTTTGGCAGCGAGGAGAAAGTTTTCCTTGGGTAACTTAGTAGTATTCAGTTGGCCTTGAAGAGCTGTAGTGTATACAGTCACACACTGGGCTGAAGACAGAGTAAGAGAAGTAAATTTCTTCACACTTGTGAATCCTTTTCTTCCTTGGCCTCTCACCTAATGAAAAGAAACTTCAGGGCTGGGCACCGTGGCTCACACCTGTAATCCCAGAACTTTGGGTGGCCAAGGCAGGCAAATCACTTGACATCAGGTGTTTGAGACCAGCCTGGCCAACATGGTGAAACCTCGTTTCTACTAAAAATGCAAAACTTAGTTGGGTGTGGTGGTATGCACCTGTAATCCCAGCTACTCAAGAGGCTGAGGCAGCAGAATCGTTTGGACCTGGGAGGCAGAGGTTGCAGTGAGCTGGGATTATACCACTGCACTCCAGCTTGGGTGACAGCAAGACTCTGTCTCAAAAAAAAAAAAAAAAATTAAAACAACTTCAACTCTACTCACTTGTTTTTGGGCCAGTCTTGTTAGGCTCAGATTGAATGTCTGATGGTTTCTGCTCAGATCATGGCCTTTTAAACTGGCCGGGCCACTTAAAGAAAGAGTAGGTTTGTGAAACTTTAATCTTCTGGCATTATTACCCTTACCTCAACTTTGGCTTCTACCCGCACTTTGGGATTTGAACATGGATCTTAAGTACTTGAATTTTGGCTTTTCACAGTGCACAGGATCTGGCTGTTCCTCTAGCCTTGAAGCCCCTGGTTATTTCTCAAGAGTATCACATCCTAAAACCTAAAACTGACCTCAGTCCCTGGACTAACCTCCCAAATGGGCTATCCCTGGCCATCCACTGTTGAAAAGGACTCATGTGAGGCTGTGGGACTTGAAATTAATGTCATTGTGATGGGTCCTGGACACTTAAATGCTTTCTCAGTATGCTTCATCTTCATCCCTGCCATGGTTGTTCAAACCACACAACTAGCATTTCAGGTCCTGGGTAAGAGTGCATTTCTCCCCTGAAACCAGAGAGAAACCAAACAACTGGAAACCTGGAATTCTGCTAGGCTGCTTTCTACAGGCTCAGTCCTACTACTTTTTTTTCTTTGAGAAGCTGGGTGGTTTCCAATTCAAGTTGGGGTCCTTATACTTTTTTACTGCTGAATAGTATTCCACATTATAGAAGCATCATAACATTTTTCTATTGATATTAGGTTGTTTCTGATTTTTTTCTAGTATAAACATTCTATTATGAATATCCTTATACATGGTTTTGTGCACTCTTTCACACCGTGGAGTTTAAACTTCTTTGTCATAAGGCATAAATATTTTGACAGATACTGCCAGATGGCCTTTCTAAAATGTTGTATCAGCCAGCCATCTAAGAAACTATTGGGAGAATCTTCAGCTTTGCATGTGCTATTCCACTAGTTGGAATGCCTTTCCCCATAAGTTCTCAGGGTGCTTTCTTCTTATCTTTCAGATCTCAGCTAAAATATGACTCTTCCTAAGAAACATTCTCTGATCACCATAGCTAAAGCCACCTCTCCTCATCACTTTAACATGCCTCACCTCCATAGCATTTGTTAGTGCTGAAAGTATCCAACTAAATTATTTATTTTTAAATATGTGGTTTTCTCTGTATGTATATATTCTCTGTATATATTCTATGTATATATTTCTCTGTATGTATATATTCTATACGTATATATTCTCCATTAGAATATATACACCCTGAGGGAGGGATTCTGTCTTATATCCTCAGCACCTAGAATAGTGGCTGTTGCAGTGGAAATGCTCAGGAAACAAGTGATGAATGACCAGTTACTCTAAATTCTTGCTGACACTGGTCTTACCTATTTGCCAAACATGTTAAGAGCACTTACTGTTGACTAGGTGCTGTTCTCAGTACTTTATACATAATAATGAATTTTATAGTCATGATAGCCCTTGAGCTAGGTAGTATTACTAACCCCATTTACAGGTAAGAAAACAGACCTGGGGAGAGTAAGTCGTCATTTGTCGGCGATTTGACACCTCATCAGTGAGGGAGCTGGGATTCAAACTCAGGCTTTTTGATGGGAGAACAATGAGATCTCGTTGCCATTTTACTTTTTATTGCTGTGATTGCCAATGGTGCTGGGGCTCATTCCATGTTCCCACTGACGATGTTAAGTTCCTTTATGTGAACTGGTTCTTTTGTGAGGTAGTGGGGGGTGTTTTATTAACCTTCTCCTCCTTCTTTTCGGCTTTCATTCCTTCCGTTTGTTATTGTTGTATAGGAGTGATATTTGAATAATTTTAAATACTTTGAAATATTCTTTTTCTATTGCTCCATGGGCTGAGTTTGCACCAACAAAGAGTATAACTGGTCAGAGCAGTTTGGATCAGATAGAAAGAATCAGCAAGGAATTCTGCAGAGTTATTTTCATTCCAATTTGGACCAGATGCTGAGTTTAGAGCTAGAGGGCTTTCCACCAGGCCTGCTGTGCTGGGGTGAGATACTCAGGGATGGTGGCCTCATCCAGGACCCAGAGGGGACAGGACATGAGCTCAGAGGCAGATGCCAGACCAAAGACAGTGGCAAAAACACTGCATGTGGAGGGGTGCCTGAGCCCTGGTAGAGCCAAGGAGGAAGAGAAGACTACAGTTCTACAGACACCAAGGTTAAATGCAAACACTGCAGAATGTGCATGCCTCAGATGGCAGGCAGGACACACCCAGGGGCGTGTCAGAAGCCTGCAAGTTCCCTTTTTTCCTGTGTCACACAGTAAGGCCTCCTTATACCCCAGGAGCATCTGAAGAGCTGGGGAAAAGGGAACGAAACGGAAAGACAGTCAATATCTCATCAAATAATGAGTTACACCCAGAGAAACTGTTTAAATTATTGGGTCATATTTTAGTTTAAATTAAATTGGCCTGAATTAAGTACCTCAGTTCCTGCTACTTATTAGCTGGGGGCTGTGAGGGCAGTCAAAGGAATTTTGAAGACACGAGGAAACAAGGAAATTTGCTATCTTGCTACAATGAGAATTTTTCTCTGTTTCTGATATTAATAATGCTTACCATAAGTTTCTGGAACATAACTTAAACAGATTTGGACTGATTCCATCTATTGCTACTTTCTATGAATTTTTATAGTGAATGGAAATTAAATTAAAAATATTTTAGCTTTTATTGTTTTCACTTTGTAAGTTTTTGCAGTAAAGTGGATCAATATATTGCCTAATGTCAAATCATCCCTAAATTTTTGGGATAAATGATTTTTCTAAATATTAACTTAGTTTACTAACTAAATTTTTCTACATATTAACTAAATATTAACTGCTGTTAATATATTTTGGGATTTTTCAATAGAAATAAAGTTACATAGGCATACAGAACCTACCACCTTGATCAATACCCTATCTGTGCTACTCTGTAAATAACATTTTCCCCATAAAATATCTAGTGATATTAACATTTCAAGAAGCTGCACAATGGCTATCCTCTAAGTAACTGTCATTCTTTAGAGGCAAAGTCTCTCTCTGTCATCCAGGCTGGAGTGCAATGGTATGATCACAGCTCACTGCAGCCTCGACTTCCTGCGCTCAAGCAATCCTCCTGTCTCGGCCTTTAGAGTAGCTGAGAATGCAGGCATGCAGCATTACCCCTGGCTTATTTTCTTTTTAAAATTTTTGTAGAGATAAGGTATTGCTAATGTTGCCCAAGCTGGTCTCAAACTCCTGTTTGTAAGTGATCCTCCTGCCTTGGCCTCCCAAAACATTGGGATTACAGGTGTGAGGCATCACATCCAGCTGTCCAAGTAACTGACTTTTAGTGATTCACTTTCTTTCCTCATAATTTCTTCTTAGAGATTCTTGTTCTTTGTCATCCCCACCAAGGCAGCAGAAGTGATGGATCCCTTCTGTTAGTGTGTGATCTACTAACCCCAGACTTTGTTGGATAACTGGACTATGCATAAGTATCTGACCCATGAGATTTCTTTCTAACCTTCTTTCTCGTGAGCATTTTGATCAGGAGTTGGTTTCCAGTTGTCTGTGACGATGGGAGGTTAGGTAGACTTTGCATCCAGAGTGACCATGTTTGGGTCATATATGCTGCTAAATAAGCAGGGTGAGTGTCTTAGCAAAGAGAAATCATCAGTGCACTGGCAAAATCCCCCACCTTTTTGTGATTCCTTGTATTGGGGAAAACAGCTAACCATAGAGGACTGACTTTCCCTTGCATATTCTGAGACAAAATCCATTTCCAGCATTCATCAATGATTCCCTCATTTTACAAAATCCCAAGATGTCTCCACTTCTTTGAGATGTTCCTCATTAATGAGTGCTCTTCCTATTGCAATATCCTAAATAAAAGCATCGTAGTTGTCTGGTGTGTTCTGTTTTTAAACTACATGTAAAAAAATGACCCTGTGAGTGGCCAGGCAAGATGAAAGACATGAATAGAGAGGGAGAGGACCTGCCCTGGTTCCAGATGTCATCAGCCAGTGGACTCTTCCTGCTTGCTGCCCAGACAAAACTAATTCATTGAGATTGTAGTATTGCAATAAAGAAAGACTTGGATTAACATGCAGCCAGCCTCATGAGAGAACTGAAGTTATCACTCAAATCAGTTTCCCCAAAGGCTCAGAGTTGAGGATTTTTAAAGGATATTTTGGTGGGCAGGGGACTAGGGATTTGGTCTGCTGATTGGCTGGGGATGCAATCACAGGAATGTGAAAAACAGTCCTTGTGCACTGAATCTGCCTCTGGGTAGGGGCTACAGTGTTGGTTGAATCATGAGTCGTGAGTCCACGTGAGATTGGTTTAAAAAAATCTCAATAGACCAATATTAGATTTTAAAATAGTGATGTTATCTATAGAAGCAATTGGGGAAGTCTCTTAACCTGTGACCTCTGGCCACATGACTTCTGGGTATTAAAGGATTATAGAAACTATATCTATATTTTAGTAGAATTGCAGCCTCTTCCATAATTCTAATCTTGTGGCCTCTCATTAGTCTTACAAAGGTGGCTTCAGTCCCAGAACAAGGAGAGGAGCAGTTTTAGCAAGGAACTATTATCATCCTTGATCCAAAATTAAACAATAAACTAAAGTCCTCCTATGGTTAGCTTGGCCTATGCCCAGGAATGAGCCAAGAGAGTCAGCCTGTGAAGCTAGAGGCAGGATGGAGTCAGCCATGCTAGATTTCTCTTGCTATCATAATACTGACAAAGGACGTTTCACTGACAGCTTTCCAGAGTCCAGGCCTCACTCCTCAAGAGGTATTTCTGTGCTTCCTGCTTTGGTATTCTATGAGTTATTCTGTACTCTTATCTCAGGTCCCCATACCAAGCCAGCTTAAGATGATTTCTACATCTTGTGACTCAATTACTCCTTGCTAAGACTCTGTTATTTTGCACATTCCTGGAGCATTTTGTCTAAAATGCATGAATGTAATAGATAAACCAATGGGGGAAAAAAAGAATACCTGGATTTAACTCTAGTTCTTCCGCTTTACTTCAGAAAGTAAAATCAGTCCTGAAAACTGCAATTATCAGTTTATCTCACACCTGCCCCTTTTCCTGACCAATCTTTCATAAAATACCATAATACTGTTAAAAACAAAGACTGAGTCTTTTAATTTTTTTTATTCTAAGGGTCTAAAATGTGCCTAGCATATAGTGGGCTCTTCTAAGCATTGGTGGAATCTTTTAAACATTGACGTGGTACCAAGAAGGATTATGCGCACACTTGAGTTCTGCCTTGAGCCACCAGTAAGATCTGGTGTGTATTACTTTGTATCTCTCACCTCTTTTTTGCATATCTGCTTACCTAATGGGTGTCCATAAAGATCAAGAAAAACATGAGATAAAGGAACCCAAAGCACTTTAAAAACTTAGGGTCACGGAAACCAGTGTAAAAATCATTGGCATAAAATCTTTCCAGATTCTTCATTACTACTTATTTACTCATTTCTTTTTATTTTTTAGAGAAGAAGTTTCTCTCTATTAACCTGGCTGGAGTGCAGTGGCACAGCCATGGTTCACTATAGCCTGGAATTCCTGGGCTCAAGTGATCCTCCCACCCCAGTCTCCTGAGGAGCTGGAACTACAGGTGCATACCACCATGCAAGGCTAATTTTATTTTTTGTAGAAACAGGGTCTTGCTATGTTACCTAGGCTGGTCTGGAGCTCCTGGACAAAAGTGATCCTCCTGCTTCATCCTCCTAAAGTGCTGAGAGATTACAGATGTGAGCCACCATGCCTGGCCCCAGACTCTTTAGACAAGATTTCTTTCTTTTTTTTTGGAGACAGGAGTCCCTCTTGGTCACCCAGGCTAGAGTGTGGTGGTGCAATCTCTGCTCACTGCAACCTCGGCTTCCTGGGTTCAAGCAATTCTCATGCCTCAACCTCCCAAGTAGCTGAGGCTACAGGCATGTTCCACCATGCCCAACTAATTTTTGTATTTTTAGTAGAGATGGGATTTCACCATGTTGGCCAGGCTGGTCTTGAACTCCTGACCTCAAGTGATCTGCCTGTGTCAACCTCCCAAATTGCTGGGATTACAGGCATGAGCCAACGCACCTAGCCTAGTCAATCTTTTTCTGTTTAATTAGACAGTTACCACCACAATCCAGTACATAGCCACATTGGAATTATAGTAAGAAAAAAATAATAAAATTTTATATGCAGGCTGTAGGTGCTTTGTTCAGCATTTAGCATGTAAGGTTGGTTACAATTTACTGTGGAAGAGGTGCTCTTGTCACTGAAAAATATCTAGCCTCAACTGTAAATGGGAGGCAATACAAGAGAAGGGGTCCCCAGCTCCAGCTGCACCCTACATTGAGGCTTCCAGATGTTTTTAGTACACAGGAATGAATAAATAGGTTGGTTTTTGCATGATATTGCTGAGTTAATGAACAAACACACAACTGGGGGCAGATTCTGTCAGAAAGTATACTCAATTCTAAGTTTCCATCAATGGAAACCATTAATAAAAAGAAGTTAAATGTGGCAAGAAAACAAGGGATTAGCTGTTTGTTTGTTTGTTTAATAAAAAACCAGATATTTATTGATAAAACCATAATTATGTTTCACTTTTGCAGAATAGCTGTTTTCCTCTCAGTTAATGTTATAATTAAATGGAACAATTGTTATCTTTTGGGATTTAAAATTTATAAGCAATATGGGATTTACCTTGAGTTAAAAAAATAAGAGAAAAACAAAAAGCAAGTCAAAATTCAGGAACTTTCAGTTGAGCAAACAGAATTTGTTTTTGTACTATGGTATGGTAATTTAATTTCAAAACAATGAAATCATATATTTGAAGAAAAATAAGTAATTATTAGTAGTGAAAAAACAAATACAAACATTTCTATTATGTTCTATACAGCAATTATTTTATAAATTAGATTTATCTTGAATCTCATCCACTTACATTAACATGCCCCATTTGTTTATTGAATACAGACTGCATAACACATGCTGTGCTATATGCCCAAGATACAAAAATATATAATTACCATATGTAATTCCAATACATCCACAAAGAGGGGGAACTGGAGGAATCCCCAACTTGGTAGATACCTATGAGGATGAAATATATCTCTACCCTGCTTCCATGGTGCCTTTAGGTCCTTCCCAGCTATGCATAGGAGGGAAGAATCTTGGGAGGCCATTGTTCTGCGCCTATATGCTTGAATTAAAGCTTGCAGTGAGACCTCTCTGGTGTCCTGGTCCCACAACTTGGCAAGCCAATAATCTCTCTCCTGCAATCTAGTAGAATATCTTCTCTAGTTTGGGCAAGGGCTTCTCTCTCTCTCTCTCTCTCTCTCTCTCTCTCTCTCTCTCTCTCTCTCCCTCTCTCTCATTTCTTGCACACTCCGCTTCCTCAACCCATTTACTTCCTGAAAACTTCATAAGGTATTATATGGGATTAAACTTTTGGAAAAACAAAAACCACCTCTGCTTCTTGGCTTAGCCACACTTCCTTTGAGGCAATGATAATGAGTCTTCTCTTTTCCATAACTGTGGTCTTAATTCAGACAAGTGAAGTTTTTCAGGAACTATTACAATTACTTTCTCATTTTATTTCTCTCTTTGCACTCTAAAGCATTCCACACAAAACTACCAAATTACTTTCCCATAAAAGTAGCTCTGATCTTGTGATCTCTGGCTCAAATATCCTTCCTGGTGTTGGGGCCGAAAATCAATGTTCCAAAATATGGCGCTTTGTTATGCTCAAATGAGGAAAAAGCCTGAAGGTCTCTCTAATTTTCCCATACCCCACTAAAATGGAATAGTTCCCTGACTCCCCTTACAGGACATGTGCCAAAGGTGTGGCTCATTTGTTCAGCTGCCACTGCTGCTCAAAACCCTTGTAAGAAGGGGAGCATGCAGGTGGGCTCATGCAGGAACTGGGGCAAGCACTTTTTGGGCTCCAGTCCCACAGTAGCATCTAGGGGTGGGTCCCTGCGACTCATGAAGCCCAAGTAGGCATGTGTTATCATGTGCTCTTTTAGCTTTGCTGTCAATGAATGGCTTAAGTGTTAAACAGCTCAGTAGACCCTCTGACTTTTTGCAAGGGCAGAGTGCCAGTGTGACAGCTTTCTGTATCCTGAGCTCTTGTCCAGCATCCAAGAAAAATCAGGTCAAACATACACTTGAAGGAGAGTAAATGTGAGGGTTTTACTGAGTGGTGGAGGCAGCTCTCAGTAGGATGGATGGGGAGCTGGGAAGGGGATGGAATGAGAAGATGATCTTCAACTGGAGTTTGGCCACCCAGCAGCTGATCTCTCTGATTGTTCCCAGCTGAAATACTCTCAACATTCAGATGTTCTGTCTCTTCCCTCCTTCTCTGCTGCTCTTCTGCTCTTCTGTTTGTCTGCTCATCTGCTTGGGGAGCCTGGGGTTTGGTGTCTATATGGGTACAGGATAGGGTGGTGTGACAGGTTAAAAGGTAACTTTTGGGCATGCAAACAAGAATGCCTGTTCCCATTTAGGCCTGCAGGTTTTTAGGCTTGAGGGTGGGGCCTTTGCCAGGGAACCACCCTATTCTACCCAGTGTTTCCCTATCTCCTGTCTGTATCATCAGCATGACTTTCCCAAAGCACAGAGTGAAGTTGTTGACTGAAGTTCCTTTTTTGTCTAAAGTCTGGACCCACCAACAGGGAGAGAAATCTAACATGGCTGACTCTATCTTGTTTTTAACCTAACAAGCTAACTTCCTTTGCTCTTTCCTGAACATAAGTAAAGCTAACTATGGGAGGGATTTAGTTTGTAGTTTAACTTTAAAGCAAGAATAATAATAGCCCCTTGTCAAAACTAACCCTCGAGGAGACAAGGAGGGTGTACACACAAATAACAATGTTATGCTGAAGATTTATAGAAGCAGTGTGACCTGATCAAGGACAAAGACATTTGCAACCTCCTCGAACTCCTGCTGATGCCTATACATATGTGGTCACCGGTCACTTCCTGACCTCAACTCCCTCTTTGGTGTCCCCTTCCCCGTATGAAAGGAATTTTTGAGATCCATGCTTTTTAAGATGATTCTTTGGGACACTAGTCCACCATCTTTTCAGTCTGCTGGCTGTCCAAAATAACTTCACTTTCCTTGCCCTAACTCCTTGTCTCTCAACTTACCAACTATCATGCATTGAGCAGGACAAGCTTTGGTCTCAACTAGAGCAGGAGAACAATCATTTATTTCCTTTATTTCCCCTCCCTGCCATCTCACCATTTGTTGCAGAAAAGAAGACCAAGAATTTAACCATACTTGAACAGATGCTTTCACAGGACAATGTCTGTCTCTCGGGATCATTCAACTTCCAAAGAGAACTATTAACAACTTAATCTTTATTTCCCATCCATTCATTCTCCCTAGCAATCATTTATTGCCCCTCATCCCACTCCCATAACCTGTTTTGCCACTGTCGTGTTTTTGCTAGGGTGGTACATAAACTTCCAAACCAACTGGAAGTGTGGGTAAACTCTGCGAATCTCCCTGTGTATTCATTAATGGTTTTGTATGCCATTTTTCCAGTTAATCTGCCTGTCGTTAGTTTTTCAGTGAACTTTTAGAGGTCAAATGGGGAGTGTTCCCTTAGTACCTATACTGGCTTCCCATTGTCAATAAAATTAACCCTCACACCTTGGATATTTAAATCTCCCATGTTGGCCTTAATGTAACTGTTAAACTTTCCTCTCCCTCATTTCTCCTTTATGTCCTTGGGCGTCAGGAAACATGCAAAACAACATACATGCTTTTCTTTTTTCTGTCTTAGTTCATGATGTACCTTCTGTAAGAAATGTTCTTCCCTCCCTTCACACCAATTTTCATATGACCAAATTCTGTCCATCCTTCAAAGGCCAGATGCCATGCTGCTTTCTTCATGAAGACTTCCCTACCCTCAGCCAATGCCAGCTGCAGGAAATGAAATAATGAAAAGCAAAACTGAGATGAGTTTATGGCTGGTATTAAAAGAAAAGAATAAAATGTTAGTGAGGACTAAGCTTTGATTTTTTTTACCATGCCCAAATTCCTGTCTAAGGGATCTGGGGAGTCATGCCCTACTTACCATAAATTCTCATCAGATGGGTTTTATTTAACGCTACATCTTGTGACTTACTTTCCAATCTGATTCTGGCACAGCACTAGGTGACAAAGAAGAAAATCAAAATATTTTACTACAAAACATGTTTCTTTGCCATATTTTTAAATGACCCTGCAAGCCATCCTTCACAGGGGGCAGGGAGGATTTGCGACTGTAAAGAATATTAACATACCTAGATCATTTTCTTCCAGGCCCTCCCAATCCTGAAGAGATGAACTGAGAGTCTAGCACCTTTTAAAGATCTCAATAGGAAACATTTGTCACTATTGTCTCTAAGAGCAGCCACCACGAGACTTCAAAAGAATCACAATCTTTTATCTTAACCCAAATGTTTCCTTTCTATTAATCCTAGGTCTTTAGACTAAACCGATTGTAAATCAGAAAATGTTTCAATTTACTTATAGCTGGAAGCCCCCTGCTTTGAATTGTCCCACCTTTCTGTACCAAACCAATGTATTTTTCAAATGTATTTGATTGATGTCTCATGCCTCCTTAAAATGTTCAAAACCAAGTTGTACCCTGACCACCTTGAAGACATATTCTCAGGACCGTCTGAGGGCTATGTCACAGGCCATGGCCACTCATATTTGGCTCAGAATAAATCTCTTTAAATATTTTACAGAATTTGACTCTTTTTCTCAACATTAGTCTAGAAACAAAGGTAAACATGTAGAATAAAGTCATAATTCTATAACAGATATCAGGATGTGCCTGAATGAGATCTAAGTATGGGATTATCCAAGACTGAGTAGTGACTGAGCCCCTCAGAGCCTTGAGTAGGAATGGTCTACTTGGTAGCAGGGCTGGACATTGAGAAAGAGCTAGTTCTTTCTATGGTACTGGCTGACATGAGGGACCTTTCCAACTCGGACCTTATGCAATGCCGATGTTCAACATTGTAAAAATAGCTCCTGATGACTTATCTAAACTCCAGTTGTACTTTTGTTGTGTCTCTCTTACGATACTAAAATTAATGATAATATAATGAAGACATTGTTTATCTGTCCCATCTCCACTGACAAATGACAGCATGCTCAAAGGCCAGGCTCACCTGATACAATACCCTGCACATAATTCTCAGACCACCCAGTTAAAAAGTTGAGACATCGAAGCATTGATATCCATGCTGGCTCCATCACATTAAGCATTGTTACAATAGCGAATTCAAAGACGGATGATTCTGGTGCCGTAAAGAGGCTTGTCCTGGTACTTGGCAGTCTCCCGATGAAACAGCGATGTTCTGAAACTATCCAGTCTGTATTGATCAATACAGCATATGCCAATTAGACAGCAAATTCCATATTTTTTTTTCTGTTCTAAGGGTATCTTGACACTGCAGATGATTAAATAAAGTGTGAGAGGTATACTCACTGTCATATTATATCAATGTCTGCAGCATGACTGGAGTGAGAGCAGGAATTTCCATGAGACCCAAATTATTCCCATATGAGGAAAGAATACAGTCATACTTACCTTAGTAAAAGGAGAACATGATTTAAAAAAATAGTATTTCTATAAAATATGGGAGCTACTTTAATCTATCACTTCCATCTTTAATGAAGTAGAAAAAAACTTTGCAATCAGCTCACCTGTGAGGGTCATGATCTGCTTTATAAATGAGACATTAGGGTAAACCTGGTCAGAGGAACATGATGAGGGAAGTAGCTTTTGTTAATTAAAATAAATAATTTCCTGTCTGTTTTGAATTCTGTTTTATCCGTTCCTACTTTCCCTGACAAGCCCTCTCTGTCTATGAATAATGAAAGACCTGGTCTCAAATCATTGATATATAAACAATTAGACATATGTGACTTCAATGAGCATTGGTCCTGCTCAGGGATGTTCCTATGGAAGGCTGTGAAAGCACAATTTTAGAATGTTTCTTTTCTCCTATGCATCCTGAAAAGCACTGGGATTTAAATTTACTCTCATTCTGTCATCTTTCAATAAAATGATTTTCCCCACTTTGGAAAAATTGTTCCAATGTTTTTGGACATCAGGGTTAATGTCAGTTTTCCTAAGTTGTGAGTACATCTGACTGAAGTAAATAAACGTTTTAATTCTCAAATAGTATCTCTTACACCCCACAACCCTCTTCCCCAGTTGGAAAGAACCAAGGAGAAGAAAGATTTGATTTAAAAGATGATCCAGTAATACATTCTGTTTGCTTTCCTGCCTTCTCTTTGGCTAAATGCTACATGGATTGTAGCACTTGAAGTGTTGCCACATTCAGCAATACAAGCTTCACATGATTTGATATTTAACTTGTGGGAAAGAAGCCCAGATCTTTCTCTCCCTCTTTCTTTCTCCCTGTGTGTTTACTGAAATAAGAAGTGTCATAACCAGCTTGTCTGTTTACTTTCAGCCTATTGTTTTGGGAAGAATGAGGAAAAAACTGACTAGCATTCAGAAGCAGCAGTCAAGAAAAGCACACATCTTTTTTCCTCTTATATACAAACTTCTTTAATCAGAGCATTTGTACTTTGATGTATTATTATTACTTCTCTCTATGGGAATTTATTTGTAATGCTACCTAATCAGTGTGGTTCCAATTTTAATCTTGGAGCTGAGTAATAAATATAAGACATTAATTTCCATAAACCATATATATTTGAAAGCTTCATTTACATAGTAAACAATTTAGTCCTATAAAATCTAATGTGTTTCTATTCCTTTTGGGTTACTGTTTGCATAACCTTTTTATAGCTCTGGTGAACCATAATGCTGTCCAATGTTGACAAATTTCTCACTATTGTCCAATGCATAAAAATGTATTTTAAGTAACTCTCCAATGTTTTCTCAGTAATTTTTCTTCTTTTTTTCCCCCTCACTTACTATTGAGAGTAATTCCCTTTTAGGAGCTGAAACATTCCATTTATTTCCCCTTCCAATTTCAGCATCTCATTTGGCAGTTTTCTGTAGCCTAGTATAGGCTTCTGATATAGTTGGTACCAAGACAACCCCATTTATCCCAGACAAGACTACTCAGCTTTAAGAAAAGTGCAGATTCAGCTGTAAGTAATATCATCTTTGTCTCTAAGAGGTTGGGGAAATGAGACTGAGTGTAACTGAGTACACTTAACATATAAACTGAGCATTTTTAGGTAATTGAAGATGAATTGAAAATGTTGAAATAGATTATCATATTTTAGAAAAATATATATGTGCATAAATATAGTGTGCATATATATGGATACATCTATATCTACATGTATATATGTATATATTATAAATATATATACAGAGAGAGAGAGAAAGAAAGGCTTAACATATAAAATAGATTTAGCTTCCAACCATTCATCTTTAGCAATTTCTACATGCTTGAAGTTTTGATTATTTAAGTTTTTTTTTTTTACTTTTTATAAACAACTTGAACCTAATCTTGTAATATCCTAAATGTGGATTACAATTTATAGTTTTAATGCATTTTCATGCATATTATCACATTTGATCATTACAACATTTCCATGAGGTATTAGTATATTACTGTTGAAGAGAAGGAATCTAAGAACCAGGAATTTTTATGATTATATATTATTGACACAAAGGGAATACTTAGTAGGTTTATCTGGAGTATAAGAACAACTGAAACATACACCTGTTTCAGCACAAATAGTCATTAAGATATTGACATCATTTTATAAGACCACAGTAAATGTTCCCCTGGTTACCCAAGCCTTTTGAACCTAGGGGAAGATGAATTACTGCCAAGGCAGAAGTGCATTGGCTCTCGCCCTTACTATGTTCTCCTGTGACTCCCCCAAACAACTTGCCCTGAATCCAGTCCAGGTGGGTAGTGAACCAAAATCATTAGCTGTTGTTTCAAAAACAATGTGGAATAAATCAGGGGTCTCAGTTCAATTCCTAAAAACAAGACTCTATTTCAACCTTCCTACCTCTGCTAGGCAGTCTTCCTGGTCAAAGATTAATTGGTACATGAGAAGAGTGTTTCTTGCTCTCCCTGGAGTCAGATAAATGAATGCCGAAGAGCACGCTGGGTCTGTGTTGTAGATAGGGGCAGCACAGAGACCGGAACAAAGGTTTTCAATGAGGATGCTAAGCTTTAGTTATACCTGTCGCACCACTGTGCCATCCAGCTGACTCTACTTCTCTGCATGAGCAATGAGGGAGAGAATCAGGGGATTTGGAGTCAGGTGTGCCTGGGTTGCAATTCTTGCTGGTCCACTTACCAGCACTGGGAATTAGGGCATGTTACCTCCCAGAGCTTCAGCATGGAGAATTGTCGAGTAAGAAGTGTGCACTAGTTTCCTACTGCTGTATAACAAATTGCCACCAGCTTAGCAGCTTAAAGCAACACCCATTCATTATCTCAAGTTTCAGTTGGTCAGAAGCCCAGGCACAGCATGGCTGATCTCTGCCCAGGATACCACAAACAAGGTATTGGCCTAGGCTGTGATTCTCATCTGCTGCTTGAGACCTTCTTTCAGGCTCACAGGGTGTGGGCAGAATTCATTTCCTTCGAGTTGGAGCTAAGTTCCTGGTTTTCCTGCTAGCTTTAGGCAAGGAGCTGCCCTCATCTCCCAGAGGTTGCCAGCAGTTTCTTGCCATGGAATCCCCAGGGACAGTCCACAGGATGCACATTTGCATTTTTCCAGGTGAGCTGACGCACACCTCTCTGACTTCCTTTTCTGTTAACAGATAGAAAAAAAAGTCTACTTTTAAATGGCTCTTGTGTTTAGGTCAGGCCCACCTGTATGCTCTCCCAACGTTAAGGTCAGCTGCACCATATAACATAACTTAAGCATGGGAGTAAAATCTATGATAGTCACAAACCCAGGATAATGCAGAGTATGCACATCACTGGCAGGAATCTTGGGGACAGTTTAGACTTCAACATGTCACCCAGGGGTAAAATTTCTATGAAAATAATCTATCTCCAGGCAAATAGTTGGCATATAATAAATGGTAATTCCTCTGTAAAATATGGTTAAGACTTAATAGATTTTTAGAGGTATGACAATTCTGGTTAACTATTTTCTACATCTGTCTCCCATTAAGAGAAAAATTTCATGTAAATTACACTAATTTTACTAATCATAGTGTCCAGCCCACCACTGAGCACACAGAGTGCCTAGTAAAGACTTGTTTGAATGATGTGGGCTATGGAAAGGTAAAGTCATACTTTCATACTAAATAATCGTGTTGACATTTTGAAGACTGTAGGCTATGTGTCAAGACTCTCTAAGGGCATTTATATTCACATGTATAGTTTTAACCAATGGTCATTCATTAGCAATTCATAAATCTTTATTTACAGATCAAATGACTGTCAACACTCAAACCTGTATTGACAGCTGCATACTGGCCATTGCTGCTTGCATGTTACCTAAACATCTCAGACTCAACATGTTGCAAATAGAACTGCATCCCACAAATAATTTCCTTCTTTTATATCTTCTGTCTCCATGAATATGTTAAAATTTCTCCAATGTCCAAGGCCATAAACTGGATAATTATTCATTTTTGACTCTCATCCTTCTTCCCTTTTTTATCCAATTGGCCAAATCATGCCAGTTCTGTCTCCTGAATGCCTCTTTCACTTATTCTGGCTTCTTCGTTTATGTCATCCCCGGTCTCCATCATTCCCTATCTGGCAATGGCAGTGGTGTAATCAAGTTTTTGTTCTCAGGTTCTCTAATTCATTCTGAAGTCTATTGTTCAACTTGTTTTTCGGAAGTATAAATCTGATCCTGTTTCTTGCCAGTTTTCAATGAAACTCAATCAATTTTAAGAAGAAAAAAAAACAAAAAACTGGCTGTCCAGCTTCTACTTTCACTACCTGGCCATACATGAGCCTCCATATAGCATGAACAGTTACCTTTTAAAAATATTTTTGAAGCATAATTTACACACAATAAAACACAGATACTATGTATGTGTTGATGTATTTTGATAAATAAATATATTTGTGAAACCATTATCTAATTAAGATATAACACATCAGTCATCTTTTTTGTAAAATATAAACCTTCTTATGTTTCTTGTTACTCTCAAAAGCATTTCATCACAGAATGAAATTCTATTCCCATTCTTGAAACTGCCTTTGCAAAATTATGACTGAGACAGTGAAAGATCTAATTTACCCAACTCCACCTTGCTTCTAACCTCCAAGCTGTCCTCGTTCATTCCTGGCCACAGGCTGAACTAACTTTAGGGGTAACTTAGTTTGTAGTTTAAACAAAGATGGTAATAGCCTTTTGCCATTGCAGACCTTCTTGCCTGTGGACTATACTGCCTTTGTAGTACTAACATTAGCCACAAGACTAGAAATTATGGTTTAGGAGTCAGGCAGCTGGAGGCTACAAGATTCTGACCCTCCCTAAACTGCTTCTAAGATCAGTGCTTGAGATATTTTGCAGACCCTGCACTTGATGGATCAGCTGGCAGCCCCCCAAGATCAATAAACTGGGTCATATGATCTTGTGGCCCCACCCAGGAACTGACTCAGTGTAAGAAGACCACTTTGACTACTTATACTCCTGCACAGCCACATCTGCATGAATTACTCTTTCTCTGTTGCAGTTCCCCTGTCTTGATGAATTGGCTGTATCTAGTCAGTGGGTAAGGTGAAACCCTTGGGTGATTACATTCTTATTTATATAATTACATAGGTAGGACCCTGCCCAACGCTCTGACCTTTTCTCCTACAAATCTACCCCTCATTCATACATCCCATGCCTGCGGTCTTTTCTAGTTGTCTCAAGTCCATCTCTGCCTTTGCCTAGAACACTTACATAGCTTTCTGCCTTGCTTCTGTCAACCTTAAATAATGAGATTCAGAAAATATTATTAAGTATAGAGTGTATTTCAGTGAAAAGCTTGAGGATAGCCACCCAGGAAGCACTGACTCCAAATAAATGGGGTCAGTGCTCCAAGGTAGAGAGGTTAAGATTTTATTTACAAAGGGGAGAGAAAGAGAATTTGCAGCAGAATTACATTTTTAATACAAGACAAATGCATACATTATAGCAATTTGATTATTTACAGATTGCAGCATTCCAAGGAAGGTTATTTTATTACTCTATGAGGAGGGATAATGATGGAATGGGTCTTATCTCTGTTACTGTTTCATCTTCCTAATAACTTATATAAAAAAAATAAAGGGCAGAAAGAAGAAGCTATAGCTATATGCCTCATCACACAAGTCATATAGCCAGATCCCTTTCAAGGCTCATAATAACTTCAAATTTCAACAGCTTTAAGTCTGAATCATTTTCTTTCTTTTTCTTTTCTTTCCTTTTTTTTTTTTTTTTTTTTTTTTTTTTTTTTTTTTTTTTTTTTTTTTTTTTTTTTGAGACAGAGTTTTGCTCTTATTGCCCAGGCTGGAGAGCAATGGTGCGATCTCTTCTCACCACAACCTCTGCCTCCTGGGTTCAAGCAATTCTCCTACCTCAGCCTCCCAAGTAGCTGGGATTACAGGCACGCGCCACCATGCCCAGCTAATTTTGAGTTTTTAGTAGAGATGGGGTTTCACCATGTTGACCAGGATGGTCTCGATCTCTTGACCTAGTGATCCACCTGCCTCGACCTCCCAAAGTGCTGGGATTATAAGCATGAGCCACCACGCCCAGCCCAAATTATTTTATTTTACATTTCCTTCAGGTTTGTTCAAATGTCCTTTCTTACAGCCCAATAGATCCTTGTTTAAATGACGTGTCTTATGGGGAGCTTCTTGATGATTCTGTTTTAAATTGCACTCATAACAGGGCCCAAGCTCTTACTTGTATCATCAGCTGACAGAATTTATAAATTATTTATTTATTTATTTATTTATTTAGACACAGGGCCTTACCCTGTCTCTCAGGTGTGTGATCATGCAGCCTCGACATCCCACACTCTAGCAATTGTCCCACCTAAGCCTCCCAAGGAGCTGGGACCACAGCCCACCACCACACCCAGATAATATTTTATTTTTTTAGTGATGGGGTCCTACTGTATTGCCCAACTTGGTCTCAAACTCCTGCTTTCAAACAGTCCTCCTTCCTTGGCTTCCCAAAGTGCCAGAATTACAGACGTGAGGCACCAGGCCCAGCCCACATTTGTTTATATGTTTGCTACAATGTAAGATGACTTGGGATGGCTTGTTTACTGCCATTTTCTCAATGTTCCAAATGGTATCTAAGAGTAGTCCTCAGTAAATATTTGTTGAATGGAGTGGGTGAAATCTACACTCTATAGCATGGCATAAAAAGTCCTTCATGATATGAACCTTGCCTTGTATCTTACCTGTATTTTCTGCTTCCAATAATCCATAAACTTCACAGTTTCAACTACTTAGAGTTCCTTAAAGACACTAGGTTTCCCTTCACCTCTGGCCACATAATCTTACTGTTCCTGGAATTTCCTTGCTTCCTTTGTTTGCCTTTCAAATGCTTGCTCCTTCTTAGCTGAAGTTTCTTTCTTTGTGTAACACCTTGACTCTTTCAGCAGACTTCAGTCTCCCTGCTCTGTATACCTCCTCCCCACATTCTTCTTAGGATAGCCCCTAGAATGTCAGGAAAAATTCATTTTTCAGTGCTGTGTTTTTCCACCAGTGTCTGAGCTCTTTGAAGATTTAATGATGTTTTTCATCTTTGTATCGCTGATACTTAGTTGAATAATTTGAACTCAATAAATTATTGAGTGTTCAAAGAAAATAATAGAAAACAAAAGAAAGAAGGAAAAGGTAGGAAGAAAGGAGAAAAAAGAAATAGCTAGAAAAGAAAAATAAAATGGATATTTAGATAAATATTGACATATAAATTTAGTCCCTCAAAAGTGAAGAGTCGAAGGTCTCAGAAAAATAATCTAGTTAATTCATGGCTACCTTCAATTGTTCGATCTAGGGCTTATTTAGATTAAATGTTTTTCAATTCTTGCTCTCCATCTCTGTGTGTGAGAGAAAGAAAGAGGAAAAAAGAGCAGGGATACTGTTTCTAAAAGGAAAAAGAAGATCATATATGTTAAAAGTAAAATTCCAGCCAAACTGAATTTAAGGAGTTTAATTGAGCAATGAATGATTTGAGGTAGCCCCCAGAATCAGAGCAGATTCAGACAGACTCCAGGGGTGCCTCATGGTCAGAACAAATTTATAGACAAAAAAAGGAAAGTGATGCAAAGAAATAGGAAATGAGTTACATAAACAGCTGGATTGGTTACAGCTCAGTGTTTGCTTTATTTGAATACAGTTTGAACACTCAGCATTGTATGAGCAGTTGAAGTATGGCTGCTGGGACTGGCCAAGGCTCAGCTATTGTTACAGGTGCATATCCCTAAGACAGGCTTTCAGTCTTGGTAAGCTATTAAGTTAGGTTGCAGTTAGGACTCAAATACAGAATTACAGAGTCCTTCTCAGGCCATATTTAGTTTGCTTTAACATATAGAAGAAAAATATATTCCTAAATAGTAGTTTGAGTATAAACTCATAACAGGTTTAAGTACAAACAAATAGTAATACACACACGTATACATATCCATATGATGTTTGTTAGACATATAATTCATTTCCTAATATTTTATTTTAACGATGGGAAACCCATTTACCACAAGATCAGATGTGAAGATAACTTTTTTGTGTGACACTTCGTAAAATCCCCCAGTTTTCCCTTATTTCAGTTTCATTTCTTCTTTAACCAATTTTTTCTTTTGAAGTTGCACAGACCAAGAATAATAGAGAGGAAACTTATGAGATCGTTATGTTAATTGTGTTATTTCTACTTCATATTTTATAAAGCTTTGACATCTTGGGGGCCTCTCTGGCCTGGGAGAGACTGTCCCTCCAAAGGTTATCTAATTTCTAGATATAGCAAATTCGATCCCCTCACCCCAGCCCACCCACGCTGTGAACATGCCTTTCATTTGTAAACCAAGAAGCTAAAGCTCTTATCTCCCACCTCCTCCTTTATGTAACTCTCAGATACCAAGCCAATATTTCCCCTGCCCTAAAGTATCCCTGGGTCAGGTACTAAACAACTAAAGACCAGCCCTGTAGCCCAGAGCCTGCTGAAATTATTCCAACTGTCTAATCCTCGACTTAATCAAACTTGCCCACTTTGTCTCACCCATTTCTTCCCAAGGAAACAACAGTGAAGGCTCCGAGCCATGCTTTTCCCTTCTTCCTTCTGCTTCCTGAATGAACCGGCTACTTTCCTATGTGGCCCTGTGTTTTCTTCTCTTCGGAACTGCGAGTAATAAAACTTTGTGTGTCATCATTCAGTCACTTCTATAAAGTAAATCTAGGTACAACCAAGAAACGGTTTTGTATACGTAAAAGAAAACTAGTCATGAATCTTTGAATAATATGATTAATTTTAATTATCAGTACTCTGCCTGCTCCTTTCCCTCAAGACTTTCATGTAATAGTAATCAAACCAGTAAAATCAAGAATTGCCTCTAATATTAATCACACTAGAATGCAGGGAGCTGTGAGGAAAAGAAATGAAAGAATTCCCTGGAAAACACTGCAATACGTGTTCACATCATTCTCTGGAACAATACTTTGGACAAAAATCCATTTAACTTGTTCTCAGCCATCATAGTTGTTTTCTTGAATCATAAAATTTCCATTATGAAATAAACCCTGACATTAACTTGATTAGTATAATCATAAATCTCAGCAGCCACATGCATGCTTTAAACTGCCGTTTTTCAGGCCACAATTATAGATTCTATTATTTTCCCTACCTATAGCAGTAATTAGATATTATTTCCATGCACAACCAATGTTTGTCAGTATTTTTTAAAGCCATGTAAAAGACTCATTGGTGTAAAACCAGACACAAAGTTGTGAGAGTTCAGTGGCAATATATTAATTATGTTGATTAATTATAAACTCAGTTGAAAACAAACCAAAATTATCCATGGCCTTTGTTATGAAGGTGTATACTCCCATTTACACATAGCTTTCTTTGAATGTTTACATGTATGGGCGTATCTATTGTTGGGGCTCAGAAACTGATGTCTCAAAATATGGTGCTTTGAACTGAAGTCTCTCAATCATCTGTCTCTCACAATGCACCAGATGCAGTTGTTCTCCGAAGTTCCTTTATCTGCCTAAAGATCAGACCTACCAAAGAAGACAACAATTACCTGTGGGCCCCTTTCTCGTGTGTTCATTAATTGAATTCATACTGTCACAGGAAAGGGGTCTCGATCCAGACCCCAAGAGAGCTTTCTTGGATCTTGCGCAAGAAGGAAGTCAGGGTGAGTTCTTAGAGTGAAAGCAGGTTTATTAAGAAATTAAAGGAATAAAGAATGGCTACTCTATAGACAGAGCAGGCCCAAGGGCTCCTGGTTGTCCATTTTTATGGTTATTTCTTGATGACATGCTGAACAAGGGGTGGGTTATTCATGCCTCCCCTTTAGACCATATAGGGTAGCTTCCTGACTCTGCCATGGTATTTGTAAAGCATCAGGCACTGGTGGGAGTGTAGCAGTGAGGATGACCAGAGGTCACACTCGCAGCCATCTTGATTTTGGTGGGTTTTAGCCAGCTTCTTTACTGTAACCTGTTTTATCAGCAACATCTCTATGACTTGTATCTTGTACTGACCTCCTATCTCATCCTGTGAGTTAGAATGTCTTAACCATCTGAGAATGCAGCCAAGTAAGTTTCAGCCTCATTTTACTCAGCTCCTGTTCATCATGCAGTTGCTCTGGTTCAAATGCCTCTGACAATATTGCAGGAAGAAAGACATAAGTCTGTCAACACACCTGGGCAGACTTTTGTCACAAACCATTCTCTGCTCTTTGAATCCAACAGGCTTTGGCCCAGGCCATTATATGTTCCTTAAGCCTGTTGAACTCCCCTAAAAATTGTTTACTCCCCCTAACATCATCCAGACTTCCCATTTCCCTTTCCCTGAAAAACTGGATACATAATCATCAATACCCATTGTGTGGTGGCATAATTACTGTCCCTCATGCACACTAACAAATTTGTGTGCCATTTCTCATATTAGCCTGCCTTCTGTGAATTGCCTTTTCAGCCAAGGTTGCTGCAGTGGTGAAGGTGAAGTTTTTCCTTGGCCCCTACACTACATGTAGATGAATAGTTACATTGTTTAGATAAGACATTAAGAAGAGCTTTCTATTCTAAAGTAAATGCTTTGTAATAAAGATTTTTCTTTGAATCATATCTATATAAATTTCATAAAATAAGAAAAGGAAATGTTCACCTATAATTTGCTATTTAATGGATTGCTGAAATGAGGTGATCTGTGGACATTAGCTCAGGCATGGAGGCTTGGAATTCAGTTCTTTGGAACTGTGTTGGTCTCATTCCTGAGGATGATGGAGCTTCTTGCCGAAGACCATGCACAGATGATGTCAGCACTCAGAATCTCCATTTACAATGAAACTCATCTGCAGGGAACCACTCTTACCCCTGAGTTTGGATTTCAGCTTTGCTTCCATTTAATTGTGAGTGACCTTGAGTCTATTGCTTGGCCTCTATAATTCTTAGTTCCGTGATTTGAAAAAGGAGAGGTCGAAATGAAAAATCATAGGTCTTTTTAAAACTGAGGGCTAACCTAATTAGGCCCGCCAATGTTAACTTGTCTCACTTAATTTTAGTCACTTGATTTTAGTTGATTTTAAAATGAATAGACCTAAAGTCATGAAGCTAAGCAATATATAACTAACCTTTCACTGGCTTCCTTATAGGTAAATCTCTGGTGTATAGGTCACCACAGTAACAGCTGCGTAAGTTGTTCTGTGGCAACTTAGAGTCCATTTCTGTTCAGCTCAAGCCAGCTGAGACCTGTTGACTGGTCTGTATGAATCTCTGATGGGGGACCTTTTGATGTCAAAGGGCAAAAATCCCCACCCTTAGTTCATGCAAATGATGCCACTTTGTGAACATGCATCCTGTGGAGAGCCAGGAAGCTTGACTGGGCTTGTGCAGATCACCGATTGACTCATTTTTCCTTACCCCAATTACCTTTCCCTATGCCTCAGGCCACCTTCCTTCTCTATCCCATAAATATCCCTGAAACCTCATCTTCAGGGAGGTTAATTTGAGATCTGTTCTCCTATCTCCTTGCTTGGCTGACTCATAAATAGCCCTTTCTCTATACAAAACGCGTCTTCTCAGGAACTGGCACACTACACAACAGACAGAAGGAGCCTGGCTTAATAAATTTTCAATTGCTAATCTGACAAAGATATAGACATTAAGGAATTGCATAATGTAAACATCTAGATCTACAGATACATAAGATAGTGAAAATAACTGTTTGGGTGTGGTGACTCATGCCTGTATTCTCAACACTTTGGGAGGCTGAGTTAGGTGGATCATTTGAGGTCAGGAGTTTGAGACCAGCCTGACCAACATGGTGAAACCCTGTCTCTACTAAAAATACAAAAAAAATTTGCTAGGTGTGGTGGGGCATGCCTGTAGTCCCAGCTAGTCAGGTGGTTGAGGTAGGAGAATCATTCGAACCTGGAAGCAGAGGTTGCAGTGAGCCGAGATCGTGCCACTACAGCCTGGGTGACAGAGTGTGACTCTGTCTCAAAAAACAATTTTTTTTTTTTTTGCTGTGTCACTCAGACACATTCAGTCACTCATTCATTCATTCCTCATGAGTCAACACACATTTGTGAAGTATGTATTAGACTAATGGTGAGAGATAAACAAGTTGGGCTCTTTGGTTTCATAATGACCTCTCTACCTCCCCATCAGAAGTCTGTAAGAGAAACACCATTTTAATCTGTACTATGGCCAGATAATTTGCTCTAAATTCTGGCGTATCAGATAACACAAAGAAATTTTTGAGCAGTCAGTTATCTTGCTGGGATTAGGAAAGTTGTTTATTTATTAATGGAAATTAAAAATAAATTTTCAGTTCTTGTTCAACTTAATTACCTTGAAAAGTATAGCCATAGCAATCTTTGCTGTTCTGCAGCCTTCACTGGTGATACCCAGATGAACAGGTTCTGGAGTGGACCTCCAGCAAACTGCAGCAGACCTGCGGAAGAGGGTCCTGACTATTAGAAGAAAAACTAACAAACGGCAACAACAACAACAAAACACCCCCTTACACACACACACACACACACACACACACACACACACACACACACCTCCTCCAAAGCTCATCAACTTCAAAGATTGAAGGTAGATAAATCCACAAAAAATGAGGAAAAAATCGTGCAAAAACTGAAAATTCCAAAGGCCAGATGCCTCTTATCCTCCAATGATTGCAACACCTCTCCAACAAGGGCCACATCTGGACAGTGGATTAGATGGACGAATTGACAGAAGTAGGCTTCAGAAGGTGGATAATAAAAAATCCCTCTGATCTAAAGGAGCACGTTCTAATCCAATTCAAGGAAGCTAAGAACCTTGATAAAAGGTTACAGGAACTGCTAACTAGAATATCTAGTTTAGAGAGGAATATAAATGATCTGATGAAGCTGAAAAATATAGCACGAGAACTTTGTGGAGCATACCCAAGTATCAATAGCTGAATCAATCAAGTGGAATAAAGGATATCAGAAATTGAAGACCAACTTGCTGAAATAAGGCATACAGACAAGATGAGAGAAAAAAGAATGGAAAAGAATTAATGAAGCCTACAAGATATATAGGGCTATGTGAAAGGGCAAATCTATGATTGACTGTTGTACCTGAAAGTGACAGGGAGAATGGAACAAAGCTGGAAAACACACTTGAGGATATTATCCAGGAGAACTTCCCCAACCTAGCAAGACAGGCCAACATTCAAATTCAGGAAATACAGAGAACACCACTAAGATACTTCACAAGAAGATCAACCACAAGACACATAATCATCAGATTCTCCAAGGTCAAAATAAAATTAAAAATGTTACAGGTAGCCAGAGAGAAAGGTCGAGTCACCTACAAAGGGAAGTCCATCAGACTAACAGTGAATCTCTCAGGAGAATCGCTATAAGCTAGAAGAGAGTGGGGGACAATATTCAACATTCTTAAAGAAAAAAAATTTTGACCCAGAATTTCATATCCAGCCAAACTAAGCTTTATAGGAGGAGAAATAAAATCATTTCCAAACAAGCAAATGCTAAGGGATTTAGTCACCACGAGGCCTGACTTGCAAGAGCTCCTGAAGGAAGCACTAAATATGGAAAGGAAAAACAGGTACCAGCCACTGCAAAGACACACCAAAATATAAAGACCATCAAGACCAGCCTGGCCAACATAGTAAAACCCACCTCTAGTAAAAACACAAAAGTTATCTGGGCATGGAGGCAGCAACTGTAATCCCAGTTATTCCAGAGGCCAAGGCAGGAAAATTGCTTGATTCTCGGAGGTAGAGGTTGTAGTAAGCTGAGATCATGCCATTGCACTGAAGCCTGTGCAACAAGAGCAAAATCCATCTCAAAAGAAAAGACAGATGACACTATGAAGAAACTGCATCAAGTAGTATGCAAAATAATCAGCTATCATCATGATAGTAGGATCAAATTCACACAAAACAGTATTAATCTTAAATGTAAATGAGCTAAATGACCCAATTAAAAGATACAGACTGGCAAATTGGATAAACAGTCAAGGTCCATTGGTATGCTATATTCAGGAGACCAATCTCATATATAAAGACACACATAATAAAAGAATATTTACCAAGCAAACGTAAAGAAAAAAAAAGAAAGAAGCAGAGGTGGCCATTCTAGTCTCTGACAAAACAGACTTTTAAGCAACAAAGATCAAAAAAGATTAAAAAAAAAAAAAAAGGAATTACATAGTGATAAAGTGTTCACTGCAACGAGAAGAGCTAACTATCCTAAATATATATGTATTCAATATAGGAGCACCTAGATTCATAAAACTAGTTCTTAGAGACCTGCAAAAGAGACTTAGACTCCCACACTATAATAGTGAGAGACTTTAACACCCCATTGTCAATATTAGACAGATTGACAAGGCAGAAAATTAACAAGAATATTCAGGACTTGAACTCAACTCCGGATCAAGTGGACCTAATAGACATCTACAGAACTCTCTACAGAACTCTCCACCTCAAATAAGCAGAATATACATTCTTCTCAGTACCAGATGGCACTTATTCTGAAATTGGCCACATAATTGGAAGCAAAACACTCCTCAGCAAATGCAAAAGAACTGAAATCATAACAAACAGTCTCTCAGACTGCAGATCATCAAATTAGAACTCAGAATTAAGAAACTCACTCAAAACAGCACAACTACGTGGAAACTGAACAACTTTCTCCTGAATGACTCCTGGGTGAATACAAAAATTAAGGCATAGTTCTTTGAAACCAATGAGAACAAAGAGACAATGCACCAGAATCTCTGAGACATAGCTAAAGCAGTGTTAAGAGGGAAATTTATAGCACTAATTGCCCAGATCAGAAAGCTGAGAGATCTAAAATCAGCACCCTAACATCACAATTAAAAGAATTAGAGAAGCAAGAGAAAACAAATTCAAAAGCTAGTAGAAAACAAGAAATAACTAAGATCAGAGCAGAACTGAAGGAGATAGAGACATGAAAAACCCTTCAAAAAATTAATGAATCCAAGAGCTGATTTAAAAAAAAAAATACTACTAGATATGCTAATAAAGAAGAAAAGAGAGTAGAATCAAATTGTCGCAATAGAAAATGGTAAAGGGTTTATGACCGCTAATCCCACAGAAATACAAACTATCATCAGAACATACTATGAACATCTCTATGCAAATAAACTAGAAAATCTGAAACAGATGGATGAATTACTGGACACACTCTCACAAGACTGAACCAGGAAGAAGTTGAATCCCTGAAGAGACCAATAACAAGTTCTGAAAATGAGGCAATAATTTATAGCCTACCAACCAAAAAAGCCCAGGACCAGACAGACTCACAGCTGATTTTTACAAGGGGCACAAAAAAGAGCTGTTCCAATTCTTTCTGAAACTATTCCAAATGATTGAAAAGGAGGGACTTCTTCCTAACACATTTTATGAGGCCAGCATCACCCTGATACCAAAACCAGGCAGAGACACAACAGAAAAAGATAACTTCAGACCAATATCCCTGATGAACATCAAAATAAAAATTCTTAATAAAATATTGGCAAATTGAGTCCAGCAGCACATCAAAAAGCTTATCCACCACAATCAAGTCCGCTGCATCTCTGGGATGCAAAGCTGTTTCAACATATGCAAATCTATAAATATAATCCATCACATTAAACAGAACCAATGACAAAAGCCACATGATTATCTCAATCGATGCAGAGAAGGTCTTTGATAAAATTCAACACCTCTTCATTTTAAAAATTATCAATAACCTAGGTATTGATGAAACATATCTCAAAATAATAATAGCTATTTATGAGAAACCCATAGCCAATATCATACTGAATGGGCAAATGCTGTAAGCATTCCCTTTGAGAACCAGCACAGGCCAGGCATGGTGGCTCATGCCTGTAATCCCAGTACTTTGGGAGGCCGAGGTCGGCAGATCACCTGAGGTCAGGAGTTCGATACCAGTCTGATCAACATGGAGAACCTTCATCACTACTAAAATCACAAAATTAGCCAGGCATTGTGGTGCATGCCTGTAATGCCAGCTACTTGGGAGGCTGAGGCAGGAGAATCGCTTGAACCCTGGTGTTGGAAATTGTGGTGAGCCAACGTTGCACCATTGCATTCCAGCCTGGGAAACAAGAGCAAAACTCTGTTTTGAAAAACAAAAAAACAAAAAAATAGAAAACAAGCACAAGACAAGTATGCCCTCTGTCACCAATCCTACTCAACATAGTACTGGAAGTTCTGGCCAGGGCAGTCAGGTAAGAGAAATATTCAGTTAGGAAGAGAGGATGTCAAATTGTCTGTTTGCAGATGATTTGATTCTATGTTTAGAAAACCCCATTGCCTTAGCCCAAAAACTTCTTAAGCTGATAAGCAAATTCAGCAAAATCTCAGAATACAAAGTCAATGTGCAAAACTCACTACATTTCTATACACCAACAATGGACCAGCAGAGAACCGAATCATGAATGAACTCCCATTTACAATTGCTGCAAAGAGAATAAAATACCTGGAAATACAGCTTACAAGGTCATAGCAGAAATAACACCACACATCTATAGCCATTTTATCTTTAACAAACCTGACAAAAACAAGCAATGGGGAAAGTATTCCCTATTTAATAAATGGTGCTGGGAAAACTGGCTACCCATATGCAGAAAACTGAAACTGGACCCCTTCTTTACAACCTTTTACAAAAATTAACTCAAGATAGATTAAATACCTAAATGTAAAACCCCAAACCACAAAAACCCCAGAAGAAAACCTAGCCAATACCTTTCAAGGCATGAGCATGAAAGCAGAGACCTCATGACGAAAACACCAAAAGCAGTAGCTTTTATCTCAATAGATGCAGAAAAGATCTTCAATAAAATTCAACAGCCCTTCATGTTAAAAAGCCAAAATTGACAAATGGGATCTAATTAAACTAAAGAGCTTCTGCACAGCAAAAGCAACTTGCATCAGAGTGAACAGGCAACCTACAGACTGGGAGAAAATATTTACAATCTAACCATCTGACAAAGTTCTAATATTCAGAATTTACAAGAAACTTAAACAAATTTACAAGGGAAAAAAAAAAAGACCCATCAATTAGTGGGCAAAGGATATGAAAAGACACTTCTCAACAGAAAATATTTATGTGGCCAACAAACATGAAAAAAAGCTCTTCATCACTAATCATTAGAGAAATGCAAATCAAAACCACAATGAGATACCATCTCATGCCAGTCAAAATGGCAATTATTAAAAAGTCAGGAAACAATAGATGCTGGCAAGGCTGTAGAGAAATAGAAACACTTTTACTCTGTTGATGGGAATTTAAATTAGTTCGACCATTGTGGAAAGCAGTGTGGTAATTCCCCAAGGATCTAGAACCAAAAATACCGTTTGACACAGCAATCCCATTACTGGATATATACCCAAAGGATTATAAATCATTCTACTCTAAAGACTCATGCACATGTATTTTTGTTGCAGCACTGTTTACAATAGCAAAGACTTGGAACCAACCCGAAAGCCCATGAATGATACACTGGATAAAGAAAATGTGGTAAAAATACATCATGGAATACTATGCAGCCATAAAAAAGAATGAGATTGTGTCCTTTGCAGGGACATGGATGAAGCTGGAAACCATCATCCTCAGCAAACTGACACAGAAACAGAAAACCAAACACTGCATTTTCTCACTCATAAGTCGGGGTTGAACAAGGAGAACCCATGGACACAGGGAAGGGAACAACACACACCAGGGCCTGGCAGGGGATGGAAAGGGGAAAGGGGAGTGAGAGTATCAGGACAAATATTTAAGGCATGGAGGTCATAAAACCTAGATGAGAGGTTGATAGGTGAAGAAGACCACTGTGACACACGTAACCTATGTAAAAAAATTGCACGTTCTACATATGTGTCCTGGAACTTAAAGTAATTTTAAAAAGAAGAAAAAATTGTACTTTTTACATCTATATTCCTGGTAAACTGCTTTCTTTCCCTTTCCCTTATTTTGAAAACGATCTCAGTCTGTTAACATAACACTGAAATAAATGGAAATATCTTTTAGAATAAAGAAAAAAGAAAAGTACAGCCATGAGAAAGTATAATGATTATGTTAAAAATTTTGTTTTTAATGTAGAATTTTTCTCATAGTAAAGATGACTAAACAAATGAAGGGATTCCAAGTTCAATGATCAAACCTTTTTAGGAAATTTCAAAAACTGATTGAATTGTTAGTGGCTTGAAATGGGGTGAAAGCAGAATTGACTATCACAGAGCCTATTAACAGGAACCACATGATCATACCTAAAATAATTTAACAATGATGTCAATAATAACACGTATCCAGGTGCACCACAGTGCGGTATCAGTTTACAGACTGATGACTATTGTGGGAGTCAAGATCTTTGAGCCCCTAAAGTTTCACTGAAATATCACTGACATGAGGCAGATTGATTAACAGAAAAAAGGCATCCAAATTTATTTAACATCTATAAATCCCTCACATGAAGCCCATTGATTAATAGAAAAAAGACATCCAAATTTATTTAACGTGTGTACATGGAGCCTTCAGATGAAGACCCAGCTTCCCAGTCAGTAAGGTAGAGAAGCTTAGATACCATCTTGAGGTTACAGAGAGAATGGGGGCTTGGATCCTGATTAAACAGGCATGGGAGGTGGAGAAAAGGGATTCTACTGAGAGGCAATAAATGATTACTAAGAAGAAGGATTGGGTCTGTGAACAAATTAACAGGTTAATAATTCTCTTTGGAATTTAAATGCTCCTTGAGGATAGTTATTATCTTGAAATGGGGTCTGTTCAGCGGTGGTTATACTTTTGCTAATGGGTAATGACACAACATGGAGGGGAACAAGAACAACTCTTCTTCTCCTTGGTGGGTCAGTCTTGTCTTTATGTAGTTGGAGAAAAATCTCCTCTAGTTCTCATTGACCTCTAGGAATTTTTAATTTAAAACCCTCATTATACCATAGAATCATATTTGGGGTAAAATATGTTGATTTCTTTCACGATCTAATAAATGAATAGGGCTAGGAGGGAAGACTATAAAAAGTCTTATTTGTGAACCACAAACACAGAACCTCAGAAACTTCATTCTCAGCCTCCAAGAAGTGATATTCCTTAATAATTCAGCAACACTCTCTCTCTCTCTCTCTCTCTCTCTCTCTCTCTCTCTCTCTCTTCTCTCTCTCTTTCTCTTTTTAATAATACAAGGTCTCAGTACATTGTCCAAGTTGGTCTTGAACTCCTGGGCTCAAGCAATCTTCCTTTCTCAGCTTTCCAAAATGCTGGAATTACAGGCATGAGCCACTATGCCTGGCCTGGTAATTCTCTTTAATGATTGAAAAGCCAAAGGCGGAACTGTAACTGCCCAATGAGTTCTTCCTATCTCCTGCATGGACAAAACCAATCCACCGAGACCATGATATTGCAATCTTTCTTAACTGCAATGTTAAGAAAGAGTTTGATTAACATGAGGTCAGCCACACCATTAGGAGTCAGAATTATTACACAAATCAATCTCACTGAAGGCTCAGAGGTTAGTTTTTTTCAAAGATAGTTTGGAGGGCCAGACACTAGGGGAATGGGTGCTGCTGATTGACTGGGGATGCAATCATAGGGGTGTGGACAATGGCCCTCATGTGTTGAGTCTATTTCTGAGTAGGGACCACAGAGGAGTCGCTGGTCTGAGTGGGGACATTAAGTCATCAGAAATGTAAAAGCCTGAAAAGACATCTCAAAATACAATCTTAGGTTCTACAATAGTGATGTTATTTATAGGAGTAATGGGGGAAGTTGCAAATCTCATGACCTTTTGAATACTGGCTGGTAATCATTTAACTGCACCTACATCCTAGTAGAATCCAGGCCCCTTGAATCCTCCTAACCTGATGGCCTTTCAAGAGTTTTACAAAGGTGCTTTAGTTTGGGGAAGAGCCATTATTTAAGTTATTAACTAAATTTCTCTCAAAGTTAGCTTGGCCCAGGCCCAGGAATGCGCAAGGACAGCCAACCTGTGAGGCTGGAAGCAGGGTGGAGTCAGCCATGGCAAATTTCTCCTACCGTCCTAATTTTGCAAAGGCAGTTTCTAAATAACATGACACCCTGCTGCTTGCACAGTCTTCTGGGACTTATTCTCCATCACATTCCATGGCTTTTCTCACACACACACACACATACACACACACACACACACACACACACTACAATGTGCAAATCAGGCAGAGAGCAGCCCTCTCTTGCTCATTAAGAGATGACAAAGACCCACAGCAGAATGTCCAGTGGAGCGAAGTCTAAGCTAACAGACTGACTAAATATTCAATGTGCTCCAAAATCCTGATTATCAGGACAAGAGCTAGAATAGCTAATGCACAAGCAGGCTCAATTAACCCTAATTAGTTCAGAGTCAGGCTACAAAAGACTTAATTAGCAGTTATTAGGTGCTGCTCAGAAAAGGAGTATAAATAATGGTTGGTAGCAAGCTGTGTTTAAGAGTCTTCTAGCTAAGTGACATCAAATTTAAAAAAAAGTAAAATCAATGTTCCTTCATTGAGGATTAAATATGAAATAATAACATGGGCCTTGACTCAATTTTATTTTAATTCAGTGTAGATTATTGACTTAATTTTATTTTTTCTGGACAACTTGGATGCCTCAGGAGAGGACTTTGAAAATTCACTTCTAATGGTGTGATGGTTACAGTCTACCACAAAGAGAAGGACACCTGCTGTTGGGATGGTGAGTGGCCAGCAGAGATCAGAGGAATAAATGAAAGGTTTTCCTTAAGCATTTCAAGAGTTAGCTTCTGGAGAGTCTCATATGGTGAATGGCCAGGGAAGAAAGATTGATAAAGAAAGAGACACTGAGTTATGATAACACAAAGATAAACTAGTGACCGTCGTCACCTCTGAATGGTCCAAGCCTGAATCCTGGCTGCATGGCAAAATGACTTCCTTTAGTCTAGTGCAAGTTCTTCCTCCTTTCTGGCTCCATTTATTCATTAATATTGTTTCTCACAGGAGCCAAACGTTAACGACCCCCTTCTGATTTCACAGTAAATTCACTTGCATCAAAAATGCACAGTGACCAGATTAAGATTTAAAAACAAAAGTAAAATTGACAGGATAGATGCCTCTCCACCAAGTCTCTCTCTCTCTCTCTCTCTCTCTCTCTCTCTCTCTTTCCTCTCTCTCTTTCTTTCAGACTTTCTCAGAGAAGTAGAATATTATGACATGAATATTATGACATTTCACTTAAGTTTTGTAATATCCTGCATAAAGCATGGGCTTGACATGAGTGAGACATGGAATTTATTCTAGAACACTACAGGGTTCTTATATTTTAATGCATCTTTATTTAACATGATTATAAATGTTATTGCTCATAAAACTATTCAGCCTTGTCATAAATTATTTAATAGATAATACTATTTGTAGATGTAAACACAGAAAATCTGTCTTTAAAGAATGCTTAAATCAACCATTAATTTTAGTTAATAACCACCTTCCTCTTTAAAAAAAAAAAAAGTGCCAAGGGACAATTTAGGAATAATGAAAGGGTATTAGTTTTGTATTGCTGTGCGATAAATTACCACACATTCAGCAGACTAAAACAACACTCATTTATTACCTCACAGTTCTATAGGTTAGAAGCTCAGGTTGATTTGACTGGGCTGTCAGAAAATCACGATCAAGATGTTAGTCAGGTTGGATTCTTACCTGGAGGTTCTGGGGGAGAATCCTTTTCCAAGATTATCCATGCTGTTTTCAGAATGTAGTTCCTTGTGGATGTAGGCCTGAGGTCTTCATTTCCTTGCTGACTGCTAAAGAAAGGCTAGCTGCTTCTCCCAGAGGCTGCTCATATTCCTTCTGGCATAGCACCACCAACTTCAGTGCATCAGTTGCACACCATGTCTTATTCTTTCAATGTCTCGAACTTCTTATGCTTCCAACTGGACAAAACTCAACTGCTTTTAAAAATCTGATGTAATCAGCTTGGACTCACTTGGATATCCCTTTTGATTACTCAAGTTTATTTAATTAGTAACCTTAATTACCTTTCACAAGAATCCCCTTTGCTATGTGACCTAACATAATCACAGGCATGAGATCTCACCATATTCATTGTCTTAGGGATGAGAACTCCATTATTCCTGTATCCACACCTAGGCCTTTGCTGAGGGCAGAGGATGGCAGTGGTCACCAGGCTACAGAAGGAGAGGGAGGCAATTAGTGTGCCCCACTGCCAAGGGGTAGGAGAGAAGGTGGCTGAGAATATATCCTGAGGACTCGGGAAGACATGGGGAGGTGGGCTGCACATAAATCAACACTTCAAGCTTCCAGCACGTGTTCTATTGTCTCATTGGACTTAAAAACACAAATAGGGAGATACGATTACTAATAATTTCAAGATGGCAACTGCGGAATGCTAAAGCCCAGTAGGGATCTCCTTTCTCAGTGTAGGGCTCTTTGAGACTTCACTGATCAGATACCCATGAAGCTGACCCTGGAAATAAGCACTGTATAAGTGTTTGCTGATGTGTTTTTAGTAGCAGTAGCAATATTTGGCAGACAGCAGACATTGAATAGGCAAAACATTTAGTTGATTCAAAATATCTGTGCTATTCTTATTTTGTACAAGCTGACCTAAAAACAAGGCCTGATACAAAGGGCTCTTACATTCCAGATGCTTTTCCAAAAGACTGTGTATAAGAACTCTAAACCATTGACTTAAGAATAATGGTGGAAGATATATTGACATTCTACATGATATAAACTCTCCTATTTAACTACGTTTTCTGTTGTTCTGGGTATTGTTCTAACTCTCTAGTTGGAAATCTGGCTCATTTTACCATCACTGAAATTAATTAAAAATAAATCAAACTTACATTCATTCTACTTTTTAGCTTACCATGTGATTCAATTCAAATTCAATTTTATTACCGAGTAAGTTATGAAAATTGCACATAATTCTTCCTTTTTTCCCCTTTCCTTGCTGTCAAATCTACTATAGATGGCACAGGCTTAATCCCAAGGAAACTAATAAAGTGAATTGTTCACACAATTACATGTTATTTTCCTGTTATGTACAATTCTCTCTGGGCGCCCAATGCTCGGTGATTGACTGATCTGTGAAGCCAGAGTCCTGTCTGATTTTGAGCTTTGAGTATTCAACCATCTCTAAATTTTTGACAAGCCTGTTTAAGGAGTGGTATGACTGCATCATAAGACCACTCACAAACTGCAACATATGCTTTGTTCTGTGGAGGGAAAAATTATCATCATCTACAAAAGGAGAAGAAAAACACCATACACGCACACACACACACACACACACACACACACACACTCCAAAATTCTTTGAGTGGTGAGCTGAGGCAAAGATAATATATATTGGATAGAAATGGATTTGGGCTCTTGGCTAATATAAAATGATGAATCAAAGAGCATCACTGACAGCAGACCCTGGGCCTAATCATCTCCAGAGGGGGGCATTAGGATATTCCAACTCCAGCTGTCAAACAGCTGTAAACTTCTCCAGGCTATCATTGGAGATTTCGGAGTGCAACAGGAGTCTCAAGTTTCACCAGGAGGACACGATGTCAATTCAGAGCCAAGCCAACCTACTGTTCAGGTGCTAGGAGACTTGCTTCAATAAATCTGGTCCCTTTTTCAGTTGCATAGCTCTATTCTAAAACATGAACTACTTCCTAATGATACCTTTGCGACTCCAAACACTGTAAGCCAGTTCTGATTTCAATATTTGTGAGATAGTTGATCAACACTATTTGATGTCATTATGTTAATGTTGATAGAGCACTTTGTGTGGAAAGCATTATGCCAAAGAGACAGTATCATGTGGTAGTTAACAATCAGAATTTTCCAGCTGTGGAGCCTGAGACAAGTAACCGAATCCCTGTATGCAATAAGCTCCTCATGTGTATCATGGTGAGAATAAACATAAGGATTGAGTACAAATAGTTTACTTCTGAGATGACCCCAGGAAACATTGGGAAAGAAGCAAGGGAGTGAAAAGAGAAAAGGTAACCAAGGAAGCAGAGCCTAAGAAGTCGTCATTGTTGTGATACCTGGAGCAAAAACAGACTCTCCAAGTGTGGTTTGTGGTTGAGCAGCCTCAGCATCACCTTGGCAATATTTATAAATGCAGATTCTCAGGCCCCACTCCAGACTCACCGAATTAGGAGCCCTGTATGTGGGCCCAGAAAACTGGTCTAACAACCCTCCAGGTGATTTTGATGCACAATCAAATTTGAGAACTAATGAGCTAGGGAGCTCTGGGAGCTGTGCAGGCTACCTTCCTCAGAGCTCTCTCCCCAGAGGGGAAAATGTTGCTGGGATATTTATATGCCAACTCCCATCAGTAACTATGAAGGGCTGTTAAAGAGAAGGCATTGGAAAGAAATATTAATTCTCCAGAACCTTAGTCTGTGGTGCCCTTGAGCTCAATGGATTCTAAAATAAGCCTCTGGCAAGGAGGTATGATTCCTGCAGCTGGAGTCCTAGGAGCATTACAATAGCCAGGGCCACAGGCAAACGATGAAACATCAATGCTGTCTTAAGGATTGAGATAATGCAGCAAAGGGCATACCGTAGAGCCTGGCACAAAATCCCATTGTATATTAGAATCTAAAGGTAATATAAAAATCAACCAGCTGCCCTCAAAGAGTAAACAATTTACAAAGACAGGTAGGACACAAAGACATAAGTAGGATGTAAGGCAAGTGCAATAAATGCCATGAGTAATAAAGGTGCAGAAGGGAGAGATCCTATCAGATTATAGGAGGAGAAAAGGCACTTTGAATCAGTGGCATCTGAGAAGGGAGAGGTGGGCTTTTTGGCAGGCTCTGATGAAACAAAAGGGCTGACTGAACTGTGAAGAAGGACACGGGTCACTGTGTTAGCTGCCTCATCATCACTGGAACTCATGTGCCTGTTGAGTCTGAGATGCCACATATCCATTAACAAAACGCAAGGAATTTCTGTGGCTAACAAACTTGAAATGTAAGGATGCCAAAGGCTAGTGTTTCCCTGCCACATCACATCTCCACATGCCTCACCATCTATTTTTTTCTGGAAAGAATTAAGGCTCACTGGTTTTCAAAACACAAAACATGTTTCCAGTAGCCCCACCAGTGTGATGCTTTCCTGGGATTATATGCAAGTGAGAGATTGCTGACTTCATTTTTTTCAGTAACATTATTACCATTATAACATCATTGTTATAACCTAAAGCAAAGCTGTCAATATGTCCTATGAAAATTTTGGTCCTGTGAGTTAAAAAAAATATAATTACTTATGAAAAGGTTAGTGTAATGAAGAAGTAAGTTGAGTAGCATGAATACAAAATTCTACATATTTGAGGATTATGTTGCTGGAGCCCCAGATCGCACAGAAAATTACATGTCCCTATTCTGGCTATCCTACTTGTCCACTCCTTCTCAAGAAACCAGCCCCTTAGGTTTCAATTCCTCCTTATGCATGCTACATTTCAATGCATCTCCAGTGCCTCCCTCTTCTTTCCCTTCTATCAGTGAGTAAAAACAGACCATTACTAACCAAGTATTGGGGCTCTCCTACCTATGAAGAGAGCTTTTTTTTTTTCTTAATTTTCCTTTTTCTGAATCTTTGACGTTAGTGAGAATAAAACTAAGGAAGAGGAAAGAGGTGTCAGCAATTACGCGTTAAGCAATGGAATGAAAAAACCTTAAAGATTTGATGAAAACAAAAAGAACTTCCTGCTAGCTGAGCTCGCCTCCACATGGTATTTTCCAGCACTGACACGTCGACCATCACCTGCGGAAGTCTGGCCTGCAGACCCTGACTCGGATGAATCAATGCACTCTTACACCATTACAGTGATGCAAGTGGGCTACGCATGGCCATCGGCTGCTTTCAAAGGGTAAAATGCAACCAGTCAACCAAAATTCCCTGTTCATCCACACTTTTATTCAGTAGGGCGTAGACTTTACAATGGAGGTTCGAAGTTAACACACTTGTGGATAATTAACCTGATTAAAAGAATGGTTTTACAACTGATAAAAGCTTTAGGATGGGAGGCCCAGAGTAAGTACTGTTAACAGGTAATTCCCATTTGATCTTCCCCAGAGAGGAACACCCAGCAATTTGCATGAGTAAACAGAGTGGAGACAAAGGGATAAGGGGTAAGCAGACTTAAACTTGGAAGGCCTTCGATCTTCTCTGTCTCTTTCCTATGCTAATGTTAAGGAGGTAGCGACCTTCAGCATGAATGCCTTCAGCATGCCTCAATAAAACCTTTTAGAAAAGGCTTATACATTTAGGGAGTATTTGGGGAAAGTTGCAGATTGTCGATTGTGGTTACAATCTATAACTTTTCCTAAATATTTTCCATAATATTTTGCCAACCACCCCAAGTGAATTCCAACACAGCACACTGTGGAGAGCTATGTGTGTGTATGTGTGTGTGTTTACACAATGTGGAATTCATTAGTAGAATTTGCTCTAAAAATTGTAGACCCCCTAATAGGGTTGTTGTTTCAAAGCTTTTAGTGTTAAAGTATTTAGTGGTAGGGAATCTCAAGGTGCAGCTTGCAGTGCCTTAGGTATTGTAAAGCATATATTTATATTGTACTTTTTCTTTGCACATGGGCTTGCCAGCACCATATGAACCAAATTCTCCAAATTGTGGACAAATAAAACATTCTTGTATTATAAACTTAGAAACAAGGTTCTGGGAATAATTTAGAGGACATTGCAAAATACCTTTTCTATTAGCTCAAGAGTAAATGTTATGCTAAGATTTTTTTAAGTGTACATAAAGCATGTAAATATCAGTTGCCTGACTCACGGGTCACCTCTTAGGCTGATTTAATATTTTATGAAGACATGAGTATTCACACATAACTTTATAACTTATTTCTCCAATGTTCCCCTAAGAGAAGCCTTTACCACGGGCAAAACAGTGGGACATTAGGAGTTTTTGTTATTTCAGTCAAGTCAAAAGGTGAGCTGAGAGGAATGGGTCGAGTGGTTCCATTACAGGATTTAAAATCAATGCTTGTCTCTCTTTGGTGGGGTGTAGGACATGCTACCCCAAAATAAAACACCTGGAGGTCACACTCTCACCTTCATCTGCTTTTCTGTGTAACAGTAGTACGTAAAGTAATTCTCTGCCAGGCTCGCACCTCTAACTCCAGCTACTCAGGAGACAGGAGAGTCGCTTGAGCCCAAAATTTCAAGACAATGAGTTATCACTGGACTCCAGCTTCAGTGACCCATCTCTTTAAGAAAAGAAAAAAAAAAAAAAAAAAGAATTATCTGACCTACCTCCCACGAAAGAAGAAGTCAGTCACAAAACCTTTATGTAACTGGTGCCCTGTCTTATACTTGGAGGAAAGAAGTAAAGACACAGAGATGCCAAGAAAAATCTGAAAAAAAAAAAAAAAAAAAACAAACAGGCCTTGTTATGTTCCCCTCAATTTGTTATCGGTAGAGCCTACATTTTTGTTCAACCATGCTTCTTTTGAAACAGTCTCACTCTGTTACCCAGGCTGGAGTGCAGTGACGTGATCTCAGCTACTGCAACCTCTGCCTCCTGGGTTCAAGGGATTCTCCTGCCTCCTGAGTAACTAGCGTTATAAGTGTGCATCATTACCACACCAGGCTAATTCTTGTAGTTTTAGTAGAGATAGGGTTTTGTCACATTGACCAGGCTGGTCTCGAATTCCTGTCCTCAAGTGATCTGCCTACCTCAACCTCCCAAAGTGCTAGGATTACAAGCATGTGTCACTGTGCCTGGCCTGTCCAACCACACCTCTACACAACTGTTCATTCTTCATCAAAATTAAAGATTAAAATGCAGTTTCCCCTGGTTCTTCGGCTCTTCATTTCTGAAGGCTGTTGTGTCATGTAAAACTTTGACTAAATAAATTTGTTATACTTTGCTCTTGTCAACCTGCCTTTTGTTATAGGGATTTCAGCCATAAAACTTTCAGTGGGAGAGGAACAAATATTACTTCTTGTCCCCTATATTCCCAAAGAATTCAGCCCCTTGTGTGGTTGAATGACATTTGAGAATAAAGGGTAGAGTTCAGCAGACGAATCAGAGATTAAGGATGAAAGAAGTACAATCTATCTGCAATCCTGTATGTATCTGGATGTGGAAAATAAAATGTAGTATCTTTCAAGCATACCATACATGTATTCATTTCTTTCATTTAACATGTACTTATTGAATAATTTCTAATATGCAAAGCTAGGCACTGTAGGGGGGTACAAAAGGGATTAAGAAATGGATTTGCCTATGAATAGATTATTATTTATTATAATTGTGCAGGATAAAGCTAGCATATATACTGTGTGATAAATGATAAGTTCATAAAGGTATGCATTTAGCCTACTACTATGTATTGGAGATGAAGGAAGTTATGGAAGAAAGAGACAGGTAATTTTAGTATAAAAAGTGATTTTACGGGATCAGGAATTTGACAAACTTCAAGCTGTTTTATGCTAACTACATGGGCTTACCAGGTGTCACAGCGAAAGCCCCAGTGTGGAAAATGTAATGTGTATCGTCCTAGCTCTCTGAACAGGCTGTCACAGTAAAAACTGGGTGCTATTTCACAAGATACCAGTCTTTGTAGCTTTATGGAAGCAATACAAGTCAACATTCTGTCATGTTGCTTTGATGGTATCAGAAACCGATCTACTTAATGTACAGTGTAACTCCAGTTATAAAATTTTAAACAGGATACAAATTTTATTCTTTTTTTACTTTCATGGACACACATAAAAATATTCCTTGTGCTGTTAATAAAATTTCTAACCCAACTAAAGTATGCAATATGCAACACTGCCATGCAAATTCAGTTTTTATACGTACAATAAGAGCACTTATAGTCTATGTTTAGGCAACACTAATGTGTTGCTAGAGCCAGCAAAAGGATGTAAGTTACGTCTAGTGCCTATCCTTCTCCCTTAACTCATTCTATTATATTTAGGCATCATAATGATGATGACAAATAAAGCTGGTGTTATCTAAAGGCTCAAATAGGCCAAATAGGCTGGATGTTCATGATGGCTTCTTAACTCACATTTCTGGTGCCTCACGTGGGATGCTTGGAAGAGTTACGAGTTGTCTGGGCATTTTCTTTTCTCATATAGCCTCTCCACATGGTTAGCTACTTGGGGCTTCCATATAGCATGGAGGTCTCAAGATAGATTCTTATATGGTAACTGGTTTCCCCTGAATATATATTTCAAGAGACTAGTACAGAAACTTCATGACATTATTATTATTATTTTTTACCTATTCTTGAAATTAACCCAATATCACTACACAGGACCTGGGAGTTGAGGGGGTTCCTTTTTGGACACCAATGATCGCATTTGTGCTTATTGAAATATATCATAGCTCGGCTTTGGTAGACTCTTGTTATAACCACATCAATGAGAGAATTAACTGAATTTAAAACACACTTTCAAAAGAGTACCTAGAATAAAAATTTGAAATGTGCATCAGAGTTTATCCAGCACTTTAACCAATTATTTAATTATTGAATATTCATTATCTGCTGTGCACATGAGACTGTACTGGATACTGTGAATTTTGATAGATAAATTGGGAAGATACCAGAGGAAAGTGAAGCTCAGAAGGTTTGAATAGAAGTGGATTGGCATCTCTAACGCAGCCGAATCAGTTGTCCATATAATGCAGTGGCATCTAGAACACTTACTGATATGAGAAACAAGGCAAAACCCCAGAAACCTTGTCAGGCATTTTAATAAATAAAACTTAAGGCATATGCTGTAATGTGCTTTGTAGTTTGACACTGAAAGCTCGAGTGATGGATTTGTTATGTTTAGTAAAAAAAAAAATCCTTTATATTGTCTCTTAAAATGTACCTCAACCCAAACTACACTTACAAGTATCGTGGTAAATGATGGGGTTCTAAAACTTCCCAGAGCACCAGAATCACCTACAGGACTAAAGCACAGGTGGCTGGGCCCTATGCCTAGTTTCAGATTCAGTAGGTCTGAGATGGGGCCCAAGCATTTAAATTCTATCAAGTTCCCAAGTCAGCTTGAGACTGCTGATAAGAGGAACATACTTTGAGAAGTACTGGTGAACGGCATTGAAGAAAGCCAGAAATGAACAGAGGTTTAAGCAGTGAAGACAGATTTATCAAAAAAAAAAAAAAAAAAGTATTACAATAAGGGATGAGAAACTCCAGTGGAGAATTGGACTCAATTCCAAAGACATCAGAACAAGTGGGGATTTCTAACTGTATTAGTCTGTTCTCATGCTGCTGTAAGGACATACCAGAGACTGGGTAATTTGTGAAGGAAAGAAGTTTAATGAACTCACAGTTCCACATGGCTGGGGAGACCTCACAATCATGGCAGAAGGCAAGGAGGAGCAAAGGGATATGGAGGCAGGCAAGAGAGTATGTGCAGGGGACCTGCTGTTTATAAAACCATCAGCTCTATGAGACTTATTCACTATCACAAGAATAGCACCAGAAACACCCACCCCCATGATTCAATTACCTTCCACCAGATCTCTCCTAGGACATGTGGGGATTATGGGAGCTACAATTCAAGATGAGATTTGGGTGGGGACACAGACAAAACATCAATAAAGAAGGAATAAGTTGAGGAGGTAGGACACTGTTGGATCATCAAGACTGTGAGGACTCCTGTTAGGCTGAATCAACCTAACACGATTCCTGCTACAAGAATGCCAGGGTAATCTGATACCGTCGGGGGATAACAGGGATGAAGAATTTTATCAGGGATCAGCTATTGAGGGCGAGGAATTCTCACCAAATGGACTTAGCAAGATTTTTGCTAAAACTGGACTCTGAAAGGAAGTACACAAATAGACAAATTAGCATTTTTAGGGAGAGGGTTCAGGGGAGTCAGAATCGGATTTGGTCAAAGAGCCTTTGTCAATGGTTATCCACAGTGGAGAACAGTGGTGGAAAACATAGATATAAAATCAGACAAGACCTCCAGTAAGTCTTAAGCTGTTAATCTTTTTAGCTTAGTTTTCTTATCTTTACAGTGTATATAATTAATATTAGCTACTGCCTAAGATTGTTGTGTGGATAAATTATGTATAGTGAAAGCTAAATAAATGTTTATCATGTTAATAATTATAATCCCATAAAGGATGTAGTCCAATTATCATGCATCTTACCTGAGGGACTGTTGTATATTTTGTGTCATGTACACTGGATTTCCCACAGTCACCTTCTAGACTACAAAGCTGACCACTCAGTTCAGTGCCTTTCGCTGGCCCTTCAGAAGGGAAGAACTAATAGAGATTTCTGGTGCTCTGTCTTCTCCCTTGTACATAGTATATAAAATCTAGAAGCTAGGTATTTAAAATAATCTACAGACTCAAAAATAAATCTTACTGTTTTCAAGTTAAACTCCTCCTGGGGTTGGTATTAAAAAAGAATTAGGTTTGCCTTAGTTGAGCTTTGCAGGATGCCCTGATAATACCTCAACAATCAAAATGTAATTATAAAATAAGGGATGTTTAAATTGCCAAAAATACACACACACACACACACACACACACACACACACACACACATTATATATAAATACATATATATATATAAATACACACACATATATATTTCGATTCAGCCTGAACTATAACAGTCAAGCATATGAGTGTATTAAGGTGAAGATGACGAACCAAATTTCAAATCACTTAGCGTGGTTAAATGCAGGATAGTAGGTAACAATAACAAAACACCCAATAATAAATAAATTGCAGCGTATTTTCTTGATTATCCAAAAATTTCAGAACTCTTGATAAAAGGACGTTCTTTCCCAATAACATAATCCTTGCTGTGAGGCTGCTGGGAATGGATAGTATGGAAATACAATCTTTCTGCTCTTTTTTTCATTGTGCCATTGCTTCCCCCATTGGGTCCAACTTAGTTCCTTTCTGTGCTTCAGTGTACTTACCCATACTATATTAAAACTTTTGAACTTACTGCGAAATAAAAAATCTCAAGACTCACAAACTTCTTATACAGAAGGAAAGGTTAAACTGGGAGATTGAGTCATGCAACATCTTCTTACAAATGAACAGTGGTTACTAACAGAACGCATTACCGTATCCCTACAAAAGGTAAAAGGCCTCAGGCATCTAGGAAGGACTGCCCATGCAGATCATTCATAAGTAAATTCTTTTTTTTTTTTTTTTTTTTTTTTTTGAGACGGAGTTTCGCTCTTGTTACCCAGGTTGGAGTGCCATGGCACGATCTCGGCTCACCGCAACCTCTGCCTCCTGGGTTCAGGCAATTCTCCTGTCTCAGCCTCCTGAGTAGCTGGGATTACAGGCACATGCCACCATGCCCAGCTAATTTTTTGTATTTTTTAGTAGAGACGGGGTTTCACCATGTTGACCAGGATGGTCTCGATCTCTTGACCTCGTGATCCACCCGCCTCGGCCTCCCAAAGTGCTGGGATTACAGGCTTGAGCCACCGCGCCTGGCTATGAGTAAATTCTTTGCTGTTCTCCCTAAACAAGGACATGCCACTGTAACTTTAAGTCTCCAATCCCAAGTGCAGCTCCTGAGACTAAAGTCTGTTTTTTTCCACATAGATAATGTTGTCTTCCCAGGTGCAGGACATAGACCAGACTAATTATTCCACCTACTCAGAGATGTCTGCATAATTGACTCTTATTTTAATACCCTTTTTCTCTTCAAACATTCACCTTCTCTTATGTAAAATGCAGATATTTACTGAGTACTAACCAAGGTCTGATAGGAATATAACCATTTATCTTAAGTCTTACTTGCCTCTCTGCCTACATGCCTTTCCTCCATTTAAGGAAACATATATATATATATACTAAACTTCCTGGAAACTTCTTCAGAAAAACAACCAGAGGGTGGGGCATGGTGGTTCACGCCTATAGTCCCAGCACTGTGGGAGGCCGGAGTGGGATGATCCCTTGAACTCAGGAGTATGAGACTAGCCTGGGCAATGTGGTAAAACCTCATCTCAACAATAAATACAAAAACTAGTTGGGCATGATGGCTTGCACCTGTACTTGCACTCAACTACTCAGAAGGCTGAGGTGGGAGGATCTCTGGAGCCCAGAAGTTTAAGGCTGTGTAGTAAGCAGTGATTATGCCAGCCTGGGTGGCAGAGTAAGGGCCTGTCTTAAACAAACAAACAAAAAAAAAAAAAAAAAAAAAAGAAAAAAAGAAAGAAAGAAAAAGAAAAGGAAAAGAGAAAAGAAAGAAAGAAAAAAAAGAAAAATGAAAGGCAGCCATAGATGCCTCTGTGGTTCCTGCTTTTCCTGGATGTGCTTTAAGGCTGGCTTAACCAAACTCCATGATTTAGACCTTTCCCTCATTCACTCATTTTGGTCGTCATTATTGCTTGTAGAACAACAGTGAAATAAGATGCTAAGTAGAAAAAGATTCCAATAATCAAAAGAGTTTTAGAAAGCAAGCTCTACCTTCTTCTTTGAGTCAAGACACATATTAGCAGTTGAGACTCAGAATCTTTATTGCAAAGAAACTACTGTTTTTCAGTTATGCTAGACCATGCATATTTCATAGCCGATGAATGGCCACAGACTACACTTTTTTGAGGAATGCTGCCCCAGGTTCTAATTGTCTTGCATTTGATAGGTTGTAGAACTTCATGGATTGTCAATCAAGATTTCTTTTTCCTGTAAAACTATCATTTAAAAATGTGGCAAAATCAAGGCATTCCCAGATAAAAATGGAGAGAATTATTTGCTAGTGTATCTGTCCCAACAGAAAGTCCAATAGAACAAAAGAAAATGACACCAGATATTAACTCAAATACACAAGAAGGAGTGAAGTGTAGGAAAATGACCAATGTGTGGGTAAGTATAGAATACTCTTACTATATATGCTTTTTTCTATTAATTTCTTAAAAGCACTCATAAGCTTGTTTAAAGCAATGATTATGACACTGTATTACTATGCGATACATATAACAATAATAACAGAAAGAAAGTAGGGGAACAGAGCTATATTTTTTTTAGAACGAGGTCAATATTAATTCGAAATATATTGATACATGTAGTCATCCCTAGAGAGAGCCACCCTGATAATTAACTTAAAAATTAATGACTACCTCAAAGTAAAGTAAACTACTTTGAGTAACCTCAAAGTAATTTAAATGGTTTGCCAAAAAATATTGGTCTATCACAAAAAAGGCAATAAAGGAGAAACAGTGAAACAACAAGAAAAATAAGGAGACATATAGAGAGCAAATAGCAAAATGACAGACGTAAATCCAACCATATTGATACTCACATTAAATATGAATGTACTAAAGATTCCAGTCAAAAGACACAGATCATCTGACTAGATTAAAAAAAAAAAAAGGAACAAGTTCTAATGATATGCCTTATGTAACAGACATAGTTTAAATTGAAAGACACAGACAGATTGAAATTTAAAAGATGGAAAATAATACACAAGCAAACAGTAACCGGAAGAAAGCTGAAGTACCTGCATTGAAAGAATAGTAGAATCATTTCATTTTAAGGTATATATTATAAAATGCTAGAAGCTATTTTCTTTGTAAATGTTGAAACATATTATTGAAAATCTATTAATAGATGTATTTTGAAAAAGTGCAATGGGAATGGCTGGGCATGGTGGCTTACGCCTGTAATCCCAGGACTTTGGGAGGCCAAGGCAGGTGGATGACCTGAAGTCAGGGGTTCGAGACCAGTGTGGCCAACATGGAGAAACCCTGTCTCTACTAAAATTACAAAAAATTTGCCAGGCATGGTGGCGCACACCTGTAGTCCCAGCTACTCAGGAGGCTGAGGCAGGAGAATCACTTGAACCCAGGAGGCGGAGGTTGCAGTGAGCCGAGATAGTGCCATTGCACCCTGCCTGGGCAACAAGAGTAAAACTCAGCCTCAAAAAAAAAAAAAAAAAAGTACAATGGGATACAATATTTTTAAAACTGTATTTCTTTTACGAGCTATGAAAGTAAAAATTTTTGAAGTCTGCTATTCTATATAAATCTGTTCATTGTAGACAGAAATAAACTAAGTTTCATGGGATTCTGATTTATTCAAATTGATAGAATTTATAGCAAAGTAAATGTATAGAAGCTCTACTCGATGTCCTATACTTCTCACCCACTGTAAAGAAGGCACATAGGATAATGATTAAGTTCATGGATTTTAGAGCTATATTTTAAAAATTCTGACACCAGTCCTTGTCAGCTGTGTGGCCTTGGAGAGTTTTCTTAACCTCTCTGCCTCAGTGACCTCATCTGTAAAATGAGAATAATAATAGTATGTACCTCATAGAAATTTATGAGGTAATGCATGTAGAATACTTAGAACCATACCTGGTACATGGTAAGTACTCCGTAAATGTGAGGGTTTTTTTCTTTTTTCTTTTTCTTTTTTTTTTTTTTTTTTTTTTTACCTTGCTCTGTCATCCAAGCTGGAGTACAGTGATTTGATCTCAGCTCACTGCAACCTCTGCCTCCCGGGTTCAAGCAATTCTCCCTGCCTCAGCCTCCCAAGTAGCTGGGATTATAGGCACCCGCCACCACATCTGGTTAATTTTTGTATTTTTTAGTAGAGATGGGATTTGCTCATGTTTCCCATATTGCCCAGGCTGGTCTTGACCTCTGACCTCAGGTGATCCATTCGCATCAGCCTCCTAAAGTGCTGGGATTATAGGCGTGAGCCACCGCGCCCAACCGTGAATTTTTATTCAGGACTTTGAAATGTTCAAATGAATGTGCAACAGACCAATCATGGTCACATCTGCCAGCACATTTCCACAACGCAGGCACAGATTTCAGAGCTCCTGACTCAGATGAATCTACATCTGGACATCAAGTCGTTTTAGCAGTCAGCATTAGAGAGACCTGAGTTGCAAAGAGGCAGCACTAGAGGGAATACCTTGCTAACAAGATATTAGGTGCTGAACTCAGCAGCCTGGGCTGTTACTGCTGATGAAGGGGAGACAGTGCAAAATGTGAGATGTGGGACACCCAGAGGAAAGTCAGAAGGACGCACAAAATTTATTGCTTGCTACAAGACTAGTAATGGAATACTAGGTCAGCATGAAGGCCAGATGGCAACTCACTGACCTCCGAAATTCTCTTTGTAAAGAACAGCGTTTTTTCTAGCCCTCTGCTGGCCCCCTCCCTCCCTAACCTCCACGTGCCTGGTTTACAGTCCCCCAGACATAAGCCACATTATCTTGCCTCTGTACCTTTGCTGACATGGGTGACCTGTGCTGGAACGCCTCCCATCCTCTAGGCACTTTTCCTCCCCTACCTTTTGCAACCTGCTTAATAGGGTACAATTAACTCAGCTGAAGACTTAATATGTCCTGAGCCTGGGGTTGTGCACTCAGATTACACATTTTAGGATCAAGTGTGAGAGAATGCCCTGATTATACTTGATTCTGATTGTCTACAATGGAGGTGGGCACAGGTGTTCTGTGAGTGCAGACAAGAGGGTCTTACCCAGCCTAGGGGTGATCCTCAAAGACCTGAACGGTTCGGTGAGTTGTAGATAATTTCGTAAATGAAGAGGAGAGGCAAAGGTGATAAAACATGCAGATCAGACAGGAGAGTGTGGTACATTCATTATCATTGGAGAACAGGGCACTGGGTGGGAACATAAACAAAATGAAGCTGAGGAGGTGGGAATGGGCCAGTTCATGAAGGAGCTTAACATGGTGAATGCTGGCTAAGGAATTTGTATTTTATTGTGACCATTATGAGAAGCTATAAATAATTTTAAGCAGTACAATAATTTGATCAGATTTGTATTTCAGAAAGAGAGCTTTGACAGCAGTACGAAGAACGAATGGATTAAAAGAAGGGGCGAGAATAAAATCAGTAATTCATTTAGGAGGCTATGAAAAAACATCAGTAGAAGGAAGATAAGGACCTAAATTATGGCAGTGATGATGAGAAAGAACTGAATCAATATGAGAGACACCAAGAAAAATCAGTGTTCCTTGAGATCTAATTGGATATATAAGATGAGGCAGAGAATGAAATGAAAGACGACTCTCAAATTTTTGGCCTTTAGTAGCTGTATAGATGGCAGTACCACTCTCTTGAAAGTGTATATTGCAAGTGGGATAAGATAATAAGAACATATTTGAGCACGTTACATTTAAGGTTCATTTATTAGACAGGCATGGTGGCTCACACCCGTAATCCCAGCACTTTGGGAGGCTGAAGTGAGTGGACCACTTGAGCCTATGAGTTCAAGACCAAGAGGAACATGGGAAATCTCATCTCTACAAAAAAATTAGGCAAGCATGGTGGCCTTTGCCTGTAGTCCCAGCTACATAGGACGCTGAGGTGGGAAACTCACTTGAGCCCTGAAGTTTGAGGCTGCAGTGAGCCATGATTGTGCCACAGCACTCCAGCCTGGGTGACAGAGTGAGACCCTGTCTCAAAAAAAAAAGGATTAATTTACTTATTTATTCAAAAATATTTGTAGAGAACCTACTAGATGCCAGAGAGTACATTAGGCACTTGGCATGCAGCAGCGGATAAAACAAATGGAAATCTCTTTCCTCATGAAGCTCACTGCAGTCAGATATCTATGAATATCCCAGTAGGTGATTGAATTGGTTCTAGAGCCTAGATGAATGATCGGAAGCTGGGCACAGTGGATCATGCCTGTAATCCCAGCACTTCGAGAGGCCTAAGGTGGTGGATCTCTTGAGGCCACGAGTTTGAGACCAGCCTGGCCAACATGGTGAAATCTCATCTCTACTAAAAATACAAAAAAGTAGCCAGGTGTGGTGGCGCATGTTTGTAATCCCAGCTACTCAGGAGGCTGAGGCAGGAGAATCGCTTGAACCTGGGAGTCAGAGATTGCAGTGAGCTGAGATTGCACCATTGCACTGCAGCCTGGGTGACAGAGTGAGACCTGTCTCAAACAAACAAAAATGAATTGGCTTTTGTAGTTCAACAAACAAAATCAAAACAAAACAAACAAAAACCTACCATACCAGGATGCAATTTTGCAGAAATGTTTAGTTTAGCAGCAGTATTAAGGCTAAGGTGAGTAAAAAAATGTATATAATCATCAAAACAGCTAATGAAAACATACCCTGCAAGGTGAGCAAATATGTAGCACTTGGATTCAGGTTATGATGCCACTCACTCCTAGAGAAGTCTGCGGACCACACTTCAAGTGGGACATAGGCAGACTGGGGGCCACATAGGAAAGAGTAACACTGAGGAGGGAGGAACTCACAATTTACTCTAATGATGAAGGAACTGATCAAGTTGGGGTGGTTTGCCTGCAAACAGGGATAATGACAATGGTCTTTATATGGCGTGCTCTATTATAGCTACAAGAGGGATAACAAGTATCCATGGCAGGAAAACACAGGAAGATTTCAATAATAAGTCCGTTGATATCTCATGCATGTCCTAAGATATTAGCTTCAGCTTTGATGGCTAGTCAGTGTTCTCCAGAGAAACAGAATCAATGGATGTACATGTAGGAGCCAAGGCTCTTGGTCCTCCGAATGTTTGCTGAAAAGTCAGCTCAGAAGAAGCTCATTCATTGGAGAAAGGCACACAAATTTATTTAATGTGTATACATGGGAGCCTTCAGAATGATGACCTAATGATATAGGAGAGATTATCCATGTTTATGCGTAAGTTCAATAAATGTGAATAGTCATGTAGAAATAGGATTCAACAAAAAGTATATGAGCTAATGCTAATGGACTGAGTGGGGAGACTGAGCAAAGCCTGTCTGTCTAGATTCTTCTCGCCCTCTCTGAGCAGCATTTCTTTGTTCTGGGTATGGGGCAGGACCTTCTCTGAAATGACCCACAGTCAAACAAAGTAAGTTAGATCATTTCTTTAGGGCCAGTTTATACACAGAAAGGTGGGAGGAAATTAGAGAAATATTTTTAGGTTTTATGGCTGGCTTTAGGGAAAAGGGGTTCTGATTTCTATGATCTGCCTTGAGGAATAAAAATTCTAGCTTGTGTGGCTAGCCTTCAGGGAGAGAGACAGGACTGGGAGATAGGAAGGCAAGAGAAAATCGGAGAGAAACGTTTGTTCCTGAAACCCTTACATTGGGTATTGTTTTCTGAGCCCAGCCCCAAGAGATGTCTTCCTAGAAAAAGGCTGGCCCATGTGATTATGGAGATTGACAAGTCCCCAGATGTGCAAGGTGAGTCACCCACCTGGAGACCCAGGAGCATTGAGTGTGTAGCTCCCATCTGGGGATCAGCGGGCTCCATACTCAGGAAGAGCTGATGTTTCAGTGCAAGTCCAAAGGCAGACAAAAAGCTAATGTCACAGTTTGAGGGCCATTAGGCAGAAAAAAATGATCTCTTACTCAGGGAAAAGTCACCCCTTTTGTTCTATTTAAGCCCTCAACAGATTGAGGATTGGACAAGTCCTTTCTCTGTTAGGGAGGGCTATCTACTTTACTGCATCTACTAATTTAAATGTTACTCTCATTCAAAAACACCCTCTAAGAAATACCTAGCATAGTGTTTGACTGAATATCTGGCTGCTCCCTGGCTCAGTCAGGTTGACGCATACAATTAACCATCACAAGTGAGAATTGTTTCTAACCAGATACTTATTGATTGATTTCAATCCAGGTGTAGACAGCATGGTCAGAATTTTCAGTCAAACTAAAAAAAATTATATCTGGGTGGTGATTCAGACATAGTTCAAACAAGCTCCAGACTTTTAAAAATAAAGAAAAGTTTCAACAAAGACTTTTCTTTATTATGCTCAGAAATCTCATGAAGCCCAGGCAACCATGTCAGAATTGGTCAAGATATGAAACGGTGCACTGTATTTCAGGACAGTTTTCTAAACCACTTCTCAAACCAAGAAAACCAGCAAAAGACACACTCTGCTCTCATCAAGCTCAAATTTTATTTGCCATTTTCTGTTGTTTCTTCTCATGGACCAGTCCCAGCTAACAGAGAAGAAAATGAAATGTGAGCATTTAAAATGTATTTTTAATTAGAGGAGTTTTATAGGATCCAAGGAACTGTAAAGCTCCCAGCTCTGACAGTGCCCTAGTTCCCATTTAATCTTCATTTCTCCATTTCTAGTCAGCTGTGCATGCAGATGCTGAAATCTTGTTTGTTTATCATGGGGCCAAGAAGATTTATGGTTGGGTGCATGTTCGGCTGCCTTCCCTGCCCTCCTGGCACAGCTTCTAAGCCACACAGCACGGGGGACACTTAAGCATGCTTAATGGGAAAGTCGGTCCCACATGTTCCCTGCAGTTCTCATCTGGTTATTTTTCAGCTTCTGCTTGGTTGAAGTTAAGGTAATTACAAAGTTATTATTTGTCATTTTCATTATCTTTGGGGTCAGAAAGACATCTGTTGAAACTTAACATCATCTGTCATTTACACCAGCTGGCGGTCAGCACCTGAGTGGACTTAAAAAGTGAGGGAAGGGGCTGGGTGTCGATGTTTGGTAGCTCTCTCTCTCTCTCTCTCTCTCTCTCTCTCTCTCTCTGTGTGTGTGTGTGAGAGAGAGAGAGAGAGAGAGAGAGAGAGAGAGAGAGAGCAACCTGCAGTGAAGAAATCTGAGCTTTCTTGCAACATCAGTAATGATGAGCTGTAAAGAAACACTAGTGCCACTGTCCACAATATTCTCCGGGTTTTTCAGTCACTTACATGAAGAAAAGTAATGAAGTCAGATGAACTATTCCTAGCTTCCTTCCTGCCAGGCTTTTCTGCTTTTTTTTCTTACCATGCAGTGCATAGTTCTCCTTTTCAGAGTGAAAATGAGAAAATGGTCTGGGGTTTGAAATGCTGTTTTATTCAATGAAGAAACATAAGCGATGTATGTGATCTGTCCTGGCCTTTTGAGTCAGCAAACTGCCAGAGTGTTTACACATTCAAAGTTATCAGTTGGTCCTTCAGTTCAAGGTCAGCATTTATTTTTAAAAGGGTAAGAGAGAAAATATGTTAGGCCATAGACTAAAAGCAGCCGCAGTCGTTAGGTAAATGAATGTGTATGTCTGCATTCCAGCGAAACTTTATTTTTTGAGACAGTGTCTTGCTCTTTCACCCAGGTTGGAGTGCAGTGGTGCAGTCTTAGTTGACTGCAGCCTCAAACTCCTGGGCCCAAGCTATCCTCCCACCTCAGCCTCCTAAGTAGCTGGGATGATAGGTGCATGCTACCATTCCCAGTCTTTTTTTATTTTTTATTTTTTGTGGTGACAGAGTCTTACTATATTGCCCAGGCTAGTCTCAAATTCCTGGCCTCAAATGATCTTCCCTGCCTTGGTCTGTCTAAGTGCTGAAGTTACAGGAGTGAACCATCACAGCTGGCAATAAAACTTTATTTACCACATTTTCTTTTTCCAGTCTATCATTGATGGGCATTTGGGTTGGTTCCAAGTCTTTGCTATTGTGAACAGTGCGGCAATACACCATGGAATACTATGCAGCCATGAAAAAGGATGAGTTCATGTGCTTTGCAGGGACTTGGATGAAACTGGAAACCATCATTCTCAGCAAATTGACACAAGAACAGGAAACCAAACACCACATATTCTCATTCATAAGTGGGTGTTGAACAATGAGAACACATAGACACAAGAAGAGGAACATCATACATCAGGGCCTGGAGGGTGGGGGGCTGGGGAGGAATAGCACGGGGTTGGGGGATTGGGGAAGGATAGTATTAGGAAAAGTACCTAATGCAGATGATGGGGAGATGGATGCAGCAAATCACCGCCATGGCACATGTATACCTATGTAACAAACCTGCACAATCTGCACATGTACCCCAGAACGTAAAGTATAATAATAATAAATAAAAACTTTCTTTACCAAAACAGGCAGTAGGCCAGATTTGGCTAATAGGCCACAGTCTGTGAACTCCTGCTTTCACTGACATTCAACAAAACTTGACCCTGAACAAACAGGCTTGCAATGGGATTGTAAAACAGAGGCTTGTGATGGGATTGTAGAGCCAGAACAGAGAAGAGCAAGGAGTCCTATATGGGTCCCCCAGGCATCAAGCTTGTTGTGATGCCACAGATTCCCTCTGAGCAGCATGTTCACCCCAATTTTTCTCTAAAGCTTATACCTACGAATGCAGACCAATCTTCCTTCAGGATGATGCTTTACAAATCCAATCATGTTTTATATGTGCTCTGAGAGAAAATTTTGTTACAGATCTTTCTCTTAGCCCCATGAAAATATGGGTGATGTTCAAAATTCCCTAAAGCTGAGTATTCAGATACTCAGAATATGACTGTTATCTAAACTTAAACCATGGATTGTCATGGTTTTCAAATCACCTCACTTACCAAAAGGAAAACCAGCAATTGTGGGTGTGTTAAAAGTCTGCTCCTTTGTTAGATGGGAAGAGTTTCATCTAATTCTCAAAGAGGAAAATGAAATCTTTACCGATCAGTGAAGTTAGTCCACCTGTCAGTGCAGAGAATGATGATATGTGGAACTGAAGACCAGAGCTTAGCCTTCAGTGTGTTGAGCATTCCTCAGGATTTAGAAAGTGGGAGATAAACTTTTTGTTCATTTTCATGAATGCCTTTACCTTTTCTCGTATGTTCATTTCAATTTGATCACTGTAGGGAATCTTATCCTGTTTCTTTGGATTTACGGGTTTGATTCTATTCTAAACAAGATGTTCTTCAAATTAATAGAAAACCTGGACTCGCTTGAGCTTTCCTTAAAAAACAAATTAACTAAAACCAAAAAAGTTTATATTGACCCTAAAATAATAAAGCTAGAATAAAGAAAAGTGCTCAACTTTAAGAATAAAGCTAGAGATGGACCATATTTAGTGTATATTTTTTTTCCACTGAGAAATTAGTCCTGAAAAAACTTTCTCTTCCTATGGGGTCAGAAACGGGAGCTCAAGAGATACACAGTAAGACACACAGCAGCACCCTTACACAAATACCAACCAATATGCTTACATCAACTCCATCGGGTTTTCCAGGTACATGGTTGAAGGTTTATGTGGACCAGCTGGATAAGTTGCTGCAACATCCTAATGAACATCTGCTACTTTCCAAACTCAGCCACTCATTATGAAGGTTGCGGACACACTAAAAAGGGCTATAAAAGAAACAACCATTCTTGTCCACTTGGGATTAGGAATAAATTGCTTTAGAGAAGATATAAACATGTTCAATTTACATAAATCAGGAAAAAAATCTATGTATTTTGGGGACTAAAAATTAATTTCTTAATGTGCCCTTTAAGATACTGTTTTTTTGTTTGTTTGTTTTTTGAGATGGAGTCTTGCTCTGTTGCCCAGGCTGGAGTGCAGTGGCAGGATCTCTGGTCACTGCAACCTCCACCACCCCAATTCGAGCAATTCTCCTGCCTCAGCCTCCCAAATAGCTGGAACTACAGGCACATGCCACCATACCCAGATATTTTTTGTATTTTGTATTTTCAGTAGAGACAGTTTCACCATTTTGGCCAGGATGATCTCAATCTCTTAACTTTGTGATCCACCCACCTTGGCCTTCCAAAGTGCTGGGATTTCAGGCATAAAACACTGTGCCTGACTGTTTTTAACATCAATTAGCTTAATTTAGTAAAAGCCAATAAAAAAATGGCCTATTAATAAAATGTCTTAGCTATAACCCTGATTACATTTCTTCAATAGTGATTCAATAAATCGGAGAGAGATATTGATGAGCCATTGTAAATCTAAGTAGAAATGTGATTATTTTTACTACTGTATGAAATGCTTTGCCTACATTAGACATCTGGTACTAGATGGCAGTAGATTGATTGCTATAGGACTAGTAATTGATATAAATGTCATACATTGGCATTAATTGCAATCCCATAAAAAATACTGATTTAGAATAAATTGAAAAATAATGGAAAGGTGAAAAAACTAGACATTTTGGAAGTTCAGCAATTTATGTGTATTTCAACATTACATCAAATTCTTTATTTCATATGCTAAACTTAAAATAATTGACAGAAATTGATTTAGGAATGTCTGTCTAAAATATAACGTCTATTTAAAAAAATAAAACTTGAGTGGTTAAGTCTGTCTTTACTGTTGGGAATAGCTGGGATGACCTCAGCAGGCATAGCCATTCAGAAGAATGTTATCTCAGAGATATCACATTACTTTTTCAGTTATGAGATAAAGAAGAGGCTTTACACAATTATGGGCTCAGTTTTGCTTTACTGGATTTATTACCAAAAGTGCAAAGATATTGATAGCATGCAGAAATAAGTATTAAAAGCCTTTCTAATACGCAATTTGCATTCTTGACCAATTACAATGTAAATACTTTAATTGAAACAATTATCAGTGGAGACTGCAAAAGCCCAATATTTTATAGATGGACTATTAATTTGTTAAACAAGGTTTGCTTGTTTAATGCTTATTGTGTATATTATATTGTACTGGGAGCTATGGAAGTCAACAGTGAGATATGTATTAGTGTACTCTGAGCAGCTAGGTCTGGGACTTACTCATCTTTATATCTTCCATAATGGCTAAAACAGTCTTAGTAATAACTAACAGTAGTAATAAGCATTACTAGTCACTGTTTATCAAATGCATGGAATCTACTGGGAACACACTTGCAGATAAAAAGGCAATGAACCTAAGGCTCAAATAACAGAATGATCTACTGAATTTAAAAATAAAAATTGTGAATCTGCCTTTGCAAAGATTATGACGGCCAGAGAAGACTACCATGGTTGACTTCATCCTGCTTCTAGCCTCACAGGATGGCTAGCCTACATTCCTAGGTCAAGCTAATCATAGCAGGAAATTTAATTCATAGTTTAACTTGAAAGCAAGGATGATAATAGTCCCTCCCTAAAACTGATGCCCTCCTCCTTCAAGATAACGATTATGGGAGGGGCCTGAATTCTGCTAAGACATAGGGGTAGCTAAACAATAACCAGCCATTGTCCCCTAGTTTGTTTTCATTTTATTTATTTATTTATTTATTTATTTATTTATTTATCTATTTACTTATTTTTGAGACTGAGTCTTACTCTATCCTGGTCTGGAATGCAATAGCATGATCTCAGCTCACTGCAGCCTCTCCCTCCCAGGTTCAAGCAATTCTCCTGCCTGAGCCTCCCAAGTATCTGGGATTACAGGCATGCTCCACCATGCCCAGTTAATTTTTGTATTTTTAGTAGAGATGAGGTTTTGCCGTGTTAGCCAGGCTGGTCTCAAACTCCTGACCTCAGATGATCCACCGGCCTTGGCCTCCCAAAGTACTGAGATTATAGGCATGAGCCATGACCCCCAGCCCTTAGTTGGTTTTTCTACAATCTCACTGTTCAGGAGTCATGTGGCCAGAGATCACAAGATTTGTGACTTCTCCAATTGTTCCTGTAGATAATACCATTATTGTAGAACCTAAGATTGGTCTTTTTAGATGTTTTTCAGACTTTTGCATTCTGGGAAGTTACTGACCCCACCTGGACTTCTGACTCATGACTAAAGTGGCCCTCTGGCCCTCAACCTGAAGTGGACTCAGTGTAGGAGAACCATTTTCCACACCCCTATGATTTCATACACCCGATCAGCAGCCCCCTGCCCGCCAGACTATCAATAAAAACCCTAGCCTCTGACTTCTCAGAAAGGCTGACTTGACTAATAATAAACCCCTGTCCTTCTGTTTGGCTGGCCTTGCATTAAACAAACATTTTGTTTACTCCAGTAACACTGTCTCAGTGAATTGGGTTTATCTGTTCAATGAGCAAGAAGAATCCATCAGGTGATTACAACTGGCCTATATAATACGTTGAATAAGTTGATATGTGTACTCTGCTTGACTTCTGATACGTAAGAATTTTCAGTTTTTGCTAATGTTTTTACTAATCAATAAATGAATCATGTACATCTCAAAGAAACTAAAGAAAAATGTGCTGCATATCTCCCTCCAAAAGGAACAATACACATTCTTCCTTATTATTTTATGATAGCTTTCAAATTCTTAGCTATAAGAATTTGCACAGCAAAAGAAACTATAATCAGAGTGAACAAGCAACCAAAAAATAGGAGAAAAAATTTGCAATCTATCCATCTGACAAAGAGCTAATATCCAGAATCTACAAAGAACTTAAACAAACTTACAAGAAAAAAACAAACAACCCCATCAAAAAGTGGGTGAAGAATATGAACAGACACTTCTCGAAAGAAGACATTTATGCATCCGAAAAACATGAAAAAAAGCTCATCATCACTGACCATTAGAGAAATGCAAATCAAAACCACAGTGAGATACCATCTCACACTAGTTAAAATGGACATCATTTAAGTCAGGAAACAATAGACCCTGGAGAGGATGTGGAGAAATACAAATGTTTTTACATTGTTGGTGGGAGTGTAAATTAGTTCAACCATTGTAGAAGACAGTGTGGTGACTCCTCAAGGGTCTCAAACCAGAAATACTATTTGACCCAGCAATCCCATTACTAGATATATCCCCAGAGAATTATAAATTATTTTACTATAAAGATACATGCACACATATGTTTATTGTGGCACTGTTCACAAGCGAAGACTTGGAACTAACCCAAATGCCCATCAATGATAGACTGAAAAAAGAAAATGTGGCACATATACACCATGGAATTACGATGCAGCCGTAAATAGGATGAGTTCATGTCCTTTGCAGGCACATGAATGAAGCTGGAAACTATCACTCTTAGCAAACTAACACAAGAACAGAAAACCAAACATCACATGTTCTCACTCCTAAGTGGAAGTTGAACACTGAGAACACATGGACACAGGGAGGGGAACATCATACATGGGTCTGTTAGGGGTGGAGAGCTAGGGGAGGGATAGCATTATGAGAAATACCTAAAGTAGATGACGGGTTGATGGGTGCAGCAAACTATCATGGTACGTGTATACCTATGTAACAAGCCTGAGCATCCTGCGCATGTATTCCAGAACTTAAAGTATAATAAAAAATAATAATGATAAGCTGATTGTATAAGAGGAACATTTTTTTAATGTGGTATTTTGGATGAGATTCTGGAACAGAAAAAGGAAGTTTAGGAAAAATAAATGAAATCCACATAAATAATAAAAATTAGTGACTAAAAATACATCAAAATTGTTTATTATTTATGATAAATGTACTGTAGTCATTTAAGATGTTAAGAATAGAGGAAATTAGTGTGAAGTATATGGAAAATCTTCTTATTATCATTGCATTATTTCCCATAAATTTAAAACTATTTTAAAATAAAAGGTTTATTTAAAAATTTTTAAATGACATGATTGGACTAGATTTTACATAATATCTTTTTATTGTTCTGTGACTTTAATACTTGACTGTTAAAGTATTATTCCTTTGTGAGTTTGAGCCAGTATAAATCTATTTGGTAAAGCATAATTTATTACAGAGAATACAGAGCAATCTTGTATCCTCAACTGTCTTGTCTTTCTAGTACCAAACACTAAATTCTGAATACATATTGATTACATGAAAAAACAAATTGGTTATGATTATCACTTTCTCCCATTAAATAGATAGAAACAGATTTTGATTCAGGAAAGAAAACTGGTCTTGTTTACACTCTTTTTATCCTTAAGAACCACCCCTGTTAACAAACAATTGCAATGTTTTTGAATGCATAGCACATAGATTCACATTATAAGTCCATTAAAAAGTCTGTTAAAATCTTTGTGGCTGGGCATGGAGGCTTATGGCTATAATTACAGTACTTTGGGAGGCTGAGGCAAGTGGATCACTTGAAGTCAGGAGTTCAAGACCATCCTGCCCAATCCTGGTGACACTCTCATCGCTACTAAAAATACAAAAATTAGCCTGATGTGGTGGCACATGCCTGTAATAACAGCTACTCAGGCGGCTGAGGCAGGAGAATAGCTTAAACTCAGGAGGCAGAGGCTGCAGTTACCCAAGGTTGTGCCTCTGCCATCCAGCCTGGGCAACAGAGTGAGATTCTGTCACAAAAACAGCAACAACAACAACAACAACAGAATTTGCATTGCACGTTTCTTATCCATATTTTATCCATAAAACAGTCATGTGCTGCATAACGATGTTTGGATCAACAATGGACCACATATATGATGACTATCCCATAAGATTATAATGGAGCTGAAATTTTCCACCTAGCGATGTCATAGCCATCCTAATGTAATAGCAACATGCATTGCATGTTTGTGATGATACTGGTATAAAAAAACTTACTGAGCTGCCAGTCGTAGAAATGTCTCACTTTTACTTATAGTTATGTACAGTAGCTAATACTTGATAATGATAAATGACTATTTACTGGTTTATGTATTTACTATACTTCTTACTGTTACTTTTGAGTGCACTCCTACACACACACACACATATAATGAACTGTAGGTCCTCAGGCAGGTCCGTCAGGAGGTATTCCCAAAGAAGGCATTGCTATCCAGGGAGATGACAGCTCCATGCCTGTTACTGCCACTGAAGAGCTTCCAGTTGGACAAGATGTGGAAGTGGAAGTCAGTAATACTGACCATCCTGACTCTTTGTAAGCCTGGGCCAATGTGTCTGTTTGTATCTTAGTTTTTTAAAAAACAGTTTAAAAAGTAAAGAAAAAATTAAATATCTTAAAAATAGAAGAGAGCCTATAGAATAAGGATATAAAGAAAATATTTTTTGTACAGCTGTGCAGTGTGTTTGTGTTTCAAACTAAATATTATTGCAAAAAAGTCAAAAAGATTTAAAAAATTAAAAACTTTACAAAGCAAAAAGTCACAGTAAGCGAAGGTCAATTTGTAATAGAAGGGAGATTAAAAAATAAATTTAGTGTAGGCTAAGAGTGCAGGGTTTATAAGGTCTACAGTAGAGCACAGTAACATCCTAGGCCTTCGCATTCACTCACCACTCAGTCAGTCACTCACTCACTCACTCTCAGAGCAACTTCCAGTTCTAGAAGCTCCATTCATGGTAAATGCCCTGATATGGTTTGGCTGTGACCCCACCCAAATCTCATGTTGAATGGTAGTTCCCATAATCCCCACATGTCATGGGAGAGACCCAGTGGGAAGTAATTCCCCTATGCTGTTCTCATTGTATTAAGTTCTCATGAGATCTGATGGTTTTATAAGGGTCTTCTCCCTTTGCCTGGCCCTTGTTCTTCTCTCTTCTGCCACCATGTAAAGAGGACATATTTGATTCCCCTTCTGCCATGATTGTACATTTCCTGATGCCTCACCAACTGAGGAACTATGAGTCAATTAAATCATTTTTCTTTGTAAATTACCCAGTCACAGGTATGTCCTTATAGCAGCATAGAATGAAATAATACATGTTCTATATAGGTGTATCAATTTAAATCTTTTTTTACTATACTTTACTGTACCTTTTCTATGTTCAGTCATGTTTAGATAAACAAACACTCACACTGTGTTACAATTACCTACTGTATTCAGCACAGTAATCTGCTGCACTGGTTTGCTGCCAAGGAGAAATACGCTATACCTAGGTGTGTGGTATGCTGTACCATCTAGGTTTGTGTAAATACAGTGTATGATGTTTAAACAGCAAGGGAACTGCCTGACGACACATTTCTCAGGAGGTATCCCTGCTGTTAAGAAGAAAGATTGTAATTATTACTAATTTTTAGTGTCACAACATGAGCAAATTCATTTAGTCCTCACTCTTACTTTGGCACTTGTGCGGCTCAGCCCTGGAGGCAGTAGTTAGTAAGGTGTAAAGTTTCTGCAAGTCCTGGTGCCAAAGTTACTTAAAGGACTGACCCAGGCTAAGCTCTGTGGTAGTTGGAATGGATCTGCACACTTCCTTTAGTGGTAGAAATTTGAGAAGGAGGAAGGAGTTGAGGAACCTCTTAGACACCTTCAAGCAAACCAGTCCACCTAATTAAAAGTGGTATAAACTCCCTTTCCTTTCCTGCATGATTAGAAATAGAAAGAGGATTTCAGAGGCAATATATTTATAAGGTAAAAGTTTGACCTTGGAAATACTTCAGGATTTCCAATTTCTCATGGTGGCTTTGCTTTGTGACTACGACTCCACCACACAGGGCTGCCCTGTCACCTCCATATCCTCACAGATCTCTAATGTCTCTACTCCAGGTAACGATTAACCAAACCCTGTCTTCTCCCAGAAGTACTACAGGGATGAGTGAGGTTCTGGTAGGGGTTTTGTGAGATATGATCTATTTAAATGTGGAGATATTAAAATTATCACCACATAGTTGGCAAAAGGCAAAATCTCAGAGCAGCAGCTGTATCTGCAAATCATTTCAGAGAGATTGAAACATGCTGCTCAGTGAAGCAGGACACTTGCTTTAACTGAGATGAGAGGAGAAAAAAAAGAAGTATGAAAAAAAAAAAAAAAAAGAATTTCTCAACTGAAATAAGGCCAGCCATGGTGGTTCAAGCCTGTAATTCCAGCCCTTTGGGAGGTAAGGAGGGCAGATCACCTAAGGTCAGGAGTTCAAGACCAGCCTAGCCAACATGGTGAAACCCCCACCTCAACTAAAAATACAAAATTTAGCTAGGCATCTTGGAGGGCACCTATAATCTCAGCTAAAAGGCTGAGATAGGAGAGTCACTTGAACCCAGCAGGTGGAGGTTACAGTGAGCCGAGGTCATACCACTGTACTCCCGCCTGGATGACAGAGCAAGACTCTGTCTCTAAAAAATTAATAAATATAAAGAAACAAAATTTTGAAAGTAATATGATGAAAAGATAAAAGTGATATTTGAGGCACATATTTATTTGTTTACTCTTCTTCATGAAATCTGTAATCAAATTTTGTCTGTTTTGAATTAATACTTTTCTTTGGTAAAAATTATTAAATCCTACCACACTGACTCAAAATTGGTAACAAATGAAATAAGATCAACTATAATTTATCTTTGCAAAATCTCTGTATTTTTCATTTGCTTAAAATAATCTATAGATCTTCATTAAATGGTCCCAAATGGTTTAAACTATTCAAGAGAATAAACCTTTTGTGAAAAGTATAAAAGTCATTGGAAACCTCAGTCACTAATCTTAATTTCAATTTATTTTAAAATTATAAATTTTATTTTAAAGATTTTCACTGGCAACTTTTTGTCCCTGTTGTTCAAGTGGTTTTAAGTACCAGCATAATAACATTATATCAATACAAAACTACCCTAAAAAATCAGCTCTTTTAATACCTTATATTCACCTTGTCCCAAAATATTAGTTTGTGTGTTCATATCACCTTGTCCCAAAGTATTTCTGTCTGTGTGTTTTGAATGTTAGGATATTGAATTCATATTGTTTTATTTTGTCCCTTTTGAATGCCTAGGGCTTTATGATCTAATGTTTGGAGTGGTGGTAGCCAAAAAGGTTTTCTTTCAAACAGAGACTGCTTTCATGGACAGAATTCTCATCCCTTTTCTTGCTTGAGAACCCAATCTGCATGATATCATAATATGACTCTTTACGGAATTGCTTGTGTTAGTCAAAGAAAGAGTTAAAGCAACAATTGAAACTCTATTAATGAGTCTCTATTGGCTTGGCATAATACAGGTTGGGAGGGACATCTTTGTGGTTACATGCCTCTTCATTTTACAGATGATAAAATATGACCCAGAAGAACAAATGGCTTGTCCAGGCCCCTGAACCAAGGCATCTGAACCAGGTTTCCCCAAAACATGCCTCACGTGCGTTGGTGCTCCTGATTAACTGCTGGGACCTTCCCCAGGTTCTTCCCTAACACTGAGGCCCACTACTAGTTGCCACTATGTAAAAGCTTTCTGCATATAGTAAGTTACTGTCAGAGAACAATAACCTTGATGAAGCTGCTTTCACGGCGCTGCTTGAACATCTGGCAGAACCATTTGATCTTCAAGGAAGGGGCAGAGATTGGAGAAAAGTCTTCAAGGGACATGCATGCCACACCGTTGTTTTCCATTGAGCCCTATCCTCGTTTTGCTCATGTCATGCATTTCTGCTGTTGCCTGAGAAGCATCTCTTTACCTCACTTTGAGAGTATGAACTTTGAATGTATGAGGTTAAATTACGAAAAATATCGCTACCTACAGAACCTATTCTTTTAAAGGGTAACACACATCCAATTGCCCTAATTTAGACTCAACTAAGATAATCAAGCTGAATTTAAAAAATAATGAGTCTATGGGTCCAGGAGTACTCTATTATGGCTATATTCCCAAATGTTGTACTGCACAATTCACCAAGACAGCCGCTATTTTCTTCTATTGATTCTCCTTGTGTTTCCCTCCCAAAGCGGAGAGCTCACTCAAAGATGATGACCTTTTCTTTATGGACAAGAACTATACGTAGTTAGGAATATAAATGTAGCTTCAATTCCCTTCTAGAGCCTCCACCTCAGCAGCTAAATGCCATTTATTTAAGTTCATAGAAAACAAATTAGAGCTGAGAACTTTCAGATCTATATTAAGTACTCAATTTCATTTCTATGTAGCAAACTTACAAACTTTTAGAAGCAATAAAATATAATTCCATTAAAAACATATATTCTTTAAATTTTTAATTGCATGCTTTTAAATTGCTCAACGATCTGGTTCTGTTTCTTTTCCACAGGCAGCATTGCATAGGTTATTGCAATATTGAAATGGGAGAGTTCTCTGACCCCACTTGTAGGACAAGCAACACAGGTGGGTCTCATCTGCTCAGCCACCATGTGCTCAAACCCTTATAGGATGGGAAGCACACAGATAGGCAGGTGCAAGAGCTGGAGCAAGCACTTTTGGTAGTGTCTAGGGGTGGGTGTCTGCAACTCTGGAAGACCCAGTGGGCATATTATCTTTTAGCTCTGCCAATAGCGGAAGACTTAAGTGTTAACGAGCTCAGTGCCCTCTTGGTACCTGTGTCATTGTCTGGCATCCAGAAAGAATCAGGTCACATGGACAAATTGAAAGATGGTAAATGTGGGGAGTTTTATTTCTGGATGGAAGTGGTTCTAAGTGGGATCAATAGGGAACTGGAAAGGGGATGAAGTGGGAAGATGATCTTCCCTGGACTTTGGCAGTCCCACAGCTGATCTTCTCTCTGACCATCCCCAGCTGAACTCCTCCCTGTGTTCAGGCACTCCTTCTCTTGTCTCCTTCTCTGCTGTGCTGCACTTCTGCTCCTCTGCTCATGGAGCCTGGGGCTTGGGATTTATATGAGTACAGGATGTTGGGGGGCATGTCAGGCCAAAAGGCAACATTAGGGCATGAAAACAGGAACGTCTGTTCCCATTTTGGACCACAGGTTTCCAGGCTTTAGGGTGGGGCCTTTGCCAGGGAACCACTCTCTTCTACCCAGTATTTCCCTGCCTCCTGTCCATATTAGTATCATCAGGTAAATTCTACTCAAATATTATGTGAATTTATATCCAGGCTAGTAACCACCTTCCCAATTGATCAGAGTACAGTGGTTTACAATAGCTCTGAGAATTCACTCTGTGGTCTTCTGTGTATACTGAATTGGGCTTCTAAATGTTACCTTTTAAGTGAAATAAAGATTAGTAAACATTGATTTATATAGCAGGTTGGCTCCTAGATAAAGAAGCAGCAAAATACAGCCATCATTGTATGAAAATTGAGCTTAGCAGCCACCTTGGAAAAGGCCAATAGAATGCAAACATTAGCCACATGCTCTAATGTAGTGAAATCATAGCCACTGAAATCAATAGTGTTAGCACAGGTTTTTAAAAAGTTAAGTCTGGAATATCACTACGCTGATGAATTTATGCTCAAATATTTATATAGTAAGGGTAATGTTTTAGAAATCTTTTATTGGTCAGCAATTTGTATTTTTTCTTTCCTCTGTAGTATTTTCACCTCAATGTAGGTTGTTGAGGATTATAAATCCAGAGAAAGAAATAACAATCTCTTTAAAAAATCTACAAATAGAGAAGATGAAATATTTAACAGGACTGAAAGTCTGGTTCCAAAGGATGAGGAAGAAAAGAGCCTCTAGTGGTGATGTAACCACTCAATGGGTTCACCTTGTCCACTGTTTAGACAGGGCTGATTTATCAAGACAGGGGAACTGTAATAGAGAAAGAGTAATTCATGCAGAGCTAGCTGTGTTGAAACAGAAGTTCTATTATTATTCAAATCAGTCTCCCCAAGCATTCGGGGATCAGACATTTTAAGAATAGTTTGGTGGGTAGGGGAAGCCAGTCAGTTAAGAGTGCTGATTGGTTGGGTCAGAGATGAAAATCATAGGGATTGAAGCTGTCCTTTTGCACTGAGTCAGTTCCTGGGTGGGGGCCACAAGATCAGATGAGCCAGCTTTTCCATCTGGGTGGTACCAGCTGATCCATCAAGTGCAGGGTCTGCAAAATATCTCAACCACTGATCTTAGAAGCAGTTTAGGAAGGGTCAGAATCTTGTAGCCTCCCGCTGCATGACTCCTAAACCATAATTTCTAATCATGTGGCTAACTTATTAGTCCTATAAAGGCAGTCTAGACTCCAAGCATGAAGGAGATTTGTTTTGGGAAAGAACTGTTAGCGTCTTTGTTTTAAACTGTAAATGAAGTGTCTCCCAAAGTTAGTTCAGCCTATGCCCAGGAATGAATAAGGACAGCTTGGAGGTTAGAAGCAGATGGAGTGGGTTACGTCAGATCTTTTTCACTGTCTCAGTTATAATTTTGCAATGGTGATTTCAGGGAGAGGGGAAAGATGTAAAGATAGTGCAAGGAGCAGCAGTACAGTTCTGCTTAGGATCAAAATCCCTTTGAAGCAATGGTAATGAAAACAGGTAGACTGTCCTCAGAAAATCCCAGTGGATGATCTTACTTCTCAGGGTATGTGAGGTTGAGAGCAGGATTAAACCAATAATATAAAATAAAGAAAGGTTTGTCATCATCATCATTATTTACATTTATGTTGAAGTGCATTCATTTCAACCTTGTTACATTCCTGCAGTGAATAAGACAAAGAACAAAAAATATGTAGTTGGGTTTCAGGCTAACAGATCATTTAAATGTTAACAATAACTTCTTTGCTTTATTTCACGAATAACTTAAAAATGTACTTACTTTCTTCCAAAAACTACTTAATGTATTTTGCAAATTAATGAGTTGTGGCAACAACAAAAAATAACACGACTGAAAATTTTAACATAATTACATGATCGTTAGTTTTTTTTTCTTTATGTTATTTAAGTACTTGTGCAAAACTTGCCATTTTCAAAGCTCTAACTAACGTGAATTTAAAATGAGATATACTTTAAAGTACTTTTAAATTAATGCACTTATTGTGGATAGCAGCCAAAGGAGGGAGTCCACAAGAGAATCTCTTTACAGCCTGAGGCTCAGCCAAGAGGGGAGTCTGACATTTATTTGTGCTATAACTTCTGCTCTCTCCAGCGAGATTGGTACTTACCATGCACTGGGGAAGAGATAACTAGTGGGTGAAGGATATGGAGGGAGATCTGGAGCAAGAGATGGGGACCGTGATGAGTAGAAGAAATTGGGGCTAACACTTGCTGGGAACATTAACAGCTCTAGGCAAAGGGAACTATTAGAAGATTGTGGTGTGATGCCACTGCCTGGCAGTTAACTGGAAGATGTGGGTGAGAATCAGAAGGAATCACCAATGCCCAAGGAAGCTTCTTGGACTTAAGTCTTTTCTCTCAGGGCTTGTGGAAGCACCACTCATCCAAGGATAAATAAATTGGATCTATTGCTATGATCGATCAAATTCTTTACCCAACTCAGACACTCACAACAATATCTGTTTTCTTTATTCCTTCTCTCTGTCCAAATAGTGAAAGTGTAAATGCAGAGAAGGTGCAGGTGTGTGCCTGTGGGTGCATAAGAGATTAGAGAGAGCACAGGGCACAACTCCTATAGGAGCCACCACAGCCACCAGTCCATCCTCATGCTAGAGAGGTGGGGAAGAACACATCTCTGAATCAGTTATGATAACGACTTTTTTAAGTGAATGGAATTGTTTTACCAACCAAATGTAATTAAAGATTATGCCATCAGATTTAATTTTCATTAAGAAAATCCATTTTTCAGGGAAGAAGAGGAGTGGACATCAGCTGAATAAAACTTTTAGCAGACAGTGGAAAAAGAAATGCTTGTTTTTACCCCACTGAGTTGAACCTCTTCACTGTCTAAAAGCCAATTGTTCTCATTTACAGGGTTAAAGCTTTACATGACTCTTTTTTCACAGTGTTCACTTATTAAGAAAAACATACTTCCTTTTCCCTTCCCCATTGCCTTTGCAAAATCGTTCTTTTTAATTTTTTATGTTTTAGAGACAGGGTTTTGCTCTGCTGCCCAGGCTCAGGTGCAGTGGCACCATTATAGCTCACTATAACCTTGGACTCCTGGGCTCAAGTGATTCTCTTGCCTTAGCCTCCCAAGTAGCTAGGACTACAGGTGCACATTCCCATGCCTGGCTAATTTAAAAATATATATTTTTTTGTGGAGATGGGGTCTTACAGTGTGGCCCAGGCTAGTCTCGAAATCTTGGCCTCAAACCATTTGCCATTTTGGCTCCTCAGAGCACTGGGATTACAGGTGTGAGCCACACACCCAGCTCAGAAAAGCATACTTGGTATGTCTCATAGCAGTGTCAATTAAATTTCAGCCCAGCGTACGCTTAAAATTTTAGATTCCTTTCGATGAGATCTGAAATTATTAAGGTTTCCTGTGAAGCAAGTCAAACTCAAACTCAAACCAAGCCAAAGTAGTCATTATTAAAATCTAGGGGATAGTTTTAACTGGGTGCTTTATGTAACTGTGCAACAGTATAGACCTATAATAATTCTCAAGGCAGTGGACATAAAAAAAGTCTATAATTTAATTTCCTTCTGCCTCTTGCCTTTTCCTTCACTCCATGAATTGGTGAATTAAATATACTAAATCCTCATCACCATTTCCTCCGTGCCCCATGAACACAGGTTTGCCTACTCTCGGAAATAATTGCCTTCTTTCTCTTTACATGCATCAGTAAACTGAGTGACTGTGAAATGACATTGGTTAGAGAGGAGGTAAACTTCAGGTTCAGAGTTTAAATTCTTTTTTGAAAAGGAAACTAAATACTGCTGCTTATATAAGCTTTAAAGGGACAACCCGTGAGCTGCATGCCTGGTGAGATTGTCTAAACAAGAATTGCATTCCAAACTGAACCTGTTACCTTGCATCATAACTTCCCAGACCAAAGAGTATGAATCTAACGGTTAATTTTTGAGATCCAGTTGACTTTGTTATTAAAGGCTGCAGCCTAAGAGTTACCCTTCAGATGGAGACAGGAAAGAATCGTTAGCATATCAGGGGCATTGATCATGAAGGGCTTTTTCTCTCTTTCATGTGGATGCTATGGAAGCAGTCTATTGATTCCAGGAAAAAAATTCAGCTGCCTTTTAGTTGAGAGAAATTCGACCTACATGTTTACATTCAAAAAAAAAAAAAAAAAAAGAAAGAATGAATGAATGAATGAAAAGAGACAGGCTCATGTCCCCTGTGTCCTTGGTAAAAGTGAATGAAAGACATTTAAAAAATCCCTCCTCCATCTGCTTTCTTTTGGTTTAATTAGAGCAGAAAGTGTGAGAAGAAGGGATGTTTGCTGTTGTGAGGAACAAAACAAGAAACATGCAGCAAGGGGCTTACATGCCGTTCTCATTGATATTCACAACTTTTGATAATTGAAGATAAATTCTAGAAAGAATCCCATATTGATACAGGAGGTAGTCACAGGAAAGTGCTAGGTGGAGAAGAGCGGGGTCCCTGGTGAAGGCTCCAACCTCAGTACTGTGCTCATGGACCTAACTGAGGACAGACACAGCTGTTTTCATGCCCAAATGCTGCATTTTCCAAGAGTACTCTGGCCCGCCACACCCCCCAACCTGTGCCTATAGAAAACCCCTGAGACCCTAGCGGGCACACATGCAAGTGGCTGGATGTTGAAAGGAACACACCAGTAGAAGAACACATTATAGACGCCAGCAAGCCAACGACAGCAGAATGATGTGAATATTGAGGGAGATTTGGTCAGGAGCAGTTGCAGGAGAGTCCAGCTGCTGAGCGGCCTGACTCCAGGGAAGACCACCTTCCCACTGCATCCCCTTCCGGCTCCTCATCCATCTGCTGAGAGCTACTTCCCCCACTCAATAGAATCTTGCACTAATTCTCCAAGCCCTTGTGTGAGCCGTTGTTTCTGGTACACTAGGGTTACAGAAAGCTCTTTGTTCCTGCAAAAAGGCACAGGGTCTAACTGAGCTGATTAACACAGGCTGCCTGTGGACGGCTAAGCTGAAAGAGTACACTGTAACGCATGCCCACTGGGGCTTCGGGAGCTGTAAACACTCAACCCTAGACACTGCTCTGGGGTGGGAGCCTAAAAACCCACCCATGACCTGCCCATCTGCATGCTCCCCCTTAGTTGTGGGGCACCTAAGAAATGAGCTACAACCCCATTGCATGCCCTGAGAGGGGATAAGGGACAATTTCTCCCATTTCAATATTAGATGTGCAGAGGACTGACTTGAAAAGCTGTCAGAATTTGATCCTGGAACAGTTAAAAAAAAATGAAATTAGTGGAAAAACTGAAAACTCAAGTAATCTTGTTTAGGGTTCAACATACTCCTATTGAAAATTATGTTTTCCCCTGCAGTGGAATAATTTTTAAATTCCAATAGCTTTTCCAAGGGCAGAATATTAATATTTACATCTCTCAGAAAGACATGCTTCACCATGGGAGTGTTATAAATATTACCTACATTAGCTGTCCTCATAATAAAATTGACAGAGTCAAAATGGATAATCCTCAACAATTCCTGTAAAAAGCAATGATAATCTTTTACAATCTGTTGTTGTTGTTTTTGTTGTTGTTGGACCAGGTCTCACTCCGTCACTCAGGATGGAGTGCAGTGGTGTAAATTCAGCTCACTGCAGCCTCAATCTCCTGGACTCACGCATCCTCCCACCTCAACTTCCCAAGTAGCTGGGGCTTCAGGCACACATCACTGTGCCCAGCTACTTTTTGTATTTTATGTAGAGAAGAGGTTTCACCATGTCGCAGAAGTTGTCTCAAACTCCTGGACTCAAGCTATCTGCCAGCCTCAGCCTTTCAAAGGGCTGGGATTACAGGAATGAGCCATCACAGCCTACCTGGCAATGACGATCTTGATCTCCCCAGACAATATTTTCTATAGAGTGGCAACATTGCCTTCTACTCATATTTCAAAACACTGATCAATAACCAACCAGCAAATAACAGCCTTAAAAATAGAAACGAGTCTAAGAATGTTCTAACCCTTGATCTGGGTGGTGGTTATGAGGAAATAAATATACATACAAAAATTCATTTTGTGGTACAGTTAAGATTTGTGTGGCTTACTCTGTTACACTTGACAGAAATAAAGACAAAAATAAGAGTACAAAAATACAAGGGATGCACAGAGAAAAACAGAGAATTCTCTTAAGAATTTGAACTTAAATGTATCTATCTTAACACAATTTTCAAAATTCTGATATGCGGATTTCTTTGCCCTTATATAATATATATTAGTGAAAGATGTGAGTTTAATAGACTAGTAAGATAGAGCTACGTACTTTGCCAGCCTTAGCTCCTCCTCCAGTAATTTCCCGAATCTCTAAAACTCTATTTCTTTGGAATCCTGTGCATACATCTCTTATAACACATATCATTTGCAGTTACTGCGTTTGTTGTCTACCTTTATGACTAGACTGTAAAAGAAGGGACTGTGGCTTGTTTATTGTGGTATCTGGCACAGCCTGGAACGTGGGGGATGCTTTATACTTTTTAGAAAATCAGCTTCATGGAGGTATATCTTATGCAACATAAAAATCTAATTTTAAGAGTACTGTGCCATGAGTTTGACAACTGTTTCAGACATGTAACCATCACCACCATCAAAATGTAGAACATGTCCATCATTCCAAAAATGTCCCACTGTGTCCTTTGTAGTTTGGTATTAGCCTACTACTCACGGATGTCTGTTCATGATTTAGCATTTTGTTTTATTAGTTTTGTGCTGTGTTTTGTATAATTTCTATTGCTAAGTCATTAGGTTTATCCATCTTTTATATTGTCTCATCTTTGTTAAACATATCAACTGTATTATCTGCTATTAATCTAAACCAGTATATTTTTATTTCAAATGTTGTATTTCTCACATGTAAAACTTTCACGAGGTATTTTTTGTGTCATTTCTTTTTTTATTTATTTTAGTTTTTATTTCTTTGTATTCTATTTATTTTAAGTTTGTATAGGTACAGAGTAGGTATGTATCTTTATGGGCTACATTAGATATTTTGATATAGGCATATAATGCATAACAACCACATCAAGGTAAATGGGGTATCCATCACCTCAAGCATTTATCATTTCTTTGTTTTACAAACATTCCAAGTATACTTCTATTTACTTTTAGATGTACAATAAATTATTGTTGACTTTAATACCCTGTTGTGCTATCATATACTAGATCTTATTCATTCTCTCTGTTTCTATTTTTATACCCATTAATCATCTCCCTTCTTCCCCCAACTACCTCCCCTGCCTCTGGTAAACATTCTACTTTCTATCTCCATAAGGTTAATGCTTTAACTTCCACGTATGAGTGGGAACATACAAAGTTTGTTTTTCTGTGCCTAGTTTATTTCACTTAACATAATGTCTTCCAGTTCCATTCATGTTGTTGCAAATGACAAGATCTCATTCATTTTTTTAGGGCTCAATAGTACTCCATTGTGTATATGTATCACATTTTCTTAATCCATTTGACTGTTGATAAACACTTACGATGCTTCAAATCTTGGCTTTTGTGAATAGTGCTGCGATAAACATGGGAGTGCACATAGCCTTTAAATATACTTATTTCGTTTCTTTGGGGTATATACCTAGCAGTGGGATTGCTGGATCATATGGGAGTTCTATTTTTAGTTTTCTCTCTTTTTCTCCTTTTTTTTGGATGTTGTCCAGGGCTGGAGTACAGTGGCATAAACTCAGCTCACTGCAACCTCTGCCCCAGGGTTCAAGTGATTCTCCTGGCTCAGCCTTCCAAGTAGCTGGGATTACCTGCCACCATGCCTGGCTAATTTTTTGTATTTTTAGTAAAGACAGGTTTTGGACATGTTGGCCAGACTGGTCTCAAACTCCTGACCTCAGGGGATCCATGCACCTTGGCCTCTCAAAGTGCAGAATAACAGGCTTGAGCCACCATGCCTGGCATTATTTTTAGTTTTCTGAGGAACCTCCATACTATTCTCCATACTGACTATACCAATTTAAGTTCACTCCAACAGTATACAAGAGTTCCTTTGATATCTCATCATAGTTTTGATTTGCATTTCTCTGATTTGAGGTATTAACTTTAGTATTATGATGTTTTGTTAACTGTAACTCTGTAGTATAATTTTAAGTCAGGTAATATGATTTTTCTAGTTTCATTATTTTTGCTCAGGATGGCTTTGGCTATCCTGGGTCTTATGTGGTTCCATATAAATGTTATGATCATTTTTTCTATTTCTATGAAGAATATTATTCATATTTTGTAGGGATGGCATAGAATATATAGAGTGCTTTGGATTGGCTAGTACGGACATCTGTTAAATGTATTATTAAATATTGAGTCTTCCAATTCATGAACATAGAATATTTTTCCATTTTTTAGAATTGTCTTCAATTTCTTGCACAGAGTTTCGTAGTTTTTAGTGTAGAGATCTTCACTTCTTTAGTTAAGTCTTTCCTCGGTATTTTATTTCATTTGTAGCCATTGAAGCTGGGAATATTTTATTGACTTTTTTTCCCGTCGTTTGCTGTTGGCATATAGAAATGCTACTGATTTTTGTATGTTGACTTTGTATCCCGCAACGTTACCGGATTTATCAGTTCAAATATTTTTCAGTTGGAATCCTTAAGTTTTCCTCATATCATCTGCAAACAAGGATAATTTGACTTCTTCCTTCCTAAATCGGATGCTCTTCGTTTCTTTCTCTTGTCTCATTGCTCTAGCTAGGTTTTCCTGTAATATGTTGAGTAACAGTGGTGAAAGTGAGCGTCTTGTCTTGTTTCAGATCTTAGAGGAAGGGTATTTCTTTCTTAATCATAGTCACATGTTTTATTCTTGAATACACTGAACATATTTATGATAGCCATTTTAACATCTGTACCTGCTAAATTTTTCATCTCTGTGATTCATGAGTCAGTTTATTTGGTTATTTTTTTCTACTGTTTAATATTTCCTGCTTGTTGACACATCTTGTCATTTTCTATTGGATGTCAGCCATTGTGGATTGTATATTATGGGTGTCCTGCGTTTTGTTTTATTCCTTTAAATGATGATGCACTTCTTCCTGGCATGTAGCCAAAGTACTGATGACACTTGGATTTTTTCAAGTCTTTTGAGGTTTGTTAGAGCAAATCCAGTTTAGTCTTTGGTTTTTGGCTAATTTATCTCCACTCCTAAGGTGATATCCTCTCAGGACTCTATCTGAAGCCCTATGTATTAAGAGGTCATTTTACTCTGTCTGGTGGAATTGTAAAATACTTCTAGCCTCATGTGAGTTTAAAAATTATTTATTTTACTGCTTTCTATGTTTAGTTCCATGCTCTTGCGTAGTTCTTATACATACTAAAGACTGGAGGGAAACCACCACCCCTGCAGATCCCTGGAGCTCCCTCTGTGCAGTTCCTTCTCTCCAGTAAACTACTGAAAAAATGCTAGAGATTTTTTTTTTTTTTTTTTTTTTTTTGCTTTTCAACACTGAGCTTAATATACTCGACACAAAATGAGTATTGGGCCACAACTAGGTATCCCCTTTCTATGCTGCTTCCTAAAAATTTAGTCTCAGCAAGAAGCTGGAGTAATCTCTGACCTTACCTTTTTTGTTCCCCTTTTTTTAGGAATCACAGTCCTAGACAACCTATTGTCCAACATCTGACAATGATTGTTTTATATATTTTTTATTAATGTTTCAGTAGTTAAAGGCATAAGGGTAAGTCTGGTCCCTATTTCATGATTATATCCAAAATTATTCTCACTGTATAATTTTTTAAGTAAAGACAAAAATATATGGTTATGTAATGTATAAGTTATGTAAATTACAGAGAATTAGCAGAAAAGTTAAACAACAGAATCAGTATTCAAGGATATCTTATCAAAGAAAAAAATGGGAAGTTGAAGTTATACCAGTGAATGTAAATTGCAGCATTTAGGTTTAGTGCAAATGAAAGTAAAAGTGAGGCATAATAGCTCTATTTTAATAGCAGTTTATATAAAAATACCTCAAGATGTTTGATTTTACAAAAATTCTATGCAGATGGCTTTATTAAAGAGATTATTTTAGCTGGGTGCAGTGACTCACACCTGATAATCCCAGCACTTTGGGAGGCTGAGGCAAGTGAATTACTTGAGGCAACAAGTTCAAGACCAGCCTGACCAATATGGAGAAATGCCATCTTTACCAAAAATAAAAAATTAGCTGGGTGTGGTGGTGGGCACATGTAATCCCAGCTACTTGGGAGGCTGAGTCAGGAGGATCACTTAAGCCTGGGAGGTGTAGATTGCAGTGAGCCAAAATGGCACCACCACTACACTCCAGGATGGGGGACACGTCTAGATTCTGTCTCAAAAAAATAAAACAAACACAAAAAGAAATATCAGAGAGTCTTTTGAATCATTGGAGTAGATAAAATCTAAGGTTTATATTAACAAATTCTTTGTGCCTTTGAAAAGGAAATAGATCATATTGGCCAATCTAACCCCAATTGTGACTAAAGAAGCCACATCCCTTGTTACTTGAAAAGTGCATTTTTCCTGGTATCAGTGCATTTCCATGGCATTTCTCTCTAAAGTACTTGTCTTTTCTCTTCATCTTTCCACTCTTCCTGAGCAGTCCTGCATAGGGATTAATCCTAGCTCATATGTTTCTTTGTTATACAAGATTTTTAAAGAATACAAAATACAAAAATAAAAAATGAGCTGGGCATAGTAGCAGGTGCCTGTAATGCCAGCTACTCAGGAGACTGTGGCAGGAGAATCACTTGAACCTCAGAAGCAGAGGTTGCAGTGATCTGTTATTACGCCATTGCACTCCAGCCTGGGCAACAAGAGCAAAACTCTCTCTCAAATAAATAAATAAATAAATAAATAAAAGAGAGAGAGAAAGAGAAAAAAAAAACAGATTATTTTTAAATGCAGCCCTTAAAAAGGGCATTCAAAGAAATCCTTGTGTTTTGCTCCAGTTTATGCTGTTATAACAGAATATGAGACTTGGTAATTTATTTTTAAAAAAGAGTTATTCTTACAATTTTGGAGCCTAGGAAGTCGAAGATCAATGGACCAGCATCTGGAGAGGGCCTCTGGGCTATGTAATTCAAGGCAGAAGGTGGAAAAGAGGTTGTGAGCCCAAGAAGGTGCTGAACTTTTACAAAACAAACGCACTTTCTCTATAATGAATCCACCCCCACGATGATTACATTAATCTATTTGTGAAGACAGAGCCCTCATTACCTAATCACCTCTTGCATGTCCCACTTCTCAACACTGTTGCATTTGGGGATTAAGTTACCAACACATGAAACTAGGGGACACATTCAAACCCTAGGTGTCCAGATCAAAGGATTTATAATTATCATTATGTACTTTTATACTGTCATTTTTAGAACCCACTTTTATAAATATGCCCTAACACCTTTAAGTGGGGGCATTATAATGGGAACAACAAAGCAAAAGTTGCTGCCTGGAATTAGAAATAGAACATGACATCTAAATGGCCCAAAGCTTGTGGCTGGAGATAAGAACTTAGAGGCATCATTCCTGCTTTGCAGACTGGACTTCTCACATTCCCATTGCCTCCTTTTAAACAGACCATTCAGACAATTGCCACAAACTTAAAGTAACCCACACTCTATTCCCTTATATTTGGCACTGTCTAGGATGTGGAGAAACGGTGCTGGTAGATACATTCAATGGTAGAACCACCTTCGAACACAATCTGTTTCTTAAAAATTTAAACATAAACTTACAATACAACCTAGCAATTCTACTCTAAGGCCTACCCAAGAGAAATAACATAAACAATATACACAGAATTTTGTGCAAACTTTTATAGCAGCATTATTAATAATAATCCAACACTGGAAATAATTCAAATGTTTATGACTTGATGAAAGGATAAACAAAATATGATATATTTATAGAATGGAATATTATTAACCAATTAAAAGAAACAAAGTATCAATATATACTTCCACATGGATGAACCTTAAAACTTTTTAAATAGACCCTTCAGACAATTGCCACAAACTTAAAGTAACCCACACCCTATTCCTTTATATATGGCACTGTCTAGGTCAGGCGTCCCCAAACTACGGTCCGCGGGCTGCATGCGGCCCCCTAAGGCCATTTATCCTGCCCTCCGCCGCACTTCAGGAAGGGGCACCTCTTTCACTGGTGGTCAGTGAGAGGAGCACAGTATGTGGTGGCCCTCCAACGGTCTGAGGGACAGTGAACTGGCCCCCTGTGTAAAAAGTTTGGGGACGCCTAGTCTAGGACATGGAGAAAGAGTACTGGTGAGTGAAAGAAGTCATATTCCAGCATCTATATTGAATGATTCTATTTATGTAAAATTCCCAGAGAAACAAATCTACAGAGAAAGAAAACATCTTAGTGGTTTCTGGGACTGGAGGTGAGAATGGGAATTGACTGTAAACCAGCTAAAGTAGGTGATGGAACTGGTCTAAATTTGTCTGTGTGTTGGAGGTTGCATAACTCTATAAATTGACTAAGAATCATTGAAGTAATTGTACACTTGCAATCAATGTATTTTATGATATGTGACTTTTGCCTTAATAAACCTGTCAAAAATGAGGACAGGAAGGAGTCATTCAGCCAAACATAGGTGGGATGTGGATATAGCAAGTTCCTGTAAACTGCTGTAACCCTGACTTCAACACCACCACCAATCAATCGCTGCATCTTTCAATTGTACTTCTCTCTCTCTCTCTCTCTCTCTCTTTCTCTGTGTGTGTGTGTGTGTGTGTGTGTGTGCGTGCGTGTGTGTGTTTTATCTATACTCTCTATATACTATATTCTCTTCATGTCAGGAAACACGGCTGCTTGACTTACATTTATTAACACTCTTCGTTGAGAGGGGCTACAAACTAACTGTCTTCTGCAGTTACAACTTCCAAAGAAGAACACTGATTGGTTTGGTTTGAATTCCCAATGTCCCTCTGTGTCAATCAATCACCAATAGTTATTAGAGCAGGCGTCTCCAAACTTTTTACACAGGGTGCCAGTTCACTGTCCCTCAGACCGTTGGAGGGCCGCCACATACTGTGCTCCTCTCACTGACCACCAATGAAAGAGGACCCCCTTCCTGAAGTGCAGTGGGGGGCCGGATAAATGGCCTCAGGGGGCAGCATGCAGCCGGCGGGCCATAGTTTGGGGACGCCTGTATTAGAGGGTCAGGCTATATTATGTGTGTGTGTGTGTGTGTGTGTGTGTGTGTGTATGTGTGTGTCTTTGAATGTGTTATCACACATACCTGTGAAATCTTTCTCCTCAATTGATTTAATCTGAACTAATCCTTAGGATAGTTCTATTAGATAGACTCCAATATTTCTATTTTATAGATGGGGAAATTAACACTTGCAGATGTTAAAATCCATGATGAAAGAAATATGGAGAAAGTATTGCTGCCAGAATTTGAACTACATTTGTCAAGCCAGTCAAGCCACAAAATATTTGGTCTTTTCTCTAAATCATCTCTCTTCTTTTATCGTTTTCCTATCCTGAGAATTTGAATGCTGTATCACTTGGATTTCAGTATGTTAGATTGCCTCTGATTTTTCTAGATAAAACATGATTTTCTGAACCCATCCCAAATATATAGTTTCCTTGAAATCTGAATGAATGAATATTTGCTCTCATATCTAGCGCTTTCATTTTCGCAGTTCATGTGCTCACTTCTTTTTGCTCCACAGCACTAGTTCTCTGCTTTTCTTCAGACGTCCTAATGCCTAATTTTCAACAGTTTCCCTCCAATGAAAATCACGATTGGTATGGTAAGCACTTGGAGTTTTCTTATTGATTTTTGCCTTGGGTGAAGAGGTTAATTAAATGTGAATTTTAAGCCTACAACATGATTAGGAAAGTGAAACAACCAGAATTCATGAATACTTCCAGGGCCATTAAAACTATTTAAAATGAACAACTGAAGGTGGGGGAAAGGAGGTGAGGTGGGGGGAGATAGAATAGCTCACTGTTATTTGTGACTGGATTAATGAAATTCTGAAGAATAACAGAATCTTTCCAAAGCATTCAAGTCCAGCTGGGTTTTTATTTTGCATTTATATTGACATTACCATGGAATATAATACATTCCTAATAAACCATTCTTCCGTTTTCTTCTCGTTTCGTCTATTTCAGATTGCATCATAGAGCCCTGAGCTTATCCAAATCAACAGACCAGACTAGAGGATGAAGGGATTCACATACCGTCAACCCTTAAAGAGTCAGCAGGACAACTTCCTAAAACTTGAGAAGGATTTACAGACTCAGCATTTTCATGCTCCCTGTTCTTTTGGAGGTCATACCTGAAAACACAAATCAAGGGTGGCTTTGATCTCCAAAAGGTGCTGAAAAATCATTACATGCAAATGATTTATTTTACTTTTGCTCTGTTGCAAAAATAAATCCCAAACACAAAAAACACAGTAATAATATTTATCGCATTTTAATTTATAATGGACATAGTCCTGTTCACCGTGTAATGAGGTGAATAGATTGATAAGTACAATGCAGGCTGTAGAAATGACACGACATGCTAAATGGGGCAGTAACACTTCAGAATCAATCTTAGAACACTCAAGAAAGCTATAGCCATTACGATTCCATCCAGGCAAGCATCTATTGTGCAGAGAGAACAGAAAATGTAAAGACATATCTACTGAGTTAGAATCAAAGACTCAGCAAAATGGAAGTTGAAAATCAGTCTAGAATCAGATAGTCCAGATGAAAAGGATTAAAAACCCTGACAAATGCTATACTGATAGTGAGGTGAAGTTGAGGAAAGGAAGACTGAAAGATTTTCCTGTTAAGAGATTGAGATTGTGAAACCATCCACCAAAGCATGGGGACAGTCCTGCATTTCACACATCCAGGACAATGACAGCAGCTAGGCTCTGGCCAATGTGGCACTGTCTTTTGTCTTAAAAGCTTCAGCAGATCAAGCTCAAAGACAGTAACATCCAAGCCAAGACTGATTGCTTTGGAGTAGGAGAGGATTCATGGAACCTGGAAATAGTTCTAGGAGAGTGGCAAACCTCCACTTCCTTTTCAAATTTTCTTCTTCACTTCAGGGGACTCCACTGTGTCCACAGTGAGTCACACATGTGCTTCTGATATAAACCTGGTCACTGCCTCTGCCACTCACTTCGCTTGGCTACAGATGACAAGTCTTGCCTTCACACGTCAGCTTCAGTCTGCACAGATCTGGGGCAGCAGGTACTGCCTTAGACGGGATCTGTCAGCCTTGGCACTAATGATGTTTCAAGCCAGACAACTCCTTGGTTTAGGGGGCTGTCCTGCACACTGCAGGATGTTTAGCATCATCCCATGGCCTCTACTCATTAGATCTCACTAGCACCCCCATTTTTATAATAAAAAGTGTCCTCACATGTTGTCAAGTGTCCCTTGGAGGGGCAAAACTGTGCCTGATTGAGAACCATGGCTTTAGAAGTTGCTACCTTTAATATAATGCCTTTAGGGCCAAGTTCAGCTTAGCTAAACCCCAACTGTGTATTTATCAAGAGAGTAAGGAACATTTAAAGATTAAAGAAGCATCTAATGCAGAAGAAACTTACAACTTACTACTACATGAGGTTGTTCTCAGGACCTGAAAGCCTATCCCCATTGAATGTCAAATAGGGGGCCTCCATAAAAGTCTATGAAGCAACTTTATTGACTAACTAGAGGAACGTTCTATTGTAGAGTTTCCCACTGCCCAGAGCTATGGTTAAGTGTCCCTGTAATGCTCAGAATTAGAGAAAATAGTTTTTTCCTCATCTACTGTGTCATGATTGTTTTTCCAGGCTCCAAATCATTTCAGAAAATTTTGCAGACTGAATATCCACTACCTTCCGGGGAAACTACTGTCTACTCACTTGTGTGCCCTGGCTATACGTCCTTAATAGAAAATTACTTTAGAACTTTAGAAAATTACTTTAGAACTTAGTCCTTAATAGAAAATTACTTTAGAACTTAATGCTCTATGTGTATTTCTTAGCACAAGAAATACACATAGAGCAGCAACTGGATGACTTTTTCATATTTCCTTCTTCTGAATTATATAAATAAATGATAACTTTTTAGTTGTAATATTTATCAAAATTTTCTTTCTGAAATCTTAAACATCAATATATGTAGAATTTCAGCAGTTATATTTTGCATTTTTTTGCCCAGTTCCCAGACTAGTGTGTGCCACATAAAATACACTAAATAAATAATTGAATTATTGAATAAACGAAAGCAATATAATTTCCTTTTATGCTCTTTCCTACAGAATAGAGGAAAGATCTTAATGTTATATGTGTTATTTTTAACTCAGCTTCAAGTCTTCCATTCAAAAATGAATAAAATTGTACAGTCATTGGACTCAGATTATTATTCCCATTTTACAGATGAGGAAACTAAGAGCTGGTAATATTAAGTAACATGTCAGTTAGTAAATTAGCAAATGTCAGACCTGATACTTCAAATCCAGGTCTGCCTGATTCCAAAGGCCATGTTCTGATGACTACAGCAAAACACACATCTCCTTCCCTTCTTGAGCCTGACTGTTACTGCCTCTCCAGTCAAGTTCACACCATATCGCAGAAGATGGTGCCCCTCACGAGTTTGCACAAGAGATGAATTCTACCTTTTATTGCTTCACTAACTGCAGAATCCTTCCTGGAGGTCCTTTCAGAAGTTGTCCCTCCCTGACTTTAAAAAGGTACATTTAGAGGGAAGCCATTTAATTCTTGCTTTCTGGACACTAAGTTAAAGGGACTGCTTGCAAGTTTAATGAAGGTGTAGCCAAAGAAGAGGCACCAAGATGGTGAGGATGACGGATGCACGAGGCATGTAAAAGGGAGGGTCCCTGGGGAATCTCCAGCACACCTGTGTGTTGAGAGGATAGTGTGGAGCCTCAGAAATTTCATGTCATTTTCAGTGGGGAGGAGCCTGGTCTCTTTAGTTCCTGTGTGTGTGGCCTGGAATTAATCTTGGAGGTGGAATGCCTGTTAGCAGGACTCCGTCTCACTTTGCTGAGGAGTTTTTAGTTGTTTTTTTTTTTTCTTTTCTTTTCGTTTTTCTTTTTTATCTAATAAAATCCTACTCTACTCATCCTTCGATGTGTCTGTGTGCCTAAATGTTCCTGGTCGTGTGACCAGAAATTGGTTTTAGCCACACTAAGGAGCAAAAGTCTACAACAAAGAGACTTGAAATAATCCAGTATGTATGGCCTGGGCATGGTGGCTCCTGCCTGTAATCCCAGCACTTTGGGAGGTCAAGGTGGGTGGATTACTTGAGATAAGGAATTGGAGACCATCTTGGCCAACATGGTGAAACCCCATCTCTACTAAAAATACAAACATTATCCAGGCATGGTGGCGAGTGCCTCTAATACCAGCTACTCAGTAGGCTAAGGCAGAAGAATCGCTCCAATCACAGTGGGGCGGGGGGTGGGGGCAGAGGTTGCAGTGAGTCAAGATCGCGCCACTTCACTCCAGCTTTTGAAAAACAGTGAAAATTCCGTCTAAAAAAAAAAAAATCAGGATATATGAGGAACGGACTTGGAGGAGTGAATTGAGAGTTACGGTGTTTGTGCTCCAACACTGCCTTCTGTGGGGGAGTTAAACTATGTAGCAACAAGGCATAACACAGGACCAAAGGGTAGAACTTACAGGAAACAGATTTCAGGTCAGTAAAAGGAAAGTTTCTAATATCTGCAGCCACTTTCAATACTGTAGGAAGTAGTGGGTTTCAAATCCCTTTGGATACTTTAACCGGAAGCTGGAATCTATCATGAAGGAAAACCCATGCATCAGATGGGTGGTTTTTCAGGATGATTCTCTGATTGCATTACTCTGGACATTGGAAAGATGCTAGAAAATAAGGAGAACATCATGCAATCCAAGAAAACAAAAATTCAAGAAGATCTTGCCATTGGGAAATGGCTTACTTTTTTGATTCCCCTGAATAGGAGGTACACTTGAACATTATTCATATTCATTAACAAGAGTCAGAAGAACAATTCCTTTGCCTTATTGTAGGGGGTGTGTGTGTGTGTCTGTCTGTGTGTGTGTGTGTGTGTGTGTGTGTGTGTACATATGAATTCAGTTCATAAGCCAAATTAACCACTTTGAAATGATGCTTACTTTTTAAACTAAATTTATTTTTAATTTTAATTATTATGAGTATGTAAAAGTTGTATGTATTTCTGGGATGTGTGTGATGTTTTGACATAGGCATACAACATATAATGACCAAATCAGGGTAATTGGGATATTCGTCACCTTAAGCGTTTATGTTTCTTTGAGTTAGAAACATTGCACTTAAAATTTTTATTATAATAATCATAGTGAGATTATAAAAGTAATAAAATTACTACAAATCCACGGCTATATAAAAATCAGGATGGGTCTTCATTTGCAGCCTGGAGAAGTACAGAGCTCTCATCGTTTCTCTATGGGAATGCCTTATAGCCTGGGAATGCCCTCCCTTGTCAGTAAGGCCTAGGTGAGTAGCAGCTCCTCCCTCTGCCAGCAAGCTGTCCTCAGAGCAGAAGGAAAGTCTAGGCAGCCTGCTCAGTGTCCACACCTGAACTTTCTAGGTCCATAAAGAGGCTGTGAGCATGAAGGATTTGGCTAAAGGAGAAAAAAGAGGGAAGAAGTATGTTATTAGAAGCTTAATGATGAAGGAGAAATGGTTATAGAAGGTAAGAAAAGACAGAGGAGGCATTTAATTCATATTTGGCTTAGTTCTTGTCTGAGTTAATGTTGAGAGATACGGAAATATCTAATACATTTTTTTCCAACTATTCCTCTCTGCCCACCACTGATTACCTTTTCTTCAGCTCTAAGTCAAACAACGTATTTGTCTTTCTTGAGTTGTGTCTGTGAATCTTTACAACAATGCACCATGCAAATCAGTAATAAATGTTCCTTTCTTTCCTTGCCCTGGGCACAGCATGCGTAGGTGTATCCACAGCACAGAAAGCGGGCCTGAGCCATTTTTAGTCTTTAATATGCTATTGATATTTGTTTCCTGGTATAAGTGGGGAAAAACAAATGGTTCTGTTGATTTCCTGGCCCCTAGAATACTTATTTATCTATTAAAAGGTTAAATTTAGAAAGAAGGAGTCTCCCAGAACACCTGTTCTTGAGATAACCGAAAATCAACGTAGATAGAAAACTTCCACAGCAGATTAATAATCAGAAATTCTAAAGCCTTGAGAGGGAAAAATGCCACAGGAAAATTGCTTTTTGTGTCCTTTTTATCTATACTACACCTAGGAACACTTTTCATTTTGTTCCTGATTTACAGTGCGAAACAAAGAGAAAATCTTGTGTTTAGACATAATTTATGATAGCTCTGTTGAACAGCTCAGGCCAAAATATCCACTTCAGTGCCTGAATTATTGAATTATTTACAGGGGATTTCTGCATCAGCCAGCAAGTCAGATAATTACTAAATGTCCCTATTTTCTTTGTCCATAAGCATAGATGTATTTGTTGATGGAGTTACTAAAATAAGAAAAAATATTTAGCAAACATTTGAAAGGCACAGTAAGTAATAAAAAAAGGCTGATTTTGAACGATTTCTGAACTAAAGAAGTTTTCCTCATTCAGTGCTCATTAAAAAAGTGAATAAAGCCCTGAAGGAAGATAATTTTGCTTGATGGAAATAATAAAATCTTATTTGTTTAGCTTCCCATGACTGGAGAATTTGGATGACCTTTCAGGGTAAGGACCATGTGTTAGTTCATTTTGTGTTGCTACAAAAAAATGCTTGAGATTGGGTATTTTATAAAGAAAAAAGGTTTATTTGCCTCTTTATTCTGAAGACTGTACAGGATGCATGGTGACAGCAACTGATTCTGGTGAGGGAATCAGGAAGCTTCCACTCATGGTTGAAGGCAAAGAGGACCCAAAGAGTGCAGAAATCATAGGGTGAGAAAAGAAGTGAGAGAGAGGGAGGGTAATGGACGTCTCAAACTCTGTCAAACAACCAGATCACATGTGAATGAATAGGGTGGGGACTCATTCATTACCACAGGGAAGGCGCCAGGTCATTAATGAAAGATCCAGCTCCATGACACAAACACCTCCCTCAAAACCTCATCTCCAACATTGATAATCAAATTATAACAGGAGATTTGGAGGGAACAAATATACAGACTATCCAAACTATATCAGACTATATTACACGTGAGCTGTGACTGCAAAGTGTCACTGACAAACGCAAGCTGTCCCCTTTAAAGGGAACACCCAGGAAGCCTAGTCATTCACTTAAAATGTGTTTCTACTGGTATTCATGAATTTCAATTTTTTTTTTTCCAGTTGTCTTCAGAGCTTGTAACTGAGTTTTCACTATTTTCAATTATGATAGCTCTGAACAATTTTGTTCATTTCTAAAAACGAAAATGTAGTCTCTAAATATGAAATCTAAATTTGTTAGCTAGGGTAGAAGTCCAATCCACTTTTGGCCAGATTCACCTTAAGGTAATAAGACCCATTATTTTAGCCAGGATGTAGTAGATAAAATTTAGGATGATGCCCTTATCATGAAATAATAATATGTTACTGTAGAATTTATCCTTTCACTTTTTCAATGCATAGACAATGTTTGCTCATTGTTGGATTGGAAGAAAAGAAACTTTTCTCCAACTGCCCCATTTATAGATGGCTAACTATTCAATAATATGGTTTGGCTGTGTTTCAATCCAAATCTCATGTTGAATTGTAATTCTTATAATCCTCACATGTTGTGGAAGGGACCCAGTAGGAGGTAATTGAATGATGAGAGCAGTTATCCTCATGCTGTTCTCATGATAATGAGTGATTTCTCAAAAGACCTGATGATTTTATAAGTGGTGTTTCCCCCTTTTCTCAAAACTTCTTCCTGCCGCCATGTGAAGAAGGACATATTTTCTGCCCCTTCCACTATAAGTTTCCTAAGGCTTCCCCAGTGCTGTGGAACTGTGAGTCTGTTAAACTCTTTCCTTCAAAAATTTCCCAGTCTTGGGTAGTTCTTTATACCAGCGTAAGAACCGACTAATGCAGTAAATTGGTATCACAGAGAGTGGGGTGCTGCTATAAAGATTCACAAGTCCGTTAAACTTCTTTCTTTCATAAATTATCCAGTCTTAAGTGGTATTTTTTAAAATAGAAATGTGAGAATGGACTAATACAGTATACAAGGGATTGATGCTGTGACATACTGGAACAAAACTTTTCCAGGAAAAACTTACAATAAAACTAAAATTATTCAGTAGACCAAAGGTAATTATAGAATAGCTGTTGATGTACTCATATGTAATAGGCAGAAAATTGTCCCTATCAGGGCATGCGAACTGCAAGCTGTCTTGCACTGAGGTATTTGTGAAAATATCCCATTCTCCCAGCTACATTTCAAATGACTTGAGAGAAGGAATTTCATCACTATATTTATTGATATATGTTTATTTCCCTCCCAACTTGGTGACTGTGACTTAAAAGGTGCTTGCATTAGTCTGTTCTCACACTGCTACATAAAAAATGCCCAAGACTGGGTAACTTATAAATAATCAAGGTTTAATTGGCTCACAGTCCTGTGGGCTGTACAGGAAGCATGGTAGCATCTGCTTCTGGGAAGACCTCAGGGAGACTTTGCTCATGACAGAAGGCAAATTATGAGCAAGTAACTTACATGGCTGGATCAGGAGCAAGAGAAAGGTGGGGGGCGCTACACGATTTTAAAACAACCAGATCTCATGATAACTCAGACACTTACTATCAAAAGAACAGCACTAAGGGGATGATGAGAATTCAGCTGAATTCAACTGAATTCTCAGTTCATGAGAATTCAGCTCCCATGATCCAATTATCTCCCACCAAGCCCTACCTCTAGCATTGAAGATTAATTTCAACATGAGATTTGGGTGGGGACACGGGTCCAAACCATGTTAGTGATCAATTAATATGTCATGAATACTGTTTCATGTTTGACGTATACTGGCTTTCAGGGTATTTATTTTTTTAATTTTAATTTTTTTTTAACTTTCATTTTATATTCAGGGGTAAATGTGTGGGTTTGATACATAGATAAATTGTGTGTCGGGTAGGTTTGGTATGGAGATTATTTTGTTACCCAGGTAACAGTGGGAGTTCAGTCAGGGTGGTGGCAAAAATATTAAAGAAAAAATATTAGAGATAGGTTTAAGGAATAATCACAAATCTTCCTGGAAGGCTGAGGGGTTTTTGCATAGTTTCAGTAGAGTGTTAATAAACGTAAGTCAAGCAGCCGTGTTTCCTGACATGAAGAGAATATAGTATATAGAGAGTATAGATAAAACACACACACACACACACACACACACACACACATACACACACACACACAGAGAGATAGAGAGAGAGAGAGAGAGAGAGAGAGAGAAGTACAATTGAAAGATGCAGCGATTGATTGGTGGTGGTGTTGAAGTCAGGGTTACAGCAGTTTACAGGAACTTGCTATATCCACATCCCGCCTGTGTTTGGCTGAATGACTCCTTCCTGTCCTCATTTTTGACAGGTTTATTAAGGCAAAAGTCACATACATTGATTGCAAATGTACAATTAATTCAATGATTCTTAGTCAATTTATAGAGTTATGCAACCTCCAACACACAGACCAATTTAGACCAGTTCCATCACCTACTTTAGCTGGTTTACAGTCAATTCCCATTCTCACTTACAGTCCCAGAAACCACTAAGATGTTTTCTTTCTCTATAGATTTGTTTCTCTGGGAATTTTACATAAATAGAATCATTCAGTATAGATGTTGGAGTATGACTTCTTTCACTCACCAGCACTCTTTCTCCATGGCCTAGACCAGGCGTCCCCAAACTTTTTACACAGGGGGCCAGTTCACTGTCCCTCAGACCGTTGGAGGGCCGCCACATACTGTGCTCCTCTCACTGACCACCAGTGAAAGAGGTGCCCCTTCCTGAAGTGCGGCGGGGGGCCAGATAAATGGACTCAGGAGGCCGCATGCGGCCCGCAGGCCGTAGTTTGGGGACGCCTGCTCTATACCATAGGAACCAGCAGCCCAAAGAGCACTGAGTTTGAATTTGAGATCTATCATTTACTAGTTATATACACTTTGACATTTTACTTATCCTCCCTAAACTTTACTTTTCTAGCCTGTAAGGAGATATTAAATACCTTTCAAAATTTAAATTCAATTAGATAACATGGAGAAATTATCTAATACAGGTCTCAGCATTTAGTAATAACCCAATGAATGTTAGCATGTTATTTTACTGAAGATCAGAAAGCATTTTTAAAAACATGCCATTGTATTTCTATGAAAATCAAAGGTTATTGGAACAAATTTATTTTTTCTGTTCATTAGATCAGAGCCAGTTGTGTGTCTAGCTAAAATCCCTCTATTTCAAAGTTACTATATGCAGCTGAAAGTAATAAAACAGTATTTGCTGTTTACACATCCATAATTTTGGCTGATTTTTTGTATGCATTTTATTTTGGCCTCTACATGTCTAATATTTTCTATGCAATTTCATGTTGTTTGTTGCTGCTATGTTTTACTGTGTACCCTCCTAAGTATTTATTGTTCAGAATTGACAAAGTTTTCTGAAATTAGAATAGAAACTCTCTGAGGTCTTCTGTTCCCTTGGTTAGTATCTTATTCGTGAGTCACTGGATGAATCAAGGCAGGATAATAATTCTGGCAGTGATGGTCATGTCGAAATAGAATGCCGAGCTGAGCTTTATGGTTTAAAATGTGTATCCTGAGTTGTCAAGGTTGCTAGATTTAGTGTTTGACTTTGGAAAGAATTTGGACAGAATTTGATAGACAAGTACTAACCCAGGCCTGGAACTCAATTCACCTCTGAAATGAGAAAGGGGCCATCTTTTTTTTTTTTCCTACTCTATTCCCTTTTTCTCAACCTTATTTCTCGCATAGTCCAAGGACCAATCACCCAGTAGACAGAACATGCATTAAGAATGTACATAATGTGAGCTGACTCAGGAGAAATGGCCCCTTCTCCAGTAGAGGAACAGCTTCCATTCCATTTTAAGCTGGACTTGAAATCAATATGTCATTATAAACACATATGGTGCAGGCAGAGACAGGAAGTGGATACGTATCCAGGATAAAGTAATTTGGAAGCATTAGTTACTTTGAAATGTGCTGTGCACCAAGGAGACATGAGCATTTCACAGTGGATTTCTTTGCCTCAATCAATGTCCTTTTTTTGCTCACTTGAAATAGTTTTATAGACCAGCAGGGTCACATGCTTGGGAAAAGTTCGAATTTCAGGAATATTTTCTTACTGTCTGTTTGGCTCCCAACCTCTAAATTGTTTATTTTTAACTGCAACCCATATCATTTGCCTTAAGGAGAAGTTTCCTGATAAGTTATCTATCTATCTATCTATCTATCTATCTATCTATCTTCTATTCATCTATTTACCTATATGAAATATGTGCATTAATTCATTCTACAAATAATGGTGTTTTATGCTCAATTGATCTTTAGTAGCATAATTATCTTGAGAGTGAACTCATTGATAGTGGTTCCATTCCTATTACTCCCTCGAAAAATGCAATAAGCTAGTATGACAAGCATGTGGTGATATATAAAACTGAGAAAGAGGTCAGAGTGTCAGAAGTATTCCATCAGAGAGACTCCATCTTGAATAGGGACTGAGTAAAATTAGGCTAAGACCTGCTGGACTGCGTTTCAAGGAGGTTAGGCATTCTTAGTCACAGGACGAGACAGGAGGTCAGCAAGACTGGTATCACAAGATACAGGTCCCAAAGACCACATTTATAAGACTGGATGCCGTAAAGAAGTCAGCCAAAAATGGCCAAAACCAAGATGATGACAGAAAGTGACCTCTGATCATCTTCACTGCTCATTATATGCTAATTATAATGTGTTAACATGATAAAAAACATTCTCATCCATGTTATGACAGTTTACAAATGCCATGATAATGTCCAGAAGTTGCCTTATATGGTCTAAAAAGAAAAGGAATCTTCAGGTCCAGGAACTTCCCACTTTTTTCCTGAAAAACTTATGAATAATCCACCCCTTGTTTAGCATATAACCAAAAATCACCTTTATACACTCAGTAAAGTAGCACAGGCCGCTGCTCTGTCTATGGAGTCGCCATTCTTTTATTCCTATAATTTCTTAATGAACTTGTTTTAACTCTACTCTGAGGACTGTCCCTGAACTCTTTCTTGTACAAGATCCAAGAACCCTTTCTTGGGATCTGGATCAGGATCCTTTTCTGGTAACAAGAGCAGGATATAAAATTCTTCTTTAGATTTTCATGACATTCAGTCTTCCGTAGATCTCTTTAATTTTTTTTTTTTATTTCTACTAAATGACTTTAAACCATCTTACCCCTAAGTCTTCAACTTCCAAAATTCCTTTTGGAACAACAGTGATCTTGCTCCCTGCTCACCTGTAGAAGGGTCCTTTTCTCTTCTCTCCAGATTTCTTGACTCCTGTATCTTCAAACCTGCCCCAAATTTAATGAGCTGCATCTTTTATAAGTTGATGGCTATTCTGACTTTCTTTACATAAGGGAAGTATTTTGCTTTATTTTCCAAAAATGGTGATACATTTATGCCAATCCAGCTTCAGTCTTTCATTTGATCAGAGACAGAGGTTTAAGCTTTGGAACTTGAATGGAGTCCAGCTAACTGGTCAATGTGGAGATTGAGTATATAACTCTGACTTCATTAAAATCATATTTGACTCAATTCTACTCTCTACTCTCAGTCTCATTTCTAATATATTTTTTAAGGGCTGGGTGGGTGAAAAAATTTACATCTTTTATGGATAAATATTTTAATGAAAAAATGCAGCTAATCAGTGACAGTGCTTCTAAAAGATTTGCATTAAAAATGCATGTTGGAACACTGCTAACATAAGATTGTTAATATGTTTGGTCTGCATAAACAAATAAACATTTAAAACATAAATTCGTATAGTGAAGATTAGCTTGACCACAAACAAACATTCCAGTTCTCTATCCATGTTAGTTGGTAAAGTCGATTGCTCTATCAATTCAGTCCAAATGAAAAGGACACTTTGGCTATTGAGATGGATCTAATACTAACTGAAAAATTAAGACATACCACATTCCTTTGTTTGCCTAATTTAGGCAATGTAGAAGTCCACATGTTTTAAATAAATTGCTTAGTAGATCCCCACAGATTGGTTTTTAATCTTGTATTTTAATCTGTTGCATCTTTCTTCTCACCTGTTCATCCATGCATTCATTTGATATTTATTGAGTAATTGCTACATGGATGGCACTAGGCTAGAAAGTATGTAAAGATCTAGGAGAAGAAATAAGACATATGCAAACTGCTTATAACACAAGGTGGAATATGATACATCTCACCAGAAAGGCATAGAGGGCTGTGAACATTCACAGATGAGGAAAATAAACTATAGATGGGAAAGACTAAGAATAATTCCTTGGAGTACATTCCTTGATCACAAAATGAAGAAAAAAAACATTTAGATATGTCCAAAAGAGAGGAAAAGGAGTCAGAACTGTGTGAATAAGTCAGAGAAAAAGACTCTGGTAGGAATGGGACTGCTGGATTCGACTGGGGATAGGCTACGTACTGAAGTAACTGGAGATACAACTGAAAATGAATGACAGATTAGTGAGTGTTGAAAATCAGTTTAAGATTTTTGAATGGTAATAGGGAACAATTTGGAGAAATTTTTTAAAATGTCTTTCATTTGCTTTTTAGGAAGAAAATTATCTATAAAGGAACTTAAAAATAAAAATAATCAAGACATTGCTAGCTTCAAAAAGGCTGTCAAATCAATCCAGGTGAAAAGCAACAAGGTTTAGCACAGTACAAAAAGGAAGAAACTAGATATGGTATGTTGGAAACTATGAAGCAACATAGATCACCTTTTACAGGGATGATGGTCAAAAATGAGACAAGAGCTATACTGTTTATAGAGTATCATAAAGGAAAAGCATAAAAATGGAGAAGATAATTAGTTTAAATGCTCTTGCATTCACATAAATCTCCAACAGAGATCATGTAATCTCTACTTCGATCATTCAAATGTGTCAAATTGCTTTCAAGAAAAAAGGCATTGTTGTTGAAGTCCAACGGCTTCACTATGAAAATGGACCACCATTTGGGGCAAAGGAGATCTACCTGGTTCCCAAGGCAAGCTTTGATAAATGTCCATCAAAGGCATTCTTACTGTGTTTTCCCGACAAGAATCAGGTCTTGGCTTTCAGGCTGTAAAGAGATGGATATTTTATAAATCTTACTTATCAAAGAAATCTCTGCGCAAATGCCATGCCAGATGCTAGCCTCTGCCTCCAGGAAACTCATTGACCAGTGGGGAAGGAGACCATGTTTCCTCCACTCTGTGTCACTTTCCCACTACATACTCAGTCCCTAACACTTTGCAGTCTGACTTCCCACAACTACTCAGCGTAAACACCTATTTCAAGTTAAATCAATCCAATCACTATATTGAATAGCTTCTACTTGGTTTTCATTGACTTTGCTCTATTCTGTAATATTTGAAATTATTGGTCATCTTTTTGGTCTTATATCTATTTCTTCTCTTAATCACTACCCTTTCCTCAGCACCTTCAGTGCAAACTGGCACAAGATACACACACACACACACACACACACTCTCTCTCTCTCTCTCTCTCTCCTCTCTCTCTCTCTCTCACTCACTCACATACATCTTTTTTTTCTCTTCCATTGATTGCTGTAACACTTTTCTCTATTAGTTTTTCTGACAGTGTCTTTAACTTTCCCACTCTTTATCTGGCTTTCTTCCTTTCTTTAATCCTTGGTATGGTTATGCACCACATAACAAGTTTCAATCAGTGATTGAATGACCGAATATACAAGGGTAGGCCCATAAGATTACAATACCGTATTTTTAATGTACCTTTTCTATGTTCAGATATATTTATATACACAAATACTTACCATTGTGTTACTATTACCTACCGTATTCAGTACACTAACATGCTGTATAGGTTTGTGGTCCAGGATTAATAGGCTATACCATATAGCATAGATGTGTAGTAGGCTTCACCATCTAGGTTTGTGTAAGTTGATGCCATGATGTTCATATAATGACAAAATTGCCTAATGACACATTTCTCACCTTAAGTGAAGCATGATGGCATAGGTTTTTGCTAAGGTTCTTCCTGGGATCTTTTGTCTCCTATTATAATGCTCATTTTGTTCTTGACCTCGCTGACCCTCAGAGATGGAACCCTTAAACATCTTATGGAAACAAAAGAGCACATGCAGACTTTGGTAATAGTAAATAGTTGTGACAGCCACAGCTTAGACTGGGAAAGTCTCAGAGTCCTGGAGAGAAGACTGCTGAGGTAGGCAAGACCAGGTCCTGGGAATTCTGGGTCAGAATAAAGTCAGACTGTATCCTGTAAGCAAAAGAGAACAATTGAAACATTGTCAGCAGTGATGTCAGGATCACATTATATTGTTTGTTTTAGAAGCACCACAGTACAGCAGAGTAGAGAATATGCAAAGCAAGAGTGACAATTAGTTTCAACTAGTGTTCAAACTACATAAACCGGCACTGTGTTGAAGAGGATTCTGAGGCCATGTTCAGAATAATATAGGAAAAAAAAAACAAAACAACAACAACAAAAAAAAAACACCTCAATTATATATCCAGGTATGGCTGTTATCCCAGGAACAACTTCCAAAAACCTGTGTGCTATCATTGTATTATGCAGTATCTGGAAAATGTGAGGCGTATTGAGGAATGGATGGAAATATGTCAAGGAAAGGTTCAGCTTCCAAGAGAAATAAGATTTTTCTCTATTGTTAAAAATAACTGTGGTTTTCAAAGGCACAGTAGTAGAGACATGCAGATCATGTGCCAGGTATTTGCCATCCAAGGGCTGGTAAGTGAAGCAAGACCAGGAGAACGACGGAAAAAACAGGAAGCTGTTGATGAATCCAAAATAGGATGAAGTTCTAAATTAAGTTAATGTCCATGGTGTTAAAGAGAAATGGATTTGAGTGATGCTAAAGATGTAATT